>NC_134579.1:18520000-19888750 GCF_037038515.1 Microtus pennsylvanicus
GTGCTGGAATTTTGCTGGCAGGCCATGACCTCATGTTGATACACAGATTAATAAAAAATGGGTTAAATTAAGATGCAAGAGTTAGCCATAAGAAGGTAGAGTTAATGGGCCAATCAGTGATTTAATTAATACAATTTTGTGTGATTAATTTGGTTCTGGGAAGCTGGGAAAAACAAGCGGCCTCTTCCTACAAAAAATCCATTCCATTTACAGTGGTGGCCTTCCTTCACAGTATGCCAATACAATAAAGGCACAAGCTTTTGGGAGTAATCAAACACTATCTGATTTTACTTAAGGCCTCTACCATGGAATGAAACTCATAACTGATGCTCCTTGAACAAATAAGATCCTGGTACTAGATCACCCTGGGATATAAAGAAATATCAAATACTACTGTTCTACAAAGGAACTTTTCAGTAAAATGACTGCTAATGACACCCTGCTATACTCATAGATCAATGCCTTTCTCAGTTGTCATCAGAGAAGCTTCCTCCTGCAGCATATGGAAAGAGATATAGAGACATTCAGTCAGTCAATATATAGAGAATGGGGAGACATTTGAATGCTCACCCTTAAATGGGATGCCTCCACCAAATCCTTCCCTTAAGGTCTCACTGAGTCCTGTAGAAGAGGCAACAGGCACTTTATGAGCCGCACAGATGATAGAAAACATGGTCTTCTGGACATAACGGGACTGGTGCTCATATGAACTCAAAAAGATTATGATAGCATGGACATGGTCTGCACAAGTCTACACCAGATAGGGTTGTGAACTGAAAGAAGAGGTGGACGCAAGCCCCCATCACAAACCCAGAAGAGGTTTCCAATTGATTGATTGTCAAAGCCTGCTCCAACAAAATCAACTAGGGTTCAACCTAGGGGGCATGAGGTTAAGGAAATGACAGATTGCAAGATATTGAGACAGAAAACACAGGTTATTAGAGCTTTGTCAGTAAATACTGACCAGCGCAGAGTTTATTTCAGAACTTGCTATTATACAGACAAAGGGAAAAAGGCAGAACAAAGACTAGTACAGTAAACTAACCACTTCTGTGCACTGTCTTTGGGAGAAAGCACAAGCTGGCTCACTTTCTACCATGGGAATCCTGCTAGCAGCAAGCAGCTTCTTTTGCAGTCTGGATGTGCCTTTGACTGACATTCACCAGCCCGTGTCTTAGTAGGTAATATGCTATTTCCCAAGGGCTTAATCAGAACTTTCTCACAGCTCTCAGCCCAAACTCAAATGACTTATAAGTCAGAATGAACTCCAGAGAGAAACTGAGTCACTCATGGGCCACCACAATTGATAACCACTTGCAAATGGAAAACTTGATTTCCCCAAGGATGTCTCGCTGGGGAAACAAATGCCCTTAAAGGGTAGACTGCATGCCCGGCAGTAGAGAGCCAAAAGAAAATGTCATCTTTGCAGGGTCCTTGCTTGTAGTGTTATGTCAGGGTTTTTTCATTTTTCAAAGCTCATTTTAACATTTACATTTATTTATTTATTTGTTTGTTTGTTTGTTTGTTTGTTTATTACCCTATAGTTAATACACACACACACATAATTTCAATTTTGTATTTTTATAGCGAGACTAAATGTGAGAATGAGCATGTCTCTGTATTTGTATTTAAGTCTCTTGTCCCTTTTCTTGGGGTTCTTTTCTTCATTTTTTTGTCCCATTCTGACATGCTTGCTATTGGTTTATTTTATTTAGGATGTTCTCTTAGATGTGTTAATGCAGTAATTTGCATCATAAGTAGGGAAATCTGCAGAAGGGCAGAACATGGATCTTGTGGAGAAATGATAACTGGATTAGAGAATCAATAGCAAGTTTATGGTGTTTTGTGAATTATTGTCTTATTTTTTTCATTTGACATGTGTGTTCCTTCTCTCTCTAAGTAGAAAATATGAAAGAAAGGCAGCATGTGTCAGTTGTCAGAGTAGGAGTGAGGTTTATTCTGAACACTGGAAGAGGGAGAGAGGTTGCTTGTGGTGAATAATAGTGATAGGATCCCAAGATTCCTTTTCAAAACACTTTTGAGACTGTTTGTTTCTTCTGTTTCATAATTTCATTTATACTTGGCAGAAGTCAGATGATTAGAACTCATTTCTTTAATTGCACACTTCAGAAAAAAGATTTGAATTTATAATTAAATTGTGTAATGACAAACTATTAATGACTGAAATACACAGAGCTAAGTGGAAAATGAAAAATAAATGTCAGACTCTACTAGACAATACATAATCTTAAGTAAACCAGAAAGGTGAGCATTGCATCACAAATGCTGTGAAATTCATTTTCTACTACTAAATCCTTAGGATCATCCAATTCATACTCATAATACCCATAATCAGAGGACAGTACACAATGTCCACTGGAAAATTATGTCAAACATGCAATATTTGTGTACATATCTTATGACTTCTTATTTAGTTGTGCTTACCAAAGCCAACCATCCATCCATTATTTATTTAGTTTTTGCTACAGGAAATATAAGAGAACAAATATTTAAAATAATAAGTGTTTATTTTTTCCTGGGCTTTCATTAAAACCCAGGAAAATTTCCCTTTAAGATAGGTTGTTGCCTATCCGTAATGAAGAGATCACAATGATCGTTTATACATTTAGACCATTCAGAAGACTAGGAATTATTTTATGAGTAGGAATTATTTTAGTAGCTTAAGGAAATTGCTAGAAAACTTTTGACTTAACAACAAAATCTAAGTTTGATATGGATTGAAAGAGAAACATAAAGGGGGACCTACTATGGAAAATGATGGATAGCCCAACCAGGATTTCACGTCATGGAATTTTGAGGACAAATAACATACTAGAATGCTAAAAATGCACAGGGTGATCTTTAGGAGAACTAATTGAAACAGAATATTAATAGAGTTTAGGGTTTCCCTAATCCATTCCTTAAAAATAAGACCCACAAACTAGAGACACAGGATTGTATATGGAAAAACAGTTTCTGATGTACACAACAAAATGTAAAATTAGGAAAATATCTGACTTAGAAAAACCAGCTATGGTAAATGAACCCTTGTAGGTTTGAGGTGATAACTAACAGTTCTTTTCAGTGAATCATTTCTCAATGCAAAGAGATTAAGAATGTGGTTCCTGTACTACATAAACAGATTTAAATACCACAAAATATACTTTATTTATTATTTTTCTATTGCTGTCCTAAAACTTTATGGCTAGGAAACTTATAGAAGCAAGGGTTTATTTGGTATTATGGTTCCAGAGGGATAAGTATCTATCACAGGAAAATAGCAAACTTGTCAGCAGTTGTGGCAGCTGGAGTAAAAAGCTACAAAATTACATTTTGAACTGTAAGAATAAGGCAGAGAGAACTTTTAAAACCCCAAAACCTTTCTACAGTGATATACTTCCTCCACAAAGGCCACAAATTCTAAACCCACCCAAAGATCACCACCATTGTGGACAAAGTATTGAAATGACTGGAACTATGGGGGACATTTCAATCAAAGCATCACAAAAACCTAATATGTTAGAACAAATTTTGGATGTGTTTTATCCTGATTAGAACCAACCAAGATAGAATATTAAGAAACTAACATTTCATAGTCCACAACAGAAAGGTGCAGTCCTTTCTGTTGAGTGCCCAGCCCTCCATATATCCCGGTTCAAGCAAGATGAAGATTCTAAAAACATGAGGGACACATGACCTACACTCTTTGTAGAAATGGAAAGTAGGATACTGGAAGCAGTCTGTCAGAGTGTGAACCCACATCCAGTCTAACCTCTCTACATTATACAACGTCGTGAACTGCCCCTCTACTTGTACTAATAATACAAATCACCATGTTTCTCTCATGAGTTCAAATCAACCAAGGTGTAATGCCTTTCATTTTCTCTCTATGATGGTTTGCTTGTATTACTTTATCTCATTGTGCTTTGTCTTCTCATATTACATTGTTTTATGTAAGGTTCACTAGAAGCAAACAAATTGTGTATTTGTTGTTTCTAGCTCTTTGGGTGCAGAAAACAGCCAACAGAGATGCTGCCTTGAGTTTAATATCGTAGCTGAGTTATATTATAGTTGTCTCCTCTAGAGAGTATATGTATTACTTTATTTTGTCTTGCTAAAGCAAAATACCTGAGGCTGTATAGCTTGCAAGGCACAGAAGTTAATTAAGCTCACAGTTTGGGAGGAATAGGAACACTGCTCTGCCTCACCAAGCTCAGGTAAGTGCTTTAAGGTGAGTGACATCACAGCTTCTGGGGCATAGAGACACATGCTGCGGAAGAAGTCAGGCAAGAAGTAATGGTCCAAACCTACTCTTTTATAGTTTATTCTTTTGGTATCTAATTAGATCCTGAGAGAACAGCATTAATTATATCTAAGAACAGAACCTCTGTGTATTTAATTTCCTTGACTTAGCTCTATCTTTTAAAGATTATACAGTGCGAGAGACCCAAACTTCCAGAAATTGAACCTTGGAGATCTCATTCATACCATATTAAAATCACATCATTGTGGGATGTGCTTATACAACACACAAAATTAAGCATTTTGATAGGAAAAGATGATGACATAAGCCTACGTAATAATTTGAAAATGTTTCTATTTTATGAAATTTATTTTACTTTTTTACACCATTGGCAAAAGTCTTTGTCTACAAACTGTTTTGGTAAATGGATGTAGCAATCCTCCACTTCTTCAAAAAATATTTTATGAGTAGTGCACATTCTGATGTTTTCTTCTCTCTTGCCACAATGAGTGTCTTGTTTCAATAAAAGATAGCTTCAATTCACTGAATCCAGAAGAAAGTTGTATATCTCACAGAACTACCTCCATGTCACAACAATAATAGATGTTTCATGTAACAAATGCTTATTAAAATCAACCTCTAATATTTGATAAATGTAATGGAAGAATAGTGATGCCTATTTGAGTAACTTTGTATAGGTCAACACAGTGAAAATAGAACAGACATATTAAGTGTATTTTTCCATACACATTTCTGGGATTGAAATGAAAAGGACTTGCATGTCTGGAAGACCGAAGTAAATAATCACTTGCAAGTTCATGTAAGTTCATGCAGGTTCATGTGGACAAAATAAGGCAGCAGGAAGTATGGCAGTTTTGCCCATAGGTGTTGACTTGCTATTTATTTTTATAAGTTTTAAATTACAAGTTCATCACTTGGAATTTATCACTAGAATTCCAAGGGCTTCACCAATCTTCATGAGGGTTAAATTCTAATCCCCCACAGCAAACTTGTTAGAATGCTTTCTAGTATTAATTAACTGATGGTGTTTGTGAAAAGATTTATAGCCATTGTTTATGATTTGTACAAAAACTGTCAAGGAAAATGTTTTGTTATCTATACTTTAGTGATTACAAACCTGAACCAAGGAGAAACACTGTCACACACAGGGAAGAACTTTTGAACTACTATCCTTGCATCAAATCCCAGGCTTAAGCCATGTGCTTTTGATTATGCCAGACTGCTTATTAAAATATATTAAAGTGTTGCAAATTTACCAATATGCAATGATTATTCAAAGAAACTTCATTTTGCACTTTTTCTCCTGAAAGTTTATAAGCTGTGGACTACCCAACTGAATTTGTATAGCAAAACCGTGCACCCATTTCAGAGGCCAATAATGACAGAAGAGAATATGACCCAGAGAATATTACTTTGCATGCTGCAGTGAGTTTACACACAGTAATGAAGGCTTTAATATCAGCAGGAGAGAGGAAAGTGACAATGACCGTTAGTGCCAAGTTCCTGCATTCTTTCTCAATGGAGCATGAAATAAGGCATGTCATCCTGTCACCGCATGCTAGGAAGGATTTTCTTAGGTTCTTGTCCTTTCGGCACTGTGAGTCGGCTTCATGGGGATTCAGCTTCTCCATCCCTGTGACTCACGCTCCTCCCTCTTTCCATCCCTATTAAATGCTCTGCTTTTGCAGCTCCACAGTGGTACCAAATTGCTACCTTGTGAGGTATACGTACAAGCTTTTTCAGTTTCTCATATGGAAGTGAAATCTCATGAAAGGTAGATTATTATAGTGCAGCAAAAATATCATTTCTCAATAGGGAGAAGACATTAAAAAGCTACAGCAAAAAATCATGCATCATCAGCACCATTTTTACGTGCTCATTCCTATAATGAAATTATTACTTTAATATTAATCATAAAACACTAAGGCTAACTAAAATCTTGCAAAAACAATCACTTTAAAAGTACCTGGGTTCATTTGTATAAAATAAATAAATTATTTTTTTAGGTTGGGCTACTTACTAAACATTTATAGGAATTATATATGCAATTGATTCTTGAAATGATGAGACAAGTCTGGAAATTCTCAAAGCTACATTCATTTCCAGATTTTGTCTTAATCCTTGAATAATTTCTCCCTATATAATAATAAAGGCATCACCCCCATATTATATTTACTTAAGAATTAATGGACAATGTGTGTTTCTGGCCCTGTTTGTGTAAATTCTATGGCAGTCCACTGCATATATGCTGCTGCATTAAGGAGGGGGACTTGATCGGGGGAGGGGGGGGGAAATGGGAGGCGGTGGTGGGGAGAAGGCAGAAATCCTTAATAAATAATTTTTTTTTAAAAAAAGAAGCAATAATTATGATGGGAACACACTGTGAAATGTGAAGACAACAAAAGGTTCAATCTTACCTTTATATATTTCCTTTTTTACATAGTATAAAATGCCAGATCTGTCTGTTAGAACTTCACACAATATACAAGAAGCATATTAAAAGTTTGGTTTGAGGACTGGGGCGATTGCTCAACTCCTAACATTCATTCCTTACAAATAGGAGAATTTGAATTCAGCCCTCAGAACCCAATTGAAAAAACCTAAGAGTGCTTGTAATTCAAGTCAGTGGTACATGGATCCTTGTTGCTCCTTGGTATAGATAAGTAGAGCATTACTGGTGAGTTCTTGGAGAGTGAGAGGTCGTTTGTAATTAATTAATTAGAAACACACACACACACAGACATAGACATACACACACACCCAGCACCCACATAGAGGCTTTAGACCAATTCAAATAAAGTAGTTCAAATAATGGTGAGTGAAAGAGAAAAACACTAAATACTCTTCAGTATCTGAAATACAGGTATTGAAGTACTATGTTCAGAAGAACATGAAGTCAATGTCACCATTTAAAGATGTGATTTATTTAACACTGAAATACATGTTGCTAATGAGGTGTTTTCACAAAAAAAAATGATGGTTTTTGTGTGCTCCACAATTTACTGCTAACTTTTCCATAGGTTCATCTTAAGTTAGAAAAATTTCAGAGTAGTCTGTAGTAATATTAAGGACTTTGCTTATTTAATGTGTGTTACATTCATAATCAGGTTACATTGTTGGTGCAATGAAATTTTATTGTTTTAATTCCAAAACAAATGTGCATAGTGTCCTCTCTAGATAGAAAATTCATCTGTGTAATGAGTTAAGCATGTAGACTAAGAATTAGATATGTTATCTAACATTCTCATATTAAGAAATGTATTTTAGTTTCTTAGGAAGTTCTGACTATGAATTGTACATTATTTTCTTATCTCAAGCCACAGTCTTTTTTTCGCTACTGTGACTTAAGCCAGAGCCCTGCACATGCTAGTTAAGCATCCTACCATTGGACTACATCCGTAGTCTCTCAAGCCATGAAATGAAAACTTTACATAACTCTTCCATTTTATCCATTATTTGATAGATTTTTTCCATCAACATCAAGTGCAGATATTGTTTGAGCATATAAGTAAAAACTGAAAAGCCAAGTTTACCAGTGGAATTTCTTAAACTTCTTGAAGAACCAAGAAAACAAATTTCCAAACTGTAACTCAAAATTGAATGCCCGATATAAGGCATCAGTAGTGAGATGAACGCTGATGTAGGCACTACTTAAAGATAATGTTTAGTATTTTAATGACTATGTCATGTCTGACACATTCAATTTCCTTTTCTCACTTAGAGTTTTGGAAAATGTATGCATTTATTGCATTTTTATGCCTTTTAATGTGACTACAAATGAGGTCCAAGAAACAGCAGAGCTCTGGGAGATTGCTCACTTGGTAAAGTACTTACCATGCAAACATGAAGATACTAATTTGAATGCCTAGAAGCCATGTGATGTCTGGTGTGATAGTGTAAGTTTTTAATTTCAGGGATCCTATGGTGATGTGGGTGGTAGAGCCTGGATAATCATCAGAAGCTTGCCTGAAGCACAGTCAAGCTAACCAGGCACACTCATACTCAGTGGCAAACAGCAACAAGAACAATTAATTGACCTTGTGTCAAACAAGGAAAGTCCCAACACTCAAGGTTGTCCACATTCACATACATACCACACACTCACAGAGACACACAGACAGACACAATGAAATACACACACATACAGAGAGAGGGGGGGATTTGAAGCTTTATGTATTTCATAATTTAGACAGCACATAAAAATATCATGAATATTTTCTAACACATATTCTTTTATAGCAATCTCAAGCATACCTGGACTGTTCAAACAATCACATATCCATTATTATTTAAAGCACAAGGCACCAGTAACTGAAGCATGTTATGCATTTCTCAGAGAGAGTATGATTCTGACTATATTTTCTCTGTAGTCAGACACTCAGTGCTTAAGAATATATAACTAAAATTGTTTTGTATGTTTTCAATCACTCCATGTTTTGTTCTAAATAATTATTGGAGTTCAGAATGTAATGTACTAGGTTTATTGTAAGTAGATATTTTTAACTATATAGAAAATAAGTGTCATTAATATTAGAAAAGTCTATTCAGAATTGTTGCAAAGAGTATATTTAAAATTGTGTTTAAAGATAGAGACATTTAAATACTGTTCTGTCATAGCCTCTGACTTTAGATATAAAGCTATTAATTTCTGATTTACTAAAACAGTTGCCTCGCCTATGGAAATTCTCAATCTAGATTGCATGTATATAATATTGAGATGATAAGGGCTGATGCCATCTCACAGCAGTATTTGAATAAGAAACATGAGCTTAGCTACTACATTATCTGTGTTTTAAGTGCACACATTGATGTCACAGATGGGAATAGCAGAGATCCTCTCATTTTAGGCAGCCTGTATGACCTTTCTGCTTGCTGCAGAGAAACATATTGACCAGGAAGCAACATGATCACCTTGACCTTTAACAGAGAATGGGCCTTTTTAAGTACAAGATAACAAAGCCATGTGATCTGTTTCTCTTCTTGCAAGTAAACAGCCGAGTTCAGGGGAATAGGTTTCTGTGAGGCTCATTTTGGACTTCTGGAGTAAAGAAAAATATTGTTGTGAATTAAAGTTTTGGGAGTAATTAAAGAAAACAATATAAACTAGTATTTTGATATAAAATCTTATTCTCTTATTCTCAGACTTTTGATCAATTATGCATCGCTGCAATAACTGCTGCTGATCGCAGAAAAGATGCTTCTCTGGCCAATACTGAGAGCAGCCCAGGTACACATTGACAGAATTACTAATAGCACATTTTACCTTAGGGGCTATGACTTCCCTCCCTATGGCCTAAGAAACAGGCCTCATATCTAGTCAGAATATTGTTATTTACCCCATGATAGTCACACTGCCATTATATTAAGTGAAATATCTTATCTGGCAAGTTTTGCGACATGTAGTGTCCAGTTCTGTGTAAAACCACTAATAATTTTTCTTCCCCAGATGTCTTATTATACTATGGAGATAGGCACCAGGGAGGAAATTTCCTGGTTGACTTAAACTTGAATCGCCTGCATATGCCAATCAAAGTGTAGTGCCATCTCTATTCTGGTCATACTACATAGTTATGGTGGTACTCAAAGGCAATGGCAATGCCCTGTGTTGTGTTATAACCTCTAGTGCCACACTGATTGTGAATGCAGATGTAGGTGTCCCATGTCTTGCATTAATGGGTATAACAGCTCAAGTCTTCTAAGAATGACATTGATATCCCATGTAAAATAATTCTGTCTGAACTCTCTTTCTCTGTTTTAAAAGTTATATTTTGAAATTAGTTTACTAGGTAGTTAGTTTGATAAATATTTTTCACATATCCTTAGTTTTTGTTTGGAGGCGTGTTTATTAACACCATCTTCTACCAAGGCATCAGAGATGATTGCACCCACCTCATACTAAGGCCCAGAGAATCTGAATCTACCTCCTCTGTCTTTCTTTCTTTCCCTTGTCTCTCCTGGCTTTCTTCTTCCTTTGTCCTTAATTCTATCTGCCCTGAATTCATTATTAAAGGTATGGCATTTAGAAATAGCTGACTAGATCATGAAATGCACACACTCACATACACACACGTGTGTGTCTTCTTAATGATCTTACTTTCCGTTTTCTCATAGAAGCCTTTGGTGCCATCCCTCTTTTCATTCAAACCATTTTGTCACTGTTTTCTGTTTTGCTATGAACTTGTATTTCCTACACCTCTTTTTAGAAGGAACTTGATAGGTGTCTTTAGAACTCCTGACAGCTGTGTTTGAAAGATGATGACTCCTGTTTGTTCTTATTGCAAAATTATTTCCTTTAGATAAGGTTTGTCAGTCCCAAGGTCCATGGGTTGAGACCTCGATTCCCAGTGTGACACTTCACAAAGTGGAGGAATGTAACGAGAGATACAGCCCAGTGAGATGTCATTAGGTCCTGCAGACACTGCCCCTGGAAGGGAACTAACGTCTCCCGGGCTATGTTCTCAAGAGAGAAAAATGCTATAGAATCCTGTGCCAGAGCACTGGGTATTGTTCTGCCTCCTTGTTTTTATGAGATAATCTCTTCTGTCCACCTATATTTCTGCTTTCCAACAAAGGGGCCTCCATCAGACCTATCTTTTGCTGTTTAGACTTTCAGTCTCCTTACCACGAACTAAAGAAAACTTGGTTCAGCTTAGTTATCCCATTTCAAGTATTTAATGTATTTAATACAATATATGTGCCCATCATCTATTATATATAATACACTATATATTAATTATATATACATATTTTATCAGCATAAATATATATGTAAATACACATATATGCATATAAATACAGATTTTATATATTCTACAACTGTTGAATTTACTTTTTCATCTGTATTATTTTATTTTAATGCCCTGCATTTGTGCCATCCAAGTCCTTTGTGAAGTGCTTGAACAACGTTCCAACAATTATATCTTTGATCCTTTTACCTTCTTGCTAATATCTCTTTATATATGATTACATTAAAAAAGCTGTTCTAGTAGCCGGGTGGTGGTGGCACACGCCTTTAATCCCAGCACTCAGAGGCAGAGACAGGCGGATCTCTGTGAGTTCGAGGCCAGCCTGGTCTACAAGAGCTAGTTCCAGGATAGGAACCAAAAGCTACGGAGAAACCCTGTCTCAAAAAATCAAAAAAAAAAGCTGTTCCAATATTATATGGTATCTAAAAATAGATTAATAAATCAGATATGTGCATATCTGTGTGTGCCTTCTTATTGATCTTATTTTACTTTTTCTCATTGAAGCCTTTGGTGCCATCACCTTAAATCTTAATAACCTTGATTTTTCACTCCATTTACTCAGTCTTGAAGCCAACTGACTTCCCTCCTCTATTATTTTTCATGGATGTATTTATCTTCAGAATTTGTCATGTGTTCTTCTGATGTAAATTTTCTTTGAATTTATTTTAAAATAGCATTGACTTTAATCATCAATTTCATCTTGTCATGAAATTCCATGTAGATATACAATTCAGTAAATATGTAAGAATGCAAAAAATTTAACATGATTTCTGTTTTCTTGCATTGGGACACATGATGTGATCCTGGTACACATTGTTTGAACATATAATAAATGGACATCATAATGAGACATTAAGATTTCTGCTTTTGATTTATTATCTGGAACTATAATCAAATTGAGAATCTCTCTAATAAAACCAAACACACCAGAGTACTATGCCATTACATCAGCATCTTTAAGAATACATGTTCAATACCACAAAGAGTTTTTTTTTAATTTTACTTTTAAATTAATT
The DNA here is from genome assembly GCF_037038515.1 of Microtus pennsylvanicus. Classification (NCBI taxonomy): domain Eukaryota; kingdom Metazoa; phylum Chordata; class Mammalia; order Rodentia; family Cricetidae; genus Microtus; species Microtus pennsylvanicus. The sequence continues at coordinate 18,532,027 of NC_134579.1, forward strand.
TCTGGTATGAGAAAGCCAATGATTATCAGTGTGAACAATGAAGACCAGAGTAGAACCTATTTATCTCTATATCTATCTGTTTGTTTACTTGGGAAAATCTAGGAAGCAATGACAAAGTAGGACAAATTGGGTCAGCATCAAAAGAATTACCAAAAAAATGTATGTTCAAAACCAGGTTTCACATGACAGATATCTGAAGAATAGTTGTGCTAAGGAAACTTGGGAGATATATATTGAATGCAGAAAAGGTTTCTGATATCATGGATATAAGAACAATTGTGCTTAATACTATTAACCAAGCAGGCAGACTTGTTCTTGAGGAGAATCTAGATGGGACTCAATTGCTCTGGGCTGCATAAATTTGGTAATCCCAATTGCTAGGGGATAATCGTAAAGGAAACATTAAAGTATGATGGGAATGTTCTGAAAGTATAAGTGCTGGAAAATAAGTAATCATAATTGTGTCTTCTACACTAGCCTTAAGCAATATTGACAGCCAAGTGGGGAATTTACAATGTGTATATGTTTCCCTTAAATCAAACCAAACAATAAAATAAAATGTTTTCAAAATGAAGTAAGAACTTGAATCCACAATGCCTCATAATTATTGAAAGAAGAGGATACTTTCTACACGAAACAGACTGATGTGGGGGTTCCCCTCTGTGTATCTTTGGTTAATAAAAACCTGTCTGGGCCTATCATAGAGCAGAATAGAGTAAGGCAGGAATTCCAAGAAGATAGAGGAGGAGGGAGTAGGCAGAGTCAGGGGAAAAATCATATAGCAGTGAAGACATATGCTAAAAAGAAGTCCCGCACCAGCTCAGAATAGAGTATAATAAAGAGTTATTTATTTAGGGGTAGACTCACAGATTACAGTCCTCTGCTCGAACAGGGAATAGCAACCAAATCCTGCAGCAAGAAGAGAGAGCTACTGTGTGCTTTAAATTGGCATTTATAGTATGAGAGGCGGGTAACTTAAAGGCTACTGGCTGTAGGAATTCCTACAGCATAGCAGCCACAGGAGACAGATGCCAGACACGAGACGAAACCTTACCAGGAGGCACAACCAAATGGTGATACACAGATTAATAGAAATGGGTTAATTTAATATGTAAGAGCTATCTAGGAATATGCTAGAGTCATTGGCCAAGAAATGTGCAATTAATATAGTTTTAGTGAGGTTATTTCAGGTCTGGGCAGCTGGGTAATGAACAAGCAGCCTCTGACAATAGATCAGGAAGTGGCCAAGTCAATTTGCTGAAATAAATTTCCATATACTTGTTTATATTTAGTAGAATTGCACCAAGTTAGTTTACACCATTATATTTCTAACTTCCTGAAGCTTTCTCATCTGCTATAAGAACTCCCCCCAATTCATTAAACAAGAGAAATTGCCATGTTTATAATAAATAGAATTCTCAAACACAATATTATACCTGGTTTTGGCCAGGAATTGATTTATCCAAAATAAACATTTCTATAAGCATCATGGATCCGTCTTCAGTCATTTTGTCAAATACTTTACCCCTGTGAATTCATTGTCTACACAAATTTCTGGGACTTCCCTTCATTACTATATACTATTTTAAGTCTTAGGATTTTTGTTTGTTCAGTACAAAAGCTATAGCATTTTTTTGTTGGTTTGTTTGTTTTTTTCTGAAATAGGGTTTTTCTGTGTGACCCTGACTTTCCTGTAACTCACTCTGACCAAACTGGCCTTGAACTAAGAGATCTGCCTGCCTCTGTTTCTCAATTGCTGGGAATAAAGGTGTGCTCCACAACCACCTGGCAACTGAGGTTTAATTAATATTTTTTTGTAATTATTAAAGATGTTGAAGACTATTTTATATCTCTGTGATTATATTCATTTTTTAATGATTTATTTTATTTTGTTGATATTTTACTGTTTATTTGTTCACATCATTATTAGTTGATATCAATTTCTCTAAGTGAATTCATTTAAGTCCACTGAAAATAACCCTTTCTTTTTCCTAGATTAAGTTTTACTCACACAACCAAGTAATTTTTACTTGAAATTTTTGTTTCTAAATAGCATTTTTATTAATCATTGGAAAATTTCTTATGATGTATTTTGATCATGTCTCTCAAAACTACCCCCTCCACCCTCTCCTTCCACCAACTCTACCTTGAATTTTCTTTGTTTTTCTATTCTCTTTTAAATCTGTGAGTCCAGTTGGTATTGATTAACTGCTCTTGGGCTGATAGCCTGCCCTTTAGTGTGGTCACCTGGCAGGAGTCTTATAACTAAAGGAAACTAATTCTTCTTTCCCTGAAGCTATCAAATATCAATATCTAACTATTTAGGGGTGAATTTCTCATTCATTTTGTGCCTCTCATGTACAATTTTTTTTTCTGGCGTAGGCTTGCACAGATCTTGAACTTGCTATCATATAATCACTGTGAGTTTATATGTGCAGTTACCCAGAATTGTCCAGAAAAACATTTGTTTCTTGATGTTATCTTCTTCCTCTGGCTTTCATAATCTTTCCACAGTCCCTCTGCCATGAAATCTGAACACTAAGTGTGAAATGTTCATCCCATTTATGTCTAAGCACTCCACACTCTTCTTGCTTGTTTTGAATATCTCTGTGTCAATTGTCGTCTACTACAGATAGATGGGTTATTTTATGAATTGCCTTCCTTATGATACTCTTCAGAACAGTGTCTAAGGCAATGGGTACAGTGATAAATGATTAGGAATTATTTTAATATTACGTCTATTTACAAGAATAATAATATTTGCTTCTTCTCTCAGGCCTATGACCACTCATCTCACAGTTTCTTGCCCTCTTAATACTATCAGATATGAGTTATATCTTGTAGAAATTTGGAACTCATCACAAAATGATTAGTTAAAAGCATACCCTCCATGTCACTATTGCACAATTGGGCATCTCTTGTTAGGTTACACATTATTGTATTTTGCATAGTTCACAACTGAGTGACACTGAAGATAACTTTTCTTCTTTGATAGTATGCTTGGCACCATCCAACTCTATGAAAGAAATGCAGTAGAGATGAAGTTTTGAAATTAATAACAACTTTATTTCTCCATGTTCCATAACTCAACTGTGTGCTATACCTATAAATTTTCATGGTCAGATTCTGGAGAGCAGTCAAGAATATTGAAAATATCCTGTGTCATTTGAGGGTAAGGGTTTGAGACCCAACTGGTGAACAACTCATAATAATGGGCAAACCAATTCTGGCATTGGAGTTTTTTATTTTTTATTATTATTTTTTTTTGTTGAAAAAAATTTCTGCCTCCTTCCCTCCTCCCATTTCCTTCCCCCTCCTCCCATTCCTCTCCCCCTCCCCCCACTCCTCTCCCCCTCCCCCTACTCCATCCCCCCTCCTTCTTGAGTCTGAAGAGCAGTCCAGATTCCCTGCCCTGTGGGAAGTCCAAGGTCCTCCTCCCTCCATCCAGGTCCGGGAAGGTGAACATCCAAACAGACTAGGCTCCCACAAAGCCAGTTCATGCAGTAGGATCGAAACCTAGTGCCATTGTCCTTGGCTTCTCTTCAGCCTTCATTGTCCACCATGTTCAGAGAGTCCGGTTTTATCCCATACTTATTCAGTCCCAATCCAGCTGGCGTTGGTGAGCTCCCAATAGATCAGCCCCACTGTCACAGTGGGTGGGTGTACCCCTCGTGTTCCTGACTTCCTTGCTCATGTTCTCCCTCCTTCTACTCCTCATTTGGACCTTGGGAGCTCAGTCCGGTGCTCCAATGTGGCACTGGAGTTTTTATTTGCTAGCATAAGTTATCTATTTGAAGCATTAAATACTTTTGCCCTTAGTCCTTATAATAGGATAACTATTAAAGCTCATTTTATTTGGGAAGGGAATGTTTCCAGACAGGATTTCATTGTGAAGCCCTGACTGTCCCAGAACTTTCTCTATACACCAGGCTGTCCTTGAACCCACAGTTCTGCCTGATTCCACCTCTCAAGTATTTGGATTAAAGGTATGTGCCATCATGGTGGCTTTAAATATCTTTTTATGTGTGCACATGCATATACTTCTACAATATAGGAAGCCTCTATAATAGTAGGCTTCTATGCAACTGTTTCAAAAGGCCTTCAGTATTTATTATCCTTTACTGTACTTCCTTTATACTAATACTGGTATTTTAATTTTTCTGTTTGTTTTCAGGGTATACATCTGTATCATACCTTGATGACAAATGTGATATTAGATGATTTGTTTTGTTTATATGTGGTTTCTTCTATTCTTTTTATATTTTGTAGATTAGCTCTCTTTCAGATATAGAGTTGTGGAAAATCATTTTTCAGTCTATAGGCTGCCATTTTGTCCTATTCATAGTGTCCTTTGACTTATAGAAGTTTCATAACGTCCCATTTATTATTAATCTTAGCACCTGTGCTATTGATGACCTGTTCAGGAAGTTGTCTCCTGTCAATGTGTTCAAGGCTAGTGCTCAATTTCTCTTCTATCAGGCTCAGCGTATCTGGATTTATTTGAATTCTTTGATCCACTTGAACTTGAGTTTTGTGCAGGATGATAGATATAGACCTATTTGTATTCTCTCACATGCAGCATCCAGTTAGACTAGCACCATTTTTTGAAGATGCTTTCATTTTTTTTACTGTATAATTTATGCTTCTATATCAAAAATCAGGAGTCAATAGATGTGTAGATTTATGTCTGGGTCTTTGATTCCATTGATCAACCTGTCTTGTTTTTCTGCAAAAGCCATGCAGTTATTATTAGTACATCTCTGTACTACAACTTGAAATCAGGGATGGTGTTACCTCTAGAAGTTATTTTATTGCATAGGATTGTTTTGTTTATCCTGGTATTTTTGTTTTTCTGTATGAATTCACTTTTAAGTGGCTATAAAGGATAATTATTTATTAGCTATAAAGGATAATTATCCTACAATCTGCAGACCCAGAGAAACTAAGCAATAAGAAAGTCTCAAGGTGGATGCATGAAGCCATGGGAAGGGGAATAGAATAGATTTTGTGGGTGGATTGTTTGGGGTGGGAATAGGAGCAGGGGGTGTCTTACTTATGAAGAGATGCTGTGACCAACTATAGCAACTCTTATAAAGGAAAACATTTAATTTGGGTGACTTACAGTTTCTGAGGTTTAATTCATTATCATCATGGTAGGACATGGTGGTATACAGGCAGACAGGGTGCAAGACAATGAGCTGAGTGTTCTACATCTTGATCCATAGTCAACAGGAAGTGACACATTGTGAATACCTTGACCATAGGAGACAAAGCTTGCCCCCACAGTGACATACTTTTTCCACAGAGGCTATACCTACTCCAACCAAAGCATGCCTTCTAATAGTTTCAATCCTTATGAGCTTATGGGGGCCAATTATATTAAAACTCCCACAGGAGGTATTACATTGAGGGGGAAAGATAGGAGGAAGAGTACTCAGGAAAATGACAGGAATTAGGGACATTGTGGAAGCATGGTAGAAAGTTTCTGGAATCTATGAGGGTGAGCCTAGCAAAGACTCCTGGAAATAGTGAATATGGAAACCAAATTCACCATCTTCTGTAACCAAGTAAGGCTTCCAGTGGAGGGACTGGGACACGAATCCAGACACAAAACCTTTAACCTACAATTTGTGCTGCCTGTTAGATGTGCTCAGGTAAAGATAGCGCAGAACTTTTGGGAGGAGATACCAACCAATGACTGGTCCAACTTGAAACCAATGCTATGAGAGCCAGACCACTCCTGACACCACTTTAAGGGCCAGGAAATGAAGACTGGGTAAACCAGAGTGTTAGAATAGGACCAAGCATAATTGGCAAACAAACAAACACAAAAAAACACAGTCAAAAACAGAGAGGTTTCATCCAGTAACTGATAGGAGCAGATGCAACGACCCATAACCAAATATGAGGTAGAGTTCCGGGACTTCCATGGAAGACGATGCTAGAGAGGATGTGGAGTAAGTGGAAGGCTCTTCCACAGCTGGTGGGAGTACAAATTTGTACAGCCAATTTGGGAATCAGTATGGCAGTTTCAAAAAATTGGGAATCAATTCTTTTTTAGAAAAATGAAGAATAGATTTAATAATTATAAAAGACCATAATTCTTGCAATACCATTAACAATTTGAGAAATATGTTGACATCCACACATACAGTTTTATAATCTTTAGCATGTCTTTCACAATAAGTTTCATAATTACTGACATAACTTCCTGATTAATCTCTTTTGCAAAAGATCAAGAATGGGACAATATTAAATTTCAAGGGTAATCATTTTGAATTTCTTAGCAATGCTTCTCCCTAAACTCTAGCAGCTTCTTACTCATTAATGTACAAATCCTGAAATATTGATCATTGAGGATCAGTTGTAGTGCTTAAGTGTGAAACCCTTGTGAAAGACAACCTACTTTGCAATTTGGGGGGCATTTCAATGTGAGTTGCCTTCCTCCTCCTTTGAGATAACCTAAAAAGTTCATTAACATTCTCTTTCATGTCATTGCTGGTCTCTGAAATGAAGACAAATATTGTATCATCTTTCCTCCTTTATGGCTATAATTGATAAATTGCATAATTTAAATGATGTATGTAACATCGGTTTATTAGAAAGGGATCATAATACTAAATGCTTAAGCCTGTCCTTTCTACCCCAAGAACCATATAGTTTATCACTGTCATTGTGGAAAAACTTGAAGATAGTTAAGTGTCCTATCATCTCCAAACATGCATTTTGTATTTCCCACTTAATTAGGTTAAAATTTTTATCAAATGCACTGTTTATTTCAGAAAGCTTAATTTTTGTTATGCACTAGGCACCATGTTAGAAATAAAGAAATCTTTACAATTATTAACAACTTGACAAAGAAACTGATAGTTCCTGATTTTGTTGAATATTCATTCAAATTATATAATAATTAAGATTATTATTGTAGTCAATGAGATAAAAAGGATTGTCTTAGAAATATAAAATATGAGACATAAAAAGAGATATAAAACTGGACCTGACTTTTACACAGGGTACGCAATCATGAAATGACAAGTTATGGAAAACATACAGGCACAGTTGTAATATATTATTACATTTAGTCTCTTCAGTCTTCATTACTCAGCTGAAGCTGAAAAATAGAAGTTCTGTAGTTGTTCTAACCAACAGTTTACTAGAGTAAAATAAGCCTGAGAGAATATCTGACATCATTATAGGTATAGGAGCAAACACATCACCACAGCTCTATTGCATGTATACAGAGACAAGACCGGCCATGAGGATGGGTGAGTCTAAATCCATATCTTCAGAGAGACTTATTTGTGGCTCTAAAAATTTAGCACAAAACTAGAAGTGTTGTCTAGTCTAAGAAATAGCATCTAAGATTTCAGTGTCTGTATCCTAATACTGCCTTCTTTCTTCTAGAATATTCTTTGTATAGGCATGCTGGCATCAATGATCCAGAGGTTTTAGGGTTTTTATAGAGACTGTTATGGTTTACTTTGCCAACTCTTGGCTAAATTACAACACTTGGTCCTATAAAGCCCCATCATTTTCTGATGTACTGTCAGAACAGCTATTGGCAGTTAAAGTATATTGGTGGTAGAGGGAGACCCATTTTCATCAGTGATGGGGGGGTTGCTAAGTAGTCCTCTGTTGGGAAAATAATCTTCTTCTCATACTTAGACCAGAATAATCTGATTAAACTCAAAAGATGATATGAAATTAGAGGTGACTTGTGATCCTATTAGGGGATAAAAAGGAATGAGAAAGGAATATAAGGAATAAAACTAAAATTCATCATATAAATGTATAATGCCATTAAATAATAAAAACATTAAAAACAAAGAGGGAAAGAGAAAAGATTCTGAAGGATTAGACTTGTCCTAGTCTGGTCTAGTCAGGAAATTTTCTGCTTTGGACTTCAGCACATCCTTGCTAAGGACTGAACTTCCTTCTCTCTCCCTTTCCCATTGTTCCTCTCTACTTTCCTGGCTTTTGCAGTTTCTTCAGGTAATTCAGAAAGTGTAAAGTTTTAGAACTAATATCTACCGACAAGAGAGAACATGTGTTTGTCTTTCTGGTTCTGGGTTCTAGACTCAGTATAATATGTACTAGTTTGGCACATCTACACATTATTGTTTATAACTCAATATACAATTCCACTGTATTTGTATAACACATTGTCATTATCCATTCATCAGTTGAAGGAGAGTGAATTTCTTTCCATTTCATAGCTACTGTCAATAGAAAGAAAATAATCACAGCTATATGACTGTCTCTGTACTGAGGACATTTGGTGAGTAGAATGCAGGAAAGTTCTTGGAAGTGTTGGAAAAAATGAAAGAATATTACCAAAATGTATTGTATGAGAATAAAATATACTTCCTTTGTGTTAATTAATAGTATGGATCAGTTATATAGAAGATGTATTGCCAGCTGTTTGACAGTTTCTTACATTGCCTTCTAGAGTGGCTACAGTATTTTGTAATCTGGCCAACAGTGCATAAGGACTTCCTTTCCCCAAATCCTGGCCACCACTTAGACTGGATTAAGATGAAATCTCAAAGTAGTCTTAATTAGAATTTACCTAATTGCTTCAACTGTTGAAAACATTTAAAATATTAATTTTAAAGTTATTTCTTAACCATTTTTACTCTTCTTTTGAGAACTTTGCTAAGATCTCAGAGGACCAGGGTTTTGCTGCAAGATACTGTCTGGGTGATGCCCCATGAAACATCAAAAATATGGTTGCCTAAACAAATTTTGCATACTGTTTATATAAATTAACATGCCAACAAGGATGGATAAATTTCCCTTTGTATTTCATTGGCTAGTATAAAAGCTTTCCAGCTTGTACAGTTGTGTGACTATATCAGGACTGAGTTGACCCAGGACAGACTTTACATAATATAATCATGCTTTCAATAAACCACTGTGAAGCTGTCATTCTGTTCATGGGAAATTCTCACATTATATTCATGTATTTACTATCCTAACAGCAAAGCGAAAGAGTAGCAGCTGTCTAAACTTCAGCCCAGTGCCAATAAGTTATTAAAACCACAAAAGAGATTAATCTGTATTGATATGACCAGAAATTATGAGAGACTTCATATTTTACCCAATATTACCTAGAGCCAATAATTTCTAATAAAAAAATGTTTGTGATTGCCAGTGTGGAATGAAAATGGACAAACATCTGAGGCTTTAGAAAAGAATAAAGAAAAGTTTGAGCTTCTTGGAGCCTGATTTATCTGAAGGGAGATTTACTCTTAGAACTGAAGCTTACAGCTTGCATTAGTGTAGAGCTCAGTTGGACCAAAAATGTAAAGACCCACATGTGAGCTCTTTCTGTGGTTTGACTTCTTATCATTAAAGGAAACAGAGGATCATTTGGTTCTATGTGATATATCAAGTGCTGCAGTAACTAGGGTGTAACGTGCATTGCCTTTATGATCCAGTCACTGGGTACCCTTTCAGTACTTCACTTTTGTGGCTCCAAGTCAATTATAAACACATACAATTTGAGAGTTATGAAAGTTGTTCAAAATATTAAAAGGACTGTGATAATGTTTTAGGTCACCTCACGGGTTGAAAAGTATTGTGGTGCTCTTTTGCAAATACTATAATATCTAACAGTTCTTGCTTTGCAAACTAAATCATGGCACGTATGCTTACTTTGTATGTATGCATATATCGTCACCATATGTAAAACTGCTCCCTTAACGCCTTATAGGGATTTTATACAATATAATTCCTTTGAGTTTATAACTCAGATGAGACTACAATTATGGATGTTTTTTTGTCATTGGGGTATTTCAATCTTCACATGTTTGCAATTACTTTTCTATAAATGTACTGCTTGTTTATCAGAGGATATTTAGTTGCCAGATTTCTATATGAGGGTAATTATTCTGCGAACACACTGCTTCCTCAAAGATAACAGAACCTGAATTAATTTGTTCAAGTCTGGGAAACATGAGGTTTAATTAGCTATTGATATTGCTACAAGAAATGATAAAAATATCTACTGTACTCCCTACAGTATATATTACAGAATGCAAACAAATGCTTTGTAAAGTATATTAGAAAGTTGTGTCAGTAATTAAAAAATTCTTTATGCAACAACATGAAGAATATGCTTCATATTGTTAAAGACCATGGGTCAGCATTACTGGTTTTTGTTATCAATTATTTATTAGGAGCTTATTCAAAACTGAAATTTGGTTCATTTAGATTCTAACTAACAAGTCTGATTGTAGCTATAATTATAAACTCACTCTCTTGAGAATAATTTCAGAATTCAAAACTAGATATGAAACAAGAGTGTAAACATTGCTCACAGTTTCCTTTCCTAGATGGTGAACTGTGATTGTGGTATACACTGTGTGCTCCATATTATACCAGAGGATGGTTCAGAAATTTTAAATACAACCTGCATTATATTTTGCTGTTATTTGCACTATAAATCAGATCTTTACTAAATATTTCATGTTTTCATATACCAATTAATTTTAGTACCTTTCTAAGCCTGTTCTGCATCTGAAGTACTGATCCTTCTTACTTAAGTAGTCAGTTTCCTTTACTTCACAATTAATTTTATATGTTTCAAGTTTCATATTTTATTCCATCTCATCGTATTTAGGAAAAAAATTATGTGCCTTTTATAATAACCAGAGGTTATATAATTATCACATACTCAGAACACTAAAAATTCTATACTCATCAAAATAATAAAGATGGAAAATATTCAAATATTTCTTAAGCACATGGGAAATATATTAACAGTATCTCTGAAAGTTGGCTTCCATCCTAAAAATTACATTAACCCCTAAATATTTCTCATTTCCTGTCTAGATTCACCATACTGGAGCAGTAATATAAGAATTTCTCTATGTTTATTACCAAATTAAACCCCCTTTGAATGATGTCTTATAGCTGATTTAAAACATCAGTTAAACTGATGATTTAAGCTTATGTCTATTTTTTTTAATCTTGTTTTGTTTTACTTCACCAATTTTTATACCTAAGCCAAGGACACAGGTATAAAACTACGTATTGACATCCAAGGCTATTCTATTTAGTAGCATATATTAACTATATCAAATGATGAAGTTCAATACAACATTTTTATACATATATGTGAAATCTTCTGTTTATCCTGCATTATGCTCAATGATCCCTACCTTCTCACTACATAATCATTTTATGCCTTCTAGTCAATCTATTCTACTTTCATTACCCAGTTAAATATATATTGCATGTATGAGAAAGCCTGGCTGTTGCCCTTGAGTCTAGTTTATTTCATTTAATGAGATGATTTCCCCTTTCCTTTATTTTCCTGCAGATAGTAAAATGTCATTCTACTTTATGCCTGATGATCAACCTGGATTAGTTAGTTATTTGTAGCTGTGACCAAGAACCACACAAAGACAACTTAAATGGAGAAACTGCTTATTTGGACTCAATTTTGGAATTTCTGCCAATAGTTCTTGACATCACTGATTCTAGGCCTATGGTGTGGCCAGAGTATCCTCGAGCTATGAACACATGGAGCAGGGTGATTCAGCTCAAGACAGACAAAAAGGCAAGAGAAAAGGAAAAGGAAAAGATGCCAAGAAAGTTCTAGAACCCAAGGGCACTTCAAAAGGCCAGAATTTCTACCATATCCTCTGTATATTTTAAAATTTCTAATAAATCAATAAATTATTCAGTAGGTCAAAGTTCTGAAGATCTAATAAACTCTAGAAACGCCCTCTGACACACTTATAAGTGTGCTCTATTAAACTCTAGATGTTTCTTAATTCAATCCAGTTGTAAATTAAGAACACCACACAGTGCACTATGGATACATATAGATTTTCTTGATATGTTCATCTGAAGACAAGCATCTAGCCTTTAGTTTACAGGAACAAAGAACAACTTTATGAACAGGACCCTGGTAGCCTAGGATAAAAGGCCAACAATGTCATTTAACGTAACTAAAATACTTGTATAGAACAAAAGGCATCATAACTAGTAGAGAAACAGACAGCAGACTCAACGGAAAATATCTTTTCCAGCATCTGGCAGAGGGTGAGGGTCTAGACGACAAAGACAACTGGATGAAATAAACAACAGAAGAGTTAACAATTGGAGGATGGAACTAAACAGAATTCTCCAAAGACGATGTGCAAATCTCTAAGAAATTTTTAAGTGAATACACGTAGTATTCTCAGTAGTAGGAAGGCTGAGGCAAGACAGTCCAGATACTGACTAAAGCTAGCCATTGAGGAGCCGGGTGGCAGGAAGCGGCCCCAGCTCATACAACACATATATTAATAAAAAAGAAAATTTGTAAAGATGACATTATGAAACATTAAACTTACTAAGCATTCTCACTTAATTATAAACCCATAAAAACTTCTACCTCTATTCTAAATACAAACAAACTATCATACAGTAAAGGTGACTTTATAAACAAATTTGTCTCCAAGAGCTTTATTGTCTTTCTTGTCTTTCTCTTGATTTTAATGAGAATATGTCAAAACTTTCTTCATTTAGCATGATGTCATCCATGAGTGACCCCAACTATAAAATTATTTTGTTGCCACTTTATAACTCTAATTTTGATACTGGTGGAATCTTAATGAAAATATTTTATGTGCCAGATATCTGATATGTATACCCCAATGGTTCTGAACCCACAGATTAAAAACCACTGTTTTAGAAGGAACCTTGAATTTCAGCCTATTTTATCTGAGTACAGATCCATGTCTCTATTTTTTTAACTTTGTTCATTGAAGTTATGGAATGCATCAGTCATATTCATCTGACTATATCCTGTCGTCCCCTCTCCAGTTCCACTAACTAGTTTGCTCATTGCCACCACCCCTTTGCTATTTTCATGCATTAGTTTTATGCAGCTGTGTGTTCACAGTTACAATGGCCATATATGTCCATAAGACAATGTTTCAAAGAATTCTCACCACTATAGCTTTCTTTTGAGGATAAATCTATATTTTTATATTTATTCTTTTCTCCTCCCTCAGAGATCAACACATGGTAAAGTAGCTGGTTTTGCTCAAAGAAAAAGCTTGAAAATGAACATTTCTTACCAATGCAAAGACACATGGAATTACATTGATTATTTTTAAATTTTGGACCATTTAGAAGGCAATTATTGAACAAAATGAGATATCAGGATACTTGTGAGAACATGATTTGATTTAAAATTTAATCATAGCTCACTCATAGCTGTGATAGGAGTTTAACTTATTAGGTACCATCTGCTGCCTAAGCATCTAGGGGATATTTTTAAGGAATATCATTCTAGAGTAAATGATAATCTTGTGCCAACTTGTTTATCACTTATCTGGTTGCTGGCATTTAAACCATGTAAAAACAAAAATTATAGTTGAGTGCATAAGGCAATAAATGAAAACTAAATATGATAAGAGCACAATGAAAATGCAAATGACTTTTTAAGAGATTCATTACTTGTGGTACATAATGAGCTATGTAAATGTGAAACTAGCCCACATGGTGACAGTAGCATAATTCACATTTTGTGCAGCACTGGTTTGAGTAAGTGATATGATCTTAAATATTTGACCCTGGCAAATTGTTATAATCTTGGTTTTCTAATCACAATTTCAAAATTATAATCATGATACATGCATGAATTACGAATACATGCATGAGTAATTTGTTACTATAGTCATTGTCCACAATATAGAAAAGAGCCACATAAGCCTAAAATAACTATAAATCTCTCAACATACAATATGACCTTACTGGGAATAAACATTATTTGAGCCAAAGTCAACTGACAACTCCTAAAGACATAGAAGGCCAGATTTTTACAGCTCTTTTTAAAAGCTTAACAAGTGATGATTTGAATTGGTGGAGCTCAGTTCAAAATGCTTCCAAGGAGAAGAATATTAACATGTGGCCAAAAGTGCAGCTTCTTTCTGCCCTTCCCCAAAACAGTCTGCCTAATGCTAAATTGATTATGGGTTAACAGTTTTGACAGAGGAGATTTCTGGATATCCTAGTATTGACTTGCTGTGTGGCTATTAGTGACTAGTCCTGTGCAGAACAATCATGAAAAGGAGTAAACTGAGCAAGGAGTAATTAAGAAAGGATTGTTGGAGGCGAAAAGGAGCACCTGAAAAACAGTTAAAAGAAAGGTCTAATCTTTGATGGAATAAAGGGAGTGGTGACCTCAGGACAAGACCCACCCAGCTAAGCTTCCAAATTCTGAGGAAGAATTAAATAGTCTGGCAGCACACACCTTTAAACCCATTAATTGGGATTCAGAGGCAGGCAGATTCTTGAGTTGAATGGAGGACATCCTGGATTGCAGAACAAGCTCCAGAAAGGTGAAATTTGGGAAGGAAAGGAAAATATCAAAACAGAAGACTGGTGCAAATGCATTTAAACAAGAAGGCCATGTTCCAGCCCCAGCAAGCAGAACTTGGCAACTTCATCTCTTACTTCTGGTTTTAGAGTCAAAGATACAAAAATGGGGGTTGTGCAATATTCCTCCACAGCAAAAGAAAGCTGCTCATGCCAGGCATGTGTCAGTGATGTCCCTGCTTCGAGGCCTGGATCTTATTAAAGACCGCAAGATACTGGAGATGCATGCCAAGAACTCTATAGACTCGGTTGATACCAACTTAAGAGAGAGAAGGGTGTTGCAATCAACAAAGCTGAAAGGAGCTGGAGATCTGAAGAGCATTTTGATATCGGACATAGAGATCCAGAGTTTTAAGTTCACCCAACTGATTTTTGGTCTTGCTTTGGTCCGCTATTTTCTCATTAGGCTCCCTTTCTCCCATTAAGGAATGGTTATGTATATTCTGTGTTATTATATGTTGGGAGTATGGAGATTGCTATGAGACTTAGAACAGACATTGAACATTAACTTTCAAAGAGTGTTGAGACTGTGATAGACTATGGGAATGTTTGAATTTGAACTGAATGCATTTTTTGCATTATTATATGACTACAAGCCCTTGGGGTACAGGGAATGGAATGTGAAGGTTTGAAAAAGAATGACTCCCATAGAATCATAGATCTGAATGCTTGAGACCAGGAAGTGGCACTGTTAGATGTGGCCTTGTTGGAGAAAGTGTGTCACTGGGTAAGGGTTTTGAGATTTCAAATGCTCAAATCAGGTCCAGAAAAAAAAATAAGTAAAAGCTGAACAACATTTCCTTTGCCAAAATATGAAAATTTTCCCTTGTGAGATTTGACTCCATACCAGAAAAACAGAGCAATACAGATGATTCGAACCACGGTTTGACAGTTTATAGAAACTTCAGAAATAAGACCCTTATTTTACATGTTTGCAACACAAATCATGCAATTTATTGCTTAGAATTTACTAAAGTTCCACCTCCATATTATTGGTGAAAATAGTGAAACATCATCTGAATACAACAATTTCTTTAGATTTAAATTTTTTTTTTTTGTGAACTCTCATAAACATGCTCATGGATGAAATACGTGCCTTCTCTTGCCTGGTGTGTGTGTATGTATGTGTGTGTGTGTGTGTGTGTGTGTGTGTGTAGTGTCATTAAATGCAGAGTCTTGCAACTTTCAACCACATTCAGAGAAACTAGTTTGGTCCTATGCTTGTTTCTTCCCTGTCTGGCTAGAGTTGGTGAACTCCCATTAGCTTAGGCAAACTGTTTCAGTAGGTGAACCCATCATGGTCTTGACCTCCTTGCTCATATTCTCATTCCTTTCACTCTTCAATTGGACTTTGGGAACTCAGTCCAGTGCTCCGATGTGAGTCTCTGTCTCTACCTCCATCAGTTGCTTGATGAACGCTCTATGATGGTATTTAAGATAATCATCAGTCTAACTACATGGTGAGATAAGAACAGGCCCCCTCTCCTCTATTGCCCAGGGTCCTAGGTGGGGGTCTTCCTTTTGGATTCCTGGGAATTTCTCTAAAGCACCTCGACCATAGCTCCACCTTGACCATCACATTCCTCATTGTTTTTTTTTTTGTTGTTTGTTTTGTTTTGTTTTTTGGGTTTTTTTTTTTTTTTTTTTTGTATATGCCCAAAGTTTTAGCTGGATCTTGAGTTACATGGATTTTCAAAATTTTGAAGAACTGTCACTCTCATTCCCATAGTGGGTTCTCAGATTTTTTTTTTTCCAAGACAGGCTTTCTCTGTAGCTTTTTGGTTCCTGTCCTGGAACTAGCTCTTCTAGACCAGGCTGGCCTCGAACTCACAGAGATCTGCCTGCCTCTGCCTCCTGAGTGCTGGGATTAAAGGCGTGCGCCACCACCGCCTGGCTGACTTTTCAGATTTGAACTCCCACCAGAGGAGTGCTCCCTTTACTCCATGTCCCTACCAGCATGAGCCATCAGTTGTTTTGTTGATTTTAGTCATTCTGACAGGTGGAAGATTAAATATCACTCATAAGTGGTTTTTAAACATAAAGCAAAGAAAACCAGACTACAAACCACAATTCCAGAGAACTTAGACAACAATGAGGACACGAAGAAAGACTTAAATAGATCTAATCTACAAGGGAAGTAGTAAAAGACAAGATCTCCTGAGTAAATTGGGCGCATATGAACCTTAGAAGAGGGTTGAAGGGGAGGGGAAAGGCAGAGAGGGGAGCTGAGAAAAATGCAAAGATCAATAAAAATCAATTAAAAAGGAAATAAAAAAACAATAAGCAAAAAAATAAAACCAAAACAAACAAAAGATTAAATCTCAAAGTGGTTTTGATCATTTTTTTTTTCAGATGTCTAAGGAAAGAGAAACCTCTAGTTACAATTTTTAAATTTGTTTATTTGGTCAACTGTTGTGATATGAGTGGCGGGGCTGCTTATGCCCCGAAATAACAATATACAAACTGCATTCATTTAAGCACTGCTTGGCCCATTAGTTACAGCCTCTTATTGGTTAGCTTTTACATATTAATCTAACCCATTTCTAATAATCTTTGTAGCCCCACTAGCTGGCTTACCAGGGAAGATCTTAACCTGCGTCTGTCTGGAGTGGGAGAATCATGGCGACTCCTTGACTCAGCTTCTTTCTACCAGCATTCTGTTCTGTTTACTCTGCCTACCTACTTTTCTGTCCTATTAAAGGGCCAGGGCAGTCTCTTTATTTAACCAATGAAATTAACACAAAACAGAAGACTCTCCCCCATCAGTAAACTAAAATTTTTAATACATGTAAATATTTGTTGATGAAAGTTCTTCATGTTTTTACTGTGGTTCACAGTGACTGTAGATCTAACATAGGGAATACTTGTTCTAACTTCTACATTCTCTCATCTTTATAAGACTCTCAAGGGTGTGATGGGAGCATCATGTTGACTACCTGCCTTTGTTAGGCTTATTATTGCTGTGATGAAACATCATGATCAAAGCACCTTGTGGAGGAAAGAGTTGATTTAGCTTAAGCTTCCATATTACTGTTTGCCATCAAAGGAAGTCAGGATACGAACTCAAAGCAGAGCAGGAACCTGGAGGCAGGCCATGGAGGGGTGCTGCTGATTGGTTTGCTCCTGGGACTTGCTCAGTCTGCTTTTTTATGGCATCCAGGATCACCATCCTAGGGGTGGCACCACCCCCAAATGAGCTGAAAACTTTTCCATCAATCAATAATTAAGAAAATTTTCAAAAACCTTGCCTGCATTTCAGTCTTATAGAGACATCTTCTTAAGCAAGAATCTCTCCTCTCAGATGGCTTTAGCCTGTGTCAAGGTGACATAGTACTATCCAGCACACTACCATTTAGAACAGAGCACAAGCAGCAACAGAGAGGAGAACAGGTTTGTTTGTTTGGTTGGTTGGTTGGTTTTGGTTTTTCAAGACATGATTTCTTTGTGTAACAGCTCTCCAGTTGTCCTAGAACTAAGTCTGTAGACCAGGCTAACCTTGAACTCATAGAAATCCACCTGCCCCTGCCTCCAAGTGCTGGGATTAAAGGCCACCACCACTGCCTGGAAATCCTAAGATTTGAGTTCTATTTCTAACTGGATATTCACTGACAGCTAAAGTAATGATACTGTACATCTTTCCTCTTTGTTTCTATGTCTTTGTTCAGGGGAAGGGGTTTTGGGCTGTGTAATAGCCATCATGATTCATTTATCTTTTTCTTCAATGAAGAGGTAACTGTTTCAAGCTTTAAACTCTTCTTCAAAAATATATCCATCCATTACTATTGGTGATTTAAAAAGTGAAGACCTATATATATTTGTCCAAAAGGATGTTTTATAATATAGATACAAACCCATCAAACTGTCTCTTTATATTTTATGTTGCATGAATTGATCTGCCTATACAATTATTCATAGAAATATGATTTATGGATAGAAAACCAAACACAGACTTGCACATATTTTCCTTACTGCTTGAATTTAAAATTACTGCATCAAACATTCCCTAGTTTGTATATTTTGGCATCACTGAATAAACATCATTTATGCTTATATCTTCAGAGTTTACAGTAGCAATTTTATATGCCAAGTTTCTTGACATTATTTCTAACATTTCACAACTCAACAGTAGATAAAATCAATGCCAGAGCACAGAGTTACATCGCATAGGATGGTATGTCATGCTGCTGGATTTCATTCACTTGTATGATTACAATTTATGAAAAGTGTATATATTTTTAATTTTTAATTTTACATGTATTATTATTTTGCCTGTAATGTATGTCTGTATCCCACATACATGCCAGTGAATGACAGGGGCTAGAGGAAGACACTAGGTACCCTAGAACTGGAGCTATTGTTGGCTGTAAGCTCCTTGTGGTGCTAGGAATAAAACATGTGTTTCCTGAATAAGAAAAAAGTTATCTGAACCACTCCACAAACTTCCCAGACACTAAACACATTATCACAAAGTTAAGTTTCATATACTTAATTAAGATTTATTATATATTTAGAGTACTTTAAATTAAAGAAATTAAATTATATGTGTGTGTGTGTGTGTGTGCGTGCATGTGTGTGTGTGCGTGTATGTGTGTATGCATATGTGTATATGTATATGGGCATGAGCACTTGTTTTCCCTGAACTGGAGTTACAGAAGCTGTGAAATACTTGAGTTGGGTTCTGGCAATTGTACTCATGTTTTCTGCAAGAGTTGTATACATTTTGAATAGCTAAAAAATCATATTAGACCATTAATTTATATGTTATGAGCACTAAATATTTATTTGTTATAAGCCAAAATATTCATTATTAAGAATGATAAATATCCATAGATTTTTTTAAAACTACTAGATCTATTATTAAGTTAGTGGAAGATGAGATTTTCATTAATTTAGTTTTAACTTGTAAATTACTTATGAGTGATACTTCCAACATATTGTTTTATTATTATGAACTAGAGATTCTTCTAAATAAAATGTAGCATTTATTTTTTGCTCATTAAAACACATTCCCTTCTATGACTTGTTGAAGACATTGACAATTAGAGATACCAAGTGATATGCATTCATAGTTATGTTTGGCAAAACACAAGCTAAACGATCTAAAGTTCATGCGTTCAAACACACATGACAGAGCATCTCATAGATTAATGAGTAGAAATTCATTAAATCACTTTCTTGCTGTAAAATTTGGTGCAAAGTGATTCTCAAAGTTATATGAAGATTTACTTTTTTCTCAATAAACCATTCGTATGTTAGAAACCATTCATTTGTTAACAATTTTGATCTGTGACAGAAATCAGCTCCACTACCAGTTTATATAAGAACCATGCAGCAAGAATGGATAAAAGTCCAAAGCAGATTGATAGCTTTGGCATGTGAATATTATTAGAATGCAAATTGCTCTGATGTTAAAAGTGTTTTGTGGGAAGAATAGTTGTTCCTGCTCATTTCCATATTGCCATAAACATTTCACAGAACAGCTTCAATTTTATTAGTTGCAATACAGATATTTTGTCTGATAAACTGTAAAAAATATTTTTTTTGTCTTCTCATCTAAGAACATTTCGAGATTCCTGGTCTATCACACTCAACCGCAAAATGTTGTTCATATGGAGTCATTCAAGCAAGTTTTATACTATGCATTTGTATATACAAAATATATTACAAGTGTTTAGGAATTGAATAGTAAAGAAAACTAATACAGAAAGAAATTTGAGCAATAGAATTTAAATATTAGTATTGATTTTAAGAATAGTAGTTTTTGAGAAGCTCATTTGGACTTTCAGCAAGTAGTCTGTATTGTCGGCAAAATACAAGTTGTTAATTTGCACACAAACTATTTGCACACCTATCTAATCCTCCAGGGCTTTACTATTATTAATTCCCGGAATTTATTAAAGAGTAGTGGTGAGAGGATGCGTCCCTGCAACTCTCCTACAATTGTCTTAGTCTGATCACTTAGATCTCCACAGACTGACTGACGAAAAGGCATCTTTTCATCATTTTCTAGTATTCTTGTGATTTTTTTTTTTACCTGTAGAACCTCACTGTTCAGACTAATACAAATATCCCAGGTCCATCGGTCACTGGCATTCCATAATACTTGGGAAATTTCTTGTTCTGCATACTTTAGCTTAGAATATTATTAATAGTGGAATTTTATAATATTGTTTATTTAAACTATTTTCCAAATTTTCTCTCATCTCATATACCATCACTTGATCTTCAACTACTGTAAAATTTAGTTGTTTAAAATAAAACTTAACAGTGAAAACTTCTTAGTTGTAAATTTAGTAATATATTATAAATTGAACGTCCAATGTGAAAGATTAGAGGTGGAACCTAATAGTGTAGTTGGTTCATGAGTGCTTCACTATCATGAATGGATTTATGATGCTATCATTTAAGCTCACAGGTTTACTTCATGTTGTCTTCTGACAGTTGAGGGAGAAATACAAATGACCTGAAAACATGCTTGTTCTGTGGTCTTTGATGTCTTGACTTTTCTATCTCTGAAATAAATCTCTAGTCCTTGTAAATCTCTACTGTATATTATATTGTTACAACAGTAAAACACCAATTTATTTTCTATCTTCTTTTTCTTAATCTGTGGAGATGTTATCATTTCTGTTTCAGAAATCAAGAATTATCACTATTCTCAAATACGTTTTTAAAAGATTCCACATTAATGTTGCAAAATAATTTTTCTATTTAGTTTTACGCATGATATTCTATTCTAATTCTAACCTTTATTTTGGTGTATGATATCATTAATTTGTATCAACAAATTGTTGCATCTTTTTTCTCCTTCTGTTCGATCAATTGCATTTTTAAAAATTATATTGGTTCTTCTTTTATTGTCACCCTAACTCTCAAACCATAGATATGTTTTATGAGAGCAATATGGTTATGCTATTACCCAGCCCATTCCCGTATTTTCCTTTGACGTGTAGGATGAAAATTTAAAACTCTGATAATTTGTAGCCCCTTATGGTCTGTAAGTGTACTAAATCTTTCCTCCTCCTTTTTCTTTGCAAACTGTTTATTCTTCATAGTTCCTTATTACTGTCAATGTCATGCTTTATAAAAGCACTCTGGAGTTTTTCTAACTTCAGAAGAAATTATATATTTCTTGATTTATTAGAATGTTCTCTATTCATTTTCTGCTTTGATTTAAAACCCTGTAATCTTTTTTGAGCCCACACTAATTTCTCCTGATAATTTGGCAAATATAATATCATATTGTGTTACATTATATTTTATTATATTGTACATAGTGTTATAATTTTAATTTAATTTATATACATGATCCACATTTATAGAAACCATGTACTGCTGTGTTCTTCAAGTTATGTTCTTGTTTGCATTTTATATGTCTGTTTTCTTTAGCTATAAGCTATTCAAAGTAGTGGATGTATTGTGTTTTTCTAGTCACATGTTTTATATATACTGATGCTATAATTCAGCATTAAGTACAGCTAGAGTTACTTCAGAAGATTAGAGACCCTTGGCACTACTGAACATCACCATTGGTATCATGTTCATTTACGGTAGGCTTCATTTCAATACTTACTACAGTAGTCATTACAAAAAAAATATTAAAATTTCTTTTAAGCTATACACTGTGGTTTCAGGAAAATAATATAATAATTTTCATTTTGCTGATGATGAAATGGAATATAGAAGTCCACTATATTGGTGCACTCAAGTAACTTCCAGAATTCACAATTTTAACAATAAATTATATTTTCTATGATGAAGAACTAATACTCAGATTATTTTTAAGTGTATAATATTACAGTTTTGTTACTGTTCATCTCTCACAAATATCAAAACAACCCTTTTAAATTTCGAGCTATTTTATGTTAATCCCTTCTTTTTATTTTAGGTCTTACTATTTTTTAAAAAATTAAATTTAAATATGTTTGGATGATATTCTTTCCTATTTCCACGTCCTTACAGATAATCTTCCCTCCCTGCCCATTGAACTTTATGTTCTTTCTCCAGAAATAAAAACAAACCCAATACAAAATAATCCTGCAAACCAAGAAAATGAAATAAAATAACACCCAAAAGTTACAAAGAAACTTAAACAAATACTAGAGTGTAACCAAGTAAACACTCGCACACCCACACACATAAATGTAGAGTCCATTATATGTCGATTAACTAATTGTTAATATTTATACCCTAGTGGGTAGGTTCTATGTATTTGTTTGTTTTTAAAATCTATTCATTTTTATTAAAAATATAAAAAAATATGATAGAATGACATTTTTATTAAAAAATCACATTAATGGAACATTGCCAACTTCATTTTTAAGTCCATAGTTTCCCTGGTAACCCAAACTACATAATATCCAATGAAGAGTATTATATACCAATTTCCATCATTAATATAGATGTAAAAACTCAATAAAATATTTGCAAACAAAATGCAAGAAAACATCAAGAAGACCTTCCACCAACTGCCTAGACTCAGTGCAGAAAAGTGGGGTTTAGAAGCATATGCTAAAAGGCCTGCAAAGATTATGTCAGATAGTATAATTCATCATTACAGAGGTAAAAGAAGATCATAAGTTAGGGTCAAAGATGAATACATTTTGCCTTATGAAAGATCATGACTCTAATCACTCTTGATTAGACTGCATAAAGAGAACTATTCAATATATGCAACATGTTTAAAGGTAACTAGTAATTGGGTTCTGCTCAACGAACAAGGAAACTTAAAGGGAAAGAGTTGCAAAACATACAATTAGAGATAAGAAAAAAGATTTTGGAAAAGTTCACTGTAGTGAAGAAGAAATTGCTTTATAAATGTATGAATTCTTATGTGCAAGAACAGATGTATTTGGATTTAAAAATTTATGGTCTTATCTTAAGACGTCTAATGGCCAAAATCAAGTTGACTGGAGATGATGACCTGGTTGGTTGAAGCTGCACTGCCTTCACTATAGCTAGTGATCAGCTGACACAACGTAGAGACACAATTATGGTGAGTCTTAAATAGTTTAGTTATTAGATACAGGAATGCAAAAAGTGAAATTTTGGATCCACCCCTGTGTTATTTCTATGATTTTAAGTTCATATTATTGTTGAATTGTTAAACTTCAAATTTCTCTGGAGAGTTTTACTTATAATTCATTTCTAATTGTGCAATTGAAAGCAGAATGAAGGCACTTTACAGTTCAAGGAATGCACCATACCTTTTACTCCAGAATCTGAAGCATGTAATACATAGTCATGACATGGAACATCATATCCACATTTAAAAGACAAAACTTGATCTATCACAAAGCAAAGTGAATTATTACTCTGAAACAATGGAAACTCTATGTAAATGTGTTTCCATAAATCTGCTGCCGGATTGCAGTTTACAGTCGACTTAGAATGATGGAAAGTAAGCATCTTAAAATGATAAAAATTACACTGAGTCACAATGACAAGTAGGTCAAGTGGTGGTGGTGCATGCCTTTAATCCCAGCCCTTGGGAGGCAGAGGCAGATGGATCTCTGTGAGTTTGGGGCTAGTCTGGTCTACAAGAGGTAGTTTCAGGACAGGCTCCAAAGCTACAGAAAAACCCTGTTCAACAAGAAAAGACCAAACAAGTAAACAAACAAACAAAAATACCACCACCACCACCAACAAAAAGTATATGAAAAATAGTGAATGTAACCAGATAACATGAATGACTCCTCATAGTCTTATTAAAGTTTTGTATATAAGTACCTCCTAGATAAGAACTATTTTTTGTTGATTTTATTGAGCTATACATTTTCCTCTGCTTTCTTCCCTTCTTCTCTCCTCCCCTTCAACCCTCTCCCATGGCCCCCATGCTCCCAATTTACTCACGTGATCTTATCTTTTTCTACTTCCCATGTAGATTAGATCCATGTAAGTCTCTCTTAGGGTCCTCATTGTTGTCTAGGTTCTCTCGGATTGTGATTTGTAGGCTGGTTTGTTTTTCTTTATGTTTAAAAATCACTTATGAGTAAGAATATATGATTATTGTATTTCTGGGTTGATATTAATTTCAATGAGTTTTTAATTTGAGGTTGATTGATGTTCTTCTGAACGTTTACATTGGCAATCATTAGACAAATTTAATTCTACACTACTCATTACCCTTACTTGCTTAATTGCAACAATAACTCTGTCTATATCTATCTATCTATCTATCTATCTATCTATCTATCTATCTATCTATCATCTATCTATCTGTATCTATCTATCTGCATATATATATCATTCATAGCACTAGAGGTAATATATAATAAGAAATCATTTTTTTGTTTTAAAACATTACTATATGTGGAAGTAAAGAATATTTTATACATTATTTAATTGATACTATGCCATAAGGATACAAAAGGTTAAGCCTAATGTTTACCCAAATCATTACTTTATAGTAAAAATTACTGAAGCCTTTGTAACTGGAGATTACTGCTCTGTTATTTTAAACGAATACGGATTAATGAATGTTCTTCTATACAATTTAGAAAAACTTTTCAGTTGTCTCCAGTAGTAGCTTAGCTTAGTGCCTGAAGTTCAATGAAGATTTTTGAGTCCTCTTCACTCTTCAGTTCCTCTGGTAATTCACAATTAATACTAAATTCTTATATAGTTTTGAGGACAACATTACTACATGGTAAATGACTGTTACTAAATTTGACTATGACAATGAAAAAGTGTAAACATTTGACCAATCCGGATAGAGTATAAATTACTGGACAACCTGAGTGTGAGCAGCTGTTAAAAAATGGGTTATGATTACCCATGGCAGATCTTAACATCTCTAGAAGAGCCAGAATCCATTGTGGCCACAAATTCTTTTTACAGGCACTACACTGTACTATAGGCACTCTATTATATGTTGGTATGAATTTAAATATGAAATTATTTGTCTCACTCATATCTGTTGTCTGCAATTTTCTGTTCTGCCCAGTTCTTATAATCATTAAGTCCCAAAGAAATCACATAGCAGTCTACATTAACTATAAACTGATTGGCCCATTAGCTCAGGCTTCTTATTTACTTATATTAGCCCATTATTCTTGTCTATGTTAGCCACATGGCTCAGTACCTTTTTCAGCGAGACAGTCACATCTTGCTTCTTCTGTGACTGGGCAAGGACTGTGGAGGAATAAGCTTCCTCTTTCCTAGAATTCTCCTGTTCTCATTGACCCACCTCTCCTTCCTGTATGGTTGTCCTGCCTATACTTCCTGCCTGGCTCCTGGCCAATCAGCGTTTATTTAAAATATAATTGACAGAATATAAAGCATGGTCCCACAGCACATATCTAAGAACTTCACATCATATCTTAGCCTACGTTTAGTTAATTCAGGCTAAAAACTAGATAAAAAACTTAATAGAGTTCTTAAGTGGTGGCCACTGCTATTATAAAGTTTTCTTTTGATTATTACAAATCACTAAAAATAATTTTCAATTACAGTTGACAATTAAAGCCAATGCTTTCAAAATGTTTCTTTTATTTAGTGGTAGAGTGATTTACCACTCATAAAATTCTGTGATGAATACAAGAAATATTGTCACATGTGTTTTGATTAGCAAGAGTACTAGAAAACTGCTGTGGTTTCCAATGTAATTTCAAAGTCATAGTAATCGAGAAGAAGAATATGAACTGGGAAATAGATATTCTTGGTAGCATGGCAATGTGCATACAGAGATATTTACATTAATTAGTGGAGAGATTTTGTTGATATGTTGATTTTAACTTCAATAATTAAAATAGTCTGTACTTACACTGTGTGGGAAGAATGGGGGAACTACTTTTCATAATGATGTATTCAGATCTTTCTAAGAATGCATAAGCAATGATAATCAGGTTTTGCCAAGGGTATGGAAGTAGCTAATCGTGAATGTTTTCTTGGTTTCAAAATTTTAAATTAGGTAGAAACCCTAAGTTACAAGTAAATCCCACAGAAATTGTAGAGATAATTCTCACTTGTTTCTAAAAATTTACTACCTCTTGGTTAGAAGACTTTGATAGTTTTGATCTTTCAATCAGTGAAGTGGGGATATTTTTAAGTGTCTCTGTCTATTGACATTTTAAAAATTCTATACAACATCAAAAAATAGCTAATAGATATTTGAAACAAGGCAACCAAAAAGTTCATTTTTCCCATAGAAAGATATGCTTTTGCTACACATAGAAAAGACTTTTATAAGGCTGCATTTCATTCAAAATCTTGTAGAAGCATCCTGCTCATGGAAAGAGACACTTAGGTATCAATCATTATCAAATGTTTTATTTGACAAACAATTGACCTATGTACTTTTTAAATATATTTGACAAATTATAGCACCACGGCAGTCAACATGTCACATTTATCATCTGCTAAAGAGTCTTTGTACTGCTCTTTTTTTCCTTTTATATTTTTTGTTTTATTTTTTATTGCTTTATAAATAATAGCATTCAAAATTTCCACATTCTCCCTTCCTCCCATTTCCCTCCCCCTCCCCACTCACTCTCCTCCCTCCCCAGTCCAAAGAGAGGGCAGAGTATCCTGCCCTGTGGGAAGTCCAAGTCCCTACCACCTTCATCCAGGCTTAGGAAGGTGTGCATCCAAATAGACTAGAATCCCAAAAAGGCAGTGCATGCGGTAGAGACAAATCCCAATGCCATCATCATTGGCTTCTCAGTCGGCCCCAATTGTCAGTCACATTCAGAGAGTACAGTTTGATCACATGCTCATTCAGTCCTAGTCCAGGTGGCTTTGGTGAGCTCCCATTACATCAGGCACACTCAGTGGGTAGACCAACCTCTTGAGGTCTTGACTTCCTTGCTCATAGTCTTTCTCCTTCTGGTCTTCATCTGGACCTTGGGAGCTCAGTCCAGTGCTCCCATGTGGGTCTCTGTATCTATTTCCATCTGTCACCAGATGAAGGTTCTACAGTGATATTCAAGATAGTCATCAGTCTGGCTATTGGACAAGGTCAGTTCAGGCACCCTTTCCTCCATTGCCAAAGGTCCTCACTGGGGACATTACTGTGGACACTTTGGAACCCCTCTAGGGCCAAGCCTCTTGCCAAACCTAAAATGGCTACAAAAGCATTTGTTCAACTATGTTCATAGCAGCATTATTTGTAATAGTCATAACCTGGAAGCAACCTGATGCCCCTCAATGGAAGAATGGATTAAGAAAGTGTGGCACATCTACACATTAGAATACTACTCAGTGGTAAAAAACAATGATATCTTGCATTTTGCATGCAAATGGGTGGAAATAGTAAACACTATCCTGAGTGAGATAACACAGACCCAAAATATGAATGTGGTATGTACTTACTCATTAGTGGATTCTGGCCATAAACAAAGGACATTGAGCGTATAGTTCAGGATCCTAGAAAAGCTAAGTAATAAGGTAAACCCAAAGAAAAACATATATAGATCCTCTTGGAAATTGGAAGCAGACAAGAGTTGGGAGCATTGGCGTAGGATTTGGGTTGGGGAATGGGAGATGGGGAGAGAGGAGGAAGAAGGGGAAAGTTTGGGACAGCTTGAAGGGGTGGGATGGTTGAGATGGAGGAAGGGTGGATAAGGGTGCTGTGTGAGTCTTTGGCTTTGTCCACTGGACTGGATATTGGGAAGCCATTGGCTAGCAGTCTATTATTAGATTTGCTTCAATCCCCTACATTTTACAGAAGGAGAGTCAAACAACATGTCTTTTTCCGAACTGTTTCTTTAATGCAGTATAATTATTTGATATCCATTCATAGTATGGTATTTTATATTTGCCTTTTTAAAAGTTATTGGTGTTTAGATTAAGAAAGCTTGCTCAATGTGATTTTAGTTGTTACAGTAATGTGAGCATACATGTATAATTTTTGTACTGCATTGTCTTACTTTATATTGAGTAAACACTGAAAAGGCATAATAGTAGTATATTGTTGATTTATGTTTGTTTTTTGAGGAAAATGTCAATCTTATAAGAGAAGATTCCTGACATTTTGTATTACATTAGCAGGATAGAAAAGATTTGCCCACATACCCAACATTTGGTAGGGGCAAATATTTTAATTTAATTTTTCTGATTGTACATTGTATTATTTGGTTTATAATTGACATATTCCCTTAAAGTGTTGGTACCTATTGTTTCCTTTGCACCACAATTTTGCCACCTTAACAATGCAGTTAACGCCAATATTCTCAGGCATAAATTGAGATAATAGTCAAACCTGGAATATTTTGCCTTCCATTTAGCCTCACATATTAAATATATAAAGTAAGGTTTTTCATCATGATCATTTCATGTGCACATATAGCACATTTGGACATTTCCTGCTCCTTCTATGATGTTTTAACCACTGCTGGGTTATTCTACACTCATTCCCTCTTTTGCATTTTCACGTCTTTTGTCTTTTCTCTCATAGTCATGAACAGACCCCATCAGTGATACTTAATTTTGTGGGCCTGGTTTGCTAATTTCACATTGATCAGTTCATTGATCATTGATCAGTTTGATCCATTTTTAAGCAAACAAGCAATGCCATCTTTCTTTTAGGCTGTGTAACATGCACAGCACATTTATTACTGATGGACACCTGGGAAGACTTCATAATTTGGTTATTGTGAATAATGCAGGCTAATGCCTCTGCTATTCATTGCACTCCACAACTAATTCATGAGAGCCAGATACCACAAGCAGATCATGAAGAAAATCAGTCTGGGCCTTAGTTTGAAGTTGAAATTGTTATGTGGACCTTAGGTATTACGGTGCCAACATTTGAGCCAAATTTGCCCATTGGTGCAATATTGACTAGCTGCTTTATTACAAGCATCTGCTTTACAATTGGATTTAAGGCTTGGCCCACAGGAGAGAACTTACTTGGTGGTATAAACTGAGGGAAATACATGTGGCTATAGAGGTTTCAGGCTCCAGTACGGGGCCTACTACTACTGTTTTGTTATAGGTGACTCAAACTGTACTCTCTGAGTGTGATGGGTGACTCTCACTCTTTGATGGAGAAAAACTTTATTTTTTTGCAGTGATAGTTACTGAACAGATTCAACGAAATTCAGAAGTCAAACTTCTGAGAATAAGTGATTATTATAGCACTCCTGTGGTATAATGGACAAATCCTATGGATGAAATAAGAATTTAAAAAGTCATGCGTTTATTTCATTTCCTCTAAGGCCTAGGAAACAATGTTGAATTGGGAAGATAAAGAATGTAAGAGAAATAGATGATAAAATGTTATGTGTCTGTTTCCCCCTCTCCCCAGATTTCAGATACTAGAATATAAGTCTCGGGAACTTCACAAAATCTAAAAAGCCAGAGAGTTCATAAAACCAACAAAACTCACAAGGAATTTCCCTAAAGTGATAATACCATTAAATAATTACTGGGAAGAGGGGACTCTTCTTGAAGCATCTACTTGCATGTTGCGTAGGAAGCTCCAGGGATGTACCTTTTATGAGTCATCACTCCTGGTGGAGTGAGATTCTCACTAATACAGATGCCTGGCCTGAGTCAACTATCACCCTCCATGCTCCTAACAGTAGCTAAGCACACCCACTGGTTTGCCAAACAAGATTTGAGTAAAATCATTTGATCTGCTTTTGATGCCTAATATCATATGAACAGACATTTTTGTAACACATCTTCCTAGGAAAATCATGGAACACTTTCTGATTCCAATACCTATAGTGGAGTCAGTGTATTATGCACACCTTCACATACTGGAATTGTTTCTTTAGTTTCCAGTGGGAGGGTAATAATTTATGTCTTCTTCAATTTGTACATTGAAACTACTACTTTATATCAAGGAGTAGATGACAGTCAAAAGCGATGCACAAGCTAAACAGGTGGCCCTTGTTTATCTGGATCCTTAACATGAGTGGCCAGATGGAAAGTCATCAGTGTGATGTTCAGGGTGGGATCATTTGTTCAGATATCTGTGCCTTTGGATGTACAGGTTTGTAAACGCTGTGGAGAATAAATCAAAGTGAGAAATTGCACTGTGGTGCAACTTATTGCTGCGGGAAGGCAGTTACATATTATCGATGAAAACTCATCACTAGTAGAGAAATTTTTCTTATTATTTCCTAAGACTATTAGAGAAGATTGAACAGACACTAGGATTAGGAATTTTAGATCCTGAGAGATACATGTATAAAATGTTTGTGAACAGAAATAGGAGTCAGTCCTAAAGTTAAAGTTATATATGATATTATTTACAGATAAAACAGGCTATGCTATTACATCAAATATACTGACAGTTGCCAAATTGTTAAAATCCTTGATATACATAGTGAGTGTATCATAATATGAGTATTTTCTTTACTAACAGACTCCCATAGAAGCAATATTTATATATTCCAAACATATAATCCAAACAATATTCATATATATACAAACACACAAGATCCCCAAAGATTAGACCATAAATATTTGCCCAATGAAATGGTGATAAGAACTTTAAGATTTTGGGTTTAGGGGAAAATCTTCATGTCATTATGAACAGACTCTTAAATGAACCTCTTTTTTATATTCATCCTTAAGTTATGCCATGGTAACAACCAATCATGAACTATCATCCAAATTGTAAATCAAATAAAACTTTCTATTTTTGTTAAGAAGATAGTATTTCAAGTACTGTCATAGTAATGGAAGATTGAGTAACACAAATGTCATTATACAAAATTAAGCTACCCATGGTCAGTTTAAGACTCACAAATAACCCAATAAAATACCTGATATGACAAAATTATGAAGGAAATGTTTTTTTCCATACCTCTAGTGTATGGTAGGTGATTCATTTGTTTTTGATCTTATGTAAAATTTCATGATAAGGATTGTGCAGCAGAGTAAGATAACTTGGCTTTGGTAGTCACAAAGAAAATAGGGAAGGCTGAAGGTAGATTACACTACCTCCTTCAATGACACTCCCTATTGAACTAACATCCTTTCACCAAGTTCCACATCATAAAGGTTCTACCTTGCTGCAAATGTAACTCAGTCTGGAGAATGAGTGTTGAGCATTTGACATTCTGGGGACATTTCAATTCCAAATAAGAAAATGTGTGATTCTTTATGGACAGTTATTATGATCACGGTTTTCACAATCCACATTAATAAGTGGTCAGCAATAGTGTTAAAACAATAATGTCCATCATGATGACAGATTTTATTTATAGAAAACAGGGCTTCTGCAGAATGTAAAGAGAGCTTTGGTTGTTTCTGGTCATATCACAGCATGTATACTCTTCCAAGTTTTTTAAGGTTTACCAGAATTTTTAAGATATGAGAAAATATAATTGGGGATAAAAAGATTTAAGGCTTACCACTGCATAACACCCTTCTTATCTTTATCATTGTGAATCCCATAATAACGTTCTGAAAAGAATTTATTTTCTGTAATCTGTATGTCAAGACATACTTATTTTGAGGCATTAAATGTGATAAGCTAGGCATATTTTGAGAGTTTTATTGTCCTTTCACTCCAGGTGTGCAGTTACTTCTAGTGAGAGTTGAAGATGTTCAAGCATCACCATAATGAGGTCGGCCACCTGAACCCAGAGGTTTGACTTGTCTTTGTAGTGCTGTTATTCCCTTTTGCCAGATGTAGGATGTTTCATGCTAGACTGTTTTCTTCATCGCTTCTATACTGGTTACTTTTTTGTCAGCTTGACATAAGCCAGTATCTTCTGGGAAGAAAGAAAATAACTGTATGTGATCTGACTGAAGGAAAGCTTGTACAGCATTTTTAAAAATTATCATTGATTTCAGATTCAGCCTGTTGTAATCAGTGTCATTTCTGTTCGTGTGATCCTGGGATGTTCACAAAAGCAAATAAACTGTATTTCTCAATGGCATGTACTTCAGTTTCTGCCTCCATTCTTAAGCCATGAGTACTTTTCCTGACTTCCTTTCATAACGGACTATGAGTGTGCTTGGTAGTTTTACATTAATGTGACATAAGCTAGCTTATCTGACTGGAGGGAACCGCAAATAAAAAAATGCCTCCATAAATTGGGCTGCAGACAAGGTCATAAGGCATTTTCTTCATTAAAGATTCATGGGAGGAGGCCCAGCCCATTTTCGGTGGTGCCATCCCTGAACCGGTGGTCATTGGTTATGTAAAAAAAAGCAGGCTGAGCAACATAGGAGAAAGAAGCCATTAAGTTGCACCCCTCTAAATTTCCTGCATCTACTCTTGTTTCCAGGACCTTCCCTGTTTGTATTCTTGC
Source organism: Microtus pennsylvanicus (assembly GCF_037038515.1). Classification (NCBI taxonomy): domain Eukaryota; kingdom Metazoa; phylum Chordata; class Mammalia; order Rodentia; family Cricetidae; genus Microtus; species Microtus pennsylvanicus. The sequence continues at coordinate 18,564,621 of NC_134579.1, forward strand.
CCTAACTTTCTTTGATGACGAACAGTGGCATAGAAGTGTAAGGAAAATGAAACCTTTCTTCCCCAAGTTGTATTAGCCATAGTGTTTCTAAAAAGCAATAGTAGCTATATCTAAGAAAATGAGCTATAAAGAGGGAAAAAATGAAAAAAAGAGAAAAAACAGCAAGCAACATTGTTGTCCAAAAGGCTTTTGGTCATGGTACAAAAGAAAGCAAAATGCCATCTTATGTTGATCATTGTTGTAAAATGCTGGTATGTTCTTGAAATCAGGAACCTTGAAATTAATGTGGTTTGGAAACTTTTAACATGACAGAAAAGGAATGAAAAGATGTACTTACAGTAGGTAGAGTCTAAGGCTGTGCATAAAGCGTAGGTTAAGATCATAAAAGGAGCATTATAAATAAACTTTGATTTTGGCAGCAGCTATTTACCCCACAGTGAATGAATGTGCTTTAGTAGCAAAAGAAAAAATTGTCAGGCAAACATCCGTATTTGAAGTATAAAATGTAACCAGGGTCATGGACTCAAACTGAAACTTGAACACAGAACAACAACAACAAAAAAAAATCCATAGACAGTCTACTCCCTGCGACAATAAACTTTTGATAAAAGTTCCTGTGCTATAGCACAATGACCCTCAATTCCTTTCATTTCTTATTTTGGATAACTATCTCTTTCCAAGGAAAGCAAATAACATTTATTCTACTTTATATAGACTATTTTGTTTGAAATAAAATACATGCCATTTAAACACAACTGGGAGTTTTATTCAGTGTTGTTATTCACAAGCATATTTCTTTCTAAGTGGGTTTTTCTTCTTGTTGATGAATGCACTGGCTTTTAGTTTGACCACTGAAATGGGGGAAAGGCAGTCAATCAAAATGTACATCTGTGCATTCCAATGAACCTTTTAGAAAAATGAACAAGATTGAATCTTTAAAAGGCCCTACATGTTCACTAAGTGCAGAAGTGATTAATCTTTTTACCCTTATGTTGACAGCAGCCATAAAATGCATGCAATTAAAGTCTATAATGACTTATATTTGTACAACCCATACTGTGAGGTTTCCCAAGAGATGATAGGATAGGAAAAAAAAAAGTATTGTGTACACCACTCTACAAGTGAGATTTTCTAATAAATGCGTTCAGCACAATGCACCTGGAAGAATTTACTTGCCAAAGGTTACAAACTGTTTGTAGTAACTATTTTCTTGCCCTGCAGAACTTTTAGCTTCTATATTATGGAAGGCAATATTTCTTTCTAACAGTCTCATTGCTCCCTGATTTAAGTGAATGGACTGTTAGGGTTTAAATTTAGTGAGATATGATGATTAAGACCGTAGCATTAAACGACAATATTTTCTATTTTTTATATGAAGAAATGATATTACAATGTAGTAATGGAGTGTTTTGAATATTAGTTAAATTAAAATGTTATGTATGTAAACTATAAGTATCTGTCTCTCTATTCATGCAATAACTTTTACAAAGATTACTATTTCCAATATCACTCTGATATCAATATTTACATCCAATAATGTAATAATGTTGTTTATTGGTTATTATTATGTGTGACCAAATAAATGCAATTTCAAATCAGTATGAAATAAGACATGTTTTATAGCAATATCTATAATAAAGAAATGCTTCTTTCTCATTTCAATGCAGATAAAAACCTGAATTGACCTCTAATGAGAAGTTGTAGGGTAGTCATCTTGTATCTCAAAGTTGAAGGTAATTATTGAAAAAAATCTTAAAAGCAAAACATTATTAAAGGAATCTCAAGACTAAAATTAAATAAATATGCTATACCATATTCCTAGAAGTCAAACTATTATAAAACTGTCAATACCTGCAATCAATCTTTAGAATTCAGGACTATTAAAACAAATTATTGTGGAATTTTTGGTGTCAACATATAAAAATTACCTATCTTGTCATAATTCATAATTTATTCATTTTGACAAAATAGCATATAAGATGAAGCAAAAGCTATTATAAAGAAGTTTGAAACTACAGCTCAAGAAGAGAAAAAGAGTCCCAAGCGCAGGCACAGAAGTCAGAGACCAATTCATTCTCACAGTCAAGAGCTTCATAAAATACTAAGCTAATAACTATATTGTAAACAAGGAGGACCTGGTGTAGACCCTGTGCTTTTGGCTTCTGTCTCTGTGAACCATATATACCTTGCTTAGTTGATTCAGAGGTCCTAGGGTCCTCCATTTCCTCTGGGATTGTAATCATTCTCTTTCTCACAAGGGGTTCTCTGAGATATGAGGAGAGAGATTTGAAGGAGATCTCCCATTTAGATTTTTTTCTGAGTAAGATCTTGCTGTGGGTCTCTGTATCTGGTACCTTCTGATGCAGGAGGAAGTCTCTCTGGTGATGAATGGGGAAAATACCCATCTATGAGTAGTGCAGAATATCATTAGGAGTCATTTTATTGAACCCTTTTTTAGGTCAGTAGTATTTGGTTTTATTCTATATCTCTAGACTATGTAGTATGTTTCTTGGTTACTCCAGCAGAGTCAGCTATAGGTTGTTTTCATGGAGTAGGACTTAAATCAAATCAGAAAATGGCTGACTACTCCCACAGCTCTCACTATTACCACAAAATTGTTTTTGAGGACAGGACATATCATAGGTCAGGGGTTTAAGGGGTGGTATGATATTTATATTTCTATTTGGGTAGCCTCCAGAGTACTTTCCTCTACAAAGGAGACTGGAATGGAGGTATAAAGGCTCAATGTAGGTACCATCTTGACTTCTCTATGTTCAATAAGTTGTATGGCGTTGTCTTAATGTCTTCTGCCGCTAGGCCCTGCTATAAGTTTGTGGATAGCAGTCTGTTGTCTTAGCAACAGACTGGTTGAGGTACCCTAGACCCAAAAATGTAAATATGGTGTATATTAGCTTATAAGTGGATACTAGCCATTACATAAGTGATAACCACGCTACAATCCATTGACTCAGAGAAGTGAGGTAAGAGAATGGGTCTAGTTTGGGATATGTGGATTTCCATGGAAAGAAGTAATATAGATTTTATAGATGGTCAGGTGGCAGGTAGAAATGGGAAGAGGGTAAGCTGGGAAGTAGAGAAAGTGAAGGGAGAAAGTGTGCTGAGAGACAGCTGGAAGTGGGGAACATTTAGGAGTGTGTGGAAATCTAGTGCAATATAAACTTCTTGGAAAATATGATGGTAATCCTCCTGAGAACTACTAATAATGGGGAATAAAAGAGTATCAAACAACCATCTCTAGTCAACAGGCAAGGCCTCCAGTGCCAGGCCTGGGGTGCATTCAATTGAGCTCTTGGACAATGGATCCCATGGAAATTCCCAAGATTACTTATTTTTAAAGATATTTGTCTATGTTAAAGCAGAAAAATCAAGCTCCAAATGTGATAAGACTATTCAATGTCCATGATATTCAGATAAATATAAACAAGTGAGTGCAGTGTGATAGTTGACTACATTCTGTCTTCCCACCCTACTCTCTAAATGGAATATAAGTGTACAACTCTATTGACCATATATACATTGAGAACTTTCTCTATAACGTCTTTAAGATGCTACCCTTGCCTAAAAAGGCATTAATAGTTAAAAATCATTAATTCACAGACTTATGAAAAATGTCACTTCAAGGAAGAATTCTTAAGCTACAAAGAGGCATCTGGTATACCATGTGTATGCTTCCTAACTTAAACACAAGTGACTTCTGTGTGTTGAGAGATGTGAAACTTACTTAGAAATTCCAGACACTACACCATCTCATGAAACTCATATTCTGTTTAAGAATTAATGACTAGGAATGCCCCAATGTTTTACTTAAATACTTTTTTATTCATTCAAGTAACCCAGTGGTCCCCTGAATTCATAGTGCTACTAAGGCTTCAATGTTCTGTTAATTTGATTTCACATTATTTCCTTTGTGTTAGCTCCTGAGAGTCTCACTTAAGTGTCTGTCCTATAGAAAGAAGTTAAATGTAACAGAAAGGCAGTTAACTAATTGTATGGAGGCCAAGAATAATTGAACAATTATTATGTAATGTAAGAAGTAACATTTACAGGACTGGGAAGTTTCTGTGTCATCACAGAGAGGTTGAAGAGTAAGATGCATACATTAGGACATAGGGATACTTTGTTAGCAATCTACACCTAGTGTTTCATTTCTAAGTTAAAGATGCTAAGGCACTGTTTTATCTGAAATCGTGAAGGCACACAATGGTAACTAGACCCTGTGTGGGGTAACAGAAGTTATACAATGGAAGTTAAATTAATGGACAGAACAGTTGCCATTCTTCTGTAATTTTTTCAATTATTTAGCAACAAAATTTCAATGCAATTTATTGGAAACTTATAGAGTAAAACATTTTATTTTTTAGACAACAATTTCATCTAAATTACATAAAAATTTCTTGTTTTATTTTAAAGATAAAATTACGGTTGTCTAAAGTATTTTATATAATCATAAAACCATTTTAAATAGTACAGAAATATGGGAAAAATAGAAAAATAATAGCAAGAAACATAAACCTACACATGTATGCATACACATAACTGTTTCACCACTAATTATCACTAAGTGGCATTTAAATTTTCCAGATTATTAATCTACCATTCTCTCTTTAAATAAAGAAAACATATTTATAAATTAAGGCCATAAACCTTTAATTCCGCTCACAATATGAGTCTTTGAGAAGATGTAGAGGTAATTGCTTTCCAAGTTTCGACTATGGCATGAATTTTGTTTTTGGTGGATAACACTATAAAATGTAAATGCTAATAAAAGTACAAACATTCAGTGTAAGCTCTACAGCTTCATCATGACTCTTCTCATTGTCTAGAACTGCACTGAGATAGGGAGACTTCGGTTTTGGATAATCTCATTGTTTGGATTTTTTTATTTGAAAGTTATTTAACAGAAATTTAAAAGTAAAAATTTACTTTTTATAACTGGTTTTTATGCATAAATTTCAGTATGAAAAGTTGGCATACTAACAGGAAATATTTCACAGTTGATTACAGTAGTAAATTTCTAGTCTTTCCTGTGACATTCAAATATAACTGTCAGAAGTCATGTTTCTAATCTCCATTTTGTTTAAGGAAGCTATAAAAACTCAGACCATGGGGAATAATACTAGACATATCACCTATAAATGATTCCTGAATAATGCAATCAGTTGCCATTCATAAGGAGACAAAATCACAGGCTTTAAGGTTTAAAAATATACTATAAAGATATGAAATTAAAGAAAGTCAGTTCATTACTGAGAGGCAATGGAAAGTTTCCTAGCACAAAAAACTAAATTTTCTTTCTTTTCTTTCCTTATTTTTGAGTGTACCATATATGCATTATATGTACATATGTTTGTGAATGAATGTGGAAGCCAGAAATAAATGTTCAGTGTCTTCTTCAATTATTTTTTGTTTATTTACTTATTTTTGAGCAAATTGTCCATGCATATGTTCAAATGTGTATACGTGATTGTGGAAGCCTTGTTCATATCTTAATTCTTTGACTCTTGATTATTTTTGTGTGAGTCACACATGCACATGTTCACAGAGGTCAGTGTTTAATGTCTTCAATTATTCCTTATTCCCCACCTCATTTTTGACAAAGTCTCTCATTGAACATAGATTTAAATTTTATATTTTTTCTTATTCCTCTTTATTGAAAACAGATTCTTCTTTCACACAAATTGTCCTGAATTAGGCTCCCTTGCCTCCACTCCTCCCAGTTCCTCCCCTCCAATTTGTACCCAACCTCTTACTGGTTCTCATTAGAAAACAACAGGTGTCCAATGTAAATAATATAAAACAAAAATTAGCACATTGGAACCAGACAAAGCAAACAAACAAACCTAAGGAAAAGAGCTCACAAAATGGCAAAAAAACAAACAAACATAGACACAGAGACCCCCTCATTTGTACACTCAAGAATTCCCCCCAAAAAAGGTCATAATGTTAGACAAAAACACAGAAGAATATATATGTGTGTGTGTGTGAAATATCTTAATATCCCCATATAAATTAAAAAACCAAAATAAAATATGATAGAATCTTAAAAAATAGGAAAGGTCTCACAGGACACTATGAGACAAGAAACCTCAAAAAAATGCCACAAATTACCACAAATTAACTCACTGATGATCATCTACAGTTGGACAAGCAGCCTATCTGTAATGATAGTCAGTGATTTAAAAGACTCCCTGGGACCAATCAAAATTTTCGTTTGGTTATCAACTGGAGATTGCTTCTGAGTATTGGGATGGGTGTATGTGTCCACTTCTCCTTTAGTTCTGCTGTCATCTGGGGCAGTCCTGTGCAGGCTGCCTTAGTCACTGTGAGTTTATTGGTGTGGAAAATCCTTCTGTCTATGTGTTGCTTTTATTGGTTAATGAATAAAGAACCTGGCTTGGCCTATAGCATGGGAGAAGGAAGGCAAAGTCTGAGAAAAGCCACGGAGCTGTTTTAGAAAGAAGCTGGGAACTTAACCCGATAAGGCACAGCCACATGGCAATATACAGATTAATAGAATTGGGTTAAATTAATATAAGAGTTAGCCAATAAGAAGCTAAAGCTAATGGACCAAGCAGTGATTTAATTAATACGGCTTCTGTGTGATTATTTTGTGTCTAAGCCAGCCGGGCAGAGGGAACCAACAAGCGGACTTCTCCAACAGCACAAGAATTCTGTTAATTCAGTGGATTCTGTTTTCTAGGTGCCCTCCAACCCCCTCCAGCTCCCAAACCTTTTTCTTTCTTCTTCTTTCTCAGGGTTCCCTGAGTTCTGATTGTAGGGAGCTGTTAAGGACCCCCTAACTAGAACTGAGTGTTTCAAGCTCTCTCACCCTGAATAATGTCTAGCTGTAGTTACCTTAACTTGTTCCCATCTGTTGCAAGAGGAAGCTTCTCTGATGATGGATGAACAAAGTATAGATCTATAAGTATAGAAGAAGGGTGTGTGTGTGTGTATGTATGTATGTGTGTGTGTGTGTGTGTGTGTGTGTGTGTGTGTATAAAATATTTGATTTTACCCTTAGGTCCTAGAATATCTAGTCTCAGGTTCTTGGTCACATAAACTGTATCAAGTATGGGTTTCATCTCCTGGAGTGGGTCTTAAGTCAAATTTGACATTAGTTGATTCTCCCACAAGCTTTATGTCATCATTGCACTAATATATCTTGAAGGTAGAATATCATTAGACTTCAAAAGTTCTGTACAGCTGGTTCATGTCCATATTTCTTCAGTAGCTGCAGAACATTCTTCTGCCCTGCAGACCCAAGCATGTAGGGGGTGAATGGTCTCTGTATGCATCAGCTCAACTTCTCTGTGTCCAATGAGTTGTCAGGCACTATCTTTAGCAGTGGAGTCCCAATGTCAGTTTGCGGAGAAGAATCCATAGTCTTGGTAACAGCCTTTATTGCTTAGAGATTCCCATTGGATCTTCCTGTGTAACAACCTAATTAGATGCAGCCTATTCGCCTTTCTGGCATCTACTTTTGATAACATGGGATAGCAAGTTGGGGTTCTGTCTTCCCCCTTTATTTGGCAATTTTCTTTAGATTGCCTTCATATATGCATACATTTTAGGAGGTTTGGTTTCACTAGATTTTCATTTTCCCTTACTCTCCTCCCTGACGGTATGAGTGGTCACTTGTTTTAATTATCTTAGCTATTCTAATGTGTGATGCATATAAGATGAACTGTAAAAGTAGTTTTGTTTTGCATTTCCCTGATAACTAAGGAGTGTTGAGTATTTCTTTAAGTATTTCTCAACCATTTGAGTTCCTACTTTTGAGATTTATGTTTAGATCTGTACCCCATTTTCAATTGTTTTTTACTGATATCTAGGTAATTTTATATCAGATCTATCAGATGTGTAGGTGGTAAACTTCTTTTTCCAATCTGTAGGACGCCACTTTTTCTGAATTATGGTGTCCTTTACCAAACAGAAACCATAACTATTCTGAATTATCACTTATCAATTGTTGATCTGACTGACCATCAAATCCCTGGAATCCCCGTCTCTGCCTCTCTCGTGATGGGATAACAGTTCATCACTTCTGTGCCGGTTTTTATGAATAAGTGCCAAGACTCAAAAGTTGGGTTGTATGCTTGTGCAATGAATACTTTTTTTGGCATAGCCATATCACCTGGCTCTTGTTAAACATTTAAATTTTAAGCAATGAGAACATGGATTTATATGCTACAATCCCCTATAAATCTAGATATTAAAGACTAAAAGTAGGTAAGTCTCAGAGATTGCATTGAAGAACCAGACACATCAAATCCTATAGGGTCTATAGTAACTTTTCTTACTAAAAATATAACATTTTTAATTTTTCAAGATTATATAGTGAGATTTGTTTATACATAAGTAAAATAACTGTGTCCAATTATTTTACATCCTAACTCCATTAATACACATTTTTAAATTTGTTTATCATGTATAATATATTAGCTTTTTATTAAAATATTCCAAAGACAATAGTTCCGGGATACTTCTCACAGATATGTAATCCAGATGAATTAATTCAAAGTGAAAGGAAAAGAAAGAACCTCAGTGGGAATCTCAGGATATGCATTTTCTCTGGTCAACACTAAACTGATCTCATTCATTGATTTTTTTTAGAAGCTGGTAGTTAAATATCTATACCTTCTCCTTGACTCCCAAATATTTGTCATTGTACTTTTATTAAACCACTATTAATGGCGTTTGACTGAGTATGGCATGTGGATGCTTTGTTTGAGGCTTTCAATGGAAGCTATTGCTGTTTTGTCTTCTGCTTCACTTCTGAAAACTCCTAGAATCTAACTAAAAATTAGATTAATTTTTAATCTAATCTAAAAACATAGTAGTGTTTTAAGATTAATGTTTCTCATGTATCTCCTAGTAGCAATGTTATCTTAACATATAACTAGAATGGGTAACAATCATTGTACCATTCATGAATATTTTAATTGTTCAGGAAAATAACAATTTATTTTAACTATTATTTTTGAAAAAACTGAAGATTGATATTCTAAACCACTATTACTATTAAATATGACAAATCTCAGCAAAGGGAATATTGCATTTGCCTCCTTCCAAGACAGACTGACAATCAAAGATTTATACTACCATCCAAAAATTTTTATAAAATACATACTAAAATTGTCAGTATTGAAAATATTGACAACTAGTTACCTTAGTAAAATGTTCCTTAAAGGGACGTGACTGACAATAGCTGTCCATTAGTGAGTGCTTTGATTGAGACTCCAGGGTGCATCCTGACTTTGGGTCACATAGCTAAGATACTAGGAAGATTAGAGGGCATGAGCTATAGAGCAGTGTCTAGGTGAGAAATAGAGAAAATAATGTTTTCAAGCGCAATCCATTTTCCTGCAAAATTCAAGATGTCATTATTTTTTTCTGCTGTGTAGTACTCTATTGTATAAATGTTCCACATTTTCCTTATCCATTCTTTGGTCAAGGGCCACTTAGGTTGTTTCCAGGTTCTGGCAATGACAACAATGGTGCTATGAACATAGTTGAGCACATATCCTTGTGGCACAATAGAGCATCCTTCTGATATATATCCAAAAGTCGTATTACTGGGTCTTGAAGAAGATTGTTTCCTAATTTTCTAGGAAATCACAACACTGACATCCAAAGGGGCTGTACCAGCTTGCATTCCCACCAGCAAGGCAGAAGTGTTCCCTTTCCCCCACAACGTCTCCAGCATAAGTTGTCATCAGTGTTTTTAATCTTGGTCATTCTTAAAGGTATAAGATGGAATCTCTGAGTTGTTTTGATTTGCATTTGATGGCTAAGGTTGTTGAACGTTTCCTTCAGTGTTTTCAGTCATTTTAGATTCCTCTGTTGAGAGTTCTCTGTTTAGATCTGTACTCCATTTTCTTATTGGATTATTTGTTCTCTTGATGACAAATTTCTTGAGTTCTTTGTATATTTTGGAGATCAAATCCCTGTCAGATGTGGGGTTAGTGAAGATTTTTCCCCATTCTGTAGGTTGTCATTTTGTCATTGTTGAACGTATCCTTTGCTTTACAGAAGTTTTTTAGTTTCAGGATGTCCCATTTATAAATTGTTTCTTTCAGTGTCTGTGCTGTTGGGGTTATATTTAGGAAGTGGTCTCCTGTGCCAATGCATTTAAGTGTATTTCCCACTTTCTCATCTATGAGGTTCAGTGTGGCTGGTTTTATGTTGAGGTCTTTGATCCATTTGGACTTGAGTTTTATGCATGGTGATAGATATGGGTCTATTTTCATTCTTATATGTGTTGATATCCAGTTTTGCCAGCACAGCTTGTTAAATATGTTTCTTTTTTCCATTTGATATTTTTTGCTTCTTTGCCAAAAATCAGGTGTTCGAGGGTGTGTGGATTAATATCCGTGTCTTCGATTCGGTTCTATTGTTCTTTCTGTCTGTTCTTATGACAATACTGGGCTGTTTCAGTACTATAGCTCTGTAGTAGAGTTTCAAGTCAGGGATTGTGATGCCTCCAGAAGTTCTTTTATTGTACAGGATTGCTTTCTCTATCCTGGGTTTTTTTCTGCTTTTTCATATTAAGTTGAGTGTCGTTCTTTTGAGGTCTGTGAAGAATTTTGTTGGGATTTTGATTGGCATTGAGTTGAATCTGTAGATTGCTTTTGGTAAGGTTGTCATTTTTACTATGTTATTTCTGCCTTCCCAAGAGCATGGGCTATCTTTCCACTTTCTAGCGTCTTCTTCAATTTCTTTCTTCAAAGATTTAAAGGGCATGTAGTTTGCCGTGATTGTATAGTGGTTAGTATTCTGCATTGTCAGACAGAGTTTCTCTGTAGCTTTGGAACCTGTCCTGGAACTAACTCTTGTAGACCATACTGGCCTCAAACTCACAGAGATCTGCCTTCCTTTGCCTACCGGGTGCTGAGATTAAAGTTGTGTGCCACCAATTCCTGGCATTACAATCTTAATTCTTATAGATATTTAACTGTAGCTTAATCAGCAGTATGACTAAATCAGAGGAATTCTGTACTTTAATTGAAAACAATATTGTTCAAGAAACATGAACAAATAAGAAATTTCCTTATGCTTATATGATTTTGAATTTTTACAAAGTCTGATACACATAAAATAAAAAGAGTTAAAATATTTTCTTATGACTATTTCCAAACATGAGGAAGGGTTGGCAGGAACAAAAATTTATTATTGCAAGGCTCAAAGTAAAAGGTAGTCAAAACAAAAGTAGAAGAAAGTAGGAACAGATAAAGACCCCAGATTTCCTAGATTTAGGGAATTCTGATGAGATTAAAAAATGTAATGGGCTGTTATGAACATGTAGACTCAACGTTTTGTTTGCTCTTTTTTTAAAATTTATTTTAGTTTCCAATCAAAATTGCATCCAAACACACCAAGTTATGATTGTCCTTGTTTTAGCCAGAAGATTACACAATCATTAAAAATCCAAAGAGCGAATAAAGATGCTGGTGACATGTCCAAAGTTAAATCGATTGAGCTGTCTTCGTATTATATACATAAGGGGACATGTATAAAAGTAAGAAGTGCAGTGGTAACAGTGCTTCCAGAATCATTTCCAGGTGATGTTTATTCTGGAGTTAAAAAAAAGAAGCGTAAATGTAGGCAGATGGATTCTGAAGAAATCAGAAGCTTGTTTAAATGCAAATTTTTCTAGGGAGAAGAACCATTTAGAAAAGAAATGATATCTAAATAAATTTTCTTTCAGCAGAATATTTTCTTGCTCAGGTTTCCAAGAGACAACCTCAGGTGTCTAATGGAGATTTACTGAAGAATTAAAACTGGGTACCTTTGCAAAAGGAGTTTTAGTGTCTCTGAGATCCGGCTGTCTGAGGCACTTTATTTAGCTATGGAGCTGAACCTGCAATCAAATTACAATCTTTCTCTTTGAATTTTGCATACCAATCTTGACTTCAAGATGAGTTGACACTTCAAGGCATAAAAGTACAATTTTGTATCTCTCTTAACATCCACTTAACTTCTATGGTAACAAGTAACTACTTAGGAAATAAATTAATGTGAAATTACAGTTTTTAATTAGGAACTTTGGATGTATTTTACGAACAAGGCAGTAATTACTGAGTCATAATTTGATACCAATTACTTTCCATCTTATCTGCTCAGTTGTCATGCTAAAACCTCAAAGGTGGGAAAGAAAAGAGCTTTAGATTTAGAGACAAAATTTTAAAATTCTTTCTTACTTTTGGTGGCAGAGAAGGGATAAGTAAGACATACCCCTTCCTTGAGGATGCATAATTGAAATAAATCACCTTCTGATTTTTGTATGTGACATCATTACTAAACATGATACAAAGTTGTATATCACAGAACTCAGATGGAAAATTGCCTAAGAAAAGAAAACTGATACAATCTTCATACCAATCACTCTTTTCCGCTGTGGATAAAATGAATATTTAGCAAAGCAAGTTAGCAGTTTGCAAATGTGCAATTAAAATCCTGGCTCTTCACTAATTATGTAACACTTAAGTTAAATGGTCTTAATAGACATATAATGATAGCTTTATAAACCTACAGTTACTTATAATCAAACGTAATTTCTATTTCAGTTTTAAAGCACCCATTAAATGACTATTATGATTTTTAAGTAATTTGGGAGAAATTTAATGACTACTTTACAAACAAATAGCAATTATTTCAAGAGACAACTGTTAATATATAGGCGTAACGCAGCTATTCATTTGAACATGGAGTTTAAAAGTAACACTAACAAAAAGAGTAGTGAACTATTTCTGTTACACTCAGTGGATTTAATACACAAAGAAACTCACAATTTCAATTTATAGTTTTCCATTTGCATGATGGGATAAGCTCTTGGTTAATTTAGTTATTGTACAAATGTCTCAGAGTATACCTATGCCAAGAAAGATTACTGGATGACCACTAGGCAATAAAGGCCAATGGTTGGACATTACGTATATGGTTTGTCTTTAACGAAATTATACTTTTGTGGTGGTTGATAGAAATTTATCTCTTGAAATAGAAAGTACATCTTCTATTTTTTTCTAGGTCTTGAACACATAACATGACATGTACAAAATACGCCAAATAAGAACTCTCATAATTCTCTAGAGTTCTTTTTGTGTTTGTATGTTTGACTGATTGATTGTTTTCTCTGTAGCTTTGGTACCTGTCCTGGAACTAGCTCTCGTAGACCAGGTTGGCCTTGTATTCACAAAGATTTGCTTGCATCTGCCTCCCAAGTGCTGGAATTAAAGGTGTGCACCACCACCGCCAGGCTAATTCTGTAGAATTCTATTTTAATTCTGGGCTGAGGAAAACTGAACGTTATACTGCAATTCACTGTTACACTGTCAATAGGCTGCTAGGAAGATTAAAAATAAAAAAGTTTGATGTAGACAGCTTCTAATTCTAAGATGCAGGTTTGCAGACTGTGAATCAGGTTCCAAATGTGCAGAATAATGCTGCTAACTTCATCAGAAGAAAGCTACTTCTCATTGTGCATAAATAGGTATAGCACTGCACAGTGTTTCACAATAAAAATGCTTAAGAAAAATCTGTAACTTACTTTACAGACAATAAATTCAAATCATATTTGTTAAATTGAATATGCTTCTATTTCTGTTTACAATGTTTGTGCACCTATGCAGTTATTTTGTCATATTGTATGCATGCACGTTTCTACCTCTGCTTAAGATATTTTTTATATTGATGCAATTTTAGAATACATTTATCATATTTCACTATACATTTCTACCCCTATGATCAAGATACTTATATATTATTTACATTTTGAGGATATTGTCCTCATTTGCTACACAGCTGTTTAAAGACTTTTTTAATATGAAGCCTTAGTCGTTAAGCTATATAGATATTAAAAATTACAGATCAATAGTCATCCATGCTTGTCATACTTATAGTTAGACTAATCACATTCTTTAGATGCATAGAGATGGTATTTTCCTTACATAGGTAATCTTTAAATACTTCAAAGAACTGGAGAATATGGAATTTAAATCACTTATAATTCTGTTGACATTAGACCTAATTGCTCCTGGCAGCACTGTTCTATTCCTGAGAGAATGTTGGGAACCAAAGATACTCTATTTGGAGCTTGTTTGTTTCTTGGGAAAACCGGCCCTTGGGCAAAAGACTGGCTCTGCCTTGACCACTGATAAAATGCATCGTCTCTATATTGAAAAAGCAAAATACAAGCAGGATACTTCAGAATGAGACTGAGATGGAGAGTTGTCTTCTCCTATTTATAATATTCTCTACCTCTAAGATTAAGGTTGTGCACGAGTACCACCTGGTTTCTATTGCAAACTAGTGTGGTTACTGTGATTAAAGGTGTGTATTACTGTTGCTTCTGGTGTTAAAGATTTGTGTCATTGCTGCCTGGCCTGTAAGGCTGGATTCCCCTCTGTATGCTGTGAATACCACTGATTAATAAAAACTGCTTTGGACCTATAGCATGACAGGACAAAGTTAGGTGGGGAAAACTAACCTGAATGATGAGAAAAAAAAAGCAAATCAGATATGCCATGTGGCCACCACCAGATTCAGACATGCTAGAATTTTACCTGGTAAGCCACAGGCATGTGATGATACACAGATGAATAGAAATAGGATATTTTAATATGTAAGAGCTTGCTAGGAATATGGTAGAGTCATTGGCCAAGAACTGTTTTAAATAATATAGTTTCTGTTTGGTTATATCGGGGCTGAGCAGCCAGGAAAAAATAAGCAGTCTCCTTCAACAAAAGGGAAAATGTATAGGCTCTGACAGAGATGCTTACTCTACTTTTTTTTTTTGAAAATTGTTGCATCATAACTAAATAAATTAAATTATTACTTTGTTTTAAGTCACTCAATTCTGTAGAACATGTAAATATATTTAGACAGAAAATGACCCCACAATTGAAATACTTATAATTATACATAGGCTTGCTAGAAGAGATGGAGGAGAAGAAAAGTTAGAATATCAACCAAAGGCCTTGACCTAACTTTAGCAGTTTGAGCTGTATTTTTCTGCCACTTACTTATTTCTTATAAATTTGCTATCCTCTCACAGTATAACTAGCCTCAACAAGAAGAACAGAGAATAGTGAGTGCTGAATTAAAAACTCATCAAACTCTTGTAACTTGTGCTGCTTGAGCTTCCTAGATTTTCTGAACTCCAGTAGGAGAAACATTGCTATAAAATGAATACATGATGATCAGTCTGAGATCTCTTTGCAAAAGCAGACAACTGCTTTGACACTTTGGTACTTCTGGCACCAGCACTTAAGGAGTGACATAAATCCAGGGGGATGAATACTCTCAAATCAATTTTTCTAATAAGGAAGACTCAAAAGCTTTTTCACCCCTCCTTATAGATTAATTCAGAAGTTTTGGGACAATGTTACTGTCTATGGGTTTCTATTTTCAAAAAACTCATACTCTTTTGAACTTCACATATTGTATATTACATTTCTCCCTCAGAAACTGGTCTCAAAAGAAAATCCTATTTGTACTGATTGGTGTCAAATAGGCAAATCTTACATTTCAGACCTAGACATAAAATTGATACCATTATATTTTTCTATTTTCGTATAAAAATTCAGATTTATGATAATATCTACAATTATCAGTTTATAATGAAAAACAAGGACAACCATGAACATAATCTTCCAAGAGAGAAAACAGAAATCTTTTAAATTCTTCAGGAAAGAAATCAAATGTCCTCACATTTTCCAATAGAAATAAAGTGGAATGTTAAGAAATAAATTGCTGCATATTGTCCTCAAGAGCCTTCTTAGGAATATTATTGCAGAATGAACTACAAGTGAAAAGAATAATTGCTCATCTAACCAATAAATACCAGTAAAAGAGAGTTGACAGAATGGATTGTAAATTGTAAATATTCTGACAATCTGGTAATCATCCATCTAACAAAGAAGAGAGCAGATGGCTTGGGTAAGAAGATAAGAAGTAAAATTAGTTTCCTGATTACCTCATTGTAGTTTCTCTGACTCAAAGAATATTATTTAAAGCTTAGAAAATCAAATAAAGAGATACCAAGCTTGTTTAAAATTTAGAGATGAATACACAACTGTTCCCAATACTTGTCAGGTACGGGTAAAGGTTGTTGGAATGAGAAAGGAAAATATCAAAACTTTATTTTAACCTGTCCAAAATAGGAAACTAAGTAATTATCTCTCTCTGACTGTGTGTGTTTGTGTGAATACGCATGTGGGACTGTGGGCACACATGCACTTATGTGCCTTATGTGCGCACACACACACAAATAAAGATAATAAAATGTATTGATGTGATATACTTCACAATTACAAAATTTCTAATACAATTATAAAAATACAATATAAGGAAATAAGACAATAATTGACAGTGAATTCTTTATCATTGTTGGCAACCTCTGTACCAGCTTGCCTTGGTTTGGGCCAAGCATAAGTCTGTTGTTATTTGCAAAAATTAACACTGATCATCACTGCACCTGGTACAAAGTATACTATTCTCTTTAATGTTCATAGACATCTCCAGGGCTGATAAAATCTTAAGACTTAAGGTTCACTGTAAGGACGTTATAGTGATGAATATTCTCTGACTGATACCCAAGTTTAGCTGACAGCTTCAAAACCAACCAAAGAAGAAATAAGAACGATGAAGAAAGAATAGAGCAGACTGAACCAAGGGGTTAGAAAAGGGGAAAGAAAAATCTGGAAGGCAAATAGCCAAGTAATATGTGATACATAACAGTAGGAAACATATTTTTTATCTTAAGAAAGGAATTAAAGCATATTTCATTTAAAAAATAAGAAAGATTTCTTCTGAAATATTAAGATAATGGGTATTACAATTTTAATACTAGTTTTTGCTGTTAGCATAAGAATGAATAGGCTAAATTCTGTATTAGATTATTTTCCCAAAACACTTGTCTTAAAATTTCCAAACCACAGAAAGTGTTCTTTTGAGACTTTGACCTTGATCTCATAAAGAAAATTGACAAAACCATTGAATAGAAATTCCACAAAAGATCACTCATTTCTATACATACCAATTATTAGTTTCACCCAGAGGGGAAAAAAAAAGACTTTATTCTTCTCTTTCTCAGTTGACTAGAATTAATAAGTAGGAAATGAGCATTCTGCTTCCCTTCACACAATAAGCATTGAAGGAGATAATTAAATCAAGCCCATCATCCTCAGATACTCTGCAGTCACTGTGTAAGGAATAAGTATGCCTGGCTAAAGTTGTATTATTATATATAAATGCTATACTAACAAATAGATCATAATTATAAAACATTTCAATTGGCAACTAACTTGTAGTAATCATGATGTTTTTGGAACCAGATTAATCAATATATATGTAATTATTTTCTATTTTAATAAATTTTTATTAATATTATGATTTTTAAAATTGTATAACCTCTGCTGTATATTACTTGAATTTATTATTAAATTGCACTATTCCTTAAAGTATGCCATTAATGTCATTAACTCTAAAATATTTATGTGTGCATTAACATGTTTGTAATAAAAGTATTTAGTTGTGGATTGATTCCACTTTTAGATAAATAAACATAAATATAGCAATTAATACTTTATGGTTACTTCTTCCAACTGAAGAATTTCATGACTTATTTTTCTTTGCCAACTTTCAGTATGCACACATTTATATGGTATGATATGGTTTATTATGTATGTTTTCAAAATAGTTTGTTGTTTGAATTTTTTGGAAACTAATTTTCCTTAAAATTAAGTTTGCTATTGTTCATGGCACAGTTTATTTTCACATTAGTTTGTTAACATAGTATATGGGAGTGACATAATTTCTATGGCCATTTCAAGAATTAGCAGTCCTGCTTCAGTATACATACATTTTAGTCAATTAAATAATCATTCATCTAAATTTGACCCAGAATTGGGAAAACTTGGAACCTTCCAGGTGAGTGAGATGGTTCTTTAGAATCTCAATTTTTATTCTTCCAGCAACACTGTAAAAATCTCTTGTCATTCAAATTTCTTGATATCTCTAATAAATGTATATGTTAAATAACATCCAGATATATTGTATGAGTCAGTTTTGCAGATCTGTAATTTAATGCTTGGTTAAATTTATGTATCTGTATTCCTTTATTGTGTAACCGTAACCTTTTCTGGCTAGGACCACTTCTTAAAATGCTAAGCAGCTTAGGTAGGACTAAGGCTGTTTTGCCATTTGGCTCTGCCAAGTCCAACATGGTGGAGGTAAGTTCACTGCTTCTAAGACTGTTGGGTGGAAGCCAGCCTCATCACATCAACTCTAGTAACCAGGTGGCCCATGATGCCACCAATTAACTTGAAGCATGCTGCCTAGAAACTCCATTCAAAGGCTCAGCCTCCTGAAAGAGCCAGAGTTTGAGCTGGCAGCATGGCTGAAGAAGCCACCATTTTGATACCATGGGTTCTGTTTCTGCTACAGCTGAATAAGGAAGACCTCTCTTAAGGGAATCATGCCTCTGTTTACTTCTAGCAAACAGAACCCACTTGAGAAAATGCTGCTACCTTAAAGAGATGCTTAACTCTGTTCTTCTGTGTCTAGTATTCCTTGCCAAGCTTTCTCGGATTTTATGTGGATTTATTCAGCTCCATGTTGGTGTACCAGTTATTGGGGGAGGCTGATTGTTTATTTCCTGGCCACCCAGACAGAAAATAATCACACAGAAACTATATTATTTGAAATTGAAATTGGCCAATAGCTTAAGTATATTTCTTGCTATCTAGATCTTATATCTTAAATTAACCCATTTCTATTACTTTATATTTTATCATGAGGTTTGTGGCCTACCAGTAAGGTTACAGCTGGTGGCCTGCAGTCTTCCTCTTCTGATGGCTCCATGGCTTCTTACTGACTCTGTCTTCTTTCTCCCAGCATTCAGTTTAGTTTTCCCACCTAGCTCTACTCTGCCCTATCACAGGTCAAAGCAGCTTCTTTGTTCATTAACCAATAAAAGCAACATATATACAGAAGGACTTCCCACATTAAATATGTAATTCTATTTTTCTATGCGCTTAATAAAAATAGTAAGATGAGGCATGTGTTAATTTATAAATATATAAACATATAGATAGATAGATAGATAGATAGATAGATAGATAGATAGATAGATAGATAGATAAATCGATATCACAGGGATTATTTAGATTCAGAAATTGAAAGGTTTCTGCTGGCAAAAACGTAGAAACACAGAACATATTTTATTAAATTAAGTGAATCAAATGTAATATAACCAGTATGTTTAATAGGTAAAAGTAAACCCACAGAAACATAACAGAAGATTGATTGCTGGAGTCTGAGAGATGAAAAATGGGAAAGCAAGTCATGTATTAAAATATAGTGTTCTATTAACACTAGGAATAAAAACAAAAAAAATACTATATGAAAAAAAAATGAGAAACAGCACAAATCTATGTCCTAAAAGGGACTTGAAAGCAGAACAGACTAACCATTGACAGTATCATGTCTTTGCTGGTGAAAATCTATTAAACAGAAGAAGATAGAAGGGAAATTTCCAGAAGTATATGTATACATGAAACTGGGAACTGCTCATAATCTTAAATATAGTTTCCCAGACTCCTCACATTCTACTAAGTTCTGTGGGTTTGGTATATTGGTTTTGTTCAATCAAACTTAATATAAACAAGACAGTGTGGTTGAGATTAAAGTGATATTTTGAGAAAATCTAGCCAGAGAGGCACCTGGAGTTTTCTAGAATGGAGGCCTGTAATCATAGAAATTGATAACAGTTCCTGTAACATGACAAACAGAGAACTAAGGCTCGTAATGCTGCCATTTTAAATACTAAGGAAGAGTCAAGAATTCTTAAATCAATGAAAGAGAAAGAATTGGTTTTGAAAGATATATTTTAGATTAAGATAAATCTTACTTACTAGAAAAACTAAAATAAAAGCCTAGGTAGAATTGATATTCATGACATTTACATAATAATTTTATCTAAAGTTTGAGTACCTTTTCCCTGATTGCTTTTTATCTATCTCTATTTCCAAATGAATATGGTAGTCTCTTTATAAAATATAGACTTTAATAAAATATGCTCATATCTTTGTTGAAAATACTCTTTAATTTTAAAATTTTATAAGCTATATGTATTCTCTTTGTACTATTTGTACAATATGGTACTAATGTTACCATAGGAAGACAATAATAACAATGATTATCTTATGTTCTTTTAATATTTCAATGTATGGGGCTGGAGACACCACACTCAAGAGCACTTGCTAATCTTGCAGGAGACCTAGGTTTGATTTCTAGAACCTACATAGTGGGTTATAATTATCTGTAACTCCAGTTCTGCAGGGTCCAAATGCCCCTTCTGCTCTTTAGAGGCAGTGTTTGCACAGTACACAGACAAACATACAGGCTAAACCTTAGAGACATAAAAGCTTTAAAATAATTTTAAAACATTTTAAAATATTTTTGAAGTGCAAAACAATTTTAAAACAATTTTATGAAATATATATTTAAATCAGTTTTTAAAAGCTAGCTTTTATTTCTTCATATTTTTGTTTTACTTTTAATTGCTTAGAGAATTCAACACATTCAATTATTTTGATCATATTCACTGCACCCTCTTTTCAATTCATGCCATATGACTTCCCTCATGTATCCCTTCCAAATTTATATTATTTTTAATATCCACTTAGTTCAGTTAATGATAGCAATATGTATGAGTGTTGGTCAGCAGGAGCATAGACATTCTAGTCAACCAAACAGCTATCATATTCCCCCCAAAAAAATTGATTCTCCTTTCCCCATGAACTATCTATATGATATGAACTATATATAACTCCACTGCTAGTTGTATTACCTAGTGAGTCCCTCTGCCATTCATGCTGGGACCTTGATGTCTTGATTTTATTCAGGACTTATGTAGGCAACCACAGGTCCTACTTGTAGGCAGACTTTTCTTTCCTGTCCACAGGCTCCCAAATGACCATCATGGAGCCTTAATATTGATTATAAATGTTCAGTCAGTATCTCAGGATTATTACTAGCTGGCTCTTGCAACATTATTTGGTTATATTTTTCTATGGTAATATTAGGTAAAAAATAATAAATTGAAAAATGCACTAATTGGATAAATCTATGAGTATAGAGATACATGCTTAGTGAAAAGTAAATAACTTTTATCATTTGAAGATAAACCAGAATATTGGAGATAAATATTCTAAAGTCAGTTTGATACTCTCTATTTAGCAAAATGATAGCAGTAAGCATACCCAAAGTGCTTTATGAGTTACCAACCATGGGGTTGGGGCCAGACATATAATACAAATTGCGAGTTTACTCCTCTTTTAAGAACCTTACATCCAATCCCCAAATGGATTATTATTCCTGTAACATTTATGATACTTTTGTACTCATGAGCATTTATAATTTGCCAGGCTAGTCATTACTTTAGCTTGTAGGGTTCACATCTTAGAAGACTGTTGATGAGTTCTCTACTAGCCTGCATAATAGCTTCCAGAACTCTGAAAGCTAGCCGGCTTTGAAGAAGCTTCCCAAGAGTACAATTTCATCCATTCAAATCCTGTGACATAAATTTGGGGTGCTTTCAAGTTCTGCTGAGCAACCAAAAATGATGACAACAGCATTGTCCTTCCTTTAAGACAACTACTGAAAAGCCATATATAAATTATTAATAGGGTTCCGTGTGGCTTTTTGAAGTATTCTTAGTGTTATTTTACCTCTCTTCTAGGCATAATCTTCACTGTTCTTCCATTACTCTCTCAATTTAAACTTCTCTATCTCCACTATTCTCCTAATGTACTTAGTCTTTCAAGAGTAGGCGCCAAAAGATGGCTTATTAGGTAGTGCTCCTTGTGGTCAGTTCTAAGGAACTGAGTGTGATCCCAGAAATTTATCTGGTGGTGGAGAGCACCACTGTATGTGGTAGTTACTTATCTCTACTGGCATGTTGGGGCACATTCCACCCATATGTACACACATAGCCATGTACATAAATCTTAAAATAATTTAATTGTATTAGTTATGCTTCATATTATTTTTATTTATTTATTTATTTATTTTTTTGGTTTTTCGAGACAGGGTTTCTCTGTGGTTTTGGAGCCTGTCCTGGAACTAGCTCTTGTAGACCAGGCTGGTCTCAAACTCACAGAGATCCGCCTGCCTCTGCCTCCCAAGTGCTGGGATTAAAGGCGTGCGCCACCACCGCCCGGCTTCATATTATTTTTAGAATAAAGTTTAAATTTTACTTACTAATTACTTTGTGGCATATATTCTTTAAAAATTATAATTGGGTTTTAATTTAAAAGGAAATTATTTTATATGTTTCATTGTTAGAAGGATAGAAACAATGAGAAATGTACTCTTGAGCATAAAAGCAATACTGCTTCAACGGAAACTAATATTTATCTTTTCCAGGCATTTAGATGGAATCAATAAATCATTTAATCAGCATTAAATTATTTTGAACAATAATGCCTGACTAATGTGGGTATAGGTTAAGCTTTCTATTGGCAAGCAGTAAACCTTATCATTAAACTTAATCCATTGTACTGTAAATGTCACTCCCCTGAACTCCTCTTCTAATCAATGTCTTCTACTATTCCCTGTCAGAGGAGATACAATCAACCTGTGTAATAGTATTGACTTCATTCCTATTAGAAGACACAGAGTTACAACGTACACAGTTAACATTTGCAGCCTGTCTAACAAAACTGTATTGAACAGTTATTTTTCTAATCAGAAATTTTCATGTTTTAGATCTATGAGTTTTTTAAAGGGTTCCTTAAATGAACTAATCTTTTCTTCATCATTCATCAAGATATTCTTCTCCTCTTCATGTGGGTATGTGTATAAGTGAACACCACTTTTTGGTTTATAAAACAGTTTGACCTTCAACAAAGGAAATTATAGTAAATATATTTAATAATATAAGTGTTATGAGGGCTTTCTTGCACATACTCATACACACATGCACACATAACTGTATTAAAGTAAGTAATTAGGCAGATGCAATCAACAGAGAAAATATAGTGCAGATCTATTTTTCCTCTGGTCAAATGCATCCTACTGGTAAAAGAGGAAGTTGGGGATAAAACAACCAAGGACACTACATCTGTATTTTGGTAGTTGTGTCCTGAGACTTTAAGTGACCTTTTATGTGTAGACATCCTTGAAGTTGTATTTGAATTCTTCCCATCATATCAGACAGTGAGGAGCTAAGTTGCTTCCTCAGTGACCACATATGAACATCAAGAAACACTGTTAAATATGAAAGAAAAATTCGTGGAGAAGGCTATAATACTAAGGTGATACCCAAGGGAAGGAATTTAAGTTACACCACAAGAAAGATAGTATCAAGAGAAATTTCATAAAATCCATAAAGCTGGAGAGATGGCTCAGTGGTTAAGAGCATTGCCTGCTCTTCCAAAGGTCCTGAGTTCAATTCCCGGCAACCACACGGTGGCTTACAACCATCTGCAATGAGGTTGGTGCCCTCTTCTGGCCTGCAGACATACATACAGACAGAATATTGTATACATAATAAATTAATAGAAAAAAAATCCATAAAGCAAACAAACTCCTCCTTCAGCTCAGTCAGATTTAGCTGGAGCAGGTCATTGCTTTGTTTGCCTTGCTAATTAAACTGCTGTAACTGCTTGTCTCTCTTGCCTGAATTCTTTCCTTAGAAAATACTCACTGGAGAAAGAGACAGAGACCCACATTGGAGCACTGGAATTAGCTCCCAAGGTACAGAGGAGCAGAAGGAGGGAGAACATGAGCAAGGAAGTCAGGACCACGAGGGGTGCACCCATCCACTGAGACAGTGGGGCTGATCTATTGGGAGCTCATCAAGGCCAGCTGGACTGTGACTGAAAAAGCGTGGGATAAAACTGAACTCTCTGAACATGGCGAACAATGAGGGCTGATGAGAAGCCAAGGACAATGGCACGGAGTTTTTATCCTACTTCATGTTCTGGCTTTGTGGGAGCCTAGCCAGTTTGGATGTTCACCTTCCTAGACCTAGATGGAGGGGGGAGGACCGAGGACTTTCCACAGGGCAGGGAACACTGACTGCTCTTTGGACTGGAGAGTGAGGGGGAGAGGAGTGGGGGGAGGGGGAGAGGAGAGAGAGGAGGGGGAGGGAAATGGGAGGCTGGGAAGAGGCAGAGATTTTTTTCAATTAAAAAATAAATATAATAAAAGAAAAAATAAAAAAAGAAAATACCCACTGAAGAGAAGCTTGCATCTGGAAGCACCTGCACTCTCAGAGATTTTTACCAAACTGGACTAAAATTGAAACTATTCAAAATGTTCCCTCAAAATCATTCAGCAGCACCCACAGCCTTTATATCACATTGTCTTAGCAGATATCCTCTGTCTTGACTGACAAAGCCTCTCCACAGTCAGTGTCCCTGGGAAGATGGGGCAGAATTGCCCATATACTCAACAGAATATAGGCTTCGAGCAACACTTACTCAGAGGTTTTTCTGGAGTACTCTGGAGTACATGCTATTACATTCATGTTACCAGCCTCTATCACAAAGATAATTTATTGCAATTATTTTGTCTTTATTGTTCCACAATTTGTTAAAAATAGAAAATGCAAATAAATTCTCTTCATGTGGTTATCATAAAAATTCTGATATTGATGTCATGGTTGGACTATGCTTTGGTGACCTTAGAATGAGTTGACTTGGCATGTAGAAAAAGAATCATGTCCAAAAGTGAATTACATTATTAAAGTTAATTTCATTTAATTAACCATTAATTTCATTTAATTAATAATTTAAATGAATTTTATTATTAAACCCAATGTATTTGTAGGACATGTATCATTCTTATGTCTCTGATGTTCTCTATTGTAGAGATGTTACATATATTTCACAATCTTTGAGTCTAGACTTTCAACTTTGTTCTGGTTTGGCAAGTAAAGAAGACAGAGTTAGACATGTGACAATATAGATTCATATGAATTTTCTGTTTTGTTTCTGTGGCATCACTATTAGAAGCATAAGAGAGGATTCCAGTATTTTTAAAGGAGGTTGTTGGTCTTTGGAATGTGGTCATGAAAGCTGGGTTGCCATAACAGACACAAGTTCATGTCTGCCAGTTAACAGATACATTGTAAGAGAAGCTTTGAGGAACAAAGTGGTTCCAATAGAAGCAGTCAGCTCCAGCTATCATATCCTATTAGCATTATAAATGCTTATCTTTCATTTTAATTTAAATGAAGGTTGAGATAAAAAAAATCAAATAATTTGCTGGGGTTTTGGAGGAGTCTTCAGGAAGTTATTTTTACATTTCATCTTATTGACTCCTCCCTGCAAAGAACAAAACAGGGAAACACACAGTGGTATTTATAACAATATTTTCTCTGTAAGATACAAATTACAGATCAATGGTCTATTTGTTCTTGGATTACCTTGGCATTATCTTGTTCCTGATATGGCTGATAACACAGAGTCACACACATGCACAAATGTACACATGCACACTCATACACACACATTCTTTTCGGATAGGAAAAAAGAAAAGGCAGACATGTTCCATGCACCATAAAAAGCATCAAAGGGAACAGAAACCGTTTAGGAATAACACTTTATGGGTAGAGAGCACAAGATCCTTTCATCTCTTGTCTTCATGAATGTCTATACTTACAATTCAGATACATATATAGATTCACGTCACTACTCCAGTCAAATAAGGGAGAAACTTAAAGTATCCATTAAATGAGGCAGTCATTTTGGACATCATCAGCAATGGAGGAAGAGGGAGGACATAAATCTTTTCCTAGAAAACAGGAAAAAATGAAGCAGTGAATGTACAATGAGAGGACGCTTAACAGAATTTTCACATATTTTGAAAAATTGCTATTTGTAAATTTTATTTATTTATTTATTTATTATTATTTTTTTTATTGAGAAAAGGAAGAAAAAAAAACAAGTTTCCACCTCCTCCCAGCCTCCCATTTCCCTCCCCCTCCTCCCACCCTTCTCCCCCTCCTCCCACTCCTCTCCCCTTCCCTCTCCAGTCCAAAGAGCAGTCAGGGTTCCCTGCCCTGTGGTAAGTCCTAGGTCCTCCCCCCTCTGTCCATATCTAGGAAGGTGAAGATCCAAACTGGCTAGGCTCCGACAAAGCCAGCACATTGCGTAGGATCAAAACCCCGTGCCATTGTCCTTGGCTTCTCATCAGCCCTCATTGTTCGCCATGTTCAGAGGGTCCAGTTTTAACCCATGCTTTTTCAGTCACAGTCCAGCTGGCCTTGGTGAGCTCCCAGTAGATCAGCTCCACTGTCTCAGTGGGTGGGTGCACCCCTCGTGGTCCCGACTTCTTTGC
This sequence comes from Microtus pennsylvanicus, assembly GCF_037038515.1. Classification (NCBI taxonomy): domain Eukaryota; kingdom Metazoa; phylum Chordata; class Mammalia; order Rodentia; family Cricetidae; genus Microtus; species Microtus pennsylvanicus. Next base: position 18,590,991 of record NC_134579.1, read on the forward strand.
TCATGTTCTCCCTCCTTTTGCTCCTCATTGGGACCTTGGGAGCTCAGTCCAGTGCTCCAGTGTGGGTCTCTGTCTCTATCTCCATCCATCACCAGATGAAGGTTCTATGATGATATGCAAGATATTAGTCAGTATTGCTATAGGCTAGGGTCATTTTAGGTTCCCTATCCTCAGCTGCCCAAGGAACTAACTGGGGACCTCGGCTTGGGCTCCTGGGAACCACTCTAGGTTCAAATCTCTTGCCAACCCTAAGGTGGCTCCCTTAACTAAGAATTGTGCTTCCGTGCTCCCCTATCCAACCTTCCTTTATCCCAATCCTCCTTTTTTCCCTAGTACCCCCATTCTCCCCTTCTCCCTTTTCTCTCCCCGTCTCCCCTTATGGGATCAACCTACCCCTGGACCCAGCAATACCACTCCTGGGAATATACCCAAGAGATGCCCTATCATATGACAAGAGCATTTGTTCAACTATGTTCATAGCAGTATTATTTGTAATAGCCAGAACCTGGAAACAACCTAGATGCCCCTCAATGGAAGAATGGATGAAGAAAGTGTGGAATATATACACATTAGAGTACTACACTGCGGTAAAAAAACAATGACTTCTCAAATTTTGCATACAAATGGATGGAAATAGAAAACACTATTCTAAGTGAGGTAACCCCCCAAAAAGATGAATATGAGATGTACTCACTTATAATTGGTTTCTAGCCATAAATAATCTCATGATTAAATATTTGTAGTTATGGGCCATTGCATATGGATGCTAGGAACTAGACTGTGTTTCTTTTAAGAGTAGAAAGTTTTCATTGCTGCTGGTCAGTCTCCATAGCCCTCAGTCCACATCAATCTTTTCTAAATTATATAGTTATCTGAGTTTTATAACTCTGGTATAACCACACAAGAACCATAATGAGATAAATGCTTTGTAATTTTTAGGTTTTTGTCAATGTGACACAAGCCAAAGCTAGCTGGGAAGAGGGAAACTCAACTGGTCCTGAGTTTACTATGATTTCTTTTACTTCTGGGAATATGGGTGAATGACAGGTTATTTCCAGTAGGAGGAATGACTCAAAAAACAAAACCTTGACCCTCAGCAGGAGCAGAATATTCTCTTCAGTGTTTGAGCTATCTCTCCAGAAAACAAAAGAGGAAGGATTTGAGTTTTTCTTTCTTTCTTTCTTTCTTTCTTTCTTTCTTTCTTTCTTTCTATTTCTTTCTTTCCTTCTTGATGTAGGAGAGTCATCTGTCTATGTGTCTATTTTTATTGGTTAATAAAGAAACGGCCTTGGCCCTTTGATAGGACAAAAACTAGATAGGCGGAGTAGACCAAACAGAATGCTGGGAGGAAGAAGGCAGTGAGACAGACACTATAGCTCTCCTCTCCAAGATGGACACAGGTTCAGATCCTTCCCAGCAAGCCACCACCTCATGGTTATGCACAGATTACTAAATATGGGTTAAAGCAAGATGTGAGAATTAGCCAATAAGAGGTTGGAACTAATGGTCCAAACAGCATTTAAATGAGTCCAATTTGTGTGCTGTTTTTTTGGGGCATAAGCTAGCCAGGTGGCTGGGAGCCGGGTGGGAACGCAGCCCACAGTTCCTTCCTATTCTTTCTTTCTTTCTTTCTTTCTTTCTTTCTTTCTTTCTTTCTTTCTTTCTTTCTTTCTTGTATTGCCAAGTGGACCTTTAGTTCATTAAGGTAGATTTTATATCAGGACTAATAGGGATTACAGGTGTCTTTGATCACAGTACCTCATTTTAGACACCTCTGGCTATCCTACGATGTATCTCTAGATGCCAAATATGCCCTCTGCCTCACTAAGCAATATCCAAGCTATAGTTTATTTTCTGTTTCCTATGCATTTAAGCATAAATTTAGTTAACATTGCACAGAAAAAATAGTTTGCCTTTCCTCTCAAATTCCTTCTCAAAATGGATTATGTTTTAATTTTTGAGAACAAGAAAAGAAAAAAATTAATTGCCATAATTTTACAGTACAAAAATGATGGGGGAGTGTCATATCAATCTGTTGATTTCATTAGCTAAGCAATAAAGGAACTGCCTTGGCCCATTTCATTGGTTAGAAGATAGGTGGGAGGAGTAAACAGAACAAAACGCTGGGAGGAAGAGGAAGTGAGCTCAGACTCCACAGCTCTCCTCTCCGGAGCAGACGCAAGAGAGACGCCATGCTACCTGCTCCAGGGAAGACGCACGCTATGAAGCTCCAACCCAGGATGGACTTAGGCTAGAATCTTCCCGGTAAGCGCACCTAGGGGCGCTACACAGATGATTAGAAATGGGCTAAATTAATATGTGAGAATTAGCCAGTAAGGGCTAGAGCTAAGGGCCAAAGCAGTGTTTAAATGAATACAGTGTCTGTGTAATTATTTCGGGGCATAAGCTAGCCGGGCAGGAGCCGGGCGGCTGGGGTATTGGGGACGCAGCCCAGCCGCCGCTCCCCATATTACAACAAATGACGCCCAGACGTGTGGCTAACTAAACCCACTTAAAAAACCTGAGAAGGCTTAAAAATAATGGAGAGAGAGTTTAACACAGATTTTTGCTGTTTGTTGGTGATGTGCTGTAGAGAGATTTCCTGATTCGGCAACAGCAGCAGAAAAAACGCTGTGTCATTTTAAAGCACAGCTCCTTGGGGCTGTGCTGCCAGTGCAAACTCTGGCTTTATGTTTGTGTTCCCGCTTGGGATCGGAAGGAGAGTGCTCTGAGACCGTGCGATGATTCAGAGCTCCCCGCCTGCTCCTGGGAAGAAGGCAGAATCAGGTTTAGGCAGGCGGAAGAGCATGGCGGATTCCTGCCGCCATACAGAGACGTGTTTTCAGACTGCACAGTGCTCTGCGTGTCAGATTTGGATGTAACTTGGATGAAAAGAATTTCTGTGCTACACGCTCAGTCTCAGAATTAAAGTGCTGAGTGCCGCTCCTACCTGGTAGCCTCAAGAGGCTTCCTGACTCAGCTTTAGCTGCAAAACTCTGTGGCTCATTAAGAGGTCCTGCCACAAAACACTTAAACAGTGTTGAAGAAAAGCTGAACACATGCTTTTCGGTTTTCAGCCGTAGCAGGAAAAAAGCTGCGCATTTAAAAATGCCGGCTTTCTGGGCCATCCTGCCAGGGCAAACTCTGACTGTTTGAGGTAGAAGGGCCGGCTACCGAGAGAGGACTTGGGTGTTGTCTGTTGTAGCTTGTTGGCTGGCAGGGACCTTGAAATGCTATAAACATGGCTACAGCCAGTACCTCAGCCTTGAGGCTGGAAAGCTAAGAAATGGACTGGATCTAGCTGGCAAAGCCACGCCTTTAGTCCTACTGATATTGCTTGGTAAATTAAAGGCTCTTGTGGTCAAAAAACAGAGAGATATACAGTAAAGAGAGATTCAAAGACAGAGAAAATTTCTGAATGGTTTAAAGTGTGTTAAAAATATATGCAAGCTAAAAGTTGAAGTTCTTAAAAAAAAAAAAAGGAAGAGAGTTGTTGTGTGTCCTAGTACACACCTTTAATCCCAACACTTGGGAGGCAGAGGGAGATAGACCTCTGTGACTTCAAGGTGTGGTAGCACACGCCTTTAATCCCAGTGCCTAGAAGGCAGAGACGAACAGATCTCTGTGAGTTCAAGGTGTGGTAGCACACGCCTTTAATCCCAATGCCTGGGAGGCAGAGACAGGCGGATCTCTGAGAGTTCAAAGACAGCCTGGTCTACAGGGTTATTCCAGGTCAAAGATATATGCTCAAAAAGCAAAAAGTTAATCTAGGAATGTCTCAGATTAGATTCTTAAGCGCCTACTGATTTAAAGGCGCAAATCAAAAGTGCTCCTGGATAGTAAAAAATTGTAGATTCACAATAGGACAGATTCAGACCGCTAAACGAGTCACACTGTTGGATGAATGTACGTAGGCTTGGGAGAGAGAAGGAAAAGAATATAGAGAATAAAGTTAATGCTTAAAAAAAAAGGTAAAGTCTTTAAAGAGACAGAGTACAGATAGTTATAGATATAAATAAAAATAAGCCGCGTAAAGATGGAAAATTCACAGAGAGTCTGGATTATGTACATTGTGTTTTCTTTAAAATTTTTGACTGCGAAGGAGCTAAGTACAGAGAGACATTTCATTATATGGGCTGCCAACTGGAACCAGAACGGATATCATGAGGGTATGACTTCAGAATTTGGGTCTAAGGATATGATGCTTTGGAGAGAGTCTTCTTTTGTTTTCACAGAGGATGAGACCCTGTTCATTTCTTCTATTCCGATTTGGTATGATGGACCACGTCCTCCTGAAGGGTTGCTGTGAACATCTTCAGAAAATTGCTTTGCTCAACTGCCAACTGAGATAAACCTGGCACACAGGTTACACCCTAAATAATCTGATTAACGACGCCCCCATTCAGCAGGAAGCAGTTTGGAGAGAAAAAACTGCGCCCATGTTCCCAAATATGGTTTATAAACGTTCTTTTACATTTAAAGGGGGATATGATATAGGTATGAATAATTTGCATTAGTATAGATTTTGCTTTATTTATAGAGATTTAAGGTCAATTTTGTTATATGTATAAATGTTTCTGATGTAAATTTTACTTGATAACTGTTTTGTTATATGTAATTTTGCTATGTTAAGGTTAAAGCCTTCCTTTTTTTTTGTTTAAACAGAAAAAGGGGAAGTGATGGGGGAGTGTCATATCAATCTGTTGATTTCATTAGCTAAGCAATAAAGGAACTGCCTTGGCCCATTTCATTGGTTAGAAGATAGGTGGGAGGAGTAAACAGAACAAAACGCTGGGAGGAAGAGGAAGTGAGCTCAGACTCCACAGCTCTCCTCTCCGGAGCAGACGCAAGAGAGACGCCATGCTACCTGCTCCAGGGAAGACGCACGCTATGAAGCTCCAACCCAGGATGGACTTAGGCTAGAATCTTCCCGGTAAGCGCACCTAGGGGCGCTACACAGATGATTAGAAATGGGCTAAATTAATATGTGAGAATTAGCCAGTAAGGGCTAGAGCTAAGGGCCAAAGCAGTGTTTAAATGAATACAGTGTCTGTGTAATTATTTCGGGGCATAAGCTAGCCGGGCAGGAGCCGGGCGGCTGGGGTATTGGGGACGCAGCCCAGCCGCCGCTCCCCATATTACAACACAAAAACTAGCAGATAATTAAAAGAATAAGCAATATTCCTTTCTGAACAGAAACTACTGCTTATTGCCTGTGGTTGGCTATAGAAAATGTGAATAGATCTAATGCACTATTGATGTGTCACAGTCCTAGGCAAAGTTAATGACCTTAGTTAGGGCCTGCCTTTTTCTCATTTTCCGAGCTGTAGTATGGCACAGCCCCCCGTCAATACAGTGACTCCCTTTTGAGTGAGCATTAAATTGAACAGATGAATGGCAGCATTTTAAAGCAAATCTGATAACCCAGACATGCATGTGGTTTTAAATAGGCCTCATCAGATAAAAGGAACTACTGGGCACTTGAGAGTTGACTCAGTCTTTTGAAAAGTAAAAGATCTTGAGAAATCTATTGGTCTACAGAGCCTATTTTCCAAAGATCAAATAGGGCAAAGATAATCTTTCTCTTTCTCTAACACAGCATGCAATATTTAGAGGAAATATTCTTTCAAACAGTAAAAAGATTCATTCACCACATAATTTTATGTAAAAGGAATAGAGTTTAGTATTTGCAAAAATGGCTTTAAAATATCTTGCCTTTTGTTAACAATCTTAGGTATTCAGCCAACAAAAAAGTCAACCTGAAAATATTTTTCATCACAGTAGATTCTCGAAAGGAAAATACATTTTCCAAAAAAGGCTTCATAAATCTTTTAGAACTTCACTACACAGAGAATGGATGTATTTTCCTAAAGTACTTTTAGTGTGTGTGTGTGTGCATATGGAAAAGAGACTAGGGAGGAAAAAGAGTTCTGGAGACCTTATGCATACCTGAATCACAATATGATATGATTTCAGAAAAAAAATATTTTAAAATAAACTTTAATTTTTATTACATGTTGAAGGAGGAAGCCACTTGTTTGTCCCAGCCATCTAGAACCAAAATAACTACACAGAAACTATATTAATTAAAACACTGCTTGGCCCATTACCTCTTAACTTCTTATTGGCTAACTCTTACAACTTAATTAAAGCCGTTTCTATTATCTGTATATCATCATGAGGTTGTGACTTACCAGCAAAGTTTCAGCACATCTACCTCTGACCGTAGATCCATGGTGTCTCTCTCTGACACTGCTCTTCTTTCTCCCAGCATTCAGTTCCATCTTCCCCACCTACCTAAGTTCTGCCCTATCAACAGGCCAAGGCAGTTTTTTTATTTATTAATGGTAATTACAGCACACAGAGGGGACTCCCACATCACCTCCCCTTTTCTGTTTAAATAAAAACGGTTTAAACTTTAACATAGTAAAATTACATATAACAAAATAGTTATCAAGCAAGAATTACAGTTACAATATTTATATCTACTTTCTTTTTTGTCATAACTAATGAAAACTATATCTATTTTTAAACTCTATCAATGACTCCAGAAGGATATAATATTACTTAAATAAACAGGAAGTGCATTGTAAGCAACTTCAAAAACCCTAGAATTGACAGAGACATCTTGCTACCTGGACAGCCACACAAAGTTCTGTACTGTTGGAGCATCCATCTTTAATCTACAGGTCCATAGTATCCAATAGAGTTTTTCATGGTGCAGGAAATTTCAAAGAGAGGTCTGCCTGTGTTGGCAGTTTGCCAGTCATTTTCTTCTGTATCCTGCAGAATGTATGGGAGACTCTTTCATGAAGCAGGAACCCTGAAGTATTGTCTCAATTTTAGGCAAGTATAGCAGTCATTTCTCTGTGGATCCTGCATGTCCAGTTCATCTAACAAACTCCGTAACAAGCCTCTTTGATGCCTATCTTCCTCTTGAAGTAGATTGTGGCTGCCAGGAACAGACATATCTTATTTTCATTAAAAATTGTAAGTTATTAAAACATTTTAAATGCCATATTTTGAAGGCATGTGAAAGATTTGAAGAATATCTATCTATATATCTCTATACATCTAGAAAATATAACATGACTACAAACATGACTATTATAGATAATTATCTATTAACTATACTTGCCTAAAATTGAGACAATACTTCAAGGTTCCTGCTTCATCTCTTAATTATACATTACATTTTTAAATGAGCTATGCAAAAACAATACCTTAATCAAGAGCACAATTACACATATAATAAAATTGACATAAAACTTGCATCAACAAGCCAACATTCATACCGATGCAAATCTCTACAGCACATCCCCCTTTAAATGTAAACAAATATTTATAAACAATATTTGGCAATATGGGTGTAGTTATGTCCATATTGCTTCCTGCTGTTTGGGGGCACTGTTAATTAGGTATTTCAGGGTGCAAACTTTGTGATAGGTTAAATTCAGTCACAAGTTTGGTGAAGTAGTTTTTTGAGGGTGTTTAGGGGGACTTGCTCCATGAAACCATATTGTTCTGGAAGCAATCCACAGGTTCTCATTTTCTGTGAAAAAAAAGAACCTTTTTTACAAAGCAACATGTTCTTAGACCCAAATTCTGAAGTCAAGATACCTTTATAATATACATGCTGTCTTAGCTTAGCAGTCCACACAATGAAATGTCTTCATGTACTTGGCTTCCTCACAGTGAAAAAAACTGAAAGAAAACACAATAATATACATAATCCAGACTCTTTTTCATCTTTACATGCCTTGTTTTTCTTTCCTCCTTTTAATCTATGCCTGTTTATTCTGTCTCTTTAAAGACTTTTCCTTTTTTTTAAACCATTAACTTTATATTGTGACCTTCTATACTCTTTTTCTTCTCTCTTCCAACCTTACATACATTTATTCAACATTATGACTCATCTGGATTTGTCTTTATTGCATATCTGTAATTATTTTTTGACTAGAAATGCTTCTTAAAATGCTAAGCCCTTAAGAATCTAAGCACAACATTACTAGGTCAAATATGCTACTTCCTACTTGACCCACCCAGTCCATCATAGCAGAACGGTTGCACCTCTGAGCTGCATATAGTGCCCCACTTCCAGGCACACAACTAGTCCAAGTTGCCATCAAACAAGCTGCAGAAATCTGCTCTCAAACCCCATTTAAATGCTCCATCTCCTGAAAGAGCCAGAGGTTGCACTGGTAGCATAGCCCAGAAAGTCGGCATTTTAAAATGGCCACAGCTTTTTACAGCTAGAGCTGAATCAGGAAAATATCTCTCAAAGGAGCAGCTGTAGGTCACCAGCAAACAGAAAACAGTTGTGTTAAGCTCTGTATTTTTTTGTCTAGAACTTCTTTTTAAGCCCTCTCAGTTTTTATGTAGATTTAGTTGGTCACATGGGCACCAATCAGTAACCAAACAGAAACTATATTAATTAAAACACTGTTTGGCCCATTATCTCTAACTTCTTATTGGCTAACTCTTACATCTTAATTTAATCCATTTCTATTAATCTGTATATTAACAGGAAGGACCATAGGACCTGTGGCAGAGAAGATCTATTTACCTCTTGGTTTGGTATGAGAACTAAGAAAAGGAAGTGGCCAAGATCCTGTTGTGGTTTGAGTGTGAAATATTCTCCACAATTTACAAGTTTGAACACCCAGTGTCCAGTTGGTAGTGCTGTTGTATAATGTTGAGAACTGATAGGAAAACCTTTGTTGGAGGAAACTGGTTCCTAAAGACAGACCTTGAGATTTTTTAGTTGACTATTTTCTATTCCCAAGTCTGGATGTTGCATTACCTGCGTCCTCATGAGCTATTGCTATGTGATCTGTTCCATGTTTACTATATCCCTTATTGAACTGTATTCTAAAGTAAACCTTACCTCTCTTCAGCAATTTCTTGCCAGCAACCTACCCAAACAGAAACAAGTAATCAGATGGCATGAACAATTAACCAGCGATACAAAATGTTTCCTGTATAGCCCAATAGTCTATATGTTCTTAGATGATATGCACTGTACCAAAATTACTATCCTCATAAAAAGGTTAGTGCGTTAAACACACCAATGATAATGTGACTGGTGAAATGATTTGGATGAGTAGGCAAGTGTTCAAAGTGGAAACCAATCTGAATAGGGTGACCACTCTTTTAATCCCAGAATCTAGAAAATAAAAGCAGGAGGATCATGAGTTAGAGGACAGACACTCTGTGACACACATCAAGTTCCAGGATGGCTTGAGCTATAAAGTGAGATATCACAGCAAATGATAAAAAATACCAAGAATATCTATATGAAAATTACAGCAATGATTGTTCACCTTTTAAGCATTGTAATTCTTATTCTTCTTACTTGCGCTTGGCAATGTGGACACAGCCAGCTGTAGTTTAATATTGTTTACATTCAATCTGCTATAATGAATTAGAGTATATCATCTACAGCAGTAATTTTGTTCTTACAGTTGTGAAAGTAAGGTGGACTAGAAAACAGTCCTTGGTTGTTTCCACTTCAGAGCTGTAGTGGTTTGGAAGAAAATGACCCCCCAAAGAGAGTGGCACTATGAGGAGGGATTGCTTTGTTAGAGTAGATGTGGTTTTGTTGGAGGATGTGTGTTACTGCGGGGACTTTCTTTGAGGTCTTATTGATTCATAATTCCCTCAGTGTAACACTGAGACCACTTCTTGTTGCCTCCAAGATGTAAGACTCTCAGTTACTTCTCTAATACCATGTCTGCCTGCATGTCTTCATGTACCACAATGACTATAATGAACTAAACCTCAAGCAAAACACCCCAATTAAATGTTTTCCTATATAAGACTTGCCATGGTCCTGGTGTCTCTTCAGGGAAATAGAAACCCTAACTTAGCCAAGGGCCCTATTCTGTTTTGTAAGCATGGTAGAACTGACGCCCATTCTGATCATTGAGGCATCTCTCTACTAACTCAAGCACTACTAAAGTGCACTTCCCAATAGGATTGTCTTCAGGATTAGTACTTCAGCCTCTAAATTTGAAAATGTGAGCATTCAACATACTGCATTCTTCATACAGTTCTCCTCAATCCTGAATCCTTTCTCTGAAATTCATCATTGTTGCATCTCGAACAATGCTGTAATTTTTATTCTCAAGTCTCTTTTGCTATCTGTTAAAATCTTTCAAAAGGCAACTTTCTCACCTTAAGCTTACTCCAAATAAACCCTTATAACACAAGAAAATTCTGTCATTCAGTGACTACTTTCAGGCTGTCTACTACCATACTGTGAATCTTCTCTAGGGTTGATTTTTTGGTAGGATAATTATTTGGAATTAACTTTCTATTTAAAGAGATCAATTATATTTGCTATTGTAACTTCTGAGTTGATTTAAAGACTTTTTAAAATTACATGTCTTATTTGATTTCTAGACTGTGTTTTCTAGTTTACTAGATATCGAGGTTAACGTTACAGGCAACAGAAGGAAATATCAACCATTGCATCCTCTATATTCATTTAGGAGACTTCCTGCTCGCCCAGCATGCTTGGCTGTGTTTAAAAGACAAAGATAAATTGAATGGAAAGATACAGAAGGCTGTGGATAATGATCATAGAATAAATAGCATGGTAATTAATTGTATTATTACATTCCCGTTCCCTCTCGATAATAAGTACTTGAAAATTTAGCTGAACAATCAGGCGATGCGGCAAGCTATTTATTTTCATGATTATCATAAGAGAAGGAAGAGCCTAGAGAAAAACATTGATGAAAACATTAGGTACATCAAAAAACCACTCGGCTTGTATTGATCTAATTCATTCTTCTCTGCTTGACAGAGAACATTCAATAATCAGCATTAGCCATCCATCATTTTGGCATTGCCCTTTGGAGTGTAATTAACAGTATTAATTTCTGTAATTCTTTTCTTCCATCAGAAGGTATCACAGCTCACATAAAGTGCTGAAGGTCCTTGCATTCCAGCTTTATAACTGCAGATAAACTTCCTTTATATTTTAGCAGGCCTGCTTGGTACAGAATTTCATGACATATTTTTTAATATGAAAGAAATTACAAGTTATATAAAAGGAGATTCTATAGGTATTTTAGATTTCAAGTGAGGTGATACAATTTTGGTCTTTTTTTTTTAAAGCTAGCCTCTGTTTGGGTGTCACTTGTAAACAATGGAATCAGCTACCTTTGCAGGAGATTATACCCCCCCAAAAATTAATAAATGTGTCAGTCTAGGTCAATGTTGTTCAGTGGAAATTTTATGTGATTCACATCTGCAATTTGAAGTCATCTATAATCCATGTAAAATCAGCTCATAGAATAAAAGTATTCTAGAAACATACTTGGTTCTTTACTGACTCCTGGTAGGTTGGTCCTTAAACTGCATGGATTTCCTGAGTTATAAAGGTACATGTTCTTTTGAAGGAATCCTGACCTCTATTTCTTAGGGACATAGACTTATCATAGTTAAGGGATAGATGCTAGGAAGCTTTCTGAATGAACAAACCATTAAGGAATGTATGGAACCTCTATGTGTACCCTTGGCAAACTCTGAGGTCATTTAGATACTCAATTCCATCACTATCAGCCAATGATAAAGTCAATTATTACTAGATACAAGTTCTTCATAGGCAAATCCCTAAATAATGGAAGTAGAAGAGCTTCTATACATTAATGTTCTGGGAAAGCAAAAATGCTGAGGAGGCCTTGGAGGTTCCATACAGACCTCCTCAACCTTGACTGCACTATCTTGTCCTATATGCCTCTCTCATTGTCCTGCTTCTGGGTTCTCCCTAGGTCATGTATCTGTAGACTGACTTGCTAATATAATGTTATTGAACATGAATGAGAACAGATTTCTGAGAACTTCTGTTTGTTGACTAGTCAGACACAATAAAAGCTACAAAAGAAGGGAGTATGAGGAGAGGACATTCCTGAGAGATTGAGCCTTAAAATGTATGAGGAATTTTGATAAACTCTTGTTAGCAAAACCAGTTAATACCAAAATTAAATTGAGTTGCAAGGCACCCATATGGGACCCCATCATTTTTTTTTTTTTGTCTCTATGCTGGGTCTCTCTTTTGCAGCTTTTAAGGTTTCAATCTGTTCCAACACAGAAAAGAAGATCTGTCAGTCTCTTTGAAAATTAAACCCAGAACATGCCTAGGGTGTGAAAAGAAGTGCAACCCCCTTTGAATTATTTCATACTTACTTCCAACACTACTTACCAAGACAAAAAGGAAAAATGTATTACACAAATGAGTACATAATGCCACATTTTCACAGTGTCAGCCAAACGCTGCCCACGGCTGAGCGACCCTTGCTCATTGTGTTGCTCTGGTTAGCTTGTTGCTATTAGTGAATTCTAAGGAGCATGCAGTACTGTAGAAGAAATAAAATGCTTCAGTATCATTGTGATTTCAATATTCATGTGATGGAGTCATTCTCAACTGGTTGTTTTTAGAGATTCGTTGCCATACAACTTAATTCTTAAATGTCCATAAAATTCAGTGAATGACTTTAAACATAAATGGACAATGGGGCTGGCCCAGTTTTACAGTACTACCATTCATTGTCCTGTAGGTTACCCCAGGGAATTATTTACCTTCCTCGCTTTCAGGGAATAATGGAATAGTGCCTTTCAAACAGCATTTCAGAAGCTTACACCTACTGAGATACAGAATCAATGATATATATTATGTAAAGTACTTTAGAGTCTAATGCTCTACCAGAAGCTGTCATCTATATGAAACACTCTGAATTCTGTGGGACATCTGCTTATGCTATTTTACACAGCAATTGCGTATAGGTGATTGCATGAAGAGTTTATAAGTCTAATCTCAAGCCAAAATTTCTACATGCAAGGTCAAGTTCTAAGAACTCTCTGAGGAGAGGAAATTTCAGCCACTGATATGTAGACTCAGCATTGCTCATGATAAACTTGATTCAACTCAACCTTCACACAATATGTTTTTTCCACTTAATGATTATTCAGATATAATTTGATTTTTATTTAGGTATGCAGTGTCTTTATGTAGCTGGATTTGAAAAAATAAAAATAAAATATATATTTATCAGACATAGCTCCAAAGACATATTTACCTTCATCTCTCCATCAATATGTCATAGTTTAGTTTGGTTTAAATAATATGTAGTTTTCAACTATAACTAAAATTCAATTCTCTATTTAATTTTAGCTTAATATTCTATGCTGCTTCTTATTGTAATGGGCATTTTAAAATTTATTATTTTAAAATTTTATTATGAAATAAGGTTAAATGTCAAATTACATTACCCTTAGTCACACAGTATAAATACGAAAGATACCATTTACAGACCATAAAAGTATTTCATTTTTCAATAGCAAATTCTTCTTTATTTCCAAGAATATATGCATCTTGTAATGTAGTACACTTTACATTTTCCATGCAAATATTTCTGCTCACAACTACAGATAGGAGTGGTTTTTACAATTTTAACAATTATTTGCAAGTTCCAAAAATTAAAATCAACATAAGGTTTAGCAAAGCAGTAAGAAAGAGATAAGCCCGAGATGCATCTGACGATAACCCCTGGCCTGTTTATTCTTATCAGTGAATGCAAAGAGTTGTAACATTAAGCTAGTTATACTGACTTCAGCTTTTCCCTTGTATGCATAAACACAAACTTTACATGTTATGTAGTAATACATATGCAAGTATATATTGACATCTGTACATAAATATTTTTTGCGAGTAAAACAATTTTAATAAAAAAGTAGTTACTTTGCTACCATACACACCTGCACACACACACACACACACGTGTGTGTGTGTGTGTGTGTGTGTGTGTGTGTCTGTATAGTGAATCCTGAATCTATGCCTATTACATCACTTGTCCCTTTGACTGGGAAGATTCCGAGTGTTCCTGCCATCTTTTGTAATGCCTTCTTTGAGGCAGTAAAGAAAGACACATTTTACCTGCAGGATGCTTGATAGTTAAATGTTTGTTCATCTTGTTTTGCCAACATATTCTGAAATGAGGCATTGCCGATATGCGTGCTTGTCATGCTGACTTTAAATTGTGACGATTTTCTCAGGTCCAGTGTTTGTTGATGCATATCCCAATGTTGTGAGGTGGGTCTGAACATCAGATAAAAAAAACAAATGTCAGTAACTGAAATCCAAACAAGCAGCAGCAAGGGTGTTATAGTTTCCCATGCTTAACAATATAAGAACTATTTTAATTAATGCAGGAAACAACTCTACCAATTCTATTAATATAAAAGATGTATCAAAATGGTTATGGGTGTGAAGTAAGCAAAGGAAAACTGCTCAAATATTATTAAGACACGAGATAAATGCTTACATTGAAATAAACTGAATGTGCAGTTCAGATTTTCCTTTTATCTTTTCAACAAACAGCAATTTATTTCCCTGGAAGATCTGTAAATAAAATAAACTAATGGAAAGGTTGTAAGAGCTGGAGACTTGGGAGTTTTCTATTAGACCATGTCTTCTAGTAATGTCGGAAGATACACTCATGAATTCTCACCAATATTATTGCCTATCCATGAGTTGATCAATGATTCAATGGACATTCCAAAGCAGACGGTAAACCCCATAGTACTCAACCCTACATAAAGCTCTACAGGCAACTAAGCAATGCTGAAAAAGGAGATAAAGGCTTTCCCAGGGGTGAGTGCAAATGTCAGTTATCCAATATTAAATGGTCAGTACTGAAAATATGCATATAAGTAATATGCAGATTGAGTAGGTTGTATTTAAGAACATGAGTCTATACATATACATGTATGAATGCAATTAATTAATTTAAATAATCAATTTTAAAGGTCATTTTTGATTGTGAGCAAGGGGAGGTATATAGGACAGTGAAGATGGAGAATATGAAAATGAGGAATGATGTAATTATGTTGCAATCTCAGTAATAATATTAATAAGCCTGTATGTTTTGAAATTAGTGACATATAATTTTTGATTAATAACATTTATCCATTTTCAAATAATATTATTAAGTCTTGTAGTCTTATACAACCTATGCTATTGTAACTTAAAAACTCACTACCATAAATTTTGTAATTTGTTTTCAAATGTCCTGTTATTAATTTAAGCTGAACACAGAAATTTCATTTTCCTCCCTGGGGTGAATCATGTATGTCTGCTTACCTCATACCCATAAATACAAAGGATTCTGACTAAGTCTGGTTTGGTGAACCACAAGTTTGCTGAGTTATTTATGAAATTGTGGGAAAATCAAAGTCAGCTATCCCACAGGGAAGTTCCCTTGACAGTTTAGGGCTAATTACATTGCCAATAAGTCCTGTTATGGTGAGCCACTATCTTTATATGACTTATGGAAGAGGAAGGGACCCCATAAAGACTTTGTCATCCTTTTGAGTTCTGGATGAAAGGACACTACTAATGTCTTCTGAAGGTGATAATAACTGATGTACTCTAAGATAGACAGGGATGTGCTCAACCCAGCATAACCAGATATACTAATTTAGACTCTACATCCCATAGTGTATTACTTCATTAATGAGAGCAAAGATAGGCAGTAAAGAATATATAGAATCATAAAAAGCCGTAGCATGATGCTTGTCAATGAGAATGGCTTGTAAAGACACCCATGTTTTAGCTATAAAACCAGAACTCACTCTTTTGTATCATAAAAATAATGTTTACATATATAATTAAATTAAGATCTTCAAAGATAGTCACCATCTTCAATTATTCAGATAGATAAAATGTAACATTTTTTTAAATAGAGAGATAAAGGGATATTTTACTAGACACACAAGAAGATGAAATCCCTACAGAGGCTATGATTACAATAACGAACTCAGGAAAAAATGCTGGCATTGGACAGATCCTGGGAGAAGCAGCAGGGTGACCTCCTTAGAGTTTAAGGTAGTGGGGCATGCCTGTATTAAACCTGATTTCTATCCAATAATACTGAAATAAGATTGTTATCTTCTAAACCTGTGACAGAATAAATCTCTGTTACTTGAAGCCACCTGTGTTTTTGATACTCTCTTACAATTAACAGGAAAGGTGGAAATTCTTGGTCACTTTTCACCAATCAGATTGGAATTTATTTGATGAGACAGCATTCAGAAGCAAAGCCAGCAACATGTGTGTATCTCAATATTTTGTTTTACATTATCACGAGGGAAAGTGATTTTCTGGTCTTGTTTTCTTCTGATGACTCTTTTACCAGTTTAAGGGGTAAATGCTATTTAGCAAATGGCTGGGAAGTTACTGGTAGGACTGTGAGGTGCATAAGACCATAGCTTGATTTTCACTTTTCTCTATATTCTATATCTTCAGGACCTACAACCAGTCTTGGATTAAACAGGCATTAAAAAATAATTATTGAATAAAATAACCTCAAATCTGTTTAAGAACAATTTTTTAAAGCATTGCCAGAAAGCTCACATTGGCCTGTTGACAGTGTCTGTAATATCACATAATTACAGACTTGTAACTTGTCTTTTTCCTTGTAAAATCACACGTGTGGTGAATTAATATGTTTTGCTTAAATAATTCTGATTTTATTCTAATAACCCAGGGATCCTTCATATCTGTTATTTACCAAGGAAGATGAAATTTGAGGCAGAATGCCTTGAGCACATAGAAACATTTTTCCTCTTCCTCTGAGGATTGAAATTTCTTCTAGAAAAAAATGAAACTGACATGTTGTTTTCTGTTTCCAGGTATCATTAGAAAAAGCCAGCAAAAGTTCTGAAAAGAAGTATGCTCTTAGCTTTTTTCTTTTGCAGGTAGAGGTTGTGTAGACCGTCTTCTGTTAGTTCATATTGTATGGAGACTTTTGAACCTCACATTGTCCTGGTCTTAATCCTTTCTAATGGGCACCCAGCCACAAACGTGGGGGTAGAAACCTAGAAACATTCTTTTATACAAATATGTCTTGCTGATTTGATGGTTTCTCTGTTTTCAGCTCTGTTGTGATAAAAAAACTTGTTATAAAGGAGATTAATAGGAGAAATGCTTGCACTAGATAACAATTCCAGGTTGGATTCATTCTTACAGGGAAGGTACAGAGGTAGGGCCAACAAACGGTTGGTCACATCAGGACCACAGTTGAGAACAAATAGAAATAAATCCATTCAAGCTTTTTGTCCTCAGCCCACTCTCTACATTTACATAGTTTAGTCACCCAATCTAAAGGAATAGTCACAGATCAATTAACAACAAAGAAACAATCTACCAATATCAGTTAGAAACCAAATAAATCTCTCCCAGCAATGCCAACAAGCTAATCTCATCTACGCAGCTCATCATTGAGACTCTCAGGTGATTCTAGATTGTGATGCATCGACAATGAAAACTAATGTTATATTCATAATACATGGCTGATTTTTCTGCCTCAGAAGCATTGTGGTAAAAAATGTTTAAATAACATATGTAGGATGCATAAGTGTGTTTAAAAATCTGAATTTATCTAGTCCCTAATACAAGAGCATTTCTGATGTTGTCTTTCCTTCCTTTTAAGAGCCTGTACTACTCAATTTAGTACCTCACATGATTTTGTTCACTGCACACAATCATTGTTTTACACTCTTTCAAATAAAATTACCTGACAAATAATAAATAGATGAAGTTTTCAAGCAGAGGAAAATATAAAAACAGACTTTAGTGCTCATTTTTAAGTTTGTCCTTTAAAAGGCTTCCATTGAGTCAGGAAATGGAATAACCTGGGGGTCTTTTTAAATAGAGGAGACCATTATACATTTCTTTAATTTATAGTTGTTTTCATTAGCTGACAGTAAGATGGTTTCTGATGTATGGCATCATTGGACCAAGATACACTATGATTCTTTTTCTAGACATAGCAGATATTTATCTGGTAGTTTAAAATATGATCTTACCTTAAAAAGAAAAAAAATTCTCATGATGAAAGTCTATGGACAGTACTCTATCAAAAACTGTGTCAGTGAGAGAGCAATGTGTTACAAAAAAGTCTTTATGTTTTGTTTTCAACTTCTGTAAGTCATTGTTTCTGAAGGAAATACTGCATTTATTGATATGAATTAAAGTTTGAACTGCACTTTCTGCTTCCAGGCAATAATGTTACCATCATAAAGATAAACTTGGAAAAAGAAACTTCTTTGATGAAGGGTGAGAGTTACACTTATCTGTGGACATAATGAGGATATAATGTTTAATCGCAATAATGTATTGAGGATAGAGTTAGAAACTATACTAGTTTAGGCAAGTGAGAGATTTAGGTCCTTCTTTGTGGTCTATGACTTCACCAGCCATGGATACTTGGTGAATTTTACAAATCCAGGAATCGTTCTTCTTCTATTTACTGTGATTTAAATCCAATAATATGGTTGTTGTTTACTACCATAACCTAAGTCTTGAGTCCTGAAGTCAGGTGAGACATGTGAACTCTGATTGGGTGGCACCTACTACTGCCACAGCCCAGAACCTTACAGTAATTACCAAGTATAGCACAGGGTCCTTTCCTAGTATTAGTGGAAGATCTCTGTAGAAGAGTAGATTGTAAGCATTTGGGAAGAGGAAACTGCAGTTGTTAGTTTAGTAAATATTGCTCATTCATTCTCACTCAGCCTGAGTCTTACATGGTGAAAGTTTTGCTACTGCCATTAGTCTGAGGCATTAAGTCCTTGACACAGCTGTGTGACGTCGACAATACACATTCACTCAGGACTTACTCAATGTTTTCTGTGCTCCCTAGTTTACTCCTGAAATTTAGAAGTCAATATCATACCTTCAAGGGTATTGACCTTCTGGTCATTTGCTGGTTGTAATTGATATTGGAACTAGGTAAGAATATTCATTGCTTTTCTCCTTGGTGAAGAAGTTTATGGAAGAAGAAATTCAAGAAAGTAAGAGAACAGAGAACGTAACCTGTATATTTGCGTATGTGTGCATGTCTGTCTGTGTGGTATATGCATATGTGCATAGGGGTGACTATGTACACACATGTATATGTGCAACTGTGGTAGACAGAGATCAGCATCAGCTATTTTCTTCCATTATATCAACTTTAATTTTTCTGCATATGTGACATCTTCCATAAATTGTGCTCTCAGATGTATCTATTCCCATTTCCAACTTTCCAGCTATACACTCTTTGCTTCTCACATCTGAGTCCTAGAAATTAAACACAGGTCGCCACCTACCAGACAGCATTCTCCTTAAGCTCCTAAGCAAATCAACTTGATTCCTTGATCACCTTTTACACTCTGCAATGAAAGTGTGATCCTTTTTATGTCTTCTGTTCCCTTCCATTTCTGTATTCTTTTTCTTCTGAAGATTGTCCTTGTGAAGACTAGAAATAATTCTATCTTGCCTTCTGAATGCTCTGTGATTCCATCAATGAGGTGCAGGTAGAGGAAGGAAAATAAGACAAGGACTTTGGTACCGATACATACTTTCCTACTTTGTAAAATTGCTTGGTTGCTCTGTTCCTCATTGTCACATCTCAGTATCCATTGATGAAGGGGTCAACAGACAGTGGGATGATCCCTTAGTAGTCCCTATAAACTGATTTGTCTTACATCAAGTCATTCTGATTTAACATTTCTGAAATATCGATTTCTCCCAAGATTTTGATTATTATAGTTATACAGACAGAACAAAAGCAATGTAGTTAAGATAAAAGTCAAGGTGGATTTTCAAGATATGGATGATTTTTTGACAATAGAAGATTACAAGTTGAAAAAAGATAACTTGGTGAAGAAAAACAGGAATACAAACAAAAATATGGCATATTCATAAAGTATAAAAATCACAACATTTACTTTTGATTAGTAAGTAAAATATTATATTTATATATGATATAAAAATCATATTTGCAGTTGAAGTTCTGTTAAATTTAGTTTTATAATCATTCACAATTTTAAAATTTTTATTTCACGCCCTCACAGGGGACATCAAATTTACTAGGAAGGTTTACATGAGGCCAGATCTGTTAATTCTTCATTGTACTGATGCATCAGCATCAGGATTTTGTGTGTTTATTTTCTCAGTACATTCTGAACAGACCCATGTTTGATGTGGGAATCCCCTGTGTGTGCTGGGATTACCATTAATGAATAAAGAAACTGCTTTACACCTATACCAAAGCAGAACTTAGGTAGGCAGGGAAAGCTAGGCTGAATGCTGGGAGAAAGAAGGTTGGAGTGCAAAAGATATCATGTAGCCCACAGAAGACAGATACTGGGAACATTACCCAGTAAGCCACAGCCTCGTGACAATTCACAGATTAATAGAAATGGGTTAAATTAATATGTAAGAGTCAACCAATAAGAAACTAGACTAATGGGTTAAGAAGTGATTTAATCATTACAATTTTGTGTGATTATTTCGAGTCTAACTGGCCAGGAACAAACAAGAAGTCTCTGCCACTACATGTTTGTCTGGCTTAGTAAAACTTTGACCAAAGCTATGAAAAATGTATTAGCTTTGAAATTGTAACTTCAAATTGGAGCTAATAATTCTTTTTAGATTTTTTAATTTTATTTTTAATCATAATTGTCTGGATTCCTTTGACACATGGAAGAAAGACTAAGGCAGAAATGTCCAAATTGAAATTTTCCAAAAGTGCTTATTACAAAAACAGAAATAAATCCAAGAAAGTAGAAAACTTAAAAATATTTAAAGCCTGGAAGATTCATGGTGGATGATAATTTTATATAGAAGTCAAACTATGTATAATATGCTTGGCATCTGGGCAATGTAGAAGCCATAATGATTAGGCAAGCATAGGTGGAATCAGGTCCTGCCACCTCCCTGTAGCTTCTCATTAGTTTCTCAAGGCAGATTTCTTTTTATTTTTGTAGCATCTGGAGATTGTGATAGATGAGCCCTGTATTCAATTTAGAAAGAACATCCCAAATGCTAGCTGAAGGCAGTGGGTAGGAATCTATCTCTAAGGAATGGGATACATTTGTTCTGGCCAAGAGCTGGGGGAATGCAATTTTCGTGGTATAGAACTGCAGGGAAATCTACATTGTGTTTTTCTTTAAATCTTTCAAAAACTTTTATGCCTTTGAGGGACAGAAATCCTCTGAGTTCTTGGAAATATAGAAACCATTTAAAAGAAAAGACATTTACAGGAATATCTCTAGCGTTTCTCTATTTTGTTTCTCACTTGATATAACAGAAACCTAGGACTTTGTAACACAAAGAATGTCAGGTTTTCTGTTATTTTGAGCAGAATTGTGAAACTTGTTAAAACCCGATAATTTTTGTTTTGATGAATCAGTCTTCCTGAAAAATACATAGAATCATTATGCTGTAAGAAAAGAACACTTTTGGTATAACAACGTGTTTATTTATGAAAGGACTTTCTGCCATTTATTGCTCTTGATTCCAATTAGTCAATGAATGAAGAGAGAAAATCTGAAAAGTACCTGGTGCACAGAATCACATGCAAGTGTTAGTGGAGACTGCTTATTCACTTCCTGGCCACCCAGATGCTGATAATCACACAGAAACTGTATTAATCACAACACTGGCCTATCAGCTCAGGCTTCTTATTAACTAATTTTTACATCTTAAATTAACTCATTTCTATTATTCTGTGTATCACTACAAAGTTGATACCTACCAGTAAGTTCTCATGTGTCCTTATACTTCAGCAGCTACATGGTGTCTCCTTGACTCTGCCTACTCTCTATATATATCTCTTTTAGTTTTGCTATATTCTGTCCTTACATAGGCTAACCATCTCTATTCATTAACCAATAAGAACAACACATATACAAAAAGATATCCCATATCATCTCCCCCTTTTGTCTAAATAAAAAGTAAGGTTTTTAAGTTTAACATCTCATTGGCTGGATAGTCACTTAAGGTACTTCAGTAATGGGAGGGGAGCAGAGAAAAATGTAGAACTCAATAAAAATCAATAAAAAGTTATTTTTATAATGTTAGGGCATCCATCTTTACTCTACAGGACTATAGTATCTGGCAAAATTTTCCAAGAAGCAGAAAATTTGAAAGAGTGTTTTGACTATATTGGTAGTTTGTCAGTCACTTTCTTCTGTGTCCTGCAGAATGTCTGGTATACTCTTTCATGAATCAGGAACTCTGAAGGGCTGTGTCACATTTAGGCAAGTTCAGCAGCCATTTCTATGTATTCTGTATGTCTAGTTCATGTACCATACCATCAAGCAGTCCGGCCAAGAAGTTTCTTGTCAAAATGGCTAGCAAACTCCATAAGGAGACTCTTTAATGCTTATTTTCCTCTTGAAGTAATTTGTGCTCCCAGGAGCAGATATGTCTCACTGTCATGAAGAGTCTAAGTTTTTAAAAATATTTTACATGCCATATTCTGTAGGGCTTTGAATTGCTGAAAATTATTTAACTGAAATATATTACTGTATATTTAGAATATCTAACTAACATGACCTTAAACTTGACTATTATTAATGGCTATTTATTAATCTATAATTTTAAATTATACATTACATTTTAAATGAGTTGCACAAACATTAATACCTTAAACAATAATAGAAATATAGATATATCAAAATTGACCTTACATTTGTGTCAATAAACCAAAATCCATATCAATGTAAAGTATTCATTTCTATATCATATCTTTGTTTAAATGAAAACAAACATTTATAAACAATCATTTTGGAAATTTGGGCATTGTTTTCTTCAAACTACTTCCTGCAAATTTTTGGGCAAAGATTTTTGGGGCTCATGGATATCTTGCAGGGGGTCTTGTTTCATCAAACCACATTAGCATGAAAGGAATTCACAGATTATCATCTTCTGTGTAAACAAAAGCAGAGCCTCTTTTCCAAAATAACACATCCTTAGACCCAAATTTTGGAGTCTAGACACCTTTATTTGGTTTAATTTAGCAGTTCCCAAAATCAAATATCTCTCTACAGTCAAAAAATTAAAAATAACACAGACTCTCTGTGTATTTTCTATATTTACATGACTTATTATTTACTCTATTACTTTTTAATATTTGTTTTATTATTTTTACTACTTTAATCTATGATTGTCTGTATTCTTGTCTTTAAGTTTTATCTTTCTCTCCCAAGCCTATGTACATTTTTTAACACACTGTGACCAATTCAGAGGTTTATTTTTTTTCTGAATCTCTTTATTGTATATCTGTAATTATTTTTGACCAAGCACTTTTATTTATTTATTTTTAAATCTTAAGCAGGCATGACTGGGACCAACACCACAGCCCTGCCTGTTGGCTCCACCCCATCTAACATGACAGAAGTATGTTCACCTCCTCTGGTAGCCATACAGGCATACAGTAGGTCTATGTTGCCATTAAGCAACTTGTAGCATGTTGCTCACAAACACAATTTAAGTTCAGGCCCTCCCAGAAGACGCAGAGATATTTGTGACACCAGCATAAACCAGGAAGCTGTCTCTTAAGGAATCCATGCAGTTTTTGCTGCTAATGCTGAGTCAGCAAGTCTTCTCTTAAAGGAGCCTCTGCTTGCACCAGCAAACAGGGCCTGTCTGAAAAAAATGTGCATCATTTTGAAGCAAAACACTAATCAATATGACTCATGTTCTGTATGTTATCATTAGCAATAAAATTGATATTTAGTCTTCATTTATCTGATTACAAATTTATTTTCTGTTAGTTTTTTCAGATTTGAAGTAATTTTAAGGTATGAACATTTATCAATATTGAAAAGCACACACATTCAATCTACAATCAGTTATATAATTTCGTGTAGTTTCTACAAAAATTTAAGTTATCTCCCTAATTTGCAATTTCATACAAGAAAAAAATTTTGCCAATTTTCTTTCAGAGCTATGGAATTTCTTTTTCTTTTTCTTCTTTTTTTTTTCTAGGCAAAACCATGGCAGCAGAAAAAAAAATATCCATACATGGAAATAGTCAACACTATTAGGGGTAAACATTTCCAAAGTTACTATGCTCACAATTAGAAAAGTATATGTTTGCTGGGGGTGCAGTAAAGAAGCTGCCAACATGACTACTTCATTATAATGGGAACAAATCTATTGTGAATAAGAGAGAACAAACATTTAAAAGCATTTGGAAGAGTCCTGAGCAGAGAGATATGAATAAAAACTGGACATGATCAGGGCTCATTGTGAGGTCGATCAAAGAGTGAATAGTGAAGACAGGACAAGGGAATAGCAATAGTAATGAGACATGGGAAGTAAGGCAGCCGTGAGTAGTAGTGAGACATGGGAAAATCTTTCTTGTTATAGAGAGAACAAATGATAGTCTGGGAGGAGAGAGGCCTGGGGAGGGTGGGACAGACCTGGATGGTACTATGGGGGCTTTGAAACGTATAAGAAATACTTGTGAGTAGGGACTGAGGGAGCCTGGAGCCAGCATGGGCTTTCATACACAACCACAGATACATGATAATGCATAGCCATGTTCTTTCTTACAGAGTCAAGAAAAATGATTCCTTTTTGTGGACAGACAACACAATCATTAGTTATGGAGGAATCCTGGCTTTTTTTATAATCACCAGAAATCCTTTGAGAGTCTAGCTTTTTATACCCAAATGTAACAAAAACAAAAAGGCAGTGATCCAAGGAAGGTTGCTTAGTTTACATAAACATGATCAGAAAAGCAAAGGCTATATCCAGACTCAGAGTACACTGACCAGATTGGGTCCTATAGCTGTGTTCTGACATGCAATAAGAATAAACATTCCTTAGAAATTGGATCTAAATATTTGTCACAGGAGGCATGAACCCACATCCAAGATAGATCCTGTGAGCAAAATGTACTTGAGGTAAAAGGCTTTTAGCTTTATTGACTGGAGCTTCTCTATCAGCTCCCCAAAGCATTGTTCACCATGTGTTCCTCTTTTGAGCATACTCCAACAAGTCAGGAAGGCAAAGTAGGGGAATCAGGCAATGACAAACAGCTTGGGCAATTTCATCAGAATCATCTGGTTCGCTGATTGAGCCTGATGAGACAGAGATAATCACATCGATAGCCTGTTTTACAATAGGTACTAGCTTATACTGGCTTCCAGCAAGTTCAGGACTTGCAAGTTTCATGTGTGATTCCCCTCTGCATGCTGTGAATATCATTGGTTAATAGAGAAACTGGCTTGGCCTGATAGGGTAGAGTAGAGCTAGGTGGGGAAAACTAAACTGAATGCTGAAAGAAAGGAGGCAGAGAGAAGCCAGAGAAGTCTGTCACCACTGGAGGCAGACACCATAACTTTACCTGGTAAGCCACTGTTACATGGCGATACACAGATTAATAGAAATGGGTTAAAGTAAGATGTAAGATTTAGCTGATAAGAAGTTAGACCTAATAGGCCAAGCAGTGATTTAATTAATAGAGTTTCTGTGTGGTTATTTCAGGAGTCTGGGTAGCCGGGAAATGAACAAGCAAACCTTTACATTCACAGGTTGTGCAGGACCACCTGAGACTAGCAATGTAAAGGCCACAGTTAATCCTGGATGGATTCTCTCAGCTGAGTGGAAATAATGGTGATAGATATAGTCCAGGAGCAGACAGTATTAGCATAATCACTCTCTATACTCTGCATGGAAATCTTCATTATAGAAAAAGCATTTAGGAAGTTTCTCTAGATAGATGGAGAAGCCTCATTCCTTTGAACCGTAAAAAGAAATCCTGAAAAGTTATTAGCATAGTAGAAGAATAAACATTTATCATTTCATAAGACCGATTTTTTGCAGGCAAGAAAAATCTTTGTGATAAAACATAAACACCCTTTCCTCTGACCAAGGAGCTGGATATATAGAGATTGGATACAGACATTTTTAGCACAACTAGAAGTACTTTTCAGTTCATATTTAGAAAATGATCCAAGAAAATTAAAGCCATTGAACATATAATTAGGGCAAATTACTGATTTTTAAAAAGATTTATTGGGCAGCATTTATAACTAATAACTGTTAGCAAGACTAAGATTAATATAATAACTTTCAGAACTCCATTGACTAGGGATAATCCTTGAACTTTAAAATTTTAAATCACATGTATTATTTTTAAGTCTCATTGTTTTTCACACTTCCTCCGAACTTCAAAGCATGCATCCACATGCATTTTTTCAGAGATTAACTTATATGTTTTTGGCTTTTTTTTATATCTGGAAACATTGAATCATTTATTGGGATGCATAGGCAATTGATTACTCAGAATAGTCACTGAAAAAAAGTTCCTTTAAGTAATGAAATAATAACTGCCTGGTGTTCTGTTTCATGTGGGCTGTTAAAAGAAGGAGTCTCATCTCAGAATATAAATTTAGGCACTATGGCAGAAGGGAGGAGCAGCTTCTGTAAACTGAACCTCAAGCTTCCATTTAGAAGCACATTTCTTTTTTTTTTTCGTTTTTTAGATGGATTTTTATTGAGTTCTACATTTTTATCTGTTCCTCTACCAAACTCTCCCCTCCCTTTCAAACCTCTCCCAAGGTCCCCATACTCCTAATTTACTTAGGAGATCTTGTGGTTTTCTACTTTCCATGTATGTCTCTCTTAGGGTTCTCATTGTTATCTAGATTCTCTGAGATTGTTATTTAGGTTCTCTGGGATTGTGATTTGTGGGCTGGTTTTCTTTGTTTTATATTTTAAAACCACTTATGAGTGAGTGTGTATGATAATTGTCTTTCTGTGTCTGGGTTACCTCACTCAAAATGATGTTTTCTAGCTGCATCCATTTGTCTGTAAATTTCAAGATGCCATTTTTTTCTGCTGTGTAGTGCTCCCTTGTGTAAATGTACCACATTTTACTTCTCTATTCCTCTGTCAAGGGCATTTAGGTTGTTTTCAGGTTCTGGGTATGAAAAAACAATGCTGCTATGATCATAGTTGAGCACATATCCTTGTGGCACAATTGAGCATCCTTTGGATATATACCCAAAAGTGGTATTACTGGGTCTTGAGGAAGGTTGTTTTTCCTAATTTTCTCAGAAATCACCACACTAACATCCAAAGGGGCTGTACCAGCTTGCATTCCCACCAGCAATGGAGGAGTGTTCCCTTTACCCCACAACCTCTCCAGCATAAGTTGTCATCAGTGTTTTTGATCTTAGCCATTCATACAGGTGTAAGATGGAATCCCAGAGTTGTTTTGATTTGCATTTCTCTCATGACTAAGGATATTCAACATTTCCTTAAGTGTCTTTCAGCCAATTTAGATTCCTCTGTTGAGAATTCTCTGTTTAGGTCTGTACTCCATTTTCTTATTGGATTATTTGTTCTTTTGATGACCAATTTCTTGAGTTCTTTGTATATTTTGGAGATCAGACCTCTCTCTGATGTGGGGTTAGTGATCTTTTCCCATTGTGTAGCCTGTTGTTTTGTCTTGTTGTCCTTGTCCTTTGATTTACAGAAACTTTTCAGTTTCATTTATTGTTTCTCTCAGTGTCTGCGTTTTTGGGGTTATATTTCAGAAGTGGTTTCCTGTGCAGTTGCATTCAAGTGTACTTCCCACTTTTTTCTATGAGGTTCAGTGTGGCTTGCTTTGTGTTGAGGTCTTTATCCATTTGGACTTGAGTTTTGTTCATAGTGATAGATATGGATCTATTTTCATTCTTCTATATGGTGATATCCAGTTATGCCAGCACCATTTGTTAAATATGCTTTCTTTTTTCCACTTAATATATTTTTCCCTTTGTCAAAAATCAGGTGTTTGAAGGTGTGTGGATTCAGTTCCATTGGTCCTCCTGTCTGTTTTTATGCCAATCCCAGACTGTTTTCAGTACTGTATCTCAATTTGAGGTCAGGGATTGTGACGCCTCCAGAAGTTCTTTTATTTTACAAAATTGTTTGGGCTATCCTGGTTTTTTTTGCTTTTCCATATAAAGTTGAGTACCATTCTTTCATGGTCTGTAAAGATTTTTGCTGGGATTTTGATGAGCATTGCATTGAATCAGTAGATTGCTTTTGGTAAGATTGCGGTTTTTACTATGTTAATTCTACATATCCATAGAAGCATATTTCTTGAGTGCACACAAAGGCTGTATTTGGGTACAACTTCCTCATATCAAAGCCTCTTTGACCTATTCTATTTGTTTACTGAAGTAAACCATCACACCACTACTACTTTAGTCCTTATCATGTACTTTTTGCAGTATCCAAGAATTCAAGACCTTCAATTGTGCCTGGATAATCAGTCTTGTAACCAAAGGCATCCGACAGATGGAAAACGTCAGAAAAACAACTCTGTAAATCATAGAAAACAATCACTGCCTGTGGGGGTTCCTCTTTGTCTTTGCAATCAGTTTGCAATCAGTCCATGAGGACAAAAAGGGACAGAAGTGATGATAAGATCCCTGTATTGAATGTCTACAAGATGGAGACAACTTTCCAGGAGAAATGTCAGTAAATAAGCTCAACTTTATTTCAGAGTATATCAAATATATAAAATCAGGAAGCCTGGGAACAAACCTTAATTTGTATCAAGTGGTACACTCCTATCATATAGCTGGATTAGTGGAAGCACAGCCTTATCAAATTGGCTAGAACACTTGCCTAGTTACGATGAGGGTCATCAAGGGAAGAATGTTTGCAGGCACCCATTTCAAGAATCACTCTTGAGATAAGTCAGGGATCCTAGGCTTAGAGACATCCTCCAGATAAGGCTCTGCAGAGAGAAGGAAGCTTTAGCTGTGGTGAGGGAGTCTTCCATGTTGCTGAACTTAGAGAAATCTCCCAAGCTATGGTAGACTGCAACCTCTGATGAGCAGAGCCTCCCAACAACTGTTCTCTATAATAATTCTTCAAGCTCTCATATTCTCCAACAAACAATTAATATATTCTACTGTTACCCTAGATATGGTAAAAAAAAAAAAGAACTATTACATTCTAATGTTTATGCTAGATACAATGACTCTACTAGATTCTATTCTAAGTAACGGCAACTTTTTAGACAGTAACAATGCCATGACAGTTAATTTTCTCTTTTATTGAAACCTTTTTTGCTAGCATATATCTCTTAGCATGAAGCCTGTCAGCATGTAACCCCATCTGGGCATTTGCCTGAATCAACAAGAGACCTAGTGTACCTTCGGGAAAACAAGGCCTGATTTTTACCTTTGGATGCAATCCAGGTGGGAAGTTTACAAAGTTTCACTCTCAAAGTCTGTTTGTTTAAGTGACTTAGATAATTTAAATTTTCTTTTAAGTTTTCTTAAAATTTGTATTATCAGGAATCATCCTGTTTATGTGTTTCACCTAAAGTTACTATTAAGGCAGAATGTTTTAAAGGGGAAAGCACAGTTTGTAGCTAGTCATGGACTGACCAGGCTGCTGCAGCCTTGTGGTAGGTGCTGACTAAGATAGGTTTGTTGCAGCTAGATTGTTTGATAAAACTAGAATAGTGTAGGAGGTCCTTCTTTCTGTATGTTGCTTTTATTGGTTAATGAATAAAGAAACTGACTTAGCCTATAGCATGGGAGGAGGAAGGCAGAGTGAGGGAGAAGTCATAGAACCACTGGGACAGATGCTGGGAATTTTACCCAATAAGCCACAGTATACAGATTAATATAATGTGTTAAATTAATATAAGAGTTATCCAATAAGAAACTAGAGCTAATGGGTCAAGCAGTAATTTAATTAATACAGGTTCTGTGTGGTTATTTCAGTTTTGGTGACCAGGATGAACAAGAGACACTTCGACTACACTAGGACCCACTTTTGGTGCCATCCTGGAGATCTGAGAAGGATAATTTTGAGAGGAAAATATAAACAAAGTGGCTGTAGCAATAGGGTAAGTGGACAGACTTATGTGCTCCCTGGAGAGCTAGTGGATATTTCTGATACTTTAAAACCTGGACAGAGCTACTCCTTGGTGATCTCAAAGTCTTATAGGGCCACCACACAGGGCTTCACTAAGTCTTCTGGCTGCACACAAGACAGCATTAGCTTTCGTCTTTAGAACCAGGAGATCTGAAAGACTTTTTTTTTTTTTGGAGGAGTAAATTGGTACCTTTTGAGTCAGAGTAAAGCAGACAACGTAACAGCGTCACAGTTTGAGGAGGGGTCCGGTGGTGAGTGAAACACGTGGAGTCCATTGCTGCCTATCTTCTTTGGAGAAAGTCAGCTGCTTCTACCAGAAGTTGAAAGTTTTACCTGAGGGGAAAGGCCTTTTTCATGAACTATCTTAATTGTTATATCCAGACAATCTCTTTGAGGCTTTGAGGTCTATCATTGAATCTATTTGGTATACCCGATTTAAAACAAATTTTACTCATTTTCAGTAACTTGCTCTAAGCTTAACTATGACAACATTTACAGAAAGTTAAAGCTTGACCTTGTAAATGAAGTGTGTTTTTTTTTCCTATGACTACAAGCAAATTTCTGAGCCCATTAAATAATTTGATCATTGGTAAGTTCACTGACCATTAATTTGCATGTCTTAATTGTGTTTAACAGTTTATAGCAAGTTAAAAGCTTTTATAAGATTAGGATTTTACAGATTTATATTTGGTAAGTTTGAGCCTTAAATATTTGAATTGAAGATTCAATTGAAGAGCTTTTTGCATCAAAATAAAACACTAGTCCATAGATAGATGGGGAACTTTATTTTCCTGACCCTTTTATAAGGTAACTTTATAGACTATCGCAGTATTTTGTATGACTTGTTTATCCAAATAACTAAAGCTTAACAAAATTATCAAAGAAGAAGAGGCTAGATAAATATCTGTAAGTTAATTTTTGGTAACCTAAATGGCCCTTAAGAATTCATAAATCTTAATCATTAGGCATATTGAGTCCTATTTCAGAATATATCAGTTTTTTTGTATGATTTGCTTTATCCAAATAGCTAAAACTTTAAAAAGTTAGCAAAGAAAAAGAAGTTATACATATATCTTCAAGCAAGTTTTTGGTAGGGTAAACAGATATTAGGAATTTAGAAATCTTAATCATAAAACATATGTTGTTACTGAGTCCTATTTTTCTATAAAGATGAATTGAATCCAAGCCACAAATATAATATACTGTATCAGATTTACTTTTTAAAAATAAGAATTGAATCAAAGTTACATACAAACAAACCTGCTGTATCTAATCAAGACTATCTATGTATAGATTTTTTTCTTACAACTTTATAATTAACTTTCTATTACAAATTTGTCATTTTTAAAACTACACCCAATAAACTTAGAAATCCTGAAATACAGAAAATTTAAACAATGATCTTAAGAGATATTTTTGAGACGAGAGAGTAAATGAAATCTTAGAAAATTTAGAATGAATAATAGAGAAACCTTAGAGATACATATTTGAGAGTGGAAGCAGAGCAGAGAATGCTTAGAGAAAAGATAATTTGGGGATCGTTTGTTTTGAGGTAGCAGAAGTTGTTTCATTGTGAGAATTTGGAAGTCTAGTATGCCATTTTTGGGGATTGAGAATGATTATCTAGTTTGTACTGAGGTCAAACAGTTTGCAGTAAGATCCTGAGACTTTAATGAAACCTTTGAGTTTGAGGAGGAAAAAGACTCAAGATGACAAGTGAGTAGGCCACGTATCTAATTCAGAACAAGAAGAGCTGTGGTTAGAGACTGAGCAAGCTCTAGGAGCGAGATGAGAGACAGAACAAGCAGGAAAGAAGATATCCTCCAGAAGCAGAGTGAAGACGAGGTCAGAGGAAGACAGGGAAAAGGTCTCAGTCATCTCACCAGAGGGAGGATTCCAATAGAGGGAGAGAGGCCTCAAGAGAGATGCTGAGTAATAATGGAAAAGTGTACAGTAGATTCTGGTGAGCTAAGAGACAGAGCGTTTCCACATGATGGGTGCCCAGAAAGGCATAGAAGGATGCAGGATGCAGAGAGACCAAGAGGATGTTTGAGTATGGCAGGAGAGATAAGTGGTTAGAACAGGTAGAGGAGAAAGAGTTGAATAGGTCAACATTATTTTTTTAGATTTTTTATTTTATTTTTTAAATTATCTTTTTATATTTTACATACCAATCCTAGTTCCCACTCCCTCCTTTCCTTTTGTTTCCTCTATCTTTTCTCCCTCCATCTCCATCTACTCCTCAGTGAGGTTAAGGTACATTGCCTTACAGAAACTCCAAGGCCCTCCCTACTATATCTAGGCTGATCAAGGGATCCCTCCAAAGAGAATAGGATCCAAAAAGCCAATACAAGCAAGAGGAATAAATCCTGGTCTAATTGCCAGTGGCCCCACAGTCTGTTCCAGCCATACAACTGTCACCCACATGCAGAGGGCCTAGTTTAGTCCTATGCTGGTTCCTTCCCTGCCTGACCATAGTTGATGAGCTCTCATTAACTCAGGTCAGCTGGTTCAGTGGGTGTCCCCATCATGGTTTTGACCTCTTTGCTCATATTCTCACTCCTCCTACTCTTTGACTGGATTTTGGAGCTCAGCCCAGTGTTCTACTGTGGATCTCTGAAAGAGGCTAACTTTAAAATTTGGAGTTGAATATGGTGGCTCACAGAAGCCAGCAGAAACAAATGACCCATATATACTCTTAGGAGAGTAAAATCAGAAGCTTGGTTTGGTTAGGAAAGCTGAGCCCCTTGAAGAAAGATCAGTTTGTGCCCCTCACAGGATCTCATCACTGGATGTATGTCATGGATGACATAAAAAATTTTTCAAATGGACACTCCATTAGGGGTAGGCTTTTATTGTTAGAAAAAGAGAGAAAATATCCAGAGTCAGCTAGGAGAGTTCCAAATAGACCATTAACACAAAACACACTTGATTGTATTTCTTTTCATGATAAGGGAAAAATATCCCAATATGTGTGTGTGAGAGAGAGAGACAGACGGGGGGGGGGGGGGATGGAAGGACGGAGGAAGAGAGAGATTTCAGTTGGCTTAGTCTTTTTATTTCTGTTTTCCTATGTAAATAAGAAATCAAAAATATGTCCTCTTGGCTGATAAAATGCTATATGAAGAAAAAATTATCAACACTGACTTGAGAAATTCTGAGAGTGCCATGGAAAACCCTGAACAGACACAATTCTTTAAGTTCATAGCTCACTAGATCAGCATTTGCTACTCACTAAAGATTTAAAGAAAGGATCTAGGGTTGGAAAAGTTCCCAAAATGAAAAGCCTCATTTTCTTCTACCACTCATTCACTCAAAAAAAATCTCTCTCTATATGTGTGTGTAATAAAGTAATTTTATTCTAATCTCATATTCATGAAATATTTGTAGTCTCACATGATCACGCATAAATCTCTAACTAACTCACTGCAATACTTAGTTTCAGCCGTCAACGTGTCCCAAACCTAGACTTACCAGGGAATAAGAACTCTCAAATGAAAAATTTCCTGTTACGTTAGCTTTTAGCCATGTTGTGTGGCACTGTCTTAATCTTTAATTAACGTAGATTGTCCAGTCTACTGCTGGTATTGTTCTTCTGGTACTGCTTGTGAGCCTGGTCTACACTGGAGTGGTAACTAGTAAGCCAGGGGAGCAAGCCAGTAAGTAGGGTACTTCTGTGGTCTCTAACTGAACCTCTGATTCAGTTTCCTAATTTGAGTATATGCCTTAACTTCCTCAATAATGGACATTGAAATATGAGGTAAAAACAATCCTTTTCTCCCCAGCCACTTTTGTTGAGAGGGTTTTATCAAAGGAACAGAAAACAATCTAGATATTTTCCTTAATTTTTTCCTATAAAATGCACAATACTCTACATAAATTAACATATGATTTTGCCACATAAAATAACAGAAAATTTTCTTAGTCTGATTTCTATATAATATTTAGCTAAATTTTGGATTATTATTACAGTGTGTTTGTGATGTGTGTGTTTTGTGATGTGTGTGTGTTGTGATGTGTTGCCCATGTACTGGGTTTGGAGGACAACTTTGAAGAGTCAGTTTTCTCCATTCACTTTCATGTGACCTTACCCATTGAATTAGACTTTCCAGATGAGTGCATTTACTCACTGAGCAATTTGGTTTGCTCAATTATGACACTTCTCTCTTGATATATATATATATCAAGCATATATATATATATATATATATATATATATGCTATTACCTCTTACACTTACAACATATAAACATAAGAGAAATGCTGACATAGAAAGAGGTTGATATATTTTGTTGTCTTCCCAGTGGTTTCTAAAATTACCCCAGTAGTATCATAGACAACATTAAATTTCATTTTTCTTGAGAGACATTTCCTTAATAAACAGTAAACTTAATTAACTTTAGTAATAACAGAGGTATTTTTAAATAGTTAAACTTTAAAAGTGTGTTTCCTCTTATTATTGACATCATTTGCCTGAGGCCTAAACATGTGAGATTTTATGAGCTTGGAAAAGCCAAACTGAAAGCAGCTTGGTGATGAATTGGCACTGAAAGCAATAATTTGCTCCTAATAAGCTATGTACAAGTCACTTTTTGACTGAAGAATAGGAGTATTGTACTTGGTTTGCTATTGTTATTTATAAAGGGGATACGTTTAAAGCTTTCCCCAGGGTCCTTCTCTGTGTTACTGATGGTTTCAGCTATTCATTGAAATATACATACATGCTGAGCTAAAATATACCTGGGGATGAATCTCTCAGTTTTAAAAAAGAAGTAGATTTGTCCAAGGAATGTTGCCCTCAAGCCTTTATGCTGAGAAATTAATCTTTACAAACATAGAGAAATCCCCTCCATTTAAATGTGTTCTGAGGGCACAAATCATGGAAAAGAACTTAGACTTTATTGCCCCTACTCAAATATTTCTCCATGTTTATCTACTGAAAATTATATAGTATGTCTAATGGAACACTTTCTATATCTATGAAATACTATGCAATTTTAAATGAAGGCACATTTACTGTGATAGATAACCTCATGGCAAAATAAGGCTATAAAGTTCCTTCCAAATAGGATTTATGAAATAAATTTATTTAAAATGTTCCTCAAAATGTATTACAAAGGGATAGTCTAAGAACACATAAATCTTGGAATATAATTAAAGTTATTTTTACATAGTCCTACTATATGTTTTACAATTGTGAAATGCTCAACAATGCAGTATTTGCATACACAAGCATTTTCATAATTATTATATGCAATCAAAGTGTAATGCTTTCATATGGTTTATTGCCATAATAAATAGAATGACTGAACCATACTTATTTCTCCCAAAATGATTGTTTAGGCTAAATTGATGTGAAAAACATATGATCATTTCAGAAATACTAAAGGCCACTTTGTAATCCTTATCAATGACCTCATCCCACATTTCTATGCATATCTGGAGTTAAAAATATTTCAGCATTCCAACCTAACAGGGTCTACTCGCTTTCCTCTAAGAATTACAAAATGATCATAATTTTCTTTTATGTAGAAAACAATCATTTTGAATAAAGTTATTTACTTTATCACTGGTATTACACTCAATTAACTTTTGGTTGACTTAATTTTTTTAATTGTGAAAATAATGGTTTATATTTCAGTAAATTGGCACACATAGGTGTTATGTATAAATTCAGTAAATATTTTTAAAAGTTTATATCTTTGGACCTTTTATTTTTTCATTAATATGTTATAATTGTAAAGATTGCAGTATGGGATAAAATAATGTTTCAAGTGTGAATACAGGATGCAACCACTGTTGGGTCAGGGTAGTTAAAATGTCTATCTTCTTAGCATTGCTTTTTGAGCAATTGTATTTTTCGCAAAATACAAAGTACATTAATGTCCAACTAATATGAGATTTCCCTCTACATGCTATGATTACCATTAATGTATAAAGAAATTGCTTTGGACCTATAGCTTGGCAGAAGTATGGCCAGGTGGAGGAAACCACACTTAATACTTGGAGGAAGAAGGTGGAATCAGAGAAAATCCATGTAGCCCAGAGACAGATACTGAGAACTTTACACAGTAAGCCACAATCATGTGGAAACACAAAGATTAATGAAGATGGGTTAATTTAAGATATGAGTTAGCCAGAAATATGCTTAACCTATTGGCCAAACAGTATTGCAAATAATATGGTTTCTATGTGATTATTTCGGGGCTGAGCAGTCAAAAACCTACAAGCAGTCTTCTTTACAACAAATTGGCACCCATGTGACCAACTGAAATCCACTTAAATGGTTGAAAAGGAACCTAGACACAAAAATAAGGAATTTAACACAGCTTCTTGCTGTTTGCTGGTAGCATGCTGCATCTTCTATAAGAGAGGTTTTGCTGAGTCAGTGGTAGCAGAAAAAAGTCATGCCATTTTAAAATGCCAGCTTCCTGGGCCATGCTTCCAGCATGAACTCTGATGCTGACTGGCTATGGAACATTTAAATGAGGTTTGAGAACAGATGGCTACAATTTGCTTAATGGCAGCATAGACTGGCTATGGGCATAAACAGGGGGCTGTGAGCATGGCTCTCAGAGGCAGCAAACAGCTCCTCCATGTTGGACTAGGTGGGACAAGAAGGCAGTGACATATTTTTCCTAGCAATGATGCTGCTTAAATTCTTAAGAAGAGTTTAGCATTTTAAGAAGCAGTCCTGGTCAGAAAATAATTACAGATATACAATAAAGACAGATTCAGATAAAAAAAAGACCTCTAGATGGGTCATAGTTTTGGACAAATGTACATAGGCTTGGAAGAGAGAGAGAAAAAAGTACAGACAGTTATAAAAAGAAGTAAATGGTTTAGGAAAAATGAAACAAAGTCTTCAAAGAGACAAAGTACAGTCAGTCATAGATTAAAGAAGTTCAGATAATAAAAGAAATATTAAAAAGTAATAGAGTAAAAATAATAAGCCTCGTAAACTTGGAATATACACAGAGAGTCTGGATGATCTATAATATTGTGTTTTCTTTGAATTTTTTGATTCTGAAGGAGCTAAGTAACCAACATGTATACATTAAAGGTATTTTGTCTTCAATATTTGGGTCTAAGGATATGTTGCTTTGGAAAAAAAGGTTCTTTTGTTTCCACAGAGGTGAGAACCTGCAGATTCATTCCAGGCTAATGTGGTTTGATGGAAAAAGACTCCCCTAAAGGTCACTGTGAACACCCAAAAATAATTCACCCAATAAACAGCAGGAAGTAGTTTGCAGAGAATAACACTCAAATTTCCTAAATGTTTATATATATATGATTCTTTACTGAAAAGGTTTACCAAACACACTGAACCTTCCTAAACAGGTCATGAAACATGTTAAACTTCTCTATTCTTCTCTCTATCCTATAGTCTTCTTTTGTTCAAGTTAAAACATCACGATTGTTTAGCCAAGCTCTTCTCATCCAGGCTTCTCTTGCTTGTGTGTTAAATCTTCATCATCTTCCTTTTCATGCTCACTCTAACACATGCTTCTTGATGGTCACACCAAATTAATAACTTTCTCCATGAAATATTTTTAGTTTGGATCACCACCTTTCAACTTCTAAATACTTAGCAGTGTTCTTCATGTCCCCTCAGGTAGAAGTCATTACATATCCACAATTTAACAGTTAGAAAGAAATCATCTCCCCTGTTCGATTAACAGTCAGATTCAGATTCAGGAAATGACACTTTTTAACTAGTTGGGAAAATCTAGTTATTTATGGGATTGTCACTTTTTTATGAAAACGTTCATGTTATTCCTCCCATTTAGATAGCCAATTTCAGAGTAAATAAATTATTCCAAGTCCAGCTTCAGATACATTATTACATTATTCAGATGATTATATTAGAGTTATTTACATGAGCATATCTGATTAGTTATTTATAGGTTTATAGGTGTTAGTGACTTAGGCAGTTGAGTAAAAAAAAATAATCCTCACCTGCATGGGTGACAACTCGTGAAAGTTGCTTCACATGTCCATAACTTGCAGCAGTTATAACACTCAAGATTATCCTTTACCCCAAGAATTTTCGGTAGCTCATGAAACCTCTTGTGGGATCATTGTAATCCTCTGAGAGCTTCTTAGTGAGTTGCATGTGCCCTGGTTGTCTTCTGTGTCCTCCCACTAAAGAATTCTTTTCACCCAGAAAAGAAAGTTGGAGTGTTGGAACAAGATTACAAAACATGTGCTTTGTTCTGTCCTCTGCTTTATAAAATAGCCAACACTCCATATTGTCTTTACCTGCTCCTTGATCCCTCTCTTTCAAAGACAATTTAGTGAATTAACTATAATGTAAGATTAGAAATTATTTTTATTCATATTGAGGCCCTCAACTAATTATTTTAAAAAGACAAAATATTGAAAAGAACTGAAGCATAAAGAAACTGAAACCAGCTGTGATAGAAATTTTTTAAAAAAGTAAGATTTGAAAAGAAATAAGATAAAGGTAGAACATATCACTTTCCAAGTAGATGTTATCTTATCAGTTGGAAATTTTATAACTTAATTGAATATTATTTAGAATTTTCAAAGTCAAAATATAATCACATTTTCTAAATATTAAAGGGGTAGATGAGATATGTTAGATAATTTAATATTGTTTTAAAATACATGACTTATTGTTCTGGGCATCTGTATTTTTGACCATAAAGTATGTAAGATTATTGCTCATAAAAAGATGAAACTCATGCTCAAATTCCAAGTTAAATTTCAACTTCTTTTCATTTTAAAATAACTCTCAGGAATCTGTATC
This sequence comes from Microtus pennsylvanicus, assembly GCF_037038515.1. Taxonomy (NCBI): domain Eukaryota; kingdom Metazoa; phylum Chordata; class Mammalia; order Rodentia; family Cricetidae; genus Microtus; species Microtus pennsylvanicus. The sequence continues at coordinate 18,629,501 of NC_134579.1, forward strand.
ATATTGTGAAAATCATTATGTTGAAAGCAATGTAAATTTAGCAGTTAAGTGGGCAGGTTTTTTTAAAAATGCAAATCATCCTTGCAACTCAGTAGTTAATTACCCTTGTCTTTGTGTAGGAGAAAGAGTAAAAATTGCCAAAGATTTTGCATATCAAAGTAAGAAGCTTTTATAACAGCAAAAGGGTATAATGAACAAGTATAGTCATTGATAACTTCAGTAGAAATCTTCAAAATCATCATGTCTTGAATATATTATTTGAAAGTGTGGTGCTTTTGTTCAGATAGCAAAAATTGCCTGGTTATCTAAAGTATGCAATGACTGTCTTTAAATTGGAAATGACACTTCAGTTAAAAACTTTGCACTTATTTTGACCACTCTTGCTCTTGAGATACATGTAGGGTAGGTATGTGCATTATCACATTACAACTGAACTCATGCCTAACTTATACAACACTATCCACTATATGTTTACTTCATACCTCCTTTCTTCATACGTGTTTTTTGTGTGTTTTATTTTTAATGTTCTACCACCTGTTCTATACTCTAATGCAATTTTATGTCATTTTAAAGAAATTTTCTTTCAACATCCCATAGAAAGCAACATTGTCATTATCGTGTCCTTCCCTCATTATTACTGAATACATAAACCAATAACTCATCCTTAGGAAGAATATTGATTCTGAAGCCCTGAAGCCTAAGATTTAGTAGGCATTGTGACCCAATTCAAACATATGATTAACAGGTTTCTATTGCCTCTCCCAATGTAGGAGTTCTATTGGAGGATGAAGAAGTGATGTGTATAGGAGCAGATCATGATGTTTGCAAATGTTCTTGATGATGTTACCTTGTTTGCATTTGTAATCTCAATTTTGTTGTTATTTCTGCTCTGGCATAATTCTATGAGAAGAAATCTATTGCCTCACAGGTCTGGATGCTGCCCATTTGAAATCAAAGGGCCAACACCTGGCACAGGATGCATCAATCCACCACTGAACTTGGAGTTGGAAGAGACAGGAGCACCACACTCTTCTTTCCTGAATATTGCAGCTGTAATTACTGTCAGTACAGCTCCCAGGTCCTAATGAATTCTTAGGATTCAATCTCTGAGTGCTCTTATAATTGGAAGTCAACTTCAACATGACTGTGATGGTGGAATCATTCCGATCTTACTCTTGTAGGAATGATGTTAAAAATTCAGTACATCATTTAGAGGATGAAATTATAACTCATGGTGCAAGAGATAATGGTCAACCTCCCCAAATTTACCACATACCAGTGTGGTAATAAAAGGGTGAAGGTAGACTAAATACAGAAATGCTGCAGACTCTCCAAATTAGAGCTCTCCACCCCTCTCTTCTATCTATCTATCTATCTATCTATCTATCTATCTATCTATCTATCTATCTATCTATCTATCATCTATCTATCATCTATCTGTCTCTGAGGTTGACAAGACAGATATCAGATAATTAAATCTATAATGTAATTAAAAATTACATTGTTTTGGCAAGAATTGTTTAATACATTTTTTAAATATTGAAATTATGAGTTGTGTAATTTTTATACTTCACATTCTTCAATATTCTATCTATGACATCAAAAAAATGCAAGAGTTAGTTTGCAATCCTTTCACCATGTGGGTTTACATAGTCAATCTCAGGTCACCAGAACTGTGAGGTGAATGCCTTTCTGCAATGAGACATTTTGGTGATCCTTACCATAAATAAAGTTAGCGTGTTTAAATCAGTTCCTCCTCTGTTAATGGGCTTAATTAGCCACTGCTGCCATTGTTTCCCTTTTTTTTTCATTTTTCTTTTTTTTTGTTTTTTTTGTTTTTTATTGAGTAAAGGGAAAAAAAAGTTTCCCCCTCCTCCCATTCCCCTCCCCCTCCTCCCACCCTTCTCCCCCTCCTCACACCCTTCTTCCCTTCCCCCTACTCCTCTCCCCTTCCCTCTCCAGTCCAAAGAGCAGTCAGGGTTCCCTGCCCTGTGGAAAGTCCAAGGTCCTCCCCCCTCCGTCCATGTCTAGGAAGGTGAACATCCAACCTGGCTAGGCTCCCACAAAGCCAGAACATGAAGTAGGATCAAAACCCCGTGCCATTGTCCTTGGCTTCTCATCAGCCTTCATTGTTCGCCATGTTCTGAGAATCCGGTTTTATCCCATGTTTTTTCAGTCATAGTCCAGCTGGCCTTGGTGAGCTCCCAGTAGATCAGCCCCACTGTCTCAGTGGGTAGGTGCACCCCTCGTAGTCCTGACTTCCTTGCTCATCTTCTCCCTCCTTCTGCTCCTCATTGGGACCATGGGAGCTCAGTCCAGTGCTCCAGTGTGGGTCTCTGTCTCTATCTCCATCCATCACCAGATGAAGGTTCTATGATGATATGCAAGATATTCGTCAGTATTGCTATAGGATAGTGTCGTTTCAGGTTCCTAAAACCTTAAACTTGCTCTACCTGTTAATTTTCTTAGTGTGGTCATCACTTACATTTTATCACTTTCCCTTTATATCTTGATTCAAATGTATCTGTTTTACTGTCATAAACCATAAAGCTCCTGGTCTTTCTTTATTACAAAAATGCTGTGAATTGTCTGTCTCAGGGTCTTGCAGAGAAATAATTTAAAAGGAATTTTAACACTATTTATTCTGTCTCCTAAAAAGTCTTCTAATTATTTAGAAGAACCTAAGTTTAAAAATGTCTGGGATGCTATTCCACTCAGGTGAGTGGAAGCCACCACCTACCGGCTAGCCCAGGTCCTCAATGCCTGTGCATGTGGGAAGTCATCCAAGGGCTCACCTGGTGCCTTGCTGTGCTGGGTGGGTGGACACCTTCGTGATGAACAATTATGTAATGAAGAAAAATGGAGAGAAGTTGGAATGGTTCATTCACTGTGGAAAGATGCAGAACAGAAGTGAAGACAATGAGGTGTAGACCGATGGGGTGGCTTTATTGCCACCAGGGCCATGGTGACATCTAGCCCAGGCTGCTGTCAAGGGTGTCTGTCCATGGTTCTATCACAAACAGAGACTTTTTTTGAAGTCAGAGGCCCTGTGTTGCCACTAAAGGCCGCAGGGAAGTGTGGGTTTGGGCTACTACCTGTGGCCTTGTTGGTGTCCAAGGTGTGTGCAGTCTCCAAAGTCATGCTGATCTTAGTGGCGTGTGAACTTCTGCAAAGAGCCATGTCTGAGTCACTATTCCTGCTACCTCAGGGTTCTGTGTTGATGCCTGTGGCCTGTTTTACCATAGTGGGCCACATAAAGCATGCAGTGATGAAATCAGAGGCTATGGTAAGCTGGCCAGTCCTTCACTGGCCCTGCCATTCAGTGGATACTGCAACAAAAGAGCTAGCCCAGACACCCATGGGGAAGCTCCTTCCCTTCGACCCCCAGGGTAGTGATGACCTCACCACTCACCACTCAAAAGAACTGTCTCTAGGGGTCCAAGGCAGCCCCAGTGCTGCCACCCAGAACTACATCCAGGGCCTTGTACTGGCCCACCCTAACATCTACCCAATCTATGCCCTGCTGGAGCAGGTAAAAGACTGTTCCTATGGAAAGATACCTGCAGGATATCCATGACTCAGGTGGCAGTGGGATATCCCGGAAGTATTTCAGTGAGGGCCCAGTGATGATACTCTAACAGAAACCAGAGGCATTGACCAGAGTGATGGCTCAATCCAATGAACGTTTGCAAGTTAGGCTGATTGGACAAAATGCATACTGTGTGACTGTCTGCAGCTCCCAATGCCACTCAGCTGATTACAGAAGTGTTGGAGAGGCAGGAGAGACAGAGGAGTGAAAAGGTTTTTGTTGTTTTGTTTTGTTTGTTTCTTGGATTGCTTTTATTCTATTTTAATTTTCTCTTGGGAGGGATGTCACAAGGATAAGGGGTAGATACAGGGGAACTGGGAGATGAGCAGAATTGAGGTGCATCATGTGAAATTCCCAAAGAATCAATAAATTATATTTTTTAAAAATCTTCAGGACAGCTAGGGCTGTTACACAGAGAAACCCTGTCTCAAAAACAAAACAAAGCAAAATAACAATAAAAACATGTTCACTGTATAGTATGTCTGCTGGCTTCCCCAAGCTCCTCCTGTGTGCTTCCCATGTCTGCAGAGCCATGGTATTTCCTCTGAACAATCCATTCTTTATTCCTACACACTACCTGCTCTTCCTAAGGCCTTTGCAATGATTGTTACTCACTGGTCTCCAGCTTAAGTGTTATTTCTATAGGAAGTCGTCCCAAATGTCTCTTTCATCCACTCTTCACCTTTTTATGGCTCTTAATGATGATTCTAATTAAATATTTGGGGATGAAAAATAGAAAGTGTAAGTTTAGTCTTTGTCAAAAATTTACAGTCTCCAAGAAAATATTAAACATGTCCATTTTATTCAATTCTCTAACCTCCAAGCTTTACAATAAATTTTCGTGTAAGGAGGTCAGTAATTTTGGACGTTTTTAAAATGTGCTATAAAATTTGCTTTGTATTAATATATGAGCTTTCACTATGTCCCTAACATATCCTTCTATAATTCATTTACCTTGGGATCATTGCCGTAAGAATGCATAAAGAAATAAAGTCTGATATTCAGCTCTTTGTGTCCACATTAAGATTTTTTTTCTATTTAACGAACAGAGAATATATCCTGCAAGTTAAGTTCTTGAAGGGTGAAAGGTTATTCAAAAATAGATTTCATTACCTCTTACAAGGAAGAAACCCAAGAGACAGACTTATAAATTTTTATTGTAAATCACAAGGCAAAAGGGATGCAGAAAATGGCACGGAAGTGTGTCAGGTATGCAGGTAGAATGGCAATACCTACTTTCTGTGTATGGAAGAGACATGTGCTCTTACCCCAGCCCAAGGGGTAGGATTTTTACATGGATACATTGCCCTTTTAATATTCTGTGACAAGGAACTCACTATGCAGTACTTTCATTCCATGGTTACTTATTTGTTCTAAAACAGAGCAGACCAGACACTGAGGCTCCAGGGCTCTGATTTCAGGACCTAGAAATGTGTGGAAGTTTGTAACTGCAATTTGATCACTGACCCTTGACCCAGCTCAGTCACAAATCCTGTTAGGTGTGTTTCTTTACTTCAGCAGAAGCTGCTTAGAGACAAATCATTGTGGTGGCACACTGGGTCCACCTGAGCTGCTGAAGTGAGTAGGCAGCATTTTTCTCCCTGGTGGTAGCTTGAAGGCTCTGCTCTCTGACCTTCAGGATGACACCTCTTACCTTATAGTCATTATTTTCTACTTCCATCTCACTAGGATGCCTTAGAAGTGCAGTCATTAGAGAGCCACAGGCAGAGAAAGTGGACATGTGAGTGTGTTTGTGTGTGTGTTTGTGAGTGTGCGTCAGGAACTGGAAACTGAAGGGGAAGAAATGTCGTGTAAAAAACCAAACAACAACAAAACATTGCGAAGTTGTTTGTAATTACTCAAGGCTGCACTGCTCCCTTGCCTGCCACCACCACTGCTGCTGTTTTTCCTGATTCTGAATTTACTGGTGAACCATTAAATAGCTTTTTCTCTAGAGAAGATGGACAGGAGCCTTGTGCCATTAGCCCTGAGAGTATTGCATGACATAGTTCCCTCCTGCAATTCTGAAAACTCCCTTTAAGCACAGATTAAAATTCAGTTAAATAAGGCATGTAGGGGCACAGCAAATAGAAGCTGGGAAATGAGCAGGATATGTATGTCCCAGCAGCAAACCCAAAGGGAGATGTCAGCCCTGAGTGGATACTGATGGGAGCATACAGAGCCTTTTTGTGTGTGTGTGATCATTCCATCTATTCCATTTCTCTTTCTGCGACTTCTTCATTCAAACTACACTCATGTCTTCCTCCTCCATCATGTTCTGATTGTTGTAGTTTCTTCTTTCCTTGTAATGGTCATTGGCAAATGAAAAGACTTTTGACAAGGATTCAAACTTTGTAATCTTTGCTTGTCAAGATAAACATGCAAGGAAATATAAAGGATTCTAAGTACATTTTTGCTTCTGTTTCCATTTATTTCAAAATCACATTTTATAAATAGCTATAGACTTTTGTTGCAAGAGAAGATATTTGGCATTAGAGAAGTAAATAAAGCTTCTCTGGTTTGATATTTAGTTTTGCTTTGGGATTTAGATAATGACACAGAATGAAAATATTAAATAAATGCTACTACATAAATGGGGGGAATGCATTTACATTAGTTGCATCAATGTTTAAAACATATAAGCAGACCGGAAAGATTGCAAATAAATATCCCCTCTTCTACCCATGTATAGGTTATAGTGTCTTGTGAGGATACATGGGTATTGATAATTTGTATTTCAGGCAAGTTCATGGGGATTTTGATTATTAATGAGGCAATTGAACTCTCAGTACCATATTTATTTAACAGCAAAAGTGACCAATAGTAATACATGCTTTAAAATTTAAAGTACCTTTTATAATATGTAAATGCATGATTAAAATAGTGAAGAATTCTTCACACATGCATGAGCATAAAACCCTCATATCCTCTATTTCTGCTCCTAAAACTGACATTCAACATTTGTTATTTCAGTGTATTAATTCCCTTGCTTTAGATTTAAGTTTTTGTCCTATTTTAAGCAATTATCTTCCTCCCTCTTGTTAGAAAAAAAATGTGTACTGTACACTAGTCCTTAGATATCTACCCATTTCTTATCTGTCCAATAAGTTTACTTACATCCCCATTTCATCAAATGAATAAACTTCAGGACCAATTCTTCAGTTGTTTGCACAGTTCACCTCTCATTTATATAATTTATATGAGCACTTTACATCTCAAAGCACTGAACATTTTTGTCTTAAGTAATGTGTAAAAATTAAATGCCCATTTATATTCAGCAATGCCTTTTAAATTATTCACTGCTCTCATAGTAAAGTTGACAGGTATTGCCACAGCAACCCAGGTACTCTTTGGATTAAAGACAAATATTTGTGACTTTCAAAAAATGATTTGAAGTTCTTTGTTTTCCTCCATGATTAAATGTAAGTGATTACGGAATCAACCTGGTTTTCATTCACACATTACTGATGTTTAAAATAGTAAATATTGGTTTCCTCATGGGAAAATTATATTTTCACATGTTTTATTTTGAAGATTAAATTAACTATTCCTCTATTTTATAGCTTATATTTTATTATGTGAATTTAATTGTGTTTAATTTTTGTACTTTTTTATAATTGGCATTCATTTAAGCAAGATTTGAGTACAGAGTTTAGGCAAGTAATACCGATGATTTTGAATACTTTATATTTCTTCTGATAGTAATGACTGATTCTTATTCACTGATTCATTGATTACAATTAGCATATAAAGGTATGGCAAACAGTAGTACTACATTCATTTATTGGTGGGTGTATTGTCATAGTAAGCAGTTGTGTTTTCATTCTTTAATTACTTTAAATTGCAATAATAATTTATAATAATGATACATGAAAAATTAAATTACTTTACACAGATATTAGAAGCAAGCATATTGATTTTTTTTACCTATAGTGGTTTTAATTATTATTCTGAAAGTACAATATTTAAGATGGCAGTTTTATTGAATAATAATGTGAAAGTTAATGATATTCATAAGAAGAAATATTAAGGAAGTTTACTTAATTATTTGTATTGAGAATGTAAGCCACATATTTTCTCCTAATTTTAATATTAAGCATAGATCAAGATGATGATATTGACAAGAATATTTAGAAATTAGACTACCACCTCTTTTGAAGGCTTTACACTTATTTGTATCTTGTGTTAAGAAAAGCAACCTTTCTGAGCTTTGTAGGGTCTCATGTCCTCTAAATGTATGTGCATCTTACGATATCATCTTATTTACTGATTATGTCTAACTGTTGGGAGCACACACACTGTTCATATATGTTTCTTTTACTAAACTTTAAAAATGACTTAAGAAAATCTTATAATACTATACTCAAAATTATTTTTTCCCAAAGATACAATTATCTTTTTTAAATGACTTATCATAACCAATATTTTATTTATTTATTTATTTATTTATTTATTTATTTATTTATTTATTGTCTTTTCAAGACAGAATTCCTCTGTTTACTAACCTTAGCTGTCTTGGAACTTGCTCTGTAGACCAGGCTCACTTTGGACTCATACGATCGACTTGCCTCTGGCTCCCTAGTGCTATGATTGAAGGTATGTATCACCATGCCCAGCTAACCAACATTTTTTAATGACAATATTTTAGCATTCTTTAACAAAATGTGACCACACAGTTATGGAGGTTAGGTGTAGAATAAAGGACTAGGGTTGGAATTCCCTAGAAGAAAAATAGGATAGGCAAGGATGGAGCAGGGGTGACATGTAGAACAGGAGGATGAAATGAACAGAGCAAAGATGAGGGGATGATGCAGAAAATATGGAGAGGAACAGGAAAAACTTAGGACATTTCAGGGTTGTATGGAAATCTAAAGCAGTAGAAGCATCCCCAAAGAAATACATGGATGAAGCTGATCTAAATGAAATGGTCTAATAGTACGGAGATGGAGCCTCAACTGGATATCAGTAGTCATCAAATGAAGCTTCAAGTACTGGGAGTTGGTTATGTCTTATTGAGTTGGCCAAAAAGGCCCCAGAGGAAATCTCAAACAACTCAGGCTGTTGCTAAGGCTATTTGGGTCTTTACACAAACTTATGATGAGGCCCTATTGCTGAAGACCATACCTACGCAGCTCATCAAACATGGAGAAGTTGAACTGTTGCCCGCCAAGAGCTTTCATCCCTACTGACCAGGATTCTAGGTAGCAGAAGGTACTGTGCATGCTGCCAAAGAAGAAATGTTCACATTAATCCAGCTATGAAGTCTTTGGTCTACAGATCGTCTATATGTAAGATGTGCCAGTGCAATAGAAGCACAAAACTTGTGAGAATAATCAACCAACATCGAGTTTGGTTTAAGGCCTACTCCATGAGATGAAAATTCCTTCCTCGAACTGCTTTGGTGACCCGGAACCTGAGATAATGAAAATTAGAGACCTAGGAGAAAACCAATACCGCTGTTCTGTTAAATGAATGTAGCAATAAAAAAAACCGACTCTTAATGGAATTCTCCTGTGCTTATAGTGTCTTGTTCGGCCATTATCAGAGAAGCTTCCTCTTGAATTAGATGTGAACAAATACAGATATACAGAACCAGGCAATGTGAAGACAGAGGGAGACCTTGAAACACTCAGTCCTGTATTGAATGTCTCCATCAAATTCTCTTATCAAAGAGTAGAGTAAGTGCCAAGAGTGAAGGAGTTGATGGAGGACACCGAGGGAATACGGCCCTCTAAAAGCTGCAGGACTGAAACAATGAAATATGAAATAGCAGAATCTGTGGCAACATGCACAAGGCTTACATGGATCTACCAGATGAGGTCCCAGTACTGAGAGAAGTGGACACAAGCCTCATCTTTAACCCAGAAGTTATCTCTAATTTATAAACCCTCAGAAATGAAATATTAGATCATTCCAGGAAACTAAGCTCTCTTAGAAGGAGGCCCTATCTAACAGTCGATGAACATGACAAAATTAGCTAATTGAATTCTTTTTTTTTTTTTTTTTTTTTTTTTTTTTTGGTTTTTTCGAGACAGGGTTTCTCTGTGGTTTTGGAGCCTGTCCTGGAACTAGCTCTTGTAGACCAGACTGGTCTCGAACTCACAGAGATCCTCCTGCCTCTGCCTCCCAAGTGCTGAGACTAAAGGCATGCGCCATCACTGCCCGGCCAGCTAATTGAATTCTTGAAGGTTCTGTCAGAACTTTTATTTTTAAATTTTTATTTATTTTTTGTCATAATTCCTTTGTATAAATACTATGACTTGCAGTTGTGTGTTTTTATGAGATTTTTATGTGTATGATGTATGTGCCTCCTCATCTATATGCGTTCCTAGTACTTTGGCTTTGGTTTGTTTCCCCCTATTCTGATTTTGTTGCTATTATTTTATCTTATCCTATTATTATTTTCTGTTGTTTTCTAAGTAAAACCAAAAAAAGTGTGTATTATGATGGCTGGGAAGGTGGAAAGCATCTGGGAGAAGTAGGGAGTGAACAAACTCTAATCAGAATGTGTCTAATTTAAAATCTATACTAAATAAAATAATATGTGTATAAATAAACACATTTAAAGAGCATTGAAGGCAGACATCATTTCATCTAATTAATATGGCTATGTTCAACCATTGCCTTTCACTGCACTGCTGGTCTCCAGGAAAATCATAATTTTCGCAGAGTGTTGAAAGCAATTCTCATTAAAACATAGGAAGATGTAGTGGAACATTCATATGTTTATTCTTCATCTATTTTGTTACATCTATATTGGTGTATAGTTTTAAAGAAGTAATTTATACATGTGTTGGGTGTGTAGACTATTTTTATTGGTGAAGATCTAATAAACCCCTTTATGCTAAAAAGCAAATAAAAATATAAAAACAACAACAAAAGATCACATAGTTTAAGAAAGAGAAGTTGGAGAACATTTACAAAAATAAAGTCAGAGTAATGATTTTTGTCTCATTTTAGAAAGTAAACATCAGAGTAATACATACTATAGAGATAAATCCTATATATACATATATGAACAACCACACAATTACTTCAATTTAATAATATTAAATATTTAACAAGATTGCATAGTGACTTCCAATAATTATATTTAGTCTTCTATCTTTCCCTTTAGCTTGTCATTCTTCCTTTTTTGTGCATTTATGCTTGTAATGTAATTGTAGTATAATGTAATAAAATGATAATTATATTATCTCAGAAAATAAAAGAAACAATTAAAATTACAAAAAAATTTCTATTAAAATGATTAACTATTACACCTTTTAAGAAAAAGTATCTCAACCATGTTTAATTTGATGAATTATATATAGTGGCTAATAATTCAAATCTAAAGTCAGCAGAAGTCATTTTTTAAATTCTTTGTGATTTGATGAATAATGTATTCTTCAGGATGCACAAGTTTCAAAATTTCTTTTAGGATAAGTATTTTAGCTCTCTAACAGAAATGATTCGATTTGACCATATGTTTTTCCAAATATAATAATTTAAATAATCTTTTAAATGTTTATCACTGAAACTTGAAAAATGCTGGAAATTAGTATAACCTAAGTTGATACACACACACACACACACACACACACACACACACACACACACACCCCAAATTTCCAGGCAGACTTTTGTAGGCATTTCATGCTCTTATTTCCATTTACTCATTCCATCTCACTGTGTCCTTTGGTGGGAGTGTGGTTCATTATCAAAAGTTCTTTAGCTTGAAAAACACCTGTTTCTGTGTCTTCTTTTCTACACATGCACGTGAGAGCTATTCGCTTGCTCTGTCCATGTGAAAGCTTCCATTACTAAGTTCTGAATTGGGAAGTTCCTCTCTAGTGGATTATGCATCATTTAACAGACCATTACTCCTGCAATCACAAACTCACCAAATTGTGCCATTCTATTTCCTTCTGGAGTAATCTCTCTTCTCCATTCAGGTTCAGCATTTCCCCTTGAGATGAAAGAACTAGCACCACTGCCTCAAGAGTTGGCAATTAACCCCAAATTGCTTTTTATCATTAGGTTAAGGTACTTTTCCCCAACAACCTTCCTATTTCCTCAGAGGTTGAGAACGTATTTGGGTGTCCCCCTAATATATTTTCGTAAAGTGCAGCATAGGTGATATTAAATCGTTAACTCTGGGTCACATAGTGGCCAATGCCTCTTATCCCCTCTTAATTCAAGGTGAAACTGAATTTCCTTTCTGGGAACTATTCTCTGTGTTTGACATCTGCCTTCATTTCTCCAGAGTCTGAACTGGAAGGTCAGAAATTATATCAATGATCTGATTATAAAGGACCAGCAGAGAATAAAAATTAAAAGAAAATACATATAGCTGAGTCAATGATATTTTTGTATCAACACATCTAATGCTTGAGTTTATGTGTTAAATTTTCCAGGTTAGGAGATTTACCAAACTTATCAATCAGGAGATTTAAATTTAGACTCACCTGCTGACCTGCAGAAAGTTCCATATAATTTGACTTCTGATGATTTTTCAAACAGAAAGTGGATGTGGCTAATTCATTATGGTGGATTTTTTTCTCGTCCACCTTAGTAAAATTTGTGTGTGTGAAATCAAAGGTAATGATTTAGAATAAAACTATTGATGATGTTAATAATGGAGAAGTACAATTAACAGTGAAATATTATAGGGCAGAGTAACCTTGTCTTCCTTTTATGGAAAGTCAAGTTTGAAATTATTATAATTGCAAATATGGCCAAGAACTGATTACAGAATTGAAAACAATATTTAAATCCTATTTGATGATTTCCTTTCTTCCAGACATATACTTTATTTTCTCTGTATACTCACAGAATCTGCTTTTAAAAAATTTTGTTGTCATTAGTAGCAGATTTTATTGTTTTATTTTATAATACTCTTAATAATACTTTATCAAAAATTTACTTATTTTATCATTTTGATATTATGCTACCATGTAGAGATCAGTTTTTATAAAAGTACTTCAAAACTTCATCTTTTCACATGTATCTGTCTATTACTCATCTATTCAAAATGGCAATACATTGGAGGAAAAAGTACCACGAGAAGCAAAACACACAGCCTGAATGTGGAACTGCAGAGAAAGTCTTCAAGTATGCTTCTCCAGCCACAGGAATCGGACTAAATTTATTTATCATATTAGGCAAAGATGCTAAAGCCATTTTAACATCTTTATTTAGTTGTTACTGTTGACAACAATGTTATTGAAAGTGTGAGATGACATCCTGAAGCTATTCTCTAGAGTCCCAAAGATGCAGAACAGATCTATTGGGAAATATGTGGTATTTAGTAGACAGGCCTTACACAAGACTCAGAAGGCAGGTGCAAAATATAACCATAGTTTACTAAGCTAAATGTGTATAGACTACTAAATGCAATTATCACTTGTAAGGTTCCAAACTGAATTTTTGCAAATTTACTTAAGAATGCAATTTCCTAAAGGCCATTTTTCTCTTCTTGAACAGTAAAGCCAACTGTGTGTTCATTTTGAGAGAAAAAAATCTTTAGAATGAAGCCACTCAGTGTTTCTCAGTAAGTTAAGAAACTTCAATACAAGAACACTGTATATGTTGGGAGTGCATTAGCCTTTATACTTCTTTTTTCTTGGGTTATCATACTGCATGTCACATCATAATTCACATTCCTCTCAAAGGTGGTTGACTACTTACCTCTTTTAATAATTGGAAGTATATCACTTAGGAAAAGTGCATCATTTTGAGTGTGAAGTGGTTCCTGACAATTTATTAACACTATTTCTTTAACAGTACCACTGAAAATGAAATGTTATATGATTTATGAAGATTGGGAATTCAGACAGAAAACCCTTAGAGGGTTATTCCAAAAAAAAAAAAGTTGAAAAAAAATGTCAACTTTCTAAAGGCCCTTCAAACCAATGTCACAACTCCCATTAAAGCACTGCACTGTGTTTTCTATGACATCTTCCCACTATGGGGCAGAAATATAATTGGAATAGATCTGCAAACATTCTAAGATTGCTGCACTAAGTCTGCAGGAATTCACTTCAATTTATATGAAGTACATGCAATTTATGATGCCCCTGCTATAAAAACAAAAAGATATATTCACGTCTCCCTAGGGTTGGCAATTGCTACTGGATTTTGATTCTATACAAATAGGACCCTTGCAGAAACACTTTGTCACCCACAGGAAAATGGCTTTCTACGGCATGAAATTCACTTACATTTGGATACTTCGGTAACATCTAGCAATTATGGACTTTTTCAATTCATGCAAGTTTGTTTCTTTAAACATAAAACACTTTCCTCTACTCTTTGCCATATACACTGTGAAAAATGAATTCATCTTTACATTGTTTTTTATATTTTCTAGAAATGTATCTTAATTAACATATAAAATTTATCTAACTCTACAGTGCAAGGCACTGTATTTCTAGGGAACATGCATATATTAGGAAATAATTAAATCAAAATGATGAATATGTACATTTTCTCATAGTCTCTATTTCTTTTTATTAAAACCTTTAAAATCTCCTTGATGACTATGTCAAACATACAATACATTGTTTTATTGGTAGTAACGATGTTGCACAAATAGTTATACTGAAAGTATTTCTCTCATTATCTGTCTGTTATTTCTATAATTTCCTACTCAACACTGTCCTAAGTATTGCTCAGTCCCAATTTTACTCTGATTTTAAGCTTCTCTTTCACTGAAGAAAACTGACAAAGTGTCTGAATATGCTTAGAAGATGTTTCGTTTTTTTCTGGGTGATGACAATTCTTCAATAAGCTGAAAATGATTTATGGTGTTTCAGACTTGAGAATCATGAAGATTTCTGCTTTTTATAGCTCTAAATTTATCATTAGTAGTGACATAAATCCCAATTAAAAAGTGACTGTGCAAATTAAAACACAGGACTTAACTATAAAGACAGAAAACCTACAGTGGGATCTGTTTTACTGTTTGAGTCCCAATATCAGTTTTAGACTCTTGGGGACTTATTACATAGTCACATAATAGTTGCCTACATGTCAGTTGGAGGTAATATCAGTACTTAGCAAGTATATATGGGTAACAACACTCACAAAGCGCACATGTATTTTTAACATTTAGTGTATAGTGCAAACCAAAATATTTGATTCTACTTATGTCTCGGTTTCTCCAAGTGTGGTACAAGGTAACAAGATCATGGCTTCGGTGATATCCTGTGGAACACATAACATTCTAAACACATTTAATTGAAAGTTGATTCTCCTACCATATCAAATAGCACATTCTGCATAGTGAACTCTCACATTCTGAATCCATAGAAATACATGTGAGGGCAGGCTGGACAGTGGGGAAGGGTCACAAGGTCAACTTTCTTACCAATTAAAAGCCTTGAACCCTTATGTCACACGATCTTGTTTTTCTCCTATATACAGATTGCTGCTAGATGTTATAGATCTTGATTTCAATGTTTGTTTTCACACACGTCTATCAGATATATACACATCTAATATATATAATAAACATTATCTAATATATGCTTAATGTATGTGTTTTTCATTTCTTTCTTTCATATTTCTATATGGGGGTACAATTTAATGTTTCCAACCACGGAGTTTTCTCCAAGTCAGTCTACTTTGCCAATAGATCTCTCTAGTTATTACTATCATCCAATCGTTTTATTTCCTATTTTTTGAGAGTTTGTTTACTTTCTCTGTAGACCAGAAACCTTTAATATTTCATGTGGAAGTGTTCACATGCTTCTTCTACCTGTTTAGTTTTCTTCAATGTTTTCTTCCCAACTTACAGGACTTTCTGTTCATGTCTAGCACCTGCTTTTACTCTCTCCTATTTTGCTCTGATTGGCCGCTTAGATTCTTTATATATATATATATATATATATATATATATATATATATATATATATATATTGCAGTTTCTCCTCCCTCCTCTCCTTCCATTCCCTCCTTCTCTCCTCTCTGCCCCATTGCCAATTCACTCCTCTGTTTCTGTTCAGAAAGTGGCAGGCTTCTGCTAGGTATCAACAAAACAAGGCATATCAAGTTTTAGTAAGACTAAGGACTTCCCCTTTTATTTAGGCTGGGCAAGGCAATCAAGTATGAGAAATAGGTTTCCAAGATACAGCCAAACATTTGGGACAGCCCCTACCCCCTACCCCCACTGTTAGAAGTCTCAAAAGTAGACCAAGCTACACAGCTGTCATTTTTCTGTAGAGGACCTAGGTTGGTCCCATGTAGGCTCCCTGGTTGTTGGTAAAAACTCTGTGACTTCCTATGACAGGTTTCTGTGGGTTTTCTTGTGTTGTTCTTGACATGTATGGCTCCTACAATTCTTTCTCCCTCTTTTTAGCAGGATTCCCCAGAGTTCAGCCTAATCTTTTGCTGTGCACCGCCTCCTGCTGTCTGCACTCTATGCGCTAGAACCCAGTTTGCAAACTTCGGGCAAGGGGCTGTTGTTGAGGAAACACACGCAGAGACAAACCGACACATGGACCGTCTTAAATACCCTGCAGTCAATGGCCAAGAGGTGAAAATCCCATCCTCTGATCCTCTAGGCAAAGTAACATCAATCAGAAGGCTCTAGCAGGAAAGCGCAGCTGAAGTCCAGGACTCAGTTAGTCCCAACAATCTTTGACTGTGGGTCTCTTCATTGGTTTCCATTAGTTACTGGAGGAAGGCTCTCTGACGACAATCAGAGTAGTCACTATTCCGATCCCAGGGGATAGCCAGTTCTAGCTATGTATCCACTATTGCCAGGAGTTTTAGTTCCCTTGCATCGTCTTTCTACCTACCAAAATTCTCCCCCCATTTTCAGTCATCTCTTTTAGTACTTTCCCCCTCCATCCATCCCCCAAACCAATCCCTCAAGTTCCCATCCCTGTCTATTCCCACTACACCCTGAAGATCTTTTCTATTTCCCCTTCCCAAGGAGATCCATACGTCTCCCCTTAGGCCCTTCTTGTTGTCTAGCCCCTCTTGGTCTGTGGTCTGTAGCACAGTTATTTCTGAGTGAGTACATTTCATGTGTGTCTTTCTGGGTATGGGTGACTTCATTCATAAGGACTTTTCTAGTTCCATCAATTTGTGTTGTAATTTCATGATGTCATTACTTTTTACAGCTGAGTAGTACTTCATTGTGCAAATGTGCCATTTCTTTATTTATTATTTGATTGAGAGGCACCTGGGATTTTTCCAGGTTCTAGCTATTATGAATAACACTAGTGTGAACATATCTGAGCAAATGTCCTTGTGGTATGATAGAGCATCCTTTGGGTATATACCCAAGAGTGGTATAGCTGGGACTAGAGGCAGATGGATTTTTAATTTTTTGAGAAACCACCATATTGATTTCCAAAGTGGCTACATAATAGTGCACTCCCACCAGCAACAGAGGAGTATTCCCTTTACTGCCCATCCTCTCCAACATGAGATGTCATTTGTGTTTTTTATCTTAGCCATTCTAACAGGTGTAAGATGAGCTTACAGGTGTAAGCTCTGTTGTAAGGAGCTGCGGGCTGCTTCCCTGCCACCCCAGCTCCCGGCCACCTGGCTAGCTTATGCCCTGAAATAATTACACGGAAACTGTATTGTTTTAAACACTGTTTGGCCCATTAGTTTTAACCTCTTATTGGCTAGCTCTTACATATTGATCTAACCCATTTTTAATATTCTGTGTAGCACCACAGGCTGGTGGCTTACCAGGGAGGATCTTAACCTGTGTCTGGTGGGAGAATCATGGTAACTGTCTGACTCAGCTTCTTTCTCCCAGCATTCTGTTCTGTCTACTCCGCCTACCTAATTTCTGTCCTATTAGTGCCAAGCAGTTTTCTTTATTAATTAACCAATGAAAGCAACAGATAAATACAAGACCCACCTCCATCATTTTTCCTTTTTCTGTTTAAACAAAAAAGAAAGGCTTTAACTTTAACGTAGTAAAATTACATATAACAAAACAGTTATCAAGTAAGAATTACAGTTACAATATTTATATCTATTTTATCTTTTATCATAACTAAGGAAAACTATAACTAACCATTCTGCAACTCCATCAAAGACTCCAGAAGGATATAATATTACCTAAGCAAACAAGAACTAAGAAAACTCTAGAAATGAGAGTCATCTCGCTGCCTGAACAGTCACCCAAAGTTCTTTTGTACTGCTGGGGCATTTGTCTTCATCCTTCAGGCCCATAGTTTCCAACAGACATTTCCATAAAGCAGGAAATTACAAAGACAGTCAGTCACTATCTGCTGTGTCTTGTAGAATATCTTGCAGACTCTTTCATGAGTCAGGAACCCCGAATGACCATCTCACCTTTAGGCAAGTTCAGCAGTCCTCTCTCTGCAGGTTCTCTGTGTCCAGTTTATGCAACAGTCCAGGCAAGAGCAGTTTCTTGCCCGAATGGCTATCAAACTCCATAAGGATCCTCTTCAATGCCCATCTTCCTCTTGAAGTAACCGGTGCTGCCAGGAGCAGACATGTCTCATTGTCATGAAAAGCCCTAAGTTATTAAAATATTTTAAATGCCATATTCTGCAGTCTTTGAAAGATATGTAGAATGTTTATCTAACTGAAATATATCTCTATATATCCATAAAACCTAACTAACATGACTACAAGCTTGACTATTATTGATGATTATCCATTAACAACCTATATTTCCTAATTATACATTACATTTTTAAATGAACTATACAATCACAATACCTTAATCAATATCAGAAATGCATATACATATAACAAAATTGACCTTAAAATCCATACCAATGCAAATTATTCATATCTATATCATATCCTCCTTTAAACATAAAAGAACATTTATAAACAATATTTGGGAATATAGGCGCAGTTATTTCTCTCCAAACTGCTTCCTGCTGAATGGGGGCGCTGTTATTTAGATCTTTCATGATGTAACTGTGTTCCAGGTTCATCTCAGTCACCAGTAGAGTGAAGTAATTTTTGAAGGTGTTCATAGCAACCTTTCAGGAGGGTATGGTCTATCATACCATATTGGGATAGACGTAATCCACAGGGTCTCATCCTCTGTGAAAACAAAAGAAGACCCTTTCCAAAGCATCATATCTTTAGACCCAAATTCTGAAGTCATACCCTCATGATATCCATTCTGGTTCCACTTGGCAGCCCATATAATGAAAAGTCTCTCTGTACTTAGCTCCTTCACAGTCAAAAATTTTAAAGAAAACACAATGTACATAATCTAGACTCTCTGTGAATTTTCCATTTTTACATGGCTTATTTTTACTCTGTCACTTTATTCTGTCTCTTTAAAGACTTTACCCTTTTTTTTAAGGACATTAACTTTATTCTTTATATTCTTTTTCTTCTCTCTCCCAAGCTTATGTCCATTTATCCAACACTGTGACTCATTTAGTGGTCTGAATCTGTCCTATTGTGAATCTGCAATTTTTTACTATCCAGGAGTATTTTTTAAAATATTAAGCTCAGTCGTTTTGGGTTTCATCTCCCTGATGGCTAAGGATGTTGAATATCTCTTAAGTGTTCCTGAGACATCTGAGATTCTTCTGAGAATTCTCTGTTTATGTATGTACCCCATTTTTAATTGGATTATTTTGGGGTTTTAATGTCTAGTTTCTTGAGTTTTTTATATATTTTGGATATCAGCACTCTTGGATGCTGAGTTGGTGAAACTCCCTTTCAGTTCTAAGTGCTGTTATTTTGTCCTATCGGCAGTGTCCTTTGCCTTTTAGAAGCTTTGGATGCCTATATTCTTAGCAGTACTTACAGTGATATTTCTGAGTTTTCCAAAACACCTTGGTTCTTATACTTTACTACTGATTAAATTCATATTTGGCCATTAATCCTGGGATGATGTGGAAATTTGTCTATTGTTCTTAAGTCATTCTGCACATTAGTTTTTATCTCGTGAATAAGGAAAGTTAGTTACTATCAAATCCACACAATATTTGAGGACAACCCTTAAATAAACTTTATTTCAAATGTTCTTGAAAGAATGTGTCCATCACACTAGAAGGTAATATATTTAAGTGATTTGTAAAGACTTCTCTATTTCACATTAACAGTATTTGATATCAATGATGATACAGCATGTTGTAATAAACTTCTGTACTCCTGGGTAAAGTGAACATTAAATAACATTCATTTTCTTTGAGTCTTAACTTGCTCAGATTTTACAGCTTAAAACATTTTACGTGGTTTAGTTTTCCATCTTAGTGTTTCAGGAATTGAATTTTCAGCTTCAATAAACTGTTTAATTTTCTTCCTTCACAAACTCTTTAGCAACTATTGTTTTCCCTTCTGGGCTATAATTTCCTTTTCAGATCTTGGATTATAACTATGAATGGTTTCTTCGAGTAACACCCCTACAGCTAAAGTCTCTAACAAGAAATGGGCAGCCTTGGTTTGAAAGCATGAAAATCACTATTAAGAGGTTTTGTGTTAGTTAAATAAGAATGCACACATATAATAACTGTAAAATATTTGTGAACATACTGAAAAAATCAACACATAACTATTGGACTGCATAGTTTTATTTTTCACAAGGAAAGAGATGAAACTGAGTTTCTCAGTTGCACAGTACTTCCTTTTCAAAATTGCCTATTCCTTTTCACCACTTATGCACACGCGCACTCACACACAAATTATATATTTGTGAGATTCTGAAGTTTACAATATTTTTGTAAATTTTTAAATTGATTTTGATTTTTGTATGTATGTGTCTGCTTGCAGTACTTCTACTACAGGTGCCTGGGAGCCCAGTAAAGGATCTGAGTTTATTGGAACTCAAGTTTCAAACAGTTGTAGAACACCTGAGATGGGTTCTGTTATTCAGTCTCTGGTATTCTACAAGAACAAGGAGTGTTCTTAACAGTCAAGTCATTTCTTTGGTCCCAGTAATGACATTATAAAATGCCAATTTTCTTTCCCACTAATGTTAGTGCTCTTTTAATTATATCTTTGAGAATTTTTTACAAATAAGTTTTGATCATAGTCACCCTTTCTACCCCAACAATTTCCAGGTACACCATCCTTTTCCTTCTCACTCTGCATATTGTTTGCTTGTCTCGTCTCATAAAGTCAATTTGTGCTTCCTAAACACCATAGAATATGTAGCTTTCCACTGAAACAACATGACTTTTCATGGGTTACATTCTTAAATAAAGCTCATTTTTCCTTTTTTAGAAACAAACGAGTACCAATATTTCATTGATTAGAGGTAGAATTTCCAGCACAACTCCCCTCCATTAGTTGGAATTTGGTCTCACTTGCCAAGGTACTAGTCCTATATAACCACAAGTGCATATAGCCACAAGTGCTATAAGTGCATGTGTGTAGCTTCCCGATCATGTCCAGAAGACACTACTTCCTTGTAGTTATCATCACTGATTCTTTAACTCCTTCTGCCTCCTCTCTGAATTAATTTTTGAGCTATAGGAGGAACAGATGCAGTATCAATGTTCCCTTTCAGCCTGAACAGTCTGAAGTCACTTACTCACTGTATCTTGGTCAGCTATGAGAGTGTGTTGATTAGAATCTATTGTAAACAGAAGCTACTCTGATGAGAACTGATAGATGCCTTAATGTGAAAGTACAGGATAAATTATTAGTAGTTAGTTTAATATTATTTCTTTTTTAGCACACTAATACTATTAGATTCTCTTCTAAGGCTTAGTTATAGATTCTTAGACTGATAATGCTACATATGGGTTTTAACTTCTGAAATCCAGTTACAAAGAGTTGTTCACTTCTATTATGTTCCTGTCTTTATTGTTTGAGTGACCATGTTTTGCCAGGTTATTCATTATTTGAGTTTGCATGGTTCACATATGAGTATGATCAATGATTTTTTTCTCCCCTGGTAGCATGCACAACAGTTTCCAGTACTGGGAAAACACTTGCAGGTTAGTACCAGCTTGATTTCTCCATCTTCTACAATTCAAGTATGTGATGCTGTCAACAACAGGATTTAGTTCTGAAGGAAGATTAGGTTCATTGACAATTGTGTTATTTGGGAATCTTTGAGACATCATTGGCCAACAATTTGAAAAGAAGTAGCCTACTCCTGGTGTAGAAGGTCCTTCTGCTTATGTGTTGCTTTCATTGGTTAATCAATAAAGAAACTGATTGGCCTGATAGGGTATAACTTAGGTAGGCAGAGAAGACAGACTTGAATTCTGGAAGGAAGAAAGCAGAATAAGAGAACCGCCATGGAGCAGCCAGAATCAGACATGCTGAATCTTTCCTGGTAAGCAACGACCTCGTGGTGATATACAGATTAACAGAAATGGGTTAAATCAAGATGTGAGAGTTAGCCAATAAGAGGCTAGAGCTAATGGGCCAGGCAGTTTTTAAATGAATACAGTTTCTGTGTGATTATTTCTGGTGTAAGATAGCTAGGCAACTGGGATGAGAAGCAGCCTTACAAGTGATCCTTGTAACATACTCCTATTACTGAACACTTTATTTCTTAGCCTTTGGTGCTGATGGAGGCATTGTTGCCCCATTGTGGAATAACTCCATTGATTTCTTTCATGTCTATGTACATATACACGTTTTATGAATCTGTGTATTATATTTCTATGTGTCTTTTATAAAAGTCTTTAATGTTGTTTATCACTCCCAGTTTCACTGTTCTCTTCTACTCGCCTCTTTAAAAGCTCGATTTACCTCATCCTGTATCAAAATTCCCCCTTAATCATTAATACCAGTGATTTCTTTCGTCTCTTCCTTGAAAGCCCTTATCCATTATCCTTAGTAATTTTAAGAGTTCTGTAGACATTCCTACTGTAGCAAACATATGTAACAACTGAAAGTATTTAATATGCACAAATGAGATAAAATATGTTAACACTTGTCTTTCTGGGAGTGAGTATATCACTCGGGATATTCCAAACACTACCACCTATTCATTTGCAAATTTCAAAATTTCATTTTCCTTCATAGCTGAGTCTTATTTAAATGTGTAAATATATCATATTTTCATTATCCATTTGTCATCGTGTGATTAGCATCTATCCAGTTTCCTTTTACTGAATATTGTGAGCAAAGCAGAAATCAAGATGAGTGAGCAAGTTTCTGTGTGATAGGATATTTGCGTAAATGTTTGTGAAGGACAGGTTAATATGAACATAACTCATTGTACAAATATCATCAAAACTCATTCATTGTACATAGCTGATTCATTTGGAATCAAGGTTAATGCTCTTAATCAAGGCATAGTGAAATGCAGAGTACCAAACAAACTATGAATGTGTGTTTGTATAAGAGGTATGCAGAGTGTTAATTAATTGAAAAAGAGTTTTACCTTAAATAATTGATAATTTTTAATAAATAAGTTATTTTAATATTGGACAAGGTATCCTAGTTTTAGAATCACCATGATCCTAAATGCTTTTGAGATGAAATATGGTAAATCTTCCTGAAACTTTAGCAAAAAATGAGCTCCTTCTCTTTAATCAGAATTCCACTTTCTCTACTAACAAATAGTATTTGAAGCTTGAAATGTGTGAGATCAATTTCCAACTCCAAATTTATGACAGTTGAGTAGGAGCCAGATTGGTGAAATTGTGTCCATCCATCCCTAAAGCTATTAGTTCTCAGGCCTGCTGATAGAAAGATCAATGCAACACAAAGAGTAGCAAGTCAATGTAAGATTGAGAGCCTTTCTATGCTGTCATTATGAGATGAACATATTTAATTCTGAAACATATATTTGGAAATGTGTAAGTGTAATAAGATTAAATGAGAACTGGTTGCAACTTGAGAAAAATTAGTCATACTGATTTGATAAAATTTATAATGTTGGTAAATATACCACACATGAATAACACACACACACACACTCATTTGAACTTATAGACACATTATTTTAAATGTAAGAAACCATAAAAACTATAAAAATGTACAACAAAGAATGTTTCTATTATGATATGTAGCATGCCTTATACTATATATATATATATATATATATATATATATATATATATATATTTAAAAGGAACAAACTTTTCCCAGTGAGTCTCTTTTTATACAGAAGAAAAAAGTCTATTTTCAATAAAATGGAAAAACACAACCTTGTATTTTTTTAATATTTCATTTTCCCTTAAATATCAGAAAAGCCCTGTTTTCTAACAGCATACATTGTCAGATTTTAGGTATTTACTAGTTTAAACTTGAACAATATTGTGAATTTATACTTCTCCTCTTGCTCAGGATAACTATATTCTAAACATTTTTTTTGAGTCCTGAATATTATCCTACTGATCAGCATATAGATTTTATTCTAGTCTTAGTCAATATTGTCATGTTTCTATTCATACAATGAGTGATGTGGGATTTCCCTATGTATGCTGTGAATACCAATGGTTAATACAGGAACTGCTTTTGGTTAATAGCCGAACTGTAGGGGAACAGATCTAGGCAAAACAAACTAAGCTGAATGCTGGGAGAGAGAAGGTGGAGCCAGAGAGAAGCCATGTAGCCCTGCCAGAGACACACAGAATTTTAGTCAGTATATCATAGCCATTTGATGATACCAAGATTAATAGAAATGGGTTAAATTAATATGCAAGAGTTAGCCAATAAGAAGCTAGAGTGAATGGGCCAATTAGTGATTTAATTAATACAGTTTCTGTGGTGATTATTTTGGGGCTAAGTGGCCAGGAACTAACTAGTGGCCTCCACTCCTCCAACAGATGAAAGGCACTGTAAGCATTTTATTACAGGTCTAGGAATATGAATTTGTAAGACATATCATGTCATATAGTAAATAAGAATTTTTGCTTGAGTAAAAGAAAAAAATGGATTCATCCACATATTTATTGTATCTTATATTAGCATGTTTAGCTGATGTAATAAGAAAGGAAAGGGAAATGGATGGCTTTAGCAAAGGAATGAAAGAAATAAAATAGTTATTATTCAGGCCAAAATTCTACTAAAATCAAAAGTGATTGATATTATGGGATATGACAAACAATGGAAAATTATTTAGTTCTATTTTTAAATAGTTGAGATTAACCAAAAATATTATCATTTATGAAAACATGAAATACTTAGAAATTTCACAGTGTGAACAAGACATGGTCATTACAAATAAAACCTGATTGACAGTAAATAAAATAAGGTGAAATATATTTAGAAATTGGCATTTGTCTGTTGATTGTATTAAGTACAATTAAAAATTAATTCTTATTTTTTAAAGAAAATTTGAAATTATTTCTCTAGATTTCAAAGGTCTAGTTTTATTGCAGTACCATTGTCAAATACATCCATATTCTTTTAATGGAGAATAGTACAGATTATCTTGATTAAGAAAAATATATTTAGAACATAAATAGTACAGAATTCAAACCGTTTTCTAAGATACATTCATGAAAATAATGTGTTATCGGTAGAAAGGTAGAATGACAAAATGATAGATGGAAGAATAAAGAAAGAGACATGTACATAGAGGAATACATATACACATACAAGCAAACACATATGTATACATACACACAAGTATTTCTTTAGTTTTGACAGAATAAATTACAACAAAATAAACAGGCTTTTAAAATAAATTCTAGTAACTAATTTTCTACATATTTATGGGAAGGAATGAACCTTTCAACTTTCTATTTATTTATTAACTTATTTTTCCATTTAAAAATTTACACTTCCTCCCCTTCTCCCATTCCTCTCCTGCTCCTCCACTCACCCTTCTCCTTCCCCCTCCCTCCTTAACAGAGGGCAGGAAACCCTGCCCTGTGGGAAGTCCAAGGCCCTCCCCCCTATGTCCAGGCCTAGGAAGCTCTGCATCCAAGTAGACTAGGGTCCCAAAAAGCCAGTACATGCAATAGAAACAATTCCCAGTGTCTTTCTCAATGGCTTCTTAGTCAGCCCCCGTTGTCACCCACATTCAGAGAGTCCGGTTTGATCACATGCTAGTTCAGTCCCAGTCCACCTGCATTTGATGAGCTCCCATTAGAACAGGCACACTGTCTCAGTGGGTGGACAAACCCCTTGTGGTCCTGGCTTCCTTGCTCCTCTTCTTCTCCCTCCTTCTGCTCTTCAACTGGACCTTGGGAGCTCAGTCCGTTGCTCTGATGAAGGTCTCTGTCTCTACCCTTATCCATCGCTGGACGAAGATTCTGTGGTGATATTCTAGATAACCATCAGTGTGATAGTGGGGCAAGGCCAGTTCAGGCACTCTCTCCTCTGCTGCCCAAGGACCTAGCTGGGGACATCCCCGTGGACACCTGGGATCCCTTCTAGATCCAAATCTCTTGCCAATGCTAAAATGGCTCCCTTAATGTAGATATCGTCTTCCCTGCTCTTTTATCCTCCCTTCCTCCATCTCCACCCTCCCACTCCCCCAAGCTCTCTCAAGTCTTTCCTTTCTCCCTTCTCTTTCCCCCTCTCCCCTTCCCCCATCCCCACCCCCATCCTCCCAACTTTTGCCCGGAGATCTTGTTTGCTTCCAATTTCCAGGAAGATTTATATATGTTTTTCTTTGGGTTCACCTTGTTATTTGGCTTTCTTTAATCTATTAAGTTACCAAAGTTAAAAGCACCTTTGACCAGTTCATTATATATATATATATATATATATATATATATATATATATATATATATGTTCTTTCTTGAAATGGCCAATGAATTTCCAAGCAAGGTTCAAAATTTATAAATCATAAAGTGAATGAAAACATGTATTTTACATTTGCCAAGTATACTAACCAGGAGAGAGAGAGAGAAAGTTGGGCTTAATTTCATGGTTAAATAGTATAAAATTCCTCCATGGAAGTGCAGTGTGTTGGGTTGAATAAAAATGACCCTCATGGGTTCATAAGGAGTGGCACTATTAGGAGGTGTGTCCTTGGTGGTATAGATGTGGTTTTGTTGGAGGATATACATCACTAAATGGGAGGACTTTGACATCTCAGATGCTCACGCCTGGCCAGTATGTCGCTGTCTCTTCCTGCTGCCTGAAAAGCCCTTGCTTGCCTTTCTCACACTACATCTGCCTGCACACTGCCATGCTTTCCATCAAGATGATAATGGACTAAATATCTGAACTGAAAGCCAGTCCCAATTAAATGTTTTTCTTTTTAAGAGTTGCTGTGATCATGGTGTCTCTTCACAGCATTACATATCCTAAGATAGAAGTTGGTACCAGAGACTGGGGTATTGCTGTGATAACCTGGACCAGGTTGTTGCTTGGAAGAATGTGGACTTAGGGAATTTGGACTAGAAAAGAAGCTGAATGATTTAAGCAGAGCTTCATGGATCATGCACATAGTAGGATGGAAGGCCGTGCTGCAGAGGGTGATTTGAACTGTGAGAACCCTCACTCAAGAGGTTTTAAAGGAGAAGAATTTTAGTATAGTTCCTAAAAACTGTGCCTGTAACAGTTTGGTTAAAAATGTGGCTCCTTTTGGCCCTTTTCTGAAAAGTCTGCCTGAGGTTCAAGTGAAGAGTTTTGGTTTAATTGCACTGGTAGAGGAAATCCCAAAAGAGCCTAGTATTGACTGTTGTGTGGTTGCAAGCATTCGCTTTTATGAAGATCTGTAATGAAAAGGAGCAGGCTGAACTCAGAAAATGCAAAATTGACAGTACAAGAAGAATAGCGGCAGCGAGAACGCCCATTTTCAGAGATAAACAGATGAAAAAATAGTCTGATATCAAATAGAATGAAGAGAGTGATACCCTCAGGGCAAGGTCCCACCCAACTAAGCTTCCAACTAGTAAAAAGGAATTAAAGAAAAGAAAAAGCCCAGAGCCAGGTATGATGGCATATGCCTTTAATTCCAGCACTCTGGAGCAAGAGACAGGCAGATCTTTGAATCTGAGGCCAGCCTGGTCTAAAGATTCAGTTTCAGGACTGCCAAACTTAGGCACAAAAGGAAAACATCGAAAACAAAAAATTGGTGATGACATAATTGAATAAGGAGGCCATGTTCAAGCCCCAGAAAGCAGCAGAATTTAGCAGGTTCAGCCACATGGTTCTGGCTTTAGAGTCAAGTATAGAAAAGGGGATGTTCCTCTACGGTTAAGAAAAACAGCTGAGGACAGGCATGCCTCAGTGGTGGCCGCAATGGGGACCTAGAGAAGTCATTGTGTGAAGCTGTGAAAGTGAAACCCGAGTTGTCTTGGATACCCCAAAATGTTGTAGATGCCAAAGTAATGAATGGGATGCCTGCATAAAAGAGTGGCTAACAGGGCATAAAAACAGCCCAAGAGGAAGAAATGTGTCGCAGTCACCAAACCTGAAAGGAGTTGGACATCTGAAGACTGTTCTGACTTAAGTCATGGAAATGCAATGTTT
Organism: Microtus pennsylvanicus; assembly: GCF_037038515.1. Lineage (NCBI taxonomy): Eukaryota > Metazoa > Chordata > Mammalia > Rodentia > Cricetidae > Microtus > Microtus pennsylvanicus. The sequence goes on from NC_134579.1 coordinate 18,657,382, forward strand.
TACAGGTTGCCCAGATTGTTTCCAGTCTTGTTTTGCTTCAGTATTTCTCCAGTATGCTTCCTTTCCTTCATTTTGAAATGGTAATGTCAAACATGTGCATTGTATGTTAAAAGTATGTGATTTTTTACATTTTGATTTTACAGAGGATTACAGTTAAGAATTGTTATGAGTCTCAGAGGGACTTAGGACTTTGTATTTTTAAATAAGTTTGAGACTGTTATAGACTACGAGGACTTTTGAAGTTGGACTAAATGCATTTTGCATTGTGATATAGTTACAAGCCTTTGGGAGTCAGAGAGTGGAATGTGGTTGTTTGAAAGAAAATGGTCCCCTAAAGTAGTTGTACTATTTGGACTCGTGGCTTTTTTGGAGTCAGTGTGGCCTTGCTTGCAAAATTATGTCACTGTGGAGGTGGGCTTCCAAGTCTCATATATGTTCAAACCCCACCCAGTAAGACAGACCACTTCCTGTTGCCTGTGCAAGATGTAAAACTCTCAATCACCTCTTGAACACCATGTCTGACTGCAAACCACCATGTGCCACCACAATAATAAAAGAAATCTCTGACCTGAAAGCCTTCCAATTAAATGTTTTCTTTTGCAGGAGTTGCTGTGGTCATGGTGTCTCTTCACAGCAATAGAAACCCTAACAAAGACAATCTACTTGAATTGATTGCCTGGATGTTTTGTCGTATAACACTTTTATAGGGCTACATACATTTCCAATAATGAACTAGATGTGGCTAGCTTTAGTTGCTTATTCTAAGCCTAGGGCCAATGAAATGCTTGTGCGGAAATATGGAAACCAAAACCGGGAGTTTGTGATGTCTCTTTCTTGGTGTTAATGCTGATGTGGGCTCTTTGGTTCACTGTATCTTTTACACAGCAGCTTTATGTGCTGCTACTCTGGGGGTCTGCTCTAAGTAACTTTTCCTAAGTAGCTACTTAGGAAGCTCTTTGACACTTTACAACCTGGAGATTTAATCTTTTGGAAGAAAAAGCAAAGGATGATTTCTTTTGAATTTGAATCAATAGGAGTTTATCAGGCTCCCATAGAGACCTGTGTGGAGTCAGAGAACATGGCCACCTGCACACCTTCACAGAACTGAAGCTTATAAAAAGAAATCATGGATCCAATGAGGCCACCATGGAGAAGACAGCATAAGGGAAGGTAAAGAAAGGAGATTTTCTGCTGTGGAAAGCTGTAGGCTACAAATCACACTTAGAGACATGCAGCCCATCACTGTAAAGGAGTCTCAAGGTCCTCGGGATGGATTATGTGGGCCTTTAAATCACTGAAATGGCCATGGCCTTTAAATTTGAAGATGAAGTTATCCTGCAGACAAAATTTGCAAATGGTTACAACACAAATCAAATCTGTACATCATTTGAGAGGCTTATCAGCATGCAAGGATATGGATTTGGCTAAACCCAATGGAGTCTCTGATTTTAACTATAGGTCTGAATTCATCTCACCCACCCACCAAACCATGATTCATAAACAAGGTAGACAGTAATTCAGGTTGAGTGCCACATACGTGTCATGCAGCCAATGCTCCCAGAATACTGGCAACAACATTACATTGTCCTCTTTACAAGCAGTGCTTTGTGGACCTGGATGAATGCATCTTCATCTTGGTTTAAGTATTTACTCCTACACTGGAGAAAGAATAACAGCGCCTTGTAGCTCAAGATGTTTAGGATTCAAAATTTAACAAGAGTGGCCATTGGTTTCTAAAAGCTGCCTTCCCGAGAGATCAAAGACCATTCTTTAAAAAAGAAACCAATGCCGAAACCCCAAACACCAATATCCACATGATGAGCGACTCGTGTTCTGATCTTCACAGACACTCATTTTATAAAGAATATGAACTGAGTTTTCACTTACATTTGCCAAGGCCTTAGATATTAAGTAATATCAGATGCTAAATGAAAAGAAATGAAATGGGCATAACACTGCTTAATGCTTTCTCATTGTGGCATTGTCTTAGCTATTTTGAAGAAAATAAACCTATTTAAGTATGTTGTGTATTATCTGCTAATATTTTCAGCAATGTCTATTGTTTCTAGTTGAAAACATTGATCTTCAGAGCATACTTAATTTAGGGCTGGGTGGCTTGCTCAGTGACTAAATACTTGTCATGCAAATGTGAGGAAGTGCGTTTGAATCTCCAGAACACACATAAAAACTGGGTGGGCATTGTGGTCACATATAATGCAGGCCTCAGAAGACAGAGATGGGATTCTCCAAAGCATTTTGGCTGCAACACTAGCCATGACAGCATTGTTTTTTATTGAAAAACGTTTGCAGCACCAGTTCTGGGACCTGACACTTTATTTTTTCTCCAAGGGCATACATACATAAAGGCAAAACACTCTTATCCATAAAAATAAAAATAAATTCATATTAAATAAAATAAGCTCTGACGACCACATCTTGTAGATCAATTGTTTGGTACTTTGTGCATAAAGGAATTTAATGTGGAAACCTTTTATTAAGATATTTGTTAGTATGTGATAAGGTCATGCACAAAAATGAGGAAAGCAAAGACACAGATATTTTGCCTATTATGAAAGAATAATTAAATAATTTGGCCAAAGCAATGACTAATTTTTCATATTCATAAAATTAAATATCATATGTAAAGCAAATTTCATGATATATAAGCACTTCTTTTCAATTTAGTTATGTTTTTGCATCTACAGAAATGTCTATAAATTTGTTAAACTTTGGGAAACTATTCCCTGGAGGAATTATAAAACATTATGCTTTGTATTATGGAATAAAAATTATTAATTTCAGAGAATTTACCCTCATTTAGTCATCTCAATTTTCAATTTTTTAATCTTTTTTTTTAAATTTTATTTATTTATTAAGGATTTCTGCTTCCTCCCCGCAACCGCCTCCCATTTCCCTCCCCCTCCCCCAATCAAGTCACCCTTCCTCATCTGCTCAAAGAGCAATCAGGGTTCCCTGACCTGTGGGAAGCCCAAGGACCGCCCACCTCTATCCAGGTCTCCTAAGGTGAGCATCCAAACTGCCTAGGCTCCCCCAAAGCCAGTACATGCAGTAGGATCAAGAACCCACTGCGATTGTTCTTGAGTTCTCAGTATTTCTCATTGTCCTCTATGTTCAGCTAGTCCGGATTTATCCCATGCTTTTTCAGACCCAGGCCAGCTGGCCTTGGTGAGTTCCCGATAGAACATCCCCGTTGTCTCAGTGTGTGGGTGCACCCCTCGCGGTCCTGAGTTCCTTGCTCGTGCTCTCTCTCCTTCTGCTCCTGATTTGGACCTTGAGATTTCTGTCCCGTGCTCCTCTGTCTCTGTCTCCTTTCATCGCGTGATGAAGGTTAATATTCATGAGGATGCCTATGTGTTTGTCTTTGGGTTCACCTTCTTACTTAGCTTCTTTAGGAACATGCATTATAAGCCCAATGTCCTTTATTTATGGCCAGAAACCAAATATGAGTGAGTACATTCCATGTTCCTCTTTTTGGGTCTGGCTTACCTCTCTCAGGATAGTGTTTTCTATTTCCATCCATTTGTATGCAAAATTCAAGAAGTCCTTGTTTTTTACTGCTGAGTAATACTCTAATATGTATATATTCCATACTTTCTTCATCCATTCTTCCGTTGAAGGGCATCTAGGTTGTTTCCAGGTTCTGGCTATTACAAACAATGCTGCCATGAACATAGTTGAGCATATACTTTTGTTGTATGATAGGGCCTCTCTTGGGTATATTCCCAAGAGTGGTATATGCCGATGTAGAGCATATATCTGGCCTCTTTTCTGACTGTGGGATTCAGTTTCTGATCTCTGTTTCAGGAGAGGATTCTGATTTGTGGGCCTACTCCTAAATAAAAAACTGTCTGTTTCTCAGTTCTGAGCTAGTGTGGGATTCCTTTTAAACATTCTTCCATATTGACTGAAGACAGCAATAAATATGTTTATATGGATAGGGAAGTACTAGGAGATCTCAGACCCTCATAAAGAACTACAGGAAAGAAAGGAAAGGTGGGAGTAACATAGGTTGTGTTTCCCAAGGAAGAGTACACCAATTGATTATACAATACCAAGTGGCCATTTCATTTGTGTTTGCCTTTAAAAAAATATTATAAGCCAGGAAAATGCTGCATGCCTTTAATCACAGCATTCAGGAAGTAGTGACATGGGGATCCCTAAGAGTTTAATTTTGCTGTTGTTTGTTTATTTGTTAAGAGTGAAAGAAGGCAAAAAATAAAAATATGTTTGCTTAGTGATGTAGCAAGACATTGAAAAGTTTTCAGTAAAAATCAAAAAGCATGTTATAAATATAGTTTCAAGTACATCATGGAATTTTATTGTATGTAGATTGTGTGTTGTGTTATGGGAGGCAAATTAAACAGTGGTATGAAAGGTTTTTCATAAAAGTGGTTAGGACATCCTGGAGAGAAGACAGTGAGCACTGGATTCTAAGGAACAGGTAGTTATGGTAGGAGACATCCATCCGGAACATTGGGTATTCTGCAAGCCAACTGAGCAAAGAGCGTGAAAGACAACTGTGTTATATTATGTTAATTTGCATTATAGTGTAGTAGACAGAAGTTGGAAATTGGAGATGGACATACAAATAGATATTACAGAAGAAAACTACCAGGTGGGCATTTAGGTGGCTGTGACTGATACATCTGGGTTCCTCCAGGATACTTAAGTACGCTTACAAAATATCATTATCTTGCTATATGTTTATTTTATTTAGCATTTGTAATAGCTATATGTTTTCTCTAAGGGGAGACATCTGTGAGAGAGGGAACTTCAGTACCTGGTATGAAACTAGCTTTTCACTGTCTCCAACTTCTAGGGTACAGTTTAATGATCTCTGTGTAATTCTGATAACTTGCTTTAGACCGTTGATTTTCTTGGTACTGCATTTTCTGCACTTGTCATTGTGCATACCTTCATAGTTCACACGTGGGCTTGAAGCCAAACAAATAAAAATATATCTATCTCCCAGCCTTAAAAGTCCCTGGAAGCCTATTTTACATAGACCTTAATATGTTGAAAAATATTCTTTTTAATAAACTGCCTCTAATATATTTGCCCTGTCAGCCAGACAGTCTAAGAGTTACAGAGTATGGGAAGAAGAGAAGAGCTACAGATACTTTTTTTTTCTAGCTGTCATTGCCTCCATTTTACTAAGAGGATGGGAGTGATTGAAAGGTAAGGCAAACCCTACAAGATCCAGACCCTCATTGGTCCGTGACTATTTCAACTGCCCAAGATACCTTGAAGAAACAGAAAGACAACCTCTATTACTATATTTCTTCCTCTCTTGACAGCAACATTCTCAAATATTCATATATTTAGGAGAGAAGATAATTTGGGCATGATTTTTTTTATTAAAAATAAAATTTTTCACAGTATGTTCTAATAATGGTTTTCCATCACCCAGCTCTTCATAGATCCTCCTCACCTTCCAACTGACCTACCCCAATGCCTCAGAAGAAGGTCAGTTTCCTATCCAGATCCTCATAAAGAAGTGGAGAAAATGCCACTATCTATTTTAAAACAAATCACATCGACAGTTAAAGAACATGTGTGTTGAAATTAGATAAAGACATAAAAATATTGCTGAATAGTCAGATATGTCTAAGCAGCATTGCAGATCAAGGCAATACAATACAAACCAGCTAGAGAATTATGTGCCCATCAATCTTAATCTACTATGCTTTTATTTTCTTCTCATCTATTTACTGGGTGGCAATGCTGCCTTTAGGTGCTAACTCTATTACTTGGAAATAGGTATTCCTTAATAAACCTGACATTTCTTAAGGGCTGGCTTTGTAAACTCATACTACCACATCACATAGAAGAACCCTAATTCAGCACCCTTCACAGAAATTCAGTTCTTTGCAGCGTATAATAATAGTACGAAAGAAAAATAACATACAAGGACCAAAGACACGAGATCAGGGATCAATTCATAATGCTTTCTGTTCTTCATAATTCAAAATTCTATGAAATTATTTTACATGTCTTTCTCTGTTTTCACTTTGCATCTGCTTCTCAGTCAAACCTCGAGTTTTTAATATTTTTTGATACATTAGAAGTTGATAAGATTTTAGTTTTCAACTCTTTCAACTCCAGATTTTATCTGAAATAATTGGTTGATTAAATGTTTCACACATTCAGTTTTCAAGTAAATAGTGAAATCAGTTCTCAAGTTGGCATTTCATTTTAAGAGCATAACTTGGAATAATATGACTAATTCAAAAACAGAGTGAGATACCGTGCTTGCCTCTCACAGTAGTTTTGCCAGCCAAGGATTCTTTCTAATTATAAAAAGTCAACATTTCTGGTAGAAGAGTGAATTATAGCCAAATTTATATAACAGATGACTTTCTTTTAGTGTATGTGTCTATGTGTGTGCGTGTGTGTTTGTGTGTAGTACTAAGGATTAAACTAATGACCGTGTGTATTCTAAATGAACTCTCTACCTCTGCGCTACATCCACTTCCACGATACATTCTCTCTTTAGATGTCACACATAGCTCATACTTCTCCTCATTTCAGTATCCCGTACATAATAAAATTTTAATTATCCTAAGCAAAGGAATCTGAAACTGGTTTCATCTGTTGATTTTCAAACCAACTTCATATTTTTTCAGGAAATATAGATAGTTTAGGAAATAAGTGCCCAACACACTAACTTCTGTTGTCATTGTCCTATGAAAAATATGAAGAAACTGTACACAATAAAGACTAATCATGAGCAAATGAGGTACAAGCCTTATGAATAAATATTTCAAAATAGTTTATAGTATATCAGCAAGTAATACAGCATTTTCTTTCATATAAAGTTATATATCATTGAGTTAAACACAAACATTCACCTTATAGTGAAAATTACCTTTGTATTTATGACCCTCAAATATTAAATAACTTTTTACTACCACCCATTACTTATGAAATTCATATGTTTTGCAGCATCTGACCCAAAAAAAAGACTTAAGGTACAAAACTAAAGTCCTTGATAATAACATTAAAACCAAACATTCTAAATTTTAAGGATTGGAGAAGAAATTTTTCATTCTTTTCCTCTTAATTTTAAGTAACAATAGACAATGGGCATGTCAATATTCTTTTGTTCACCCAAACATAAAAACAATGTTATATTAATGTTACAGACTCTTCATTGTCTTCTGGTTTCTTTATATTCGAAGAGATATGAATTGATATTAATATTCAGCAAACAATATCACATGTTCATAAATGCAAGACAGCTTAAAAACTCTTGAAAACATTGTCACTTACTTTATTATCAAAATCTAATCACGGTAATTTGTTTTTCTCTTATCTTCCTATTTTATAAAATATTTAAATACCTCAAGCCAATGTTCCAGAAAGTAGGTCAGTTAGAAAATTTCAAATAATAATCTCTGGCATATGGTTAAGTATTTTCTTTAAAAAGAAGGTCACGTGATAGTGTTAAATAACAAAAATTATCTGTGGGCATTTGAATATCATTCAAGAAGTGTGTAAAATCATAAATACATTTTTATAAAATTTTGTATATCTATATTTGTATCAAACCTTAGGACAAAATTTGTAGAGCCTGTCTTCACTGCTGATGCTCCAAGTCACAATAAAATTATTGTAGCAGATTCTTTTAGAAAAGAAGAAGTTAAATAAAATTAAATATATATAAAAAATACATTGTGATTTAAATAACTTGGTTTTCTAAAAAACAATTTGAAATATCTTTCTTATGTATGATGTAATTTAAATATATTTTATTATCATAATGTATCTTTGGCTCTGCTATTGACATTGCATATAGGTTTTGAACAAATTTGCTCTCCTCAAAAGTTTTTATCACAGTCCAGCTGGCCTTGGTGAGATCCCAGTAGATCAGCTCCAGGGCAGGGAACCCTGACTGCTCTTTGGACTGGGGAGGGAGGTGGAGAAAAGTGGGAGGAGGGGGAAAAGGGTGGGAGGAGGAGGAGGGAAATGGGAGGCTGGGAGGAGGTGGAAACTTGTTTTTTTTCTTCCTTTTCTCAATAAAAAAAATAAATAAATAAAAAGTTTTTATCATAGGACATTACAACCATCTTGTTTTGTAGAGAGCAAACTGCTTTAGTGAGGTAAATTTAGTTGTCAATATTCATATATTTTAAATATTTTCACATACAATGAGATGCCTTCTAAGCTTAAGAATATAATTTCACATGAATTGATATGTATACTTTTTCCAGTTTTCCATTTGGAGGTAACCCAATTGTGTATCTTTAAATTCAGCAGCTTTTATTAAAAAAATGTATGTGTTGATTTATATGTTTTTAGAGAAATAGAAGAGCAGCATTTTATTATTTATTATCAACAATTTCCTGGATAATTAGAGAAACAAAATTATGCAAAATATTCTTTTTCTCTTTGATATTAATATGATTTTTTGTCTTTTATTAGGTACCCAATGAGTCAGAAATTTCATCATTTAAAAATACTTTTACAGGCTGTGAAACATGAAACTTAATGTCAGATGTGTTATTTTATATTTTCAGTTATTGAATCAATAAACACAATTGTCAGAGAAATGGAAAGCTAAACAAATGGTTCATGTGCAACTCTGCCTCAAGGAAACTGAGGAGTTGATGCTGTGTTTCTTTCCCCTTTATTTAGACTTTCAGCATCAGGAAAGCTCCAAGGTTTTATACTGTTTTTGAAGTTACTGACATTATTTTGCTTCCTTTACTTAAAAAGTATTCTTCCTACAGTATAAATAGTTGTCCCTATTTAACTGTAGTCTTTCTAAAAGATTAAATTCTTTTCTCGGGTTTTTGGTAATAGACCATCCAAGTTCTAACTAGGACAGAAACCAGTATAGATACTGTGATACGTAATCTTTATTGCAGCTTGAATGGATGTAGATTCATTTCCCTAGCACTTGTAGACCATGATGGCATTGAATAAAATGGAGGAAAACAGCTAATTGCTGACATTCTCCTTTTCTCTCTTCATTCCCCCCCCCCCTCCATGACAGAGTCTCCATGCCTGCCTCCCATGGTGACCTAAAGCCTTGGAACTTTTAAACCAAAATCAATCCTTCTTCTCAAATTGCCTTTTTCTGGTCACCACTACCACCATGAAAGTTAAGTAATAGAAGTATTTCTGACAAATTTATGGTTGGAAGCTGATTATGTTGTTGATGCAAAAGCTACCAGGATGACAGAGGAATAATAGCAAGTCAGGGATTAATAGAAGAAGTCACCTTATTACCCTAACTATGCAGAAACTGCACAGTGCTGCTGGAGGGATGGAGAACAAGAGAATATACCTGCTTTCAAAGGTAGTGAAACTGCCTGATGTATGAATTGACAAACTGCTGTCTGCCAGCATTAGCTTTTTAGAGCCAAATCATCATGGGGCAGAAAAAGTGGTCTAGTTTGTCTTCAATCCTCACCTTGTTTTGTTTTCATACAACTGTTCTGTGACTGCCTTTCAACTTGAAGCTGCTATTAAACATGCAAATAAATAATACCACCATTCTATTCCACAAAAGAAGAGAAACAAATTCCCATCTTTTATCATATGTCTGCATAGATACTATGTCAACCCATTAATACAGTTTGGGTACAGGATTTATAGGGTTATGCTATCATAGAAATTAAAAATAAAATGTGGGGAAATAGTAAATGCCTGATAACTAATTATCAATAATAAATGAATGGGACTTACATAGGTTTTTAACCCAACATTTGGGTCAGGTAATAAGTTAAGACAATTAATCTTTTGCCTTTTATTTAAAAATAAAATCTGTAAACAGTTATCACAACACCGAGAGAGAATCCTAATCAGGTCATCACTGCTACATTGGCACCACTCCATCTTCCACATTCCAAAAGGGCCCCTTCATCCCCTGCCCCTCCATCTTACTTTTGGGTCATGTCCAGTCTCAAAAAAAAAAAAACTCCTCCCCTAGGACACAAATTCTCCTTTTGATAGGCTAGCAGACTGGTGACAGAAGTCCCATAACAATTATATAGTAGGTTAGCCTTCACATACTCTCCCAGGTTATTTCTAAAAATGCATACACTAATTAAATTCTCACCATAGCTTTTCAATGACAAACATAAAGACAAGGCAGGGCATATGAAACACACACAGACACACAGGGACATAGCAACACATAAGATTTATTTTATTGAAACTAAATAGTTATTTGCTTCAATACTTTGAGCCATCAAGTCATTAATCCATGAGAAAAGCAAAAGCATTCTCTTGCTTTTCTACCTAAAATATGTCTACTGTTTTTATCTTTAACATGTTCTAGTTTTTGACTTTTTAATTACACACATTGTAACTAGTTTCAGATATTTGATTGTGGTTTGTATTTGAATTCATCTGAATTAGTGTTATTGAGCCTTGTTTATCTATTTTGTGGCCATTTTTTTTTTGGCGAATGTCTATTTTGGTGATTTATTCATTTCATAAAGAAAGATATTTAGGAGTTTTTATTCATTAAACATCGGTACTTGTAACTTACAAGCAATTCCTCCAAAACTGACTACATTCAGAAGCCCACTCACCAGGATTAGTACCACCGTCAGTATTCTCACTGTTGAGGTTTTGAATCCATAGGTATTCTGGATCTCAATCCCTTGTTGGGTGAACAACATCCAGATATTTCCTCTTATCTGTTAGTCATTTCTTTCCTCTGTTGACTACCCAATGGACTGAATGGAAACATATTTGCTTTGGTAAAGACCTGTTTATTTGTGTCTGCTTCTCTCTCTCCTGTGTTGACACTAGAAACCCAGATTTGCTGATAACAATGTACTGAAACATAACTTTGTTGTAATGGGAGTGGCGGAGCTGCATCCCCAGCACCCTGGCCACCTGGATAGCTTATGTCCTGAAATAACAACACACAAATTGTATTCTTTTAAACACTGCTTGGCCCATTATATCTAGCCTCTTCTCGGCTAACTCTCGCACCTAGACTAGCCCAGTTCTAATGATCTGTGTAGCCCACGAGGTGGCTTACCAGGGAGATTCTAGCCTACGTCCATCCTGGGTCGGAGCTTCATCAATCGTGTCTACCTCAGAGAGCAGAGCTATCAAATCTACCCGGGAGAGGGGAGCATGGCATCTCTGAGCTCTCTTCCTCTTCCTCCCAGCATTCTGTTCTGTTTACTCCTCCCACCTATGTTTTAACCTATCAGGGACAAGCAGTTTCTTTATTGCTTAACCAATGAAATCAACAGATTGATATATGACACTCCCACATCATAACTTTTCTGTTATTTTAGCAGTTTCAAATTTTCAGGTCTTGCATTTATATCTTGATCTATTTTGAATGTGTGTGTGTGGTTTTTTTTTTTTTTTACAGAGAGGAGGTTCTGGCTTCATATTCTGCACATGTGGCATTCTGACCACCACTTATTAAAATGTAGGTTCTTGCAATTTGCTTAACGTCAATTATCTATAAATGGGTGTATTCATTTCTGCATTCTTTTTCTGTTTCATTGACTTTTTATATTTTGTTAGCATAATACTACTCTAATTAAAAGAACCTTCTAGTGCGTTTTGAAGTAGGAAAAAAGTGATGCTTTTGACATGTAAAAAAACTTAATTCAAGACTTCTTTGACTAGTCAGTGTATTTTATGATTACATACAAAGTCTAATACTGATTTTGTTTGTTTGCTTTTTTGAAGTGTTTTTTTTCTTCAAAGTTTTCTTAAGTATGGTTAAAATTTCTATATTTTTTAAAATCATAGTCGTAAGTAAAATAACAGTATTAATGATAAATTAGTCTCTTGTTAATTAAAATCATCAGTTGCTGTTGATATGAATTAATAATATAAAAAGGGAAATCATGGAAAAATAGATATTAGAAATTTGGTATAGATAATGGGCAAATGTATATTGTTTTGTAAAGTATAATATAAATCTAATGCAGCACCAAAACGTCATTTTTTCTGGATTAATAGCCATAACTAAATGTATTGTGCATAATATTGAATTCTGCTATACTGTATTCAAAAAACCAGAGAGAATTAAATGAGCATTGTTATTTTCTAGATAAAATTAATTATATTATATGTGTTATATATGTGTGTGTATGTGTATATGTGCACGTGTGTGATTACATTCCAACTTTTTTCCAAGAGAATAACAATACACAAACAAAATTAAAGCCTAGCAATCATAATTTTAAATATATTTGCATGTGTAGTTTAAAAAGTATTCTACATTTAAACTGTTTTGTAGACAAATTATCTCATATCTGCTAATATTTTAAAAAATCTTAGAAATCTGTAGCAAATTACAAAATCAATGACTCTATAAATATTGAGCTTTTGAAACTTTCATTAATGAAAAGTTTTGAAAATAAAGATATCAAATAAAAGAACATTGAAACACTATGCCTTAAAATTATGAAAAGACCTAGTAACTTGAATAAAAGTTCAAAATGTTGAAGGGTGTATTTTGAAGTTCCGTGACTTTTTTCTGTAACATGTCTTTCTTGAGAAGATGTTCTGCTTAAAAATATCTGTTTCTTTATTGCTGAGTAGTACTCTAATATGTATAAATTCCATACTTTCTTCATCCATTCTTCCATTGAAGGGCATCTAGGTTGTTTCCAGGTTCTGGCTATCACAAACAATGCTGCTATGAACATTGTAGAGCATATACTTTTGTTGTATGATAAGGCCTCTCTTGGGTATATTCCCAAGAGTGGTATTGCTGGGTCCAGGGGTAAGTTGATCCCGAATTTCCTGAGAAACCGCCATACTGCCTTCCAAAGTGGTTGCACAAGTTTGCATTCCCACCAGCAATGGATGAGTGTACCCCTTTCTCCACAACCTCTCCAACAAAGGCTATCATTGGTATTTTTGATTTTAGCCATTCTGACAGGTGTAAGATGGTATCTTAAAGTTGTCTTGCAATAAAAAACAAGGACTTCATGAATTTTGCATACAAATGGATGGAAATAGAAAACACTATCCTGAGTGAGGTAAGCCAGACCCAAAAAGAGGAACATGGGATGTACTCACTCATATTTGGTTTCTAGCCATAAACCAAGGACATTGAGCTTATAATTAGTGATCCTAGAGAAGCTAAATAAGGAGAACCCAAAGAAAAACATATAGGCATCCTCCTGAATATTAACCTTCAGCAAGCGATGAAAGGAGACAGAGACAGAGACCTAAATTGGAGCACAGGACTGAAATCTCAAGGTCCAAATCAGGAGCAGAAAGAGAGAGAGCACGAGCATGGAACTCAGGACCGCGAGGGGTGCACCCACACATTGAGACAATGGGGATGTTCTATTGGGAACTCACCAAGGCCAGCTGGCCTGGGTCTGGAAAAGCCTGGGATAAAACCGGACTCTCTGAACATAGCGGACAATGAGGACTACTGAGAACTCAAGAACAATGGCAATGGGTTTCTGATCCTACTGCACGCACTGGCTTTGTGGGAGCCTAGGCAGTTTGGATGCTCAACTTACTAGACCTGGATGGAGGTGGGGGTTCCTTGGACTTCCCACAGGACAGGGAACCCTGATTGCTTTTCGGGCTGGGGGGGAGACTTAATTGGGGGAGGGGGGGGAAATGGGAGGCGGTGGCGGGGAAGAGACAGAAATCTTTAATAAATAAATAAATTAAAAAAAAAAAAAAGAAAAGGAAGTGGCCTTGAAAAAAAAAAATATCTGTTTCTTGTTGAAACAGGGTTTTACTCTATGTGTCTGGTTCTGTTGGCACATACTGTGCAACCTAGGCCACCCAGAATCTCACATTTATCACTTGAATTTTGCCTTCTGAGTCTTGAAATCAATTAATATATTTTAACTGATGTCATGTGAGTTATTTTGGTTCTCTGCAATCTTAAAGGATAAATTGCCTCATTTCCCTTACATGACTCAGTTCTTGCTTTTGTTACCTTCAAAGAGCATGCAGAGGTGTTTTGGTGCTAGTGGTAAACCAAACACTGACCTCTTCAGAGTTTGAGTGTTGGGAGAGTTTTGATGCACATTCCCATAGGTTACATCCTAGCATCTTCCTGCAAAGGAACAGTCCCAATTCACATTTGTGAAACATTGAGTGTGTTGAGCCTGTACAGGTACAGCTTGACTGATACACAGGGAGAAGCTGCTTCAGTTGGCAAGGCCACTTCCTGCAGGTACTTAGGTCTATGTGTAGTAATAGGGGTGGCGGGGCTGCATTCCCAGCACCCCGGCAGCCTGCTCGGCTAGCTTATGCCCCAAAATAACAACACACAAACGGTATTCATTTAAACACTGCTTGGCCCTTTAGCTTTAGCCCTTACTGGCTAATTCTGATATCCCGATCAACCCATCTCTGATAAACTGTAGCACCGGTCTTACCGGGAAAGATTCAGCATGTCTGACCTGGTGGCTTGCTTCATCGCTTGCATCTGCCTGGGCGCTGGGAGCATGGCATCTCTCTGAGGCGTCTGCTTCCGAGAGGAGAGCTGTGGAGTCTGAGCTCACTTCCTCTTCCTCCCAGCGTTCTGTTCTGTTTACTCCACCTACCTATGTTCTAACCAATAAAATGGGCCAAGGCAGTTCCTTTATTAGCCAATGACCTTCCTCCATCATCTATGTTCTGTAAATTCTTCAGTCATTTCTACACACACCCACTCTCTCTCTCTGTCTCTCTGTCTCTGTCTCTGTCTCTCTCTCTCTCTCTCTCACACACACACACACACACACACTCAACTCCTCATCTTTCTGAATCAATAGCTTCAGTTTTCTACAATTCTGAAGAAAACTGTGAATTCAACTAATGTTAAAACCAGATAGTCTAGCAGGCTTGTTTTTCATCCATGCCTACTAGGTATGTAGGGCTGCACCTATAGAATGCCCTTGTTTCTACTGAGAACCTGAACATAGTTCAGAACTCACCTGTATATAATGAGAAGATAATACCATACTTTGGGAGAGTTGGATTTTGTCTTCTCTTTGTACTTCTGAGAATTACCTAGAAAACAGGTCTTGAAGCAAATAAGTGTATTAGAAGTCTACAAAATGCCAAAAGGGTAGTGAGACATTAAGATAAGAAGATAAAAATATGTCTTGGAGTGTTACTATGCTCGCTGAAAGTTAATAGCTTGTAAAACTGTTCAGAGTGGGATGGGTCTCAATGAGGCAATCAAGCTATTATATTTTAGAACAACAATAGGAGAGAAAAGAACTCATCCATTTCCTGGTTCACCCAGCCTCAATCCTAGCCAGGCATATCACATAGCCTTTCTAGATTCACTAGGAATCTAGCATAGAATGAAGGCCTATAATTGCCAGTATAGATCTGCAGGGTAATTACCAGTCAATGCCATTTGAGGGATCATGCAATCATAGGATTCTAAAAACAATAGGATTAACGGCTTGGCTTCATTGTCATAGAATAGTGCTGGCATTATGAGTATTTATTGCCCCAGAAATTTAAGCATGTGTATGTAAGTTATAAAGGTATGTGCTTCAAAACCCAAATTGCCATAATTTTTAACATATTTTGAAATTACATTTAGTTTTTATTTGCATGTGTGTTGGTGAGCAGTGGGGTAGTGGAAAATGCCTGGAGGTTAAAGGTGTCAATTCTCTCCTTCTCTTCTTCTACTATACACGTGAATCCTCAGGGATCAAACTCAATTTATATTAAGCAGTTTTCATGGTGTAGACCAGTCTCTGAGAATTCTTAACTGGTCATTACTTTTTAATAAATCACATAAAATAATTTAATAAGCAGTTATATTACAATATTCTTTGAATCTTGAACTTTAATAAAAACTAAAATAAACCTTTGAGGTGTTTTGGTGAGCAGTCATATAAGTCATAGTCTTTTGCATCATACCTTATCCTTGCAAAAAGACCAATTGACTCCCCAACATCTCCCAAACCCATTGCTGTCCTCACCAGCAGTCTGGTAGGGAATATATCCTTGAACTTTTTAGGATTCAATTTTGTTTGTTTTCATAAATAGATATTGTTAAATATAAACTTGCTGCCTTGCAAATCAAAGTTTTCAGGATGAGCTCACTGTAAGCTCTTATTACAGTTTTGTATATACAAACATATATTACATACATATATACATGAGAAGAAATAAAAAAGAAAATATTTTAAACAAGAAATACATTAAAATATATTTCATTTAAATTCAGAGAAAAGCTAATATTTTAGTGCCTATTAAAATGGATCATGTAGTTGTGAGAGTAAATGACAATCCTTCTTTATTAATCTTTTTTCATGACAATTTTTGTACTTTTCATTTACTGCCTATTCATGGTCTTTGATGAGAAATGCAGACTACAGCACTGTGTCTAATGTGTTGACTAAAAATAACTCTCAACTAAATTTTAGACAGCTATGAAGACTAGACTGTATTATCTCTTGAAAGATCAGAACAAAGACCCTTTCACTTCAAGAAGAATGGATGATAAATTGCTCTAATTAGTTAATTTTAATCTTTGAGATGAATAAATGTTGTCTACATATTATAAGTGAGCATTTTGGGGATTAGTTTCTTTTTTTTTCTTTTCTAGGCAATGTACCAAAGCACCTGGCTTAATCATGGCCAAATTTACTTTTTGCCATCCTCTTTAAATTAGAGCATTGAAATACATGGCTGAGATTAAAACAAAAATGCACTAAGTTCAAAATATGAAATAAGACCCACTTCATTTTTACCCAATTACTCATGTTCTTTTTCTCAAAATCCAACTATTTCCAACTATCTTTAACCTTCATTTGCTCTTCAGTTAACCCCATTTTTCTCTCGTCATTTTATTTTCTCTTAATTTAAAACTATGATTTATAAGTTTCAGCACTCAGAAGTAGCAATGATGCATGCACTCTTCAGATGATTACTATTTGGACATTCAGAAACATATAAAAAATAATATGAGCAACTCCAAAGGTTAAGACCAAAAGTTACAAGTCCTATGATGGCCCATCATATAAGTTGAAGGCCTATTTGAGTACATTTATAAAGCATTGTATTAAAATTAACAGAAACAGATATGAGCTGCAGTTCGGGAGCAGTGTCCTTCTTTGATAAACAGGATAAAAATAAATTCAAAGTACAGTACCAAAATAAATATAATTAGATGGCACAGCAGATAGCCTATTATTATTATTGTTATTTCTTTTAGTTCTTTGAGAATTCTGCCAAATGGCTTTTGACCACACTCAGCCCTCTACTTAACTATTCTGTGATTCTTTCCCTCTTCCCTAAACAACAAACTTTACATTCTCGTATGGACATTTGTATTTCAACACTTAATTCCCAGTTGTTGATGTTCTTTGGGGAAGGTGTAGGAGGAATGGCCTTACTGGAGGAAGTGAGTCATTGCTGACAAGTTTTGAGGCTTTAAAACATGTACAATTTTGCTGTAGGACAATGCTCTTGTATACTGTAAAGAGTTGGTAATTGTATTAATTTAATAAAGTACTGATTGGCCACTAGCCAGGCAGAAAAGTTAGGCAAGGAAGCCAGACTAAGAAAATTCTGGGAAGAAGAAAGGCAGAGAGTCAGTCACAAGCCAGATGCAGAGGAAGCAAGATGAGAATGCCATACTGAGAAAAGGTACCAAGCCACATGGCTAAACACAGACAAGAATTATGGGTTAAATTAAGTTGTAATAGGTAGTCAATAATAATCCTGAGCTAATATGTCAAACCGTTTATAACTAATGTAAGCCTCTGTGTGTTTCTTGGGGACTGAATGGCTGCAGGAGCAGGAGGGAGAGAAACTTCCATCTACACAATTTTCAGTGTAGTCTCTCTTTGCTTCATGATTCTGTTTTGGCATGTGATCCCTCAACTTCTTTTCTAACTCTTTTGCTGACTGCTGTCACAATGGACACTTAGTCTATGCTATCATGAGCTCAAATAAAGCCCCCTTTCTATAAACCCTTTCCTTTTTTCTATTTATTTACTTATTGTCTTTTTTCACATTTTAGCTTAAAATGTAATTACAACACTTTCCCTTCATTTTCCACTGCACAGCCCCTTTCATGTTCCTCAACTCTCGAATTGATTGTTTCAATTTCTTTGATTATTGTTGTTACATATTTGTGTGTATCCATAATGTCTATATGCATATGTATGCACGACTATAAAAATAGAACATGCAAGTAAATGTTTGTTGGTGCACCATACATGATGTCTGGACTGGCAATTTTGCATTGGATCACTAATTTTTTCACAGAAGTCACTAAATGCCTGTAGTACTTTGTCTAGGGGTGGGACCCTGTGAAATTGTTCCTGACCTATATTACTATGTCCATTGATATTGACATTGCTAAAGTCTTGTTTATGAAAACATTTCTAAGAGAGACTGATTTACAGTCTACTTTCTGATATTTTGCCTCTTAGAAACTTTCTACACCTACATACTTGATGTTTCCATAGCCGTAGGCAAAGGATCTGTGGTAAAGTTTTAGGCACCCCACCTACTGGCGATCTCTTCATTCTGTCCAACTGTAGTTTCTTGCGATGGTTTCCATTTGCTTGTTGTAAAGGGAGGATTCTTTGAAGCGTGGTAGTTACACTTTTCTGTGGTAATAGAGATAAGATTTAGAATGTTTTGAAAGATTATACTAGTCTATCAAATGGCTTCGATAGATTCTTGTCTAAGATCCACAAGTTTCCTACCCACCACCTGTGTGTTATTTGTTTCATCTTTATGGATATCTTGGCATGCTGGTCATTGCTATTGTTAAAAGGTGCTGCTTATTGCTTCCATCCATTGGCAGGTTACATAGTACATTCTGGTACATTGGAAAGTAGAAAGTAAAAGAGGCTTTTAGGTTAGACCTAGCTCAAAACTTCTAGTCCTGTGTCATAATTGTGCATTGCCTTTAGAAATAAGGGTTTAATCAAATGCAGCAGCCAAGGTCTGTATTATTTTTGGAAATACACAGACTAGTAACCAAGTTAATTTGAATTAACCATTCAAACAGAGTGCTGTAGAAATTTCTACTGCCAGTAGACTTTAAGTTACGTGCCCACATGATTGTGGCCTCTTACCCTATTTATGCTGATGCAAAGCATGCATCCAGCCTCTTTTCTGGCTATGGGATTTGGTTGCTGTTCTTTCCAGCAGAGGACTGTGATCTGTGAGTCTACCCCCAAATAAATAACCCTCTATTATTCTCAGTTCTGAGCTAGTGTGGGATTTCTTTTAAGCATCCTTCTTCAACAGAGATTTTCTTTTTATGCATTATACTGAATTATATTTATTTTGGAGAGCACTGTCAGCTCAAAACAGATCCTAGCCCTATGGTTCCTTTATATTTTCCTGTTTTCTGTGGTTACTCCACGTTGTGTGCTTACATCTGAAGATTTGTAGCTAATAATGCCAAATGAAAGAGAACATGTGCTGTCTGTGTTTCTCTGGGTTACCTCAGTTTCACATAATACTTTTCTGGGTCCACATATTTATCTGCAAATTGAATGATCTATTTTTTACAGTTGACAGTGTTACATTGTAAATATCCACAGTTTCATTACCCATTCATTTGTTTAAGGTCATTTAGGCTATTTCCATTTACTGGCTATTATGAATGAGCCAGAAATAAACATTGCTGAGCAAGTACCTGTGGAGTATGATTGCAAGTCCTTGGGGCATATACCAAGACTGTACAGCTATATCATATGGTAGATTTATTTTTAAGCCTTTGACTATTCCCCATACTGACTTTCAGAATCTCTGCACCAATTTATGTGTCCATCAACGTCCAATGGAGATTCTTCTTTTCACACAACTGAACCAGCATTTGTTTTCCGTGTTTTGTTAACTTTAGCTATTCTAATGGGGTAAGATGAAATCTCAAAGTTGTTTTAGTTTTTTTTCCTAATTTCTAAAAGTGATGAAGACTTTTTGAAGTATTTTTAACCATTTTACTTCTTGTAGTTATAACTATTTAGCTCATTTAAAAAAGAAATCAGTTCATCTGTTTCTTTGACATTTTTTACTTACTTAAATATTCTAGATATGAATTATCTGTAAGATATATAGCTGAAAAAGATCAACAAAATATATATAGGAAGAAAATCTCCAAACACTTGGAAAGTAAAAATATGTTTCCAAACACTAATGGATAAGAGATAATATTTCAAGTATAATAAAAGAAATAAAATGAAGTGAATAAAACTGAAAGCATATGCATGCAGGTAAAGAAGTACTAAGATGAAAATTTATAGCACTGCAATTCAACTGTGCTCTTTTTGAAGTTTGCTCAAAATATTCAGCCAGTGTCCTGGAAAGAGTGTTTTAATGATCAGCTTTACTTTTATGCAATATTTTATGTATTTTTGAATGTATCTTAGAGTATAGTATAACTAAGATGTTTGTATTATAGAATCACCTTTCTCTGTCTTCATATGCTTTATTGTTAAATGAAACTTGTGGTTATCAAATGCTGCATATTCAAGTTAAATATTTTGTTAGTGCACGTTTAGTTTATTAAAAGCTGAATCTGATAGAAAAATGGAGTCTTCACACAACAGCCTAATGCAAGAGATGTAATACTCTTGTATCACGTGCTGTTGATCTCTTCCATTGACACACAGCACTGTTTGTGTTCCAGGTGGTTACACACTAAAGGCACACCCAGCTGGGAGGTATGGCCTGATTAATGTCCTTCACATATTAGGTGCAGATGGCATGACATTTATTACCTTAATTAATTTATTAGGGCTGCCATATGGGAGAAACAGCTTTCCTCTCCATTGGAATCACTTGGGAAATTCAAAGGACAGCCCATTGCCATGGGACCTCATCAACTTACCAAAACTAGCTGATGATGAAAGAAATCAATGACTTGCTTAGACAGAATCAGTGAGCACTGGCATTTTCCCACAGTTCATACTTCTCAAAGCAGATGGAATGCAGTCTGTCATGCAAGGCTGCATTTCAAGTTTGAAATTTTGACAAGAATTTTTATCAAGTGTAAATATTCTACACTAAGTATATGATTCCATTTGACCACCAGGAAGCACTGGTTAAAGCTTTGTATTACAAAACACTTATGGAATGCTAAGTGTCAATGAGTGGACATATGTATAATTTTAAGTGTGCATATTTATAAATGCCTTTCAGAGATTCCACTGATACTAACAAGAGGGGTGATTAACTATGCAGCTATCTAGTTGTCTCAGAATGAATAGGCTTCATGTTGTTGTGTAACACTTTGGTAGGACATCTTCCAAACCTGTATTTTTAAGTTAAGTCTCTTCAAATGATCCAAAGAAGGCAGAAATTTGTTGAATTAAATGATTCTCCAATTATGTCAAATTTAGGGGCAGATTTCCCTTTTCTTTTCATAGTTCACTAAACACATCATTTGCTTATATCTGATGCTGTCTTAAAAATATATGATTTGACAATTTTTTCTCAAAACTTTGTCTTCTAGTTAATGTATTAGTATTTTCAACAACATTTTTATTATTTATTAAATCATCAAATAAAATTAAGTGTCAGTATATATAAGACATGTCTTATGTAAGATATTAGGAAACATATATATTCTTTGTTGATGACTATTTTTGGAATACATTTCTATTTATGTGCACAAAATACACCTCAATCTATTATATTTTCTAACCTTCCATGCCACAAGCTAAACCTTTTTTTTGAGGCATTTCCTTGGGCAGATAAATTTATCATGATGTCTAAACAAAATAAGCAAGTCATATTTCACTTCCCATCTGAACATATGGAGTTTAGGCAAGTCATGAATTGGATTTTGAATGAACTGACCTTACTGAATCCTTGACAGCATGAAAAAGGAAAGTACCATTGAGAATGGAAACATGCCAGTATACCAGATTTATAATGTTACTACAAGTGAAATAAAATGCAGTACTTGTATATTAAAAGTACATATGAATTCATTGGAAATTAATTTATATTCACTTATTTATTATAGGCCACTATTGACTCCTTCCTTTCTACATTTCATACTTGTTAAATATTACTCAGACATTCAAGGTGTTTTTGATGTCATTCATTTTTGTAAAAATTGGAAGTAGTATCAGAAACAAAAACATAGAAGTAAAAATAAAAGGTGCTGAACACAAGCACAAAATGATCACTAGCCAGTGACCAGAGACACTAAAAGGAAAGATGGACATTTAATCATCTCTTCCCACAAAGTATTATCTTTAGTTTGATAATGAAAAGATATACTATAATTAAATAAATAGAGTTCTCAAAGTAGGAGAGAAAAATGTATAAAACCAAAGACAAGAGAAAGCTAAGTTACTTCTAGATCTGAGAGTATTTTTGAAAGAGAATTTACAAGGTGAAGACAGTGAGATGAAAGATTTAATCAGAGAGATGGCAATCATTGACCACTCAGTCCACATATAATGGGAATACACAAACACACACCACAGAGAGAGCGGGGGGGGGGGGAGAAAGAGAGAGAGAGAGAACTTGCTTTAGTTCTGTGACTCAAAAGATGTAATATTTCTGATTTGAAAATGAATGTACTGTTTATTAATCATTCAATTAAAATAACAGGATGTGGTGGCACAAAACTGTCTTCTTAGCACTGTGATTGCTGATGCAGGAGGACCAAGATTTTGAAGAAGAAAGCACATGCTACACAGCAAGATGCTTTCTCAGCAAGATGCTTTCTCAACATTTTGTTTTATTGAGAAAAAAAAGTTTACGCCTCCTCCCAGCCTCCCATTTCCTCCCCCTCCTCCCGCCCTTCTTCCCCTCCTCCCATTCCTCTCTCCCTCCCTCTCCAGTCCAAAGAGCAGTCAGGGTTCCCTGCCCCGTGGAAAGTCCAAGGTCCTCCCCCCTCCGTCCATGTCTAGGTAGGTGAACATCCAAACTGGCTAGGATCCCACAAAGCCAGCACATGAAGTAGGATCAAAACCCCTTGCCATTATCCTTGGCGTCTCATCAGCTCTCATTGTTCGCCATGTTCAGAGAGTCCGGTTTTATCCCATGCTTTTTCAGTCCCAGTCCAGCTGGCCTTGGTGAGCTCCCAATAGATCAGCCCCACTGTCTCAGTGGGTGGGTGCACCCCTCGTGGTCCTGACTTTTTTGCTCATGTTCTCCCTCCTTCCGCTCCTCATTGGGACCTTGGGAGCTCAGTTCGGTGCTCCAGTGTGGGTCTCCGTCTCTATCTCCACCCATCACCAGATGAAGGTTATATGATGATATGCAAGATATTCGTCAGTATTGCTATAGGCTAGGGTCATTTCAGGCTCCTTATCTTATCAACTCCTAATGTATCAAAAAATATTAAAAACTCGAGGTTTGACTGAGAAGCAGATGCAAAGTGAAAACAGAGAAAGACATGTAAAATAATTTCATAGAATTTTGAATTATGAAGAACAGAAAGCATTATGAATTGATCCCTGATCTCGTCTCTTTGGTCGCAATTAAAATCTACAATGCAAGCCATAACATTTTATAGGTCCCCTTTATTTGCTGAAAGTCATCACATAATTTATAAAAATAATGTATAAATATTTAGTGATTTCTTTTTGGAAATAAAGCTGACTTTATTTTGACAAAAAAAAAAGAAGTCTCAACATTTTTTAATGATAGGTTAAAACTCTGAATAAATTTGCCAATATACTAAATATTTCAAAACGTTGTTTTTTTTAAAATATATAAAAGAGGTAAAATATGTTGTCATTTTAGTGTTCATTACAGATGGGTTATCCTTTGAACAAAATTCTTGGAATGTTTGCATATTTCATATGACTAAAGTGGTATCTTGGGTATAGTATTCAAACTTAAAATTTTTACATAACCACATTAGGCATATAATCTGAATTTAATTTTATATACTTCACATATTGTTAAATAAACAAAATTTTATGGTGTGGAAATTTGCATTTGTCATGTGACATTAGCACTATTTCGGGTAACAGATGCTCAAATTATAATTTGAAGTTCCAGAAACTTTAAAAGTGTTATAAAAACCTAAATATTACAGATGAATGGATTTTATGTGAGAATAAGAAAAGAATTAATAAATTGGAAATGTGGGTATGGTGACACACAATGATAACCCCATTACACCAGAGGCTGATTCAGGAACAAGTTTGGGACTAACTTGGACTACATAGCAAGAGCCTATCAGAGATAGGGGAGGCACCACCACCCAAAATTCACATCATCCACTCAGTCTAGAAGGCACAATGTGCTCCAAAGTTGCCAAATTTGGATTTGACCTCAGGAAAGTTTAAATCTTTCCTCAACTGCCCTCGTCCCTGAGAACCAGAAAAAGCTAACTGCAAACAAATTCTAAACACACACACACACACAAAAACTTATACACACAGCACACACACCCCACATATATATGTATACATACATGCATACATACAAATGTACATGCATGCATATGTACATGAATACAAACATACATTTTTATACACACACACATATATATATATATATGTATATATATATACAGGCAGAGATGAGGAAAGAGATGTTTGTGGATTCAGATAGAGAACTTAGTAGTAGATTCTGAGCTTTGTAAAGGCAGGAAGTGGTCAAATCTAATAGATATATTTGGAACTCGTTGTTTTAAGAAGATATCATAACTACAAAAAAAATAGAAGGAAAGAACAGATTATCAGATAGGCTTCTTTGTGATCCAGTCTTGGGGGTCCTGTGGGAAAGAAAAGGGTGTTTTCTACTGATGCCAGTTCTTTGTGTATCAATATGACTTAGGATAGAAGATATGTTTGTAAATAAATGTATAACAAGGAGATAGGAATAGAATGAGAGAGGGAAGAGGATGGAGGGTGGGAGACAGGGAATAAACAAACAAAGCAAGAATAAAAGTAGAGAAAGAAAGAAAGAGAACAAAGGAAGAAAGAAAAAGAATGAAAGAAAAGAAGGAAGGACGGAGAAAAGGAAAAATAGGCAATGAGAACTATTCAGACAACTTTGAAAACCCTCAATTAAGTATGAGTATATTTTGCAAGATATTTTCTCAAATTTTCTTCAGGAGCAGACTATGGCTTTTGTATAAAAAAGGAATAAAATTCACAAATATGGATATGATTTAATTTCAACATTCTATATGACTCCAGTGATAAAGAACTATAACAAATTCTATCTTATTCTAATAGATGGTGTTCATACCTGAAGACACACTAATATAATTCTTGTGAAATATAATTTCAAGTATCAGTTTTAAATCTGTACTTCATTTCTCCTCTGCATGTGCTCTCATTATACAGTAAGTTTACCACAAATGTTTTCTCAGCTATAACAAGTAAAACAAAAAAATAAGTTTATAGGTTTAGAATTCAAAAATACACTAAGTTCAATTCCTCTGGGCTTCCATAGAAGAAAATCATACATTGTTGAAAAGCGTTTTGTTAAAATTCATGTTTCCTTCACTTCCAGCAGAATCTCAGTTTCTTTGACAAGCACTCTACTCTGGTCCACTTTGCTTGCTATATCTGCACCCTTTAGAAGACAGTCTTAGCAACAGTCTTCCTTCAGCTAGTAAGAATTACTTGAACATTAAATTAATGGATATATATATATATATATAGTTTGCATATTACAACACTTTTTTCATTCTTTTTATCTTTTTTAATTAATATTTTTAAAGCATTCTTTTCTCATTTTACAAAGCTATCCCCAGGTATAAGGATTACAACACTTTTTATTCCAGTTCTTGTCAAATAAATATTGCAAAGAACGATGGTCATGAATGTGGTAGTGTGCAGCGATGCCCTGTTGAAATCGTGGAACTTAGCATTTCTGACAAATAGCCCAACTACTGGCAACTGATAAAAGCCAAATGAATATCTTTTGTATGATTTAAATTTAAGGATTAATTATGAAGTAAGTGTCACCTTTCTTTCGTAGAGGAAGTCAATTTTCTAAGGTATTAACCAAATTTATTATGATATTAATGTATGTAAAAGCAAAAATTTAAGGCATCAAAATCTATTTTAATTAATTATCTAACAATTTTGTGTAAAAACAATTGTCACTGATTCTGAATGAAATTAAGGAAAACAACATGTTCTCTTTGTCTTTTCTTCTTTTATGTTAAATTCAGTATGTCTTACCAGGCTGCCATTCCTGATTTCCCTGCCATCCCTCTTTTATCTTTAGCCTGAATGAAATTTATTTTAACTGAAGCACAAAAACATGGGTATTTCACACGCTTATGGCATACTACCTGATGTTCTGGTACATATACACACTATATTGCACTTCTCAGATCAAAAAAATCCCAGCTTCTTAAGTGATTATCATTATTTCATGGCACTACCAATCAAAATCCTTTCTGCTAATGAACCATAATTCTAATTAATCTTATAAAGAAAAGTCAGGAGTCAGATATTGGTGAAAAAATCTGAAAGATCAGAAAAGCAGAGGAGCAGTCACTTCCTTCCTACCTCTTCCATTTCATCTGATCAAAAGGGCCGATATCCTGTCTCTGCTCTTATTGTTTCCTGTTTACTTTCTGTATAGACATCCAGTGAGCTAGCTCCTCCCTCTGACTCCAAGCAAACTAAATATCACACAATGTTCTAACTTTGAGATATGTACAATGAGTGGTCAGGAAGCTTTGCCATCCCAATGGTTTTATCACACAAACATCTTCCTTCTGCTGGACTCTCACTAATATTCACGTATGCCCTTTACTTCCTATAGCCACCGTCTTACTCTAAAACTGCAAGATGAATGTCTTAGACTCTACATTCAAGTATGATCATGCTGTATTTGATTTCTTGTGCCTGTCTTAATTCACTTAATATAGTAGACTGACCTCTGGGTTCATCTGTTATGCAAGTGACAGTTTCTTCCCTCTACTCTATTCTTCCTAATCCTCTTGCTCACCTTTCTCTTTATTTATTTTTCTTCCTTCAATTTCTCTTTCTTTCTTTCTTTCTTTCTTCCTTCCTTTCTTTCTTTCTTTCTTTTTCTTTCTTTCTCATTCTCAAACTTCCACTCTAGGGATAAAATCAGAAACTTTCATATGGTAGGCAAACACGCTATCATTTAGTCACATCTCATCCACATGATGTCTACACTTTTATCACTGAGGAATATCCATAATGTGCAAATGCATTTCTTTTTTTCATTCATCAGAAAGTGGATATGAAAATCATTTTTATTTTTCATCTGCTATGAATAATGTTATAGTAGACATTAGCGGTTGGATAACCCTTTTAGCATAAATATTTTATTTTTGGTATATATTATAATTATGAGATCACATGGTAATTGTGTGTTTTATTTTGGAGAAGCTCTCCACTTCTTTTGTAGGTAAATACACTAATTTAATAATATACTCCTACTATGTCATGAAAAGATTTGCTTTTCTTTATAGTTTAGTCAATACTTGCTATCAGTATCTTTTGAGTAATAGCTATTCTTCCTAGGGTGAAGCAATATTTCAATTATAATTTGATCTACACTCCTGTATATAATATATAAGATTGTTTTCATGTAGCTATTGATCACTGCAAGAATTCTCAGATATCTCCATTTAGATCTACTTTCAATTATTCACTGGGGTTATTTTGCTATTGATATTTTGGAGTTCAAAATATAGTCTATTTAATAGCAATTCATCATGTAAATAGTTGCAGATATTTTCAGCTGTTTTGTAGGTGCTTATTCTATTTATTGTCTCCTTTGCCGTACTGCATTTTTTTTTCAGTTTGATAAAGCAGGATTTGTCCATTTCTGCTTTCATTTTTTTACTCTGTTAAGCAAAGGACCTATCTAGCTTCCTTTAACAATGAGTGAATACTTTCTAATTCAAACTACAACTTGACTCCATTGTGAAAGAGACGATTGGTGTGGGTGAATATGCTAATTCGCCCTTCATTCCAATAGGAAGATGTTCACACATTATATTTTAAGTGTGCTTTCATATTGTGAACGGACTCAAATATGTCAATGGAGATAATTAAAGTTTATATCACAGCAAAGCACTCCTACACTCTTTATTTAAGAGAATCAAAGAGACACATTGATAAGAACAATGAAAGGACTGGAATATTCTAAATAGCTGTGCTTGCGAAGTAAACATGCACATAAATAAAGACAAGACAATACCTTCTGAATGGCTTCATTTTAACAGTTTGAGGTGTATTATTTGTTTTGAACAACAAAGAAAAGTTTTCACGAAATTTTAGCCTATGTCACGGTATTTGAAAAATAAAAAAAAATTAAAAATAAAACCTCTCAGCATTGGCAAATTTACTAAAAGTTCTGATAATACTCTATTTCTGATGAGAACAGTTCATAAGTTATCTCTCTTTATATTTTAACCAGATCTATTTTGCTTTCAATCCCGTCATTGTTAATATGTTGAAGGTTATTATTATAACTTCCTCACTAAATACTCCTTAGTATTTGCGGGACAACTCTACTGAAAATCTATCAAACTACATTGTCTTAAATTTTGCCTTACCACTATTAAATACATCTCTTTGCCTCCCACCAGTGTGCAGTAATGGCTGCACCTTGTTTTATTAAGGTAGTTCTTCACTGTTTTTTTGGGGTTTTTTTGGGGGGGGGTTGGGGTGGGAGGAGGGCTTTGTTAACAGACACTCCAGCAAGCTCATCCTGTCATTGAAACTCATTTTTCTCTTAGCACCCAAGAACAGTAGAGATCTCCAACCTTTTGACATTGAGGCACAAGCTCACCTTTCAGAATTTCACACTTGCGAACATGCAGTCTATTTTCAAATGAAAAAAACTGAAAAAAATTCTGGTATTCAAGTTTATGACTTTGTGTTGGGTCATATAGCTATATTAGAATGTGTATGGTAGATGCCCTTGCCACCCTTTCTTAGGTTCCTTGTTATTATATGATCCTTCCATTATCTTTGGTTTGCTTCTTCCTCTAACGTCTGAATTAGGAATGGTAATGGTAGTGTTATGATTGAGGCTAAGGTTTGAATTCAGTCTTTTATTTTTCTCTTTTTCTAGTTAGTCTCGGTTTCTTTATATTTTTTATTTATTTTATTCTGTCTTTGGGTATGGTAACAGAGTACCCCGATATATATGAAGATTTTACTCACAAGTGTGAAAGTTGAATGCCCTTTAACTTGTAGTGGTTCAACTCTGTTAAGGGTTTTATGTCAGGTGGCATCACATAAGAGGGAAAGATTTGTATGTTATCGAATATTTTTTTAATGTATGCTACATTTGTTTATGTTCTGGAACATTTAACAATATAAAGATGTGTCTCGTTTATTTATGCTGCATTTGTTTAACTGTGAAAAGCTGTGAGTCTTTGTCTGTCTAAAGCACCTAATGGTCTAATAAAGAGCTGAATGATCAACAGAGAGACAGGATAAAGGACAGGTGGAGCTTTCAGGCAAAGAGTATAAATACAAGGAGATAGGAAAAAAAAGAAATAAAGAAGCAAAGAAGAGAAGGACCTCATGGATCTGTCACCCAGCCACCCAATCACCAGCAAGTCATGGAGTAAGAGTGAAAGTAAGATATAAAGAAGTAAGAAAAAGATAAAAAAAAAAAAAACAGGGGCAAAAGCTAGATGGGCTGACTTAATATAAGAGAAACTGGCTAAGAAACCAAGATAAGCCTGGATTTTTATGAGTAATTGTAAGACTCTCTGTGTGTACTTATTTGGGAACTGGGTGATGGGCCTCCAAAAAAAAAAAAAAAAACCAAAGAAGAAAACACAATACAACATTTGTAGAAAACAATAATGTAAGAAGGAGGAAAGAGACTTGTTACCATCTTTCCAATGGGCTTCTTCTTCCTAGGGCTCATAGATACATACGGACTTACCAACGAGCACATTTCCAATGAATTTTCTGCTTCTTTGTTTTCCTTGTACGCATGTAAATGAACATGTGTAGGTGAACATGCATGTGTGTGCATGTGAAAGTGCAAGCCAGAGATCAAGCTCAGGAGCTATGAAGCTAGAATTCTGATAGAGGATCTCTTACCAGAGCAAGAAACCTGCAGATTTAGTGGTAATGTCTGGTCAGCAAGCCCAGAATTTATGTTTTATACCCCAGTATTAGGATTGCAATTGCACACAGTTTTGCTCAGCTGAAGTGTGAGTTCTGAGACTGGGCTCAGGTCCTTATGCTTGTGTAAAAAGCACTTTACCTACCGATCTGTGTTGTCTATCTCTGAATATATAAAATATTAAATGGCAAAACATATCCCATACTATTTATGTGAATTATTACAATGGTTTTCAAAGAACAGTATCTTCATTTCTTTTCAATTCTTCCAGTGTATTATTTAAAATATGAGGGTCTATGGCAATGGCATATCATTTAAAGTGCTTGCCTCCTAAGGACTCGAGTTCAGATCTCTCAAACCCATGTAAATGCTTGATAGACATGACAGATCTCCTGTAATTTTAATCTTGGAGTTAAAAACAATAAAAGAAACACTTGCCAATAAAGTTCTTAAATTCACTATGAAGAACATTACGTAAAAAAAAAAAAAATAAAAGAAGTTTCAAAGGCCCTTACAATTTTTGATACATTAACACTAATAACAAAAGGGGCTTTGCAAATAAAGAGTAACTAACGTAACTTAAGTTCTAATTAATAAAATCTAGAGAATAAAAATAGTATAAACAGTTGTGCCTGTGTCCAAAGGTCTTATAAAGGAGAAAGAGCTTGACACTACTTTACACTTGTAAGTCATAGGGATAGAAGGACAGCCTGGGGGTTGTTTAGGAGAGACTGGAACAAAGACACATTTAAAGCCCAGAAACAAGTAACAGTTATCAGATTACACATGCTGAGAAAACAGTGAAAATGATGTGCTTTTGTAGGTTGGAGACTAAGCTTTGCCTGCTTAACAACGGAAAATGAAAACTGCAGATCTAGCTGAACAGACCAAATCTCTCTTGTTTACAGTCATATGTGAGTGACAGAACTTAAAGGGTTCTTTGTTTGACAATCTCAAATTAACTTATTACCTGTTCTGGGATTTTAAAAGACCAATTAAGCCATTTCTTTCCAGCATGCAACCAAACTGCAAGCTAAAGACTGGTATTTTCTCAGTAGGTCTCATGCAGATGCTCTCCAACCCACCAAGCTCCCCAACAGTCCCAGGTGCTTTTCGTGCTGAACCTTGAAGGCGAAGCAATCTCAGTTGCATAATTCGTCTAGTTTCTGCTTCTTTTGCTTATGTCAAATGCTCCCAACAACCTCCTGAAAATATGTGATTTTATTTCAATAGTTCTTTAAATCCATTGTGTTGATAACAAGCTTCACCTGTTCTCCTTGACCTATTAAACACAGTCTTAAAGCCACGGTGTTGTTGTCAATACACAGACTACTATTTTAAGACTGAGAGAGGCAAATGCAGTCAGCAATAATGTATGGGAAAAGAGTAAATAAAAATAAAAAAGAAAGAAATTGATTATAAAATTATGAACTGATTTTTTAGGTTTATTTGGCTATGTTAAAAGTCTCCAACTTTAGTGTCTAACATCACTGTTGGGTGGGTTTATTAATCTCAGATGTTGAGCTGAAAGCCCAGAGCTCCTGATATATTAATAAGATTTAGAGTTGAGCTGGGCAGTGATGGCGCACGCCTTTAATCCCAGCACTTGGGAGGCAGAGGCAGGCGGATCTCTGTGAGTTCGAGACCAGCCTGGTCTACAAGAGCTAGTTCCAGGACAGGCTCCAAAACCACAGAGAAACCCTGTCTCAAAAAACAAAACAAAACAAAAAAAGAAATTAAGTAAAGATTTAGAGCTGAATGCAGACAATATCACTAGAGTGTGAGCAGGTAAAATGGACACCGACAATGTGAAGAATTTGCTCTGAGAACCACTATGTTAGATGTTTTAGTCTGTTTCTATACTTCTATGGTGTGGGAGATCCTCCTTTCTATATGTTGCTTTTATTGATTAATACATAAAGAAACTGTTTGACCTATATCAAGACAGATCTAGGTTAGGTGGGGGGGGGGGGAGACTAAATTGAATGCTAGGAAGAAGAAGGCAGAATCAGAGAAAAATCATGTAGCCCTGCCAGAAACAGATGCCAGAATTTTACCGGGTGAGCCACAGCCTCGTGGCAGTACACAGAGTAATAGAGATGGGTTAATATAAGATATTAGTTAGCCAGAAGTATGCTTAAGCTATTGGCCAAACAGTATTGCAAATAACATGGTTTCTGTGTGATTAATTTAGGGCTGAGCAGTTGGGAACCAACAAGTGGCCTACTACTACACTTCTATGATGATATTAGGAGTCCTCATTTCTGAGTCTTTTCTGAGATTCAGTTTCTTATTCTGTAGATTTTAAAGATACAATCATGTCAAAATCCTCTGAGGATTTATACCCAATAAATGTCTCAGCAGAAACTGATCCACGAGTGATAATTATAAAATGTTCAAAACAATTCTCTCTATCTTTAATGTTTACAATAGCGTGAAGGTAAGCTGAGGGTAAAAGACCATAAAGAAAAAGTCATTGGGAAAATAGTTATGTCCTCTTCTTTTCAAGGAACTTTGAACTAGTTCAATGCTAAATCAGAGACTGCATAAGAAGAATAATGAAACATATTTCTTTTTATGTTTAGTCATCAGAATTGAATGATGGCAATTGCCATGAGAGTTTTCCAAGGGATGCTCAGTTCTTCTATTGATAAAGTAAACCAGGAATACTGGTGGCATGAAAGCAAAACAGGACCCGAAAGTTCCAGTATCTCCAAGTGAACATATTTGATTCCTACTTAAATTAATGCTTGGGCTGTGTTAAAACACTACATTCATTATGTTTATGGGTAAGGAACACAGGCTTCCCTAGCTTTGTATCAACTGAACTCTCAAAATCAGAGGCTGCCTCCCAATGAAAAAGTTAATACCAGCTCAGCTACAAACCTTTTGTTTGACAAGGGTGACCATTTTGCAAAATTTGCTCATGCAATATTGTCACAAAAAAATGAGAGTAACCATTCCCCACTCTGTAGGAAGAGAAGGCCTAAAAGGCCGAGAGATGAGCCAACCTGAAGTCTGCCTGAGAGCCTAGCAACAGGCTCTGTGAGATGTCCTGATTGTGCCTAGTTAACTATGGGCAACCTGAAAAGTCACCGGATCAGGATATAGCCTGGGTGCTAAGAGGAGTGCATACAGGGCTCTCCCCACTGTTGAAAGAATGAGTCTGCTGTTTGCCTTTTACCTGACTCCCGGAGTCTATACCATTGATGCCACACTTTGTTACTCTCTCCCCAGAACTAGTCATTAGGACCCTGCAACATCTGGTGTCTGAACAGAGACTTCTGGCATGGGCTTTGAGTTTGCAATGTTAGTGTCTCCCCCCCACCCCTGCATTGGGACTGTAATTTTTTGATTTGTGTTGTTTGTTTGTTTTTGCTCGCACTGTTTACTGAACAAGCAGTGACTTTCTCTTCCCTGGTGTCAGTTCTAGTCATTCTTTTCCCCCCACTTAGAGCACTGGACAGTGCTCCCAACATGGTGTTTTTTGATGGGGTGTTTTCGATTTCTTTGACAGGTATTTGTTGGAACCTTCCTTTCTTTCCTTCTTTTGTGCTGTCTGTCACGTATCTCTGCCTGCCTGTTTAGTAAGGCACATTTTTTTTTTCTGTTTCACTTTCCTTAGCACCTTCACATAAGGACGGAGCACTCCCCCAGGTGACAGAACCAAGAGTTGTCTCCCAAACACTGTTGCTCATCCAGAGACACCATGTGGACATGAAGTGGTCTAAAACACCACGGAAGTCGCCCACTAAACATAAAACATGAACGTCTGACACAATTTTCTAACCCTTCTGACTCCATCTTCTCTCTGACTGTTGCTTACCTGCTTTCTCCTTCTATAACATGGGTAACCTCTCCATTACCTCCACACCTTCCATGTATGATCACTCTTTGGTGTCCAGTGAGGAGGAGGCAGACAGCTCAGACCCGGAGAAACCTGCTGAGGAGAACATGAACACAGTTAAGACTTCACATGCTGCTTCCTCATCAGCTCCACCCCTGCTACAGGAGGCTTTACCTCCACATGGCACCCTTGGAGTGAAGTGCCTCAATGTCCACCTACCTCTGAAGGTGGAAATCTCCTCATACTGTGGTATGCGGTATGACCTCCAGTGGCTGCAATGCCCCCACATCTTAGGCTACAAATGCAAGTGGAAGCTTTTCTGTGCAACCTGTGACAAAATCACACTAACCAACCCTGAATTCTCACTCCCATAGCTGAAAAGGTTTGGCATAATATGAGAAGGCTATTTGATCCCTTCTGGATCCTCACATATGCCTTGATTGCTTGGGTGCTATTGCTAATTCTTGTTGTCTTTATATGCCTCCTGTAGCATTTTCAACAGCAGCAGGCATCAACTAAGGCAGCTTTTCAGCTACTAATGGCTCATAGGGGTCCTTCTTACAGTCCTCAGCAGAAGGTTATGCATGCATTATAATCTGAACTTCAAAAGGATATCACCAAGTTCCCCCCTTGACATCTCTTCAGGAATGGATGCTTTTTGAGGTCTTATGGTCAATGACAGATAAGAGTTTGTTTGGCAGGCTAATCTAAGGCAGGCACAATCCAGTTGCTGAGATTTCTTGAGGTGGATGTCGACAAGGCCTGAGCAAAGAACACTGAGATCCCATGTAATAAACAAAAAAGAGTGGACATGTAGGAAGGTGAGGCCTAAACATCTGAGAAATGAGCCAACCTGGAGTCTGGCTGAGGGCCTAGTAACAGGCACTGTCAGAAGTCCTATGTGTGTGCCTAGCTAGTGAAGGGGAATCACATAATATCACTGGACTGGTACTGTGTGACAATAGTCTTGTACTTTGTAATGATTTGTCACCTGTATTTTAATTCAACTCTGACTGTGCAGTAGCCAGGCAGGAAGTATAGGTAGGGTGGCCAGGCAGGAAGTAGACACGAGACAATGAGAGCAGGAGAATTCTGGGAAGAGGAAAGTAGAAAGTCAGTCTGCAGTCATCACCTAGCCACAGAGGATGTAAGATGAGAATGCTTCACTGATAAAATGTACTGAGCCATGTGGCTAACACAGGCAAGAATTATGGGCTAATGTAAGTTTTAAGAGTTGATAAGAAACCCGAGTTACTAGGTCAACCAATTTATAATTAATGTAGACCTTTGTGTATTTCTTTGCAACTGAATGGCTGTGAGAATGGGTAGAACAGAAATCTCAGTCAACCAAACCTTGCCAAGACAGGGTAAGATGATTCTAAAAGTGTTCCTGACTCTGAATATGGTCTGTCAGTTACTCGAGGCCTTAGTCAAAGTTGGTTCCTTCAACATTGCAAATCAGTTTTCTGGTGATTGCTCAGGCAGCAAGTTGTCTCTGTCATCTACTGCACATTTTGGAAGCTGCTTAATTGCACTTTCTTCATGTTCAAGTAATATTATTTCCCTTCTTAGGCCTTCGATGGGGTGAAGATTAGATAGTTGCATACAAACCTCATATGATCTAGTCAAGCATTTTCCAATACAAGACTTAGCATCCTTATGATGGAATGTTTATTAAAACAATAGGATATGTTCCTTGCTTAATATTGTTAATGCTGGTTGTAATTCTAATCTTATACTTGATATCTGTCCCTAGTGTATACAGTTTAGTGTTGGGTTTAGGATTCTCTTATTGGAACAAAAAGGGGAGGTGCTGTGGAAGCTGCATCAACTCCTTCAGTCAATGGCCTTTAAGTTACCAGCCCACTTGGACATAATCTCTTATACTATAAATACAGCTATAAAGTATGCACTCATTCCTTTGCTTCTAGCTTTCCCTTCTGGCTGCTAGATTTAGTTCCCCATTTGTATACAGGACTATGACATAGGACAGTCATCAGTGAGTCTACCCTAAATAAATAACTTTATTATACATAATACTGAACTACTGTGATAATACTTTGTATATTCTGCCATCTGATTGGGATGCCACTTAGGAGCTGGAAGGAAGGTATATAAGATTCTCCCCATTGATGAATAAATAAGTCTGCTGTATGTCTTTTATTTAACTCCTGTTGTCTATGCCATTGATGCCACACCTTCTTAAACCTTATCCCGCAGAAGTCATCAGAACCCAGCAACACCACTCCATTAGATGGAACCCATACCTGATGTTACTTGAGTGTCCAAGAACCTGAGACAAGATAGAACAGATATATAGGAAAAAAATAGATAATGCTACTGTTCTGATAGAGGAGCACATTGATTAAATACCTCCTAATGACATTCTTCTATACTCATAGATGTGTGTCTTGCTCAGCCCTTATCAGAGAAGCTTCATCCTTCAGCAGGTAGGAACAAATGCAGAGACCCACAGCTGGACAATATGCAGAGTATGAGAGATCTTGAAACACCCAGTCCTAAATGGGATGTCTCCATCAAATTTCTCTATTTGGAGTTAAGGGAATATTTTGGAAGAAGGGGAAGAAAAATTCTAAAATCCAGTGAAGATAGAAGTCATCAAGAGAGCAAGGCTTTCTAGAAAAAGCAGGACTATTGCACATATGAACTCACAAAGACTGAAGCAGAATGCACAGAGCCTGTATGAGTCTGCACCAGATGGAGTCCTGTAACTGGAAGGAATAGGGGACACAGGTCCCCATCCCTAACACAGAAGTTGTCTGCAAGGATAACCTCTTGCAAATGAAAAGTTAGTATTCTTTGAAGGAGTGTCATTAGGGAAACAAACCATTCCTAAAAGTAGGGCCCACTACCAACAATATATGGCCATAAGAAAATGAACTCAATGAAATCTTCTGAAGGTCTTTTCCTAATCATGTTAAGACAGGTGTTGTGTTGTTGTGGCTGTTGTTATTTTCATTTTTTTCTTTCTACTTTACAGGTTCTTTACATATATCTTATGGCTTCTGGTTAGGGGGTTTTATGAAACTCTTGAGTGTGTATGTGTGTCTCTGCATCTATATGTGTTTATTATGTCTTTGGCTATTTTTCTTGTTTGGTTGTTTTGTAACATTCTGATTTGTTACGTTTTGATTTTTCTTATTTGATTTTATTATTCCTTAATATGCCTGTTTTTTTTCTAAGGAGTAACAGAATGGTGTGAACTGGATGAGAGGGGAGGTGGGAATGAACTGGGAGGAGTTGGGGAAGGGAAATCATTATCAAAATGTATTGTATAAAAATTTTTTTCAATCAAAGAAAAAGATTCTAGCAGGACAGAAGTAAAAAAATACAAAGGCTTAAATAAAAGAATTGGATTTTCTACACTTATTGAGAAATCCTCCCCAAGTCATTTTTGGATATCTCATTGTTCTCTCAAAGGACAGTTGCTTATTTGCAGTGTAGGAAGGAATATAATATGGTGCCATGGTCATGTGTTTAGAAGCGAATATTTATAAAGTGCCCACATTTGTGCTAATGATCAAGGTCTTGATTTATATATGGAAAGATTATAACAGAAACATTGTTTTATATTTTTGTATCAGAAAAAGGAGCAGTATGCCACATATTACAGAATCAATAAACCTTAAAAATGTGTCATATGAGTCCTAATTTATCAGTCATAATAATGTTTATAAAGTATCATAATTTTCAGAAATCATTTTTTGTATTTGTCATGAATTCAGTCTTACCAAATGAAGTTTGCATCAACTAATCTGTAATTGTTATGGGGTTTTTCAGCTTTCAGCAAATGACTGGTGTTTTCTACAGGATCTCACAAATTTTATTTTGAAACATAATGCAATCTTTCTCTCTTGTTTCTCGGAGACTCCAGCGAGCCAGTCCTGACAGTTTTTCTTTGTGTTTCCACAAACTCTCCCAATTCTGAGAGGGTTTAACTCTGACATGCTCAAAGGAACACATTGCACCTCAGGAGAGACTAGGATGTACTTACCAATCACAAGAAAAATATGGATTTAGAAATTTCAGCTTCTTCTCTGATGCATTTCACTTTAATAGAAAAGCATGATTTCACATAGCCTGCTGTGGATTGTATTTTGTAAACACACCTGTCACAATTAGCCATATGCATTTATTCCCGTGTTTCATTATGATCAGGAAGGGTTGGAATATGATTAATTCTGATCTTGTTTATTTTAAAAATAGATTAAAATACTATTTTTACATTACTTTGAAATGAACTGAAATAGATTTAATATAGACGAGAGTCTCAGATATAAAAATATTTTATTATATAAAGCATGACTTCTTATTCTAAATATGGGAAAATATATTTCTGAATCTGATTGCTTTTAGATTCTGTTTTCATTTATTGAGGAGTACCAATATAAACAAAATGAAAGTTGGATACTTAAATGTTCTTTAGTAACAGAAAAATTGAGATGGGCATATTTTCTAATCATTACTGAAATTGTGTATGGAGCATAAATTTTAGTAAGCATATGTACATATAATATTATTGATGCATGCTTGACATGAAAAATTACATAGTAAACTAAAGCAGGATATACTTATTTGATTATGTGCTTATATAAGACTTCTAGATATGCATCTCTCATAAGAGAGGGGAACAAAAATCCTGCAACCTTACTCCAGATTGTTGTTCAACCTTACTGTTGAAATTGCTAACAATGGAGGATGCCAATAAAATAAAAGGGAAACTTGGAACTACTTCCATTTAATTTTTCTAGCCATGACATTTCAGAAAAAGACTTGAGATATCCATGACTACTCTTTTTGAGGATATAAAAAAAATGAACACTTATTCTTACAAAATGCCCAGAAACAGATGAGAGAGCTAAAGGGTACTATTCATTAACAGGTGCTATTATAAATAGCTTGGAGGATTTCTAGCACTTTCTGTAATTATAAAAAAGTATTGGATAAGGAAGAACAGCAATAGATAAAGTAAGGAGAAATTGACTGTTTTGTTTGCCTATAAATACAAAATAGTTTATTTTGAAATTACTTATAGGTGATTTTTTTAGCTAAAAAGAATAAAAATTTCCTATAAAACTATGTTATATGGAAAATATGAGACCGGGCTACATTAAGTTTATACAATGGTAGCTGTTTAAAAGGCAATAGATAAGAATAAGATTTAATATTACGTTCTTCAAATACACTCACCAATGAAAATAAAATACATTAGTAATCAAAAAACCAAACAAAATTAAAATGTAAAGTTTTATTTATTACTATTTTTTATTGTTGGTTAATAAGAAAGTAGCCTACCTTCAAACAACCCATGGTCCTCAACCTTTACAGGGTGAGAGTCACACTTATTATTCAATAAAAGTGCAAGGTTGCATTTCTTGTTTTTGTTATAATATATAAAGTACTTGGAAGTCATCACCTCTGTCCTCACTAGATGAAAGCAATGCTGATAGGACTGAAAATCGATGTTTATTTCTTATATCTGTCAGAGCGTTGAGGTCACCAGGCATACCACTGATGCGAAACCTAGAGGCACAGTGAGTACAAGAATCACAGTCAAGTAGAGAATTATGGGAACAGTGACACAGGAGGCAGAATGGGGTTGGAACACTTAATGGAAATTGTGACGAATAGCTGAATGACAATAGGACCATCAGGAAACACTGGAACATTCTTGGGTGCTAGCCTTGTTGGGAGGAGAAGTGTTTTGTATACTTGAATCCTGAACCGCAAGCTTCCACTGATCCTCATTGTGAATATTGGAATGAACACACCTCTTTGTGGTGAAGGATAAGATCAAAAGAAAAGTAAACACATTCTCTTTCAATGTTAGGAGAAACTGCTTGACATGCTTGGCTAAGAAGTATTTGTTCAATTTTTTTCTAGACCACAATTGAATTAACTAACACATAAAACCTCCAAATTTCTCAGTCCACTAGTCAGGGAAAGCAATGAGACATGCATTTGAATGCAGTTGTCGTGGAGATTCACACATCACAGAGAACAGGAAGCAGAGAGGACATAGGGAACAGTGAAAGTTGCCCCTGGTGATGGATCAGCTTGCTATGCATCCCATTTAAATGCTCAAGAGTAACTCTGAATCAAGAACAGCTGGGGAGCAGCCCTCAGACCATGAAGCTATAGAGATATTGTAGATCCAAAGTATACTAGAATAAGATGTAGACAATTGTCTATGGCCATTTGTGTCATGAAAGAAATAAAGGACAAAGCTAAAAATGCAAACCAATAGCAAAACAAACTGTAGCTGATAACTCAGGGCCATCAAAATCCATCAAACATAGGATTTTTTTTCAAACATAGGATTTTAAGAAGTACCATTGGTCAGAAATTAATTACATACATGCAATGAAGATAAATTCAGACATAGAAGAACTCTAAATGGGCCATAGTGTGTTTAAAATATACATAGCCTTGGGAGAGAGAAGAGAAAGTATAAAAAGTTAAGTATGGACAGCTATAGATTAAAACAGTAAGTAGTAAAGAAAAGCCGTGTAAAGATGGAATATACACAATATTGTGTTGTCTTTGAACTTTTTGACTCTGAAGGAGCTAAGTAACCAACATATATACTTTAAAGGTATTTTGTCTTCAAAATTTGGGTCTAAGGATATATTGCTTTGAAAAAGACGTTCTTCTTTTGTTTCCAAGGAGGATGAGAACCTGTGGATTGCTTCCAGACTAATATGATTTGATGGACCAATAGCCCAGAAAAGTTGCCATTAACACCCCTAAAAAATTACTTTACCTAACTGCTAGCTGAGATGAACCTAGCACACAGGACACCATGACAGACCTGATTAACAGTGTCCCCAATCAGCAGGAAGTAGTGTAGAAAACTACCCCGATGTTCCCAAATATTGTTTATAAATATTTGTTTACATTTAAAGTGGATATTCCATAGAGATTTGCATGGGTATGGATCTTGGTTTCTTGATACAAATTTAAGGTCAATTTGTTATACTGTGTATATATATTTCTGCTCTTGATTAAGATATCGTGATCATATAACTCATTTTAAAAATGCAATGTGTAATTAAGAAATATAGGTAAATAGAGAGTCAACTATAATAGTCAAGCTTGTAATCATGTTAGGTTTTCTAGATATAGAGATATATTTCAGTTAGATATTATTCAAAACTTTCAAAGGCTACAGAATATGGCATTTAAAATGTTTAAGTACTGACGACTTTTCATGACAATGATACACATCTGCTCCTGGCAGCACCAATTACTTCAAGAGGAGAATCGACATCGAAGAGGCACCTTATGGAGTTTGCTAGCCATTTGGACAAGAAACTGTTTTTGCCTGGATTGCTTATACTATGGGCCTGTAGGCTGAAGATGGATGCCCCAATGGTACAGAAGAACTTTGTGTGACTGTCAGGTAGCGAGATGTCTCTCAATTCTAGAGTTTTGGAAGTTGCTTAAAATGCACTTCCTGTTTACTTAGGTAATATTATATCCTTCTGGAGTCTTTGATGGAGTTGAAGAATTTTTAGTTATAGTTTTCCTTAGTTATGATAAAATATTAAGTAGATATAAATATTATACTGTAATTCTTGCTTAATACCTGTTTTGTTTTATACAATTTTACTATGTTAAAGCTAAAACCTTCTTTTTTTATTTAAACAGAAAAGGGGAGGTGAGGTTGGAGTCACCTCTGTATGCTGTGAATATAAAGAGACTGCTTTGTGCATATAGCAGAGAAGGGAGGGCCAGAGCAGAGCTAGGCAGAGAAGACTGGGCTGAACTGGGAGATAGAAGTGTGGAGTCAGGGAGAAACCATGGAGCTGCCACTGCTGGAAATAGACACACAGAAATTTTGTTGGTAGGCCACAACCTCATGGTGATGCACAGATTAGTAGAAATGGGTTAAATT
Organism: Microtus pennsylvanicus; assembly: GCF_037038515.1. NCBI lineage: Eukaryota > Metazoa > Chordata > Mammalia > Rodentia > Cricetidae > Microtus > Microtus pennsylvanicus. The sequence continues at coordinate 18,699,123 of NC_134579.1, forward strand.
AAAATGTAAGAATTAACCAATAAGAAGCTCGAGCTAATGATTTAAATAATAGAGTTTTCTGTGTGATTATTTTGGGTCTGGGCAACCAGGACAAACAAGCACTTCCCTACAACATGTTAGTAAGGTCCTAGTTTGGTAATAATGGAATTTACAGTTATCAGAAAGGGTAGTCAAGGTCCAATTGCAGAAGGGATGCTTGAAGAGCAAAACTTGAGGAACCTGTCCCATTCCACTACAGTGATAAATCATTCCACAATAAAAACTTAGTTCTTAACTGTATAGGTATAAAACACCACACACGGCAGCTACCTGCCATACACCTGTACTTTGGTAAAGAAGAAAAGGAAAAAGGACAACCATTTGGTATTCAGGGGTTTATCCCAGGGGAAGATTAGTTGTTTTATTCTCAACATTCCCTAGTTCCTAGAGCTCTTGGTTTAGTGTTGGGTTTCCTTGATTTTCCTTTGTGCTGTTCAAATTTTGTTTAGACAGCCATATTAGTGGTATTTCATGGGTACAGGTCCATTGTCACTTCTAGAAGACACAATCTGAAGGTAGATTTCTTCACCCTGAGTCTAGCAGGAAGGGTCACTCCTCCTGGCTGTTTTCTGAGTCTTAGGTAAGGAGTACTATTGGGATATTGTTGTAATAAGCGACAGGACTGTGTCCCACCACCTGGCTAGCTTTACCCGAAATAATTACATGGAAACTGTATTCTTTTAATCACTGCCTGGCCCATTAGTTCCAGCCTCTTATTGGCTAGCTCTTACATATTGATCTAACCCATTTCTAATATTCTGTGTAGCCCATGAGGTGGCTTATTAGGGAAGATCTTAACCTGCATCTTTCTGGAGTGAGAGAATCATGGCTACCAACTGACTCTGCTTCTTTCTCCCAGCATTCTGTTCTGTTTACCCTGCCTACCTAATTTTCTGTCCTATCAGGCCAAGCCGTTTTACTAATTAACCAATGAAAGTAACAGATAAGATACAAGACCCACCTCCATCAGGATATAGCCACTGATTTCCATGTAGATTAAATCTATGTATGCCTTTCTTAGGGTCCTCATTGTTGTATAGGTTCTCTGGGATTATAATTTGTGGGCTGGTTTTCTTTGCTTTATGGCTAAAAACCACTTATAAGTGAGTACATGTTTTTCTGTCTGGGTCTGAGTTACCTCACTCAATATGATGTTCTCTAGATCCATTAGACCTGGCAGTAAATGATCAATTGTTTCCTATATTTGACCAGTGGTAGTTTTCTATTGTCTACAATGTTCTCTATCTGCTGCAAAGAAAAACTTCCTTAAATGAGAGGTGAGAGCGACACATGTCTGTGGATATAATAACAAGAATCTAAAATACAGCTGGAATTATGCAGGTTTAGTACAGTGGTGATAATTTCTCCAATCAGATAAAATATTCTTAAAAATATTCTTTGCGTGCTTTGTTTTTATTTCAGTTCTATAAAAGCACAAGCTGATTAATGATTTTTTAAGCATCATAAAAAAGTGTTTGCTGACCTTCAGATTTCTATCTTAAATTTTAACTCCTGTAATATTACATTTTTAAAACTGACTTTAGTGCAGGTTCCAAAGTACTCTACAATACCCCCTTTCATTCCTTACTTCTCTCTACTTTCATTAACCTTATTTTTAGTTTATATCACTATTCAGAGCTATTCTCATGCAACTGTGTCAATAATTTCTATATATAGAAATTATTTTTTCTTTCAGGCAAAAGAACATGAGGCTTGTTTAATTTTATGCAGTTAATATCTCTCTGATTTTATAAAATATAATAATTTAAGTTACAGCACAAGTTTTCCCAGTTCTACAATCAATGTGGACATTATCTCCTCACTTGCTTTGTTGAAGGAAAACAGAAATCCATCATTTCTTTCTAGAGAAATGCTGTAATTCTACCTGGAATGTTGGTTTCTAGTCATTTGGGCAGGTGTCAATGTGAACTTCCTTTTTAGTGTTCTAGGACTGAGGAAACTTCCTGCATTTCTCCTTGTGTTATCAACACTGCTTCCTGAACTCCACATGCTCCCCTTTTTCCTTTATTCTCTCCCTATTCCCTCTCTATCCTTTTTTACTTCCCTGCCTTTCTATCTCTTAGTTTTAAAGCACATTTTTACTACAGTACTTTCTTGGGGACTTTTTTTTTCTTCAGAAGATGTCTCAATATATCTTTGTACTTTTTTTAGTGTTTTCAGTAGACCTAATTTTTAAAAATATTTTATTTCATTTTTTCTAAAAAAGAAAACAAACAATAGTGTTTCATTTTACATACCAATCCCAGTTCCCAGTCACTCCCCTCTTCCCATCTTCTCTACTTATCTCCCCACTAGACCCCCCATCCACTCCTCAGAGAGGATAAGGCACATTGCTTTCGGGAAGTTATATGCCCTCCCTACTATATCTAGGCTGATCAAGGTATCCATCTGAAGAGAACGGGTTTCCAAAAAGCCAATACAAGTAGTAGGGATAAATTCTGGTGGCACTTGTCAGTGGCCCTTCAGTCTGCCCCAGGCATGAAACTCTCACCCACATTCTAAGGGGCTAGTTTAAATGCAGGTTCCTTCCCTGTCCAGCTGGAGTTGGTTAGCCCCCATTAGCTCAGATATACTGTTTCAGTGGCTGTTCCCATCTTGGTCTTGACCTCTTTGTTCATATTCTCACTCCTCACACTCTTCAACTGAACTTTGGGAACTCAGCCCAGTGCTCCACTGTGGACCTCTGCCCCTGCTTCCATCAGTTGTTGAGTGAAGGCTCTATGGTGACATTAAAGATATTCCTCAATCTGACTACAGGGCAAGGCCAGTTGGTGCCCCCTCTCCTCTATTGCTTAGGGTCTTAGCTGGGGTCATCTTTGTGGATTCCTGGTAATTTCTCTAGTGCCTCATTCTTGCTAGCCCCATAGTGCTCCCTCAATCAAAATATTTATTTCATTGTTCTCATCTTTGTGCTTCCTCTATCATGACTATCATGTTCCTTTAAGTTCTCCTTCTCCCTCCCCTTCTCCTGTTCTGTTCCCCTTCCACCCTCTCTTCTCCAACCATCCCTATGCTCCTAATTTTGTCAGATAATCTTGTCAATTTTCCCTTTCCAGGTGGATCTATGTATGTTTTTCTTAGGGTTCACCTTGTTACTTAGCTTCTCTAGGATCATGAACTATGTAGGCTCAATACCCTTTGCTTTACAGTTAGTAACCACTTATGTGTGTGTACATATCTTTGTAGAAAGAATATTAGAAGCTTCAATGGAATAAGGTTAAATAACATATAAAGACAGACCTATCAGAATTACATCCAACTTCTCAGTGGAAACCATGAAAGCCAGAAGGTCCTGGACAGAGGTGTTGCAGACACTAAGAGACCACAGATGCAAGCATAGAACTAAATTGCATGCAAATAATAGCTACTCTCAGACCCTTAAAGCACATGATTTCATGCATCTTTTTTTGTTGTTTTCTTCCTTATTTTCAACACTGATTTTTATTGTTACTTTCAGTTTTGATATTTTAACAATTTCCTTTTGTTTTGTTACTTTGCTTGTTTATCTTTTCAAAGTGCCAGGCTTTTGAACAAATTCTTTCATCTCGCATGCCAATAATTCTTACAAAAATGCAGTTTCATTTGTACTGAACACTGTAAAGATGAGGACTAAAAGTTTTCAGCTTAAAAAAGATTTTTTGTTATTCTTAATTATATTCATTGTTATTCTCGTCTTTGTTCATAATTTCATGTGCTACATCAGTTTGATTAATTCACAAATTACTAAAAAACAATTATCAACCTACTTTCATCTTTTTGTCATTTCATTCTATTTCCCAAGACATTTTCTTTATGCTTAATCTTTTAATCCTACTATCATATTTAAAATTTTCAAAGCATTTTTTGTTATTTTAATGTTCCCTTATATAGAATCCTGTCTTATATTTTATGAAAAAGCACATTTTCAGTATGTTTCTCATTATGAAAAAAATAACTTGAGTTTTTGTTCTTTTGGTTACTTTGTTTCTGTTCCCACTAAGTTTTATATGGAGTGGTACAAATAGAGGTTTTATTTTTTTTTCACTTCTTTGAAGTATATTCCTGACTTTTCACAAAAAGGTGAATATTTTAATGATGGCAGCTGGAGGCATACCTCTAACTGCCTGTGGATTTCTAGGGACTTGCTTCACTTCCCACATATGGAAGGACTACTGTTACATAATTATCCACACACTGAGAAGCAAGACAGTAGGGCCAATGTCTGCTAGTTTAACCAAACTCTACCATTTGCATTTTTATCTTGCAAGATTGTTTGTACCAGATATATGAGAATTCAACTTCAAACAATTTGGGGTCATAGCTATGTCCTTTGAAGATTCTCAACAACTTCTTGAAAATAATTTTTCTGAAAAGACTAGATTTAACTCTAATACAAATAGAGAAGGAAGTCTCCAGACAACTTAAATTTAAGGCATTTGTTTATTTATGAACTCTCTCATCAATAATTGATTAACTACTATGTGTGAAAAGTAATGCCATGCAATTAGGAAGCCAAGATGAAGCAACGTAGAATCACAAAATGTCCACAAGGAAATGACAGACTTGTCGAAAACAGAATTCCAAAGAATAATTACAGTAATAAGTATACAGCTGCAATCTGTGAAAAGTGTGTAGAAGGTTTTTCATGGTGATCATATATCAGGGGATACAATCTGAAGCAGAGTGATATCTTTGCAGAGCAATGTTTGAAGAGAGGCCTGAATAATGAGTTAGAAATAACTGCAAAGACTAAGGGGATAAAATGCTCTGTGTCCAGCAAACAGACCGTGAAAAGTAAACAATAGAGAATATCAAAAGAAATAAAAAGAAAGCCATTGTGAGCTTTAAATGTGAAGGCCAAAAAGAGTCCTACTAATCTAAAAATCTACAGTATTTTACCTTAAAAACAATAAGCATGGTTATTTTTATTGAAATTCTTTAAGAAATACAATCTGGTTTACACATGGGCTTCTGTTGAGAGCATCTGAATTCTGTCCCAGAGTCTATACATTTAATCCCATAGATTCTGTCACATGATGCCTTTTTTATTCCTTTAGTGTCCAGAGGACACAGAGTAGCCAAATATTTCATTTTATTTAATATTTCTTTTTGTAAGATAGACCACCAATATCTATCTAACTTTTTATTCTGGCCTGGTGTTGATCAATTTTCAATTGAAAGTATATGAAGCTAAATAAAACGAGAGGTAACAATTAAATAGAGATGGTATAGGACAGAGGTAATTTCACATTATAGTACATAATAGAATATATACTTCATCTGATGTAGTTGTCAGGGCCTTTTGGGCACTAATAAATAAATGTTTATGCTATAATATTACCACATTATAGAATTGTGATAATTTTGTTTGTGATATAACATATAAATTTTGCCTGAAGATCAGAGTGCAGAGCCAGCCACATTAGGCAGACATATAGGCCAGACACTGGTAGCACACACCTTTTAATCATCCCAGCACTCTGGAAGCAGAGGCAGATGGATCTGTTTAAGGCCACCCTGGGCTATAGGAGATTGGTCCAATCTAAAAGAGAAAGACAGTCAGGCTGTGGTGAATCACACATTTAATTGCAGTAGTTGGGATCACACATTTTTAATCTCAGCACTAGAAGGTGGAGGTAGGAGGAATATAGCTTGGTGGATAGACAAATATAAGGAGGGAGGAGACAGATGCCCAAGGCATTCAGGCTGAAGACTTGCAGAGACAAGATACCCCATGTTGTCAGGGTTTCTGTCCTGCCTGATTCCTGCAATTGTTAAGTCCCAAAGAAATCACATAGAAGCCTACATTAACTATAAACTGATTGACTGGCCTAGTACATCATAGCCCATTATTATTGTCTGTGTTAGCCACATGACTCAGTACCTTTTTCAGAGGGGAAATCACATCTTGATTTTTCTGTGGCTGGACAGGACTGCCGAAGAATGGGTTTCCTCCTTCCCCAAATTACCCTGTTCTCATTGACCTGGCACTACTTAATGTCTGGTTGTCCCACCTATACTTCCTGCCTGGCTCCTGGCCAATCAGCATTTATTTAAAATATAATTGACAGAATACAGACCATTTTCTCCCACACCAAACCCATTCTGTCTGAGGATTTCATACAGGTAAGAACTAGTGGCTGACTGATCATATTCTCTGATCTTTTAGCATTCACCCCCTAATATCTGACTCTGGAGTTTTATTTAATAAGACTAATAAGGATTGCATTACACAGGATATTAAAAAAGCTTTTACATGCCAAATAAACCTTTGCACAAGCACATTTAATAATTATGTGACATCAGCATTTTGTTGACTTTTTGAGACTCAGTGTTTACAAATGGAAAAAATCATTTATAGATATATATTACATGGAGTAAAAATCAAGATATACATATATATATATATATATATGACATAAATTAGGTTCATAATTTGTATGTGCTATTAAAATTATAAGGCAAATATGTCAGAAATTGATCTAGATAGGTTTATTTTAAAAGACATTATTTTTAAAGTTTTGTCTATATGTGTCTATGTCCACATTTGTGAAGTTGACTTCTTACATGCCTTAGAGCACAGATCATAGAATTTTTTGAAGCTGGGATTACAAGCAACTACACGCCACCAAACAGGACTGCTGGAAACATACTCATGTCTTCTGTAATAGATCATTCATGCTTCACTATTGAACCATTATTCTAGCCCCTAAACCAGTAGAAATAAATTGAGATTAACAGAGTGTTCAATCAGATAAAAATTTATGTATTACTATACATAAATATAGATATACATACAGAAAAATATAAAATTCATGTACATATAAATACATATATATGAAAAATATCCTAAGGAAATATCACTGAAAAGCATTCATTTTCAAAAAAATTATCAAATAATAAAAGTTGCTATATCTAGTGATAGATTTATAATATGTCAAAGACAGTGCCCAATTTGCAGTTATAAAGGCGCTGGTACAGGTAGGTATATTGTCCACAGTCAGCTTCTAAAGGAATCTCTTAGTTTCTCTATGCAAAAGTATGAAATTTGTATGGTGTCCGTGGTTGTTTTGTACTAAGCATACAGGAATAAAGGAATATTTGATAATGGAATTTTTTTATAACAAAAGTTGATAGAGATTTTTTTCTAGAGGTTTTATTTTTTCTTTATATATTCATTGCTTTTGAATGTCATCCATGCAACACTGAAATGCTTGTTGAAAGCATAGTATGGAACAGTGAGTCCACAGGATGAGTGCATGTCTTTAATATACCCGCATTGTACTCAGTAGGAGAATAAGACTGAACAAGTAATGGAAATCATAATGCAATGTGAATTCCACTAAGCCAGTAATCACATCAGCTCTGATCCTTCTTAAAAATGTGCAATAATATTATCCTCATACCCCTAAATGTGTGTTAGAAATGAAACAATATAATTATAAACAAAAAGCATTTCATTACATTATAAGAGTTTTTTTTAAAAACAAAGTTAAATATTTGGAGTCACTGTACTTTCTGTAACAATGAGTCTTATATTCACCATTATCATTGTTTTCTTGTAATGATTTCCAGAAATTTACACACACATACAGACAGACAGACAGACACACACACACACACACACACACACTCCTTCTAAAACTTACATTAAGAAAAGTATCCTTAAATATAGACAGGTACTACATTTTTGTGACTTTGTTTGAGGATGTTTTTGGATGATGTTGACACAGTATATTCTCTTATGGTAGAATCACCATATGAAGATTCTGGAATTTCAGTTCTGTTTGAAACTTCAGTTCATAAATTTGATATCTATGGTTCTTAAACACTATACCTGTTTCCTCTGGGGCAGCACGATCTAACTTTAGTAGTTGCATAAGGATAAAAACAGGAAAAAAAAGACTAATTTCTCTAATAAGTGATAATTTAAATTTGAGTTCGATTGCTATTTAGTTAACATACAAAATAATGAATTTCATAGTGGGATTTCATGCATACAACATTATACTCTCTGATAGATAATTCATCCTGGTTACCCTTCGCTATTTTTGTGCTTATTCCCGAAGCTCTTGTCTTGCTCTTAGATAGATTTTACAGTCTTTCCTTCTGGTTTCTTGTCACATATGTTTCATTATCACCTCTTGTTCCCAAAACCCAAGCTTCATTTTTTTTTTTTTACTTTCTTGTATTATAAGTACACAGAGGGCTCGAGGAGAAGACATATACCATGTATAAAAAAATAAAGCATCCCAATATCAAAGGAGGTAATTCTAAGAATGAAAATGTGGGATTGTATGTAATTAAAAATCTTCATCATAGCAAAGGGAATATCAGAGTGAAGAGAAATCTTATGGAAAAGGAGAAAGTCTATTCTCTCTAGATCACACAGGAAATTCAGCTCTAGAACCTGCAAACTTTGTTGTTAGAGATGCTTTCTTTGATGTAGGTCTCACTTGCATGTCTCTACCACCTGAAAATTACAGAGAAGATGGTCACCCCTGCAAATATACATATAAGTAACTTTATATGAACTCAACAAGTTACATTGATAAATATACCTGAATATGTAAATTAATCTTGCATCCAACAACAACTAATGAAAACAGGTGACATGGTTTTAAAGGGGCACAAAAGGTGTGTGTGGGGGGAGGGGGGTTGGAAAGCAGAAAGGGAAGAGGGCAGTGTGCTAAAATTATAATCTTCAAACCCCGACTTTTCTTTACATGCAAGAGAAATGATGAAATATGAAATAAGCTTTCAAGTAACCAAAATTCACAATTAATCCCTAGAAAATTGTGTTTTTCAGCTTAGAAGTATTGTTTTGGTACATTACTTTGGTGCTATTACTGCTGTAAATGGAGGAGTTTCTCAACAGGCAGAGATGCTCTATGAAATCTGTTAGTAACTGATGTGCTGTATTGGCATCTTTGTGCAAAGGGTGTTATGGCCTCACCTTTTTATTTATGAGTCATTGGCCCTCCTGGAAAACAAACAGCTGCATCAGTTTCTCCAGGATATTAAAGTCACTTTTATTGATGATTTTGAACTTGATGTATCATCTTATAGGAACACTGCAAAAAAAAAAAGACCTAGTAAATACACAGTTTATTTCCAAGGAGTCTATTAACGAAAATGTCTGTTCTACATATGATATGCTGCAAATGTCTACTTGGTAAACATTCAAACTCTGTTTTCAATTATTTGCTAATGTGAGGTATCCTGTGTTTTTATCTTTAAATTCTCTTTTAACCTCCCAGTGGGCTTACTATTGATTTCTTCTCTGTTGAGACAACTAATTATAAGTAAAAAACAGAAATATGTACTTAAATTATTATAAATGTACTATCTCAACATAACTCCAATTTATTACACAATAATAAATTTTTATATATTCCCTAACTTTGCTAAATAAATCTCATATTTAATATTGCTGATATAAATTTAGGAATAATTTTAATACAATTTATCTTAAAATTTAGTAAAAACAATGAAAAAGGAATATGTTATGTTATTATTAACCACTAAAATACAACATACTATTATTATATTATATCTTGCCTAAAACTGAAAGAAAATGTTCCAGAAAAATTAACTTTTTATAAATATTTTTATGGTTTTTATATTATGGCTAATGCATAATTGTCAAAATTATTATCAATTGAAACCAATATTGTATTTATACTTGGAAATTGTTTTTCTTGATAAATCAATTGTTCAGATTATGGCATGCCTAAAAATGAATAGTCATTTAAAAAATTGATATGAATTCACTTAAAAATAAAACATATTAATAAACATATATGAATAGGAAATACTGAGCTCTGTCATAGCATGATTTTTTGAGTTAACATTTTCATTTTTAATTTTGATAAACAAATAAAAGCAATAACCCAGGTATAGGAATCAACATTAAAACATGGTCAAGAACAATTTTTAACCAAAGTTATTATTTATATACTGAAAATTATGTTTATTAGTACTCAAAACCGTGCATATATCTTCATATTTATACCATAATGGAAAGGCCAAAGCAGCAGGTTCCTTCAGAAATCCTGTGAAAAACATCAAAGCCCTGATGAGGTGCATCTTATTCAACCTGGAAACACTAATGACTCACTCCTAACTTTGATGAAATCTGGTTGACCTCTCATAAGCAACATGAGTATATAAACTGCCATCCACAGGGTATCACAGACTGCAAAGAAAGAGACACCTCTCTAACTCACCCACACAGAACTTCTACAAATTGTAATCCAAAAAGATATTCAGTCCATTACTATTAAAAAACCAGTGATACTAAAAATGATCAATTCTGTAGCAAAGTAGCATCTTAAATTGTTTCAGCTGGGAAAGGTGATCTCACACAAGACCAAGAAGACTATTCATTTTTTTTTCTTGGCTTCTCTTTTCTTGTCTTCACGTCCATGGAAGGCAGTCTGATGCATTATACTCTGTCCTTCTTTAAAAAGATTACTGATATCCGCAGTTTTGTCATGCCCAGTTTCTCCTCCTTTCTTTGTAAAAGTCAGTCATTAGGTCTCTGTCTGGAGGCAAATTTATAAAAGAATAGAACATTGTTTATTCTGTGAGGTTCTAGATAAACCTACAGAGCCTTTAAGGAATATAGATGATGAAAGGGAGGAAGAAAAGAAGAAAGGGAGGAAGGAAGGAAACAAAAATTTTAAATCACGTTATTTCATGTGACAGAAGAACAAAAGATGCTCACACTGTGGGCCCTGCCGTATACCAGGAGAGAAGAAACCACATGTCCTGTAATCATGATTAATCTGACAGGCATCTAGCTTGTTTCTCTTCCTGTTTATTGTCATCAAGTCATATACTTTTGTCCCATTCTGTTTCTACACAGCTATCAATTCATTATCAATTGTATTAATAAGAATAGTTTTTCCTGGGTTAGAAAGTCTTCATGAGAAAATTTACTTTATTAAATGAAGCTGATAGAGTATTCTGCTTTCTTTTGTCTTAATTGCCTGCATTTTCTTATAGAACTGAGTGCTGGCCATGGCTTTACAATGAGAGAAAAAAGATATCATGCATTTCACCCCTATAATAGAAAGCCACCTTTAATGCAATTTGAAAAAGAATTATAATAGTTACCCATTGCATAAAAATATAAGAATTCAGACAATTAAACTGGAAGTTCATGAAGAAGTAGTTCATTATTTTTAAGGGAGATGCTACGTTAATAAAAATCTGACAAGGAGAGAGTGTCAAGAAAACTCTTAGCAAGATAGCAGAGCAAGAAAGAAAAGGAGACAGAGACGGGCAAGAGTTACTAGGAAAAAAGAGTAAACAAAGTAACCATAGATAAAGAAAATGGTATAAAGATTTATTGGAAAAAAACTATTGAAAAGTGAAAAAAGACAGATATGGATACTGCATTTTTTTTTGTTTCATTTTGTTTTTTGAGACAGGGTTTGTTTGTAGCATTAGAGCCTGTCCTGGAACTAGCTCTTGTAGACCAGGCAGTCCTTGAACTCACAGAGATCATCCCAAGTGTTGGGATTAAAGGCATTCACCACCAATACCTGGCTTGGATATTGGATTTTAAAAAGCAAAGAAAAAAATAGCTAAAAGTAAGTGCATATATATGTATATGTATGTGAATAATATAGATAAGCCTGAGAAGGAAGACGGGAAAAGGAAGAAAGATATAGAGGAACACAGGGAGGAGTTCATATGAGCCACTCACTGCACTTGAAGCTACATTGTTATCAGAAATGAAATCATATGAAGAAAATCACTGTGTTCTGACAAAAATAGTTGAGAGCAGTTTATGTTATCAGCACAGACAACATTTCAATGAGTGGAATGCAAGTCAACTGTAACTCCATGGGGGTTGCAGATCAGGAGCAGCATGAACTCTTAAGAAAATGGGGAGCTGTTCTGGTGATGATGCATAACTATCAGGATGGAGTTCTCAGTCTCAGTCACATCCACACTTTCGCAAGTAAGTCAGCACAGGGCTTGGCATTCAAGATACATAAATTACCATTCCATACACAATGGTACACAGGGTACACAAATAATTAAGTGAATTAACATAAATGCAAAAAGTTATTGAGAAAATGCAATTGCTTTTAAGAATCAGATTGCTGGTATTTTTAAAAGTGTGTGTTTTAATTTTTCTCTGAGTATAACAATTACTCAGTTGTGCAATATCTGAAATAAAATAACAAACATGAAGAAACTAAAAACTTTCACGATGCTATGATTCCCAATGAAAACATACATCAAATTATAAACTTTGATGTTCATACATGCATGTAATCAAATGCAACTGCACAAAACCACACATGTGATTATTTAATTATTAATCAAAATTAATCACAACATGGGAAAGGCATAATTACATATATGAAGATTTGACCTTTTTTAAAAGTAAAATTAGTTCAATTGAATAGAGAAATACAAACCAGTTAACAGGATACAGGCGATCAGTTGCCCAACAACACACAAGAAAATGGCATCCAATGTCAGCAAGAGACACTCACCTGTTTTCTTAGCACATCAAAGGCAAAGACAAGAGATAACTCTGGAGTAATTAATAGTTTTCAAATATTTGGAAAAACTCAAATTGACTTATAACAAATTACAGAAAAAGTTACCCTGAGTTAATTTCCATTATCACAAAAGCTTTACTTACTAATGAAAGTTATTAGGCATTTGGAGAGATACTTTGAAGAAACTTAAATTTAGAAAAGAGAAGTCATCAGTGCAGATTCTCATAGCTGATGTCACGAAAAAATTAAAGGGATACGAAAACCATGCAATTTTCATGTGTTTTGTCAGGCATCATGTACGAACTCATGCTTTGTAATTAACTAATATTAAAACCTTTGTCAGACTATAATTTCCCCAAAATGCTTAGAGAAAGATACTGGAATTATGTTCAGATTGTGTCCAGTAGTAACAAAACTACTGTTTGAATGAATAGAAGTTTGGAATTCAATTTTTCCTCTTCATTAAGAGCTCTTTGCAATTTGCAATATCATATCAACCATGCCAGCTCCACAGGAGGTATCTGAGCTACCAGCACAAATCATCTCTGTCAGGGCATTAATTCCACTTAGGAGACACATCTGACTACTTAATTGCAGCTGCTCATGTGTACTTGTCTGTGTATTGACATAAGGAAACACGAATTTCCTTAAAAGCTCTAAAATTTATTCTGTGCATATTGATTTGTATATATATATATATATATATATATATATTCAAAAAACCTTCACTAAAGTTTGTACAGAAAATAGTACAGTCATGTTACATATAAATTATATGTAATGAAGCATTTGGTTTAATAAAAATAAGGATTATGTGTATAATCAATTGTCAAAATTAAAAATGTAAGTTATTTTATGAGTTAATAGGGAAAGGAACATTTTAATATATTCCTGGTGAATATGTTAATTCATACAATTCTCTCTTAGTCAGTAAGTCATGAAGAGACAGCATGACCATGGCAACTCTTTTTGATTTAAATAACATTTTTTCAAATTATTTTTCATATCTACTGCAGTTTCCTTTCTATCCCTTCTTCCTCTTCTTCTGCCCCTCCCCTCCCCTCTGTCTCCATTAAGAAAGGGGTAGGATTCTCATGGACTGAATAAAGCATGGCTTATCAAGTTGAGGCAGTACTGAACTCTCCCCATGTATCAAATCTGGACAAGGTAATCCAGCATGTGGAGCAGGTTCTCAGAACCCAGCTAAGCCCCAGGAAGAGGTCCTGATCTCACTGCTAGGAGCTTTACTAAGAGATCAAGCAATGCAACTGTCACGCACATGCTCTGCCTAGGTCGGCCCCATTTAAGTTCCCTGACTGTTGGCCCAGTGTCCATGAGCTCCCAAGATCTCAGGTTTGTTGTCTCTGTGGGTTTTCCAGCATGGACCCCTGGCTTCTACAATTCCTCCTTTCTTTCTTTAGCAAGACTTCCAGAACTCAGCCCAGGGCTTGAATGTGGATCTCTGCATCTACTTCCATTAGTTACTGGATAGAGTATCTCTGATGACAATTAAGTCGTTATTATAATCTGATTACAGTAGATGACGAGTTCAGGGACCCTCTCCACCACTGCTAGGAGTCTTAGCTGGGATCATCCTTGTGGATTCCTGGTGGTATCCCTGGCAACAGGTTTCTCCAAAACCCAAAATGCCCCCCACCAATTCCTCTCTTTCCTTACTTCCCCCTCTCTCTGGCCCCCAAACCACTTCCCACAGTAGCCCAATCCACATTTTACTGGCTCAAGTTTCCAACCCTCCACTCTCCCCATCCTACCACCAATTGACCAAGTAGATCTCTTCCATTTTCCCTTTCCAGGGATATCCATGCATCCCTCTTTAAGGCAATCGGAATTTGAATTAGTATTTTTTTAATCACTTTCTTTCACTGTCTTCTATTTCAATGCCTTATCTTCACCAGATGACATTCAATAATGACACATGGTACAGGAACATATTCCAACATTTTTTTTTTAGATTTTTCTGTTCAGAGATAATTTTTAAGATATAAATTTCTTTTAAAACATAAAGTATGTCTACAGAAATCTATAACATTCGTAATTGCTGACTTGCTTGAATTGATAGAAATTATCAACATGAAAAATTAATATGTTTATGTAGCATTTTTCCCTACATATATGTGAAAATTGTTATACCATAATATCACCAGTGTTCTGGTATAGCTTTGTTTTGGTCAACCTGACAAAATCTAGACTCAATTGTGCAAAAGAACTTTAATTGAGAAAACCTCTTTATCAGATTGCCTGTAGGCAGTTTATAGGGCATTCATGACTGATGTGGGAGGGCCCAGTCCACTAAAGACACTGCCACCACTGCCCAGGTTGTCCTAGGTGAGATGAGAAGGCAGTCTGAGCAATCCATAGGAACCAAGTCAGTAAGCAATATTCCTCCATGAATTATTTTTTAGTATCTGGGTATAGGTTCCTGCTTTGAATTCCTTATGGACTATAACTATGAGCTAAAATAACATTTTTCTTCCCCAAGTTAATTTTGGACATTCTTTTTAAAACAGCAATAGAAGGCAACCTATAATAACGAGTAGCTGAAAATTTTAATTTATTTTGCTGAGTTTTGTGGTAGTTTGAAGAAAATGGCCCGCAAAGGGAGTGGAGATTTGATGGACTAAGTATAGCCTTCTTGAATGAAGTATGTTACTGTGGGCTTTGAGTTCTCCTTTGCTCAAACTATGCTCAGTGTGGTAAAGTTCATTTCCTGTTGCCTGATGATCAAGATACAGAAATCTGAGCTCCTTCCCCCACACCATGCCATTGTTTTTCCAGCTATAATGATAATGGTCTAAACCTCTGAAAACATTAGCCATTCAAATTAAATATTTATCTTTATATAAATTGCTGTGGTCACATTTTCTCTTCTCAACAACTGAAACACTAACAAAGACAGAAGCTGGTACCAGGGACTAGGGTTTTTCCGTGATAGGTTTGAACATGTTTTATTTGAAAAAATATGGACTTGGGATTAGAAAAACAGTTGAATGCTTTAAGTGCTGCTTAATCACCCATACTAGTAAGAACATGGAAGGCAGTAGTGTTGAATATGTTTTGATGAGCTGTAGGGGCCAGTTTCTAGGGGTTTGAGAGGATAAAAAGTTTTATGTATTTTCTCCAGGTAGTTCTTATAATATTTTAGTGAAGAATGTGGCTGCTTTTTGCCCTTGTCCAAAAAGTCTGCTGAAGCTAAATTGAAGATTTTTGAATTAGTTTCTTTGGTAGACTAAATCTAAAATAAGCTTAGTACAAGTTCTGTTGTGTGGCTATTAGTGTTATTGCTAATGAAGATTTATAGTGAAAAAAGGCAGGATGAGAAAGAAAAAAGACAAAATGCACAATTTTAGGAGAAAAGGAGCACCGGGAAGTAAAATGGAACTAAGTCCTGTATTCAAGGAGGTAAACAGATTAAGAAATGGAATAAAGGGAGTGGTGACCTCAGAAGAAGTTCCCACTTAGCTAAATTTCTAATATGTAATAAAAGAATTAAATTAAAAAGAGAGGTGTGCTGGTGCACACCTTTAATCCCAGCACTCCAGATGTAAAGACAAGTAGAACTGAATTTGAGGCCAGTCTGTTCTACAAATTCAGTTTCAGGTCAGCCAAGCTTAGGCAGCAAAGAAAACCAACCTTTGAAAACAGAAACCTCATGAAGATGTAACTGAGCAAGGGGGCCATTTTCCAACCCCAGAAAGCAGCAGAACATGGCATTTTTGGCCACATGGTGTTGGTTTTAGAGTCAAAGACACAAGGAAAGGATTATAGAAGCTTCCTCTGTGACTAAGAAAAGTCACTGAGTTCAAGCATGTGTCATATATGTCCTTGAATGGAGGCCTAGAGAGGCCATTGTATGGAGCTGTGAAGTTGAAGTATTAATTACCTTGGAGAGCCCAGGATGTTGGAGATGGCAGAGCCATGGGATACCTCCTGAGAAATGCTCATAACAGGGAGTAAAACCAGCCCAACAAAGAGAAGTGTATTGAAGTTCGACAAAGCTGAAAGAAGTTGAAGGTCTGAGGAGGGCTTTGACGTCAAATATGCAGATGCAGAGTTTGAAGTGTGCTGGGCTAGTTTTTGAGTTTGCTTTGGTCCGGTATTTCCTCACTTTGCTGCCTTTCATATGTTTTGGAATGTTAGTGTATATCCTGTGATATTATATGTTGGAAGTATGTGACCTGGTTTTTGATTTTGATTTTATAACAGATTACAGTTTAGAGATTGCCTGGATCTCAGAAAAGATTTTGAACTTTATATTTTTTATAAGTTTGAGACTGTGATAGACTATGAAGACTTTCGAAGTTGGACTGAATGCGTTTTTGCATTATGATACAGGTACAAGCCTTTGGGGACAAGGGAGGAGAACATAATGGTATGGAAGAAATTGGCCCCCTAAGGAAGGGCACTACTAGGTGGTGTGCCTTTGTTGGAGGAAGTGTGTCTCTATGGAGGTGGGCTTTCAGGTTTCCTTTGTTCAAGCTATGCTCAGTGTGGTAGAGACCTCACTTCCTGCTGAATGTGGATCAAGATGTAAAAACTCTCAGCTCTTTCTCTAGCACCATGACTGTTTACATGCCTCCATGATCCCTGCCAGGACTACAGTGAACTAAACTAGAAGGATAAGCCACTTAAACAAAAGGTTTTCCTTTGTAAAAGTTGCTGTGGTTATGGTGTCTTTTAAGACAAACCTAAATTATTTTTGAAACATATTTTTCTTTGAAAAAGAACTTTTCTTTGAAAATTAATGAATAACATGAAAATATTTTATAGACTATAATTTCATTTTTCAATGATGGTTCCAAATACGTCTTATTTTATTTTATTTACTTGGTTTCTAACTCAGAGTTCCTCAACCTGTCGGTGTGATTCCCTTTGGGCATCTAACAAGATAGGCATCACAAGAGTTTCCAAAGACCATTAAAAAAACAGATATTTACATTATGATTTCCAATTAGTAAAATGGAAGTTATGAAGTAGCAATGAAAATAATCTTATGGTTGTGGGTCACCACAACACAAAGAATTGTTTTAAAGGGTCATAACATTAGAAAGGATAAGAACCACTGGTCTAGCTTGTCATATTAGTAACTTACAATTGAATGAATGACAAGACTGAATGAATTTAGGAAATAACATGGGTTTAATTTTCTACATTCTTTTCTTTTAATTCCCCACTTTAACTCTATAAAAACAAAATACCATTTAAAAAAATTAAGATTTCTATAATTCTGATATGTTTTATATTTATGGTATCTAATTTAAAATGTGTTTCATAAGTCAATGATATTTTAATTAACCTCCAATTGTAGGTCATTGCTATTTTGATTAGCCTCCCATTATAGTCCTTAAATTCTCCTTTTATAATCAAACACTAATGTTCAACCTCATTTTGCTGAGGTCATGTTCTTATTTATGGAAAAATATGATAATCTGTCATTAAATTGGTTTTTATACCTTATTGTTTCTCGATAATGACATTCTTTCTGCATTATTTGCATTTTGGATGACAGTATTTAACGTAAATTCTAGCAATAAAATCATTTAGTGGGGGATGTCTGAAAGAAAATTTGAAGAATTTTTTAGGACATTGAGATAGAAGACAGAATTAAAATTACTGTGGCCAGGCAATTGGAAAATTAGCACATATACTATGTAAATCACCATTTACAAATACACCAATGTTAACTGTTGTAGTTTAAAATCTTTTGAAGCACATGATTTTTCATTTTCTTCTATTACAATGCTAAGAAGGCAAGCTATGTGGGTCATGCAGTCCTGTGTACAAGACTATCTAGCTTTTTTTTTTTTTCTCAAGGGTTTCTCTGTAGTGGAGTCTGTCCAAGAACTAGCTCTTAGAGTCTCACAGAGCTAATCTCGAACTCACAGAGATCTGCCTGCCTATGACTTCTGCCTTCTAAGTTCTATGAACCACTGCCAAGCTAAGACAGCTATTTTAAGGAAGAGGGAGCTAGTATTTCTGTTTTTGAAATCATCTATTTCTGAACTTTACATTTCACATTGATTTGTATTTTAAAGACAAATGATTAGAAATGTATGTCTATAAAATCCTCATGAAAGGATGAGGAAGTTTAAGGAAAAGCTTTGTAGTACTTTATCTTCTTTTTCAATTTTACAGTGTATTGAAATATAAATAGCATGAAACTGTATCAACTGTTTTCAAGTGACCTATACCTGGTGTGTAGATAAGCAGGAATCTGAGCCTGAAATTTCCTCTACAGAAATTCTGTTTTATACAAGTCAAATGAATAAATAGAGTGAGAAACAAACATCTTTGGAAAGCCTTGGAATTATAGAGATGTAATTATCCACCAAGCTATAAGATTCCTGAGACTCTCTTTTCTTTCAGAACTATATCTCTAAGATCAGATGTCTATAGCACCGTCTTCAGAAGCAGACTTAACTATCAGTGACAATGAATAGAAGCAATGAGGGGAGTTTGTATTTTACTCATCTTCTCCCATGGAAAGGATGACTTACTTAACTTTGTCACATTTAAATTTACATGTATTCTGCTCTTTGTCTGATTGTCTACCACAAACTTTAAGGCACAGAAAAGAAAATTAGATGCTTTTTCCTTTGATTAGATTATGAATATATCCATTTTCTTTGTCAATTTCTGTTTCCTAATTTCTTTTGTAATGTCTGGAAACTAAGATAAGTAGTCACGTGTTTATTAACAGGTGTGATGAACCAGTAATGAAAAAGAGTCTCAACATCCCAGGTGATATTGGCTGTTTTTCAGCCCAGAACCTATTGTCAATTGTGAGAAGTGTCCAGAGAATGCTTGAGTGGGTTGGTTCTACAGATAAGGGGAATCCTAGTAGCTGTTTGGTTATGTGTTTATTTCATAGATTTCTCCTCATCCTACAGGCAGCAGAGAGTACTTTAATACTTGTGGATGGCTTGATAAAGGAAACATTCCTTTTACTCAGTTTTATTTTTGGAAAATACCTTGGTTGTTTGCTTTTATGACTTAGAAAGTTGCTGTTGCATTCTTGTGTTCTGGAGCTGTGTTAAACAGTGCACTGTATACATTTTGTGAGAATTTTTGAGAGAAATCACACTTGAAATGCCTGTTATTTAGAAAGCTCAGCTGAGAAATGTGCTGAAGAGATGTTCTGCTCAGTGTCAAGAATGTTCTGATTTTGTTTCACAGTGGGCTCACTTTGTTTGCATTTCTCTATAGCCTGATTTGATATTCATCTTTTGATTATGAATTAATTGTTATCTCCATATTTCAGCATGATACCAATTTTGACTTATCTTGAGTCACTTTTTATTTCCAGCTGATATGAAGTGAACTATCTCCACTGCCTAAGGCTTCAATTGGTTAGCTTTGGAAAGTGGCTTTATGGAATAAATATTGAAGATTAACATTCCAAGAAAATTTATCACTTTCAATTTTAATTTGAAATATTTTGGGGGAGATCTCCATTCTAATTTGTGTAGTTATTAGAAATTCTATGAATATGCTAAGTTGGTGGTGTTTGGGAAACTATAGATAACTAGGCTTTTTTAATCTCATAGTTCACTTTAAAATGATACAATTGTTTTAGTTTAAATGTCATTTTGTGTATCATTCTGTTTATGTTTCTGATGATAGCTTTAGGAGAGCCAAGAATCTAATAACCATAGCATCAGTCTCATTAGAGATTTGTTTACATGAGGTCCCCAGAACTCAATGCAAAAAGACAAGTGTTTGATGTAGACCTCCGGAGGAGAAGCTAGATGGCTATGGTTTTAAATGATTTCGGTTCCCATGACTACCATTAATTTACCACAGAATCATGAAAGAAGGACATATCCTATTATTCAGTTGAGTGAAACTCATTCAGAAGCTCAAACAGCGTTGCACGTATGGTTTGACTACCTACTACCACACACTTAGTATTGGTTCTTTATGTAACACATGAGATGATACATCTAGTTCATCGATTCTACTTTGGAATGGAATCCCAGCTAAGATCATTTGTTTAACTTCAAATATTTCCCCAGCACTGAAACTTCCGATTCCTTAGTAATTAAGGTGAGATTCCAATTACATGAATTTTAATACAATATGGAAGAAAATAACAACAATAACAACAAAACCCAAACAAATTACTAAATTACCCCTAGAATTTTTAAGAATAAGTGACATATGAATCAACTAATAGTTCTTTCTTTTATTTACCAAGCACTAAGTTAATTATTCCTGATGTGCTTGATGTAAAATATGCTATATGTGAGTTATTAGTTTTCTGTGGCTGAGGAATAAAAAACAACAAACACCAGCGAAACAAACAAAAAATGAGCAAAAACAACTTAAGAATGAATGCATTTATTTATGTTTATGCACACAGAAGGACAAATTCCATAAAGATAGAAAGAATATTGAAGCAGGGGCAAAATGTCCAAATTTTCTTCCCAGAGGAACCAGAGGAAGAAAACAGAAAGTGGGGGAAAGCAATGAATTCTCAAAGCCTGCTCCTAATAACATACTTCACCAGTAAGACCCTATCTACTCCTAAATGCTACATAATCTTACTAAAGAGTAGCCCAGTTGAGGGCTCATTATTCTACGGAAGACATTTCTCATTTGAACCATTTTGTTCAGGTCTTAGTCTCCATGGACTCATGGATATATTGTAATGCAAAGAAGGGAGCAGTCTACATCAAGCCATGGACACTAAAATGAAGAAAATTAACAGACTAAACACTAAACAAAACACTTGCATCATGAAACTTTGCATAGAAATGAGCAAAGCCGAACAATAGAATTAGAGAAAAAGAAGTTGCAGAAGAAAAAGGAAGAAAATCTCCTACTTGAGGCTAACCAAAATCAGCTGTTGGAATTGTTTAATACATAAAGACATGCCAGAGCACTCTAAGCAACCTGTCATACAAAATACAGATTCTGAGTTAGAGAGTTAAGATGCTAAGGAGACTTAAGGCACCGGAAGTTAAATATAGAAATACATGTAACATACACATAAAGATTCAAGGAAGGAAGACAAATCAGGCAAACTACCTACTTTATGTGCTATCAATATCCTTTGTGGAGAGGGCCTGTGGAGCTGCTAACAGTTCTCTTCACTCTGGACTGCTTCTTTGCTTGCAACTTTATTTAAATTATCTCTAAAATTGTATAATCTCTGTTCAATTATTTTTTAGAGGAACACAAGAATCTAGCACACCTCCAAGGTATCCAAATAAGCCAAAATACAAGCCAATATTGATATACAATAAATCATTTCAAGTGTTTGTTTTCTTATTTATAATAACACTCCTAAAATTCTTGCAATTTCCTAAGAAAAGAGGGCAATAATTGCTTTGTACAACCATTTACTAAAGTTCTTGGAACTTCCTTTATACCTTGGCCATTTTCAGTTTTAATGTGTTGATATTTTGTGATCCCTAAGATGGCTTCAAGATGGATACTCAGCACTGAGTTATGGCTATACTGTAGTGTGAAAGGAGCCAATAAAAAACACCTTGACCCTGATGTGGCATCCCAAAAATACCTGAGCTTGCCCCAGAATCAGGTTGAAGAATTCTACCAATCCCTGGGTGTGAAATTCCATCAGTCCCTCAGTTTGCTCCAGAATCAGGCTATAAAAATCCACCAATGCCAAGCCACCTTGAAAAGCTCTGCTGCCCCTGAAATCCTATATAAGCTCTGTACCCTATTCAGTTTGTTGCTGCTTTTCACCCTAGAGGTAGCCATCCTTCTGAATTATTCCTTGCAAATAAATCTGAGTGAGGTTTGTTGTGCTAGTATTTTGGGGAGAAGTTGAGAGGAAGGTAACATACTTAGTTTCACAAGCATAAATAGAACAGTTTTTCTTTAAAAATGATAACTTTAGAGAAGTAAATATTTTTATAAAAAGCAAAAGCCTGAAAGATCTTACCTCGTGAATATGCTTCCCTTTCTCTCCTCTCACTTGTCTTCCCCACTACTCTCTCTCTCTCTCTCTCTCTCTCTCTCTCTCTCTCTCTCTCTCTCTCTCTCTCTCTCTTTCTCTTTCTCTCCTGATTTTCGTTCTATATGCCTGGTTTTACCCCAATCCCAGTATGTGTGCTATGTATTGTAATTTATCATTTGTTTTTTAACATAAAATGCAATATTTTGTATGTTGTTTCTAGTCACAACCTATTTCTAGTATTCTAAGAAACTGATTAAAAAGGAAAGGAGGAACAATTTAAAACATAGCCACATGAAATACTCTTAATGTACACATTGATTTTCTCTGCAAAAAAAAAAAAAAAACCATGTAAAAATACACTCTAAACTTTCAGGCTGATGTTGGGATACTGAAGAAGCCTGTAATAAACATTTTCGTTATTTTTCCACCCACCACACCCCTCTTCTCAGCATTGTTCTATTATAGCAGAGGGACTGAATTTGAGCTAGGAAAGGTCAAGACAGTTGGATTTTGAATAGGTGTATTCTTTTCTGAAATTGTCCTGGAAACATTAATTTGTAGGAGTGAGAAGTGAACTGTGAAGCTAAATTTAGCATTTTTTCCCTTTCTTCCTATAGTGCTTGGGATGGAGCCCCAGGCTTTGTACTTGCTGGTTCTATTGCCTATTTTATTTCATTATGTATTTAGAACTGACTTTCTGTTAATTAAAGGCATCGCTCTAAGTATGATTTGCATATTAAAACATCCCGAAGAGTGAAATGTTGGCATTCAGAAAAATGTGATTTGCCTGAGGAAAATAAAGTTTCAATTTATCTGTTCCTTAAATTCAAAGACGCAAGATACATGCATTTGTGCACAGTTCTTATTTCAATCTGTTCTCTCATTTCTTATCATTTTAATAACTGCATGTCTCTTTTTTCTTCCTCTAATAATCATGATAGGGCTTTATTTTTCCCCTATATTACGCCTTTTGTTTCCTATACTAATATGTGGTAAATTTTAATTATGTTGTCTTTTTGGTTTCCTTTCCATCTGTCTTAATTACATCCAGTTATTTTTATTTTTGCATCCATCTGCACAATTATCTTGTATTTTTATCAGAAGATTATACTTGCTTTTCTTAATCTAAGGGGAAGAGAAAAAACATATAATTAAGCAAATTATTTTGACACATATACAACTCTTGTCCATTATGTATTGCTTTTCCTAGATTTTACATTTATTTAATTTTATGCCATATTATGTCCACTAGTTGAAGGATACAAACTAAGTATGTACCTTATTTTTAGATCTCTGTATTCACTTCAGAGAATTTGGCTTCCTGATACAGTAAATGTCAGTGGACCATGTATAGATTCTACTCCTGCATAAACAGTATTCTACCACATTAAAATGAAAACAAAGTGATAATATTTTTTGTAGGTGAACCTTTAATTTATAAGGACTTCAGTCACAAAAAATGCTATTCTGCATTTGTGTATGTCTAGAGAAAAATATGAAAGCAACTGATGTTTATTCTATTCCATCCCCCGTATTAATACATTGCTTATCTTGGTGTTTGTCCATGTCTTTGTAGGTATCAAATTTTTTCTTATCAAAAGCAGAACATTGTAATTTGTAGATATGACAAGCAGAAACTTGGTTGTGAATGGGATCTGACGGGTAGAACAAACTGACTGATTTAGGCATGTTTTTCTAATATTTTTTTTAATTCCTTGGTGGAAGATGAAAAAAGGGAGAAGAAGAGCATAGCAGCATAAGGGGATAAGAGCATAAGGTTAAGTAAGGGTAAGAATGTAAGGGAAAATGGATAATCTTCACAAAGCTTATATAGTTTATATAGCCATACAGACAGTTAACAATCCCATAGGCGGTAACAATAGTATCAAGCATGCATTTTCACAGAGTTACAAAAACCTATGGATCTGGCAAGGAGGCACTTTAAGTCTCAGAAGTGGCATGGCTGGGAAACTCCCCTGTGACTGGGAACACAGCATTGGTAGCTATACTGACCTATGGGCTTGATGTGCATTAGGGACCACCTGGTTGAGTTAAAAGGAATTTCTCTTCTGGGGAGCCTGATTTTGACTCTAACATCAGGGTACCCAGATGAGAATTTTTCTCTCTGCATCTTGTTTTAGTGACTCTGGCCTTTTTCCTGTATAAACAGCTAATTTTCTGGGATATGATCTTATGTTATTTGAAACCAAGGTAAATATACAATATTAGTAGCCTGTTAAGGCAGAGCAAAAGACCAGTCGACTATACCTTCTTGAGTTTGCTGTTAGAGCAGACATATTGTCTCCTGTATGAGGCTCCATTCCTATTAGTGAGTACTGTCAATAAAGGAAGTTTGTGTGAGACTATTCTTATGTGGATTTTGGCTATGAGAACAAAGGCTTCAGTGGGTGAATCATGGTGTGGGAGAAGGTATCTTGTTGCCCAGGAAAAGTCAGTTTGATACACTGTTGGGATACTATAGAAGGGAGAAATGCCATGATTTCACAAAATTTCTTCAGAATTGACAGCGACTTATCCGAAGGACAAGTGTTTCCACAGCTCTGAAAAACAGGTTCTCCATTTGGCATGTATGTATATACTTCCCATAGATAGTCCAATATATCTGTCAGATGTGCATTTACTGGATAATACTGGAGGTCTCACCACATTCATAACTATAATTTTTCTGATGTTATGAATCATAATGCAAATATCTGTGATTTCTGATGGTCTTAGGCAATCCCTGTGGAAGGGCCAATCAATTCCCAAAGGAGTTATGACCCACTGGTTGGTAAATGTTAATAAAAATAATATGTAGAAATGCAAAAATATCAGGAAACTTATTTTTTTTACTTATTTATACTTCTTTTCACTTTCTCCAAATTTGTTATTATAATAATAGTCATCCCAGTGAATAAAGGATTCAGCCCCAACATGAGAAGATACAGCCTACCCCAAGCAGAATTTATAACTCTATTGCCATAGAAGTAACACAATTCTAGTTTAACAAAAAGGTAAAAACACCACATTGTGAATATATATATCTTTCTAAATTACTTCAATATGATTTTTCTACCATTCTCTAAAGATCTTTAAAAGTAAATAAAGAAATAAAAAATGGCTGAAAGCAGAAACTTTTGGTTTCTGGGAAACTATCTACTCTGAATCATATTTCTGGGATTTGGCTTTGTATGTTGTACAAATGTTCTAAGTATCCCTGAACAAGTTAAATGAAAATTGTGTGTCTCAAATGTCTTCATTTAATCAGAAGTAACTGTACCACCTCCTTGGTAGATTACTGGAAAGTCAGCAAGGGTAATCACTGACTCGCTGAGCACAGTGCCTCGCATGTAGACTCCGTCTAATTAGACTGCCATTCTTCCATTCTGAGTACTGTTAATTATTGACATTATAGGTAATTTAGAGTTTTATGCTTATGCAGTCAAATCAAGATTTCTGTTAAAAGATAAAGGCAATTTTACTCTTTGTTGATCAAACTATTAAAAAAACAAAGTAAAAACTTGGAAATTAAATCAAAAGAGAGTTTTTATTTTGATATATATCCCATAATTTGAAACAAATAAGTTATGAACTTTTTTTCTTATGTTGTATGCCTACACTATCTCTGTTACAGATCCATGCTGTCCCTGTACATACTACTCTAGTATTTGGGAGTTTATATGTAAGCACTGCTATATTTAGAAGGCCTTGTTTCCTTGGGGTCCTTCATCCCTTCTGTATCTGACAATCTTTCTGGCACCTCTTCTAGTGGGTTCCCTGAGATTATTGGGGGTGTGAGTTTGAGAGACATCCTGTGTAGGGCTAAGTGTTCCAAGTTCTCTGAGTTTCTTCATAGTGTGGTGTAGGAGGTCCTTCTGTTGATATGTTGCTTTCTTTGGTTAATAAAGAAGTGCTTTGAGCCTATGGCAGCGAAGAACAGAACTAGGCGGGGATAAACTAGGCTGTATTCTGGGAGGATGAAAGCAGAATCAGGGAGCTGCCATAGAGCTGTCAGAGACTGACATGCTGAATCTTTCCTGTAAGCCACTGCCACATGGCAATACACAGATTACTAGAAATGGGTTAAACTGAGATGTAAAAGTTAACCAATAAGAAGTTAGAGCTAATGGGCCAAGCAATGTTTTAATTAATACAGTTCCTGTGTGGTTATTTTGGGTGTAAGCTAGCCAGGCAGCTGGGACGAACAAGCCGTCACTACTCCTGTTACAATAGTGACTTGATTTGGATCTCTGTATTTGTTCCCCTTTGTCTTCTCTGATGAGGACTGGTCAAAGAACTCTCCGTGAGTACAGTACAATGTCATTCTGAGTCATTTTATTGATAATTTCCTTTGGTTGAACATTAACATTTGGTTTACTCCTAAGCCCCTTGACTGTCTAGTGTCAGGTCTTTGCCATCTAGCCATCAGATATTGTTTTCAACTATCTCATGGAGTGGAACATAAGTCAAATTAGATATTTGTTTCTTAGTTCCATAAGTCTGTGCCACCTTTGTATTAGATCGTGTCGTAAGCATGACATCATTGTAGACTGAAGAGTTTGTAGATGAGATGGTCTTTACTTGTCTCCCTTAGTTGTATGAAGAGTACCGTCTGATACCAAGAATACTAACCCACTGGGGTGAGGGCTATATGTAGGTACTAGTTTGATTTCTCCATGTTTAATTGACAGTGTAATGTTTGTCTTCAGAAACAAGGACTTGCCCTCAATTTGTGGAGAGTAACATACAGAATTGGCAATGTCATGGGTTAATTAGTGGTTTTATGGGACTCTTTTGGCCAACAACTCAATTAGAAATAATCTATTCCTGGTACTAGGAGTTCTGTTTGGTAATAAAAGATGTCCAGTTGGGGCTCTGTTCTCCTGTTATGTACTGATTTCATTTAGCTCACCTTCATAAATGTATATATTTTAGGAAAATTTTATTGTGTTAGGTTTTCAAACAATGCCTCAAATGCCACTAACTTTATCTGTCCCTCCACATATTCTCTCCCTCGTTCTTACCTCCATCCCTATTTAATCCTTTGCTCCAGTCTCAAAAAATTTGTCAATCCATTACTACTTATTTGTTCTTCCTAAATAGATCTATTTCTTCCAGTTAGTTCCTTACTCTGTGCTCAACGTCTGTGGTTCTATAGATTGTAGCTTGTTTATCATTAAATTAACAGCTGCACACACATATAGAAGAATTTGTACTGTGTTTGTTTTTATGGGTCTGGGTTACCTCACTCAGGATAATTTTCTGATTCTGCCCATTACTTGCTAATTTAATAACTTCAGTTTTTAACAGCTGAGAAATTTTCTGTTATGTAAATGTAGTTATCCATTCATCCCTTGAAGAATAACTAACTTGTTGTCAGTATATAGTTATTGTAAAAAAAAAAAGCAGCTTCAAAAGTAGTTGGGAAATTGTCTCTGCAGTAGGATAAATCATTCTTTGGGTATATACCCAAAAATTATGTGGCTAGATTACGAGATAACTAGATTTTCATCTTCCCATGGAACTCCCACTCTGATTTCTATAATATTTGTACAAATTTGCAGTTCCTCAAGCAAAAGATGAGTGTTCCCCTTACTTCACATCCTTGCCAGCATAAGCTATTATTTGTTAGTTTTGATCTTGATCTTTCTGATTAGTTTAAGATGAAATCTTCAGTTAACTTTACTTGTATACTCTTGATAACTAAGGATGTTTCTCATTTCTTTAAGTGCTTATCAGTCTGTGATTATCCTATTTAAAAACTCTTCTTATATCTGTCTACCATTTTAATTGAATTATTTGTTATCTTGAGGTACACTTTGTTTCGTTTTGTGAAAATATTTTGTGTATTAGCCCCCTTTTTGATATGTAGATGGTAAAACATTTTTCTATTCTATAGGCTGCCACTCAGCCTAAGTAAAGGTGACTTTTGACATACAGACCTGTCTCTTGACACAAAAGACATGCTACAACATAATAAAGATAATTTACTGCAGGTTTTCAACCAATATTTATTTAAATGAAGAGAAATCCAAAGCATTTCCATTAAAATCTGGAGTTAGATAAGGTTGTTCACTCTCTTCATACTTTTACAATGTAGTACTTGAGGTTTTATATAAAGCATTAAGAGAGCTGAAGGAAAATAAGCAGTACAAATTTGAAGGATGATATGATATGATAGCATACATAAGTGACCCTAAATTTTCCAATAAAAACTGTTACAACTGATAAACACTTTCAGTAAAGTAGCAGAATGTGAATTCACAAACATTTAATTCAATGTACTTCATACCAGAATTCTAATATAATTCTTCATAGATCTTGAACAGACAATTTTCAGGTTCATATAGAGACACATACACACACACACATACATACATACACACACACATACAACCTAGATTTCCCCACCTAGTTCTGTTCTTCCCTGCCATAGGCTCAAAGCAGTTCTTTATCAACCAATAAAAGCAACACATAGACAGAAGTTCCTCCTACACCAAAAAATGTCCATGGTAGTTATTTTATCTTGTTGCACCTACATTTTAATTACATTTCTCTGTATTTGAATTCTCTCTAGTATAGAATAATTGTCATGACCAACAGTTTATGACTTAGTAAATATTAGCCAAAACTTTCAAGATTGCTTGAAAAGTCAAAGATTGTCAATTTATGTCAAATTCATATTTCACCCTGTTGTGGGAAAATGTTTTTATTCACTGTAAAGATTTGTCAGAAAGGATAGGCGAGATAGCCAGACAAGGAGAATTCTGGGAAGAAAAAAGGCAGAGATGCAGTCACCAGTCTGGCACAGAACACAGAGGAAGGAAGATGAGAATTCCTCACTGAGAAAACCTATCAAGCCCTGTAGCTAAACATAGCCAAGAATTATGGGTTAATTTAACTTGTAAGAACTAGTTAATAATGAGAAACAATGTTGCAATTAATATAATTTTTGTGTGACTATTTTGGTCTGGGAAGCTGGGAAACCGAAGTGCAGTCTCTCAACAGTAGATCTCTTTCCTTCCGTTTTTGTTTGTTGTTGTTGTTGTTTTTATTTTTCTTCCATTAGCAATAACAAATTGTAACCAATCCCCCTTAAATGGCAACAAACATCCATAATCAATACTTTGGTAACTAAAAGGTGGGTCAGAAACTTTCATCTACACCATCCTAATCCAGTTTTATTAACTAGGATATGCTGGGAAAACTAGACATTCATACGAAGAAAAATGAAGCTGGATTCCAAACTATCAAATTGGATCAAACCTTGAATGTCTAATAGGTCTCTGTTTTGAAAGACTCTGATTCCAATATCTGACTAAATACCATGGTGGTTCAAGCTTTCATAAGCCTCAGTGTTTGTGATAAAGCTAGACTTCCTGTCCTACCCCAGGATAATAAGGATAATGAGAGCTAGAGCAATTATTCCTACTGCCTGACTCCTGAAGCATCCCATCTTTAATGGGACTTCTCACTTATTGGAGATAAGATTCTTTATATCTTACATATCACCTTAGAACCTTCATCTGGCGATGGATGGAGATAGAGACAGAGACCCACATTGGAGCACAGGACTGAGGTCCCAAAGTCCAAATGAGGAGCAAAAGGAGGGAGAACATGAGCAAAGAAGTCAGGATTGCGAGGGGTTCACCCATCCACTGAGACAGTGGGGCTGATCTATTGGGAGCTCACCAAGGCCAGCTGGACTGGGACTGAATGAGCATGGGATAAAACTGGACTCTCTGAACAAGGCAGACACTGAAGTCTGGTGAGAAGTCAAGGACAATGGCACTAGGTTTTCATCTTACTGCATGGACTGGCTTTGTGGGAGCCTAGCCTGTTTGGATGCTCACCTTCCTGGATCTGGATGGAGGGGGGAGGACCTTGGATTTCCCACAGGGCAGGGAATCCAGACTGCTCTTCAGAATCGAAAGGAAGGGGGAATGTAGTGGGGCGAGAGGGAGAGGAGTGGGAGGAGGGGGAGGGAAATGGGAGGCGGGGAGGAGGCAGAAATTTTTTTCAACAACAACAAAAAAACCTCTTCTGCAACTTGAGATTCTGTTTATGCCACTTTCATCCTTTTAGCTCTTCAGAAACTGAAGGCTCAGCACTCTTATTCCTATTTCAACTCTATTATCATTCATGACACTTTCTATATGAAGTCCCATGCACAGCTAACTCGATTGCCAGGATAGCTTTGGAAATAAATCACATTAACATAATAGAAGGCTGACCATATTCTCAGTTGTCTTCACCGACTAATCTTTCCAATTATCTCATGCAAGAGGGCACCTCTCTGTGTTGCTACATTTGTTTATTCTTTCCTTGAAATTTTAATATATAGTATTTCACCCAATATATCTAAAATTTCAATCTATAAAAATCAGAATTTTTATTGAAAAGTCAATTCTTCTCTCATATGATACACCACGACCACAGTTTCCCCTCCTCTAGGAAAGACCCTACAGACCCCCTCCTCAAAACCCGTAGCTAGCATGCTCACGGGGGAACGTCCTGTTTGCTTTAAAAAAAAAAAAATTCTCTGGATCAGCAGCTGGCCTGCTCCCGTAAGAACATCCCATGTGCCTGAGAGGGCAGGATATCTATGAGATAGAGATAGGAAGACTGCAAGGCAAGATGTCAATAAGATAGGATGTCAACAAAGCAGGTTACCAATAAGATAGGATCAGGATGATTGTTGCCAGGCATCCATGCTGGGAGAGGAAACCATTCATGCCCCCGCCTCATTCTGGTCGACCGATAACCACGCTTTTGCTTCTGTAAACTTGCTTTTTGCTCTTCCTTATAAAAAGCCCGCCCTCCAGTTGGCAGGTGCGCAAGTCCTCCAAAAGACTTGCTGCCCACAGGTACCTGTGTCTACTCAATAAACCTCTTGAGATTTGCATCTGTGCGGTCTCGGCCTGTTCCTTGGCATTGGGGAGGTCTCCTCCCGAAAAGAGGTCCTCGTCGAGGGTCTTTCACTCTACATTTCCCAGGGTGTCCCAACTTCACTTTCCCAGGTCCACTACCTCTCTGTTTCCCTTCAGAAAGGAGCAGGTCTCCAAAAACAACAATCAAACAATGCAGAACAGGATACAATAAGCCAAGGCAACATCCCTCAAAACAAGGTAACCTAATAGGAGGGAAAAATCCCAAGAGCAGGGAAAAGAGTTAAGGATACACCCAATAAACTGTCTGGAGTATAACAAGAACACCAACACCAAGCTCAGAGCCATAATATATATGCAGAGGAGCTGGTGCTGACCCACACAGGCCCAGTGCTTGCCCTTTAAGTCTGATAACTCTGCTTAGTTGCCTTAGTGTCCCTTGTCTTCCTGGTAATCTCCATGCCCTCTAGCTTTTCTTTTACTCTTCCATGGGGTCCCCAGGCTCTGAGGGACAGACCCAATAGAGACATTTAATTTAGACTCTGCATATTGTGGTTCTTTACACCTGATCACATCTGCTGCTGGAAGAAACCTCTGATGATACTGGACAAGGCATTGATCTACTAGAATAGCAGTATACCATAAGAATTATTTCATTGATTATTTATATTATTTCCATATGGAATTTATATTTTATTTTTATTATGGTTTTATAATAGATACCCTGATCGTTGCTGTTGT
This sequence comes from Microtus pennsylvanicus, assembly GCF_037038515.1. Taxonomy (NCBI): domain Eukaryota; kingdom Metazoa; phylum Chordata; class Mammalia; order Rodentia; family Cricetidae; genus Microtus; species Microtus pennsylvanicus. Next base: position 18,731,261 of record NC_134579.1, read on the forward strand.
GATAAAATTAAAAAAATACTCCTTAGCTATTTAGCCAAATTATTCTACTTTAAATTAAATGTTAAAATCTGTTTTTTTCTTTCTGAATTTTTCTTAGAAATGCATACATTTAAAGTCAAATTACTTTAGATTTGAACAATTTTTATTTCAATCAGCTTGTATAGCCTTGTGGAAAGAACATATTTAAATAACTAAATGATAAAAGTATAGACGTAGGGTGGATTCTAGTTTTTGTGTCGGTTTTTCTGTTGCTTCCTATTTTTAACAGGAAAAATATACAAGGAATTGAGCAGGAAACATGGGAAAGAAAAAAAAAAAACATGATGCCTAAGTAAGAGGATGACCATAATTGATGGCATTAGAGAGATTTCCAAGCCCAAACAATTCTAGTAAGAGACTGTAGATCAGCAGAGTATTGATTGATGAAGGAATCAAAAAGATGCAAGGAAAAGAAATTGTAAGAAAAGTTCCTTGCACTTCATTGATTTTATGGTGCTCTGAGCCTAATTTTAGAAATTTGATTTGCTTGGAGGTACTCACTCAACCAAAGAGCTGAATTCTCTTCTAAGCACTAATCTCCCCGAGAACACAGCCCAGATCAGCCAGTTTTCCTACAGAATTGCAGAGAGGGATGGGCAGAGAAGACTGAGCACATGAGCTCAGAACATTCCTTTTTTCTACAGCATTCCAGAGAGGGGGTGGGGAAGAGAAGAAAAGGAGGCCACAATTGACACCTTAAAATCTAGGCCTTTAGAAACACAATACACATAATTCGTGTGCGTGTGTGTATGTGTGTGTGTGTTTGAATGTTTGAATATTGTATACTATCAGGAACTCAATATCTGTACATATCATGTCCTGTGATCACTATGTAGGTAGAGAAACTAGGTCAGGATATTTTTGTAACTTGTCAAGGGAACACTAGAATAATTAATAACAAATAATTTAATAATTATTAAAATGCCATTCTGAACAACATGCCACATCATTCTTTTGTTGAAGACATTTGCTTCATATTATTCAATATAAACTAATATATTTCAATATTATATTTGCAAATATATTTGCATATTTCTAAGGAATACCTCTGTAGACTTATAACATATGTCTACCATGTATGGGCATTACACATTGTCAATGTTGTAAGGCTTTTGGAAAGCGAGACTTTAATATTTAATACATCGAATGTGACCTTGAATCCAAGATGAATGGATACATTGTAACTTGACCCACCTGGGCCACATTGCCCACCTGAATTTTGGCCACCTTTCTTAATGACCCTTCCTGATGCTGTAAATTGCTTTATTGAAGGAGTTAGGGGGCTTGTTGCAAAGTTTAAAGGTTTTATTTCATGTTACAAAACAATGACTTGATCGTTGAAAAATATTAGCAACTCTGATACATGCAATTTTTAAAAATTGTTTCCATCTTTTTCAGGTAACAGGGCAGGAATGTGTTTTTTTTATTATTATGCAGGCAACATAAAAAGAAGAGTTCTAAGTACAATGCCACTACTGTATTCGTATTATAAAATAAGTATAGGCTTTTCTTCTAGTGATAGCTTATATTGGTTTAACTTAATATCTGGTATTTTCAACATAACGTCACTTTAGTACATATTTCCAAATGTCATGGGTTCCTAAAGTAAAGCATTTAACATATTGAATCTTCATGTATGTGCATAATTCTTTTTTTTTTAAATCAAATCTACCACCTCTCCTACTTTCCAGTTCCTAATATACTCCCTAGCCCCCTTCCCTCCCAACTTCTTCTGTTTTTCTTTTAAGTTCATTGAGTCCACATAGTGATTTCAGTCTGGACATGGGTGTAGAAGCATCTACTTAATCATGTGCAGACTCTTTTTCATGATCTATCCTCCTGCAGCAATCAACTGCCAATATCTTCTTAGTCTGCGTGAGCTTCTAAGCGCTCCCACAATCCATGTTAGGATTAATTGTCTTGATTTTGAGCATGTCTTCAACTTGCAGTCATAGCTGCATTGAAATGGACTAATCATTTCCCACAAATGTTGTTTCACTGCAGATATGTACCAACTTTGGCTCTTACTGTTTTGGGGACTCTCTCCTTGATTTTCCATGGACCTGTGTGTGTTTGTTTCTCTCTCTCTCTCTCTCTCTCTCTCTCTCTCTCTCTCTCTCTCTCTCTCTGTGTGTGTGTGTGTGTGTGTGTGTGTGTGTGTGCATGCGTGTGGGGTGTGTTTGTGGGGTGGGTGTGGGGAATGGATGTATAGATGTCCCATATAGCCCTGAACACTCCTCAGTTTCTTATTTTCTGAAGGTTGAGCAGTTATGAGTTTCTGTATTAATCTCTGTCTACTACAAAACAGAGCATTTTTGATGAGGGTTGAAAATCAACCCAATCAATAAGAGTAAGAATTTAGGAGGTTGTCTATGACTATGCCTACTTAGCCAAATAATAGGACAAAAATTCCATATGACTTCAGAGCACCCACATGTTTCTGATCTAGTTAATGGCCCAGGCATGAGTTCTATTTTGTCGATCCAGCCTTAATTCCAACTCAGAAAGTGGTTGGTTTTTCCACGACATTCATGTTAATATCACTACACTTTGCTATGCCAATTGTTACTGTAGTTCAAGATGTTCATTTCTGGTTAAGATTGTTGATTACATTTCTCCCAAAGGAGCATGCATTAAACACTATGAAAGCTGGATGATAAGGCTGAAGCTTTCAAGCATATATCATATTGATTCTTCAGTGTTCAGTGACCAAATGCATGATGTCTTTAACAAATCTTACCAGCACGCTCTAAAAGGCAACCAATAACAATGGAAATATTCTATAATATTTAGGAAAGGGACTCTCTGAGACTACTGGCAATTAATAAGAATGTTTCCATTCTTCTCTCTCTCTCTCTCTCTCTCTCTCTCTCTCTCTCTCTCTCTTGGTAGCTAATGCTATTTGAGAGAAACATTTACCTCTACTCCTAGTGTAACTCTATTTTCAACTCCTTTTATACATGTTTATGTGAATATTTTAGGATGATTCTACAGGAGTATGCTTCCAAGTGGCTTTTTCAGATATGTTTTTTGTTTGTGTTAGCTATCTCTTTTCATACTTTCTTCTTTGCCCAGTATTCTATCCCCCACTTCCATTTTATACATATTGTTCCATTATTCCCCTCCCATATCACCTGTATGCACCACTCTTCCCTTTACCCTCCCAAACCCTTTACTACATACTAAAATATAAGAAAACGTATCAAAACATTCAAAGTTACTAGGTACACAATCTGGCTTCATGTCTTTTCTAAACACCCTTCTCTTACCAGCTTTTATAATATCATTCTTTTTGGCTTCCTCATGTAAATGAGAACATGAGGGGTATTACTTCAAGTTCTTTTCTTACTCTACAAACACATAAACAAAAGAAAGCAAAAGATGTGGATACGAGAGTAACTGTGAAATACATTTCTGAATACTTGAAATATCTTCAAATGAATAATGGAACAAAAGACTACACATTGTTGATGTTTCATGTTCAATAGTCAAATATGTGAAGCAAAATTCTAGGTAAATACTAAATGTAATTTAAATTAAGTTTAACAAAACAATTATTTTTGATTTTTATTGAGCTCTACATTTTAACAAAACAATTTTGACAGGGAATTCTTGTCTAACCTAGTTTAGGAAAATGTTCCTTTTATTAACCTAGCAGAATGTCAGTGGATAAATGTGTCTCTTGGTATTTCCCAGCACGTTTCTTTTTCCTGGAGGTTCTTCCAAAATATACTGTATTCAGAAAATCCTAAAAAATATAACTGTGTAAAAAAGAAAACCTTTGTTAACTCAAATTATCATTCTAGTGTTTCAAAATGGATCTGTGGCTACTCAAACCCAATATATTCATTTTACTCACTTAAATTCAACAGACCAAAACTTCCACAGCAAAAACTTAGTTTTATCCATAAATTACTTTGCTTACAATGTAAAAAAAGTTATAACTACTGCCAGCTCTTTCCATGTGGCTTAAACATCTTGGTGTAGTGGCTAAGATGTAATTTCTTTAGAAAATTATAAATACTTTTTTTGTTGTAGATTAATGAATACTAGGAAAGAGCATAACCTGTTTATTTTGTGGAGATTTATATTTTTGGTTTCTCTGAACATTAATTCACACTTCAACAATAATGAAATGAATGAAAATATTATTTGTGCCATAATTATTGTTTGGTCATTTAATAGAATTCAAAGATCATATGTTTCAAATTTTTACCAAAATGGAGCATATGATTTATAGAAGATTCATATCCAGTAATTTGAAATTTATGTGTGATTTTCATAATAAGTTAATGCAATAGTCAATGTGCTTTTAGCTGAGTGAAATTTAGCAGCAGCATCTTGATGCAGGAATGCTTCTCTGTACTTTACATTCATATGGATATTGGTTTACTGATACAAATTTATGACAATATTGTTACACTGTATGTATGTTTCTATTTTTGTTTAAGGTATTATGCTTATGTAACTCATTTAAAATGCAATATATACTTAAGAATTACAAATGAATAATTATGATAGTCAAACTTGTAGTCATGTTAGTTAGGTTTTCTAGATATGCAGAAATATGTTTCAAACACTTCAAGGACCTTCAAAATATGGTATTTCTAAATAGTCAGAGACATCTGATACTGGCAGCACCCATTATTTCAAGGATATGATATACATCAAAGAAGCTCCTTATGGAGTTTGATTTCAATGTATCAAAGTGAGTCATTTGGGCAAGAAATTGCTTTTCATTGACTGCTGACAATATTATGTACAAACAGGACATGCCAAGATAAATCATGACAGTTCTTCAAAATTCATGCTACATGAAAGATTCCGCCCGACATTCTACAAGACAAAAAAAAAATGACTGACGAATTTTGCCAAAATTTAAATTTAATGCTTCACTGAGAAATTTACCAGTTAATCCTATAGGCTGTAAATGGATTCTCCAACATTACAGAAGAATTTTGGGTGACTGTCCAGGCAGTCAGATGCTTCTGTCAAATCTAGAATTTTGAAAGTTGAAAGTCACAATACACTTCATGCTTACTCAAGTAGTATTATATCCTTCCAGGGTATTTGATGGAGTTGCAGACTATAGAGTCAAAATTATAGCTTTTCTTAGTTATGATAAAAGATAAATTAGATATAAAACATTAGACTGACAAAGATAGAATAGTTGATAGAGTATTTTCCTTAATTTTGCCAAATAAAAATTGACTAAATATTATAACTCTAATACATGATAGATACCTGTTTTATTATATGTAATTTTACTATTTGAAATTTAAAACATTTTAATTAGACAGAAAATGTGAGATTATGTGGATGCATCTCTGTATGCTGTGAATATGTTTTATTACCACTGGTTAATAAAGAAGCTGATTTGACTAATAGGCAGGCAGAATAGAGCCAGGCAGGAAATCCAAGCAACAATACAGGGAAAAAGAAGGCAGATTCTGGAAATGTCAGTGACTGCCAGGAAAACAAGATGTGAGACAAGACATAAGCATCATGGTAAAAATCTAGAATACTAGAAATGGGTTTCCTGAAGTTGTAAGAGATAGTTAATAATAAGCCTGATATAGTAGTAATCTAAGCAGTTTGTTAATTAATATTACAGAGTAGTTACTCAGGAACTGGAAGGCAGAGGTGAATCTTTCGGCTAGAGCATCTTCTGTAATAATGCCCATAACAAGCATGGCTATGTCTGGTTCTTCATTTCCAGCTGGCTCTCTGTTTGACAACAATGTTGAACACGAGACAGTCAAACTTTCAGAAAAATACAGATTTACAGAAAATGGTCCTGCAGAGACTGTTGAACATCATTCATTCTATTTTTATAAATATTAAGATTCAGCAAAACAGTAGCTCAGAGAAACGATATAAAGTCCCCTAAAGAGAAGATAAAAATTGCTGTCTCAAACTCAGAATTGGGCTGCAAGCATTTGCAATGAATACCTTCAATTTTCACCCTTTAACAACATGATTCAATATTTTGCTTTGAGGCAGCCTTATTTTCAGTTAACCTTAGCCTCAATAGGAGTGGCAAATTGAAGGAGAGGTCCTAGGTTTTGAACACAGTTACTCTCTTAATCATAAAAGGCAGAAAACATATTTCAAAAATAAAGGAGATGCAGAACAAATGGACATTGTTTTGATGTCATATAAAAACTTTTAATATAATGAAGCAAAATTTTTTATATTTATTGTAATAATAATCTGTGCACATATTTACCTAAATAAATTCACAATTATAGTTTAAATAAATCATTTATATAACATAAATACACAATTTATTGTACAAATCAAAATGCTTTAAGTATCTACTTGAGTATATTTATACATATAAGCATACATTCATTTAAGTATATGTATCAATTAAAATTAATTTTTAGAAGTAGTGAAATTTTTAATATATACAATATTTTATAGTGCTCACAGAGAGGACTAAATTTTCACAGCATATTTGTTCTTGGAATGCCTTATTGTTCTTTCTAATAAAAATATTCTCACAGAAGAAGTTGCAGAGCTGATCATTTTCTGTCCTATGTTTAGATGATGTCTTGAACACCTGTAGCTATTGTGGTAGTTATAAGGATAGCAAAGTGACTTGTATATGATAACATGTTCTCAGGAATGTTACAGGAAGAGTATTTATTCACAGTACTATACTAATATGTCAGGTTTACTTATTTTAAAGTTATTTGTTTATTTAATTTCTATGTGTATATTTTACCTACTTACATGAAAGTATACCATGTACATGCCTGCTGAGGCCAAGAGAGAGTATTAGACTAACTGGAACTCGAATTGCAGAAATATACAGACCATGTTAGTGTTAGGAAATGAGCTGGGTTTCTCTGTAAAAAGAATCAGTGCTTTTAGCCACGGAACTATCTTTCCAGCCCCTATACAAAGTGTTTCTAAAAATAAAATTATAAAAGCATATATGAAAATGGTACGTTAATACTACTTATTAGGTGCAATAGGTTATAGTATTATATGACGATATAGTAATAGAATGGATAACAGAGGTCCTGAGTCTAGAAACCAATTGTTTCAATTGTCATTAATCTGTAGTTAATATATTTTTGTAATATGTGTTGAAGTAGTTTTCATAAAGAAAAAGAAACAATATAAAATTTTTTACTGTGAAATAATTCATCATTCGACTACTTTATTCAAATGGTTACTCAATTTTTTTTCTTCCATCAATAGTTTTCTACGAATTTTAAGGGATACTTGAGTCAGAAAGTTAATCTCTACAGTTTTAGATACCTAAGAATAAATTATAATACTAATATATTACAATTTAATTTATTGGATGATAGTTATGCCTACAGTATGCATTTTTTATTGCTTCAATGAAAGACATGAAATGTCTGATGATAATTCATACATAGTCATTTTATATTCAGTTTCAGGCAAATTATTCTTTCTGTTTTTATATAATTATGAAATTTTCATTATTACCACTAAGCCTAAGTAAAATCTTTAAGAACTCTTAAGAGATTATTCCTTAGTAAAACCAATTTTTTCATAGAAATCTAATATGACTTATACATTTATAATTGATACAAATACAGAAGCTGTTTCAAAACTGAAAAGTAATAAAAGGGGAAATGAAAGAAAGAACGAAAAAAGAAAGAAAGAAAGAAAGAAAGAAAGAAAGAAAGAAAGAAAGAAAGGTAACCAACTAAAAGTCACATGCTACTCAGTCTGCCACATAATCATTGAGGTTCTAGAATCTTGGTGGTTCTCATTCCTATCATTCATCTTATCTCCTTGTTCTTTCCACTAGGCAAATCATTCTCCTCCCTCCCATCCTGAATCTCATGTTTTCAGTCAACTTAGTTCTCATATAACTTATAGGTTTCTAAAGTTCTGTATTTAAAACTTAATAACAAAACCATTAAAAATGTTTCTAACCTTTATCATATAGGAGGGGTATTTTATTTTTAATATGACGACAGGAAAATGTTCTGAACTTTTAATTCTCTCTTTTCATATAAACTTACTTTGCCCCCTCTCCCACCTCCAGTCATACTTTCCTGAGTAGTAGGATTAATTAGGAAGACCTGAGGCTGCTGAAAGGGGGAGAGATAGCTTTATTCAGAGACAAGCCCCTGTTTCATAGTCAATAACAAATGGTGAAATCACATACACGTTAAGTAACAATAGACAGACTGAGCAGTACCAGGTATGAGCAACCTCCTTGTGAAACGTTCTTCAGGACTGCCTAAATGAGTCTCAAAATGACAGAGATTATCAACAAACCCCTCGGTTGCCCACAGGAGATGAGGTTGCTCCTGTAAGGTGAAAAACACCACACTGAAGATTCCTAACTCAACTGGGATGACTATAGCTGGATCTGGCCCAAATGAATAAAACTCTTTCCTGTGGTTTAGTGTCTATGGTCCCAAAGATGATTATACAAGCTACCAAATGAGGGAATAAGCACAATAGTCTTACCCATCTGAAAACATGTGTGTCAGGATAGTTATATGCATGGCAAGATTTTATATGTGTGTAATATTCATAATAATTTGCTATTTCTACTTTGCTAGACAATCATAATACCTTACTATCTTTAAATCTTTCCCATACACCCACAAGATAAGTGTAGTTACCATCCCTTATCAATTGAGGTCATCTTTATAGCAAATAGAGACCATAATGGAAAACAACTGGTTTCAATGCAGAATAAATGGATCATCAGAAGTGTAGCCCCAAACATACATCTTGATCTATGGCCCAGGGAAGATCTTGGAGAGGAGTCATACAGACTGTAAGAGAATACCAGGAAGTTGGCTGTGAAACATTATCTCCTAGAAATGGCTGTACGTATAAATAAGACCTGGGCAGATGTCATATCAATAGATATGCAGATGTGGAAAAGTATAAAAATTTGGAGGATTCCACCTCTAAGCAAATAACTGCAGTCAATTATATATTTCTGGGAAAAGGAAAATTATGAGGGATGAGACCTCTTACTGGTTTTTTCAATGCAGAGTGGTCAGTTTTGAAACCATTATATAAATATATATGTATGTATGTATATGTTATATGTGTGTATGGTTATATATGTGTGTATGCATATTTACAACACATATATAATATGTATATTTAGATATATTCAGAAATGATTATCACAGAATAGGACACTTTGAAACCACTCCAAGTGCCTGGTACATTTCTCTTCCCTTATACTCTGTCCATTTGTTCAAAGATTATACTGTTTCTTTCCCAGCCTTGATTTGAAATGTTAAGCTCATTCAATCTTGGTGATCTCCTCTGGGAGTCACATGTTTTAGTCTGACTGACTTTGCCACGGATGCTCATGATTTGCATATTTGTGTCTCCAGTTCCCAGTGACATTTCTTGAATATGACATTTCTTGAATATGTTAAGTACCTATTTGAAAATAACATCTCCCAGTATTTCATCAAACACTAACTCATGCTGACTCCATCTCTTAAATGTCACAACCTTCTTCCCACTTTGGTATAAAACTTGATTGCTATTATGCTAAACAAACTAGACTCAAAATGTTCACAACAAATGCCGATGAGTATTCCAGAAAGCAAACTGCTTATTTTTAATTGTAATACAGGCCAAAGAGGCGGTACTGTTAAAACTACTAACCTCTTTGAATAGACATGCAGCTTACATGGTAAGTCTTCCACTTTTCTCTGAAAAGAGCGTCAAACTGTAAATGCTATCTCCTCACATTTTCAATTTTCTGCTGTCGTTTGGCTGCTTTGAGCCTCCTTTCTTCCTGTTATTTAAGAACCAATCAACTCTGTTCCCTTAATATCTTCAAAGGAATTTTTCTGTTTTCTATGTTACTTGTTTCACCTTCTACTTTTTCTTTAAGAACACTTCCAACTGCAGTCTAATTACCTAGAACTTACTTAGATGAGTAGATGGATTGATATATTAAACGCTATCTTGGAATAATGTATTCCAATAATGTTGTTTTAATTTTTCCAAATCAGTATTAGTTATTCTATAAAGTATGGTAAATTTATCACTTACCTATCTCTATTGTATTTGTGAGAAAAAGCATGAATTTTAAGCCATTTTTAGTGAGTCTACTTGTAGCAAGGAATCCGCTGAAATTTTACATAACTATGTGAAATTTTGATGCCTATCAACATAAAATGAAGAGCAGAAAATAGAAGAAGTATATGTGAGTTTTATAGCATATTGAGTGAAGGAATGAAGTATAGTTAAGCTATTTGCATATTACAAGATTACTTAAATTTGTTTTATATTTAACCATTTATTTTCAGTTAAAAAGCCAAAGAAATATTCATCTTCAAGTCAGATATAGACATTATGAATATAAATTCTAATAATTTCTTTTAATAAATATTCTATTACTTGGAATGATATATATTTCTTTTCATTTTTGGGCATTTTGTCTACCTCTATTCAGAAAATCTTTACCTAGGCTCATATATTTGTTCCTTGGACCAAACATCTAATTGTCCTTTTTATACCCTGCTTTATAATAGCTGTCATTGGGTAATGGAAGAATCAATCAAACGTTTTTTATTTTTTCTCTCATGTCCCCGCAGCAACAGAACTTTATTATTTTTACTCCAGTGACACTGAGAAGCCTGGATCAATATTGACAAAACATCAGTTCTTTTTGAAAAACTTCACTATGATGGCACTCGGAGCTTAACCATTTCACATCTTTTATAGGCACAGAAACAAAATGTATTTTCCTCACAAGCATATACATCTTAATCTCTAGAAAAATCGTTCTGTTGCATTTGCTTTGTAATTGACTTCCAGAGCACACAACTTGGATTCACCTTCATATCTGAGAACAGAATCTGACTATACACAAAGGAAACTTTATAATCAGATTTACAAGATTGATGTTTCTCTAGAATGAGAAGCTAGTGTTGGAAGCAATCTGATTTCACTCCTGCTATTGATAGAATACTTAAGTTTCTATATGAAGCCGTAGAAAAATGTGCTTGTGTATGAATGGAAACTTTAACTTGGGAAACAATTCACAGTATAACATGGTTCTGAATTGATATGAATCACTGGAAAACTATCTGAACATGAGACCAACACTTCTCTCTCTTTGAATATTTCTAGAACTCTACTTTCTGTTTTATTTCCCAGTTAGTAAGTTCAATTATATAATATATTATTGGTGCTTGAGTAGTTTGCAAACTTTATTACTCTGTCCCCTGAGGCTTCTTAAAAATATTTTCCCCAAACTCAGCACCTAATTTCTGAATTTTGTGAGATTTTTGTCATTATTTTGGGCTTGTTTCTTTGTTTTTCTTCTATCATGACAGAGTGTATTGGAGTTTCTGGCTTTGACATTAAGTTAATTTTTAGATTATAACCTAATGAAATCCTAATGTTATAAAATTTGAAATGCAGTAAGCAGGAAGACAGATTATGGAGCTAGGACATTTAAGGATTTTTTTTTTCTTTTTGCTAAGTCTGGTTATATTGCTTGTCATCTTGTCCTCAATGAAATTTATGCTGTGATGAAATACAATTCTATTAAATACACAAATTAAGAGGTCTCTTTACAAATGTGGATGTAAAATCAATTGTAATTACTCACCAGGTTAAAGAGGTTTCAAATGTCCAACTGGAACTCAAGTCTAACTTCTCACCTATTGTTACTTAAACTTTCATTTCCTTCAAGAGATTATTTTCCTAGATCCCAATTTCTATTTTTTCACTATTATTTTGAATCAATGATTTTAGTGTTTGAGGCAAATGAATTCTAGGTAAAAAAAAAATTGATTTTAAAATTTAATAGTGCTTGATGATTTCCAAACTTTTGCCTATTTATAATAGTACAACTGTTATCATAACAATAGTGTTTTTAAAGGAAAATAGATTTAAGAATATTCTGATGAATATTTTTTGAAATGGCAGAGACACATATTCCAGGAACAATCCAGATAAAATATTGCTTTCCCATGTAATGCATAATCATAACTGGGTTAAAAATGAAGGCTTCTTAAAAATTAGAATCACAATTCTTAAAAACATAGCTGCATATATATATATATATATGTTTATAGTGATATTTAATTTGCATTTTAATAAATGAAGTTTGCCTGAAGATCAGAGAGTAAAGCAGCCCCACTGATTCATACAGACCAGGCAGGGTGACACATCTCTAATTCCACACTAGTTGCCATAGATACCTGGAAGTTCATGACTTTAGTCCCAGTGGTGCACACCTTTAATCCCAGCCCTAAAAAGGATTATAAATGGGAGGAGACAGCTCTCAGACACAGTCTCATTCTGAGATTCTTGGAGGCAGGATTGCCATTTCAGACTGAGGTAGAGGTAAGAACCAGTGACTGGATGTTTTGCTTTTCTAACCTTCAGGTTGCACCCCAGTTTCTCTCACTAGTTTTTATTAATCATATGCTTGCATTTTCTACCTGTTGGTATCATTTCATGTATAATATATGACATTTATATATATAAATATATATGTATATACATATATATGTATATGTAATATCCATGCATATCATGTATCAATACACATATAAACAGAAATTTCATGTGTATATATATTATTTTTAGAATTGTTTGCACTATGCTTTCCTCTGTATTTTTAGATTTTTTCATTTTCTTTATTAACTAACACACATTACTCAGAAAGGTACCTGCTATTTTTATGTACCATAGATGTATGTTGTGCCAGTATATTTGTGTGTATGGAAAGGAATCTCAGAAAATAACTTATACAAAAAATAAAAAAAAAAAGTGGTGAAACTTTTACTGCAAGATTCAAGAATGACACAAAGAATTAAACTCTCCCTAAGAGAAAAAGAGAGACAGATATTTTAGGAATTGCCCTGGGGTTGATACCACATACTCACCATACAGTAAGCCTAATCTATTAGTACAGCATGTCCATGAAAAATTGAAGATTTAAGTAAATTTGCATTGCTTCATCACTGTTATACATCATATTACAGACAAAGTTGATGATTTAAGTTCATGATTGATTTATGTGCAGTGCAGAAATGAGGCAGAAAGCAGCAGGCTGTTGCCAAGTAGCCCATTTAGGACAACCAATAATTACCCCGAAAATTATAGTGTATGAAATTGGAAAAGTGTGAAAAAGTCCATGACATCAGTAATTATGTTAAAAATGAAATGAATATCTTAAAGGGTTTGCTCTCATAAATGGCTCCTTCTTTGTCTATTACAGTTTCTCCCGTTCATTTGCAAAGCTGGCTGATTATTTGTTATTGACAACTGCTTTAATGTGAACTCAGAGGGATGAAGAAAATCCACCGAGATGCAGAAATTTTCTTCAATCTTTGGGCATAGAAGAAATAAATAAAATATGAGGAGATTATTTCTCTATTTTTAATACAATTTCAAACTAGAATAAAAAAGATTAAATGGGATAGGGTAGGAGATATATTTAAATATATCTTTATGTTCATTTCTGCTTTATAAGTGATAGAACTATATTATAATGCAACAGAAGTTTTTCATTGTATCTTGGGTTACGAGGCATTTTTTTTAAGAAGAGGAAGAAATAAGACAAAATATACTCTGTAAATTTATATTAAAGAGCAGTACCCCTTTTCTCTTTTTCCATTCTTTGAGACAGACATACATTTTACTTTACAAGCATGGTTAGGTAGAATATTATTGAATATTATTGAATGTTGAATATTATTGAATATAAATCTAATTCCTAGAATCCCTTTAAATGAACAACTATTATCTGGTAATGAAAAGTTTGATTTATCCAACTAATGGCTTCCTATTAAGTGGTAAACAGGCAAACGCAGTCACTAGTCATAGATATTTACTGACAACATCTGAAGAAGGACAGTGATAAAATCATTCTTTCTCATAAAGTGGGAAAATGTTCTGTTGGATAAATTTCTGTTGCAATGGCTTATGTCCCTAAACATTGTTCTGCTAAAAATTATAGCCATAAAGTAAAGGCTTCTGATTTTCTTTATCAACACAGAAACTCTTCAGTAAAACTAAAAAAGAGTGAGAGAAAAAAAAATTGATCTTCAGTGTCAGTTTATAACAAAAAAAAATTGCACATCAGAAGCAGAGGGCCATAACGTATTTCGATGTGCTTCTCGAGATTGACAAGCACATTTACAAAATAATCAAGGATGGAAGATCTGAAAAGGGCGACATCATGGAGACTTTAGTCTGCTAGGTCTTCTCATCCCATCTGACGTGTTTGTAGATGCTGTGTAACTTCTCTTCTCATCAGAAGAGAGGAATGTGAATGAGACTAAGCTAATAAAAGTCGTGCGACGCCCAGATCACTCCTTCACATTATATCCAGGCAGAGTTGCTGGGAATGGGGCATTTTACAGTGGAGCTGCGTACAGTTTGTGGGAAAGTCTCTGGCAATGCAGCTTTTGTGAGTTGCCGGCCATGTGGAGACGGTGTTCCAATTTCATCTGAAACTCCAGCCGTGACATCATTACTGCTCGGCTCCTCTAGTCATTCCTAAGCCTTTCAGCCTTGGTCTTTACGAGTCCTTAATTTCCCACTTCTTACCAATAACGCGTTTATCTTCACAATATTTGTTTTCAGATAAAGTTCGGGCAGAAGTAAATTCATTTTTAACTAAAACCACTTGTGAACAAAAGCTTGAATATCCTCAGAAACTATAACCAAAACATATTAACAGCCTTTGAGGCCTCATTTATACTTTTACAGAAAAAATCTGCCAAAATATTTTTTAAATAATTCTAAAATCCTTGTATAACATGAAAACAACATAGTTACTTCTTTGAACACACTATTTCCCTTTTTTTTTTCTCCACAATACGAATCAGATGAACAATGCCTGCTTGACTCTCGAGCATGACTTGACTCCCTCTCTCAGTATGACTCATTGCTGGTAATTGTGGTATTGGCCTGTAATCTCCTCACAGTGGCAGCTAAGGCAGATGGACTGTTGAGGACTCATTGAGGGTCAGAGTCAGCTACATAGCAAGATCCTTTCTCAAAAGCATGCACATAGCCAGCTACCAACAAGAAAATTTGTAAAAATGTTGATTAATTAATTACCAAGATAACCTCTGTTTATTTTCACATTTTTGTCAATTATAAATATTGCTGTGCCTAGAAATTAACCATTTTTAGAGATACAGACACACACACACAAACAAACATACTCAGAGAGAGAAAGAGAAATATAAATTACAGAGATATTAGTAGTTCTAAAAACACTAAGATGAATAAAACCAAATGTTCAAGGATTTATCATTTTAATTACATTTAGATAACTGTAGAAAAGTCTAAAACTGTAGTTTGTTTTGCTTTCTATTCATTTTAAGACGTGAATAATTATCATATTTTACCTATTTTTTATATTTTATCTTTATTGTATGTGAGTGTTTTGCCTAAATGTTCATCATGTTTATGTACACTCAGAAAGGCCAGAAGAGAGTTGTCAGATTTCCTATAACTGGAGTTTACAGATGGTTGTGAGGCACCAACTAGGTGCTGGAATTCACAAGTTCTCTGGAAAAGCAGGCAATTCAATTCAATGCTAAGCCATGTTTCCAGCTCCTAATTTAACGTATTTTAAAAGAGAAAATAAAATTCTTGCATCTTGTTCTCAAATTCTCATTGTGCTAAAAGAATCAAATTATATGCCATTGTTAAATCTTGTCTAAAAAAGGATTATTTAAACTTTCTTTTCAAATGTAGTGGCTAAATTATATTTAAATCCTTGAAGTTCTCTAGTAATAGTTAGACTTATATCTATGTTTTCAAATTTTTAAAATTGAGAGGTCACTGGTATTGTATTATCTTATTTTATTATCTATAAAAAAGAAGATACAAATGCTGCCACCAAAATGTTTTTGATTTAAGCTAACCATTTGTATCTTTAAGCTTTTCTACCTTATACGCCATTTTAACTTGATACTTCTGTGTTTGGTGTATATTTCCATTTCCTCAATAATTTAGAAACATTGTCCTGATTTTTAAGTGTTCATTTACAGTGCTTCATTTTGCATTACCTTTGCCTTTAGAAAAGTTGAGGACAACAATAAACAATGATCTTTTTTTTTAACTTTTGACATGAATATTTTTTTCATTATTGGATGAATACAATGCATTTTAACACTTTGACATTTTTGTTTTGTGTAAGAAACTGGAGGAATAACTTTTGATGTTTTTTTTCTGGATATATTGAATGAGTAGCATCTCACAGATTCTTACTGTTAAACAGCACACAATGCTAAATGATTTATATTCAGGCTCCCATCTATTCTTGAGAAAACATGATGAATAAACATTTGCCATTATCACTTTACAAGTGAGTGAACTGAAGTTTAGAGGCAAAACTCTATCTTTGATTCCAATTCTGCAAACTGGCAGAGTTGCATTCAACCGTACCATTTTTATATCAAAACCCATCTCAGGAAACATAATATTTTTTCACCACAGAGACATGTAATTGTTTTGTATATATTTTACTTCATTTTTTTTGTCCCAACAGTATCAATTTTGTTTTGGTTTTATATTCACAGTTCCTGAAATTTTAAATCTAGCATTTTAACTGCCATATTTTTATCTTATCTATTTATCTATCATCTATCTATCTATCTATCTATCTATCTATCTATCTATCTATCATCTCTCTAGAAATCTTTAAATCTATCTCTCTATATTGATGTGGGATTTCCCCTCTGTATGCTATGAATATGCTCTATAACCCCTGGTAATTAAAGAAGCTACTTTGGGCATATGGCAGCACAGAATAGAACAAGGTGGAAATTCCAAAGACAGATAAAGGAGAAAAGAAGGCAGAATCAGGGGATACCATGTAGCTGCTGAAGGAAACAGAGGCCCTGGAACCTTACCAGCAAACTGCGAGCCTCGTTGTAAAATACAAAAATAATAGAAATGGGTTAATTTAATATGTAAGAGTTAGCTAATAAAAAGCCTGAGCTAATAGGCCAACCAATGTTTTAATTAATATAGTTTCTGTGTGATTATTTTGGGTCTGGGCGGCCAGGAAACAAACAAGCAGCCTCCTACAACAAATTGGCATGCAAATGTGGGCTGACTACATTGACTAAAAGTTGAAAGAATTTAAAAAGAAATCCTAGACTCTCTCTCTCTCTCTCTCTCTCTCTCTCTCTCTCTCTCTCTCTCTCTCTCTCTCACACACACACACACACACACACACACACACACACACACACACACACAGAGTTTAGCATACTTTCTTGGTAGCTAAGTTTTTCCTCTGTTGGGCTCTGTTTGCTGGCAGCAGGCAGAAGCACTGTGGCTCCTTAAGAGAGGTCTTTCTGGCTCAGCATTGGCAGCAAATGCGTGGTTTCCTTGGCTTCTCTAGGGTAGGGCTTATTGGATCATGCCAGTTACCTGAACAGCTCTATCTCTTTCAGGAGGCTGAGCACTTATATGAGGTCTGTTAGCAGCATGTTACAAATTGCTTAATGGTGAAATAGACCCACTGTGACCCAGGCACTTGGGTGATATACAAAGCTATCAGAGGCAGTGAACATGCGTCTGCCATGTTTGACTGGGCAGATCCAATAGGCAGGGCCTCAGTGTTGATCCTAGACAGGCCCACATAGCAAAAAGAAAAAAAATCCTGGTCAAAAATAAAAGAAATAATTACAAATATGCACACAATAAAGACCAAATTAAGATTAAAAGAATTAATTATTGTGTTTTCTTTGAATATTTTGACTGTGAATGAGCTAAGTAAAGAGAAACATTTCATTGTACAGGCTGCTAAGCTAAACCAACATATATACTTTAACAGTATCTTGATTTCAAAATTTGAGTCTAAGGATATGTTGCTTTAGAAAAGAGGTTTTGCTTTTGTTTTCACAGATGAGAACCTATGGATTCCTTCTAAGCTAATGTGGTTTGATGAACAAGACTCCCTAAAAGATCTCCACAAACCCCCAAAATACTTCTCCCAACAAAAAGCAGGCAGCAATTTGGAGAGAACTATGCCCAAATTCCCAAATATTGTTTAAATATGTTTGTTTTTATTTAAAGGGAGATATGATATAGAGATGAACACTTTGCATTGGTATAGAACTTGGTTTATTGATACAAATTTAAGTCAATTTTGTTATATGTATATGTTTGCTCTTGATTAAGGTATTGTGTTTGTGCAGCTCATTTAAAACTGTAAGGTATAATTTAAAAATAAAGGTTAACAGATAATCACCTATATAGTCAAGCTTGTAGTCAAGATAGTTAGGTTTTCTGGATTTACAGAGATACATTTCAGATAGATAATTATTCTTCGAATCTTTCAAAGACTAAGAGAATATGGCATTTAAAACATTTAAAAACTTAGGACTTCATGACAATGAGACACGTCTGTTACTGGCATCACCAATCTACTTCAAGAAGACAATGGACATCAAAGAGGCACTTTATGGAGGTTTTTTTTTTTTTTTAGCCATTTTGGCAAGAAACTGCCTGTACTGCTGTTTGAACTAGACATGTAGGACTTACAGAAATGCCTGCTGAATTTTACTAAAGGTGAGACAGTTTTCATAGTTCCTGCTCTATGAAAGAGTCTGCTGGACATTCTGCAAGGCATAAGCAAGCAACTCACACTTTGCCATTACAAGGCAAAATAGGTCTTCAAGTTTTCTGCTCCCATGGGAAAGTCTGCTGAATATTTTGGGCCTGTAGGCTGAAGATGGATGCCCTAATGTTACAAAAGAACTTTGGGTGACTCTACAGGCAGTGAGATGTCTCTGTCAAATCTAGAGTTTTGGAAATTGCTTATAATGCACTTCCTGTTTACTTAGGTAATATTATATTCTTTTGGAGTCTTTGATGGAGTTGAAGTAAGATAGTTATAATTATAAAAGATAGGTTAAATATAAAACTTTAGACTTTAGACTTTTAGACTCTGAAGGTGACATCACCAGGAACCTGTCCTAGAATGTCTGTCCCTATTATGAGACTTTGAATTTTGTAACCAATGTTCAGTCATCTGCCACATGTCTTTGGGAAAATTCATTTACTTTTGAAATTTTATTTTGACTATAATAGACAAATAATTTTACATATTCATAGGTTTAATGTTTGAAAGTTATTCCATTAAAATAGCTGAGAAAAGGGTCCACTCTGTTTCACTTTTATTTTCCTGAACATTTTGGAAGAACTTTTAACACAACAGTTAAATTTTTTAAAGTCTTAATTTTCTCAAACATAATACAATTTTTGCCTGAACTATTCCATTTACTTTTCTGAGATAAAGCACTCTTAGGCATCAATTTATGAAACAGAAAACTATAAAATGTTAGCTCACTATTAAAAATTGCTGCATTTCTAACTAAATCAATGTCATGTGCTGTATTAGATTATAATAAAATGTTAAGTAGTTCATTTCTGCAGCCAGCTCTTACCCATTAATGTACTTAATTGGGGCTAATTAGTGAGAATACAAGAAACAGATTTCTAGTGTTTGCAGAATGGTAATTTGATTCTAAGCCAAAAATTGCTTTATAATTGATACATTGTCAATGCTAATTTAATAGAGATGTGGCATAATTTACTTGATAACAGTCGTTATAAAGATGTTCATAACTTCTGGCTATTATCGCTTTATTCTATTTTTTTAAATAATTGTTATTTGTTTTTTGAGGATTTTTGTGTGTACTTGTGAACATGCTTTTGTTCCTTTAGTTATCATTAATAGCGGAGAAACCCAGATACTTACCTCAAAAACAACTTTACCAACATCTGTTATTTACTGTCTATTATCTTTTCTCAAATTTAAGCAGTTAAATTTTGTATCAGTTTATTCAGAAAATAGACTGCAATCTCTTTCTGGGGTAAACTTCTCAGTAGGGACATCAGTAGAGACAAATACAAATGGATTTTAAGCTCTTGGAGACCATGTGCCTGGCCCTCTAGGCCAAATCCCTGAAGCCTTTCTACATACCTTCTATTTTCCCACTTTGTGAAGCTCCAGCATGACCTTAAAATTTGTGAGTAGAGCCACAATAGCCTGGTCTGGTAGGTCTCATTGTTGTGCACAAGCCAGCTACTAGCCAGTAGAGTGCAAAACATTGTTTACAATTGGTCAGGTCAGGTCATCCTCAACAGAAAGCTGTGCTCTGTATTTCAACTCCCCAGTTCTGGGTGCAGTGTCTCCTATTCTTCTAGTTCACCCTCCTCATCTGGATCAGCCTCCTTGTGTCTCTTTCCCTGTGTATCAGTGAGCAAGTACCTTCCATCCATCCACAGGTGAGCAAGATGTCCCTAAAAAAGGAAAAAAAGAAGAGACAAATATAAATGAAATAAATATAAGTAGTTCTGAAAGGATATTAACACACAGAAATGTGTGTGCTTAGAAAGTTGAGGAATGTATTTCTTAGAATTTTGTTAGATTTTTTTCCCTTTTATATTTCGAGTAGAATGGCAGAAACTAAGACTATCACGGTCTTTCAGATTCAGATAAAAATGCACATACATGCACACACATGAGCAGGTAAACTATGCACCATGTTCCTTTCAGCTTCATATATGGATGCACAATATTTATACTTACTGGAATTAATTGGTCATAAGAAGCAGAAAGCGTTAGAATGGGAGTCACGTATAAAGGAATTCCATACTAGCTCCAAATAGGGTATACTAAGGTTTTTTTTTTCTTTATTAAAAGGGAAACTTACAAACCACAATGAGGAAATGGAATTGGGGTTCAACAACCAGGTGTGTCATGGGAAGAAAAGGGGTCAACAGTTAGGACTGTAGGTTTTGGTACCCCAAACCACACGTCAACCTGGTCCAGCTTCCCAAAGGACAATGGCTGAAGGTTCCCCATCAGTCATATTTGTTTTTCACTTTCAAGTTTTCCATAGTTTTTTAAACTTTCTAAATATTATACATCAGTAACCTGTGCATTTTTAATTTAATTTTTAGTAGAATATGAGCTGAACAATTTAGATGTTTCTTAAGGAGGAATGGTTTCCATCATAATAGGAAAATAAGTCTTGTCCCATGATTATTGACATTTCGTTTTATTCTACAAGTTTTTACCCATTGAAATTTAGATTTTCTCATTGTTAATTCTTTGTTTCAGAGATCCTGAAGTATTAAATCAGGAAAGAGAAGCTATTCCAGATTCTGTTAAAAGAATCTTACTAAAAATGTTCACTGAATCACCATAGACCATTCATCAAACAACATATGGAAAGAGAGGCAGAGACCTACATCGAAGCTCTAAACTGAGCTCCCAAGGTCCAGCTGAAGAGTTGAAAGAATGACAATGTGAGCAGAGAAGTCAAGACCATGATAGGTTCACCCACTGACAGTCTATCTGAGCTAGCGGGAGCTCACTAACTCCAGTCGGACTGGGAAAGACCAAGCATGGGACCCAACTGGTCCCTCTGAATGTGGTTGACAGTTGCATGGCTGGGGCAGACTGAGGAGCCACTGGCAGTGGCACCAGGATTTATCCCTACTGCATGTACTGGATTTTTGGGAACCTATTCTCTTTGGATGGATGCCCTGCTCAGCCTGGATATAGTGGGGAAGCCTTGGACCTTCCATAGGGCAGTGTTCCTTGCCCTCTCTGAGGATTGGATGGGGTGAAGTGGGAGGGAATGTGGAGGGAGTACGGGGAAGGAAGAGAGCAGAAACTTGGATTGGTGTGTATAGTTAAAAAAGATAGTTTCTTTTCTTTTCTTTTTAAATATATATATATTTATTAAAAACTGTTCACTGAAGTTTGTGATTTCCTTCTCTCTGACCCTCTATCTCTGTTCATATAGGATCATAAAATTAGCCATAAAATTTAATTATTAAAACGATATTAATATGTTAGATGTTAAGAAAAACTATTATTTATTTTACAAACACACACACATATACACGCAAACACACACAACACAACAGAGAAAAGGTGATAGCATTCAAAACATAATGTGATTTTAAATTATTGTCAACTGTCCTTCTCTGATAGTGGTGGTTTGAATAGGTATGGCCCCCACTGACTCTTACGTTTAAAGGTTTGTTCCACAGCGAGTGGCCCCATTAGGAAGTATGGGCTTGTTGGAGTAGGTGTGACCTTCTTAGAGGAAGTGTGACACTGTGGGGCAGAATTTGAAGTCTCATATGCTCAAGCTATTCCCAGTGTAGCACACAGATGCTTCTGCTACCTGTGGATAAACGTGCAGAACTCTCAACCACTTCTCCAGTGCTATGTCTACTTGCAAGCTTCCATGAAGTAAGACCTGAAACTCTAAAACTATGAGCCAGGCCCAATTAAATGTTTTCCTTTAATAGGTACCATGGTCACGTGTCATGGCCATAGAAACCCTTAGTAAGACTTAGAGCAAGTTCATGCTGCCTCTGATCAAAGAGACCCATGTGAGGACTGCATCTGAGAATGTCACAGATTCTGTCTAAGACACTATAAAAACAATCAATCATTTGACATATTTCTAGTGCAAACTGAAGTTTCATGGGACCATTGTCTTGACCCACTATCATGTCTATATTTCTCATGAGGAAAGACACAATGGTAGAGTCTGTCTTCTCAGTATCCCATATGCTTTGTCTCATATACATTGGATTTACCTTTCTATTCAAGACACAGTAGTCTAGAACTATCCAATAATGGAATGTGCTAAGGGTTAGAAAGTAAGCTCAAGGTCATGCATAAAACCAAAACTGAGTGAGGTAACCCAGACCCAAAAAAATGAATATGGTATGTACTCACTCATAAGTGAATTCTAGCCACAAATAAAGAACATTGAGCCTATAATATGAGATCCTAGAAAAGCTAAATAAGAAGGTGATCAAGAAGAAAATCATAAAGTTATCCTCCTGATATTGGAAGGAGACAAGATTGACAAGCAAAAATTGGAAACTTGGTGGTGGGGATTGGATGGGGATAAGGGGAAATGGGGAGAAAAAAGTGAGAAGGGGAGGATGGGAAGAGCTTGGGGAAATGGGACGGTTGGGATGGAGGAAGGGTGGATATGGGAGTAGGGAGTATATATCTTAATTAAGGGAGCCATTTTAGGGTCGGTGAGAGACTTGACTCTAGAGGTGTTCCCAGGTTTCCATGGAGATGTCCCCAGGTATATCCTTGGGCAGCTGAGGAGAGGGAGCCTGAAATGACCATATCCTATAGTCATACTGATGAATATCTTGCATATCACCATAGAAACTTCATCTGGCGATGGATGAGGCTAGAGACAGAGACCCACATTGGAACACTGGACTGAGCTTTCAAGGTCCAAATGAGGAGCAGAAGGAGTGAGAACTGAGACAGTGGGGCTGATCTAATGGGAGCTCACCAAGGCCAGCTGGATGATGGAGCATGTGATCAAACCAGACTCTCTGAATGTGGCTGACAAGGAGGGCTGATTGAGAAGCCAAGGACAATGGCACCGGGTTTTGATCCTACTGCATGTAATGACCTAGTCTGTTTGGATGCTCACCTTCCTAGTCCCAGACTTCTCTTATATAGACCACTGATAAGGCTTGTTTTCTTTCATGCTTCCTATGCCTCAGTTTACTTTTTGAGGAGAACATTCTAATTTCCAGTGAGATAGATCAAGTCTGGGCTCCAGCATGGGCAGGGATAGCAGGTCAAGTCAGGGCTCCACTACAGGCAGCTGGAGATCCTCTGAAGTCTCATTAGGGATCTGCCTTTCCTGTGGAAGTGCTTCTCACAGACTTTACCACCATTATGTTCTTGTTTACTTTCTTCTTTCTTTAGTTTACTTGGGTGAATGTGATTAGGAAAAGAAATTTTCATAGCAAATTTTAACGTGATATTTTATGTATCTGCCAAACTAATTAAAATTTCCATCCTTCTGAGTCAGTGTTTTGCTCTCAGAAAATTGTGAGCCATATACAGAGCTATACAAGACATCACATGTTATGTTTATTTCAGGAACACAGCCTGCTGAAGTTACTTCAAAGAGAATAAATTATTACAGGAACTCAATTCTGCCTAGCCCTTTGGAAAGGCTGAGAAAGCCATGGTTATGATTATGGAAGACTCTGGATGACTTGCAGGAAAGCTAGAGGAAATTGCTCCATGACCAGCTTTCTTTAAGACGAAGGATATGGTCCTCAGAAAATTCAGAAACTATGGCAAATGCTCATATATTCTTTCATGATGCACGGAAATCTCTTCAGGATATCACATTTGTTCTAAGGTCATTAGCTTCAGAAGTAGTATCTCTGTGTTTTCATTCCCATAAAGGATGCATTTGTAACACGATTAATAAAAACCCAGATACAGATATCGGGGGTTCATCCTGATGGTCAGAGAAGTAAAACAGCTAGCCTTTGACTCTTACCTTTACCTCAGTCTGAAATGGGTTTACTGCCTCCCAGAAATCTCAGAATGAGACTGTGTGTGAGAGCTGTCTCCTCCTGTTTACTTTCCTCTCTAGTGCTGGGATTAAAGGCATGTACCACTACCACCTGGTTTCTATGGCTACTGGGATTAAAGGTGTGTCCACCACTACCTGATCTGTAAGGCTGATAACTGTGGCTGTTTTGCTCTCTAAAATTCAGACAACCTTTATTTATTAAAATACAAATGAAATGTTACTACGGATGTGAACAAGTTGTGTTTTAAAATATATTCGTATCTCAAAGGATCTACAACTTTGCAACATTTCAAGTACTATCCCTGGAAGAGTTACAACTCTATAGAAAGAGCAAGTCTTACAAAGCCTACTTAGATCGTCTCCTATGTTGCCATGTCATTTTCCAAAAATAATCCAATTAAACTCAAAGGAAACAACCAATATTTTTCCTAACCCCTGTCAGCAACTCCTCACAGCTTACTGCTGTAACTGTTTTCACTCTGATACAGAAGGTCTATCTGCATTTTACAAGATAAAAATAATAATAAAAAAAACGAATGTATGACAGCATGAGTTCCTATGCTTTCAAGCCTGATAATTTGTGACCAAGAGATATTTACAGTAGTTACAAAAATCGTCCAAATTCTATGTCTTTCCTTGTGTCTTGTTTTTGTTGTTGATGGTTTGATTGATTTTATCTCTTCAATATTTAGTCAACACAATTGTCTTATGATTATTATAAGAAATCATATAATATTATTTCCGGCATAAAGTAGACTCAAACAGTTTCAAAATCTATTGCCGAGAGAAAGCTCTGCTAAATTGAAAGCTCTTGGTTCAGAGCCACTTCTGAGAAAAGGCCAGACAGCAACTGTAATGGAGGCTATAAAAATGCATATGAAACCAAGTAATTCACAAGTGATGAATGGTGACAGTGGTGTAGATAAGACCTCTGCTGATAAACACACCACTGACTTCAGAAAATACAAGGAGTAATTAGACTAAACAGAGATATAAACAATGAACATGTATAAAAGATACCAAAAATAACACCCCTGAAAGCATAATTTTTTTCATAAATGGGGAAACTACTTGATTTAACTACTTTTGAAGCAGAAAACTCATTTAGTTATTTTATGAGATAAAGACTCTCACTGTAAATCATCCCTACATTTGTATGAGGGCAAAATAAATTGCCTTGATAAAATCAAACTGATTTAAGGGACACTTCTTTAATAGCGCTAGATGAATTTTAAGTGTCCAATTTCTTGGATCAAGGATAAAACAAATTTCTTGTTCACATAGAAGGAGATATACAGACACTATAAGTTCATAGTCTCACAAACCTTAACCTGATGATTTACCCTTAACAATAAATTTACAGCATTTTCTCAATTTTCTTTTGCTTCTTCTAAGGGGAGCATGAACGTCCATCTAACTTTTAGATTTTTGTTGCAGTAAAATGCCTGAGAGTAACTTCAGAAACAATAGCCTTATTGAAATTGAGCTGTGAGCTAATATCAGTTGAAAGTTAATGTCTGTATTTGATGATGAATAAATGATTTTCAAAAATTTCTAATTAGATAAAGAGTTTTGCAGTTTCTCACTTAAGCACCAAATCTTTATGTGGCCTCACAACTTTTGGCGGATAGGCCAAGTGATTTCCTCATAGGCCTAGTCATCTGTCTGTGATGGAGGCAGACTTCAGGACCTCCTCAACATTGGGACTTTCATGACTCTATAACCACTACCATATGGTCAACTCTGCCAAATTCTGATGCCAACTCAGTATGGTGCCTGGACCCCTGGAAACAAAGTTTCAGCAAGTTCTATGTACAGATACTGGGAGAATACTCCCTAGCTAATTTCCTTTCCAGTAACAGGGAACCCCCATGCCTACATTCTCCTTGTAGACTCTCCCATCAACACCTTTGCATTTACACAGCCTGGAGCCACATAGTATGTGTGTGTGTGTGTGGGGGGGGGGTGTCTTGCCTTTGGGATTAGCCTTCGTGGTGCCCAAGTTCAAAGGAGTTTCTTTTTAAGAGTTTCAGTCTTTTATATGACATTATGAGCTGTAACTTAATCTTTCTCAAGCTTTTTTCCTTTACATAATACATTTTTTTTGTCTTTTTTCTGTTTGGCCTTACTTCCTGCCTTTTTCAGTATAGATGTGGATAAGAATGGCAAACAATAACTCTGTCATTTGAATACATTATAGCTTGAATACTATACTACCTTGAAATTTTTTTTTAGAGTTTATAACAGTTTTATACACTTCACAACAGCCCTCCCCCCCAATAAAGCCAAAAAAATAGATTGTAAGTGTTCTCGCACCAGGCATGTGATGTAATGGGCACCTACCTTAATTTACTGGACTCTGCCAGTTCATCACTATACAGCCATATTTCAAAACATTGTGTTGCAAGCTATAAATATACACAACTTTTATTTCTCGGTTTAAAACAAGACAAAGGATCATTAATTAGTTGACGCTTTCACAAAAAGAGTACTTCTGTTGTTGTTGAGTTGGGTGTCTCCGAGTTCACACCAACCCTGAAACAGATGGAGCATTTATTCCCATGGCTCCTCGCCACAGGCTCAGTGCTTATACTAAACACTCAAGTCCTTTAAGTTTTGGGCTCATCCAAGAACATTAATACAATGCAGCTACCTTATTTACCCGAGTATAACCGACTGGCCTTTAGTTCACTCTATGATAAAGTCCTTGTTGCCCTCTTAAATGTCCTACACTAAACCTCCTTCTTAACTTCACTTAGTCTCTCGTATTCCGAACACCCTCCAGAATGACTCCGCCTACAACATTTATGAGACTTCCCAACCTTTCCACAATCTTCCCACAAACCTGTTTTAAAGGCCCAACATCCATTTTGGCTTTATAAAACCCACAATCTGCATCTCTAGGTGGCAATTTGCTTTCTTGCAGCTGTGATAAATTAACTAGAAAGTTGTTATTTTGGCTTGCAGTACAACAATGTGCAGTTCATCATGACAAAGAAGTCCTGGTGGCAGGGGCAAGAGATGGGCTAGTCATATTTCAACCACAGTTGGGGTTCATAGAGTGCCTAGGATGTTAGGGTATACAATGAAATCTTAAAGCATGCCTTCAGTGACTTACCTCCTCCAGGAAAGTTCTACCTATAAAAGGTTCCACAACTTTTCCAAGAAGTGGCAATAGCTAGATAGAAATTGTTCAAACACAGAAGCCTGTGAGAATGTCACTGTCCTAGATCTTGTCAGTTATGCTAGATGTGGTGGACACTTAGCTCTGTCTTCTTAGTCTTAGGGAGCAAGTATGTGTCACACCTATTTTTGTATATGTTATATAGTCATCTGAGGATCAAACTCAGGACCTCAAATTTGTCTGGAAATTGCTTTAGCAAGATACTTCCCAGCCCCAAATCAAGTTAGAGTTTAAACAATAACTACAAAAATTTTCTTTTTGAAAACAAATATTATACTGCAATTTTCAATTCTGTGCCTTGACATATAATTATGCAACAGTTATGTAAAAAAATTAATTTCATGATATAAATTTTTGAAACAAATTATCTCTTGTAGTCAACACTATTTCTTTTTAGCCTAAAATTAATGAAAATGATCATCAGACTGCCCATTTAGGTTGTTTTATGTAGCTATAGTTCGGAAAGATAGGAGAAGCTAAAAAATGTGCACATCTGTGAAGCACAGAAAAAAATAATAACAAATGCATGCTCTGGAGCTGAGCTCACTTCACCAGGGATACATCGCATTCCACTTCTGCTGTATTTGGATGGATGCAACTCTTCATTTATACCCAATAGGGAAATAAAAGCTCTCTGCTTCTACACAATGAGGTAATGAACAGCATAAATAGTTCATATAATTTCTGGTTGTGCATCATCTACCTAATAACAATCCACATAACATATGAAAATGTGATATTACTGCTTTTTGAAATAAATGTTTATAGAGAGGCGATTATTTTCTCCTTTCATGTATTGTGTGAAGCTTTAATGCCTTCATATCTCAAATTTGCTTATTTTAATATTCAGCAATAATACCCCATTTTGATTTCTGCTTACACAAATCTTCTCTCTGAATATCTTTTATTCCTCTTGCCTATCCCAGATTTTTCTTTCATTGCTGCACACTTATTATTTCATTCTATTCTTACTTAAAAGCATTGCATCATTTTAAACCTTTTTATTTTTTACATTAATTTTCTAATATTAGAACATATACTCATACTGCTACATCCCAAACAGTCGTATGCTGTGATTTCTGTTTTATAATGGACATACAGTTTCTAAAAGGTATCTGATAAAAATGTTCCCATATCCCCTTGAATGTATTCATTTCCCTCTTAAAGCAACCAGGAGAAAACTAGGTTTCCTCCAATAAAGACTCTGTGGCTACTTTTAGTTCTCTTTTGTTTTTGCCACAGTCCAAAACTAAACACCCAACACTTCCTCTGCTGTAAAGTGTTACTGCGCATGGTACTTATGCATGGGTGGATAACTTATTAACACAAGTTATTGTCATTGTACCTTATGAACTAAGTGCACAGCTAAGGTGAGAGATAATGTTGTTTAGATTTTTACAGGGCACATTTTCTTCAAAGGAGCCATTAATTCTGACTTTACTTACGATTTCCCTCCTCCATGTGATGTCTTTACTTTTATTGTTTCATTAAAATTCAATATAATATACAGTTAGATAATAGTTATTTTCTGTGCCATATGTATGATTTGATCTAAGCGTATGTATAATGAGATTTCACCTAATAAATAATATGTCTTTATAATATTTTATTTTACCTCTTGATAATTCAAAGAGAAAAGCCCAGAAATACCATATGATAAGGTTTTTATACACACTGAGATAACTCAGAAAGAGGTGTAACACAGACTTTAGAAATATCGACTATAAACTTTGTGGCTCTTGCTCACAATTCTGAGATGAAAGAAACAATTGACAATTTATGTCAAGTACCCAGATTTCTCCCTTGGAAGGACTGACCTGTTTATGTGTCCACTTAACAGCAGGGACCATTCTGGTCTGCAGGACAGGTGCAGTAAAGGAATAAATGCTCTCTTGGTGGAATGAAAGAAGTATTGTATTTCTTCATTACTTGACCAACGCAAATCAGGCAAGTCAGTGAGAGGATGGAATTGATCCTGGACAGTACTTCCCCTGTGGAATTAGGGCTGAGTAATTCTCTGTCCCATTTTCCACCATTACAAAAACCACTCTAGTTTAGCTTTCCAATTATGTTTCAGCCTTAGGGTGTTTTTCTCTTGTACAGCATAGGCCTTTTAGATATAACTGCAGAAAATATTCTACATTGAAATTGAACTGTGATAATTGTGGTAAAGCCCAGATGTCCTTTGATATATGGCTGAAATGTTCTGTGAAGAGACATAAAGTTAGCCAAGTTTACCTTGCTTTTGGTAAAGACTTCCGAGAGTCAGAGTCAGAAATCATCAGTGGATTTGGTCTGACATATACAAACACATAAATACACTATTTGAAATTCATTGACTACATTCTCATTCAAAGAGATCATAAAGGATAAGTAGGAGACCTTATATCCTGTAACATGGGAGAAGCGGGAGCTGAGTTCCTGTTTATTCAGGAACACAACACAGATGCTACAATATTTGGGCACTCTAGTAACAACATTGTGACACTGTCGCTGCCCCTTGGCTGCCACAGGACTTCAGGAGGCATCACTGGGAGATTATAACATGCTACAGCAGTCAGGGAGAGAAGTACAACAGGAAAGTCTAAAGAGTTTGACATCTTATCCCCCCATTTTCCAGATACTTGCCAGATCTCCATGATTGCTGTTTCTAAAGATCTCTTTAGAAAGGATCCTGGAGTGAGTGTTTAGGGAGTAAAGTGAGAGCACAAAGATAAGGTACAGCATACACGTATGGAAAGGCGGGTCACAACTACCATGAACCTAGATAGGTCACGGTTCTAGGGGAGAATCTGCTATTATTCTGCTATAGGCATACAGTAATAAGGTGAATCCTAATGGCTTAGAGCTATGTCGTAGATCAGAGAATCAGTCAAATTTCATCAGAGAATCGTCTTTTGCAATAGACAGCAATTAACACAGAGACCAACAATTAGACAAGGTGCAGAGGGTAAAAAGCTTTGGAGCACTAAGTTCTAAATGGAGATGCCTATCAAATGCTTCCCTTCAAGGCTTAGAGATTTATTATGAAGAGGGGGTATGAAGTTTAAGAACAAGAGGCAGTGATGATTCCAAGGAAAGAGTATCATCCAAACACAACAGGACTGATATACATCTCAACTCAGAGATTTGACACTATGCACAAAACATGAAGAGTTTTAAACCAGACCAAACTCCAGCACTGTGAAGGGAAAGTGGACCAAAGTCTTATGCATAATCAAGATTAGTACCTACCAGGGAAGAGAAAATATCAAGCAGACTCCAAGGCAGTTAACATGCCCAAGAGTGCTTGACTGATACAAAATGAGCTCCATGTTTCTGCTGTTTTTATTGTTGCTTATTCATTTGTTTTCTTTGGGTATTTCTTTGGTCTTGTAGGGTTTTTATTGTTGTTTGTTTTTATTTTAATTTTTAAAGACAGAAGAAGAAATAATATACATTTGTGTAGGAAAGCAGGTGGGGAATATCAGGAATTTTGGAGGAGATAGGTGAGGGAAAAATATGATAAAAATATATAATGCAATAGATGGATTCAGAAATATGTTTCATAATATGAAAATAAGTACGTATTTTCATTATACTTATAATCCATACAGTTATTAGAGAACTAAAGAGCTATATATGCCTCTTTATTTATGCATCAAGAAAAATACTTGAAATACTTCATTTTAAAAATTTAATATTGTAACACTTTATTTTTTTATTTTTATTTTTTTATTATTGAGAAAAGAAAAAAAAAGTTTCCGCCTCCTCCCAGCCTCCCATTTCCCTCCCCCTCCTTTCACCCTTCTCCCCCTCCCCCCACACCTCTCCCCCTCCCTCTCCAGTCCAAAGAGCAGTCAGGGTTCCCTGCCCTGTGGAAGTCCAAAGTCCTCCCCCCTCCATCCATATCAAGGAAGGTGAACATCCAAACTGGCTAGGCTCCCACAAAGCCAGAATGTTAAGTAGGATCAAAACCCTGTGCCATTGTCCTTGGCTTCTCATCAGCCCTCATTGTTCGCCATGTTCCGAGAGTCCGGTTTTATCCCATGCTTTTTCAGTCACAGTCCAGCTGGCCTTGGTGAGCTCCCAATAGATCAGCCCCACTCTCTCAGTGGGTGGGTGCACCCCTCGCGGTCCTGACTTCCTTGCTCATGTTCTCCCTCCTTCTGCTTCTCATTGGGACCTTGGGAGCACAGTTCAGTGCTCCAGTGTGGGTCTCTGTCTCTATCTCCATCCATCACCAGATGAAGGTTCTATGGTGATATGCAAGATGTTCGTCAGTATTGCTATAGGATAGGGTCATTTCAGGTTCCCTATACTCAGCTGCCCAAGGAACTAACTGGGGACATCCCCCTGGGCACCTGGGAGCCCCTCTAGGTTTAAGTCTCTTGCCAACCCTAAGGCGGCTCCTTTAACTAAGAATTGTGCTTCCGTGCTCCCCTATCCAACCTTCCTTTATCCCAATCATCCTTTTCCCCCAAGTTCCCCCATCCTCCCCTTCTCCCTTTTCTCTCCCCATCTCCCCTTACCCCCATCCCACCCCACCCCCAAGATCCCAATTTTCTCCCCGGCAATTTTGTCTACTTCCCATAGGCAAGAGGATAACTATATGTTTTTCCTTGGGTTCACCTTCTTATTTAGCTTCTTTAGGTTCACCAATTGTAGACTCCGTGACCCTTATTTATGGATAGAAACCAATTATGAGTGAGTACATCCCATGTTCATCTTTTTGGGTCTGGGTTACCTCACTCAGTATAGTGTTTTCTCTTTCCATGCATTTGCATGCAAAATTCGAGAAGTCATTGTTTTTTACCGCAGCGTAGTACTCTAATGTGTAAATATTCCACACTTTCTTCATCCATTCTTCCATTGAAGGGCATCTAGGTTGTTTCCAGGTTCTGGCTAAGACAAAAAGGCAACCTACTGACTGGGAGAAGATCTTCACCAACCCCGCAACAGACAAAAGTCTGATCTCCAAAATATATAGAGAACTCAAGAAACTAGACTTTAAAATGCTAATTAACCCAATTAAAAAATGGGGCACTGAACTGAAAAGAGAATTCTCAACAGAAGAATTTCAAATGGCCAAAAGACACTTAAGGTCATGCTCAACCTCCTTAGCAATCAGGGAACTGCAAATGAAAACAACATTGAGATATCATCTTAACACCTGTCAGAATGGCTAAAATCAAAAACTCCAATGACAGCCTTTGCTGGAGAGGCAGTGGAGGAAGGGGTACCCTCATCCATTGCTGGTGGGAATGCAATCTTGTGCAACCACTTTGGAAATCAGTGTTTCGGTTTCTCAGGAAATTCGGGATCAACCTACCCCTGGACCCAGCAATACCACTCTTGGGAATATACCCAAGAGATGCCCTATTATATGTCAAGAGCATTTGTTCAACTGTGTTCATAGCAGTATTATTTGTTGTAACACTTTAAACAAAATTTACAAAAAATTAATCAGCACACAATAGCAACAAATGTCAGGATCTTTATTTCAAGAGTATAAGTATAGTTCAAAATACAAAATGATTCTACTATAATTGGATAACTTTTCTAGTGATAGATTCTTAGGCCCTTGGAACTCGTTAGTAAGAGAATGAGAATAGTTTAGTACTCTGGCCTAGAAAAGTCTTGACATTATTGAAGCACCAAATAATGTGCCATTCATGTGCATGCTTCAAATACAACAATATTGAGAAACATGTTCCGTGGAAGCCCAGTTCATGAAGAGTTAGAGAGAAATAGGGGTTATATAAGAGATAGGACTGGGGTGATGTGTGTGATAAGTTGTGCATTAATATAGCCTCATATTTTCTGAGGGACCTGAGCACCTGAGTGAAACTGAATTTAAAGATAATGGGTAAATTTGCTTGATGGGGAACCTCAAGGCAGAAGAGCATTCAGGCTGGTGCTGAGAAAGCAGTTGTGACTGTCACAAAGATCAGAACCAGGAAAAAGAAAATTTCATACTGTACTGGGATAATTGGAAAAGTGTCCTGAGGGCGAAACTTCATACTAAGACAGACAAACATAGGAAATGATTTAGTATCAAGGATACCACTCAGTTTCCACCATACCCAACCCCTTTCTCTAACAATAATGAACCTGAGACTTACCTGCTCTATTTTGCACACAAACACCACCCAAAACAATTCATGTAGCAACTTTCTAGCAACAAGAGGCATTCATCAGAGTCTAGCCGAATGTTTTCCCTTCTCTGAATAATGGACTAAGTTTCTTCACTCCCATGAGCAACAAACTTGGACTGTTTGAACTCTAACATATTCCCAATATATCCAGGTACAAAGTAAGAGAGCCAATATTACTTGAATAATCTTTAATGCACATGGGTTAAGCAAAAGGTATGTCTTCAAATGCACTACTTCAGATAATTTTCTATTTATCATATTATGCCTATATATAACTGGATGTGTATATGATTAAACATAGATACATTATGGAAAAAAGATACACACAGTGTCCAAAGACTTATGGAATTCATAATATTAGAAAACCACTGCGGTCATTTGAATGCAATATATAACCTAATAGGGAGTGGAAATTAGGAGGTGTGACTTCTTTGGAGTGGGTATGGCCTTGTTGGAAGAAGTGTGTTGCTGCAGTGGCAGGCTTTGAAGTTTCCTATACTTACAATATGACCCAGTGTCTCAGTCAACTTCCTATTGCCTTCAAGAATTAGGATGCTCAGCTACTATTCCAACACCACATTTACCTGCATGTCATCATGCTCTCCACCATGATGATAATGGTCTGTACCTCTAAAACTGTAAGTGAGCCATCCCAATAAAATATGGCTATGGTGTCTCTTCACAGTAGTAGGAACCCTAAGACAACGAACCAAATCGTGCTGTTAGTAATTAAACTGCTCTGCCCCTTAGATCATATAAGAGGGACTCTGAGCATCATGAATATCCTCATTCTTGTAGCCCATTATCAATTTTGATAGAGTATTTCCCTTTTTTCTTTCCTTTTGGTGCTGTGGCATGACTTTGAATAAGGTTTTGTTGCTACTTTAACAAATTTATTTGACCCTTTATTTTAAATTTAACAAAAAAAAAAATACTCAAACTGGATCACAGCTACTGGTGATAGTTTCTTGGAGCTCCATCTTTTCAGGGTCTAAATTCACTTGAAGGAAAAAGTGTAGGTTAAAGGTTTCCCAAACAAGTGCAAAGGAAAGAAAATATTTACACAGAAGCTGATGTCGCTGCCATCCAGTAGAGTTAGGGTCATAATGAACTAGCAACAGATCTTAGCATCATCATCCACATGGCACTAGTTTGGAAGACAAAGAAGAGGCAAGATTTGAACCATCATGGAGAGCAGCTTGGCGAGGAAGAATGTGACAGGGCCAGAGTCCTGTTTATTTTAGCTTTAATTTTAGAAGGAATTAGAAAAAGGACTGGAGAAACCTTTCTTAAAGACATGTACTGCCATCAGTATGAAAAAATGCTTCAAGTGCAGATAAAGACTATCACTTTTATCAATATTAAGATGAAACCACATGCTATTTATCT
This sequence comes from Microtus pennsylvanicus, assembly GCF_037038515.1. Taxonomy (NCBI): domain Eukaryota; kingdom Metazoa; phylum Chordata; class Mammalia; order Rodentia; family Cricetidae; genus Microtus; species Microtus pennsylvanicus. The sequence goes on from NC_134579.1 coordinate 18,766,387, forward strand.
CAGTTATCTCACCAACTCCCAAGACTAATGATCTGAACGCTTTTGGTGGATGTAGGAACTGAGCCCTGAAAGTTGTTCACTGGCTCCCACATGCATGTATGGCATACACACACCTGACTACTCAAATATAATAAATGTAAGATAAACATTTTAAACAGCATTTACTTCCTGTCCTGAGCATTAACACTATAGCAAAGAAAATACACACACACACACACACAGACACAGACACGTACATAGACTTGCAAACCTCATAGCAATCACATTTTGTGGTTTTTCAATTGGAGAAAAAGACTCAAATATTCTTAAGAAGAAGAATCTGGATAATATCTAAGCAGATTTATCTATATATTGAAGAGTACTCATCATAAAAATTCATGAAATTATTTAGAAAGATCCCAAAGGAATTATGATAAATGAACAAGGAAAATACACTGAAAGATATATGAGATCATTAATGTGATAGTTTCCAAATAAAAACAAGATTTTAGAGATACAGAACATATCAGAAATTGATTGCTGTAAAATACAGAAGGGAATCACTGGAACAGGGAAGCACTAAAGATGCTCCAACATGGTGAGGAGATATTTTGAATGTAGTGACAGGTAAAATATTAATACCTGAGAAAGATACATTGTCGTACCTTTACATCTATCCCAAACCTATAGGAATTTTACTTTAGTCATATAAGTAAGTTAGTTAATATTATAATGTTATGTACTGATTACATTTTTTTGGTTTAGATAATAAACAGTGGTAGATATATGGATGGATGGGTGGATGGATGGATGGACGGACGGATGGATGGATGGATGGATGGACGGACGGATACATAGCTAGCTAGCTAGACGACATATAAGAAAAATTTCTAAAAATATGTATGTTCAATTATTTGAAAATTTGTTAAAACGTATCATGCAAATTTCCATGCTGAAGATCTGTGACCCCTGCTCCATTTGATTGGTTTAGACAATCGCATTGTGACAAGTTAAAGTTGTCCTCTTGGTGATATTGGCTGTGTTCCTCTCACTAAAGCAGATACACCAAAACCCAAAATCATAATCTTCAGGAAGCCACATATTAAAGCAAGATAATCTAACTACAGATGCAGTTGCCGTGATTACTGCTGTTGGTTTAATTTGTGTAGTTTAGGGTGACTTGGTACCCTTATATTCTATAAGAACTTCAGTCCTGACTTGTGTCCCTACTTCCTAAGCCACAGCTGCATGCTCAGGCCTACAGTAACTGCCATGCTTTGATATTTCTCTTCAGGACTCCAACAATCTTTATTTTTCCCTTGAGGACAACTGAAGCAACTTTTTGTCACTAGGTTCTTTTTCAGTGAGGAAGAATATTCAAAATGCAAATGTGCAATAGCTTCTTGAAAAGAATAAATTTTATTTTCTCTTCTGGTATGCTTGAAGAGTTCTTTCATATTTTTACTTATGAGACAGTCAGGAGCTAGGCTCATTGTTTGATTTTTTTACAGATTGTGGTTTCCTTCCATTTTTCAGGCTTAGTCCTTTCAACTTCCATGAAAATTATCTATATGAATTCTTTGAATGGTTGCAATTACATTTTTGACATTGTGATTTTTCAAAACAATAGTCATTATAAGTTACATAGAATATATAACAACGTTCTCTAATAATTACTTCTCTGAATTTATGTACTTGATAATTTCAGTGATTTTGGTCACCTGTTGTCACCAATGATTCTTTTTTATATTATTTTTTCTTTCTTTTTAAAATTTTATTTAAAAGACAATAAAAAACTATTTTTTTTTCATTTTACATACCAATCACAGTTCTCCCTCCCTCCTCTCCTCCCATTCCTTCAACTTTAACTCCCCACCCCACCCCCATCCACTCCTTAGAGAGGGGAAGGAGCATTGCTTTGGGGAAATACCAAGGCCCTCCCTACTATATCTATGCTAAGCAAGGTATTCCTTCAAGGAGAATGGGTGCCAAAAAGCCAGTAGAAGCAGGAGAGATAAATCCTGGTCCTACTCTCAGTGGACCCACAGTCTGCCCCAGCCATACAACTGTCACCCACATTCAGAGGGACTGGTTTGGGCAAATGCTGGTTTCTTCCCTGTCTGCCTGGAGTTGGTGAGTTCCAATTAGCTCAGGTATACCATTTCAGTGGGTGTCTCTTCTCCATCATGGTCTTGACATCTTTGCTCATATTCTCATTCCTCTCATTCTTCAACTAAACTTTAGGAACTCAGCCCAATGCTCTGCTGCAGGTCTCTGCCTCTGTTTCCATTAGTTTCTCTCTACCTGTGGTTTCTATAGTCATCATTGTGTAGGTAAACATTTCTCATATATATATATATATATATATATATATATATATATATTCAAACAATGTATTGTGATTATCTTTTCCTTTCACTCAAATTCTACAAGATTTTTTATCTCTTTATCTGTCTAATTTTATGTTTCTTTTTCTGTTTCTCTCTAAAAAAAAAAAACTCAGAAAATGGAAAGCTAAATCAAATAAGAAAGGGCTAATAAGATCAAAGAAAAAAGGCCATCAAAACAACAAGAAGAACAAAAACATTGAGTTCATTTTGTGTTATCTACTCCTGTACATGGGGTCTGCCCTGGAATGTGATTGATATACCCAATGATATTCCATTTGAGAATGGGGTAGCAGGGTGAAGCAATTGCAAATAGCATTATTTGTAGGGGTGCAACCCTGTGTCCACTTCTCTAAGTTTTGGGAACCTGTTAGCTTGAACTTGTGCAGGTTTTATATATTTTGCCACAGTTTCTATGAGTTCATATGTGCCCTGGTCCTGGTGTGTCTTGAATACATTGATTTTTTTGGAGTCACCACATCTGCCTCTTACAATCTTTCTGCCTGTTATTGTGACTCATTGTTTGATTATTTTTCACAGATTGTGGTTTCCTTCCATTTTTCAGGCTTAGTCCTTTCATCTTCCATGAAAATTATCTATATGAATTCTTTAGAATTGAATGCTTCAAATATCTCTTTCTCTGTGCAGTGTCTAGTTCTGTATCTTTGTGTCAATTCCTATTTACAGCAAAAAGAAGCTTCTCTAATGAGAGTTGAATGAGGCATTTATCTATGGATTTAGCAGTATACGATTAGAAATAATTTTGTTTGTATGTATATTCCTTTAGCTGGATAATAATACAAGGTTTCCCCATAGTTCTCTGACCAAAATAGTCTCAGTTCGTGGCCATTTTAGTATTGTCAAGTTCTATCTCTTGGAGTGAACATTAAATCCAATATAATAAAGTAGTTGGCTATTCACATAACATTTATGCCAGTATAGCACCAGTGCTGTGGGACAATGGTCTTATACCCTATCACTTAGATTATATTGTTTTAATGAAACACTGATTGGCTAGTAGCCAAACAGGAAGTATAGGCAAGGTGACCAAACAAGAAGTAGATCAAGTGGTGATGTGGGAGTGTCATATATCTAAGCAATAAAGGAACTGCCTTGGCCCATTTCATTGGTCAGAAGATAGGTGGGAGGAGTAGACAGAACAGAACGCTGGGAGGAAGAGGAAGTGAGGTCAGACTCCACAGCTCTGCTCTCCGGAGCAGACGCAAGAGAGACGCCATGCTACCTGCTCCAGGGAAGACGCACGCTATGAAGCTCCGACCCAGGATGGACTTAGGCTAGAATCTTCCCGGTAAGCGCACCTAGGGGCGCTACACAGATGATTAGAAATGGGCCAGAGCAGTGTTTAAAAGAATACAGTGTCCGTGTAATTATTTTGGGGCATAAGCTAGCCGGGCAGGGCAGGCGGCTGGGGTGTTTGGGGACGCAGCCCTGCTGCCGCCCCATATGACTACAAATGACGCCCAGACGTGTGGCTAACTGAGTCCACAGAAAGCCTGAGAAAGCTTGGAAAAGAATAGAGTAAAGCGTGTTTCTTATGGCAATTTCTTGGGTCTCCTCTGCTTGCTAGAGGCAAGCAAGCGCCTCATCTAAGAGAGGCTTCCTGACTCTGCTTTAGCTGCAAAGCCTGCAGCTCATTAAGAGGTCCTGCCACGAAACACTTAAACGGTGTTGTCGAAAAGCTGAACACATGCTTTTCGGTTTTCAGCTGTAGCAGGAAAAAAGCTGCGCCGTTTAAAAATGCCGGCTTTCTGGGCCATCCTGCCAGGGCAAACTCTGACTGTTTGAGGCAGGAGGGCCGGCTACCGAGAGAGGACTTGAGTGTTGTCTATTGTAGCTCTCTGGCTGGCAGGGACTTGAAACGCCAGTTGTGGCTATAAACATGGCTACAGCCAGTACCTCAGCCATGAGGCTGGAAGGCTAAGGATCCAGCCGTCAAAGCCACGGCTTTAGTCCTACTGATATTGCTTGGTACATTAAAGACTCATGTGGTCAGAAAAACAGAGATACAGTAAAGAGAACGTCAAAGACAAAGAAAAATTTTAAATGATTTACAGTGTTAAAATATATGCAAGCTGAAAGTTAAAGTTCTTAAAGCAAAAAACAAAAAAAGGAAGAGAGTTGTTGTGTGTCTTAGTACACACCTTTAATCCCAACACTTGGGAGGCAGAGGGAGATAGACCTCTGTGACTTCAAGGTGTGGTAGCACACGCCTTTAATCCCAGTGCCTAGAAGGCAGAGACAAACAGATCTCTGTGAGTTCAAGGTGTAGTAGCAAACACCTTTAATCCCAATGCCTGGGAGGCAGAGACAGGCGGATCTCTGAGAGTTCAAAGACAGCCTGGTCTACAGATATACGCTCAACGTAGGAATGTCGCAGCTTAGATTCTTAAGCGCCTAGTGATTTAAAGGCGCAAATCAAAAGTGCTCCTGGATAGTAAAAAATTGCAGATTCACAATAGGACAGATTCAGACCACTAAATGAATCACACTGTTGGATGAATGTACATTGGCTTGGGAGAGAGAAGAAAAAGAATATAGAGAATAAAGTTAATGGGTTAAAAAAAAAAGTAAAAGTAAAGTCTTTAAAGAGACAGAGTACAGATAGTTATAGATATAAATAAAAATAAGCCGCGTAAAGATGGAAAATTCACAGAGAGTCTGGATTATGTACATTGTGTTTTCTTTAAAATTTTTGACTGTGAAGGAGCTAAGTACAGACAGACATTTCATTATATGGGCTGCCAAGTGGAACCAGAGTGGATATCATGAGGGTATGATTTCAGAATTTGGATCTAAGGATATGATACTTTGGAAAAGAGATTCTTATTTTGTTTTCACAGAGGATGAGACCCTGTTCATTTCTTCTATTCCGATTTGGTATGATGGACCACATCCTCCTGAAGGGTTGCTGTGAACATCTTCAGAAAATTGCTTTGCTCAACTGCCAACTGAGATGAAACTAGCACACAGGTTATACCATGAAAGACCTAATTAACGACGCCCCCATTCAGCAGGAAGCAGTTTGGAGAGAAAAAACTGCGCCCATGTTCCCAAATATTGTTTATAAATGTTCTTTTACATTTAAAGGGGGAAATGATATAGGTATGAATAATTTGCATTGATAGAGATTTAAGGTCAATTTTGTTATATGTATAAATGTTTCTGATGTAACTTTTACTTGATAACTGTTTTGTTATATGTAATTTTGCTATGTTAAGGTTAAAGCCTTCCTTTTTTGTTTAAACAGAAAAAGGGGAAGTGATGTGGGAGTGTCATATATCTAAGCAATAAAGGAACTGCCTTGGCCCATTTCATTGGTCAGAAGATAGGTGGGAGGAGTAGACAGAACAGAACGCTGGGAGGAAGAGGAAGTGAGGTCAGACTCCACAGCTCTGCTCTCCGGAGCAGACGCAAGAGAGACACCATGCTACCTGCTCCAGGGAAGACGCACGCTATGAAGCTCCGACCCAGGATGGACTTAGGCTAGAATCTTCCCGGTAAGCGCACCTAGGGGCGCTACACAGATGATTAGAAATGGGCCAGAGCAGTGTTTAAAAGAATACAGTGTCCGTGTAATTATTTTGGGGCATAAGCTAGCCGGGCAGGGCAGGCGGCTGGGGTGTTTGGGGACGCAGCCCTGCCGCCGCCCCATATGACTACAAAGTGGTGTGATGAGAACAGGAGAATTCTGGGAAGAGAAAAGAAACAGTCTGAGTCATCACAGAGGAAGCTAGACACAGAGAAAGCAAGGTAAGAATGCCTCACTGATAAAAGGTACCAAGTCATGTGGTTAACACAGACAAGAATTATGGGCTAATATAAATCAGAAGAGTTAATAAGAAGCTTGCACTTAAAGACCAGCTGGGTGGTGGTGGTGCACTTTAATCCCAGCACTTGGGAGGTAAAGGTGGGTGAATCTATGTGAGTTCAAGGCCAGCCTAGTCTACAAGAGCTGGTTCCAGGACAGGCTCCAAAGCTACAGAGAAACCCTGTCTCAAAAAACAACTAAAATAACAACAACAAAACAAAACAAAACAAAACCAAAGAAGAATTAGTAAGATGCCTGAGCTAATAGGCCAACAAGTTTTAAATTATTGTAGACCTCTGTGTGTTTCTATGGGACTGAAATACAGCAGAACCAGGCAGGACAGTAACTTCTGTCAACACACCATTGTATCTTATGCAAGGTTTGTAGCTGGATGACGTTGATACTTACCTTTCTCCTCTGGTGGTGTTCTGAATATCTTGCAACACCATAAAACATTAGTCTTAGAAAAGAGCCAATAATGTGTCCTCTACCCAGTCTCTAGAGATCTTGAAAAATACAAATGACTGAGAAACTTTCTGTGAGAAAAATTATAGGAATTTAAATGTTTAATTTGAAGAGACAACAAGGTATTCACAAAGACTTTTGATATGGGTGAGAGCTACACAGAACTCAGATATTCTATCAATGTTCTACTGATTTAGAGGTTAAAAATAATGTAGATTTGTTACAAAATTGTTAAAAAAAATTGAATCCAGAATGAGTTGCATGTCTACTAAAAGAATAAAACTAGAAAGGTTTAAAATATGCTAAAAGCATTCATTATGAGTGAATAACTTTTTAATAAAAGTAATACATGACTATTATAGACCCAAAAGTTGCATTTTCACACGCATTCAATATCTAAAAGAATAAAGCACTTCTGATAGGAACATAGCACTTACCAACATATTGTTACAATTGACTAACAATTATTTTTGCCTATACATTGAGAATTAGAAATATAAACATGAAATTCAGAAAAGTGTTCATTAGATTTACCACAGCAGCAATAAGTTCATTTGGAGGAGAGAAATGTAACTATTTTCATTTTTCAATCTATGATGTCTGTTAAAATAGAAGTACATGGATAAGCAAAAATGAATATTTTTAGAAAAACCTCGCCCCCAAAATCTCCAAAGTTATTGGCTATATAATAATTAATTGAATAAGAAAATCCTTGTGTTAACAATGCTAAATATGCTTATACTTAGTAATTATTCTTATTTTAAAATAATGCACCATGAATATGTATACCATAGTTGAAATGATGTTGCTTTAAAATTTCTGTTCATACCTGTGTTGTATATTTGTTTCAGAATATAACACAAGGATTAAAAACATTTTAATACAAAGGTATTAAAATGATGTTTCTTTAAAGTTATTAGTGAATGTTATATCATTGTATCATGATATTAAAAATAATTTGGAAAGAACAGTAGATAACTAGCTCAGAAAAATAATGTTTTCTTTCTGTTCCTTAATAAAGAGGCAGACAGAAAATATGTGAAAATGCATGGAATATATTATTGTGTTTTTAATAATAAATTAATAATTATAGCATGCTGGATTAGCATTGAATGTATTCTGATCACTGCTTAAAAGTACAAAGGGGAAGTTCTTTCTCAATAATACAATTCCACTTTGAAATAACTAGAAAAGCAACTTCTTTAGCTGGAAATAAACATATTTCTTCTCACAGCATCTTTGAGACAGGAAATGTTACTCTTGAGTAAAATCCACAATTTCTGAGTCTAACTGCAGTCCTATCCCTTGTGAGGGTTGGGACTGTGGTCAAAAAAACTCTTGATTTGAAGTTCTTAGCTTCTAAAACAGCAATAATTCTACTTATACCTCACAAGTTTGTTAATACTTCAGAAATGCTATCTTAGGAATTCACTTTTAATATAACAGTAATACAAGGACAGAATTTGTTTTTCACCCACAGAAATAAATGTATATGAAGCTACTCAGTCAGTTTGGGGGATAACTGTTGGGACTAATGAGTCCTGGCCTTCAGCTGCTCTTCCCTGCTAGAACCTTGTAATTGAAGTTACTAGAAGCTGTGTCTAGCTTAAAGGATCAGAGGATGGGATTTTCACCTGTTGGCCATTGACTGCAGTGTATGTAAGCCTCCATGGTGCTATTAAAGAAGGGCTTTTGGTATCAGTGTTTAAAGGTCTGCGTGTCGGTCTGTCTCTGTGTCTGTATTCTCAACCTCCAGCCCCTTTCCCGAAGCTGGCAAACTGGGGTCTAGCGCATAGAGCTAAAACAGCAATAAATCTACTTATACCTCACAAGTTTGTTGATACTTCAGAAATGCTATTTTAGGAATTCTCTTTTAAGATAACAGTAATGCAATGGCAGAATTTGTTTTTCACCCACTGAAATAAATGTATATGAAGCTACTCAGTCAGTTTGGGGGATAACAAAGGATAAAATATAGAAATATTCTGACCTACATTCAACTGTGGTCTATTCTCTGGGATTTTTTTAAATTTATTCACTCACTACACACAAGGACAGTGTGTCTCCCAGGTGGATACAGGGCTTTGTGCAAGGTAGTATAAGATAATTAAAAGTGATAACTATAGCCAATACATCTGGAAGCCATGGCCTATTTTAAAGCCTTGTATGCCTTGGTGGTCATTCACTTTCAGTTTAGTCTAGTGTCTTGAAGGAAGAAAAACAAAAACCATAAATCTAACACTGAATGTTTATTCTACGAGAATAAGCTAAATAAATTTAGATTCTACACAGCACTATAGCTATTTTAATCACCATACATGCTCTTCCTGAGGAAAACATATTTCTTAATTAGTCTATATTTTTAAATAAACCAAACAAAAGAAAATGCATTCTTGCCGTTTCTAAACTCCTGTGGAAAAACATACATCATTGTTTTATATATCCTGTTTTAAACTAAATGGCAAATATATGTTAAACAATATAAAGCAAAAATTTTAAAAAGGCAAGGTTATTGAATGGAAGGACTAGCTGGGTGAAGATGTGTGGTTGGCAAGAGGAATGGAATCAACCAAAATGAAATATTTATGGAAATCTCATATGAATCCATTGCTTCAAAAGCTAAATTTAAAAATTAAAACAGCAAAACAAAGCAAATAACATATGATGGATATATTACCTAAAATTTCTATTCATAAAAGGAGTTCAAGGATATTTTTATACCAAACATCTCCATCTGATTTTATTTTGATCTAATTTTACATTATGTAAAATTAAATGATAACATTTCTCTTTCCAGAAATTATACCATATGAAAAATATAAAAATGAAGAAGAATCTGACTCTGAGCAGATTTTCCACATATTAGCTAGAAAAGTGTAATTATTTTCTGACAGAACACAGACAGGGTGGGTGTTGGGGTAGGTCAACACAGAACCCTGGTTCTGGGCCTGGGTAATTCCAGGGTTGCTCAGTCTGCCAGTTCTCCCCTGTCCTCACCACCAAAGTGAGCTCGTCTGAATTGCCTTGGGATCAATGAGCAAAGGGCTGGGTCAGGTCTACTTTCACGTCCTCAGGGTCAGACCTCCCACATTTATACCTTCAGTGTCAGCTCTACTGTGTTGCGCAGGCACGGCATAGTAACCACTCTCCTAGTGCTACAGCTGATGAGGGGCAGCCGCAGCTCTTGCTCTCATGACATCAGGACGAGTTATGTCAGGTGCTGGTGGGCTGGGTAGGAACATCTCTCCCCTGTCCATGCTGTCACATGATAAATAAATAATGGGGACAGCCCTCCAAGCTCACAACTATACCCAGCAACAAGATTGGCTCTATTGTGCTGACCACAAATATAATCTAAATATCTCATAAATATTTTTCCAAGTTTTAATATCTATTTGTTTTTAAAATATTTGTTTTTCTTCTACATGCACACCAAAATTACATATACATTAATATATGCTAAGGAATAAGAAAACTAAATAGAGACATACTTAAGTTTCTAAAATAAAAATTCAAGTAAAGGCATAAGTACAGACACAGAGATAAGTACACAGGCATATATAAATTTGTTTAGTTTGATTTCTAACCTCTGAACTGTGTTTATATATGTACATACACATATTTCTCTGCACCTATATACAACAATGTAATTAAATAAATGAAGAAAAGTAAAGTCTTATTTTTAATATGTCATCAATATTTTTTGATCTCTGACTACTAGTATATGACAGTAAACCCAGGTATTTAGAAGACTGTAGCAGGAATATCATTAACAAGGTACTGGTGGGCATATATGATCATATTTTATTTTCAAAAATAAATAAAAATGTTTTAAAAAGCAAAATACAAGCACATGTAGGAGTTCTATCTTAAAGGGATAAAAATACATATAATTAAAATACATGTAAAAATACATATATAAGATATATATATATAATGTATATAAAATACATATAAAAGACAAAAATACATTTTTTACAAAATTTATTTTACTAAATATTCCAGTCCTCAGAAACATTATTCTCTCCTTATTTTCCTACTATCATTGTAAAGCACAAGAACTACAAAAACTTTCTGGAAGATGCAAATATAACAGGAAATATGTCGGGGGGGGGCAATAACAGACTCACTTGGGATATCTACCTATTAATTGGTAATTGCTCTAGATATTATTCCAGAGACTCACTGATTTGTTTTTAAAATAGTAATAGACTGTTCAAACCATCTTCAGTTCCTGTGCCTATTAACTCCTAACTATATATCATTCTTCCTTTATTCATTCTTCTCAACAGCACCCGTTTTAGACATAGACTCAAATTAATTTTCCTTAACAGTAAATAACAAATCTGTCCAATAATTTTAGATGACAATCAACATATTGATGTTATATTTACTCTGATTATATGCCTTATGATCCTATAAAGCCTCATTTGATTTATAGATGATGTTTCAGCTTCCATTAAATCTCTTTTCTAGTATCTCAAATTCTACCTTTTGTACAAGAGTTTCAAAATACCTAAATAAAGACAGAAATGTCTGCGAGGAATCCAAGCCATTATTTCACAAGAGTTACGGGAAGGGGTTTATTTTTTCTTTCTTTGATTGAATACACTGCCTTTTGGAGCAATGATTAATTCACTATTTTGTGTTCTTTGACCAGAATGTTAATGTCAGGACTAATTTTAGTCATCATAAATCTTTGAGCTTTGCTTCTTCTTAAAACAGGTAAAATGACAGCATATAAAAATATAAAGAAGTAAAATATGTTATAAAACACCCATACCTTTTTCTTTTCTCCTTCCTGCCTTCCATAATGCTTTGTTATTGAATTCTAAATCTTAAAATACAAGAGTAGTACTTACCAGAAGGCATTTATTTGATCATATTACCTAAATCATTATGCTGATTTTTTTTCATTTAGTAATACAATATATAGGTCACTGGATATGAAAAAAATTGTGTAAAATTTTTCTTTCAGCACAAATTTCTTTTTTTGTCAGTGACAACTTTCAACAATTTGAAATGGGCTTCCCAGTTTCCAAGGTTTTGAAAAATGAAAATTTTCTTTTAGCAACAGAAAAAAGGCAAAGACATATTTTCTAAATTGCTTTGAAAATGTATTTATGAAAATTTTAGTAAAATTTTTAGTTTTTGATTTTCATATTAATTTTATGGAATAATTCTGTAAATGGGTAAAAGAATGGACTAAGTTTACTCCTTAAATTCTACAATTGTCTGGTTCTTCCCAGTCTAGTTTCTTTTATGAATCGAATTAATATTAATTTAGTAAATAAAGCTACTGTAAGTAAGACGAAATTTGAGGAGAAATTCAAAATCGTCAGGGATGGTCTACAATTACAACTGTGCATTTACTCAAAAAATATTAAAAGAAAATATGCGGAGTAATTTGGCTTTTTGTGTGCCTCCTTTATTATTTAATACACGTCCTGACTGATACTAAAGGATTATTGATTGGTTATTGCTGATCCCATCACACCCTTAGGACACAGGACTTAGATGACTCAGCTTGGGAGAGAATTAACTGAAAGTCCTATCCAGCTGTGATGACTGAACCACAGCAATAACAAACATGCCAAGGTATCCTTAAAGGTCAAAACCTGTCACTCATATTCAGCAATAATCAACAACTGTTCACCTGGACTCAACAGGAGAGAAATTGTGCCTGGTACCCAGAAAACTTGACAGTCTTACCTAGAGAAGCCATGGTTCTTGGAAGACAATCTGATGCCAATACTTTAATAGGTCAGTGTAATTTCTAACTGCATTCTAAAACTTATCCTTGTGCCCACAGGTAAGCGTAGCTCTCACTCCTCGTCAGAGAAGATCCTCTTTACAGAATGAAGATAACTTTAGAAGCTACAGTTGGACACAAGGTAGAGATCCATGGATTGTGGGGTAGCACATACCCATCTGATACACTTTCAACCCACTCCTGCATGGAAGGCTCAGGGAACAGCATGACTGAGTGGGCAGAAAGATTGTAAAGGCCAGAGGATCACGAGGTCTGCTGTGAGACTGTATCTCCTGGAAATGACTACCCATGCAAAACCCAGACAATGATAATAGTGCAGAAAGGGGAAAATTGTTAGACATGACACAAGGAAAACAAAGAAATACAGGTAGTTAATGACTGCTGTGAGAGATGTGAATCTCCTTTCCCGGGATCAAATATCCTTACTTGCTACCTAACACAAAGTGGCCAGACTTTCAAATCACTTAAACGCAAGCAACAAACAGGGACTCAGCAGTTTGTATCTGTGCGACTGTCCCTCTCTCTTCTTCTCTCCATCTATCTAAACTATCATTTATCATCACCCATCTCTCTATCATCTGCCATGTATTTTTAAGCACGCGTGTACTCATGCATGCTCACGCACGCACACACACACACACACACACACGAAAATCAAAACAGTAGCAATCAAAGAAAAAGTTAAAGAAAGAAACCATCAGTTTGAGAGAGATCGAGTTGGGAGGCCAGGGCAAAGAAGAAGCTGAAGTCATACTTCCAAGCCTAACTCCCCATACTACTTCCTGTACCAGCCAAGCCTGAGGCAGGTTAGAATCCCCTACAAGCACACAGCATACAAAAGAAGTTCATGTGCCTTAGTATGTTTCTGAGAATTTCAAAGAAAATACTACATGCTCAAAAATTTCCATTTGCTTAAATCATCCCAAACGAGTGAGATTAACCATTTCAAAAGTTATAATTGAAAACAGACAATTAAGTAAGTTGTGTGTTCTAACTGTTTGAGGGAAAATGAAAATATAAGCCTATGCTTAGTGAAAGCTGGCTTTGTCAATATGATCAATCATTGACGTAAAATGCTGTCATATTAAATATACACATCCCGTGCCTTTATAAGGTTTAGTGCCCAAAGTCCAATTTTCATTGTTTTTCTCCCAGTTCCTTTAATTTTAATTGCTTATTGACTTTTTTCTTATCTTTTCTTTCTTCTTTGTTTTGTGCACAGTATTATTTTGACGCAAAGCTTTGTTGTGTTTTTCTGATAAATGTTAATTGAAAATGAAAACAATAAACAGATTTAGAAAAGCCGATTCTGTCACCCTCTTGTGGGTGGATGGGCGTTGCTTTTTTTTTCTCTTAAGCTAGAAATAATCAGGTGATTATAAGCAACCTCAAGTAGTTGAAAAACAATTATTTTCCTTTTTTTTAACTTTAAAAAGCAAAAACCATTAATTATGTTGCCAAGGGAAAATAGATTATATCTGTCGTTACAGAATTTACGTTTTTCATTATTTGTACTCCTTAGGAAGAATCAGTTTCATCCTCACTCTATATTCATGTCATATTCTTTAAGCCTTTCAGGAAAGTCACCCAAAACAGTTCAAATAACACCATTTACAGTGACATTTCAGCCTTTTGTATTTTTCTAATTAATTACTGCAGCATGCTATTTTTAAGAGAAAAAAATAATTATAGAATTAAAACAAATAAAAGTTTTCAAATTTCAATAAATGATAATGGTATATACATATATGGATAACTTACAAAACTTTGCTTATAAAAATAACAATACACATGATACATCACTGTTTGAAGAAAATTTGGCTACATTAGACTTTAGGTTGACATTACATATTTCTCTTCAACTCTCCCTATCTGAAAGGATTGTGGTTTCATCCCTCTGACTACATGCTAAGGGACAGCTAGGGTGAGGGAATCCCAATATGCAGAGAGGATAGCAAAATGTAATCATCCTTGCTTCTATTAATATTAACATAAATTATGCAGTATACAAAGAGGTAAATGAAGGAATGTTCTTGTTGAGTTTTCTGTCCTGCCTGGTTTCTATCCTCCCACCAGGTCCCACAGCCATTTAACCCCAAAGAAATCACACGGAGATCTATATTAATGATAAACTGATTGGCCCATTAGTTCAGGCTTCTTATTACCTCTTATAACTTACACTAGCCCATTATTCTTATCTGTATTAACCACATAGCTCAGTAACCTTTTTGGCAGGGCAGGTCACATCTTTCTTCTTCAGTGTCTGGACAGGCATGCAGAGGGATCTTCCCTCTTCCCAGAACTCTCCTGTTCTCATTGACCAGCCTATACTTCCTGTCTGGTTGTTCAGCCTATACTTCCTGCCTGGTTACTAGCCATTCAGCGTTTATTTAAATCATAATTGACAGAATATAGACAATTGTCCCGCACCTTGTTCTCACTGGAATTAAAGCAAATTATAATGTATCAATTTTAGCAATCTGGTATATTTTCTGTTATGGGAGTTCAACATTGTTATCTGTCATCAATTTATTTCTTTTGTTAAACCAAAATGAACTGTGGATGATTTTCACTAATACATTGTATTTTACAAAATGTTAATCTGTTTTTTATGAAATAAAATGTATTGCTTAAAATGTGTAACCAGAAGGGAAACTAACCATATCCTAAACAACATAGAGAGCAGGGTTCAATGTCATGAATATTAAATTTATTCTTGTTAAACTATAATAATATCTCATAATTTTGCTTTCATTTTCAGCCATTTAATGTAACTTTTCATAGTTTGTATGGTCATAATTGTGTGACTGGTAGTGCAGGTTTGTTTTACTGTCATCATTACAAGCTTTATATTGGCTCTCAAATAGTATAGAAGATATAATTGCAAGATTGATCCAAAGATCATGTCAACTTGGCAAACAGTCTGAAATGTGTGAATATATGAATATATGGCTTACCTGTGTATGTGGTATGACGACTGCAGTAGAAATAGTCACTGTAGACCCTGTGCATAGTTATATTAATGGGTGGGGCTTTAAATATTTTTAGTTACATTTAGTGTGTGTGTGTGTGTGTTTGTGTGTGTGTATGTGCACATGTATGCATGTAGATGGCTCATGTAGATATGTGGCAGTTTGTTCTCTCCTTCAATCATGTGTGTTTTAGGGTTGAATTTAGGTGCTCAGACTTGGCAGCAAGCTCCCTTGCCCACTGAATCACCTTGGTGTCACTGACATCAAACTTTTAAGGGAATGCCTCCAGAGTTCTCAATGTCTAAAAAGTCAGAGTGAAAGACTTATTGCTGTAGTAGACACTTAAGATCAAAACTCATTTTGCAAGTAGAACAAAGTCTTTGGAGAAATGATGACTTTGCAATGCCACTGAGCAAGTAAATGGACACCTTCATCATGCCAATACTGAATAACACAGATATTTATGAAATTGGAGAATAGTCACAGTCTTTTACTTACCCATACTTAAGATGGAATGATTGGCTTTGTTGAATGTCTATTGTAACGTATAGAAATTTCCACACACTAACCCATAAATATACACAATTATATATGTCAGTTAAATTTCTAAAGTAGAAATAGAAGTGATGCGTATCAGATGTGTGTGTTTGTTTGTTTACTTTAAGACACACTGTGCCATTTTCAAGGGTTCCACCACCAGTGGCAGCAGCAGGGACAACATAGTTGACAGTTTAAGTCTAATCCAGCCTTGTAGGACTCTAAACTAAGACCCGCACGGTGCTGGACTCCAGAACTCTGACTTACAAAACTGTCTCCTGGTAGAAAAGATGGTATTTCAAGCCATTAACTTATGAAAATGTCTTACATAATATTTCATTATGTACCTTGTGGTTTCACACCTATCCACAATATAACTTGTACCTTCACACAAATAAAGGACTTACAATGGTAACAGAATTTAATGAAATAGGAAGCATGCATACACTAGGGGAAATGATCAAAGCAAGCTTATTCTTTGGAAAAAATCTGTAAACTTAGTAATTCTCCATTAAGAAAGATAATTATATGTTATATCACAATTGGCAGCTTTGCAAATTCTTGTCTGATTTCTTTTCTGCCAGGTGTCTTAACATAATTTTTTTAATTTTCATTGGCTTCTTCTGAATTTTTAGTAATATGTTGGCTCATTGTTTTGTTTTAATTTTGAATTTTGAATGTTGTAAACTTATTCCAAAATTTAAATTCTCTTTTTCTGACAGACATAAATTTTATGCTGGATTCAATGCTATTTCTCTAAAATGATTTACTTAGACATTAAGATTGCTAGCTATACATGAAATACACCTAGTTAATTTTCTGATATTATTCCCATACACATACACACTCAGAAACCTGAATTACACTAGCAGAAATAAAGTGAATTTAAAATGAAAAATAATAATAGGCATAGAAAAGAGGCTCATGATGAAGTATTAACAAAATGTGTTTGTCCATTCATAAATTTTATTAAATGCTTCCATCATTAGTCAACACGTTACTCCTTACAAATATATCTGTTCAGTTTTAAGATGCACTATGTATTTTATTGTTATTGTGAATAAATTGTTTCTTTAAAACCCTAGTAATTTTTCTTTAAAAAATTACTGTCAAATTTATTGAAGTAACTAAATGCATAAAACATCATCTGCCATAAATATTTCAATTGTTTTTAAGTACAATATATGTTTACAAAAATTATTATTGACTGTCATATAGTGAATTATTATGAATAACTACCAACACTGTGGTCTTGTTGCTAGATGTTCTATTTAACCTGGTAATAATTGTAGCTTCTTTGTCATTGATTAAAATTGATTTAAAATTATATCATATCATATGCTTTTCATATCATATCAATACAAAAATCATTCCAACCTATATGTATATTGCTTTCTTGCTTCCTTCAGCAATCTTTATAAATCATTTTAAACAAATTATTGATTATTTTACATAGAAAATTTAAAATTACCAGATGCATCAGTTAGTAGTGAATATGTATTTTGGTTTTGAGTTGTAAATTAGTTCTTAATTGTTACGGGAGGTCCTCCCACTCCTCCAGCCTATTGCCGCTGAGATACCAGCCCCTTGGGGCGTGGTCTCTCTCCCTTTAAAAAAGCGGCCACTTCCCTCTCCTCTCTCTCTTCACTTCCTGCTCCGCCGGTGACTTGACTTCCTTCCTGGTTACGCAGAGGGTTGACAGTGATCTGTAAGTTTTTTCCCCTTTAAATAAATACCACCCTATTAATCATAATTCCAAACTGGTGTGGCATTGTTTATGACTTACGCCTTCATTTGGCGCCCAACGTTTGGTTTTAGAACCTCTCCCGGCTCGCAGCCGCGAGTTCGGCTTGGCGGCCGGAAGTTCAGCTTGGCGGCCGCAAGTTCGGCTTGGCGGGCGCTTGTTCGGCTTGGCCGGAGCCCTTGCTTCCTCAGCCGCTGCCTGTGGATTTAAACTCCACAGGCCCGCGTAGTCTCTGCCCGCGTGATTTGCTCTTTTCTGAGTCGTTTTCAAATCTCCCTTGCAAGCACAGCTCTTAAGTGGCGCGAACCAGAGCACGCGGTTGCTGAAAGCTGCAACCCCTCAGGGTGACTCTGTCACGTGGAGGCATAAGTAGCTTCCAGATTGCTCTTCTCTACCCCTGGATTCTAGGTTTCTGGTTCCATCTCTGGAATTGATTTAATTACATTTACTTTGTTGAGCAACTTACATTTTCCAGTTTTTAACAAATACTAGGCGGACTCTTAAACAGGACCGTGTTTTCGTCGAGACTTGGCAACAGCGCCACCTGCTGGATAATAGGTAATATGGCAGTTCTCGTTTCCAATGCGAATTTTACTGTTCTGGTTACCAATACGATGGGTTATATCATGCAAGGTTTATATGACTATGGGGATAACTTAATTTACTGGTTACTAGGTTTCAGTATTCTTTTGAATATTCTATCATTTAGGAAGATCATGGCACTCCTAAGAACCATACAATCTTTACTAGAAACTCATGCAGGTCAGGAGATTCAGGATTCAAAAGAGACAATAATAAAGACAATAATAAAAAGACTTGAAATGATTGAAGAAATGATTGGAGCTGGTAAACAGAGTAATAAGGCACAAGGACAGGATACAATGCCAACACCAGCTATTAGAACTGGCTTACCAAAGGTTTTAGCAGCATACCCTATACTTAATTCTGACAAAGCGTCAACTTCTAAAGGCTCAAAGGGAGTCAGAGAAGCTAGATGGACGCCAATAGCAATGAATGATCTAAAAGAAATTAAGCAAGCTATTGTTAATTTTGGCTTGCACTCTGCATACGTAAAGGAAATGATAAGGACTTGGGCTTCTAATGCTAGAGCTACCCCCCATGATTTCCATCAGTTAGTGTCTGCAGTTTTAGATAATGGACCTTCCTTGATGTTTGGAATTTATTTCAGAGAAGAATCCAAACATATGGAACAGCAAGGAAGAGCAAAAGGTATTGAGGTTTCCCAAGATCAAATTCTTGGTGCAGGAGAATATGCTGATCCACAGGTCCAAGCTCTTTATGATGATGAAGTACTGTGTCTATGTCACCAAGCAGCTTTAAACGCTTGGAATAGGATACAAGATCCAGCAAAAAGGGTTGAATCATATACCAGAATTAGGCAGGGACAGAGAGAACCCTTTATTGACTTTTTGCAAAGATTAATTAAGGCTCTGGACATAGGGGTAACAGACCCAGAAGCTAGACGAATACTTCTTGAATCTCTAGCTTTTGAGAATGCAAACATAGAATGCAAAAAGATAATTGGGCCTTTAAAGTCTAGATCAGCACCTATGGATGAATGGATTCAGCATACGATGAATGTTGAGACGTTTAGCTATAACGATGAATCTTGGGTAGGAGAAGCGATTTCCACAGCAATGAGGAGACATCAAACTGCCAGGTGTTTTAATTGTGGTAAATTAGGACATCTGAAAAGGGATTGCAGGCACAGAATTTCTAGGAATATTATCTCCTCTGGGAATGACAAAGATAGGAGACCTAGGCCTTCAGGTATATGTAGGAGATGCGGTAAAGGCCGACATTGGTCCAATGAATGCAGGTCAACAACAGACAAACAAGGCAACCCGATACCGTCGGGAAACTCCTTGAGGGGCCTCTCGCAGGCCCCCAAGCCAACAGTGGCCCAGTCATTCCCAGTCACAGTGGAGAACGTGCCTCACCAAGAAAATTAAAAGCTCCAATTTCTGCTGTAAAAAGTAATACTGGTCTAAATGATGAAATCCATGTGGAGGATGAGTCAAAAAATCCAGTTGGACAGAGTAAACGTATATTTTGGCAGACTTCTATTAATGATCAAAGACCAAAGCTAAGAGTCTGTATAAATGGCACTTTTATTGAAGGCTTATTAGACACAGGTGCGGATGTAAGTATCATTACCCCAGAATCTTGGCATCCGAATTGGCCTCTTCAAGAGGTAGATGTTCAGTTCCTGGGAATTGGAACCCTATCTCGTGTAAAACAAAGCACAAGATGGGTTGAATGCATAGGGCCCGAAGGGCAAATAGGAAGACTAAGGCCATATATAGCCAATATTGCCATAAATTTATGGGGCCGTGACCTGCTACAGCAATGGAATACCCAGATTAACATTCCTGTAGTTCCAGGAACTCATAATTCTGGGAAGTATATGATGAGGTATTATGGAAAAAGGTCACTAGCCATTCAGGCTGTACAAGAACATACAGCAAATACCAAACCTTTAGAGGTACCAACAGCCCTACCTTTAAAATGGCTAACTGAGAAGCCAATATGGATCAAACAGTGGCCTCTAGCTGAAGATAAACTACAGGCATTGGAACAGCTGGTGCAGGAGCAACTAGATGCTCACCACATTGAAGAATCAACCAGCCCTTGGAATTCTCCTGTGTTTGTTGTAAAAAAGAAATCTGGTAAATGGAGAATGGTGACAGATCTAAGAGCTGTCAACAAAGTAATTCAACCTATGGGCTCACTACAATCTGGAATTCCTTTGCCTTCTCTGTTACCAAAAGGATGGCCTCTTATAGTTATTGATTTGAAAGATTGTTTTTTCACTATACCGTTACAAGAAAAGGATAGAGAAAAATTTGCCTTCACAGTGCCTACTTATAATAATTCTCAGCCCAATAGGAGATATCAATGGACTGTCCTCCCACAGGGTATGCTCAATAGTCCTACACTGTGCCAATATTTTGTAAGTAAGCCATTGGAAATAATTCGTAAACAATTCCCCAAGTCCATTATTTATCATTACATGGATGACATCTTGTTATCTGATTCAAATAAAGATACTTTAGAAAGGATGTTTGAAGAAGTAAAGAAAGTCTTGCCTAGGTGGGGATTACAAATTGCCCCTGAAAAGATTCAAAGAGGAAATTCTATTAATTACCTAGGTTACAGAATAGGGTTAGAGAAAATTAAAACGCAAAAGGCACAAATTAGGAGAGACCGCTTAAAGACTCTTAATGACTTCCAAAGATTGTTAGGAGACATTTCCAGTCTACGACCAGCTGTTGGGATAACACCTGATCTAATAGTTCATTTAAACAAAACCTTAGATGGTGATAAAGATTTGAATAGTCCAAGAAAACTGACAGCTGAAGCAGAAAAGGAACTGACAATGATTGAGGAAAAATTACAGGAGGCACATGTGGATAGGGTGAACCCAAATCTTAGCTGCATCCTAGTCATATTGCCTTCCAGAATTTCTCCTACAGGGATTCTAATGCAGAGGGAAGATATTATTTTAGAGTGGATATTTATACCTAATAAACCAAGTAAAAAATTAAAAACTTATGTGGAAAAAGTCTCTGAATTAATTATAAAAGGTAAGCTGAGACTTCGTCAACTAGCAGGTATAGACCCAGCAGAAATTATAGTGCCTTTTACTACTGAAGAAATAAGAAAGTTATGGGAAGACAATGAACCGTGGCAAAGAGCTTGTGCTAATTTTTTGGGAGAAATTAATAGCAACTATCCCAAAAGTGGTAGACTTAACCTCATAAAAAGAACTTCTTGGATTCTTCCTAGAATTGTACGTGATGCTCCAATAACTGGAGCCCGTACGTTCTATACTGATACAAATAAATCAGGGAAAGCAGGTTACAAGTCAGATGAATTGAGTAAGGTGGAACAAAGCCCTTATAATTCTGTCCAGAAGGCAGAATTATATGCCATTCTTATGGTGCTAAGGGATTTTAAAGAACCTCTTAATATAGTTACAGATTCACAATATGCAGAAAGAGTTATCTTGCATATTGAAACCGCTGAATTTATACCAGATGACACAGAGTTGACTTCATTGTTTATCCAGGTACAAGACATAATCAGGAACAGGCTTTGTCCGATGTACATAACACACATCCGGTCCCATACAGGTCTGCCTGGTCCTCTAGCCCAAGGCAACGCTGAGATTGATCAATTATTGATTGGAAGTGTGTTGCAGGCCTCAGAATTTCATAAGAAGCATCATGTCAATAGTAAAGGCCTAAAGAAAGAATTTTCCATTACTTGGCAACAAGCTAAGGACATTATAAAGAGATGTCCTACTTGTTCTTTCTATAATCAAACACCGTTGCCTGCAGGGAGTAACCCAAAGGGCACTAAGAGAAATGAAATCTGGCAGATGGATGTGTTCCACTTTATAGAATTTGGTAAATTAAAATATGTACACCACACCATAGACACGTATTCAGGTTTTCAATGGGCTACTGCCCTGAGCTCAGAAAAGGCTGATTCAGTAATCACACATTTATTGGAAGTTATGGCCATCATGGGTATACCTGCGCAAATAAAGACAGATAATGGTCCAGCATATGTATCTAAGAAAATGAAACGCTTTTTTGATTATTATAATATAAAACACATTACAGGTATACCAAATAATCCTACAGGTCAGACAGTTATAGAAAGATCAAATCGTACTATAAAGGATATGCTGAACAAACAGAAAGGGACCGAAAATACCCCCAGAAATAGATTACATAATGCTTTATTAACCTTGAATTTTCTTAACGCTAATGAGAAAGGAACGACAGCAGCAGAGAGACATTGGATAATGGAAAAGTCTGCTGAACTAAATCAACCGATTTATTTCAAAGATGTGCTGACCTCTCAGTGGAAGCCAGGAGATGTGCTACGTTGGGGAAGGGGTTTTGCTCTTGTTTCCACAGGAGAAGAAAAATTGTGGATACCATCAAAATTAATAAAGTTTCGATTTGAAGAAGAGAAACCTCTTGGAAAGGAGAAATGACAACTCATCCATAATGATGATATTCATACAGGTGGTAAGAAAAACATATAGAATGGGGGCAGGGTTCTGTTCTTATCTCCACAGGAAAACACTCATCTTTGAGAAATTCAAGGGACCCTGGATGTTTGGATACTGACAGATGGAAAAATACCTGCCCGATAGGAAATATCAAGAAAACTGAATGGGTTGTGTAAGTAATATTAAACCATATTTCTAAATTTATAAAGCTGGTTTTGAAGTTGGACTCTGGCTCAGTCCCTCTCCAATTCCAAGCCTGTTAGTAAGAGAAAAACCCAGAGTTTCTGGAGTTTCTGTCTCATGTCAAGAGCCATGATGTGGGACAGAAAGAAATATGAGTTTAGAAAACATCTTTGCTTTTCTTCATATCTATCATACTTTTCATTGAATATATCTATCATGTCTTTCATTGAATATATATATATATATATGTCTATATGATTAATGCTTAAGTTTTTCATAATGAACAATGAGTTTTTCCTGAAGTGACATTTGAAGTTTCCAGGAAGAAGATGGGGCCCCATAACAACAACTCCACCTGGTTGATATGACGTCATGATACTGATAGCGCTACAACAAGACCTGCTTTGGGTACCAGCTGCACAAGACAGTTCCAACTTGGTTAGCTGAAATGGTGCACATCTTATACAACATTTTGGCCAGACCTGCACAAAATACTCAGAGACTATTGGCAATTTTAAAAGACATTGATCTTGAAATTTAACCATCATTTTACTTTCACAGGATCCCCCAGAAAGAACGTCACCCCCATGACAGCTGGAAGTAATTCTAGAGGACAACGTCCCCTCTCCCAGTAAAGTTTGCCCTTGGGTTTAGGGACATCATTTAGGGGTTGATTATTATTAGTATACGATTGAAGGTTGGGGGAGGAATTTTATAAGCTCAGGGATCATTTTGAAAAAAAAAAAAAAAGAGGGATGATGGGATAATAGATTTGTAATTGTGAGTTACTGTTTTTAGACAAATATATTGGTATAGATTCTTGTATATTGATACAAAGTTAAATTATATTGACTATTGTATGCATGCATGTTTCTACCTCTGTTTAAAACATTCTTATGTATTGACATATATTGTATTGATATATATATATATTGTATATATTTACCATATTGCAGTATACATTTCTACCTCTGATTAAGATACTTATATAATGTTTGTGTATTGATATATATTTACCTACTGCAATGTATATTTGTACATTGTTTATATTTGGAGGTCATTGTCCTCATTTGTTTCACAGTCGTTTATTGTCTTAGTCTTTAAGTTAGATAGATATTGAGAATTATATAGACTAATAGTCATCTAAGTTTGTCATTTATAATTAGACTAATCAGGTTCTTTAGATATATAGAGATTATACTCAGTATAGATAGATAGTCTTCAACTTCTTCAAAGAGCTGTAGAAAATGGCCTTTAATCTAACTCAGAGTTTTGTGGTAGTGAGACACAATTGCTCCTGGCAACACCACTCTATTCCCGAGAGAATGTTGAGCACCAAAGACACTCCACCTGGAGCCTTTCCTTTTGGCAGAACTGGCCTTGGGGCAAAGAAATGCCCATACCTCAACCACTGACAAAGATACAGAGCATGCATCAATGGATAAAACAGGGCTGTCTTATCCTGCCAAGACAGGGTAAGATAGTTTTGAAAAGTTGCTTGCCTTTGAAAATGGTGTGTCAGTTATGTTAGGCCTTAGCCAAAGTTGGTTGCTTCAACGCTGCTAATGTGACTTTGGGTGATTGCCTAGGTAGCTAGTTGTCTCTGTGATTTGTTGCATGTTTTGGAAGTTGTTTTACTGAACTTCCTAATTAACCAGGTAACATTATTTCCCTTCTCAGATCTTCGATGGGGTTGAAGACTATATAGATGTAGTTACTTTTCTCTCATGACTTGGCCAAGTTATTTATTATACAAGACCTAAGCTAGTTAGAATAGGATATTTGTACTTATTGTATATAATTTCATAGTAGGTTTAGAACTCTCTTATTTAAACAAAAGGGGGAGGTGTTACGGGAGGTCCTCCCACTCCTCCAGCCTATTGCCGCTGAGATACCAGCCCCTTGGGGCGTGGTCTCTCTCCCTTTAAAAAAGCGGCCACTTCCCTCTCCTCTCTCTCTTCACTTCCTGCTCCGCCGGTGACTTGACTTCCTTCCTGGTTACGCAGAGGGTTGACAGTGATCTGTAAGTTTTTTCCCCTTTAAATAAATACCACCCTATTAATCATAATTCCAAACTGGTGTGGCATTGTTTATGACTTACGCCTTCACTTAATGTAAAATTGAACATTTTTGGGCAAGTGAAATTACCTACAAAGTATAAGCAGTTGTTCAATTTGACAATAAATGTTAAATTCCTGGGAACCCAAAAGAAGGTAGAATGAGACCAAATCTGTAAAATTATTTGCTGATCACAAGTGCATTATGGCATGCATGCACGTGCATGCGTGTGTGTGTGTATCATTCAAACTAATAATAAATATTTTTAATCAAAATGCATACTAGGTAAAGTGTATATCTTGAAAACAAGAAGATCTGAATTCAATATTTTCTTTTTCTTTTTGTTTTGTTTTTGTAGGCATAGTTACAAGTCTATTTTACCCCTGTGTTGGTGAGTTAGAAACAGGAGCATCCTGAAGCTTACTGTCCAATTTATTCTAGGCTACCTGACAAACACCTGGTCAATGAGACAGATCCTGTCTCTGATAGCAATGTGACGAGCTCCTGAGAAAAGAAACTCGAGTATATCCACTCACCTCCACACTGGTTGTAATACATATATGCACCTGCACATATAGAAACATGCCAAACACTCACCAAATGGGCATCATATATATTTTGACAAGGCACATAAAATCTTTATCATTAGATGGCTTTAATATAGTTGTTATCCTAAGTCTTTGAAAGTAAAAAGTAGGCACTGAAAACAGTTTTGCATTTATTTAAAAGCCGAAGTAGAAAAGTGTTTGCAATGAAGGCTTTGTTTTTAGGCTCGCATAAATTGATTGACAAGCTAAAACTGCAAGTCAGTAGCAAAACAGTGGAGTAGCAGGCCTAACACACTGGGTTCAAAGAAAAATTTTCAAAAGGACTATATTCACAAACTGATTTTGTCACAATGTTTCTAGTCACACTTTCATCAAGTACAGCAAAAATACAGCAACCATATATATGTGCTCAATAAATGAATGCATAGTTGATAAGCAGCAACCATTTTATTCTGGAGCAGTTTTTGATGATATCCCAAGTGTTCTAGTTTGAAAATACAAAAAAAAAAAAAAACCAAAAATTCTCTATAGTCATTTTGAACTACACTTGTATTTAGTATGGACCTGTCGGGAAGCTTTTAAGTTAGATATAATTAATGTTTTCACCTTTTATTCTTTTAAACTTCTATTGTAGTTTAAAGTTCTATGAGGCTGCAGTTTCTCAGAGCCTCTTTATAGAGAGCTGGTTTGGAGGCACTTATTGAATAAGCAACCTTTATAAATAGTTATTGTTTAAAAGGTTTCTAGAAAATCATTTTTTAAAACTCAGGAAATACAGAAAATCAACATTGAAAATGTATAGACTATATGAAAACTAAATAATTATTGACTAGCAAGCTTTTATAACAACTGTATTCTTTCTTTTTTATTTTAATTTGTGAAAAAAAGGCAACACAAAATTTAATAAATATCCTAATCATTTTCTTTAAAGATAGCAACCTATAGAGTGTTCCTGTGAATATCTCCACCACGCATCTGAATCAGTAATGATTATAATTATATACCTAAATGTATATAATTTAACAATAATGAACATTTAGTAAGTAAGATTTAGTCAAACTATATTTTTATTTTCATGCTTATAATTCAGGTTATTATTAATGTATAATGTAGGTTAGCTTAGTTTACATTTCCTTTGTGATTAATATCATTTGAAAATAATTTTATTTCCATTCATACTTTTAAACATGTGATATCTTATTTTCAGATGTTATTAAAATAAACTAATATTTGAATACAAATTCAAGCACAATTGTGCAGTTTTTATGGCTACTGTTAAAAATAAAATATTATAAATACATCCCATGCTGATCAATGCTTTTAATACCACAGGGTTTCATTTTCCAAACAAAAAGTGCTCTAATGACATACATTTCACTCACAGTATGAATGAAAGATTAACTAACGTCTACAAAGTATATCAATTTTGCATTTGTTGAAAGTCAGTAAATGAACCTTAATTCTCCACATCGCTGTAAAAGAAGTGACTTCTCATCAAATAGCTAAGAAATCATATCCATAAAACTACAAATCGCTTGAGTGATTAAAAAATTATTATTTCTCTTAATGCTTTGTATATCTTATTTTGAGAGAAAAAATATATTACATAAAACATATAAGGCATAAACACATAGAAATGATCTAAATTTTGATGTTCATACTATCATATGTAGACCTCATATACAGTAAGCAAAAAATAAACAAAAACATTTTTCAAAGAAATGTGGTCTTGTATCCAAATTCTGTCTTCTATATTGGAGTGGATGGAGATTGTTTCAGTTCATCAGAATAAAAAACAAACAAACAAACAAAATTGGCCAAACACATATAAATAGAATACTGCTCAGGAAACCGTGCTGAGTAAATGGCAGAACATGGAAAGCAAAAAAAAAGAAAAAAAAAAAGTTTACTTTTCTTGTTTTCAATTTTATTTAATTTTCTTTTCATTTTACCACTGCCCTAGTTCCTCCATCCTCCCTCTCTTCTGCCATCTTAACCCATATTCTTCCTCAGAGGTTGTAAAGTCTCCCGTGGATGTAAAGTCTGACACACCAGTTTAGAAAGGACCAAGCCTTTCTAAACTGGTCTTGACCACTCTTGTTCATATATCCTTCTTTCCTCTCTCAGCTGAGTTCCAGGAACTCAGCACAGTGCTTGGCTGTGGATCACTGCCTCTGCTTCCATAAGTTACTGGATGTAGGTTCTACAATGACAATTAGTTTAGTCACTAATCTGATTATAGGCGAAGGCAAGTTTAGGCACCACCTCCACTATTGTTAGGAGTCTTAGGTGGGGTTATCCTTGTGTATTTTTAGAAATTTCCCTTTCAATGGGTCTCTCCCTAATTCCATAATGACTCCCTCTCTCAAGATATCTCCCTCTTCATCCCTAGATGCCCCTGAAAGAAAGAATGAATAAGAAAATGTGGTACATTTACACCATAGAGTACTACTCAGCAGAAAAAGAAAGTCATTGTGAAATTTGCAGGCACATGGATGGAACTAGATAAAAAAATAATCCTATGTGAGATAACCCAAACCCAGAAAGACAAACATAAAATGTACTCACTCATAAGAGGATATTAGACATAAAGCATGGGATGACCAGGCTACATTCCACAACCCCAGAGAAGTTAGGTAATAAAAGCAAGATCCTAAAAGGGATACTCATGGAGGGCCCAAGGAAAAGGCAATAGTTAGATCTCCTGGGTAAACTGGGAGGAGTTTATAAAGGAGGGAATGAGGGATGGGAATTTAGGATATTTCCAGTTTGGCTTACTCACAGACATTCGGTTCTTGTCATGCTCTTTCTTCTCCTGTTGGCTCTAATTCTACCTCTGCTCCTTCTACTTCTTTATTTCAATTCTCCTTGCTCTTCTTGCTTCCTTTTTCATCCACCCAGAACCTTTTTTTAACAGGAAGTTAAAGGTAATAACAAAGTTACAGGGTCACATCTCATTGACGATAGCACATGACTTGGGTAAGCAATGAGAGAAGAGGCATTTACCATGGCAATGCAGTTACAAGGTTTCTGGTGTAAGACTGTGACCAGAAACCATGGACACAGTGCCTAGGGAGATAAACTGCAAGACATAGTTCTTTCATCGGCTACACTTGGCAAACAGTGACTTATGATTTGTTAGGCTTCTTTGTGTTAATAACCTTGATTAGATATTTGCAATTCTGACCTTGTGTATAACTGTAAAGATTTTAACTTAAGATCCATATACAAAAACCTTTAGTCTAGTTTGAACTTGCTCTGAGGTAAAAATGAGCTAATTATGTGCAGCTTGTTTTAGATTGAGATAAAATTGTTATTTTCTTCTGTTAGTCTGAGTAAAAGGAAAAATGCAGGCTTTTAAGTGTTTTATAGTCCTTGTGGGAAATAGTCATGAAGCATGTCCTAGTATGTTTTCTATATATCAAAGCTATACAGATTAATGAGAAGTTATCTTTTTCTCCATCCATGGATATATGTGCTCATAAGATTGAAATGCAATCACGAGACTACATATACACATCACATGAGATTACACATGACAATTGGGGAGACACTGGGGAAACATCAAAACTACTTTTGCAGCTTTGTGAAACTACAGATAGAAGTAACAGATTTCAGAACTGGTGGTCCTCCAGGCGCTGCCTGGATGGGATTCTCCTCCATCAAAGAAATTCCTGTGGTGGGTTGATATTTGAACACTAGTCGTTACCTACTGCATACTTCCACAACCCTTGACAAATCTCGTTTACATCTCACAAAAGGAGGAGAAAATAATTCAGACCTTTTTCAATAAGCTTGAATTATTTTAACTGTTCTTAAAAATTGTTTTTGTTTAAGGAACCTAATTATTCTTGGAGAAGTGAAGTAACCAAATCTAACCAACTTGCTCTATCTATCCCAAACTAATGAAGAGTTGAAAAACAGTTGTGAATGCCATGGTCCAGAGCTGTGTTCAGTACCATGCACAAAGTGACTGAGAATTGATACTATGAGTATAGAGGACTTTTTTATTCCAAGCATGGTCTCAGGATTACTAAAGTTATATTTATAACATTTAATTAACTTAATACATAATACCTGATTATGATGTAACAATTTATAAGGCATTATAGAAAGACAAACACACAGTTTGAAATATTGAACAACTGTTAAAATTGAAATCATTCATTCACAGATATTGAAATGGTCATAAAAAGCATTAAGGTTACTGTCTTAAAGCCTCTAAAAAAGGTTTCATGACAACATTAAGACCATGTAAGCCTGAATGGTGGTGTTTGTCACTGGTACAGAGTAGATGGAAGTTTTTGTTCCTCCTGGTCTTACAGCCATTCAGTCCCAAATAAACACACAAAGGCTTATATTAATTTTAAACTGTTTGGCCTATTGCTTAGGATTAGTACTAACTAGATCTTATAACTTAAATTAACCCATTTCTATTAATCTATGTACCACCACAAGGCTGTAACTTACCAGTAATGTTCTGAAATATTTCTCCTTCAGTGATTACATGGCATCTTCTTAACTCTGCCTTCTCTCTCTCTCTCTCTCTCTCTCTCTCTCTCTCTCTCTCTCTCTCTTTGTGTGTGTGTGTGTGTGTGTGTGTTCAGATTTCCTACCTGATAAGTCATTGGCCTAAACAGCTTTATTTATCAACCAATAAAAGGAACATGTATACAGAAGGACATCCCACATCAATACAGGGCTTGTTTAACATGGATGAGACTCCATCAAAACTTACTAATTGTCAACATTATTCACACATACAAATTCAAAATGAAGAAGTATTTCATACTCCCTTAAAATGGATAAGCAAGGAAAGAAAAGTAGAAATTATTAGCCAAGAGAGCACAAAATAATTGAAATAACAACGCTTTAATGCAGGTATTTGTATATTGGAACCTATGAGTTTTAGATTTTTAACAAAATTTTTTGACAGAGAAAATAAAATAATACTGAGAAAAAACATAATCATGAACTGCAACAAAGTTACAAATGGTATAATATGTATAGTAAAGTTTCTCAAATAGACTACAGCAGGAACAATATTTGAAGTAAAATTAATAGCCAAAAAAGAAGAAAGTATTCAAAATGATATACGACTAAAATGTACAGTTCTGTAAACCCACTTAGGGATTCCAGCTCAAGGGATCCTAGATAAAGTACATAAGAAAAACAGAAGGGAAAACTTGACGTATATTAAGATGCAAAAATGATACTTGAATTTAATTCATTCTCAGAAGTCATTCAGACAGTAGGAAATTGTCCTCAGCTTTGTCAAAGTTCTTCTTTGAAGTGAGCATTTTCTATTAGTCATGAACTTAGAATGCATCTCCCCATTTATTTATATATTCTTTGATAATTTAACACATTTTGTTGTTTGTGTCGTTCAGATATGTTATGCTTTCTGTTAGAGTTTTTGTCTAAATATACAATTACAAACAATCTAGGCACACCATTGTGTAGAACTCCTCCCAACACAAGAAGAAAGAAAACTCTACACTAAAATATAATGACTCTCTTCATTCTTTGGGAAAACATAAATGCCTACTGCAAAATACATAGTGAAATGAGAAATGTCAGAGTATTGCCTGATCTTGAAAGGTAAAATTATGGAAATAAGAATAGGACCAGTGATTGACAGGAATTATTAGAAAGGTAGAGATTGATGAGGGCCAGAATTTTTAAGATAATAAATTACTATATTATGCTAATATCATAAACACAGTTAGTTATACATTTTCATGATACATTAAATATAAACATCAAGAACAAATCCTAATGCAAGTCGTGTACCTGGAACTAAAATGACGCATCAATGTAGGTTATTGCTGGGATCGTGGTCCTTTTCCATTTACCACAATGAGATTTTGCATTTAAAAACTACAATCAGTTTTAACCATGTAACTTTAAATGAAACTGTCCTGTCATTTAACTCATAATAGAATATGAAATTTTTCAAAATGTATATTACATTATAGTTATTTGACAATCATCAAAAAACTATATTGTGAGTATATTCAACTCTTTCTCTTTTCATTTCCAACACTATATCAATAAACACTTGGGCAAGATACAGTGTTTACCTAAATATCACAAGTATCTGTATTATAAAGTCTGCTCATATGTCATGAGGAAAGAATTATGAATAAAAATTTTTGCACAAAATTAGAGATAATATTTCTGTGTTTTTATTTCTTCATTAAGAAATCCTATGAATGAAGCTATATTATTTTTTTTAAAAAACTAATAATTACTGAATCACTTGGAACAAGAAATGAGCCAGGAGAGAGAAATGGACCATTTCAGTTTAAGAAGACACTTGGACAAGAACACGAGGCAGCATCTATTGAAAAGGCTCTCCTTTTCATCCAAGTTGGCTGCGTGGATGGCAATCAAACATGAGGCCTTGTGCAGTTTTGTATCAGCTGTGACATCATGCATTTTAGTTCAGTTTATGAGTTTTATGTTCTTTTGACCTTGATGAATTTTCTTTGTGCACAGCATACTTTGAAAAAAAAAATTGAGACAGGGTTTCTCTGTGTCGCTTTGTTGCCTGCCCTGCAACTAGCTCTTGTAAATCAGACTGGCCTCGAACTCACAGAGATCCTCCCGCCTCTGTCTCTTGAGTGCTGGGATTAAAGGTATGTGCCACCACTGCCCGGCTCATACTTTGGAATTTTAATGACCCATGGCACATGTCAGACAATATATGCAAAGTGCTTTGTACTCTTTCTCAGAAATGAGATGCCATTTTTGTTTCATGAATGGAAACTCCTGAACATTCTGAGAGCATGTGGATCTTCCTATTACAATACTACACCAAAGTCCTGTCTGTCTGCTTCTTCAACCTCACATAAGCAGGATAAAGTAAACTTAAATTACTTCAGTAAAAGTAATCTAAGATTGCAAAGCTCAACACTAGAGAATTGAAACTAGAAAGAACATATCATCCCTGAGAAATTCTAAGCATAAGAAGCTTATATTATGGAACTTTTAATTTACCCCAAAAGAAATGATAGATTGAATATATAAATACAAAAGATACTGAGTTAATTTATGATTTGATCTACAAAATCTATATTAAGCAATCAAAGTCATAGCTGTGACCTATGCAGTAAGTAAAACACAAACGACAATGTGTTTGCGACTTTCCTCAAAAGTGGGTACCTGCAAGGTGGCTTGACTCATATTTTTCCTTTCTCATTCATACTGTGTCCATTCTTGCAAAACACTCACCTACGACCTGTCATATTTGTCCGATGATGAGGCAAGTATCTATCCCTGTGTAGTAATATGGACTGCGGGGCTGCGTCCCCAACACCCCAGCCACCTGCCCGGCTAGCTTATGCCCGAAATAATTACACAGACACTGTATTCTTTTAATCACTGCTTGGCTCTTTAGCTCTAGCCCTTACTAGCTAATTCTGATATCCCGATCAACCCATCTCTAATAATCTGTGAGCACTGGTCTTACCAGGAAAGATTCAGCATGTCTGACCTGGCGGCTTGCTTCATCGCGTGCCTCTGCCCAGGAGCCGGGAGCATGCCCCAGAGGAGAGCTGTCGAGTCTGAGCTCACTTCCTCTTCCTCCCGGCATTCTGTTCTGTTTACTCCACCCACAGGGCCAAGGCAGTTCCTTTATTAGCCAATGACCTTCCTCCATCATCCCTGCTTTTTGTTTGTTTGTTTTAGTAAAGTCAAGTTACAGAATGAAAGCAGTGGTTAGAGATATATCCTATCTCTCTAACTTCCCCCACTTCTTTTCAGATTTGTGACGCCTTTCCTTATTTTTGTTATGTGCAAGTATTTATGGCTGATACTTAGACTGGTATAAATGGTATAAACTCTCAGGAGTCTTATCAGTAACAAAAACTGATTCTTCCTTACTGAGCAGACGTTGATATCTTATAGCTTGTTCTTTAGGACGGCACCTTGTGAAATTTCCCTCCATCTACACTGGCATATTGATTGGTATGTTCATTATGCAGGTATTGTTTAGATAGTGATATTGAAAATGTTTCATAGTAAACCCTGTCTCGAAAAACCAAAAAAAAAAAAAAAAGAAAATGTTTCATAGTTACAGCTTTCCTGTCACATCTAGGCTACCCTATCTTGAACAAACTGTCCACAGTTTCCTTGGCATTTCATTAAATATATACTGATTGGGGTATGGCATCCAAGGCACTGATTTTCAGCTGCAGATCTTTGCAATAACCGCCACCTGGAGAGGGGTAAGAGTTACACTTATCTGTGATTATAAAAATAAACTTTGAAGATACAGTTAAAAACTATATTTATTTAGGAAAGTAATAGTAGCAGTTTTTGTTTGTTTATTTGTTTTGGGGGACAGGGTTTCTCTTTAGCTTTTGGTTCCTGTCCTGGAACTAGCTCTCGCAGACCAGGCTGGCCTAGAACTCACAGAGATCCGCCTGCCTCTGCCTCCCGAGTGCTGGGATTAAAGGCACACTGAAGGTGCCCAATCTCTTCTGATCTCGGAAGCTAAGCAGGGTTGGGCCTGGTTAGTACTTGGATGGGAGTAGCACTTTTTGTAACGATGATGAACATTCAGGCCATGGTTAGTTGCTTCACTTTACAGTAACAGATATGAGTTTCCTCCTATTCATAGGTCTTTCAGTTTACGTACAGAGATCTTATTTTCTCTGAAGATGTAAGTGACACTATTTCACCATTTGTGGGTATCTTTTTAGGCTTGCCATTGCTGTAAGATTTGGGTTAATAATAGAAAAAGAATATATATATATATATATATATATATATATATAGTTTTTTTTTTCTTCCCTTGATAGTTTGTGTAGTATGTATCATGTTAGATTCATCTCTTGGGGAAATTCATGAGAAATTGTTGATTATCTGCTGGAGTATTATTTTCTGAAAGAATATTTGTATGTGGGGCTGAAGAGATTATTGGTCTTTAAGAGGACACATTGCTGGTCCAGAGAACCCCAGTTCAATTGCCAGAATACATATCAGGTAGCTGTGCACATGTAATTACAGATTCATGCCATCTTGCACCTCTGACCTTCCTACACACAATCACATACAACACCCTGTCACACAGATACAAACACTACAGTACAATATTTTAATGAAACAACATGTATATTCACTAGCATATAGGCAACCACTTGATTTAAGTGTTAAGTATGAGCTTAGAACTTTCAACACAATTACCATGTTTTACAAATGTTATTTAAATTAAGTGGTATCTAATTTCCATAAGTATTATAATGGTGCTGATTACCCTACTCTTCTTTCTGGTACTACTAAAATGCAAATGGCTGGGCTAGGACATAGGTCTATGTTTAAACATTCCCTATTTGCTTATATCTCCAATGAAGCATTTCTGCTAAAATGAATTACAAGGTATTGCACAGTCCTGAGGTTACATGAAGTTCTCATTTCTGTCTTTCTCTGTTGATCTAAAAACAGCTGTTACTAACATCTACACTAAAGGACACTGAAAGAACAATCTAGGCGCCCTCAAGCAGAGTTGTGAAATAAGTCTAGAATGTCTGCTGTTTTTTTAGTTTCTCTGCAAGTGTGAGGATGCCAGCAAAATTCTGCTTCAGAATAATAATTAGAAGCTGAAGAGGCAGGCATAGTCCTTAAAACTTCATCTTTCCAGGGAGTCAACAAATACGACTTTGCTTGAAGTGAAATTCAGTGTTAGTCTTCCAAGAATTGTTCTTTCTGATCACGAGACTGATGGTTAAAGGATATATCTGTTGAAGTGAGCTTGTAAAGATGACAACAAAATTCGTTTCATAAAATGTCGAGAATATACCTCATGCTGGAGAGTTGTAATTATACTAGTCAGGTATCCTCCAAGGTAAAAAATAGCTTAGGACAAGGACTTCCTAACCCATTTCCTTGTTATTTTCCTGCCATTCTCCAACTGTGGGATCAATATGCTGAATAATGGTTTTATTTTATGTTTTGTAGGCTTGGTTCACTGTATATTATATAAAAGCTTATGTCAGAGGTTTGTTGCAACTATTGGCTGAGCTACAGTGATACAAAATCATCTTCAGGTATTATAAAATTGAAGAAGTAGGGGTTAGGGATATGGCTCTGATGTTAAAGTTTTGGCATGTAAGTCTGAGGATCTGAGTGTTAAGTTCCAGCACTAACATTAAAAACAGAGTACTCACAACTATAACTACAGTACATCTGTAATCAAGAAGCGATGGGGATCACTAAGGCTTGCTTCTTAGAATGATCAAATTAGCAAGCTCTGTCCATGTCAGTGGACATTAAAAAAAGATAGTGGTAATACAATTTTATAATTCTTTTAAGCTCTAACTCTCACAAAGAATCATTTTAAAAATATGGCTGTATATTTTCTAATGGATGCAAATTATCTTGGCAAAAATGCAATACCATATGATGACTGAAGATATTTCCTAAATAATGAAAGTTAAGTTAAAATTTGAATTATGTTCAAATTTGTATTACGTACTCCAGATATGGTTTCTAATGAGATGTTTCCAATATGCCTTCTTTGTTGGCATTTATTGATATTCACAAGTTAAAAATATATGATAAGTAGCTCTATGTATGAGAAGCTGTAGGGAAATGAGGAAAGAATGGACTCGGAGCCTAACCTACTCTACACAGTGAGTTCTATAGTAATCTAGTTTGCATTGTAAATCCCTCTCTCAAGCTAACAAGCAAGACAACAACCAAATACACAGGATTCTGAAGTACTTTCATGTAAGATTCCTCACAGGGACTCTGTAATATACTTGTTTACAAAATGGAGGTATAATTGTGTTTAGTCCTTAATTAAACATAGATATTAAAGTAAAAAATTAAATTTAGTACACAAAATTTTAGTAAATCATAAATGTACTGAGTGTGTTTATGAAAGTAAAATAGTGATAACTGGCATAAATAATGGGTGAAATAAGGTATTAGTTATAGTAGTAGATGAAATATTAATAATTATTGTAAATAAAGTAGATAAGTATTGATAGACTGTTGACAAAGGTTTCTGTCCTGTCCAGTCCCACAGTCATTGAGTCCAAAAGAAACACACAAAAATCTACATTAATTATAAAGTGGTTGGTTTTTTAGCTCAGGCTTTCTTATTATCTAACTCTTACATCCTACATTAACCCATAATTCTTGTCTGTGTTAGGCACGTGGCTTAGTACTTTTATCAGTGAGGCATTCTCATTTTGCTTCCTCTATGTCTGAGTGATGACTGCAGTCTGAGCCTTTCCTCTTCCCAATATTCTCCTGTTCTGGTCGCCCCACCTATATGTCCTGCCTGGCTACTGGCCAATCAAATTTTATTAAACCAATACAACCAACAAATCTTTACAGAGTACAAGACCATTGTCACACAGCAACAGACCACTTGTCATGCTAAATAGTCAAAAATTAACATATACTTTCAAATTATAAATATATTTTTAAATTAAATTTAAATAAAATTTTAAGTAAAATTACATTAATTCACTATCAGTGATTATACAAATTTTTGTCTTATTTTCTAAGCTTCACTGTGAATGATTAACATAAAATCTAGGTAATAATATATAATATGTATACATAGTAAATATATTTGAATACATTTTAATTACACTGTATCTTAAGGATTTTTAGCAGTACAGTATTGCTTTCAAGAGAAAAAAAGTAAATAGTTGTAACAGAATTTGAATGAATTAGCTTATGTGTAAAAAAGAGTTTAGGCACTAGGAAAACAAAGACAGTGTCACATCTAGGCCATTAACAGCACAGTATGCTGCTCATTATACTAATATGTACAATATTGAGAAATCTAAATAAAGAAGAAAATTATTTTTTGTAAATTGGACACTGTAAGCACACACAGAGCATATAATTAATAGACAAAAAGAACTTTTGATATAATGAAAATAATTATTCTTGTTCATAAAAATACTGATGGAAAACTAAGTTAAATTAGCTTTTCATAGAAAAAAGTGGGCTCTAACATTCAGAATTAACTAAAATCCGTATTTTAATGTTGGTGATATGTATAAGAACAACTCTTAATTGCATTGAAGGTAGGCAGTGTTACTTCTTTAAGTTAAGAGTATAATTTACTACACACATGTGCATACACATATGAATAATATATATGTGTGACTAGTCTATATCTAGAAGTAATATATTTCTTATTATTAATTATTTTGCATTCATGGTGGTTTAAATGAGAAATGCTCCCAAAACATTCATGAAATTTGAATATTCTTCATAATGGACTATCACTATTCAAACTTAAGACAGAAATCCTTTCTTTAAGGAGGTTCTAAATCACATTTTTTATCATGGCAGCAGAAAAGCAGCTAATACATTTGCTTTGTCAAGTAAATGGAAAAACCACATGTCATTGTGTTCACTCTGATGATCATGTCTTGAATAATATATATATATATTAGCCACTCCTACTAAATATAGGATCATGAGTGACATCATCACTGTCATATCTGTTCTCAGCAAACAAAAATTTTTATCTGATAGCATTTCATTGGTTGTAAGAAATTATCTTGCTAATCTTCCTATAAATCACATGATTAAAAGAATCCATATAATTTTCTACCTATTGTGCTTTGTGCAATGAATTTCTGTAAGGAATATTTAAAGATATAGGGGTATTCTCTTTCAATACATTGATTTTATATATAAAGATATGATAAATCAAACAGCCCATTTTGGAAAATGTATGACTACATAAAACATAGACTTATGTTTCCAAAGGCCAAGGGAGGATGTTACATATCCTGCCTGCCCTGTATCTTTCTGCCTTATTCCTTTGAATCAATCTCTCACTACATCTTAGTCTCAGGTAGTTGGTCAAAAAGTTCCAAGTAAATGCATGTTTCTGCTTCATGTATTGTGGTTACAGCTGTGCACAGCCACTTACAGCTTTTTACATGAATGCTGAGCATTTGAACAAAAGACCTTATGCTGCTGCGTCATGTGGTTTTGCACAGTGAAGTCATATCATCAATTCCATTTATTTTATTCCTTTTGCTTATATATAGCAATAAAACTATCATTGTTGTTAACACAACTCAATAATCTTGCTAAATTGAATTGCCATTTTAATATGTAAGAATTTAGATTTGTGCCACATCGGATTCTGAGACTCTTAGAGACTCCCATTCAACTATATTAGCATATTTTTCATTGTGTTATTTGCCTCAAGAGAGTAGGGATTGATGCTCACTTAGTGAATTAATACTCCAACTTAAATAAGAGACAATGGGAAGAACTTTGTCCTAGTTCTATCATCAGTGATAGCCCAAGGCAGCTCACAGAAATTAGAAAATATTTTACCTTCCTATTTTCCAAATTAAAAAAAGTTGAAGAGATTTAATATTATTTATTTTATGATACAAACCTGCATAAATATATAAATCAATTGCTTCTAGACTGTTTATAAAATGTCTGTTTATCATCATCACTTTTAGAATATTTCTTTATGAAGACACACTGCATACATTAATAGTTATAATATCTTTCCACTAACTCACACATCCCTCACATTTCCAAACACCAAAGGGAAGAATAAAGAAGACAATAATTCACTTCAGTTTTATCTATAAAATAATTACTTCTCAATTTCCCTAAATCATTTTTTTAATCCTACTGACCTATGGCTTGTTTTTAAGTTATTTAACTTTCAAAAATTCTTTTATTGTTTGAGAATTTCATTCATACTCATAAGTGTTTCTTAATCAAGTACTGGATTCTGGCTGATTTGATTTTGTACAAATCAAGACTATGTAGTCACAGCTTATGAGAGTCTAGACAATCTTATAAGATTTTGTTGCAGAATTCTCTTCCTCTAGATCTACAGTCTTTCTGCTCTCTCTTCCTTAATGACACCCAAGCCATAGGAAAGGTATGCGAATGGATGTCTCTCTTGGAGCTTAGCACTCTGCAGTCTTCTATTCTTTGCACAGTGACGTGTCTGTGTTATTCATCATCTACTGTAAAAAAGACATTTCTCTGGTGAGTGTCAAGAAATGTGCAGATCTGTGCTTACAAAGCTAAGCTCTTTAGGTTTAATTTAATACCATAACCATTTACAGAAAAATATCTTTGGGTGATATTAGAAGTTCTGTACCTAGAAAGCCATGGATTCTGGGCTTATTTAATTGTAGAGGCCATGAGTTCCTTGTTGAGAAATTGGCCTTAAATCCAATCAGAATATAGTTTTTGTTATTTCCATAAGTCTTGTGACACTATTTTATAAGTAGAAACACATTGACAGATAAGTCATTATTATATTTTGCAGAGTTCAAACCCGTAAGAATGCTAATTACTCTTTTTCTCAAGTAGCATGAATAGAACCTTACAGCACTATGGAATATAATATAATAAAGATTCCAAATAAATACCGGTTTTATTTTATTCATGTTCTATTGCACACTCACATGAGTGTGTGGTGTGTGTGTGTGTGTGTGTGTGTGTGTGTGTGTGTGTGGTTTCTTCAGCATTAGGGTGCTACAAGTTCTATAGAGAAACCACAAGCAATGACAGTCACTTATAATGCTGGGGGTGGATCTATGGGAACCCAATAAACAACAACATGATAAAGCCAATGCACACTTGTCACAAAGTTTTTTTTTAAACCCTCTGAAATGTAACAGAGGTACTGCCACCCCATCATTATAGGATAATTCCATGAAAACTTCCATTATGATACTTCTACTGGTATAGATATCTTTATTTTTATAAAAGGAATTTAGAATTACTTATAACTCTCCATTATGTTCTCCTCCAAGTTGCTTTCTATTACCAATGAAATTTAACCCTTCTTGTTCCATTATTCCATTTTCCTCTCCATACCATTTGCTTTCTGCCATTCTTCCACTAAATATCCTCCACACAGACCCTTATTTTCTGATTTCTATGTTTAATTCAATTCAAACATACAACCATAATATACAGAGATGTCCCCTACATATGAGGGAGGACATGTGATGATTGTCTGAGTGTATATTACATGATTCACAATAATTATTTCTAACTCTATTCTTTTACTTTCAAATTTCAGGATTTAACTTTTCTTTAAAATTGAGAAATGTTCTACTGTACGTATGTAACTACATTTTTATTAAGCTTTTATTAATTGATGGACATATAGGCCATTATCATTTATTTTGCTATGAATGAATAAAGCAGTGATGAATGTGGACAGAGTCTTTGTAGGACTATGCATAGTCCTTTGGAAATACGCCAATGACTGGTATGGATGGACCATATGTTATATTTATTTCTGTCTTCCTAGAAACTTCAGACTAGTTTCCATAGTGGCGGCAGCAATTCATATTCTCATCCACAGTGATTAAGGGTCCCAAATTCCCTATAAGCTCACTAGTAATTTTTTTCATGATTTTAGTCATTATGACTGGGTAACGTGAAATATCAAATAAGTTTTAAATTTAGTTATCCCTGCTATGTTAAGATCTTAAGCATATTTTAAAATATTGTGTAAATTGTAACTTTTTATGTCTAAGATTTTTTAAAATAATAAATTTTGTTAATGAAAAATAAATGTTTTAGTTCTTTGCACTTATACTTTTACAAACTCTGCTTAAGTTCCATTCCCAAATTTTTCATTGGTTAATTTGCTTTATTTGTGTTTGGTATTTAGTTCCTTCTGCATTTCTAGACACCAATGTAGTTTAACTTGAAATCATGAAAGGCAAACACTGAAGCAAACTACACATTGTTCAGGATTATTTTGATTATTATGAATCCTTTATGCTAACAGATGTATTTTGTGATTTATTTTTAATTTCTGTGAAGATTTATACTGCAATTTTTGTACGGATTCCAATAGATCTGCTGAGTTTTCTTTTGATAGGATCATCATCAATGATGACTAATCTTGCTTGTCAACTTGAATACAACTGGAATTAACTAAAACTTAAGCAGCTAGGCATACCTTTGAAGGAGCTTTTCTTGAATTAATTAGGGTAGAAATACTCACCCTAAGTCCAGATCGCTTAGAGGGGAAAACTTAGTTTCTGGTAAAAGCCCACAGGAAAGAACATGAAAAAGGAGGAAAATGTTTATTCTTTGCTTGCCCTCACTCTCACTGACAAATTCATTTATCTTGCTCTGGGAACACCACCTTCATGGTATTAGAGCCTATTTCTTAGAGAGTTGAATGTAGAGTGAAGACCAGGTGAAATATCTAGCTTCTTTG
Source organism: Microtus pennsylvanicus (assembly GCF_037038515.1). NCBI lineage: Eukaryota > Metazoa > Chordata > Mammalia > Rodentia > Cricetidae > Microtus > Microtus pennsylvanicus. The sequence goes on from NC_134579.1 coordinate 18,808,125, forward strand.
ACTAAACAACTATGAGATTTTTTTTGCCCCTCTTATCAGGAGAAACTACTTTTGGATTAGCCATACAGTAAACTGTATTGCACTTTAATAAATCCCTTTTAATATATGTGAATTCATTTTGTCAGTTTTATTCTTCTCAAAAGATTTTTGATCTGTTTTTGTCCTGATATCTTCTTTAATTTCATCTTTAATACCTCGAAGTTTTTATTGTACATGTATTTCTTCTTGGTTAGGTTATTTTAAAATATTTTATTTATTTATTTTTATATTATTTTTTATTAGTTTAAAAAATACTAATCCTAATTCCCACTTCCTCCTCCCTTCCTCCCCCTTCCCAGTTCCTCCACATACCCTCCTCCACACCCCCTTCCAATCTTAAGAGAGGGCAAGGCACCCTGCACTCTCCACTACATCTAGGTTGAGCAAGGTATACATCCAAAGAGAATAGGATCCCAAAAAGTTATTACATATGGTAGAGACAAATCCCAGTGCCATTGTCATTGGCCACACAGTCTGTCCCTACTGTCATTTTTTGAGGCTTTTAAAAATAAGATAACTTCCTAGATCCCTTGCCTGTATGATTGTTGTTGTTATAATGGTAAACTAATGTTTTGTTTTGTTTTAGTGGGAAATTTTATCTTGTTGCTCCACTGAACATGTTTATTAACTATAGAAGATTTCTGGAGATTTTATAAATAGTATCATATCAACAGCAAATAAGGATAATTTGACTTTTCATTCTTATTTTCTATTCAATTCCCTTATCTTATTGATCTAGTTAAAACCTCAAGCACTTATTGAAGACTGCAAATCCTTGCTTTGCTCCTGAGTTAATTGGAAATAATTTTATTTTTTTCTCTGTTTAGCATGATGTTGCCTATGCTAATTTTGTATATTGGCATCATTACTTTAAGATATGAACCAACATTCTTGATTATTCAGAATATTTATCAGTATGGGATATTGCATGTTTGTTAATATCTTTTCTTCATTTACTGAAAGAATAATAATTCTACACTTTAGTTTATTTCTGGCATGGATTGTCAGGAGCAATTGTCATGAACTATTGTTGGCCATCACACAGTTACAGCTTATAACAATTGATAATTCAGATGTCATTCACCAGAGAATATATTCTCGATAGACTACTCCATCAGCAAGACTTGTGGACCACTGACTCTGAAAACTGTTTATTTCATCTGTATTTTATTTGTGCAATAAGAGCACAAATAAATATCTCCCCATTGTCATGCCATTTCATGTAATGTGTATATGTAATCTCATGATTACATCTCAGATTTATGGGCACATATTTCTGTGGCTGGAGAGGAAAATTTTTCATTTGGCTGTATAAATCTGGTATATCGAATATATATTAGGCATTGCTTCATAACTAGATCTAATTGTTCCATGAGGACTGCGGACATTTAAAAGTCAGCTTTGTTCCTTTTGACTCTGAATAACTCCACACAATTCGCTTATTTTCACTTCAGAGCAAGTTAAAACTAGACTAAAAGCTTTTTGTAAATAAATCATAAGTTCAAAGCTTTACATTATGCATTTGGTCAGAGTTGCAAATGTCCAACCAGTTACTACAAAAATCAGCCTAAGAAAATCATGCCAATTCTTTGCTTGCCAGTCTGATAACAATAGACCTATATCCCAAAGCTTGTCGGTGTCCCCACTTTTGGTTACAGTTTACTCCTGAAACCTTGAAACCCTTGTGTTACCACAGCAATGCCTCAGCACATAATTGCTTACCCTAGGAAAGTGTTTTTGACCTATGAGAGGTAACAATTCCAATTTTTTATCACTTCAATGCTCCAGTAAGAAGAGTTTTTAGACTAGGGTAAGAAGCTAATATAAAAAGCTACAAATGATTAAAAGTAAGACAAAAAATATAAAATAGAAACAGAAAAATAAAGAAACTGAATCAGAGAAGCAGAGAGTGAGAGATTTATACACCCTCAGGCATACTGAATCCTTCACTGACTGCTGATTCCTCTCTGAAGCCTGGGCTGTCCTGGCTTTGCTGCAGACCTGCAAAGGCTGTCATCACTGGATCACAATGATTGACTTGTATTTGTCTAATCATTCCTCCATTTTTTTCATTATTTTGGTTTGTTTCTGTTTTATTTTTTTGTGGTAAAACTCCATAATTAGAAGAAACTTTGAGAATAACTGTTTATTTCCTTTAATAGGTTATAGGCAGTCTTTGATTGAAGCCGGGATGACAATCAAGTCAGGAACTTTGAGGAAGTCATTGTTACAGAATCTGTGGAATGCCTTCCTTCACTGGTTTGTCCAATATGTCTTGCTCAGCTGCCTTTCTAATAGAGCGTTGAGTTTATGTTTTCTTTTTAATCTCTTTATGGCTTAAATATGGTTTGCCCTAGGCATTAAGAAACTAATCTTTTCTTTACAAGTAATATTCACTTATAAGTGAGTACATACTGTGTTTGTCTTTCTAGATTTGTGTTACACACTAAGAATGATTTTTGTTTCTTTTTTTAAAATTGTTATTATTTTTATATATATATATGTAGTAAGGAGCGGCGGGACGCCTCCCGCGACGCTGGCTCCTGGCCACCTGGCTAGCTTATGCCCCAAAATAATTACATGGAAACTGTATTCTTTTAAATACTGCCTGGCCCATTAGTTATAACCTCTTATTGGCTAGCTCTTACATATTGATCTAACCCATTTCTAATATCTGTATTGCCACTTGAGTGTGGCTTACCGGGACGAGTCTAACAGGCATCCATCTCAGAGAGCAGAGTCATGGTGACTGCCTGACTCAGCTTCTTTCTCCCAGCATTCTGTTCTGTCTACTCCGCCTATCTAAGCTGCTATTCTATCAAAAGGGCCAAGGCAGTTTCTTTATTAACCAATGACCTTCCTCCATCACATATATTTTTATTTAAAGTTTACTTTTCATTTTTTATACCAACCCCAATTTCCCCTCCTTTTCTCCAGCCCTTCATCTCCTCCTTTTCATCCCTATCCATTCCTCTGAAGGGGTAAGACCTTCAGTAGGGAGTCAACAAGGTCTGGAAGACCAATTTGAGGCAGTACCTAGCACTCCCAATCCCCACATTAAGACTGAGCAAGGTATCCTACCATAAAGAATCTGCTCCAAAAAGCCAGTTCATGAAGCTTGGGTAGGTACCGGTGCCATTGGTAGTCCCCAGCCAAGAGATCAAGCCACATAACTATCATGCACATTGTTGGCAAATTTCATGATATCTTTGCTTTTTAAATCTGAGTCATACTCCATTGTACCAAAGCACCACATTTTCTTTATCTATTCTTTGGTTGAGGGGCATCTAGATTATTTCCAGGTTTTGACTATTACAAAAAATGCTGATATGAACATAGCTGACCAAATGTCATTGCGGTATTATTGAACATCCTTTGTGTATATACACAAGATTGGTAAAGCTGAGTCTGGAGGTAGATTGATTCCCATGGGAGGTCTTACTTTTTTGAATGGAGATGAGGTAGGGGTGGATGGGGGTAGAAGGAGGTAGGAGGATGGAACAAGAGTAGAGGAGAGAGGGAAAACTGTGTTGCTATATAAAATAAATAAAAGATATTTAATGAAAAATTAAAATAACTTTTCCAATTTGGATGAGTTAGATTTTGGAAATATGTGGTTAGAGCATTTTATATTTTATTGTTGTCTTTTTGAGCATCTACTATTTAATATTTGAGCTTATTAATTTGAGATTTCTCATACTTTCCCTTAATTTGAGCATTTTACTACTCTTTTTAAAGTGTAAACTCTTCATCTCATTGATACTTTGTTTTGTTGTTTTTCATTTCTACATTTCTACTTTATTGACTTTAAACTTGAGTTCATTGTTTCTTCATCTCTACTATTTTCAGGGTTGTTTCTTCATGTTTTTCTAGCCTTTGATGTACATTATTAAGTTATTTAGTTGAAATTTCTCAAGTCTTTTGGTTCAGGTGCTTCATGAAACAAATTGTCCCCTTAGGGCTGCCCAAGGGTGTTGTTGTGTTTTGTTTTTATTTCCATTTCATTCTGAAATTTTTGAAATTTCTTTCTTGATTTTCCCCTGGTGGATATTATTATTCAGTTATGTGTTATTTAGTTTCCAAGAGTTTTTAACTTTTTGTAATTTCTAGAGCCCGTTATTGCCAGCTATGGTCAGATAGAATGTGGAATTCTGTTTCAATTTTTCTATATTTGCTGATACTGCTTTATGTCCTTGTGGTGGTTATTTTGGAGAAAGTCATATTGGTTGCTGAGAATAACATTTGTTATTTTGGCTCTTTGTACAAAATACTATGATTCAAAATTTTATCTTCCTTAAATATCTAAGTGTCATGATGTTGAGAAATAAGCTTCAAATGTAAGTTAGAAAAAAATAAAAACTTAGAAAAAATGAAGAAAATCTAAATATCAGAAAGGCTCATTTTCATTTTTGTGAAGGTTCTACATAGATCATAAAAGATATTTTCACAATAAAATTGTTTCAGTGAATATTTTTCTTATTCTTGATAACATCACACTCTGTCATGAGTGGATTTTACATATGTATATATAATGATGTTTTGACTCCATGAGGATGTGCTCTACAATCAAGTTCAGTTTCATTGAAATATTGAAACCTCAGTAGACAGCACTTACTGAAAATAAGACTGACATCACCAGCCCATTCCACACACCATATGTCACTGAATGGCCTCTACTCCCTGCCAAAATGTAATTTAAAGCAGTGACCTAGAAATAAAAGACTACATATACCATTACCAATCAATCCCCTGAGTCATTCAGTCTCCACTCAGCAATATTTTAATAAATCATTTCCGTTTATATTGATGAGCTGTTAATGCAAATTGTAAGTAAAAGGACAGTTGAATTTTATTAGCAGAGACATTAATATATAATGTTATACCAAAAATTCCATACTGTGCTCACTATGACACAACATAGCTTACTCAAAAGATGAAGGGACAAAATACCAGCAATTTGTAAAATTTATTATACTTATTAGTAAACATTTTACAAAGTACCATATCTTTTTTTTTAAATTTTTTTTATTGATAAAAGGAGGATAAAGAAAAGAAAAAAAAACAAATTTCCACCTCCTCCCACCAGCCTCCCATATCTTTTTTTTATAAATGTTTATGTAACGTAACAATAAGAAGATTTAGTGATAGTAAGAGTTTTCACTTCTAGTCATGCTTTATTGAATTGAAATCCAAAGCTTTATTTTTAAAATTCTGGATTGACTGAATACTATCTAATGCTTTATTTAGCCAATTTTCTTCTAATATATTCTTGATTCATTAGAAAAAAAGTGACACCAATTAGATGAAAATTAGTATTTTAGAAGCCTGGGGGTCATGTTACATATCACTAAATTTTTTTACAATTCCACTATAACTCTTACCAGGCTCTCCACATAATTTGTTACCACTTTATGATGGGACAATTATACATATGTGATATTTAGAGTCTGACTATTGTTCGAATAACAATATCACCTGAGACCTTGATAGAGATGCCAATATTTAGACTCTACATTAAAATATTACATTACAAAACTAAAGGTAAGATCTTCTGACCTGCTCAGATAAGTCTGATGGGGCATTGGATTCATGTTCTCATTTGGAGGGTCTTATATAAATTTGTTTTTAATATTGATGCCTAGATTCCATGCACTGATAAAGAACACAGACAAAAGGAGAACAAAACAAGTTCTGAAATTTTCATTATCAACTCAAGAACCTTAAGACCAAGTTCTCAGCACAAAGCAGATTTATTTGTCCCAGATTTATAGTAAACAGGGTTAAGGGACAAAGACAGAGGATAGAGGATGGGAGTGAAGGGGCATAAGGATAGTGGTCCTGGATGGACAAGACTACCTCTGGGTAGAGTGCCGACATGTGGCAAATAAAAAAAAATGGCAATTTATAATGCACAAGGAGACATCCCGTGTTAGGATGAGGTGTTTAATTTTAATTGGGCATACTATTTAGGTAAGGCAAAGCTATCTTTTGATTGTTTGATTTCAGTGCTTTGGGAGATGGACCTTGGTAGTCAGCCTTAGAAGGAGGAAATGGTCAAATCAGGGAGTAGACCTTGGGGGCAAGCTTTAGGAATGGTCTTAGTGAGGCAGAGCAAAAGGGAGAAAAGGGCAAGGCCTACAAGAAGCATGCTCATCCAAACTGACTAGGCTCCCACAAAGCCAGAACATGAAGTAGGATCAAGCCAGTTTGGATGTCCACCTTCCTAGACATGGACAGAGTGGGGAGGACCTTGGACTTTCCATAGGGCAGGGAACCCTGACTGCTCTCTGGACTGGAGAAGGAGGGGGAGAGGAGTGCAGGGAGGGGGAGAAAGGTGGCAGGAGGGGGAGGGAAATGGGAGGCTGGAATGAGGGGGAAACTTTTTTTCCTTTTCTCAATAAAAAAAAAATTTAAAAAATTAAAAAAAAAAGAACCATGCTCACCACACTAAAGCTGGTCAAAGTCCCTTCAGTTTCTCCCATAGGTCCTGTGTTCTGTCTAACTGTAGGTTCTTGTCTCTAAAATAGGTTCCAAATTTAAGTTTCAACTTGTGGGATGAGCCTTAAAGTCATTCAGATGGTGTTTATCTACAACCTGACATTTGTGCGACTAATGCATCAATTGCCATGCTTTGCCAAGATAATTGTTATTATAGCTCATAGTATTCAGATGGGTAAGAATGGAGATGACTTTTCTACTCTGGTAGACTAGACAGCTACTACCAAATAATGACACAGACATTTATTGGTTATGAATGCTCGGGTTTAGCTTAGGTTCTTTTGTTGTTGTTGTTATTATCTCTTATAATTTAATTTAGCCTGTTTCTCTTCATCAGTATTTTGTCTCTGTACTTTTTACCTTTATTTCATTATGTATGTCCTACTTTTACTGCTCCACTGTGTCTTCCTGCCTGGCAGCTGTCTGCCTGCATGGCCCTCTCATTTGAGCTGAGATTCCTCCTCCTACATATTCTTCCTGCCCACTAGTACCATCTGTTCCTTTTTTAGCTATTGGCTATTCATCTTTTTATTAGACTAATCAGGAGTCTTAGGCATGCAAAGCAACATTTGTTTACATTACTAAACAAACAGCATAAACAAATGCAGCACATCTTTACATCATTAAACAAATACAGCATAATCAAGTGCTATAAACCTTTGCATAGTTGCCTTTACATAGTTAAAGTAATATTCTGCAACATAAGCAAAATCTTTACATAGTTAAAGTAATATTTTACAACAATATAAGGTTTAAACTCAACATCAACACTAGGCTATTTATTTGTAAAATTGTATGGGAGAGTCACTGTTGTCCCATTGCAGGGGATTTCCATTTAAGTTCTTTTCATTCATGTGTCCTCTCTTCTTTAAAAGAAAAATTAATAGCAACATCCAGAGCATAAAGTAAATGCTGAAATAGTCATATCAATAAAGATTTTGTGTATAAATTTGGCCAGATTCCTTAATGAAACACAGGAATGTACTAATTTCTATTCTCTTTTCCATTTTCTAGTTTTTTCGACTGTCTCAGGATATTCAGCTTTATATTGTATATTCATTCTCTGAACAAAACTTGCCTTCAAAACAATGCATCACCAAAACCATCAATATGATTTAAAAGAAAAGTGATCACACTATGATACAAACTCTTCTATTAACAAAACCATATATTATACTTACATAAGGTGCCTGGGCCAGGAAGTGCTCGCCTTTAATCCCAGCACTTGGGAGGCAGAGACAGGCAGATCTCTGTGAGGTCGAGGCCAGCCTGGTCCACGAGAGCTAGTTCTAGGACAAATTCCAAAGCTACAGAAAAACCTTGTGTCAAAACAAAAAACAAACAAACAAACAAAAAACAACCAACCAAAGAAACAAACAAACAAAAAAAACCATAAGATGCCTGGTGTATAGATGTATATTTGAGTACCTAGAGATATTCATTTTTAAATTTTAAAGAATTTGTTTCAGTTTTTTTTTGTTTTTATTCATGTCAGTTTAAGTTTGGTTACATAAACAAGCTCCTTTGCACAGTCTATCCTTTTGCTTTCTTATCATAAGATTCGTGTGATGATTGAAGAACAGAATTAACTTTTTGCTGAATCTGAAGAAGAGTTTGCCAATTCCTTCACTACTAAGTAAATATGCTCCTCTCAAATACAGCAAACTGATATATAATGATGAAAAGAAAAAAGAATCCTCAAGATCCAATTGTCAACGAAACCGACTCCTAAGGTAAGATGCCAAAAATGGCTGTCTATGCTGCATTTTCTGTTGGTCACTTCATGTACCAAACAAAGTGTCACAATCTTTTCTGGGCTTGCCAGAACAGAGAGAGCCGGAGAGCAGCTGGATCATCAGGAATTGGTGCATAAAGTAAAAAAGGGATGGCTGATATACACCAAAACAGACATTAGGTTGCATCTAGAGATCACAGCAAGCAGAAGTGGTATCCGGTGCATGCATCAAAATGCACTTGTTAGAGCAGAGTTGTCATTACATTGCATGCTTCTATATTTCATGCAGTTATGTTCTCCAGTGTCAGTTAGCCAAGGTAATTAATGCTTGCACAGTACACAGACAAAATTAGAAGAATAGTTTACCCAAACAACCAAAATTGAAAACATTTGGCAGGTGGTACATTTTCAACCCTGTTGTGTTAAAACTAGTTAAAAACACTGTGTGTTCAATATACACTCACTAAGCGAAGCAATGGTTGATCCTAAAGCAAAATTGGAAAAATGGGAAGGTAATGCTCAATCATAGGAATGCCATTGTGGCCCAAGACATAGTATTTTGTGGTCCAAGATAAGTATTTTCTTCATAACTGCATTTTACTTTTATATACTAAAAGTGCTCAATAATGTGCTAAGTGGCATTCTACTAGAACATTTATTAACTGTGGTTATTTACTTAGCTCACTTTCTTTTCACTCTGCTGATTAACTAAAGCTTAACACTTCTAGTATTTTATAGTCCAATTCTTTCCAACATCACATTTCAGCCAGCTCTTAACACATACTATAAAAATACTCATATTTCAAGTATTTCTAATGGAGTTATCCTAAGTAGAGCAATTTCTCTCTTGAGGATTATAACACTACTTGATTTAATTAAACCAATCAAATTAAAGTAAATGGTGGTGTAAGCCCTGGAGGAATGTATCCTGCAGTTATAGAAACTGCCGATGCAGAGATTGTATACTACATTTGATATACTTTCAGAACGTACTTCTCAGAAAGGTATTCAACTGTATATATAAAAGTAATGCTGACTTTCTAAAGAATTCAATTAAATTAAAATGTTTATTTAAAAGTAAAAATTCTTTAAACTATTATTTCCTAAGTTTTGACTATCTATAAATAAATATAAAAACAAATATAGGAATTTTTAAAAGTTAAGAAAGAGTTTTACTGTGTTATTTGTACTTTCAAACTCTGATGTAGTTTGAGGTCACCTCTCTGCTTGAGAATGAATAGATCATTATCACAATGGAAAAAATCTAGTAGACCTTGCTTTATAGCATTAGGTATTGATAAAATGGTAATATTAAAATCATAAAACAAATAATGTTGGAATATTTGCTTTATTCTATCCTCATGTTCTCAAAAATCTAGCAAACTTTAATTACCATTATTATTCTTGCACTTAATATTGAACAAGGATTTTTCAGAGAACTCTATAATACGTACAATTATGAATATTCCCAACTAGATGGTAGGTGTAAAGACGAATTATATTAACTTATAAATAAGTATAAACCAATGATAATATGCTGACTCTCTATTTTGTACTCTTTTTTATAAGAGGAGTACAATTGAGTGGGCACAAGTGAATGTTCAATATGTTCATATGTGAGGGATACGTCTGTATGTGTATGTGGTGCATTTTTATCCCTTTGTGTCTGTGGTTATGTGTGATGCATTTCATGTCCATGTGTGTGGAGACTCCATCTGAACCACTCACACTGGAGGTTAATCCTGTCCAACAAACCCTGTCACAAAAGTATCATTTTAGACTCTTGGGTAGTGAATGAATTTGTGAAGTAGCCCACTTAGAGCACAGATAAACCATGGCTTCTGGGGCAGCTACTAGCTGTCACTCTTACCGCTATCTAAAAGAACTATTTGAAGTGATGGGCCATGCATCAGGCTTAGATAGAAAAGAAATTGACATCAAGAAGTTGTAAATAGATCAAAAGTTAAGGGACAGATTGAAAGCTTGGAAATCCCAATAAGACTATAAAGCAGTTATAGTGAAAATTGCAGAAAGACAAACCTCAAAAGACATGATTGCATGGAAATAATGGGATATTGATCTTTAAGGCTCAGAAATGGTCATTGTATCTTTCTGGGCAAAAACATTATACATGACGGGCTGGTCACCATGACCCAAGCTGTGAGAAATATTGCAATTAGCCTTTTTTTCTCTCTCTTTGATGTATTTTCAGTTATTGGTAAAAGGTCAAATGAAGTCAAGATGTGTATGGAATTTGTAAACAAATGTGGTATGGCAGATGATAAGTTGGTAGGTAATTGAAATTCATGGTTCCTGTACTTTCTTCCACCCAGTTAGTGAGTCAATATGGAAAATAAAAAAAAGTCTACATGGACATGCCTTCTGGATTCTGATTTCTAAATATACATAAATATTTTTTTTATTTTTCAATTTCGAAGCAAATTAATATTGACTCAACATCTTTCCTGTTTATCTACATCTAATGCACCTTTTCCCATCCAGTTGTGACATAGTAGCTTGTTACTTTAAAGCTATTCATTGATCCTTTCTCTTTAGTGTGAATACATACTTTCATCTGCTTGAATTTACATTTTTCTTTGCTTCAACCATCCTTATTTTTATTTCTCAAATATTTCTATAGCATTTTTCTTATTTATTCAGCCTCACATTCCTCCTCTTTTGACCACATGCTGTTCCCTGTGCAAGGAATAACACTTTTTTTTTCTTTTTATTTATTTATTTTGGTTATGATACACTTGCTAATGTTAAGGCATTAACAGAAATTTCTGAAATGTTTGTTAAACTTTTGTTTTCTTTCCTAAAGCATTGTCTGTTTCTTTTTATAATACTATGTGAACTTATAACATGAGAAATATGACACATAAAAACTCATTCTTTTTTCTGGCTAATTTAATACATACCTAGATGTGGATTTATCTTATTCCAGAGTATAATATGTTTGGTTGTTTTGCACCGTATATTTATTTTTTAAAATATATCATGGCAAATCTTGCTTCTATTTTCAATCATATTTTAATAATCATTTGTATTTTGCTTCTAAATCCTTGAGAAAGGTTTTGTATCTAATACATTTACAGTATCTTATCAGAATAAAACTTATCTGATTTCATTTAAACAGAACTTTAAAAAATTCCTCATAGCATCATATATTCACATTACAAATAATCCATTTTTATTTATTTTATTTTTAATTATTTTATGAATAAAAATTTAATAACATTTATGATCATTCTATTGATGTGGAATTCCCCTCCATATGCTATAAATATATTTTATTGTCATTGATTAATAAAAAAAACTGCTTTTGGCCAATGGCTTAACAGAGAAAAGCCAGGTGGAAAATCTGAACAAAGATCTACATGTAGGGAGTAGGCAGAGTCAGAGAGATGCCATGTAGCTGCCTAAGGAGAAAACAGTTGCCAGAGCCCACCAGAATCTTGTGGGTAAACTGATGTGGGAGTGTCAAATCAATCTGTTGCTCTCATTGGTTAATTAATAAAGAAACTGCTTGGCCTGATAGGGTAGAACATAGGTGGGTGGAGTAAACAGGACAGAATGCTGGGAGGAAGAGGAGGTGAGCCAGACGCCATGCCTCTCTTCTCTAGGGCAGACATGATGAAGCTCCGACCCACGATGGACATAGGCTAGAATCTTCCTGGTAAGCGCACTTCATGGTGCTACACACACTAATAAAAATGGGCCAAGCAGTGTTTATATGAATACAGTTTGTGTCTTATTATTTTGGGGAATAAGCTAGCCAGGCATCTGGGAGCTGGGTGGCAGGAACACAGCCCGTAGCTCCTTCTGCAGGTAAACCACAAGCCTTGAGATAAAATACAAAATAATAGCAATGGGTGGATTTAAGATGTAAAAGCTAGCTAAAAATATGCAAAAGTTAATAAGTCAAGCAGTGTTTAAAATAATTAAGTTTCTGTGCAATTTTTTCTAATCTTGGCAGTGAGGAACAAATGAGCATTCTCCACATACACTCTATAAAACTCAATTATTGTAATAGATGCCAACTTTATAGATGTTAGACAGCATACATAACTATTTTCTAGAAGTATAAAATTATTTACAATTGCATATATGTAAGAATAAAAATGTTTGATTATGGTTTTAAATTTTCATTTCATTTTGTGTGCATGTTTTGCCTGCATAAATATATGCATCATGTGTATTCTGGTGCACCTAGAAGAGTACAGGATACAACTTCAGATGACTTGGAACTGCAGCTTCAGATGGTTATTGTCCACCATGTGGATGTAACATAAGGGGCCTGCTCATTGGGGTTTCTGTCCCGCCCGATACCCCACAGCCATCAAGCTCCAAAGAAAATCACACAGAGATCGCCATAAGTTATAAAACTGATTGACCCATTATCTCAGTCTTCTTATTAGCTCTTGTAGCTTATATTAACCCATTATTCTTATCTATGTTAGCCACATGGATCTGTATCTTTCTCAGAGTGGCAGTTCACATGTTGCTTCCTCAGTGGTCTGGGCTGGACTGAGAGGAATGGGCTTCGTCCTTTCCAGCATTCTCCTGTTCTCATCTCCCTGCCTCTACTTCCTTTCTGGGTGACGCACCTATAATTCCTGTCTGGCCAATCAGCATTTTATTAAAATACATGATTGACAGAATACAGATAATTCTCCCGCATCATGTGGGTACTCAGAACTAAACTTGGATCCTTCACTTGACTGCTTGTGGAGCACCTTCTCGTAATCATTGAGCTATCTCTCCAGTTCCTGATTAACTTAAATTAAAATTTAATATGAATAAACTAAGAAAAGTGGGTTAATTTTAATTTCAACTTTGACTTTATTTTGACATTTATTGTATTTTCATATGTTTTGCTTTTATAGATTATTTTTATATGTTGGCAAGTCTAAGGTGGATATTTGTCTGTCAGCATTGGTACAGTCAAGTATGTTTTTTGCCTTCTATTGGAATTATTGTACTGATCATTATGTTTTATCTCATTACTTTCTGAGGTGAAAATAAGATTCCATTATACTTCTTAATAATCTTCAAATAATCCTGATGATTTTTTTTCTCTTAACCCTGCCTCTTCAAGTATGTCACTACTTATGCATGCATATTTAAACCAATATTTCTATTTTTTTCAAGACAGAGTTTCTCTGTGTAGCACTGGTTGTCTTGGAACTCATTCTGTATACCAGGCTAAACATGAACTCAGAGATTTCCTGCATCCTGAGTTCATTAAAGGAATGTGCCATCACCACTCAGTTTATATGTTTTCATTGTCTGTATAAACTTTTCACCTCATAATCAGTCAGTCTTCATAATTTTGTTTTTAATTTTCAAAACTCAACATAAAGCACAAATATGCTTAATATAAATAACACTAAAATCACTAAGCACTTGAAAACTATGGGCCTGAATTTCCAGTTTATATATTTCCACAATTAGTGTTCTATGATATAGCACACTTTTCTAACTTAGATATTTAAAGTAAAAATAAAGTACTAAACAGGATCTATCATCAGTAAGAACTAGGTCTTGCTAAAATACATCAAGTGTTTCTTGTGTGAATATTTGCCTGCATTCAATGAAATGGACAGGTCTTCTAAGATTTGCCATCGTTTCATGATCACTGCATTTTAAAGCTGTTTTAAGATGTTTAAAAAGGAGAGAAAGTTCTTTTAAAGAGTCATGAAGGACAATGTAATTAGTGAAGTCTCTAATGAGTTAAGTTTTTAGAAGTGTACTTTCCTGTGACATCCTATTGAAACACCCAATTAAGAGATAATTAGGATAAATCATACTGAGAGAGGAGATAACCTCATGAACAGACCATCCCATTTCACATGAAACTTTCAAGGTGACTCCTGGAGAATGTTTGGAATCATAGATATGAATAAAAAGTGAGGTTAATTTTAATGTTAGCAGATGTAAAGTATATCATTTAAAAACTAATGTGTACATTTTGCAAAATAATATATTTAACCAAAAATATCCCAAAATTCAATAGAAAATTATTTATCCAGTAGTCATGATCAGTACATTTTCTTTCAGGTTCACAACTCATTTGCTCATCATTCACTTTTTACCCCACTCACTTTTACAGTGAATATGAACAGGGCACCAAAACATGACCACAGGTTAAGTTATAGGTTTGCAATTCTTTAGAAATATGTATTAAATATTTATTTTTGACATTTCAAACTACAGTAGCAAGAATGTACTATAAGAACAATTTGCCTAAAAAAACTGCCATTTGAACCAAAATTCACATATAATTGTGTTAGATGTACCATTAAATCAAAAATTATCTCAAACTTTTAAATATAATTTAAAGTCATTTACTGTAATCATTATAAATATATCTCTTATAAAGTACAAGTGTGAAAGGAAATTTGTCTTTATTTGACATATATAAGCACCAAGACATTTAAGGTACATCTTATATTGCTTTGTAAATAACTTAGGCCATCACAGAAAAGAACCATGCACATTAACATGCCTATTTGTTAATTTGTTAGTAGTCTTACCTGATAATGGGAAAGAAACAGAATATGTTTTCTATCTGGAATATTGAAGTCTTCATTTGGAACATAATTAGAAAAATTACTCCAAGTTAAAATCTGAATTTTTAGTTTATTATTGATTAAAGGTCAGTTGTCCTAGATAATATTTTGTCAAAATTCAATTATATTCAAAATAAGCTTTAATGGAGGTGATTATAACTGTACAAAACATGTTTTATATCTGCAAATAAGATAGCTTATTGCAATAACTTGTATTATTTTCTAATCTCCTGCCCTATCTGCTTTTCTATTTTATGAGTAAACATATTGATAATGAAATTTTAAAATCATAATTAATTCCTTTAGTCCTCTACCAATTATTTTATGAAGTTCCTAGGGCTGGAATTTCTTCCTTCCTTCTAATGGCAACCCTTGCCCTATTTCACTGTAACAGGAGATGAAAACATGTATATAGGTATAGAGGAGGGTGCTCTTTGGTTGCCAGCTCTTCAGCCCCAAAATAATCACAAAGAGACTATATTATTTAATTTACTGCTTGACCCATTTGCTCTAACTTCTTATTAGCTTACTCTTACATATTAACCCATTTCTAATAATCTGTGTATTGCTTCATTGCTGTGGCTTACCTGTTAAATTTCTGTCTGGTTCTGGTGGGGCTACATGGCTTCTCTCTAACTCCTTCTTCTTTCTCCCAGCATTCAGTTTAGTTTTCCCCACCTACTTCTGTTCTGTTCAGGCCCAAGACAGTTTCTTTATTAATCACTGGTATTCATATCATAAAGATGGGAATCTCACATCATATAGATATACACAGTATTGTCAAAACTTCTCATGAATTCAGGAATATGTGTAGAACTGAGAGCAGACTGATGATGTGTATTTGGTCATAAGGCATATGGCCACCTGGTAGCCTTTGAAAGTTGCTCTAATGAGCTGGGTGACATGTCCTGCTCACAAACCCTTTCATGGCTCTCTCCTTCCTGCTTCAAAAGAAACATAAGAGTTTCAACATGAACTCGGAGGCTGAGAGTCAAAGAATAATAATTTTTGACTTGTATCTTCCTTAAGGTAAAGTGTTATATCACACACTCTATTTTCTATCTATCTATCTATCTATCTATCTATCTATCTATCTATCTATCTATCTATCTCTATCTATCTATCATCTATCTATCATCTATCTATCATCTATCTATCATCTATCTATCATCTATCTATCTATCTATCTATCTATCTATCTATCTATCTATCTATCTATCTATCTATCTAGTTATTTTAGTTGAAATAGTAGTGGAGTGATTTTTAATGTCTTTTATATAGAATATATATATATATACATATATATATATATATACACACACAAAACTCTTTCACTGATACATGGCTACACCATAAAATTCTATCCTTTAGCACTATACTCATAGTTCCTTTAATTTGTCTTACGATTACATTATGTGAACTATCCTCTAATAAATCATATGAATTTTATGATTGGTATGTCACTATATTTTAAGTTCTTAGAGATCTTACGTATTTCATTTTCTGGTGTTCTTCTTGAACAGCATGTAAGATATAAGTATTAGTTACTATTTTTGAAAGAAGGTAGAGAAATAAAGAAAGGAAAAGAAGGTGAAAAAGTTATATGTAATAACTATGAAACTGAACTATTTTAAAACAATACATTTTAATTACAAATATATTGCAATAGGAACAGAAAAAATAATAGTATCATAAACGTATTTGGACTGACTGAAAATTCATATAGATAGATAGATAGATAGATAGATAGATAGATAGATAGATAGATATAACTAAGACTTAAACCTAGCAATTTCAATTGGAAATTGAAGGTTGGTAGTGATGTGAATAATGGCTAAGTTAGGAAAACTGGAAATAGTACACTATTTCAAAGTAAAGGGTCATGAGAGTAAGATGTTAAACGGGAAGTGGAGATTGTTTAAGTGGAGGATATCTGAAATAGTAACTTTACCACCTTCTATTTTCAAGCAATGGCTGTGTCTAATATTTGACTCCAAAGTGAGCAAGTAGAGTGGAGGAAGTTGAGAGGGCAAAATGACAATTGAAAGCAACATCTAACAAGTGATTGTCATATTTGGACGATGGATACTAGACCTGTAAATAAGAAACTCAAACCCTTATTAAAGAAAATAACAAACACCAGTATTAGTAAAATAACACAATGATTGAAATGAATGAAAAAAGAAAAGTATTTAAACTTTAAATAAAATATGAAAATATTTAACTAGTGTTTAAAAAGAGAATTTTCAGAAGAAAAACAGTAAGCAAGAATAAACTTCTGATGACCATTGCATCTTTTGAAGAAATTCATAAATGATTGTGAGGTTTATGATGTATATTGTCAGACTAACATGATGATCGTTTTGGATAGATTATGTAGAGGAATGCTACAATAATGTTGGGTCTAATAAAGGAAGACTCATCAAAGCTAAAACCCTCATTGGCATGAAGTAAATGTAGAAGTTCCCCGAATTTGTAAATGATCATCAGTACCACAGAGATAAAATTCAAGGTCCAGGTAGGAGAAGCAATCTGTCCAGGGTCTAACAGCAAATAAATCTTGGAAACAATTTTTTCACAATATTTTATGCCTATAGATTTATCATGCACCTTTAATTCAGTGTAAGTAGTTATAAACTGCACTACAACTACAGATGATTGACATTCAGAATTCATTCTTTATTAGTACTGTTCTCTTGGGACTATAGCTAGAACAAAATTTGCTAAAATATGTCATAAAGACTTACAGAGTGACATATATAGTATTTGATTATAACTGTGCTTTTTGTGCTATACTTTTAATTATTTTTTTACAAACAGTCTTTGAACAGTATTTAATTTACCTGAAACCCAGCTCACTCAATTAAATGACAAAGAAATGCTGTCCATTTTTGTAAATGATGGAACTAAGCCACCTTGAGAAGGCCTGGTAAAACTAAGTATGGTAAGAAGTTAAATCATGCTTAAGAAACAACTTCACCAAACAAGTTGCAGCTACCTGGTGAGTTCAAAAATCTTCTGTAGTTGAATATGCACTTTTCTTCAGAAGAATATTTCAGAATCGTTCACTGAGATTGTTTACGCCTCACCGTTCAGTTGCAAAACACAAGTCCATGCCTTGAATGTAATATTCCCTTAGCTATATCATGTGGCCATTGCTTTCACTCAACTTAATTATGTGCCCCAATACAGTTTCATGGCACATTTAGCACTCCCATTATGGTGGAACTGCAAATTGAAACAGTGCTCAATTAAAAGTACCTGGTCTTTCTTACTCTCTCATGAACATTTTAAATCTCCCATCATCCCTGCCTGTATTTTCTTATTACAGAGCAAATCTTCCATAAGCCTGAAGTGAGACATTCTAGACATTGTTCTATACTGCAAAAATATCTATTGGTACTATGTGAGGTATGTACTTGTGACTGACCAGGGAACACACTTAACTGTAATATGTAGACAGTGCTTATTTTTGGACAGATCCAGTCTTAGTGATAAATATTATAGTTACATTGACTGTATTAAGTTATCAGTCACTCTTGAAAGGGTCATCTGGATATGGATCCTCATTATAGAGATACCATTGCACTGGAACTCTAATTACAGGTGGTTACATCCACACTGTGAATGGAGCAAATCAAACTCAACTAATCTAAAAGATCTTCTTCCCTGTGCTGTTAGACATTGAACCAACTCTCCCGCATCATTTCTTATTTCTGTATGAACTATCAAACAAATATTATTTTAAGGATAAATATAAATTTTCTAAGACCAAAAATAATCCAAGATTATGAAATAATATGCTGGTGATGTAAATCTGCTTTTAGGAGTCTTCCTAGGACACGTTATATAAGTAGGGAGGAATTAATTCAAATAGGGGTGAATTAGAATGTCAGTCATTTCTTTTTTCTGAGAAATTTTGAACTTCATGACTAATATTCCCACCATAATGTAAACATTAAATTTAAACATTAATGACTTTGTAGAAGTAAAAATCTTAAGTTTTCATTATCTTCTTACACTATCTCAAAAACTCATTGTAATTGTGATAACCTCTGTGTAGATTTTTGTCATTCTTAATGAATTGAAATAATCTTCATTTTCAATTATCTTCAGAAGATAGCAATATAATCACAACTGTAACAACAATCAAATGAAATCACTCGCTTGACTGTTAGCAAAGTTAAAGGATGTGAAATTTGGAATAGAATCTTGACACACTAATTCGAATCAAGGCATCTTAGATTTTGATGTCCCTGAGCAATAAGAAAGGAAATAATATGAACAGCTGTTCACAAAACTACTCTCTACCCAGAATCATTAAATGATATTTCCATAGGAAAATGGAGAATTCCACACTATCATTTTGCATACTTGCAAAAAATGAGAAAAATGTTAACACAGAGAGAAGTGATGTGTAAGCTGAGTTTGAGATAAAGTATAGAATTAAGTAAATAAGAGCAAACATGAAAAATCATCCTGCATTAAAGCTGGTCAGAACAATAATTCCAATTTAATAAGTGCTTAAGAAGTAATGGTATAAATGGCTACAAAACAAGTCAGTGACAAAGGCTAATAAAGGAATATTTGGATTAGTTTAGGCTTCTCCATGAGAGTTAGAAATTTATGTGTATTTAACAAATATAGCAGAATGGCTTTTATATAAGAGTTGGCATCACTGTGTAATGGTCACAACTGACAGAGTAAGATAACAGTGTAATACTAAGGACTCTTACCTATAGGCTCAGAGTTCTTATGGAGATTGCAACTGATATACAAGATTGCTCTCCAGGAAATCCACCGTAATCATCTGAGATGTAAGATTTATGATTTGTATTCAAAGAGTTGAAGGGCCATTGACTTAAATCTTCTCTACCAGCAGAAATCCTTTGGATGTTCACCTTCCTAGATATGGACGGAGGGGGGAGGACCTAGGACTTACCACAGGGCAGAAAACCCTGACTGCTCTTTGGACTGGAGAGGGAGGGGGAAAGGAGTGGGGGGAGGGGGAGAAGGGTGGGAGGAGGGGGAGGGAAATGGGAGGCTGGGAGGAGGTGGAAACTTGTTTTTTTTTCCTCCTTTTTCAATAAAAAAAAAAGAAAAAAAAGACAAAAAAAAGTTAAATGCATCTTAAAATAGGTGACAAGACCCTTTTCCATGTGGCTCCCTTAGAAGTAAGGCTTTGCTGGGCAAGTAGATGGTGTCTAAACAGAGACTGTGTTTAGTGGGCCACTGCTTGTATCAGGAAGGGTGATTTGTGTGAGATGTTACATTTAAAAAAGTGCATTTTTTAGCTTAAGAAAGAAGAAAGCATTACATTTGCATCATCAATTTACATTTAAGTAAAACCAATGAGTATGATTTCAGAAAGTTTGGGTATAATACTAAATAAGTCTTTAAATTCTACCAAGAATATGTCATTTTTATTGATTTTTATTGAGCTCTACATTTTCTCTGCTCCCCTCTCTTCCTCTTCCCTCCCTTTTAACCCTCTCCCAAGGCCCCCATGATCCCAATTTACTCAGGGGATTTTTGTCTTTTTCTACTTCCCATGTTGATTATCTATGTAGGTCTCTCTTAGTGCCCTTGTTGTTGTCTAAGTTCTCTGCAATTGTGATTTGTGGGCTGGTTTTCTTTGCTTTATGTTTAAAAAACACTTATGAGTGAGTACTTGTGATACTTGTCTTTCTGTCTCTGGGTTACCTCACTCAAAATGATGTTTTCTAGCTTCACCCATTTTCCTGCAAAATTCAAAATGTCGTTATCTTTTTATGCTGTGTGTAAATGTACCATATTTTCCTTATCCATTCTTTGGTCGAGGGGCATTTAGGTTTTTTCCAGGTTCTCTCTATGACAAACAATGTGCTATTAACATAGTTGAGCAAGTACTTTGAAAATGCAAGTTAATACAGTGCAACATGTCATAGGAGAGATTTAACTCGGACACAAAAAGAGAAATCACTTCTTTGAGTTATGGAGGAAAAACCCCAACACATATAACTAATTATGTGATATTTCATGAAAAGTGTTGTAGAATATTATTTTAATGTGTGCTACCTTTTTATGCTCTAGAACATTTGGTTACTGATGCAAAGATGAGTTTGATTAAATAAAATTCACCTGTGGTCCAGAGGCTGAGTCAGCAACTAGTTGACAGGAAGCGGTAGGGAAGAGCCAGGTAGAACAGAGGTTATAAGTGAGGGGTGAGGAAAAACTAGGACTTCTTGGAAGATGCAAGGAGGCCAGCTAGGTGAACTGCTTGCTGTTCAACCTCTCTGGAAGCAGGATTCTACCTCAACCTTTGAATCTTGAATCCCTTAGCAGAACAGAGATTTTTAGATAAGTTCATTTAGTAGTTTTGAAAGAGTCAGTGCCTGAGGGAAGAGAATTTCTTTAGGCGGCTGCTCTTGTCTTGCAGCCTTGCCGCTGTTGGTAGCAGCAGAGTTGCAGTTGATGATTAGGATAGCTATAGTTTAAAAGGCAGACAATTAAAAAAAGAAGAAGAAGAAGACATCAGGGAAGAAGCTAGAGAACTTTTTAAAGCCTTATGTTTTTGTTTGTTTATAGATAAAATCATCTACTTGTAGTTTGTGGAGCCCCTTATGTTCAGAGATAGGTCATCTCCAAAGAGCATGCTGCACGTCAATTATTGATTTATGACCTAAACATTATTTACTTTAGTAAATTAATTGAAGAGATTAACTATAAATTTTTTTAACAGGGAATGTGAAGGATCAAATCTAAATCTAATCAGATAAACAAATGATTGTTTCTTCCTTTCTATGCTAAAACTTTCAGGAAAGAAGCTCATGTTATTGATCAACATTGTTCAATATTGAGAGATAATAGTGAGCCAGAAACACTGTAGATATAAAACTAGGGAGATAATTAATATATCCTCACATAGTATCAGTAGAATTTTATCATAATTTAATGCAACAACATCACTTTTTGTGTAATAATGTACATAAAGTGGTAGTTATGTTATTTTCTTCTAGTGATTATTACTGTTTTGAGCCTCTGATAGAGTTGGAGAATAAGGAGATATTCTATAGGAAAATAGCTATTCAAGTATGAGTGATATTTCTTTGTAACATAACATAAAACATGTTTATTTTAAAATCTTACTCTGTTACTTTTCAATGACAATTTTAATTTGACAAAACATTTCTTATGATCTGGTTTTACTTGACTTTTCACAGGTTTTTATGGGGTTCTAGGCAGCTCTACTTTGTTCTACTTAAGTGGCATTTGATTCAGGTAAGAGACAGATAATGGCATATTCAACCACATGTCTGAAAAAATAGGGGGCAATTTAGATTGGTCTACATGTGGCCTGCACAAGAATTTGTAGATATTGGATTTAAGACCTATTAAAACAACCAATTGTTTCTACTGTGACAAGACCTCCAAATATTCTGTGAACCAAACATTGGTTACAAGAATTCATAAAACCAGCCAAGATCTAGGATTAAATTAGAAATATGACTAGTTTCTATAAGAACCTATAAAATATTATTTAAGGTGGTCAGGTATCCATGGAAATTTAAAAATATTTGGTGCTTATTTAACTACTTGTTATATTTTATAATTCATAACAAATCCATAAGCATGAAATAATTATAAAAATTGCCTGTACTTTTGAATTTTTGTTCTAAAACTTTGAAAATTCACATGAATGCAATATTTAATACAAAGACTTGATGTATACATAGACATTGGGTAATGCTCAAATCAGGTTACTGACTGAAAGTGTTATCATTTTCTTTATGAGTAAATTATTCATAATCATTTCTTCTGTAAGGTAGAAAGAATATGCAATTATTGCGCAGCTATGAATTTATTTTTAATGGCACTAAACTTTTAAGTTGGTTAAGTCTCTAAGAGTCATGGCCATCAGAAAAATAAAGCTGGAAAGTTGATTAACAATTCAGATATATACTGAGATTAAGGGAGATCATCGTTTCTGTAGTTATTTTGTTTCATATTGAGAAAATAAAGTTATCTCTTGAATCAACTAGCCAAACACATATGCATGAGTGTGTGCACAAGCAGACAGAATACATGCACAAACACATACATTATTATTTGAAGATTAAAGGCCTAGAATGGTGATGTTCAAAATAGAGGGACTTGTTCAATACATTGGTTGTCTTTTCAAACCTCTATATAAAAGCTTTTATCTTGACTTATTGTATCCTGTTTTGTCAAGTTTGGTTGTTGTATCTTGGAGGCCTGATCTTTTCCGAAGGGAAATAGAGGGGGTAATGGATCTTGTGGAGATACCAGGGAAATGTGGAGTGTGGGGAAATTGTGTCCAGGATGTATTGTATGAGAGTAGTATCTATTTCAAACAACCACAAAAATAATACTAAGCATGCCAAAAATTCTTCAAAGATAAAAATTACTTAATTATGCTCATATCATGATGTAATGTCTTGCTTGAATAAATATTATATATTCTCTTTTGTAAATACGAGTAATGAAGACTAAACAACAATTAGGAGCAGAGAATCGAATTTTAAGCAGATTGCTCCAAGGAAAAGGTGTTCTTCAAACAGACTAGCGTAGGAGTAGGTCATATAAAAGATAAAATGAGTTAGTCCAGTGTGAGAGAAAACAAAGATACTGCTGAGAAAAGAGAGAGGTTTCTCTTTATATGTGTTAATTATATTCAGCAAAAGAAAGGAGTTAAAAAAAACCTAACTCATAGCTGATATGCAGTGTCTGATAAGACATAAGTCAACATGAAAATCATTTCCACACTGAGGCATTAGCTGCACTAGTAAGAAGAAAAGTGTGTTCAGATTCATGCTAATGCACTACACAAGTGTTTCCTCTCTGCTTCAAGGTAAGATATGAGATGAGAGTCAGCCCATCTGAGCAAGCAATGAAACTAAAAGTACAGAGTGGAGTTGGGTTTGGTTTTTTTTTTACGGTTGATAAATTATAGAATAGTTATGAAGAAAAAAGCACTTACATTACTTAGTATCTTTGATAGATAACAATAATTTTGAATGATACAAATAAAAATATATTCTATCTTATTCTACCCTGAATTTGTTTCAAATTGTTGTTTTTAAGATAATAGTTTATTTCAGGCAATACATAAAGATTGCATTAACTCGAACCAAGCTTGCTTATCCTTGAAAAATCACTTTAAACATTTCCCAATTAAACTAGAGTACTACAATCACAGCAGTGTTTATGAATATTTATGGATAGATTTAAGGATTCCTGATAATGGAGAATGGAACACTTGAGAAAAGTTGCGGATTTGTTTTTTAAAGTTTTGATTATTGAAAAATACATATGTATATAAAAAATAAAATCCTAGAGACTGTCAAAACTATAGAAACACTGAAGTTTCTCATTTCAAAGATTAAATAAATATGACCATCTAATATGTACAACAATGCATAGAACAAATTATTCTGTATTACTATGTAATACAATGCAGACTGCCTTTCTGTAATACTGTCCTAACAGCTAAGTTTTGTTTCTTTATTTGTTATATTGTAATTTTGTATGTTGAATATGTTGATTTATTAACATATGTGCAATTACAGTTAATAAAATTACATAAATTTATAAGAAACATAGAAGGGATATATGGAAAAGTTTGGAAAGGGGAAATGAAGTTAAAATGATATATTACAATTGCAAAAGTAAAAGAAAAGCAATAACTATTTCAAAACAAAAGAACAATAAAAATGTAGAACATTTTTCCATGTGTAAGACCACAGTAGAGACACAAAGTAGGATCAATAGTGAGAACTTACTTTAAAGGAAGTGTTTCATCTTTTCTGTTTCTTATGCAAACAATTCATAGGTACTATTTTGGGATTAATACAAATTCAGAACTTTCCTTTATCATATAAGTGGTTGGGAAAAGAACTCAAGTTTATTTATTATGTATCTGATAGCACTTCAGGGACTCCTGATAAAGAAAATAGAATTCTGCCCCAAAGGATATCATGTTAGATTATTTAGTTTAGAACTTGCAAAGTGCTGGGATATAGTCTCCTATATTAAAAAAGAGGAAGAGAAAAAAATCAGTTACTTCAATGTCTAATCGTGAGGAAAAGACATCGCAGGTTTCCATAGCAACCAAACCCTGTGTATTCTTCATTCATCTCTTTTCTACTGCAATCGGTCTCATTATGGCAGGAAGAAATTGAGAGTGACATCAATGAAAACTCTAATATTTATAGATCCCACTGTAGTTTTTCTGCCCAGAGTGATGAAATGGAAATGCTGAAATCCAGCATTGTCTTGAACAAGAAAACTTAATTTAAATGTGAGACGGACCAAGCCGTTTCTCGAATTTCACTTATGTATTCAGCACCTATTATTTGAACATCGAAAGAGATGTTTTTTTCATAGATTTTGACAGGCTCAGCTCTTTTTGGAGAGTTTATTTTATCTCCTTTCGGGATGCTGATTTCAGTGGCACTTCTGGCTCAAACTTAAAAGTCAAAATACAAAAGAACCAGCACATTTATTCTTGTCTTGCAAAGAAGAGATTTATTCTTTACAGTGTAAAAACACCTGACAAGCTATCTGCTTGGTACTGAACTTTCAAAATACTTCCAGACTGTATTTTCAATTGGAAAATGTGTTAACGTAATTGACTATGTGCTTTTTTCTACAATTGTACACTAAAGATGCATAAATTTCTGTTACAGTGATCTAAAACAATTTTATGGTACTGCCATCTCTACTGACCCATTTACTGATTTTTTTTGTTTACAAATTCCAAAGCCACTATTTTATTTTGTAAGCATAGTTTTAACATCTTGGCTTTGTCATATACTATTTAAAAAGTTCAAATGTATAATTTCTAAAAAGTTATCTTTTGCAGTCTCAATTGTAAGAACATTCATTTCAGTGACTTAGTTCCAAAAAAAATCTCCATAGTTTTGTATACTTATGTAAATATATTTCATCTGTAATAACTCTAAAAATCAAACTCGAATTTTTATGTAGCAAATATATTTTTTTTTTGTTTTACACTTACTACCTTTCAGATAGGGTGTCTTAAATCATCATATGTTAAAGACTCAATTCCCAAAGTAGGAACAGATACAAGGAGTGAATATTTGATAGATGGAAAAAATAATGTAATAGAAAATAAAATTTTATTGTATCCATACCAAGTTTACCATATTATAAGCAATTTAATATTTGTGTTTTTAGACATAGTTTTAGGCAATGATACTTAGATAAATGGTATTATCCATTAAAATTATGGCTTGTTATTATTTACATGAAAACAGAGAAATTTGATAGATTTTAGGTGAATATTGGGTTGAGCAGTAGGGTGACCAAAGATACATAGACACCGAGTTTGGGACTAGCTATTAATTGTGAATCACTAGTTATGTGAGAAATACTTCTAAACTTATTTTGCTTGTGGCAATAAACACATATTTTAAAATCTTAGTAGGATTGCACACTATAGGAAGTTAGAAGAGAAGTGCCAGAATAAGATAGTGATCTGAAGAGGCGTCAAACTTTCAATGATGAAGTGGCATATGAGCAGAGAGCACAGGAGGCAATTGAGACAGACCTACCACAGGGGAAGATTTCCAACGGAAGTAGTCAGTTTTGCTGTGGCAAAAAAATAGGCAGAAGCATGTGAGATACAGCCACAGACAGAAGTCTGTACAGAGTGAGTAAAATGGGAGGTTTTAGGATTGGAATTCTCACAGTCAACAAAGAATGCAACGATTTAATGACTGGATAATTGTGGTCAGAATTCTAGAGTTTTGATTTTGGGCTGGCTTTAGGCATAGGAATGATGAGTTATGGTTGAACAGTTAGGAAGATCATTCTTATTGAGAAGTAAATTGATGATTAAAAAGAAATCACTGCAACAGTGCAGTTGGGAATATTCTAACATGGACCAGGGGCTTCAGGAGAAGGAGGAAATTAGTTGGAATCAGAACATACTTACAGATAAGGGCAAATTTGTTCTAGAGCTAGATGAGAAAAATAAGGGAGAAAGCACACAGGAAATACCGTAGTTTGGGGCCTGAAAACTCTGAAGAAGAATGTTTCATTAACAATGGAAAGGAGCAAACTAGAGAGGAGAAAACAAACAGCACGAACTTGTTTTGTTGCTTCAAGTTTTGTGATACATGAATTCTATCTCTGGGGAAAATATAAACAAGCTTCTGGTTATAATTTACCAGACTCTATAGCAAGGGGAAAAAAGAGGATACTTTGTTTCAGATTTTGTTTTTTTTTATTTATTATTGCATGTATTCCCAAATGATTTCATTCAAGTATTGAAACTACCTAAATAATAAAAACAAAAATAAACCTTATATCATAGCAACTCGTCTGATAAGTCCAGGAAATTATCAGTTGAATATTCATTATTAAATTTTTAAGTGTATAGATGTTTCATTTACAAATAATCAATTGCATTCAATTTAAACATACATTGTAATGAATTTGACAGTTCTGTGTACTTTTCACATACCCAAAATTTTCATTTTCTTACTTACTCTTCCAATCTCTAATATTGAATTGTGTTTTCCCTTTTAAGGTTGAAAATATACTAAGAATATAATGTGAAAATTTAGTGTCTTTTTTCTAACTAGTATAGCAATAATCTGAACATTAATAATAATTCTTTATATATTAGTAATTTGGGTATATTTATATATCACAGGTTACCCATTCACAAAAGATCACTGTGAGTTTTTTATACATTGTAACTATAAACCACTGCATATGCGCATATATAAAATTTCTAGAGTAAATCTTATGGATAAAATTTTTGGGACAGTGTATGTATAATAGAGAATGTCATGGTATTGTTTTCAGATTATTCAACCCACTTTTTGTCTTTGTCAGAAACACAGTGTTTCTAGATGCTACCTAATCCTACTAATAGGTAATTTTTATTTACTTATACTTCTGTGGTTTTAAGTTCTTATCATGTTATCCCTAAAGATTCATTCACCTGCTGACTACATTTATATCAACTTGTTATAAGCTGAGATTGTGTGGGATGAAGATATTTTAATCAAGAAATAAATGTTTTCATAGTATTATCTTGTAGGAAAGTCTGTCATTTTGTGATTAATGATTGATGTCTTCATAACCAACTCACTATGAGTGATGTGACTCCTGGGCTGTTAGCATTGGGTATATAATTGATTGTCCAGAAGAATTTCTTCACTTCCTATAATAGCAACACAAACAGGTGAAATGTACTTCAATGTAATTTGAACTCTACTCCCTAGAAACAACACCAGGAAGTGGGTTAATAGTGGGGCATAAACAATTGAAAGGCTGTAGGACTTGCAGGGAACTATATGGGACCAAGTAATACCTTTGTGGTTTTCTACTTGGCATATATTCTTTAACTTGAAATGAAATTAATATGACATTTCTTTTTACAGCTAGGGCAAAACTCTCCTCAAAAACATGGACACATGATCCTGTGGAAACTAAAGCAGAACCTGGCACCCATATTTTTGGGTTATATTGCTAAGCTCTAAGAAATAAATATTTCAAGTGGATAGAGAAAGAGTTTTTTATGATAAATTCTCTAATATAAATGCTAAAAGAATGGGGGAAAGGTTTTGAGATGAAGGATTTGGCTGAGCAGACAGTTAGTTCCTCTACTGGGTAAGGTTTTTCAGCAAAGCATTTTAAGATAGGCCAAGATTTAGTCAAGCCAACAGCAAAAAAAAATATCAAGATTGGCCAGTGATTCTAAAGACACAAACTTGGGCCAGAAACAAAATTTGTCTCATTAAGCAGAGATAGAATAAACAGGAAGATTGTTCAAGTTTTATAGTTCATGATTAGAACCAATTAATATTATTATTTCAGGTTTTCTTGTGGTCAAACATAGCATATTTCTAGAAATGTTTTTACTTTGTCTTATATGTATTTTTAAATTACAAATTTTAATTGTTACACTTATAATCTACTAGTATTTTAATTTATATTAGGTTTCTACTGAATTTAATTTACTTAGTTCACGGTGACTGTGAAAACATTTCCAAATCATTATTTGTTTCCCTCTTTGTACTTCCATTACAACATCAACAAAACAAACAAAAAACAGCAAATTATACAGTAAGATGGTAAGTTTTATTTGTCAATTTGATAGTAACAATAGAAGCCCATATGTTTTGTTAATCATTTCAAAGTGTGTCCATGTCAGTGATTTTCAATATCTAGGAAGTTATATAAAACTAATCTGGGACCTAATCCAATCCATTGGAGTACTGAATAAAGGAAAATATACAGCAAGATTACCTATCTTCTATTTATTAGTTACAACCTTTCACATATTGCAAAAGCTTCAGGAACTTCTTTGAAGCTGGATTTTCATTTTTTTTTATTATTTTTAAGGATGAGGCGAAGCACAGTGCCTTACAAATTGAAAAGGAACCTTAACAGTCTGCTGTCTTGGCAGCTCTTTCTTCTGCCTATGTCGAAACGATTTGAGTAGGAAAACATCTTTAGTTCTCCAATTGTTTTCAGCATCTAACCACTGCTATAAATTATTTAAGAATTCACTTTTGTGCATGCCAAGAATGGTCTATAAACAGCACTCTGAATCATATATTTGAAGGGGGTTCTATACACTTCAACTTGTAAAATGAAATTTTTAAAAGATCAACGTATATAGTAAAAAGCTCTTATATTCATGAGGAAAGTTGCAAATGTTTTAAAAATAAGTTGTATGTAGCAAGTACAGTTTCTAATTGATAGCTAAAGTAATTATAACTATAAGTGAAAGGTTGAAAATGTTTTCTTCGGATCTCTTCCTATTAATGCAAAATTTAATTGAAGGATTCTCTGGAGAAAAGGCTCAAAAATTAAGAGCACTTGCTGTACATCCAGAGAACACAGGATCACTTCCCATGACCCACAGTAGAAAGCTCACTATAGCTCAATCCCAGGGGGGACCCAACACTTTGCATTATTCTATGTAGACACACACATGTGCATCTATAAACTCTCTCTGTGTGTCTATCGCTGTCTTGGTCTCTCACATACACATCGCATGTACACACACACAAATAAATACATAATTAAAAGGTGATATGGTGTTATAAAGTGATAAAGGTATGAAGCCTCTGTTCAGAGTAGTGCAGACAAACATTAGGCAGAGTTCAGGGAGCCCAGAGGAAGAGGAAGAAGGAGGATTTTAGGAGTCAGGGTGATCAGGGAGACACCACAGGAGCGTGTCCCACAGAATCATCTAAGCAGAGTACACAGGGTCTCACACAGACTGAAGCAAGAATCAGGAAGTCGGTATGGGTCTGAGCTAGGTCCCCTGCCTGTATTTTATGGTTATGTAGCTTGGCATTCTTGTGGGACTTCCAAAAGTGGGATTAGGAGCTCTTGCTGTCTCTTTTGCCTGCTCTTGGGATACTTTCCTTGTGTTGTGCTGCCGCCTCCAGCCTTGAAATGAAGGTTTGTGCCTTATTGCAATTTGTTATGCCAAGATCAGTTGATATCCCTGAGAGGACTGCTCTTTTCTGAAGAGAAACTGTGGAAGAATGGCTCTTGAGAGGCAAGGGCATGTGAGGGACTAAGACAAATGGAGGGACGAGAAACTGAGTTGGACTTAAAAGTACGGAAGGATGGGAGTGTTGGATAGAGGAAGGAAATGGGGAGTGATAAAAAATACTAAGGGCCATTTGAAAAGCCATATGGAAAGCTACTTCTGTAGGCACTTCCTGAAATATAGACACATAGGAAAGGAATTTAAATGGAATCACCAAATCACGAGGGAGAAAATGCTCCAGCTAGACATCATATGCTAACAAATTTAAAAACCTACAAGAAATGCATTATATTTTTTTGAATTTTTAGTCAAAGGGACCCCTACTGCCTACTGTCAATGTTATTTCTTATCCCCCACCTTTTAATGATAAATCTCTATTGCTGAAGATACCACATATTTACAGCATATAACATGGTTAAATTTAGCTGCTACTCAACTGGGATTTTTATCTACGCTGGTTAGAGCTCATAATGCTTGAATGTGCTAGACATGAGTCATGCTCTCAAAGGAGATGAAGTGGGAATTTTTTGCTGGATCATACTTGCCGTATTAAAAGTATGACTATCAAAGAAACAAAAATATTCAAGCAAAAAAGGAAGAAAAATTTTCACAGTGAAATAAGAATGTAAACCGAGCTAAAAAGAAAAACATGGACTTGGCTCATTCATGAAATTTCAAAGCTGGGACAAATGGGAAATTCTGAGTCTGATCCTTTACAGAGATAGATTTGATAGCTCTTATCTTTTTAAATTCAACAAACAATTTAGATGTGAGCTCAAATATTATATCTAATAAGGCAAGACTAGTTGATAAATATAATCTGTTTAATTTCTTTCATGAGTTTTTAATGTGTTTCTTCAAGTTCATTTCATATTCATAATTTTTATCAGTTTTTTCTTTTCATAGTATGATTTATAGGTATGATTCATGAATAAGGATCTTTGTGCATATCATTTTACTGAGGTACCATAGTACTAAAAAAACACTTTGAAGTATCAAATCATGATACACATTTATAAAAGAAATAATAATTAGCTAAGAAAATAGAAATAAGCAAACCTCTGTACCATTATATATAGATATTATAAATTATATGCTTAAACTTTAAGAGGCAAAATCTACATTAACTTAAATCTTGAGAATAAATTCCTGCAATAGAAACTTCTGGAGAAACCATAAAAGGACATTTTGAACTGCTACATCAATGATATATGTGATTTTTAAAATTCATGCCTCCCTTGTGAGTTATATTATAGCTCTAAAGAGTGTGTGGGCAACCCTTTTGCTTCGCAGAGCATAGCAAGTGTTAGTTTTGATATGTGGCTTAGTCCTTTACTATCTGTAAGACCATTTTTCTTCACCCATGCAGCTATAACCTTTGAGTATTTCTAAAGTGTTTCTAATGTAATATTCCTTGAATTAAGCAGCCGAGAACTGAATGAGAAGTATTCAAGGAGAAAGATGCTTAACATAATATGATTCTTAGCTCAAAAATTTGGTCACTCATAGCTATAAAGAGACCCAAGACAACTGACCTTGAGGTCAGGGGAATAAGTCACATTTTATAGAGAAGGATGATTGAGGCTATAAAACAGTATTCTATAGGTCATCTTTTCTCTTTTAAAAAAATAGTGGTTTTAAAGCATAGTAACTATTGACCTATTTGACACAATTTTTTGGATGATTTGACCATAACATGTTTTAAAAGGCCCATGGAGTATGAGACAGTAGAAAGTTCCTCATCCCCCATATCTCTTTATTTAATGTATGATTCAGCAACCCTGCACTATGTCTTTCTGAAGCAAATGAGCAGAAGTATGAGAATCTCCCATTGTCCTAATTGATCAGAAATGTTGTCTCTTAAGAGATTTGTTTCCAGATCACACTTTGTTTACAAAGTAAAATAAACAAACTGACAAATTTACAAATCTTTCTTTGAAATGATGCATGATACCCAAATATTTATGTATGTAAGGAACTTTGAAAATGTGCAGTATTTTTCTAGGGACAGGCATCATTTGCATTTGAAAGACTAATGAGTGAAAGATTGATTTTTTTTCCTCTCAAATGTATTAGTTACTATTTGTCACTATGATCAAAATATCTAGAAACTTTTAAGAAAGTATCCAAGATTTATTTGAGTTACCATTTCAGTCCATGTGCCTAAACAGGCATGGGGATTGGCTCAGTTCAAAGTA
The DNA here is from genome assembly GCF_037038515.1 of Microtus pennsylvanicus. Taxonomy (NCBI): domain Eukaryota; kingdom Metazoa; phylum Chordata; class Mammalia; order Rodentia; family Cricetidae; genus Microtus; species Microtus pennsylvanicus. The sequence goes on from NC_134579.1 coordinate 18,840,717, forward strand.
TCTGAGCAGGTGGTGATGTCTCTTGGCATCACAGTGGACTGAATGTAACGTCTCATAGAAGGCAGAGAATGTAACAAAGACCAGGGAAAGACACTCATCAGAGCAACAGACTAAGCTCCCAAGGTCCAGTTGAAGAGCAGAAGGAGGGAGAAAATGAGCAAGGAAGTCTGGACTGCAAGGGCTTGGTCCACCCACTGAGACAGTGTGCCTGTTCTAATGGACGCTCATCAAATCCAGCTGGACCAGAACTGAATGAGCATGCCATCAAACTGGACTCTCTGAATGTGGCTGACAATGGGAGCTGACTGAGAAGCCATTGATAAAGGCACGGGGACTTGTTTCTCCTGCATGTACTGGCATTTTGGGACCCTAGTCTATTTGGATGCAAATCTTCCTAGGCCTGGATGCGGGGTGGGGGTGGGGGGGTGGTCTTGGACTTCCCACAGGGCAGGGTTCCCTGTCCTCTCTTAAGGAGGGAGGGAGAGGGAGGACGGTGAGTAGGGGAGAGGGAGGAGGATGGTAGGAGGGGAGGAAGTGTAAATTTTTGAATGGAATTTTTTTTTTAAAAAAAAGGGGCTGCAAAGTAATCCTCTGGCCTCTAGTCCTGGAAGGCATGACCTGCATCATCAGTTCCGCAGAGCAGAAGAGTTCCCAGAGGGCAGAGGGAGACGGTCCTATCTACTGTACAAGTAAATGTGTTACATTATGGAACTTCAGCGTTTAACAACAGATTAACAGAAACAAGAGGGTGTGGAATATGGTTTACAAGGCACACGGTTAAGTCATTGTTGGTCTTTGTTTCTTTTGCTACCTTAAGCAGAGGCAGTGTCAACACAGTTAACTGAATTTTAGGCATTTTTTTCTTCAAAGGACTTACCTACCATAGCTGAGAAATAGACAGGAGCCTTGATTGTCCTGGAGTAAACTCTATAGACCAAATTGGCCTCAAACTTATAGAAATGTTCCTGTCTCTGCTTTCTAAATGCTGAAATCAAAGTGGTGCACCATCATACCCAGATAACTATTTTAGTTATAAGAGAAAATCGAAAGCTAGGAACCAAACTTTTCTTAACTATTTTAAATTGCAGAGGTAAATAAGAAACTAGACATCTTTTTAAAGATGTGGGATACTAAATATTTTATACTTACTTTTCATGCAATTTATTATGAACTCTCACAATATGTCTATTGTATTATTACTGTGAATGAATATATAATTATGAAGTTATCAACCTGTGGAGTGCAGCCCCATGAGCTTCAAACTAAGCTCACAGGGTTACCTAAGAACATCAGAAAGCACACATATTTGCATTATGATTCATAACATTGAAAAAATTACATTTACAATGTAGCAAAGAAAATAATTTTATGATTGGGGTCATGATAACATGAATATTTTTATGATTGGGGGTCACTACAAAATGAAGAACTGAAAGGATCCAAGTATTAAGAAGGTTGAGAATATCCAGTTAAAAAAATTAAAGTATTTTTGTTCACTCCATGAAACTATTTGTAGTACTCTGAAACTAACTACACAGTGAATTTTAATAAGCATTTCTTTTGCATAACACTAGCATACTTGGGAGAGTTGCCTGTTGCTCAGTTGGTCATCAATTTCAGCCTTGCGGGCAGCCAGCTGTTCTGCTCTGCTTCTATATCCTGCAGAGCAGGTCTGAGCATCGAACTTCTTTGAAGCTTACGAGTCTCACACTAAGACCAATTCAAAGGGTTATGCACCATTTTCCATCCTCCCTCTGCCACATCACTCTGCTGCTGGCTTTTTAACTTTAGATTAACTTTCTTAAATAACCCAAACACAGAAATAAATCTCATAAAGCTTCTTTAACTTCTATAAAAACAGGTAGCATATTTAATATTTAGGTATCAGTTTTACATAACAATTAACAGATAAATATAAACTCTATTTAATATTTATATTGCATGTAATAGAACAAGGTTATTAGTAATTGTACTTACGTCATGCCTTGATTAATTCTTATTTTAGCAACAATGTTTAATTTATTGTCATTAGTTGATTGTCAGTCGGTTTTCACATCAGACACTCTCTCCAATATTATATCAATGAAGAAATTATATTTAGATGCTTAACCTAAAACAAGTAGATGGGCTTGGTAGAAGGCATAATACATAAAAAAATATTTTCTCTCTGAGCCTAAGGACTCATTAGCATTGAAGTGAAAAAAAAAACAGAGGTTGTTGGAAATGCCTATGATTTTAGTACTGGGAGTAACAGACTTGGGGAGTCTAATACCACACCCAAAACATAACCTAACTGAAATAGATGTCCATATCAATTAAGAGAACTTGTGTTTCGTCAATATGGAAGGGAGCAATAGAGGAAGACAACCAACATTCTTCTCTGGTCTATGACTATGAAAGAACCAGAATCTATATCATCATACTCATATGCACCACACGTCCATACCACATATACCTCACCACACCACATCACACACCACACACATGCACCACACCACACACACCTATACCACATACACATATCACATGACACAATACACACATGCACCACACCATAAACTCATATTCAGCATGCACAGCACACCACATTTTAAATGTCCACAGCAAACAAATAGATAAAATACTGCTCATAATCATTAGTTATTTAGGAAATGTAAAGAAAACTATATGGGGCTTTCATATTGCCCTACATATAATAGCTATCATCAAAAAAGCAACTTACTAAATGATGGCTATGCTACAGGGAAATGATTATCAACTGCTGGGTGGCATGTTAATTTGTATAGCTATTATGGAAAAGTGTATGGAGAGTTCTCAAAAAATTAAAAAAAAACCCGGATCTACAGAGTGATATAGCTATCCCATGCCTGGGTAATTATATGCAAGTGGAGATAAATTAGCATATCAGATATCTGCATATGTATGTTTCCTGCTATACTAGTCACAAAAGCTAGGAATCTAAATCAGACAGATACTATCAATAGATGAATAGAGAAAGAAGATGTGATATATAACATAAAATACTATTCAGACACAAGAAAAATGAGATGTTGTCATTCTCATCAAAACAGAGCTGCAAAGCATAATATTAGGTGAATAAGCCACACAGAGAAAGGTAACTGACTCACGGCTGTTCTTATCATGTAGCTAAACCTTAGACATGCTGCAACTTAGTGATCAGTAAAAACTTAGAGAGGAGATAATGGACATGGATATGTTGGATTTAATCAGAGGAATTTGTGTGTGTGTGTTTGGAAATATAAAGTATAGTGAACATTGAGCTCAATCAATATGAATAAAATCATAAGTAAAACTATATTACCTACATAAGTTAATGATTGTCTGTTCTCTGTATTTTTAAAATTACTTTCTTTTCTCTCTCTCATATTTCTGTGTATGTTATGTGTGTCGTGAGGTGTGTGTGTGTGGTGTATGTTGGTATGGGCTGTGTGTGTGGTGGTGTGTGTATGTGTACAGTGTGGTTCATATGAGTGTGTGATGTCTGTATGAGTATGAGTGTAGTGCAGTGTTGTGTTGTGTATGTGGTGTGTGGTGTGTGTGGTGTGTGGTGTGTGTGGTGTGTGGTGTGTGTGGTACATATGAGTGTGTGATGTGTGTATGTGTGTGAGTATAGTTTGGTGTGTGTGTGGTACATGTGTGTGTGATGTGTGCATGAGTGTGATTGTAATGTTGTGTGTGTGTGGTATATGTGTGTGTGGTGTATATGTGGTGTGGTATGTGTGGTACATATGAGTGTGTGATGTGGGGTATAATAGTTTGTATTCATTATATTTAAAATAATGGATAAAATTACTAACAGTATTTTTATTGTGTTATTTCTCTTTAATACATCGTAAATAATTGTATTCTACATTATTGTATTTTTATTGTAATTTAATTGCTCCAGTATTGTTAACCAGAGTCAACTATGACTATATCATAGTTTTTCAACCTCATACTAATAATAACACAAAAGCATTTAAGCATTCTAGCAACTATGTCATTTATAGGGTCACACATTCAGGGGGGGACCCTGCTTTCTTACAATATAGAATGGAAAATTCTGGAGATAAATATTTATAATTTTATTTGTGCATGTGTGTATCTTTTGTTTATTTTGATGATTTTTAAATTTTTTATTAATTTTCACACCAACCACAGTTCTGCCTCCCTCCTGTCTTCATGCTCTCTCCCTTCCCTACTCCCACAACTCACCCTTTATCCTGTCTTCAGAATGACTGTTTATTCTTCCAGAGGACCTGGGTTCAACTCCCAGCACCAACATGGTGGCTCATGACTGTATGCATCTTCAGTTCCAGGGAATCTGGCACCCTCACACAGGCATGCATACAGGCAAAGCACAAATGCACATAAAATATTTATAATTTTATAATATTATAGTCTTCCATTGACTAACATGATGGAATCTCATGCCTCCTTCTTCTCCCTTGACTATGCTATCAACATTCCTTTCACTTGTGCACCCATTCTGCTGTTTTGGTAGTAGATTGACAGCGACATTATTCTTGTGTTTATGTTGAATTAACTCTTATTACGTAATGTCAAGCATTGATGCTTCTATCATTTACTGCTCTTGCTCTTCATACCTGTAGACCCTAAGTCATTCTGTGTCATCATAAGAAGAAAAGAAATGAGTAAAGTAAAATCAGATATTAAGAAAGAGAGGGGTCATTATATCATAATAGTATCTATTACATCATATCTTTAAAATACTTATTTGATTTATTAATTGTTTCTAGATTTTTTTATTATTAGTCTGTCTAATTTATGCAATATAATGAATAGTATTCACTTATGGAAGAGATAACATATATGTACCAAAATTTTATTCTTTGCTTGTTTTGATGATACTTTCTGTTTTCTGTTTCAGGCAATCTACAGGGTCTCCTATCTCCTTCAGATAAAGGAGGATGCTTATTAGAAACAGGCATATTTTATTTTCTTTTGAAAAAGTTTATTTTCTTTTCTATAAAAGCTGCATTTTTTTCCTACTTGTTAAACAGTAGTATAGAGGAAAAGATAATTTTTCCCTGCTTCCTCTGAAATTTTGATAGAATGAATGACAGGAGAGAAAATTAATAGAATATGTCATTACAGTTCCATGAGAAAGAGCACATAGAGACATGATGATCTTCCTTCCAACATGATTTAGAAACTTGCATGCCCCCTTTTACTTGGAAAGATAAAGTGAGTCATATTAGGTGAATGGTAAATTATTGTAGTTTAACCTGATGGTCTTGGGGAATATATCACAGTTTTGAAACATCAGACTCATTAAACTGACACTGTGCCAGAAAAGATTTTAGAAGTAGAGTACAATGTTTCACAATAATACAGTATCCAGGTCTGCTGACAGAGTTCAGTCTTTCTGTTCACCACATGAATTTACTCAATGAAGGCAAAGTTGAAAAAATTGTTTCTCTTTGACAGACCAGGATTCTAATCACCCAAGGTCACCACAGAAAACCTCTTCGTTAAGGCAGAGTGAAGAAAGAACAAGCAAGACACAGTAGGGAGCTTTTATAACTACTCAACATATTTAGTTGCTTTGAGATACTTGTCAACTATTGCTAAAGTTACAGTATTATCAAAACAGTAGAATATGCTGATCAATGAAGGTGTTCTTCCTGTTGAAAAGATAAAAAGGTAACTAAATATACAAATAAATGTGTAAAATGCTTTAAATATAGTCTTACTTTGGTTGTGTTTTTTTTTAGAAAAATAATGAGAAACAGTATCTTTAAATTTTTAACAAATTACATTACTTTTTGCTTTCAAGAATAATTAATTTCTAAGAATACTATCAAAGTTTAACAAATGATTAATATTAGATAATTCATATCCAAAGCATTTTTAGTTTAATTTCATATTTTATTACAATAAATTTACCAGGCCATGTTGCAATAATTTCTATGTTGTACAAAAACATTTATGCTGCTATCTTTCTTAAAATTAAAGAAAAAGACAGTATGAAAAGCCTTATATTTTGTTCCTATAAGGAAGATTGTATCTCCATATTAAAATATTCTTTTTTATTGATTTTATTGAGCTAAAAATTCTTTAAATAAGTCTTATTTTTTAAAGTTTAAGTTAACATTTTCTATATGTTACTTTTTACATATGTGGCATATGGAAAGAAAAACAGGTGTTAACTATGTTTACAAAACAAAATAATTTGTAACATATTTTATTACACTATAAATTATACAGTTTAACAAAATTTAGTTACTTAAAACATCTATGTTATTCTGTTTTTGATTATTCAGGCCATCTAGTCCCAACCATGTTGAGGTATCTCCTATGGTGGTGATGTTATCTGTAGGGCAGCTATTTACTGAGAGATCTAAATAGCTGAATAAGTGGTTGGTAGTTGACAAGTTGATTTAAGAAATAGTTCATTTTAGATAAGGCTTCTTCTGCCCTACATGTGTTCATCTGTCAGCTTGACATGGCCTAGAGCTGGAGAAAATCTCCACTTAGGGATTTCCCATATCAGACTGGGCTATAGTCATGTCCTTGAGAGGTTGTCTTGACTGATGACTGATGTGAAGGGCAGTGTAACATGAGGGTCTGCTTGTTGGGGTTCCTATCCTGCCCAATTCCCACAGCAGGTAAGTCCCAAAGAAACCACACAGAATTCTACATTAATCATAAACTGATTGGCCCATTAGCTCAGGCTTCTTATTTGCTCTTATAACTTATATTAACCCATTATTCTTATCTATGTTAGCGACACGGCTCAATACCTTTTTCAGTGGGGCAGGCCAAATCTTGCTTCTGCAGTGTCTGGACAGAACTACGAGAAAAGCTTTCTTCTTCCCAGAATACTCCTGTTCTCATTGCCTTACCTCTACTTCCTGTCTGGTTTTCCTCTGTATTTCCTGCCTGGCTACCAGCCAATTAGCATTTATTTAAAATATAATTGACAGAATATAAAATTATCCCTCACTGGGGCAGAGACACTGTGAGTTGGGGACTATTTGAAGTTGTGAGCCTATAAAAGCCATTCTCATTTAAATCATCACCATTATTATTAAGAATCCTAAGGGTTCCAGACTGAGAGTCCTAGTATGCAAGTTCTTTTGGAGTCTATGCTTACATGCAGTCATTATTGTCTGCAATGGGTACTCTTCACTATCAACTAGACTGGACTCAGAATCATGTGTGAATAACATTCCTGACAAGTCTTTGAAGATGTTGCCAAAGAGACTTACCTGAGGAGATGTGACTTACCCTGAATGTGGAAGGCACAAACCTAATATTTGGGATCTTGGTCTAAACTTAAAGGGTAAAAAGGAAAAATCCAAGTGGAGGAAACATTATTTTACTTCTTCCTATTCCACCAAGATATGAACAAAAATATGATTATGTTTTTGTTATCACAGTTACAAGCTGCCTTTTATGAGCTTTCCAATCATGAAGGACTAACTCTTAAACCATGAGTCAATCTAAATCCTTCCTCATTTAACTTCCTTTTTCTCACATATTTGATTACAGCAGTGAGACAAGTCAGTAACAAATGTGACTGTTCATGGAAACACATTATGTGACAATGCATCAAAGGAGGCTGAAGAAAATACTCACTAGCAGAGATATAATGGAGAGGGGTTAGCACATCCAGTCTTCCAAAGGGCTTCTTTCATGTCAGACTTGTTCTATAAATTTACTTCTCTAGGGAAATACATAATATCAATGGGTATCTGTTGAAGATTTATCCACACTCCTAGATCAAGGTCAGAGATAATAGTTTTATTTGAGGATGAATAAAAAATAAAATCATATATTGTATTATAATCTTCACAAAACCTCTATTGTAAGGGGCACATAGTTGTCTAATAATGTTAACTGTTACATATATCCTGGTACTATAAATAATTCTATTTCCATTATCAGAAAGCTTTTCTGCTTTAAAATCATGATACTTGAATAAATACATTAAATAGACACAAGATAGAGTATCTCTACCAGAGGAATGCTAAATGTTGTCAAAAATAAACATAGTATTACTCTGAAACAGAGGTATGATAGCAAACATTCATATATCTCACAGAGAAGAAATATGGTTACATTATTTTAGAAAGAAATAATATCAGTTAGCCATTTGTGCAAACATCTTCCAAATTTGTCTCATCTATCACTGACAGTAATATGTTGAGTAGATATGTAGATACACGTGTAGAACAATCTAACGTTCCTTTATTCAGTTGACAAGAAATTATTCTTTCAATAAAATTTGAAGAAATTAGGGAATAATATGTTTGGGGCATATGGAATTCATTCCATGTTTATAAACTCAGAAAATAGTCTAGTTTGTGACTTATTGATCTGTTAAAGGCAAATTCAGAATTAAATTCAGAACTGTCTATTTTCCAGTTTTCTTAGTCTAAATATAAAGGAATTTTATCCAGATATGTATATGGATTTATACTTCAAGGATTTCATGTTTCATTTTTATTTTCATTCCTAGAACTTCCTAATTTTGCCTTCTCCCTAAAGCATAGAACTCTTCACTGAGTTCAGACACATTTCACAGAACATTTTCTTCTGTCTTAATTGAGACAGGATGATACCTTATCCATAGAATTTTTTCTCATAGGTTTTAGCTAAAAGGTTCCTTTTCATTTTATGTCTTATTGATGTTGATTTTGGCAACAATTTAAGTTTTTTAAAAATGTTTATTTATTTATTATTTATACAATGTTCTGTCTGTATGCCTGCAGGCCAGAAGAGGGCACCAGACCCCACTGCAGATGGTTGTGAGCCACCATGTGGTTGCTGGGAATTGAACTCAGGAACTTGGAAGAGCGGGCAATGCTCTTGAACTCTGAGCCATCTATCCAGCCCCACAATTTAAGTTTTATTGTGTTGATATGTCCACATTTGGTGTGGGAATTCCTTCTGTGTATGTGTTGCTTTTATTGGTTAATGAATAAAGAAGCTGCTCAGACATATGACAAGGCAGAATAGAGCAAGACAGGAATTTCAAGCAGAGATAGATAAGAAAAGAAGACAGAGTTGAAGAGATATCAAGTAACTACAGGCGTTCACCCTGGAAACTTATCAGTAAACCACAAGCCTTGGGGTAAAATACAAAATAATAGGAATGGGTTTATTAAAGATGTAAGAGTTATTTAATAAGAAGCCTAAGTAAATAGACCATGCAGTGTTTTGTTTAATATAGTTTCTGTGTGATTATTTTGGTTCTGGGCGACTGGGAAAGGAACAAGCAGTCTCCTTCTACACACATTATTCTTAAAACTTTAAAAAATATGTAAGTTTCTGGCATTTCTGCATCCAGCTGCATGTTCCCTCTCTTCACCTTTATTATTTGCTTATCACAGTCTTTCAATCATTTCATCTTTTGTCTACACACCCAGTCTCTAACATTGATGCCATCATTCTAGATCTATTCAACGCCTCAACATAATCACCCATTCCATTGCCTTAATCATCATTTTCAGACATCTTCTACTTTAGAAGTATACTATTTCAATCAGAAATTTACTATTTTAGTCTTAAATGTCATCAAAGACTGATTCTAATTCAAAGTTTTGCCTTCTTAATAAAGTAATTTTTACTTCTCCCAAATATCAAACTAAAATTTTAAATCATCTTACTTTCTTTTTACTGATAAACTACATATGCTGTCTACAGCCTTCAAAGCATATATCAAGTCAAGTGTTTGCCCTTTTCCTAACAATGGAATCATCATGGTCTTATAAGTATATGAATTCACTGGTGTGTTTATAGCCTCATTGCCCGATTTTTGTTTGTACACTGCATTGTATTCTCAAAACAGGGACCATATTATTGTCTTTAAAATAAATAGCATATTATAATTTTCTAGAAGAGTAGAACCTACAGAATTTGTGTTTTAAAGTAAGTATTACATTAGCTTGCATGTTTTCTCTTCAATGTTCAACTATTTTGCCCTGATTTTCAAAAATCTCATTGTGGTAAAGAGGCCAATTGTTCATTTCCTGGTAGCTTAGCCCCCAAATAATCACACAGAAACTCTATTATTTAAATCACTGCTTGGCCTGTTAGCTCTAGCTTCTTATTGGCTAACACTGAAATCTTAATTTAACCATCTCCATTAATCTGTGTATTGTCATGAGGCAGTGGCTTACCAGAAAAAGTTCTGGCATCTTTGTCCAGTGGGGCTACATGGCTTCTCTCTGACTCTGCCCTTCTTTCTCACAGCATTCAGTTCTATTCTGCCATACTATAGGTCCAAAGCAGTTTCTTTATTCATTAATGGTAATCACAGGACAAAGAGGGAAATCCCACATCATCTCATCTTCAATTCTTTTGAGTTTTCTCTTTTTTTTTCTATATGTATGTGCCATCACAACTGATAAGATATAAACTTAAGAATTTATAGTGACTATGATAGGGTTTGGGGAGATTTTAATCTGTTTCCCTTTTATATCAGTCTTAAATGGTCCAAATTTTAATTTGTTATTTTCTTAATTTTAAATTTTTACTGCTTTTTCAATTTATTCATTGTGAATTTTATGCAGTATGTTTATATCAGATTCTTTCTTGTCCCCCAACTCCTGTGAGATCCTCAATCATTCCCTCTCACTCAACTTCATGTTCTTTCTCTCTCTACAATACATAAAAGTCTACAGACACACACACACACACACACACACACACACACACACACACACACACACACGCTCACAGACATAAAACAAAAAGTCCAATAAAATCATTGGAATCTAATTTCTCTTAACAAATATTTTCTGAAAATGGAACCTGCCCTGGACTGTGGTTGGACAAAGCTGGTTTTATTCTCCTATCAGGTATTGTTTGTAAATGGCTTCTTAGTGTAGGACTTTGTGACTTCTTGTAATGCTCCAAGCAGGTATTTTGTCTGTCCTGAGTTTATTCAGGTTTTGTAACACTCGCAGGGTCTCTGTGAGTTCAAATATTCCTGATTAATTGTGTTGGAAAATTAGGTTTACTTAATATTGTCTACTCCCACTGATTCTTACATTCTTCTTGCTTCTTCTTCTATATAGATCTCTGAGTCAAAAATGAATGGAGTGTGATAAAGACATCCCATTCTGGGGTAAGCACTCAGAAATCTCTCACAATAAACATGTTGCCCAGTTGTGAATTTCTGGGATAATTACCTTCTGCAGGAAGAAACTTCTCTGATGAGGTTTGAACAATGTACTGATCTACAATTCTAGCCTATGTCATTAGGAATCACTTTATTGCTATGTTGCTAAATTTCTTTGTCAGAATAATTGTAGCAGGTTTTCTTCTAAGCCTATTACCTATCTAGATTCATATTCCTTGTTAGCAGTATTAGGTATGGGTTCTGTCTCATGCAGTAGCCTTTAAATCCAATCATAAAATGATTAGTTACTCCCTTACCATTTGTGCCAGTATTACCTCAAAGCACATGACTTTCAGGCAAGTAATTATTAATGCTCACAAAGTTCATAGCTATGATAGATTGTTAATTATATTTATTCTCCTGTAGTGTGCATAAAATCTTCTAGAGCTATGTATGCTGGCCAACAGGCAAAGTCTACTACTGTAGATGCTTCTGAAAACATACACTTGTATTAAGCAGATTTAAATGTAGTTGATTATAGGATAAGAAGATATAATACACAACTAGACATCATATACTACCAAATAAAAAACCCTGAAATAGGTAACAACATCTTCTTCTCAAGAGTTCTGAGTTCCTCACTGCATGTGAAGACTCATCTTCAACCGTGACCCCTTGGTCCATCGTGCAGACTGTGCCCTAACACAATAAACCAAACTACAGATGTTTTCTGTGACCCACTCATATGTTCAAAACCAGTAACATGTGCAGTGTATGTTTAAGATGTAGCCTTGAATCAGATTTATATCAGTCTTCATAATATTTTCTCTTATTCTAATGTAGCATGGAAATTTTAACCTCACTGTTATGGATCTCTTTTATAATTGTGCTGCTTCTTTACCACAATTATAAGCAGCACACAGAGATTCTTAGTTGAAACATTGCATCGATGAATCCTAGCCAACTTAAGGACAAAATCTCCACCCTTTTTGAAAGCTGTTCTGGCCCCCACTGTCCACTTCACTGTCAGCACTTCCATCTTCCATGTTTTCACAAGAACACTCTATTAAGCCTTTACCACTCTATTGATCTCCCATACTAAAGTTCCAAAAATCTTCCACATTAGTTGTCTAAAGGAATATGCTCAGTTTAACTGCAGCAACATCCCTCTTCCTTGTTGCCAATTTCTATTCTAGTTTAATTTTTGCTGCTACGAAAAACCACCTTTGTAACTGGAAACTGCACTTTTGTATCCTGGTCACCCAGACCAGAATAATCACAAATATATATATATATTAATTACAACACTAATTGACCAATAGCTCAGATGCATTCCTAGCTAGTCTTTAGTCTGTGTATCACCCCTAGGCTGCGGCCTACTGATAAGGTTCTGGTGTCTTTCTCCTTTGGCAGCTACAAGGCATCTACCTGACACCACCTTCTTTCTTCCTGAATTTAGTTTAGTTTTTCTATGTATATTCTGCTCTGTGACAGGCCAAAGTTGCTCCTTTATTAATTTATTAATAAATTAATAATTTATTAATAGAATTTAGCTAGTCTCTACATGTGTACTGAAAGATAGAGTGATATGTTCTTGGTATATCTAAAATCATGGAGGATTTACTTTAACTGGACTAACTGGCTAAAAAAATATTGGCTAGCAGGAAACTATTTTTAAACTACAGACTCTCCTTACTTTATTTAACATATGTTCATTTATAGATATCCCTTGCAAGAATCAATGTTTCCATGTATCTGAGGTTATGTCTGATATGAATCGTATAGTTTGAAGCATTTTACAGGGTGAAATATGCAAATGATTAATGGATTTTTATTTGACCTTGCTACTTTTCTAATTACTGTACCTGAGATAATGAATGAGTAAATATTAATCATTTCACAGTCAGGTGCCTCTATGCATAACATGAACTGCTTATTTCTTGGCAAGTAAAATAGATGGGATGTACAGGGAAAGTTTTAAAAGCATGGCTGGGCATAGCCATTACAGAAACACTACTGTTACATTTTAAATCATACAGTGGTAAAATAAACATAAACATAATAAATAAGTATAAAGAATCAGTAGACCTATGCATAAACACTGAAGAACTCTCATAATTATGTTTGTTCCTTGTGAATGGCTCTGATGATATTATAATGCTTACATCAATATTTTGCTTTTAATAACTCTCATGTATTTATGTGGTCTCCTCATCAGAGGCGCATTCATAAGCTGCAATCATTTATTAAATCCCTTCTAATGTACTTAGGTTGACAATAACTCTTATTATAGATTAGAAATGTGCTTTTGTAATAACTGGGGAGGTAATATATTCTAGTGGTTGTCTTTAGAGGAAAAGAAAACACAAAATATTTCACTCCACTGAGTTCCAATGTATTTTCAGACTTCTAATCTTTCAGCAGAGTAATATGCTCAACAACCTCAGTTTCCACATTGGCATATGGAAATAATAATAGTAATACTTGCTTATTGATGATGGAATGAAAATGGTCTGCTGAGCATCAGCACCAGCAAGTATGCAAATATTCTCTCCTTTTTCTTGCCCATGAGTATAATGTAACAAACTACTTGAATTCTTGTCCTGATTTACCAAGAATAATATATAGTGACCTGAAATATATAATTATTTTCTTCTCTAAGTAGATAATTACTAAATTTCTCCTTCTTTCAGTATTTTATCATAAATTTGACTCTTTTATATTTATCATGTATCCCAAGAAAATCATGATAATGTAGAACTATTTGTTCTGAATACTAAAATGATATGAGGACTTTTAAGAACATAATGGAAAGCACAAATGATTAAATATCTTTGACTGACCTGCACCTGAAATTGAGGAAAGGAAAAGAAAAAACTAACTGGATTGGGCTAGTTCACAGGATATAAAACCAGACAGAACTTAGGAACTGGAAAACTAACTATTCAGGCAGGAGTAGCCTGAATAGGAAATCATCCAGCATCAAATTTTAAATAAACAAAACACTCACAACATATAGGCTTAGGTCATAAAGAATGCTTTTTTAAATAAGTTTTAGATGCAAAAAAAGAACATACCACATGTAGTAAAATTTAGCTTTATAATAATTTTTAATTTTTATGAACATGGATACCATGTGAAAATGTATCACCAACTTATTAAATATGTGATATGTGGGTATAGACTCTTGTTTTCTATCATTCTTTTTTTTTCTATCATTCTTGAGACCCAGAACCTATGTGTTAGAAAGAGAAAACCCATTCCTTCACAAAGCCCTGTGCTTTCTGCATGCGCATAGTTCACAGAAATGGGCAGATAAAATATTTAACCACATAAAATCAGAGAAACACAATTTACATATTTATGTATGGATAATTTTATTCATCAGCTTTTCGAGAATAGCTTAGCCAATGATTTTCAAATAGCTATTTACTTAGTTTATGTGTCTGAGTATTTTGTCTGCATGCATACCTGTGTGCCACGTGTTTACAGTGCCTGTGGAGGCCAGAAGAGGGTGTCGAATCCTTTAGAATGGGAGCCACAGACTCTCATGATCATTCTGTGTTTCTTGAAACCCAAACCTGAACCCTCTGGAAGAACGAGAGGTCTTGCAACTACTAAGCCATCTCTCCTGCCTCATTAGCCTATGTTACTGAATCACACACTAACTTGAGAGGTTCTTAAACAGTATTTTATGGATGTGGTGAAGTATGACTATGTGGAAGAAATTAACTTTGAAAACATGGGCATGGTTTGTGGTCTTATCAGCAAACGTTCAGGCCTCTTAAGTAGAAGTATTTCTTTCTGTCCCAAGTCTAAAATCAGCTTCTTCCTGCATTGATGACCTGCACTGCAGAGGTCATTCTTGCTTGCCCTCAACACAGTATGAATCCAGTCTGTAAAGCAAATTGGTTGGTATTTACAACTATATAACAATTGATTTCTAAATTTTGGCATCTAAATCCATTTCTATTGGTCCTGCATCTCTGGAGCACTATAATTAATATTGATTTGGGCACTAGCGTGTGGTGCACCAACAATAAACAACGAAAATATGCATAAATGGCTTTGGAATTGAACAATGGGTAAAGGATGAAGGCATTCTATGATACATAAAATAAAAAGTTTTATATATGCATATTTCATGCTGACTTGAAGAGACTATTTCTAGAAAACAGGATGCTAAAGTTGATAATGTTAAAGTCACCAAGAGTTGGGTAAAAATTTTAATTAACTTCAAGAATATAGAATGGGAGCTCAGTCCAGTGCTCCAGTGTGGGTCTCTGTCTCTATCTCCATCCATCACCAGATGAAGGTTCTATGATGATATGCAAGATATTCGTCAGTATTGCTATAGGATAGGGTCATTTCAGGTTGCCTATCCCCAGCTGCCCAAGGAATTAACTGGGGACCTCGGCTTGGGCACCTGGGAGCCATTCTAGGTTCAAATCTCTTGCCAATGAGGAGCAGAAGGAGGCAGAACAAGAGCAAAGAAGTCGGGACCACGAGGGGTGCACCCACCCACTGAGACAGCGGAGCTGACATATTGGGAGCTCACCAAGGCCAGCTGGACTGTGACTGAAAAAGCATGGGATAAAACTGGACTCTCTGAACATGGTGAACAATGAGAGCTGATGAGACGCCAAGGACAATGGCAAGGGGTTTTGATCCTACGTAATGTGCTGGCTTTGTGGGAGCCTACCCAGTTTGGATGTTCACCTTCCTAGATATGGACGGAGGGGGGAGGACCTAGGACTTACCACAGGGCTGGGAACCCTGACTGCTCTTTGGACTGGAAAGGGAGGGGGAAAGGAGGGGGGGAGGGGGAGAAGGGTGGGAGGAGGAGGAGAAGGGTGGGAGGAGGGGGAGAAGGGTGGGAGGAGGGGGAGGGAAATGGGAGGCTGGGAGGAGGTGGAAACTTGTTTTTTTTTCTCATTTTCTCAATAAAAAAAAGATTAAAAAAGAATATAGAATGATAATAGAGAATATCACTATAAATATTAATATTAAAATTATTTCAAGTAAATAATGATTGACACTGGAGAAATTAGGATTTTTGTCTGTAAGTGTGGTGGGTTGAATGAGAAATGTACCCCATAGTTTCATGTATTTGAACATTTGGTCTACAGTTTGTAGTGACATTTGGGAAGATTATGGGACCATAAGAAGGTGCGGTTTTGCTAGAGTAAGTACACCCTCAGGAAACCTTTGAGACCTTATAACCTGACTCCACTTGCTCTCATATCTCCTTTCCTGTGTGGGTTGCTCTATGATCTTCCTAATTTCCCCTGGGAGATTTATGTTCTTGCTGCTATGCCTTCCTCACTTTGGTGGATTGAAAGAACAATGAAAATGTAATACATGTACACAACAGAAGATTAATTAGCTGTTATAAAATGCAAATTATGAAATATTCAAGTAAATGAATAGGGTACAAATAATCATCCTGAGCGAGATAACTCAGATCAAGAAGGACAAACATTACTCATTTTCTTTAACATGTGGATGGTAGATTCTATTTTGTAACTGTGTTTTTCCATGAGCTTGAATAGATAGTAAGGCCTGTGGAGGAGATGAAGAATATCCAAGGAGTGGGAAATAGACATTAGTTTTATAAAAAAATAGAAATTAAATTAGAACATGAGTAACAAAAGAGGTGGATGATGAGACAGCAGGGTAGAGAATTGCACATATGAAGGAAAGCTAACACCAAAGTTCTTTTGAAAACACATACAGAAACCCATGACAATAGAAGCATCTGAAAATGCATCCATATATAAAATAAAGTTACATTAAGACACCACATAATTGAAAAGACAAAACCATACCTAGGGATCATATGATACTAAATAGAACTCCCAGCACTATGAATGGGTTACATCCTTTTGAATACTTTGCCAAAAGATTGTCAAGGACCTCCAAAACACTATTGATTTTTGCTAAGATATTTGTTACCCTACACGATTTCATAATAAGATGTAATTCTTGAAAATGCAACATACTTACACCATATAACGTCTTGTTGACTTGAGCTGGAAGTTTCATTCCTACCAATAGAGTTCATACTGTTAGAAAGTACTTTAATCACTGCCTGAGGGAAAATATAGCCATCAGTCCCACCTAGATAACAACTGTATGAGATATCACAACAACCTTCATACCAGGTATGCCTACTGGCACAAAAGTGGTAGGCTTTTGAGGGGGGTGCCTTGATGTGGGATGTCCTTCCGTATATGTAATGCTTTTGTTAGTTGATGAATAACGCTATTTAGGTCAATTGCTTAGCAAACTAAAGCCAGGCAGGATTCTTGAACAGAGATATGTGGAGTCAGGCGGATTCAAAGAGACACCAAGTAGTTTCTGGAGGAGAAAGATGCCAGAACATTACCAGTAAGCCTAAGTCTCTTGGTAATACATACATTAATAGAAGTGGGTTAATTTAAGATGTAAGAGCTATTTAGGAATATGTCTGTGCTGTTGGTCAGGCAGTGTTGTAATTAATATAGTTTCTGAGTGATTTTCAGGGCTGGGTGGCCAGGAAGTGAAAGTACTCTCTCCGTCTACAGGTACCCAACTATTTTTGTTTTAAATTTAAGGTCCACTGCATGAGATAGATCCAATATTTGATTTTATTAATCAAACCAAGAACTTTAGACTGGATAGATCCATGTTCCCAGGAGAAAATCTACTATGACTATTTTTTGTTAAGTGAACATAGTAATAAAATGACATAATGACATATTGTTATACCCATATGTCAGTGCATTGCTGATCTTCATCAAAACAGCTTCTTCTTGTCATAGGTGACAATTAACACAGAAACCAAAATGTTCAGAAAGAAAGCCTTTTTTTTTTTTGAGTCACAAATACTCTTCATTGGGCTCACACAAAGAGAAAGAGAGTCTTTCAAGTACTTAGTTTTCAATGGGATGTCTTATCAAACTCCTCTACTCAAGGCTGAGGAATCTTTTGGTAGGAGGATGCAGAAAGATTTTAGGAACCAAAGATAGGGGCCAGTTTTAAGAAAACATAATTTCCCAGACAGAACAATGCAGATCTACATATGTTTGCATACACAAGATATGCACAAATTCAAATAGAAAAAAAAAAACAGTCCCAGTGAAAAGAAAGGGAAGTGGACACAGGGTTCCACTGCTGACCAAGATGAAAGGATAGCTGCTGGCAGAGGAAATAAGTTTTTTCCAATGAAGTGTCAGTGGGTAGTTGTATGTTCAGGAGTAGATGATCAATACAAATTGGACTTCATGTCTTTTAGTGATTTGTTTAATTTTGTTTGTTTTCAAGAAAGAGAAACATCATGAACTTAGGTTATTAAGGAGTCTGGGAGAAACTGAGATATGGACTGAGTAGGATATACATATACTAAATCAAATTTTCAAAGATGAAATTTGTTAAAAAGAAAAATATTATGTTTATAGAATGAAAGTTCATAAACTGGGGTTATTCATTTCAAAGTAAATTTTTTTTGAGTAATCCGGAAAAAATTTATCTTTATTTTAAAATAATAAATTGAGCATGGCAATAAAATAATCCTTAATTAGAATAGCTTAGTTATACTATTTGCCAGTTATGACAATAATTACTAAAATACTGATATCAAAATATTAAATTCTCAGTAGGAATGAAGTTCTATTAATATCACTACATTCATATTATTTTAAAGTGAATAAAATATATTAAATATATGAGTCTTAATATTTTGCACTCTTCTCTAGGTTAAAAAAGGACACATTTCATTATCAAACATTCTTTTATCTTTTCCAATTACCCTGCAGCATTAAGAAAACACATTTCACCACATTTAATTAAAGTTACACATGATCGGCTTTAACTGGTAAGCACAAATAAACCTTTATAACTTCCATGCTATTTAGTGCATCTACAAATACCCGAAGCCTCCAGAATATCTTAGTGCCAGTGATAAACCATTAAAATTCATCTGTTCATGACAGTTAGTAATCAGTACTGTGCCCTAGAAGAGTACAGGTACTGAATTCAGATCACTGTTGTTCAGTAGGGCATAATATTTATAACTTTTGGTGCATCATTTCCTAAAGTATAATGGTTATATTTTATCCACTATTTAAAAATTTTCTACTATAACATTGATGGGAAAAGCCTTGTTAACCAAAAATCTTTAAGAGGTGGAACCTAGTTAAGGCGTAGCTTTCTGGGACCGGGAGATAAAAACCTGTGCACCACCCAGGTAGTTTCCCCTTGGTCAAGCAGAGCCTGGATCTTCCGTGCCTGTGGCATAAGTTTTCCCCTTATAATAAATAAAATGTATTTGTCTATCTTTAATCTAACCTGGTTATCTTCATATGTAGGTAACAGCAACATAAAATATTTCATATGAATGGCAAATATTACTTTATAGACAATGCAGGGGAAATAGCAACATTTTTAACACTTATTATACATCATACTCTTATATGCAGATAATTGAAATGAAGTCCTGCCTATGCTCCATAAAAAGAATATAGATGATAGTCATGTCTACAAAAAAAACTGGAAAAGAGCAAAACATATTATTTTATTAGGATGTTGAACTTAGAGATGTACCAAAGATTTCAAAATAATTACATGAAGAGACATTTAAATTCAAGTATTTGTGGTCATTAGTATAAAATACATGTGCGGATGACTGTTGACAATATAAGCAAAAGACGATGATAATCAGTGAGATGATGAGAACAGTTTTATTATGAATATACTGTTGTATTTATATAACATGACATGTTAGTGGGGTGCATCATTACCCCAGATTTATTCGTGTCCAAAAGTATATTACCTTTTTCTCAGCTTGGGAGTGCTCTGATCTTAATATGTGTAGAGAAGCCATACATCTAGCATTGCAGTGTCTTAATAAGCCTGAATATGAAAATTTAGTAGCTGTCAGTCTTTAAATAGTATTAATAGTATTAATAAGTTTGTGACTAAAGGAAGTCAACAAAGGAGAGATTCTAGAAGTAGATTTCTCAATGGTAGTGATGTTGATATAGGACGAGGTGGACTAGTTCTCCACTTTGGAAGCCCATTGGTTACATTTAGAGGCTGTTTAGCAGCATACCTACTATCTACTTGCAATAGCCATAACCACCACCTTGATATAAATCACTTTCTCCAGACACAGATGAATGTTTGATAGGATGACACCAATCTCCAACTGAAAATCACTGGTTCACATAGAGGAAGAATCTTAAATTACAATGATATAAAAAGATTACCCTCCAAACCCTGATAAATTTAAAAATTCTCACTGTGTTCTACAGGACTAGTCTTCACTTTGATAATTGGTTGTGGCTCATATATAGTATGTATCTAAATTTGTTTAGCTATAAATCCACATTTTTCAAACATTACATTGTTGTAATAAGAGCGGCGGGCTACGTTCCTGGCACCCGGCCGCCCGCACAGCTACCTTTATACCCGAAATAATTACACAATACAAGACCCACCTCCATCGTTACATTTCCTGTTTACCATATATCTACATATGCCATGGCACAGCCAACTCGATGCATTAAATTACTATCCTACTAAAATATTGGCCTATGATAGTTAATTTCAGAATTATAGGTTGGATGTAGAATATCTGAAGTATTCAATTATTTAAATATATTAATAAATTGTTGTTACAGGGATTCTGTCACCTGTCCAGTAGCCAATTGAGAGACACTGTGTGACTCAGTTCAGGTTCCCCATTTGTCCTTTAATATTTGTGCACAGATTTTGCTTGATAATAAACAGTAAAGAAATCATTGATCAGACTATATATCTTAATATTGTTATGATGTGGATCATCGTATATGTTCATCCTGGAAACAATCCACTGAAACAAATGGGACTGAAAATTTATAGAGTCTATCAAAGAACAGATAAGAGAAATATTCGTACTATCTTTGCAGATAATGGGATTCACATGGTTAAGTCAAAGGTGTATGAAAAAACAAGCATTAGATTAGCAAAGTAAACCTTGTGTGGCAGCCTTGGGACTAACTCTGGGGCTTCCATATCACTGAAGTTGTGCTCCAGAGATAAATGGTTTTATTGTTAGAATCAATCTGTAGGGTCAGAGCACTGGGTCTCTTTGAATTTAAGAAAAGCATCATTCTTCATTAGAAAGTCAGCATGCGGTGGGGAATTGATTAACTTATAGCTCCTTTGAAGGTACCCAAAGGTATTCATGTCAGAAACGTACTATTTACCAGTCACTAATCTCAACGTGATCTAATATGGAAATCAGTAATTTGAAAATAAGGATTATTTCATATTACATTGAAAGGAATGTAATTGTCTTTAAATTGTGCCCTTCTTCTCAGATCAGATCTCTGAAGCCTGAAATGAAACCTTAACATTTTCAATTAAATTCAAGCCTTCAAGGTTTGGCTGAAACCAAGAAAATGATTTGTAAAACTTTTTCAAAACTTCCCCTGAAATAAGCTTCAAGCTAATAAAGTTCTTCTTAGAATTTCAACCAGTTTCAAGAGAATTCTTCAGTATTTAACTTCAGTGATAACTTTACAGCCACATGAATATAAGATTATATTCAAAGAACTCTTGCTTTGTTATAGTACCTGAAGTTTTCAAAACTAAAAAAAAAAAAAAAAAGTTTTTTTTTTTTGTGGCAAGCAATGTTTAGAGATAAAGATATTGAAAATAAATTTAAAGTAAATAATTATCTTGTCTTTGTGTTTTGACATCTGCAAATTATATTTCTTTCAATTACAACACTGTGTTTTTAATCCTACCCAAATCTTTCAGGCCTTTTTCAATATTTCTAATCCAAACAACTCAATTAACTTGACACATTTACTTCTTGGGCTCATTTTTTTTACAGGCAGTGGAAAAATTTTACCACACTCAAGGATGAAGGATTCAGGTATGTGTTTTCAAGATGTGTGACTATCACATAACCATATTTATAACTTCTATTATATTTTATTATAAATAAAGGATCAACTATAAATGCTGATCATATCATAGCACATTTTGCAATCCAAGCCTCAAACTTTGTTATATGTTTTTAATTCTATTATCTAGTCATATATCCTTTATATTATATAACTCAAACAATCTTATTTTAAAGACTTTTGATATAGTCGGAAAATTTTTTAAAAATATTTAGCGTAATACACATTGAAATTTCAGAACTTGTTAGATAGAGACAAAAAAGGTCAGAAGTCAAAGAGAGACTT
Organism: Microtus pennsylvanicus; assembly: GCF_037038515.1. Taxonomy (NCBI): domain Eukaryota; kingdom Metazoa; phylum Chordata; class Mammalia; order Rodentia; family Cricetidae; genus Microtus; species Microtus pennsylvanicus. Next base: position 18,863,031 of record NC_134579.1, read on the forward strand.
ACCTGTAGATGGCCCCCATCATAGATAGATAGGTAGATGATAGATTGATAGAAGATGATAGATAGATAGATGGATAGATAGATAGATAGATAGATAGATAGATAGATAGATAGATAGATAGATAATTGCTAAGTGATTAAAAGTGTTTGGTGGTCAACAATAAGGGCATGAGTCCAGATCATAGCACAGTTAATACATATCATCTATCATACCTGTAATCTGCTCCGATGGATCCAGTGCTCTCTTATGCCCTATTAAGACACCCGCACACATATGTGCTTATCTACTCATACACATATAAAAATACATTCTTAAAATGATAGAAAAAACAAGTGAATAGGAAAATGTTTTATTCATTTGGAAATTATTGAAAGTAAATGTCATTATATACTTAAATTTCCAGTAAGTATTTACTCTAGTAAAATCGTTTTGATATTTATTATAAACTTTAATGAATCCCTGTGAATTAAAAACATTAATATATTTTAAAATAACTCATTTATATTCCATTAATTCATTACAATATTACAATTGTAATATTATCATATTGAAACATCGAATGATAGTCAAATTAACATACTGAAAGATCCATTTTAAAGGTGAATACCTAGGAATAATAAATAGTGTTCAAATTCAGATGTTTCAAGATGAAAAGTTTTAAAAAAATTTTTTAGTCACAGTCCAGCTGGCCTTGGAGCTCACCAAGGCCAGCTGGACTCTGACTAAAAAACCATGGGTTAAAACTGGACTCTCTGAACATGGCGAACAATGAGGGCTGAGAAGCCAAGGACAATGGCATGGGGTTTTGATCCTACTTCATGTTCTGGCTTTGTGGGAGCCTAGCCAGTTTGGATGTTCACTTTCCTAGATATGGACAGAGGGGGGAGGACCTAGGACTTACCACAGGGCAGGGAACCCTGACTGCTCTTTGGACTGGAGAGGGAGGGGGAGAGGAGTGGAGGAGGGGGAGAAGGGTGGGAGGAACGGGGAGGGAAATGGGAGGCTGGGAGGAGGTGGAAACTTGTTTTTTTTTTCTTCCTTTTCTCAATAAAAAAAAAATTTTTTACTCATGGTTGCCATTCTTCTCATACATCTTTTATATTGTTCTTCATTCTCTGGACATACTTAAATGATGTCTCAACCTTAATTTTCAACAGATGAACACAACAAATGTCATGTCTAGATTCTATGTCATTCTAACTTGCACACATAAACACACACACACACACACACAGGAACACATACACCCTCACAGGCATATGAACACACACATACACAAACACACAAAGATTTTTTCATCTTTTAGACTATTTGAAAAGCTATTTCCTCAGATTATGAATGTAATTAATCTTTATCCCTTTTTACATCAATATTCAAAGAAATATTATGAAGCATTCCAAAATTGAATATTTTTAATTAATAAGATTAAAAAATACTTTTCTTTTTATCTATTTATTTTACATTATTACCATGATTTTCTCTCCTTCCTCTCCTCCCATTTCTTTCTCCTACTTTCTCTCTGTACCCATATCAATCCACTTCTCCTCTTTTTCTTATCAAAAAGGGGCAGGCCTCTCATGGGTATCAACAAAACCTGGCATATTAAGTTGTGTTATGTCTGGGAAAGGCAATTCAGTATGAGGACTAGGTTCCCAAGAGGCAGCCAAAGCGTTATAAACAGCTCCGGCTCCCATTGTGAAAAATATTACAAGTAGACTAATGTACACAACTCTCACATATATGTAGAGGGCTTAGATATGTTCCGCTACATAAACAGACTTCCTGGTTCTTAGTCAGACTCTGTGAGTTCCTGTGATACAGGTTATTTGCTACTTGTAATATCCTTGTACCCTCTGGCTCCTATCATCTGTGAAGAAAGTGATAAAAGATCTTTTCTACTACTGGGATAATGTGCCATGGTCAAAGAACAGTCTAGGAATAATAGTGGTTTTTCTTAACTTACGGTTGAAATCAACTATGATGGGAACAGACTCAAGGCAGGAATCTAGATGCAATAACCAGTGCAGAGACTATGGAGCAGTAGTGCACACTGGCTTGTTCTGCCTGGCCTTTTCAGTTTGGGTTTTATATACCCCATCATCACCTTCTTGGTGTTGGTACTGCTCACAGTAAGTATCTCCCTTCCACATCAATTACAAATCAGTATATTCTCCACAGGTGTGACCACTGGACAGACAATTGGAACTATTTTTCAGTTGTATAATCCATAATATCTGAATATGCTTAGGGGAACTTTCACAGTTTTAGTTTGTTACAGATCAAGTTTAAGACAAAACAAAACTAAGCAAGAACTCTACCTCTGTGCCATAATCCATACACTCACAAACAAATATTTACTATCTAATATTTTACAGGAAATAATGTGAGTCTTTATAAAAGCCTCAAGGCAGAAATTAAAATATCTTTTCGTGTAAGAGTTCCTTCTGTTTGTGTGTTGCTTTCATTGGTTAGTGAATAAAAACACTGCTTTGGCCTAGGTGATAGGGCAGAACTTAGGTAGGTGGGGAAGACAAAACTGAATGCTGGGAGGAAGAAAGGCAGAGTCAGGAGAGACCCTTCTGCTAGAGACAGACATGCCTAATCTTTCCCGGTAACTACTGCCACGTGGCAATATACAGATTAATAGAAATGGGTTAAATTAAGATGTGAGAGTTAGTCAATAAGAGGTTAGAGCTAATGGGCCAAGCAGTGATTTAATTAATACAATTAATATAATTTCTGTGTGGTTATTTTGGGGCTAAGCTAGCTGGACAACCGGGACGAACAAGAGAGCCCTCTCCTTGAAACAATCTTTTACAGTCTAGTTTTGGGTAACACAAGTTAAATTGATGAGGACTTATATTTATCACACAGGTCATTAAGTGTCTAGTTAAAGATGGGAAACAACTGGTTACCAGAAGTGAAGATTTATAGGGATGCAATGGAATCTCTGTCATATATGTGAACTTTCTTTGCACGTGATTTTGCAAACATGCATTGCTGACTACCTAATGTTTAGTTTTTCCTTCTTCATACTAAGTTATGCAGATATTTCCTGTGGCAGAAGATGATAACTGAAAATCAGACCTTGGAGAAAGTGTATTAACTTACTGAAACATCTTACAATTCCTTATAGAGTATATCTTGATCAAAATGGCTCATTGATATTTACATAAACTAGCAATCTGTTTAAATGACCTAAATCAGAAAAATTTTTATGAAGTTGTTTGGAAGTTTTTTAGTACCACTTTGCTTTCAATTTTCATATTTAGGATGAAAGTGCCAAATTCATTGGTTTTCGGGAAACAGTGCTGAGGTATGTTTTTCACACAGGCTTTTTCAAGACTTCAACTAAAGAAAAGACTTTTATAAAAAATTTCACAAGCAATAAGTTAAGATAAAAATTTAAACTATCTTAACTCTGAAATGTATTAATAGTTATGTAGATTTTTAATTTCAAAGATTTAAAATTGACTGCGTATAAAACCAAATTAATTTCAGAGCCAATTTAATTACATTTCAAAGTTAATATTGTAGTATTGAAAGAAATAAAAATTTCTAAATAGGGTCACTCGATCAGGGTCATATTATATACAATAAAGAAGGTAAATAATTAAATACAGACAAAATCAATGATTTTTAATTAGAGGTAAAACAAAGATAATTAAAGCTCGAGTTTCTAGGAATCAGTAGAAAGCTATTGAAGTTCATGAGGAATGGCAATAGAAATGAAATGATATTCATAATTATTAAGAATTTTTTCTGAAATCCAATTAATGAGTATAACAGAATATCATTAGGAGTCATTCTACCACTACATATTTCTCTTTTTAAGAGCAGTAGTATTTGGTATTTCCCTAGGTCTCTGATTATCTAGCCTCTGGTTCTGGATCACATGAACAATGTTGAATTTGAGTTCGATCTTGTAGAGTGGGCCTCAAGTCAAGTCAGACATTGTTTGGTTACTTACACAAACTTTTTGCAACATTGCCCTAGCATATCTTTTAGACAAGCCTGATTGTATGTGGTAGGTTTTATGGCTCGGTTGGTGTTTGGATTTGCTCTTGCAGTAGCCTGCAAAGAATTGTCCCTTAGGAAGACACTAGAAAACAAGATTGAAGGTTCTATGTAGACTTTTCCGTGTTCAGTGAGCTGTGTAGGTATTGTCTTCAAAATGGGGTCATGATGTCAGTTTGTGGAGAGCAAAGTACTGTCTTGACAACAGCCTGGGTTGTTTGGGAATTTTTGTGGTACATCTTTGGTCAACAGTTCAAGTGGATGTAACTCAGACCCAGTACTGGAAGCTTTGTTTGGTGACAAAAGATGACAAGTTGGTATCCTGGCTGTCTCATTATTTGGAGACATCATTAGGATTGCTTTATATGTTTTAGCAAGTTTCCACTGCACTAGGTTTCCATACCACCCCACAAATGACCCTCAGTGATAGCTATCTCTCTTAGAATTTCCTCCAAAATCAGCCCAATTTCTCTTCTAAATCAACTGAGCAAAGCTCATATGAACTTACAGAGACTCAAGCAGGGTATACATGGGTATGCACCAATTCCTCTTCCAATTTAATATTTATATGTGACTCTTAAGTTTGTCAAGGATTGGGTGTGTGATTCTTCTGCATTCTTGAAAATTTATGTTACTTTAGATTGTCCTACTTGCTTGTGATGGTCTTTATTTTATCTTACTAATCTTTATTTTCTTATATTTTGTTATATCTTAGATGCCTTTCTTTTCTAATGAGAGATAAAAAGGAAGCAGGTCCAGATTGAAAGGGAGGTGGGGAATAACTTGGAAAAGAAGAAAGAGGGGAAACCTTAATCAGGATATATTGTACGAGAAAGGAATCTGTTGTAAATTAAAAGGAAAAAAGAGAAAGTCCAAATCATTTAATTCTTTACATTAAACATAATTACATTTGCATATGTGTTTTTAACCAAAACAAATGACCCGGAGTACATGAGGGCATACACTTCAGTAATAACAGCTTAAAGGTGCCAGGAGAATCTCCATTTCAAGATTATTGTGCACTTTAATCCATTGTATAAGCAGAGTAAGAGAATTTGAATCTTAATCATGGAGTTGACTGAGAGTCACAGTAAATTCAAGGATCAAATTAAACACTGAATATTGAACATTACTTACCAAGTGCATATACTTCTCTCATTTAATATCAGTACCCACCAGTAATAATTACAAAGGTAGGCTTTACATTTTTGATTTGATAAAGCTGAGATTTAATGAAACTCAATAACTTCCTATGTGTCATAGTAGACTTTCTGCTTTAAACACAGCTTAAAACAGATTGCCCATGCTTTCTTTGTTAGACTGATTTTTCATTTACCTCTTTCTATTTATATTACAAAAACAACAAATTCTTTTCAAATTATTGTTGGAACCAACTGGCTGTTTGGTATCTAAATTATAAGAGTGAAAGGTATAGTTGTATCATCGATCCACTGCCATGGGCAAAATCTGAGCCCTAAGTAAGGTAACTTTGTTAACACTCATGTGCTCTCCTTTATTTGAACTGTAGTTGCTTACATACATTACCAGAGAAGAAATCCTTTGCCTTTTTGTTTTGCTTATGACAGATAAATTTGTTGTTTAGATGGTTCAAAATAAGCCTCTTTTTTTTCCCTCAATATGTTGTCACACTTTCTCTGACTGATATCTTTTCCTTCAAATTCTAATGATACTTGCATTAACTATTCTACTTACGCCTATGTGTTCTAGTGGACATTGATGTCTTTTTTATATGATCTCTTTACACTTCAGTTCAAACTCAAGGGCAAGTAGAGCCTGAGCTACATATCTCTCACAAAATGGGACGTTCTCAAACACAATGGAAACATAATATACTAGAATATATATTATTTGGAATTATAATATTTACTTGCCTTAAACACCAAACTATACAACAGGGTATAATACCATTCATTATGTGAAGAAAATAATTTGGAAAAATAATAATATTTAACAATGCAAGACCCACTACTCGCTGCTTTGTTGACATAATTTAAGTGGTAACACAATGTTCCATTGCAGTGAAGAGAGTACTTGGCTCGTGAAAACTTGCTAGTTGTCATTTATATTATTAAATGTAATTTTAACTCCTTTTCACACAAGCTCAAAACAAGTACCATATTTAAACACCCAAGAATACAAAAATGAATCTATAAAAATAAAATTCAAATTATGTTAAAATTACACTCATGAAATATTTCTATTTGAATATTTGGTTTTATAAAATCATTTTTATATCTTAATAAATATTTGCTTTCATATATATTTATTATTAATGGTACATAAAATTTAATTTTATTATCACATAATTTTTTACTTTTATCTATCTACCATCTATCTATCATCTATCTATCATCTATCTACCTATCTATTTTCTGTGTATGAGTGTTTTATATACAGATTTATATGTGCACTGTGTGTGCCTCATATATAATATTCATAAACCTGGAGTTATAGATGCTTGTTAGTCACCACGAAGCTGCTCAGAACTGAATAGGTGCTCCCTAAGAGGGACCAGTGCTCATCTGAGAATCTCTCCAACCCTTTAATTTTATATAAATTTTCAAGTAATTGTTAGCTTATTTCTCTCTCGCACTTACGATATTTAAATTAAAGTAACATGAAGCAATTTGTGGAATGAAGACTACCATTTGACAGTAGGTATCAAAATGAAGAGTTGTAGAGCCCAGTTCTTATCTACAAACACTCTTGCACTTAAGGCTGAGGAAACATTGTGGAAGATGGGATGGACGAGTGTAAGAACTAAAGGATCAGGGAGTTTGCTGTGATATTATATCTCTGTGTAATCTCAGATGCTACACTCAGTCCATCCAACATGACTGCCTGGGCATGGGGTGAACAGGACAACTCTGGACATGCCAAAGTGGAGAGCAGGAAAGCCTATGAACCTCGGCTCAACACTTATGACTACAGGAGGCAAAGGATGCTGAGAGCAGGAGAAAGAATCTTCCCAAGGGAAGAGCGCACCAACTGGTTATCCACTACCAAATGGTCAGCTCTGAAAAGGTACATTATATTGACTGAACATGCATTCAAAAACAATTAGTGAAAAATAGGCCATGAATTTAAAACAGAAAAAAGAGGAGGTATGTAGGAGGGATTGGGGGCATAAAATGGGGGAGTGGTGTAATTATATTACATTATATTTGCTCAAAAGAAAAGAAAAAAATGGAAAATGTAGGTGTAATTTGCTCAGTTTCTTTCACTATATAAACATTTATTCATAGCTTGTGTTTATTTTTAGCCGTAATTTGATGTATGTCTTATATGATTGTGAAAGATAAGAAAGGCAGTGCAGCTTACACTAATTTGCAAGCTGAGATATGTTTATATATCAACTGGCTTTTATTGATATCAGGTATTTCTGTGCCTGGGGAACTAGAATTCTTGTCACCTGTGACATTTAAATGTCTTAAGTGAATTTTTGTTTGTTATTATTGTAACTGTTCTGAACAATTTTGTTGTGTCATTTACTCAAATTTTTATAGTGTTAAAATGCACACGAGACTCACACATAAATATGTAATAAATGTAAATATTTTTAAAGTGGGCTATAAATTTGTTTTGCTATTTTCATATAACAACCATATCTTCCAGGTTTTGCTACATGTATTTCAATGAACAGTGATTAGATTTAATTTAATCTAAAATTTTGTATATTTCTGCTGCATTGATATTTTCATTAACATATGATGTGTTTATTATTCATATGTCCCTGTTTGTCTTAGGTCTACTTTTTCCATCAAAGCCTGCTTTATCCTATATTAACCTAGTTATTTACATGAGGTATGTCTTTAGTTGCTAATGGCATAGTATATTGTTTCCATCATTTCAGTTGTAATGTATTTTTATTTGGGTATCAAGTGAATCCTTTGTATTTATAGTTAGACATACATTTGTCATAAACTTTTACCAATTTCTATCTTTTGATTTGAGTGTCATCTAACATTTCATGTGATTAAATGCACTTAAGTCTCTGATATTTTGTTATTTTTGAACAGGTTTAGAATGTTTTGCTAATAATTATCCACATTATAGACTTATTTGGTCTTTATTTTTTTTTCTAGTAAAAATTTAAGATCCTTTTTACATTCTTTTATTATGCTTTTTTTTTGGCTGCCATAGAGACTGTTTTTATTTTCTTTAGGCCATAATTCTCTAACAAAGCACACTGTTGACCAAATTTCAGCAATACAAATATCTTCCCATATACTTGTCTGTTTGCTGATGTCACAAAATTTTATCTTTATGTATTCTATCATACAAAGCATAAATAATATTTATTTTAATGCATGTGTCAGTTAAGTTATGTAGAGCATAAATTGAAGACTAGTTCTAAATAAATTATGGAGCTACTGAAAAAACAAGCTTGTGGCTTGAGAAAAATAAATACTGTGTTAAGTAAAGCTCCTACCTTTTGTTTTATATGAACTTCCTTGAAAAAGAGACATTGAGGGCCAGAGAGATGGTTCAGAGGTTAAAAACACTGGTTTCTTTTCTGGAGGTCCTGAGTTCAATTCTCAACAACCACATGGTGGCTTATAACCATCTATAATGAGATTTGTTGCCCTCTTTTGGCCTGCATGAGTACATGTAGGCAGAACTCTGTATAATATAAATAAATCTTAAAGAAATAGAAAAAAAAAGGACCTGTTGGTTTCTTATCTCTTTGTAAGAACATTTTCTACATCTCCAAAATATAACAAACAACATTTATAAAGAGTTTGATAATTTATATTAGCATATGAAACTCATGGCAATTTAGATTTCACATTTTCTTTTAGAGCTGGACCATAGGTAATTGCATAAGGAGAAAATTACAGATTATTTTTTATAAAAGCATATTAAAATGACTAGGATTCCTTGTTCATTATACTTATTAACAATTTCAAAAAGAAACCAATGACACAAAATTAGATGCACTCAGTCTCCCATCATAACAACAGCAAAAATATGCATGTTTCTTATGTACAAATGAAATAAATAAGAGAACAATTGACTTAAAAGTACAAAATTCTTTAAAAATCTGGCATCAAGCAAAACCCTACTAGGCAGGAAGAAAATAAATCAACAGCTCTCTTATTTGCTCTATCTTTCTAAGGTTAGATCTCAAACTCACTCAGTGGTTATATTTTCTTGATCTTGACTTTTTCTTCTAAATATGCACCTATAAAGGCAATATCTGTATTAAAATATATTCATGAAATTTGTGTTCATGTAATTTAGTCTCCTCTTACGTTTTCCCGCTTTTAACTGGGAATGGAAGACTAACCACTTTAAAGTTAAAAGCTTAGTTATGTGCATTTAATAGGTAGTTGATGTTCATCACAATAAAGTATATAATGAGATTATTATATGCAGAATTATTCAGGTGACTTACTTCTAAAGTTCCCGAGTGAAAAATGATTGAATTCAAGTGCAGCCAAACTTCTTATACAGAATATCATGCTAATTTTACAGCCACAGTCACATATCTGGAATTCTCTCTGCAGCATTATCACAATGTTTGCTAACTTTTTGTTTTGTACAAGCACTTTTAGAAAGGCTTTCAAAAAATCCATTTCTCTAATATTTCCAAGCACTATGCATCAGACTTTGTTGTTGTTTTATTAGGACTGTTCTTCCCATGTGTTATATGTTGGAGAAAGTTTTTCACATGCATATGTACTTATGTACATTAGGTTTGTGTGCATTTTTTTATGTGTGGGCACACTTGTATGCATGTTTATATGGAGGCCAGAGGGGTTTTTAATTACTTTCCACTCAATTCACCAAGGCAGAGTCTCTGGATTTGTTGAGTCAACTAGACTAGTATCTATCCAGGTTGCCACTAAGATCCTCTGTCACAGCTTTCCAAGTTCTCTGACTTTAGGCAAACCAACATAAATGTCATACTTCTTCTTTATAGTTTCTGGGAATATGAAATCCAGTCATCACACTAGAACACCAAGCACTTTATTAAATGAGCCATTTTTATGGCCTCTACACTTTATTTTCTAATTATCCTTTCCAAAGAACTTAAAGTTCATAATAGAATTTCTTAGTTAGGGAAGTAAAATTGCTAAATATCTCTGAGAAGAGTAGGTTTGATATCATTTTAGCACACTTTATTCTTCTGCCTGCTTTTAATACAGATTTTTACTGAACATAATCTTTTATACAATACATTTTGATCATGGTTTCCCATCCCCAAACTGCTCCTATATCTTTCCAATCTCCTTCTCATCTAAGTCCATGCCTTCTTTTTCCCTCTCTTTATAAGACAAACAGGTATTGAAACAAATGAAAAGGCTTATTTTCAATAAAATGAAGAAAAGAAACAAACCAGAATAGACAACAAAGCACAACACACACACACACATACAATGAGAGAGCACAAGACAAATGATAACATAGAATTAGAAACCAAAACATACAAAAAAATAGACCATTAAAACACACACACAAATACACAAACACAGCCCACCCCAAACCATATTATATAAAATGTCTAGAGTAATGCAATTGAGATCATTTTGTGTTGACCTTCTAATATTAAGCATGAGACCTATATCTTCAGGGAACCTTCTTCGCATAGTAACAACAATATACATAAATGACTAATGTATAGAGTGAGAAACATTGGAAGACTCAGTCCTAAATGGAATGCTCTCATCAAACTACTCTCCTTAGGTGTCAGGAAAGTGTGTGGAAGCAGTTGTGTAAAGGTTGAGAGAAGCGGAATGGATTCATGGTACTAAGGTATCAGTGACTGACTTCCAGATGCAGCAGAACTGGATTGATGCACCTATGAACTCACAGAAACAGTGGCAGAACACAGATTCAAGCCAGACAATGTCCCAGTGCTGACAGGGGGAAGAGGACATGAGCTGCCATTCCTTAACTAAAATGCCTGTTTAGTTTTTCTGTCTATAAATCTGGTATCACTTCAGTCACAATGTGTATGAAATATAAATCAACAGCAAAACAGAGGCAAACAAACAAACAAACAAGAGCAGAAAAATAGTCAGTGGAGATGGCAGAGTAAGCTTGAAGCACTCCAAAAATCCCTTTCCTAACATGTCCCAACCTTTGTTCTTGCTCAGTAGAAGAGATTGTCTTCTACAAAAATCAATCAAACAAACAAAAATACATAAGCAAGGTGAAGTGAAACAAAATAAGATAGAAGACAGAAAGGAAGGCAGGCAAAAGGAACAATGACAGTCAGACAGATAAGAAGATAAATAGATAATAGTTAGACAAATAATTACAATTACTTAACTGTAATTACCCAAAGTTGTGATAAATATTAGGAAAACACAAGTCTCACCAAACATTGTATAAAATCAAATTGATGAGATGAAAATTAGGAGTCTTATAAAACTAATATAGATGACTAATGATATAAAATCATGTTATATATAGACCTATAGTGCAGCAAACTTTATAATTGTAACAGTTAGCTGATAACTAACTAAAACAAAGTGTTTGATTTAAGGAATTCAGAGAAACTTCCATAAAATCTAACAAAATAAAACTTTAAAAATTAAAACGATATTCTATTAAGAACTTAAAAGAGATAGTACAGAACAGCATACAGCAACAACAAAAACAACGACATTAAAAACATATTACAGAATGGTAGAAACTAGAATGACTTTTTCAGTAAACTTGTTCATGTGACTGTATTGACGACTTCAGTAAAACTATAGACATTGAGGAATGCAGTTTTTATTTTTTTATTGAAAATATTTTATATAGTATACTCTGATTGTTAAACACTATCCAACAGTGTACTGTTCACATAATTTATGTTCAAGATTTGATTTTTGATTTAAAGGTGAAAAACAAGGGTCAAATGTAAATAAAGCTTTGAAGTAGAAGTAAGTTCCTTTTGCTGAAGACTCCATGGACATTAGAAATGGGGCCCAGATGCCTTTGAACTGGAACTGATATGAATGCTCTCTCCCTGATGACTAGATTTCTTGACCCACACAGCTTTCTAAACAAGGGAAGCTAGTTGCAATCTTACCTAACTATGATGTCTATTAACCACATCAATGACCAGTATGGTACTGTAATTCTAAAAGTATAGTATTGACACACACACTTTGGCAGTAACCATTTGTTCTCTAACTGAACTAAAGACCACTTAACAAAAGGAACACCAGGTTTGGTACTGGAAACCTAGTCAACTAGTCATTATTAGTGAAATCATGGTTATTGGAGAAGAAACTACAACTACCTATTTATTAAAGAACATAATCACAAACAACAATCTAAGAATTTTTCCTTTTAGTCACAGATAAATGTAATCTCCTCCTTGCAACAGACTGGAAAACTATAGTAAACTACAACCAATCAGCATCAGAGTTGCTGAGCTCAGTCCCTACCATAAGAAATTGGAGGCTGCTTGTTTGTTTCCTGGCCACCCAGACTCATGAAATAATCACAGAGAAAACTATATTATTTAAATCACTGCTTGGCCAATTACTTAAGCAAATTGTTAGCTAGCATTTACATCTAGAATTAAACCATTTCCATTATTTTATATTTTACCACGAGGCTCCTGGCCTACCAGCAGGGTTCCTGCTGACATCTAGCACCTGTCTCCTGCAGAGGCTTCATGGCTTCTCCCTACTCTGCCTTCTTTCTCCCAGTATTCGGTTTAGTTCTCCCCACCTACTTCTGTTCTTCCCTGCTATAAGTCCCAAACAGTTTCTTTACAAATAAATTAATCACAGCATTCAGAGGGGAATACAACATCAAGTGCCAATATATCCGTAGAATACTCCCACAGGTAAGGTACAGAAAACAATGTGTTGGGAGCAGTGAGACCCCAGATCCTGAATTTTTTGTAATCCCCTGATCTAAGTGCCTATAGCTGCTCTGAGACCTTCAGGAGTTCCTGATGGCAGGAGAGTGGTTTCTGGTGGGTTTGGCTTGGGCGTGGCTATCTCTATATAATCTGCCCCTGAACACAATAAAGGGGGCATTCTTGGGGAATTCTGTGTGTGTGTTTCTGTGTATTTTAACCTTCAATCCCCTTGCCCGAAGCTAGGTAACTGGGCACAGAGCGCAGACACGGGGGCGGGGTGTGCGGCAACAAAGGGGAAGAAAAGGTAGAAAGATTGTAACTTTTCTGTAAAAAACAGGAACTTTGCTGTAAGACTGTGTGTCTTAGTAACAAGAAAAGCTATACATGTATATTGTCACCAGCATAACCTATAGCCCCCCAAAGAGTTCAGAATGAGGACATCAATGGCCATGCCAACCACATGGAGGGAAATCCACAAGGCCTTAACTCTACTTACAATGAACTATAGGCAACAGAGTAAAACAAAAGTTGGAAAGAAGTTCCTACCCTAGGAAGAGCACACTTGATTGGTTTTTCAGTGCTGAATGGTCAGCTCTGAAAACATACATACAAGTAATAGTATATGGACTAACATTATATTTAAGAATACACACACACACACACACACACACATTAATGATTATAAGAAGCCAGAAGTTTGAAGGAGAACAGGTAGGGCTATAGGTAATGGGTTCAGTGGAGGAAAAGGATGGAAGAGATGTTGTAATTAAAATATAATATAAAAAAGAAATAAAAAAGAAAGTAGACAAGTTAGACTAGAAACAAAGCAAGCCATTTTACCATGAATAATTTTTTAGATTACCACGAAACAAAATATCTAAAAGCATTCAAACTCATACATATCATTTACACAACAGAATAATTTAAAACATATCACAATGTCAAAAATATATAAAGCAAATCTGATTAAGAAAGAAAAAGTAATGTTAAAAATAATAAGCTACCTTAATATCTATTTAATGTGTATAAAGCAGATTAATAAGTAAATCAAAGAAAAATATACTTAAAACAAATTAATATTATACCTCCAAAATTATACCCCCAAAAACAATTTTTTCATGTTTTCTTGAAATTTTTCCAGAATACTTCATAGTCTACATTATGAACAATACAAAAATTTGAATTATTTATAAATAATAATAAGTAAATCTTCATAAAACATGATGTTTTATCTGCTTTCAAAATTTTTTATTTTTAAGCATTCCTAAGTCATTACTGAACACCAATAAAGAGAAGATCTCTTGAACATTGGCTCCTTTCTTCTGTAGATTTGGGGCTCATGGCAGCCCTGCGATCCTAGTCCATATGCTGTTACTATTTCAGTTGGAATCCACTGTTGTTAATTTGGTGTGGAGGAAGTTTGTGTGATAAAGAAGCACTCTAAATAATCTTTTGAGGAAGATCTTTTAATTTCAGGGAGTCTTAGTTCCTTCTACTTCAGATATTTTATTGTTTTTCTGTGGCAGTTATGTAAGACAGAAAGTCTAGCTGTCATTGAGGGGAGAAATGTGCCTCCCAAGGCATCAGGTACCATTCGCTAGCTTCCTTACACCCAGTGGTTCTCAACCTGTGGGTTTTAGAGTTTCCTTTGAGAGTTGCATATTGGATACCCAACTTTGTCGTTATAAGTGTTGTATTATCTACAGTGGCTCCCCCTTAAGCAATAGCTTTAGCTTCAAGAGCAGCCACCTGATGATATTTTGTTTTCTCAGGTGCAGACTCTGTCAGATTTACTAAGGGAAACTATCTAAATATGAATAACTCAAAAATCAAGGTTTGAGGTGGAAATCTGCTCATCCAGAGAAGCTGAATAGCAAGTATCTAACCTTCTCCTTTGCTGAATTCTTAAAGCAAAACAAGACAACAGCAACAACAAAAACTGTATTCTTTGCTCATCCCCAACCTAAAATCTTGTGCTACAGTGGTTCCTCCTTACCACCTCCTGTTAGCTACTTGCTGACTCATCCTCCTGTGTTCAGTCTAATTTTATTTAATCAAACACATCTTCAATTGTTAACAATAGCAGGAAGAAAAAATGCAACACATGTTAAAATAATACTTCCCAAAATAAAATATCATATATTTACATGACATATATCAAAGATTCATAATAGTAGCAAAATGAGAGTTACAAGGTAGCAACAAAATAATTTTATGGTTGGAGGTCACCACAACATGAACGGTATTAAAGGGTCGCAGCATGAAGAAAGTTGAGAACCGCTACTATTCTTTAGGATAGGAGGGTAGTAGTGGATTATAGAATAGTACTGTAGTGTAGATAGTAACTATACTACCACTCCCTTCTCTTTATAACACTATTAGGAGAACTCTGATTCTAGATTCTAGAGAGAATTCGCATAGTACAGTCTTCCCACCCTAGGAAACTGCAGGGTACAATAGTCATTCTTATGCTTGCCCACTCTCGTCCCAAAGTATGTATCTTCTTGATGTGTTTGTTTCTGCCCTTTCTGGAGAGATCTCAACATTATTTCATGATATCCTTGTGAATCTGGTTGCAGTATGGCCTGAAATACTAATTTTCTGCTATGCTCACGTCACACCCTCACTTTTCAGCTTGTATAACCACCTTTTGTTATAAGGCAAAGGTGATAATATCTAATACTTCCAGTATTTCAGTTAGAGTGAGAAGCTCTTTAAGGAGCTGATTAAATGTCAGATCTACTCCTGGAGTTTCCTAGTGGTTCTGGTCAAGGATTTTTGTCCACTGATTGACATTTCCTTTTCTACTGTCAGCTTTCAAGATTTTGAAGAAAATGTCGAATAATTTCAGTTTCATCCAAATCTAGTGGATGCCAACTTTATTCTTTACAATTAACTCCTATGCTTCCTGTCTCCTTATAGTAATGGAAGAGCTTGCTCATTTTACGCTTGCCAGAAATCTTCCATTAGCACGCCGGACCATCTAAGGTTCTTCTTTTGCCCATTAGGTATGAAGGTGTATTTTTGTTATCATTTACAAGACCTTCTCAGTAGGGCTAATAGAGTATCTGCTTCTGCTGGGCATACAGAAATGTGGGTAACATTCAACTGTAATAAAATGAAAAAATAACCATAGACAATAAAGTTATATCAAAGATTGCTAAAATGTATTTATTAAATATAAATATTTCCTCTCTTTTTAAAATGTGTATAATATAGAAAGGTACATTTTTATTTTTAAAATATCTCATTTGAAAGTCTCCTTCTGTGCTGCCACCTGGGGTCATTCATAGTGATATCTGGGCACGAGCTGTAGCCAAGAGCCATGTCTGTGTCCCTGGACTTATTGCAGCCATTGTCTGTGTTGATGTCCCTTGCTCCTGTTATCATAGAAGGCATTCTGGGTGCTAGGGATCTGGGGAACCACCTGGGGCCATGTAGGTATCTGAAGGCCACACTGACACTGGGGACATGCCAATTTGAGTAGCCTGTGCTGCCATGGAGCAATGGTGACATCCAACTAGAGCTGCTGCCTAGGGTCATGGCTAGTCCCATAGTCCTGATGCAGTTGGAATCTGTATTGTTCTCCATGGACCATGTTATCATAGGGGGAAATTGGAAACATGCATGTTGAAATCTATGAACTGTGCTGACCTAGTAATGTCCTTCACTAGCCCTGGGACAGCTGGCCTTTTGACTGGCTGGCCACTGCCACAGAGGAGTCAGCCCTGCCTCTCAATGGAGAGAGCTGGCCCCATCACTGGAGAGATGGTTTCACCCTTCACTGAGGCAGGGGAGAGCTGACACTGACAGCATGGTTGTGGAAGAGCTGAATCGACGACTTGCCTGAGGGGGTGGTCAAATTGTCCAGACTCACCAAATCGGTACCACCTAGACCTACATCCAAGGCTTTGAGTTCGCCCACCCCAACATCTAACCCATCTGTGACCTTCATAGTGCAGAGTGCAGAGAATGTGAAGGAACTGGTCCTGCCGAACCATAGCCTCAGGTTCTCCATGACTTGGGGTAACAGCAGAACATCTGAGAGGAGTTTGGGTGAGTGTCAAGCATTATTGCTATATCAGAAGCCTTGAACCAGACCGATACCTCATTGAAATAATGAACAATTGCAAGCAAAGCTTAGTGAACAAAAGTGCATACTGGGGGACACATTGCAGCTTCAAATCCCAGTAAGATGAAGGAAGAGGTGTTGGAGAGGTGAGAAAAATGGAGGAGCAAAATGGTCCATTGATTTCTTTTTTGTTTTCAATTAATATTCTTTCATTTTTTGGAGGGGGAGTAGGAACTGCTACAGTGGGAGGAGCAGATATGGAGAAATTATCAAATTTGGGTAGCATGATGTGGTAATGTGAAATTCTCAAAGAATAAAAAATGATGTAATATGGGTAGCATTCAACTGTAAAAAAATAGCCATAATGTTATATCAAAGACTGCTAAAATATATTTATTAAGATATGAATATTTCCTATCTTCTAAAGTGCATATGATATAGAAAGGTACATTTTCTTCTTTCAAAGGTATCCCAAATATAAGACTCCTTGTTTCCTAATGACAAAGACTGTGATCTTCACATTGTGATTTTGAACTATAAAACTCAGAATAAAGTACAAGAAATATCTCATCCACTAGTGTCAATTTTTAGCACATTCCTATTAGAGACAGGCAAGGAAGCCCCTTCAAATAAAGTGAGTTGCACAGATTGAGCATCTACCAATTTATGGACAAATGCTCTTTCATTATATCATCCTGCCTCTGAAACCTCTGAGTAATTTGCTAGTTGTAGACAGATAAATGGAGGCTATGTACTGCTTCGGTTCTTGGGCAGGGCAGATTCACCCAGTACCGTTACCAACAACATCCCCCACAGACTTATTTATTACCATGCTTTTTTTGCTCTGCATCAGCGGGTCCATCTGGCGGTAAAGGATGGACCAGGTGTTCTGAGGAAAGTTGGCACTCAAATGGCTTGCATATTGTGACACTAACAGGAGGAAGAGATTTTGAAAATGAGAGGAAATTAAATTATTCTTGGTATATGTGAGGTTACAAGACATTTTTAGGTGGTAAAAATTATGGAACATCTTTTTGCCTTATTTGTAGCTGGCTTTTTGGCTGGGTCTGAATTATCAGAATGTCGAATAAATATCCAAAGGTAATTGAGTGTATATGCATTCGTGGAGTGAATAAACAAAATTGTTTATAAACCTCCCTGGAATTTAGCAGTGAAACAAATAAAAAGACCAACCCCTTAAAGACATTTGCTAAAGAGAAAAAATAACAAAACATCTTTCTTCATTATCCTTGATTAGTTGGTACTTGACTTAGGCTCTCAATGCCAAGATGCCAAGAGTCAAGTTTACAAACAACCTTTCCTCTATTAAGTTTAATTTTTGTGGCCAGAATTATTTAATACTTTTTCCAAAGTAAAGAGTATCCTGTATCTTTAAGTTTATCAAACAATGAATATATTGGGAGATCAGATCTCATTTCATTTTAGTGCTGCAGAACTTTTGTCGAATATCAATTGCATGTCCCTGTAGGCTTCCCACATTCCCTAGGCAGCTTTGGTTAAACAAGAAAATGTTCATTATGTAGCATGTCTGTGCTCCTATGCACAGTAAAGAAAAGCCTCCAATACCAATATCAGGAATATGCACCACTGTCACATGAGTTCTAATTGATATTTATACTAAAAACTCAGAGTCAGATATTAGGGGTTGAAAGGTGAAAGATCAGAAAAGCAAAGTGATCACTCACTAGAGATCTTACCTCTATTACATCAGCCCAAAAAGAGAGTAAGTTCCTGTCTCCTCAAGTTTTATATTCTGCTCTCCACACAGCCATATCACTTCCTCTCTGTCTGTACAGACCTCCAGACTTCTATGGTTAACTAGTGGCTAGCTCCACCCTCTGATCTTCAGGCAAGCTTTATTTGTTAGAACACAAACAAAATATCACCACACAGAACTATTGATTTCCTCATGTAAGAAACAGTAATCAGAATAAGGGTAATGTCTCTAACTTGAGCATGTATATGCTATATTATGACATACACAACTCTACTACTCACCTATGCATATGTGATTCTGTACATTAACTGTTCCAAGACATCCCCATTCTAGGATCCTTACCACTGATTCATCCATATTACTTCCTAATCAACTTTAATTAATATTTGGAAAATATTATTATGGCTTTTAAGGATGACATAGTAATTGTTGCTTAACATTTATGAACATGAACATAACATACTTCATGAGTCCCTTTATCACTAGATATTTAAACATTTCTAGTTCCCTCTTGTAATCTAAATTATTGTCTAGCCTAGAATAATGCATAGAATGTGTATTTACTGCGGGTGGTTTATTTGTTTGTTGTGTTTGTTTTTGAGAGTGTCTCCATTATGTATCCCAGGATGGCCAGAATTCACTATGTAGAACAGGATGGTCTTGAACTAATAAAGATCTTCTTCCTTCAGACCCCGAAGATATGGAATTAAAATTCACAGGACACAATGTCCAGCAGCTTTCTAGTTTGGTGTAGGAGGGTCATCTGTCTATGTGTTACTTTCATTGGTTAATAAAGAAACTGCCTTGGCCTTTTGATAGGCCAGCCTTTAGGTGGGTGGAGTAGACAGAACAGAATTCTGGGAGAAAGAAAGCAGAGTCAGGCAAAAGCCCTGAAGTTCTGACCCAAGATGGACGTGGGTTAGAATCTTCCCCATAAGCCATGATCCCGTGCTGATACACAGATTATTAGATATGGATTAAAGCAAGATATGAGAGTTAGCCAAGAAGAGGCTAGATATTATGGGCCAGGCAGTGTTTAAATGAATACAGTTTGTGTGTTGTTATTTCCGGGGCTAAACTAGCCATGCAGGAGCCGGGCGGGATGAAAAGCAGGCCTGCTCACCTCATCACTACACTAGTTTCTTATTGATCTAATGATGTAAATAAAACATGAGTTTGCTTCTAAGCTTTAATCTCTGTAGGTAGGAATTCAGAGTAGAAATTTTGTGTGGAAAAGCCAGGCTTCCATACAACTTTTGGAAAGGAGGAATTGGCAACTGGCTGCTGCCTATCTTTTCTTAATGTAGATGGTTATCAAATGATAGTGACTCCGGGCTCTGGTGATATTGCCATTGTGAAGATGCAACGTGAGATTAACTTAACCCAAAAGAATAGAAATTTCTTTCTATTTTACGACGTGCTGAGACATTTTTTATTTTATCAAAGAAAAATGAGAACAAAACTATGTTGGCTTTAAAGAAATTTAATAATGTCTCAAACCTAATTTATAAGAACACCCTGTTCCCCCTGTGGGGCTTAATAAAACACAATTATTTGCTCTTAAAATTGCAGTGAGGGGGCTTTTGTAAATTTTAATCATTTTATTTGTATTGCATTGCTTCTTACAGAGAAAATAAAATGTCTTTTCTAAGGAAAAGGGTTAAAAGTCACTGTAGCTGAATTGAACTTTAAAAGCATATAGTTAAGTGTAACATTTTAAAGAAAATAGTGAATACACATCTGAGCAACCAACATGTTCTCACATTCCTCATACTACATTTCTTAAATTAAGGTAGAATTCTGAACAAGAGGCTGTCTCAAAGAAACAAAAAAATCTCCGGAGCATCAGTTATGCTATTGCCTATTTACAACACACACAAAGACATTTCGATTAACTTTGAACATGAGAACCTACTTTATTTTACCTTATCTCTAAGAGAGCTTCTGTCTACTATGAACTCCTAGAAATTTCTTCTCTGTTTTGCTTCTTTTTAGTAACTTACTTTTTAGTAAGAATAAGTTGGGTATAGAATAGGCTTGATCTTCACATGTATATTGGCAGTCAGTCAGATACAAAGAGACCGTAGTGATGCTCACACTTCAATTTAGAATTCTATGGCTGGAATAGGCTTCTAATAAAAAGCTGTCACAAATGGGAATGGATCTGAAGATGTAATAAAATCTTGCCTAAGTTCTGGGCTCATTACCAGAATCACTTTTCTTGGTGGCTTTTGCTATGATGAAAACTCTTAAAACAAAACAAACAAACAAAAAAAACAAACAAAAAAACCCTATGATTTCTTCTTTGTTGATGCTTTTAAGAAGAAAGTTAAAAAAAAAAAAACTATGGATTTCTACTTTGTTGTTGCTTTTAAGTAGAAAGTTACTGGGGCTAGAGAAATGGCTCAGTGGTTAAGAAAACTGAATGTTCTTCCAGAGGACCTGTGTTCAATTCCCAGCACCCACATGGAAGCTCACAACTATCTGTAACTCTAGTTCCAAAAGTACTGCAATCATCACACAGACATGCATTCAGTCAAAACACCAATAAATACAGAATAAAGATGAATAGTTTTTTTTAAAGGTTGTAACAGCCATGAATGTCAGGAATAATTTTTTTTAAAAAAGGAAGAAAGTTTCTATACTTTCCATACTGCATAGAAGTTAACGGGAAGGGCTATGTGGTTGGATGACAGTTCATGGAGTCCAGGGGAATAAGGCTGTCCTTATTAACCATATCCACGGAAACTGGGAACCTCAATGAAACTCTGATGGAAATATGTGAAGTGTTAACATCAGGGACCTTGAAAACAAATTCTTCTTCAGTTCACTATCTGTCGTGACCATAAACATAGCCAAAGAAATTTTTAACACAGTAATACCAGAATATAAAGAACACAGCTGGCTGACAAGATGCTCCTCTCCTGAGAGGTATGTTACACCATCCACGTGTATGGTTTCAAGTCATAGTGTGGGTAATTGATTTTTATCTTATTATTAAAGTGCAAGTCCCTTTGTATCTGGGGAAGATTGGTTCTGGTGTGCACCAACTTTCCAAATCCCTTGAGTGTCAAAGTCCCTTACATAAAATAGTATAGTATTTACATGCAATAGATAAACATATTTCAATAAACAAATGTATAAATTATTTATAAATTCTTTTAGTACCCTAACTATAAGTATACTGCAAACATTTGTAACACCGTGTTGTTCAAGGAATGATAACAAGAAAATAGTTGTGCATTTTTAATGCAGCCTTAATTACTTTTAGACTGTGCAGTCTGCTTTTGGTTCAGAATGCAGATGTAGAATCTCACAACTCAAGAATGCTCACCTGTAGCTCTTATTCTGTAATATGTTTTCCCTTGTTAAAATTCATCATTATGGTTCAATTTGTATTTTGAGGTAGTGTTTAATTCTAAGTGTTGCTAATATCATATCTCACTATCAATGATGCAATAAGCCGCATCCCAAACAAAATTCACCCTTCACCTTCCTGACACTGACTGTTTCCTGACAGTTAGCAAAGGAAGAGCACTGATTACCAACTCAAGCATGTATGTTCCAAAGGTTTTACTTTGTAGAAATGTTTCTGACATATGCTTGATATATTTGAAGCTTTACTGCCATAAATAGTCTATTGAAAGAAATAATAAAGTTGGTAAACATTTATTTGAAAATGCTCATGGGTATTAGCAGAATTTCTTATTCTTGTCTTTTTTTGTTTAAGGTCAGATAGTAAAGAATATTGAGTTAAGCATATCTTTTAAATAAAAACACACTTAATGACCCCCACTCGCACAAATGTAATCATCTGCAAATTCTAGTGCATGGCATTTCTGGACATCATCATTTAATAAGTCCATGATATTTTCTCTATATGTAGGTTTCCTGAAGCTTTTTCATACAAGGCTTGATTGAAGCAAAGATGACTACTATAATCTGAAAATAATGTGAACTACTTTGATGGAACTGAAGTAAAATTAATTAAAATTTTAATAGCTAATAAAAGTATATATCAAAAATTAAAACAAAATTTTGTTTAAAATGATAACTTCTCCAAAAATCCATAACGCTACAATAAAATGTCATAAAATGAATTATTTGGATTCACTTTCCTATCTGATTCAAACTAATAATTCTATATAGATGAATAAAAAATGCATTATAGTTTTTCTTTCACTTTAATTTTATTGAGAACTACATTTTAGACTGAAATGAACCCAAGGTCACATTCAGAGAGAATCATTATATTGTACTAGTCACAGCAGCCAAAAGATTCACCACAATTTACTATTATTTTATGAGTTTTATTAATGTCAATAATGACACTGGAGAAAAAAATTACTAATTGAATTACTATTTGCCATATTACAAGTTTATGAACAAAAATGATTATTCTTGGAATATAAGTATTTGCTCATTGGGCTGAAGTTTGTAAGATCTGTTCTTTAAATTAATAAGGCAGTCCATATGGTCTGTTACTCAGGATGTTTGCAGCTTAAATTTCTTTATGTTAGTGGACAAAACTTTTATAATTATGTGAAACACATTGAAATATATCATTTCATTTTATTTGAATCTTAATGATGATATCATTGACATTTGATATTGGCATTGCTTTTGAAGCATTTGGTGAATCATAAGACCAGAATAAACTGGGAAAGTAATATTGTGCTTTGTGGTTTGTTATCCAGATGAATTCTGAGGAAACATAAGTATAATATAGCAGTCATAAGATTTTTAATGCCTTTCAACTAAACATTATAAGTCAGGTGAATCTGTTGGTAGCAGGATTTATTTTAAGATATAATTTTGTTTTTAGTTGTGCATGTGTGTGTGCGTGTGAGTATGTGCACACATACATACACACATATGCTCAGGGAATCTAGAAGAGGGTGTTACAGTACAGGTAGCTTTTAGTCCCTGAAACAGATGAATTCAGATCCTTTAAAATGTTAGTACCTGATCTTAGTTGCTGAGTTATTCCTCCAGAAGACAGAATTTGTTAACCTAACTCAAGCACTTTTTTCTTTTTATCACTGCTGTTAGCATTTTTCATCAATGTCATGATGCAAAATATTCATAAAGTTTTAGAATAAAATGCCATTTATGTCAGCAATCTCTGTCAGGTGAGCTAGCATGTGACTATCAACCCAGCTCATAGGAGGTGGAGGCATGAGACTAAGGATCTTGATGTTCTGGTCAAAACAAATTGTGGACAACGTGGGCTACAGAAAACTTAGTCTCAAAACAAACAAGCAAAAAAAAAAACCCAGCCTTTATCAGATATTTAAACTTGAATAAAAATTTTTCATGAAGAAGGCAAAAATTGATGAGATTCAGCTCAGAACTGGACGATCCATTGAGGTTGACTAAGAAAGAGAAATCTTCTGTGGAACAGTTTTCATACACTTGCTGTTTTTCTTGCATTCCATAGATTCATTGTTTTTCTTTTGTGATGAGAAATATACATTTTTACCTATTTATCTAATAATTGTATTAATAATATCCTCATATTTATTCATATTCATATTGAAGTTGAGCTTATTTCTTAATCAAATTCCTGAATAAATGAGCTAAGTTTTTATTATGTCTGTGAAACAAACATAATATATCATAATCTTTGTAAAATTAAAAATTCCTGGCTGAGCCTATCTGCTTTGTATTGAAATGATTCTGGGACTCATGAACTTTAAACTTATTAAAGTTTTTTTTTTAATTTGGAGTCTTCTTTAGAGTGCATAACAACTTTTCTTTCTAAAATTTCATTTTTTTAATTCTACCAATTCAATCTCCTAAAATAATCATATATAATATAAATTATATATATATATATATATATATATATATATATACATATATAATCATTGCATATTTTCTAGCAAATATTTTACTGGAACTTTGGAATCTCTTCATGGTTGCCTGATAATACAGAGGTCATTGAGGGCCTACTTTGCATGTCCTGAGTATTCTTAATTAAATAATTTAAGAATGGACTGAAAAAGTAGCCTAGAGACAATTTCACTCATGTTTAAAAAGTAAACCTCACTGTAGGCAAGCTGTAAATGTCAAGGGCTGATGAGAGGAGGGGAAGGAAAACATAAGAAAACTAAAACTAAAGCCATAAAAGCTGGGATAGAGGTCAAAGGCATGGCAGACAAGCAGAAGTATGGCAGTGAGAGAAGTCTTAACGAAATAGTAAGGATTTCCAGAAAGCTGGTGAAGCTAAAGGGAATAAGGGAAGTATGCTCAGAAAAGAGGAGGGAAATAGGCAGTAACATTTTTCCGAAAAACTCAGGAATATGTGGCGATTATCAAGCTACATGTCTATATCTTGATAATCTATTGGTTTTACCGGGGGTGGGCATTCTGGAAAGGAAAAGTACAGTGTCTCATTAAATGTTTAATTATTCTACCTATCTTTTTACCATGACTTAAGGTGATCCAATTTTCCTGGTGAAGGAGACTACTTCACGGCCTAGCAATTGACCCCCTTTAACTGGAATGTTATGTCTCACCCAGTTCAGAGATTCTATTCTCTTGTATAGAAGGAGGCTTTTCTGTTGTTGTTGCTTTGTTTGTTTTCTTGTTTTTACTACTCTAACAAATGAGCTATGCCAACTTAGCAGACTGCCTTTCAGCAGACTGTGAATATGGTCTAGTGTAAAGGGAGACTCTCCTGCTATCTCGATTAGATATGTTAGAGACATACCCCATAATTCCTTAATTACTCATCAGCCTTAATGGAGCAGCAGAGAACACTGATAGATTTTAATCATATTCAAACGGATATGGTAAAATCAGTCGCCATTCATGGATTTTATGAAAACCAGTGTGAGATCTGAGATAGTTCATGGTCATACAGGTGACTTGAGCTGTGATATTGTAATTAACAGTTACCAATTCATAATTATGCTGGCTGGCAATGATGGTTTTATGTATTAAGCAACTGAGAAACCATTATTGAGACTACAATTATGTAGGTATAATGTGGATTTTAATCAACAAATGCTCCATTAAAACACATTTGTATAATTAGCATATTTTATTTAAATGTAACAATCATCACTAGAGAGAATTACTCTAAATTATCCAGTTACCTTAAATATTGTGAATAAATTCTAATGGTGACTTTAGAAGTACAGCTACACTATTATTGGCTAGTATCACAAAGAGAGAATATATGGTATACATTTTTTTTTCAAGATAGGGTTTCTCCGTAGCATTTTGGTTCCTGTCCTGGAACTAGCTCTTGTAGACCAGGCTGGCCTCGAAGTCACAGAGATCCGCTTGCCTCTGCCTTCCGAATGCTTGGATTAAAGGCGTGCGCCACCACTGCCCGGTGGAATAAATGGTATAGATTAATGTTGTGTTTTGATTAATTTATATAGAGACAAGTAGTGACGTCTTAGAATCTAAGAAACAAGTATATACAATTACTAATATTTCAGAATATTGAGATGTTGATGTTTATATCATTGATATAGAGCAGCAGTTCTCAAAGTGGGTGTCAAATGACTTTTACAGGAGTTGCCTAAGACCATCAGAAAAATGCAAATATTCATATTATGGTTAATAACAATAGCAAAATCACAGTTATAAAGTAGCAACAGTAATAATATTATGGTTGGAAGTCACCACAACATGAATAACTGTTATAAAGGGTCACAGTACTAGGGAGATTGAGAGCCACTCCTATAGAGATTTACTGTTTTGGAATGTATTGAAGCTTAAAAGTAAATAATTAATATTTGAATTCAGTATACATTGAAAATTCTTAGAAAAGACACAGAGAAGACTCAAAATTAATTCCTCTTAGCCACAAGACACACTTAGCCTGAGAAAGAGCTTGGTGGAATTTTCCATTAGAGAAGTTAAGATTAACTCTGCATACAGAGGGAGGAAATGGGACTCTAGCAAGAAGCAGAGTGGAGGTTGGTAGATGGAAAAGTACTAAGGAGACTTGTGAGGAATATAAAATTATTACTTAGCTAAACTATCTGGATTCTCAGTGAGAACAGACCAGGGCGAGAAGACCTCACTTGGAGAACAGAAGCTGACACAGGGTCTGATCGGATACTGTGAGTGATGAGATAGCAATGACGGATGAACTATTGGTAGAATCATTTGTTGAAATGATATAGTGGGCTTGCTATTGGAATTTATAAAGATGTACACAAATAGACCTGGGGAATGTTCAATAGTTTGACTAACCTGCCATTGGCAAAGATGTCTAAAATACATTTGGAGTTAATGTTACTTGAAAGAAGTGATGGCCAAAGTTCCCTTTGTGCCAGGCAGATCTCTAGGACAACAAATCTCAGTGTGTACTTGTTGACTATGCCATGCTGCAAGGTTTATCTGGCTTCTGACATTAAAAAAGTTTTCTAGATTTGGACTCAAGTGGCAAAGCATTGAGAAGGAAGGGGAATGTGACAGCCCTGTATCTGCGTTTCTCTTGATAAGATAGCTAATTGCTTCCTACTTATGAAAATAGTAACTCCTTTATATTTGTGTATGCAAGCTGAAGTACCCAAAGAAGCTAGACAAGTAGAAAGAGACCACAGGCACATAGTGACCAGAAGGGGCTCTAGAGACAATATTAGGAGACAAGCTCTATGAAGGAGGTCCTGAGAAAACACGATGACTAGAACTGGGAAGGCGTGAAAAGGGTAGGACAGGGGAGGAGGAAAAAGGCAGAGACATAAATAACATGAAGGATGTTTGAAAAGGCCAGACTCAACAGGCTATTGCATAAGCTTACTAAAATATGTATGTATGTATGCATTATATACATAATTTTGAAAGTACATAAATATGTATGTATATAATGCATATACATAAAATTTATAAAGTACATACAGTATGTATGCATATATTATATATAATTTATAAAATAATAAATATATATATGTATTCAAGTAAGCTTATAAAATATGTACAATATAACATTATATAAAATATAAATCAAGAGTTCTCAGTGCTACTTACCTTCTGCTTCCTTACAAGTCACACATTCTTGGTATGGTGGGACTTGCTGATAATGACAATACTTGGAAGTTTGCATTTGCGGTTTGCAGTGAGTCTGGGTTACCTAGTAAGAACCTGTCTTTATTTCCTTTTGAGTACCCAGATTTTACCCAAGTGTTACCCATGCAACACCACAGCTGTTATAGTATTTTCCTCATCAGGGCAATGAATATATCTATACTGTTAATCTTTGTGCTTGCTCTTTTCCATAACAAGCCTTCTCCACCTGACCTATTCGTGTCACTGCCTGGTTTCTCTGGAGTAGATAAGCTACTGAGCAAAGTCAATCTAATTCCTGGCTTATTTATGTCCTTTGTTTTTCTTATTGTACTTTTCTGTCCATCAAGTGTTTGAGTTTTATGCAGTCAGTTCTAATTTTTCCCTGTGTAAACCAAGATTGTTTGCTTGAGTGCTTTCTTGAGTCCCTCCCTTTCTCCCTTCCTAACTTTCTTCCTTCCTTATTTATATTTTTCCCTTTTCTTTAATAATCAACTATTGTTATTTTATAACAGATTTATTTTATTAAAATATTAATTTTATGAATAAATATTTATACCAAGGGGATATTGCTCACTTGGTGAAGTGTTTTTTGTGCAAGAAGAAGAATCAAGAGTTCAGGTCCAGAGCAATCATGTGAAAAGCCAAGTGTGACCACCACAAACCTATAACCCTAGTGTTGTGGGAGGACAATGACAAAATGAGTATTCCATGGCCTAATTAACCAGTTACTTTTAATAAATCAGTTAAGGCTAAATTTCCCAGGTCAAGGAAGAAACCCTGTTTCCAAAAGTGAGATAGAAAGCAAGAGAGAAAAAGGCACTCAACTTTGATCTTAGATACCACATATTTGTGTTCATAAATATATACACATAACACACACAACACATATATACACAAGCACATATTTGTAAAAGAATTGACATAGGATACTATTAAAATATATTTTAAATCTCAGAATAATGCTGTCAGAGGATGTATAGGTCCTGTTAAGTAAATGGAAATACAACTCTTCCTCAAATGATACCATGAAATGTAGAAATCCATTTTCACTCCTAAATAATCTGTGATTCTTTAGTATCTCAAATTCAAAGGCATTGGTTCAGATGAAAGAAATGTATATGTTTTAGTAAGTCTCTAATCTATATTAGGTGCTATGCATGCTGCGCACTTCACTGTGAACAGAGCAATGACAACATAGAGTTTATGATTTTTATAACCTTTTAAAGAGTTTTTCAAAAGATTAATTTAGTAAATTCAAAGATTCTTACATATGCGAATTATTTTTCCAGATCACTATTAATTGGCATATGTTACCAGAGAGAGACTGTCTTAAACACTAGAAATATATCCATTAATCATGTCAATCTAACAGTTCTTGGCTCACAGCTTCTCATCAAATGGAAGAATGTATTTGTAGGGTCCATGCAAAAACAAACAGCAGAATAATTCTTATAGAGATTAACGGCAAGAATATAACATGACTATTTGCTGGAAATAACCAAGTTCTTGTGTTTTGTTGTTAAAGTTTTTGTTTAAAAGGTTTTTTTATTTTTCAAATTATAACATAATTATATAATTTTCACTTCTCTTTCCTCCTTTCAACACATCCACTATACCCTGTGTGCTTTCTCTAAAACCTATGGTCTCTTTACACACACACACACACACACACACACACACACACACACACACACACAGCTGTTCAGTGTACATAGTGTTTCCAGTATGTATATGATTCAAATCAGCCCAATCATTTGATATTGGATAACAAATTGTTGCAAACTTCCCTTGAAAAGAACATTCTTTCTGCTAATTGCATTCATTACTTCCCTATAGTTTTTTGTCTAGGGCCAAAGTCCTGTGAGATATTTTTTTCTTTCTATGCTTGCTTGTCTGTTGGTGTTGTCCTTGTTCAGAACTTATCTTGGTAGCTGTGTTAATGAGATTTTATGGATATGGATATATTTTCTTTGACATTTCTAGGACATACAATCTCAGAGCAAGCTTCTGTTACTGACTCTTGCAATCTTGCTGTCTTCTCTTATGGTTTATTTTACACTGGTAGACTATGTTTCTTTATGATTTTACCTTTGATTTAGAACCGATGTTTCTATCATAATGTCACAATTCCATATTTCAGCACATTAAATTGTTATGAAGTTGCAATTAAAAATAAATAAAATAGATTTTTTTAAATTTTTCTTTTTCTTAGTAGTATCCTATATGGTTTACTAACCATCGCATCAGCATCATGAAAAATTTATCCAAGAATTTCCTGAGTCTTTATATTCTTTCAATAAAGATGTTTAGTGCTTTTTTTTTGTTATGATTTGTCTTTTCAAGAACACCCAGGCTACAATGGCAAAAACACTATCTCTGCACTCCATGTTTTCCTGATAGGGCAAAGTCAGATTTGCACACAGCTTCCAATGATAATGTCACTCACATTGTTCAATCACATATGTACTTGAGAAGGAGAGAAAAAAACATACTCCAAAATATTTCACTTTTATATGAACATTATTTTTAGCTAGAAGTACTTTTAAAAGAATCAATTTTTTTTAAAAAATGCTATTGTTGCTTTTTCTTTCTTTAATTCTTCCATATAATTTATTTTTTCCACTGTTTTCATTTGTTCAAATTATAATACAATCATCTTCTCATTTTGAGGGTTTCTCTAGGTCATTTATTTAGGAAGGTTACCATATCATGATAACTTATGCTAGATTTTTGTATGTCTCATGTTGATAAATATTGTAAACATTTAATTCTCAAACTAAGCTACATGTCTAGGAAAATAGAGGGAACTTTTCCTTTCTCCCGTATGCAGTCTATCTAGTAATACAAATTTAAAATCTGTAAATCTACTTTTCTTCTTCCTATAGTACAGTGTACTATGTAGAAAGATGACATGATATGTTAGTTGTCAAAACCATTGTAAATGAAGTTTCAACAGTGTAAAAGTTGAAAGTCTAGGCTACTGGTATTTTGGTGAACAACAAGCCATTTGATTTTAACACAGACTATAAGTTTCTTCTCAACCTGCCTTCATCTGGGAGGCAAGTTGATTAGAACTTTTGAAGAACTTGGCTATTTCAGAGCTCTTATCAATCACATCTGAGCCATCAGACATTGGAGACAGCATATATATCATGTGTTAAGATGTGGCCTTCTCCATCAGGTTGACAAAAGAAAAAGGAATAAAAAGAAATTTGTATTGATCTTCCAGAAATATAAAATGGTATAATTATACTTCCATTTTTTCTCTTAGTTCTGCAAGTACACAATTTTGCATTACATACAACTCAAAATTTGTAACTTTCTTTCAAACCACAGTACCCTTTCTGCCTTCTGCATTGTGCTTTTGTTCCCATTGCAGAGATAAAGAGATTTGGGAAGCTAGTCATTATCTGAAGTACAGATGGATTTGTACGTTGATGAGTGTCATCCCAAATAAGCAAATTTGTATCTCACCCTCCCTCTCTTCCCCTCTCTTTCTTTCTCCACCCTCCCCTCTCTCTCCAGTTATAGACCCCCTAGACTCAGGTGCCTAAAGGTTTGTCTCATAGGGAGTGGCACTATTTAAAGGTGTAACTTTGTTGGAGTAAGTGTGGCCCTGTTAAAGGTAGTGTGTCACAGAGGGGGTGGACTTTGAGTTCTCATATGCTAAAGCTATACCCAGTGAAGTATCTAGATTTCTTCTGCCTAAGGATCAAGGTTTAGAACTCTCAGCTAAACATCAAGCACCATGTCTGCCTGCTGCTCTGCTTCCCACAATGAAGATAATGAACTAAACCTCTGAAACCATAAGTGAGTCCCAATTAAATGTTTTCCTTATAAGAGTTACCTTGGTCATCTTGTCTCTTCACAGCAGTAAAATCCCTAATGCACGCATGCACGCACGCACACACACACACACACACACACACACACACACACACACGTATCTACGTTATGATTGATGTGGTAGTAACAGTTCACTGTAATTGGTGCCACCCTTAGGTAGGTTAGGTTTTCACGTCTTATTTAAGAAAAAGAGTTGACAAAGCTATGGGAAGTAACCCAGTAACAGGTTCCTCTCTGATCCTTGCTAAAGTTCTTGTCTCCAGGTTCCTGCCTTGAGCTCCCATTCCAGCTCTCCTAGCTGACATGTCATAAACTGGAAGTTGAAATAAACGTATTTTTTTTTGTCACAGTAACAGAAAAATAAGCAAGAACAGCTGTCAAAAAAGACAAAGCCATGAAATCGAGAAGGAAATGCCTTGGTTGATATGGTTGGGATTGGGTGGATTAAGAGGGATAGATCTAATTATATTTTTATATACATAAAATTATAAAAATACATAAATAGTTAACAAAGGAATTGATGGATAGGCCTATTATCACGGAATTCATTTTGTCTTTTTAGGAACTTCCAGAAGCAACTGCGTTTACAGAGTGATCAATGGCTTATTAAAGACTTGGCTATTAAATGCTCCTTAATTGAAACTTGTCATGGCAAAATAACTATCCTGTAGTTAGAAATGTGTATAGAAGTAGCATATGTATAATTTTTTGTATTCTTCAATGACATCTATTCTTTTCATGTACTAATAAATGAATCAGTATCAATTTTCATATTTTCAGTAAGTGGATATTAGAATGTGTTCATCTAGGAATGATAGATCAAGAGGCACATAGGTTAAAAATATTTTCAAAAATTCTATTTGGCTTTTGTGTGTGTTGTTGTTTCTCTTTTTCTCAAAAAATGTATTGGCATAAATGAATTCAGACAGATTGTAATAATATATACAGCTTTAATGGGGAAATAGACTTACAGGACCACAGGTTCCCAGGGACAAACAGGGAAGCAGAGAGACAACGGGGGCTCCCACTTGCCCGATTTATAAGTAAACATTCGCCCGAGGCGAACACGCCCCCTAAGGGGCTAGGCTTATCCCTACAAAAAAAAGACCTCATTATGTAATTCAGGCTGGTCTTAAAATCACTATATCCAGCCTACTTAATGCAAGAATATTAGTATGCAATACCGTTTCTGCCTGATAACAGAAACTTTTGAGAACATCCCTGTTTCGAGCGGCTAAATGAGATGATTATTGGTGACAATGAGGTAAGTATAAGTGCTTTGTCTTTGGTTATCTATCTCTTACATAAATATTTATTAGTTGACATTCTAGACATATGACAGTTACATAATATAATGCATCTTATTATATATATTTATTTATTTTTCACACTGAGTATATTGATAAAAATGTTTAGTAGTTTTGGTAAAATGTGATGATTCAGATATGTTTTTCATTCACTACAATTTTAAAACAGTATATTTAAAATTAAATGATAGATACTTACATCCCTGGTTCTAGTGAATAATGAGAGGTTGATCCTTGTTTTCATTTATGGTTTATTAAGGGCTCATTAATTCTGTCTATGTTTAGTGTGCACATGAAAAGCAGAATTAAGTAGCTATGATAGTAAAAGAAACAGGTTTTAAAATGTCCAACATGAACATAATGGTCAAAAAAACTGTCTATATTGGAAGGATTGTAGTATGGGAACTTAACATGCTTGGAAAAATAACTAGTAAAAAATGTAAAATATTAGAGCACTGCCTTCATAATGAAGCTGGAGTAAAAGTAGAACTAAAATAATCAAGAGCAACTGCTGCTAGCATTATAAATCACAGGTTATTGGATTGTGATTATTACTGCCTTTAGTAATGCTCAGTAAATGCCAATAAGGTCTCAAAATAAATCAGTGCACCAGTGTGGTTGGCATGGTCATATGGTTCATTTGCTCTTGGTTTCCTAGATTAAGCTCAGTGAAATTATTACCTCAGGAAAATTAGTTCTTCAGCAAAATAACTTCCATCCATGAGAATTATATGAGTAAATCTATAATGCTGAAATTGAAAGTATAGAATGGAGACAATACTTTTGTTGTCTTTCACAACCTCAGATTTCCAAATTTTTTTTCCTGAAGAAGACAGATTTCTACATCAAAATCACCTGTTAGGTTTTTTTCCTGTCTTGGTCTTCTCTTTGGGAACATCGCCACAGGATGCCAAGACTCAGCTTCTCTTTACAACCTTGAGGTTCTACTTTAACATGTTACACCTGCACCAATGGCTCTTCTCTGCCTTTCTTTAGAAGCACTCTACCTCTGCCATGTAGTGCCACATCTCAGCTCTCCAAGACCCCTAATGCTTTCCAATCCATTACCATATAGGAAACTCTTAAACCCGTTTCCAAATCCAGTTTCTATTTTGGAATGCAGTTTTGGGCCCCTCTGAACTACAACTTCTGTGTGCTATCCCTTAATACTCCTCAAATATCCGACCTCAGTGGCACTAGTCTCTTATTAATCTCAAACATGGTTTCAGCTTCAGCCACCCAGCATCCATTGACCCAGTAAAGCACAAGATTCACTTTTATAGATATTCTTTATCAAATTATTCCCTGTGTTTTCTTTAATTTTTGACATTTTAATGTAATTACATCATTTTTCTCCCCTTTTCCCCCCTCAAAACCATTCCATATAATCTTCCTTGCATTCTGTCACATTATATTCATAGACTCTTTTTCATTAATTCTTATTACAGATATATACATATATAAAACATATATATCGTACATATATAACACATATCAGATACATGTTTTCAAGGCTTACAATTTTGTTTTGGATCTACAGATTCTGATTAAAGAATGTACTACAAAAAGAGGCACAGTAAGTATATTTGAGAAAGTCCCAATATTTCTTCTGAAACTTCACAAGGCAGGCCTCTATCACCTGCTCTTCTTTCAATATTTTTGGGTTCCAGAGTCCAACTTGAATACTTCACTAAGAGCAGAGAACCTACATGCCAAAACTCTAAAACGTTTCCACAATCTTCCCTACTCAAAAACAAAACAAACAAAACAAAAATTCCCAAAGTCGAAGATAAAGAAACAAGTAACAATAAATAATCATAGTCAGGTCAATCAATCTGCACACTAACAAAGAAGTATAAACATCAACCTAGTTACAATCCCTTTTATCTACATTGGCAACTTGGTACAACAGCAGCACAAAGCTTGTGGGACTGACCAAGCAAGATACGATTTGGGTTAAAATCCACTCCATGATATTCAACTCATGATCATTGCTACTTGGGTGACCAACAACTGAGAATACAGACCAGTGGTGACACATGTTTATGGTAATATTGCAATGTGTGCTGTGCAACATATAATGTAAAAACAATTTCTGGTAGTTAATATTAAGGTACAAGTATTTGTCAGTCAATTACTTTGCAGCAAGTACTGAATTTCCTATTATTTGATTCAGTATGAAGATTGCGCTTGGTGGTAAAATTGCTTGGGATTATACTATAGATGAAGTATTTTCCCTTTTATTCTGGATAAAATGAGATCAG
Source organism: Microtus pennsylvanicus (assembly GCF_037038515.1). NCBI lineage: Eukaryota > Metazoa > Chordata > Mammalia > Rodentia > Cricetidae > Microtus > Microtus pennsylvanicus. Next base: position 18,898,144 of record NC_134579.1, read on the forward strand.
GCTCTGGACTAGCTATATTTCCAACTTCACATAGCCTACATTTATGTGTCAGAAAACCCGCAATTGAGAAGTTGCTTAGATGAAATTGACCTTAATGTATGTCTATGGGAAGATTGTCCTGAATATTAATTGATATAAGAGAGTTCAGTAAACTGTGAGCAGTACCATCCCTAGGCATGTGGTCAATAATTATATAGTAAAGCTAGCTAAATGTGAGCCAGGCAGTCAGTCAGAAATCAGCTTGTCCACCTTTTCTGCTTTTCTTGAGTTCCTGTAGCATCTTTCTTCAGTGGGGACTGTGACCTAAAGTATAAGTCAAAGAATTGTCCTTCCCAAGATGTTTATTGTCAGTGTTTTGTCCCAGCAACAAAATAAAATTGAAGAAACTTTATTTTTCTTAGCATAATACCCTTTACACTGTGAACTGGAAACCAATGTGAACATTCATGGCCATAATAAAGAATAATTTCAAGTTCGAGTTGAGGAGAAATTTCTGATTAACTTTGCAGATTCACCCTGTCTACCTATATATGGTTTCAGGCCAACATTCACTTTTCAGCTGACCTTTCAAAGCCCATGCTAAGAAAAAGACTGCAGTGGCCTTTTGGGTTATTAAGAATTCATGACAACTGAAAGCTAACATAATGGGCAATGTTTAGAAAGTTTGGATATTTTCTTTTCAAACAAAGCAACTTGTATATGTTCACCAGTCTTTGAAAAAAAAAAGCCTTGAAAAACCATTTCAATTATGTAACTGACACAATTCCTAGTGCATGTGTTTATATGCATGCATAGTATTTTGATTGTGGCAAAGGTCTAATTTTTGTGGAACACTAACTTCCCATCATTACAGGTTCATAGCTGTGGAGCAGTTTGTGAGTTCTTGATTGTCTATCTCAGGGTTTTTTTTTTTTAATTTCAAGTGTATGTATTCTGCTCGGGTGTGTTATGTTTTTCAACTTCACTGTACTTTGTGGATTTATTGTTTGATTTATTTTATTTTCATCAGAAGTGGGGATGACCTTGGGGCATTTATTATAAGGTATAACTTATCGAGTTGTGGAGATTACACATCAGTCTTCCCAAGAGTGTTCTTTGGTGTAATATGGGGTCAAAGTACACAGGCAGACAAGCAGAAAAAGATGAAAGAATGCTGAAACCTTTGGAGAATAGACTGACTCATAGTTCCTCTTGATGCATCTAACAGTAATGCTCAGAGCTATGAAATTTACCATTCCCTTCCTAAAGGTAGCTAAACATTCAGAGAAAGTGAATGAAGATTCAAAGTAAAACAATTAAGAGCTGCCTTTTTAAAAATAATTTATCAACTAATTATCTTTCAAAATATTTACTTCTTTCTTCTATTTACCCTAAGTAGAAAAATATAATAAAAGGGAATTCTGGCCTGGTATAGTGATGTTGACTGGTAATCCTCTCTTCTGTGGAATCAAAGACAAGAGAATCACCAGTTTGAGGCTTCACACTGCTGCAGAGTAAATTCGAGGTCAGCACAGACAACTTAGTGAGGTCCTAAATTCAAAATTTTGTAATTCATTAATTACATATATGATATTTTTAAATACCAAAAAATTCCTTCCTGTTCAATGAAACTGGACATAAATGAATGTACCTTATATGATCCAACTTATAGAAAATGTCTCAATAAAAACAGGCCACTAGTTTTCTCTGTATAGAGACAGCTGGGGGCTAGAAATAACAAGAATTATAAAGTTATTTGAATGTGATCCATTGAAAAAAGCTTCCAAAAGATGGAGTTACAAGATTCAATCCTAGAAAATGGACTTGAAGAAAATGCAGTTAAATTTTGCACAATTGGTCCATAATGAACACATTAGTATATTTTCATTGCTGAAAGTACGGTGAACTGTTTTCATGTCAAGACTTTGTGGGCCTAACTTCACACAGTACTGCCACTGAATTTCTCTGGACCTTGCAGGACATACCCATTTAAAGTACAAGTTCAGTGCTGGTCGAGGACCTATACAACTCTTCAACAGTAAACTATGCAAGTAGAGGATGCTAAATGTATAGCTGTCTTGCCAGCCTGTGTCTATCAGGGATTCCACCCCAAGCATGACAGTTCTCTGCTTACCTTTATGTTTCTCAACCAAGTGGTATGAGAACAAGCTTCTCTTGTTATCCCAACTCATTCTTGAGGGAAATATACTCCACTAATCAAATTTGGTTATATCAGTGAATAATATGGGGTAAAATCCATGAAGATATCTTCACTGTCTAAACAGCCTCACTTTTTTTTTCTGTAGCAATGCAGAATTAAGTTCATATCTCAACATTATTTATTTTAGATTCACACTGAGTCTACCATTCACATTATTGGAGCTACTCATCTCTGTAAAGGTATTGCCTGCATCAGTACTGGGCTGATTTTTCTTAAAGTTACACATTTGTAACTTGTCCCCGACATCCATACCCAGTTGTTAGTTGGTACACTTTAAAAACCTAGCAAATACTTTTGTTTCTATTCTATTTCTCTCAAATTGCAATTTACCTAATATCTATGAGCATCATCAGAATGTATTAAGAGACAGAATAATGCATGACTTTGTGAGTCAGAAATGCAATCAGCTTCCTCCAGACAGGGTCAACCTCCAATGAGACATTGTTAAAACAAATGTGTCAACATAATCAGTCAGAGGAAGAAATTCTTCATTTGAAAAATAAATTTAAAAGTATTAGGGGTAAATCTATAAATCACTTATGCCAAAATCTATGAAAGTTTCTCCATTCTGATGTTCAGCAGTCTACACCTTTGTAATTGACATTCTCACTTCTTCTGATATACCCCAGATGGTTTTTTAATTTTATATTTTATTTTTTATTTCATATGCATTACTTATTCCAAATTTGACTAGCTTTTCTTTCCCATTAGTTTCATGGGTATAAGAACTAAGCTTTTCTCTTAGATCAGTCACAGTAAGTAAAAGAAATTTATTTTTCAATATTTTGAGCCTGTAGAATGTGAAGCCTTTGGGGTCAAATAACAAAAAATCTGCATATCATAGATTTACATTACATTGTTTGTTACATTACATACTTTTCTTGCTGTCTTACACCTAAAATTTTCACTGCAACCCTTAATTTCTATATAAATAGTTATGAGCGGCGCGGCGGCAAGATGGCGCAGGACAAAGAGAAAAAGAAGAAAGAAAGCATCTTGGACTTGTCTAAGTACATTGACAAGACCAACCGAGTGAAGTTCCAGGGTGGCCGGGAAGCCAGCGGGATCCTGAAAGGGTTTGACCCACTGCTCAACCTGGTGCTGGACGGAACCATTGAGTACATGCAAGACCCCGATGACCAGTACAAGCTGACGGAGGACACACAGCAGCTGGGACTTGTGGTGTGCCGCGGCACCTCGGTGGTGTTTATCTGCCCCCAGGACAGCATTGAGGCCATCCCCAACCCGTTCGTACAGCAGCAGGATGCTTAGCAGGTGCAGGCAGCCTCACCCTGGGGCCCTCCCTTCCTGTGTGAGCTTCCGTTTGGTGTTCCAGTTTCTGTTTTTCTATTTTGTTTTTTAATAAAATTGCCGACTTGAGCATCCTCAAAAAATAAATAAATAAATAAATAAATAAATAAATAAATAAATAAATAAATAAATAAATAAAATAGTTATGCCAAACATAGCCTGATATCTCATACCGGTTCTTCTTACCTAAATCCTAGTCTATTGCTCTGAAGAGACACCATGAACTTTAATAAAGGAAAACTTTTAATTAGAACTGACTTACAGTTTAAGAGGTTTTAGTCCATTATCATCTGTGTTAAGATCAAAGAATCTCACAATAGTTAGAAATGGAGCATAACAAAGGATTATTTATTTGGGAATAAACTTGCAACAAGAGTAGTGATCCACTGTCCTCTATGTGCTGGGAACTGGGAACTGAAACCAGCTGAAAAGGGGTCTATGGACACCTGTTTGTTTTCACTTATGCTTAATGAGACCACACCCAAAGTAGGCCAGTATTTTAAAGGTTATTGGCTGAAGGAGTTCCCACAACATCTCCCCTTTTTGTGTAAGAAATAGGGTTCTTAGCTAATATAAAGCAATATACAATAAGAACAAATATCAAGTATTGTCCAGAAAAAGAACAGGCAAAAATATTCATAAAATTAGAATTACAACCAGCATAAACAATAACAAGAGAGAAACATATGTTAAATATTCTAATAGTTATCCTATCCTAAGGAGCCTAAGTCTTATATTTAAAATATCTTGGCTAAGTCATGAGACGAAGTAATTATGAATATATATTATAAATATATATAATGAAGACTATATATATATATAGTCTTCAATACCATCAAAGACCTGAAAGACGAAATTATATTACCTGAGTAAACAGAAGGATCATTTAAGCAACTTCCAAAAGGTGCAAGAAATGACAGAGATAACCAGCTACCTGGGCAATTATCCAAAGTTGCATTTGCAATGTTGATTCAACCAGCTTTGGCTAAGGCCTAGAGTATCTGACAGACCATTTTCAGAGGCAGGAAAATTTGAAAAAAAAATCATCTTACCCTGTTTTGGAATAGTTTAGCAGTCATTTTTATTTTGTATCTTGCATCCACAGTTTGGACACCATGCATTTTGCCAGTAGTTGAGGCATGGGCAGTTCTTTGCTCAAAAGTCAGTTTTGCCACTAAGAAAAAAGATCCCAAGTGGAGTGTCTTCAGTACCCATAATTCTCTCAGGAATAGATTGGTGCTGCCATGAGAAATCATCTTACATCAACAGAATCCTGAATTATTTAAGTTCCATATCCTACAGTTCTTTGAAGTGTTTGAAGATTGCCTACCTATGCAGAATTCAATCTCTAAGCATCTAAAGAACCTAACTAGTCTAACTATAAGAATGAAAAATATGAGTGACTATTGACCTATAATTCTTAATACTTATATAGCTTAAAGACTAAGACTTTAAACAAATGTGCAACAAATGAGGCCATTGACCTCAAAATGTAAACAATATATATATATAAGTATCTTGATCAGTGGTAGAAATGTACATTGCAATATGATAAATATATCCTAAAATTGTTTCAATATTCAAAATATCTATTTAAGCTGAGGTAGTAACATGCATACATGCAATATGACAAAATAATTTTTCATAGGTGCACATATATTGTAAAGAGAAATAGGAGTATAACAATTATAATTTGAATTTGTATTAATACACAAGAATCTATAGCAATGAAAATTGTCTATAACTAATATCTCACAAGCAGCATTATCTACCTATTATCCCATCCCATCCATCCTCCCTTTTTGCCATAAGAGATTCCTGAGCCTACTTCATTTCTACCCCCAAACCTATACCACTTATAACCAACCTCAACAGATGACAATTGTCCCTAACCCTGAGGACAAACTTTGTTGGAAGAGGGGATGTCATTTTCTACAATTACTTCCAGCTGTCATGGGGGCAATGTTATTTTTATGGGATCCTGTAGAAACTAAAATGGCAAATAGGTTTTAACATTACTGTCTTGTACAATTGCAGATAGTCTCTGAATGGTTGGTAGTTTTTTTCTGAAGTACTTATTTGAAGTTTTGGCCAGAACTTTGTAAGGAGATTTCCAAGTTGGAAACTTCTTGAGCCATTTGTAGCCCAAAGTGGGACTATCAGCATAATGACATCATATCAAGCAGGTGAAATCATTGTTATGTGACCCTATCTTCTTCTTAGAGACTTACCTGCAGAGCATATTGCTATCATAAGTTAGATTTCTCTTTGGTAATTTTTTTGAATAGCTATTTTTTTTTAGGTATTTAGATGTCCAGGGTCTCTTGACTTTTTGAAGATGGGTATATATTTTCCAGAAAAGAAAAAAAAATAGAACCCTGCCCTGACCCTTATGAAGTTTCCTGACAACCTTTTGTAACCTCTGTAAATGAGCTGTCATTTCTCTTCAAGAGGTTTCTCTTTTTTAAACTGAATCTAGATTAATTGTGAGGGTATCCAAAGCTTTTCTTCTCCTGTGGAAAAAAAGAGTGAAACTCCTTCCCCAATGTAGCACATCGCCTGGTTTCCATTCCATTCCATTCAGCTCATCCTTGAAATACACTGACTGATATAATTTAGAGATTTTTTTCTCCATTATTCAATGTCTTTCTTTAGCTATTGTTTCTATCTAATTACATTAAGAAAATTCAAGATTAATAAAGCATTATGCAATCTATTTCTGGAGATATTTTTATTCCTTCTGTTTTATTTAACAGCCAAACCATGTGCAGCTGTGCTGGAGGAGTAGCTCAGCTGTGTGCAGCAGGAGGAGGGGAACAGTGGTGTGGGCTCAGGCCATGTAGGCACCAAATTGTAGTAGTACCAAAGAGTCCCACAATATCCCAGAATGGAGTATAACAAAGGTGTATTTATTTGGGTAAAACTCAAAACTGTGGTAGTGATCCACAATTCTCTGTGTGCTCTTGGAACTGGGAACCAAATCCACCAAAACAGGGAACAAGAGCTCAAGCAGAGAAGGAAACTGGTGGTAGAAACTGAGGCGGAAACCATGGAGGAAGCTGTTATTGGCTTTTCCTGTGGCTAGCTCAATTTCTTTTTTTTATATTAATCGTTTTTTATTTATTTTACTCCCTACTGCAGTTTCCCCTTCCTCTTCTCCCTGCATCTCCTGTCTGCCATCCCCAAACCACTCCTCCTCTGTTTCTGATTAGAAAGGGGGCAGGCTTCCCAGGGATGGTAAAGGAGAATGGCATATCAAGTTGAGGCAGGAAAATGCTTCTCCTTTCCTTTACTATACAACACAGAAAAGCCTGCCCAGGGGTTAGCAACACTCACAGCATGAGAGGCTCTTCTATACCAAACATTAATTAAGAAAATGCCCTACAGACTTGCCTACAGTTCCATATGCTGGAAACATTTTCTTAATTGATGTTGCCTCTTACCAGATGATGGAAGCATATTTCAACTTTACAAACAATATGTAAACAAATAAGTAATGTGTAAATATATGTAAACAAGTATACAAATATAAAAATATATGAATAGAAGTACGTAAATACACAAATAAGCAGCATTTAGTTATTCAAATTACAGAATTCTATTATCATAACATCTCACTCAAGGAATTTCAGCCATCACACCATTTCTGTTTTCAATTGCTCCTTTGAACCAATTAAGTCATAACTGAAAAACAAGTTAAAGGAAAATCTAACCACACTATTGTCAGCACCAACAGTGAAATATATAAATGCTACATGTTTCTGGCTTAATGTGTAGAATTTTTAAGCTTTTTAACATTTCACTTAATAAAGTTAAATGTATCTACCTATCCAGATTTTCCTTTCTACCCCTACATTATACCTTAGATTTTAGTACAGAGAAGTGCTGTACTGCTTTGTCAGTAAGACTATGCCATTTCTAGCAAAATCATTTACTCTGTGGCTTCTTCCTGAAATCCCTACAGATTTGTCTAATTACCATTTCTTCACTGTTTAGGATAGGAACAGATACTACCACTGTGACAATGCTATGTTTTAAGGTTTTTTTTTTCTCTCTTGGTTCACAGTAATTATCAATATTACTATATTTTTGAAGGGAAAGTCCACTCAATTTTGATTCCAAATTATTTAATTAAGTGTCCATTAATGTGAAAAGATATCAAATATATATTGATTAAATAAATCCTATCTTAACATATTTCTTTTGTTTTTTCAGAACAAATTAAGTTTCTTATAATCATTACTATTTTAAACTTTAATTACTTTGTTAATTTTTTATGCTTACTAGATAAATGCTTGAATTTTGCATTCTGGACAAATTTGCTAGTAGCAAATTCTATTCTCAAATTTCCTAGACTCATATATTCCTTCTTTGCCCAATAAAAGTCAAAAAATGTATTTGTTATCCTATTTCAAAGTCAAAGTCATAAATATCACATCAGATTGCCCTTATTTGCTTATTATTAAATTCAACAAGTGAGCATAGTTGTCATCATTTGTGCTAAGAATTAAAAGTATCTTATAGCTTCTCTGTCAATTTCTTTAGCTCATTTTCTAATTTTCATATATTACACAGATTTCCTCAACACTGAGTAAAGCCTCATTTTTGCTTTCAATTTTCTTCACTTAAGTTCATCATCCACTTCCTTTGTTGCCTCTTTTTTGAAAATAAAAACATGGTGTTACTTGATTTACCTTTAATTTGGCTGGATATTTGAAGATTCCAGGTATCCAAAAGAAAGAATGTTGAAAGTCCATGTTGAAAGTTGGTTTTACCCCAAAGGTATGGCCTAAATATTTGTTTTCGTGAGCCAGGATCAATATCTGTTAACTCATTCATCATAGCCAAGAAGTTTGGAAATACAAGTACCAGAAATCATAATAACCTCATCGTCTCTCAATGGAGTGGTAAAAGGCCATCTTTAATTCACACCCTTACAGAAAAGGAATGGCATTTGCTTTCAAGGCTCTAAGATTCTCATCCACTATAAAGAATTTCTAAGAAATTGGGAAATAGAACTGACAATTATGTGAAAGATTCAAGAAAAATAAAGAAATAGATAAGATGGGACATTTGAATGTATCACAAAAAAGACAACTAATGAAGAATAAAGATGGAATGAATTATATTTAAATTTTCAGGAAAATACAACAGTACCACTCATGTGCTAAATGAGAAAAAAAATGAGGCAAAAGTACTGTATTAAGAATAAAAATTATGAGAACAATAATAGCAACTTTTAAAGATGGCAAGGGGCACATGGAGAATAAGCAGTACAGCTACTTGAAGAATAGATCACTAAGCTAATTGAAGAGTTGTATCTTAGTATTGAGAGTGCTTATATTTTTCATGCTATACTGATGTGAAAAGATTCACTGACTGACACATGTTGATAAAATGCATAAATTCTAATACTAAATAATTAAACAATTCATCATATTCATAGACAAGTCTCTACCGAAGGAAAATAAAGATGACTGACACTTTTTCATTCTCAGTAGTTAAATACAAAGTGCCAGTCATAAACTATATTTTAAAAGTAAATAATTTCAAAAGAAAAATTCCCAATTCACTTAACATCACTATGTAGAAAGATGTTTGAAAACACATAAAAATACAAAAAGGTATTAAATATACTGTTCATGAATAATCAGATTATAAAACTACAATATGATTTCATCTAATTGATGAAAATAAATGTATTGTACTAAGTGCTTGCTTTCAGCGTATATTATACACTGATATAATACAGTGGTTTAATAATACACACTTCACTATTTAATTTTAAGTTTCCAGTTCATTCTCTGTTCAATTTTAAAATTATATAGGTATCAAATACTTAAAAGAACTGTATAGATACAAGCATGTCCCATCCCTTAATCTTGATCTGAAGATTTAACTGTCCTTTGAATGCTGTCTGGTCTTGAATCTGAGAAGTGTTTTTTTTTTTTTCATTCAGTGTTCTTAGAAAACTTGTTAAAATGATTTCAGTCTTCTTATGGATTGCCAAATAATATCTATAGATATGAGATCTTGTCATGTTGATTCTTTTTAGATATACTGAAGAACACTCTACTGAAAAATACTGTTTCCATAGACAATCTCCAAAAGGAAATAATAACTGCCATTAATATAACTGTCAGTAATAATCATTGAACATCTTTTTAGCAGAAAAAGAATTATATAATTTCACATTGGGATAAGAAATGGCAGTCAAAATATGCTGTGAATAGTAGTGTAACTAGAACTTTGCAATGTATAATGGAACCAAAATTTAAATGAAATCAAGAAAGATGAGATGAAGAAAGGAAATAGAACTCATTTAAGACACAAGCAGATGAATCCAACCTAAGAGTCTTATGTTTGCATGAATTCTTTCACTTCAGTTGAAAATAATTAGCATTAAGAAAATATTAATATAAAACATGGGTGGTCCTTGGACTTCCCACAGGTCAGGGAAGCCTGATTGCTCTTTGAGCTGATGAGGGAGGGAGACTTGATCGGGGGAGAGGGACAGAAATGGGAGGCGGTGGAGGGGAGGAGTCAGAAATCTTTAATAAATAAATAAATTAAAAAAAGAAAAAAAAAGAATTAAAGACAACATTGCCTGTTACTAAAATGAAAAAGCATGAAGGTTTTCAGTTATAAATCTGTTTTTATGGTATTGGTATGGTATTGGCTCAGTATACCAAAACAAGCACTAATATAGGAATAAATTGATTATAATGCTTAAAATTTAGATAGATCTTGTAAAATAACATAATAAAAATATATTTATAAATACAATAAATAAATATGAATTGAGGTACATATGGAGTAAAAATATTATTAACTTGTGATCATGCATATGTTTTTCTATGTGTATATATCATATAAATGTTTCAAGAACTATTTGTCCATTTGAAGAATCTATTATACAACAGAGTCGAGATGGACCATTAACATATAAAACCAGAAAACAAGTCTTCTGTGTTGAATGTTCTGTATATAAAATTTAACTCAATACTATTTATGAACATTTTGTAATGTCTTGCACATACATATGACCTGGTTTTATGAATTTATTATGCACAAATTTTTCTGATTTTATTTCTAGTGTTGGTTGAGACAGTTTATTTCTTCTTTCAAACTGCTTTATTTCTTTTAAAAATATCTGCCTATTCATTTATTAATTTTTATTTATCTATTTAAATTCATTTTACATTTCAATCACAGTTTTCCCTCCTACCCTGCTTCCTGCCTCCCCTCTCCTCCCCCTTCCCACTCGACAACCACTCTTCCAAATGGGTAAGGGCTTCCATAGGGAGTCCACAAAGTCTGACACATTAAATTGGGGCAAGACCAATCCCCTCCATAAGTTAAAGTTGAACAGGGCATCCCATCATAGGGAATGAGCTACAACAAGCTAGCTCATGTACCAAAAATAGAATCTCATCCTTCTGCCTAGAACCCCTTAGACAGTCCAAGTTTCACCACTGTCTCCTGATGGAGGAGTAATGATGGAGGAGGGTCATCTGTCTATGTGTTACTTTAGTTGCTTAAAAAAAAAACTGCCTTTGCCTTTTGATAGGACAGAAAATTAGGTAGGCAGAGAAAACTGAAGAGAGTGCTGGGAAGCAGGCAATGAGGGAGATGCCTCAGGCAGATGCTATAGCTCTCCTCTCCAAGATGGACGCAGGTTAAGACCCTTCCCGGTAAGCCACTACCTCGTGGTGCTACACAGATTACTAAATATGGGTTAAAGCAAGATGTGAGAATTAGCCAATAAGAGGCTGAAACTAGTAAGCCAGGTAGTGTTTAAATGAATACAGTTTCCATGTAATTACTTCGGGTAAAGCTAGCCAGGTGGCGGGAAGCAGCCCGCCTTCCCACACTACAAATCTTCTACATATGTAAGGCCTAGTTCAGTCCCATGGAGACTCCAATGCTATTGGCTTAGAGTTCATATCTCCCTATTCTTTAAAAAAAAATCTATGACAAAGGTGTTGATAAAATATAAACTTGTTTATCTTCAGCATCCCACAGTCTCTTGTAGAAACAATATAAACAGCAAGGACTTAATGAAGGCCAGCTTCAATGTTGAATTTACAGAAACATTACTTCCTCCATTCTATCAAAATCAACTCAAAGTATATATAAATTTTATTTGTAAAGAAAGTGAACGAAGAAAGATGAAAGGTTCAACAATAGAATATTTAATACATTATTAAGAGTATTTCAGTTGCAAGATCTGAGCAGTTTTTATCTTATAAACCCTTTTCAGATTGTTTTAAAAACACTGCCATGCTCCATCAGTCCCAGTTCAACTGGCCTTGGTGAGCTCCCATTAGATCACCTTCCTAGACCTGGATAGAGGGAGGAGGACCTTGGGCTTCCCACTGGGCAGGGAACCCTGACTGCTCTTTGGACTGGAGAGGGAGGGGGATTCGGGGGAGGGGTATGAGGGGGGAAGGTGGAAAATTTTAATTAAAAAAAATGCCATTATTTGTATACCCCAAAGAGTGATCCATCTGGAGATCATCCTTTAACTTTAGTTCTAGAGATGATACATTTACTTATAAAACTATATTTTATTAAAACTTAATAAAACATAATATTTGAGTTTGTGTTAGAATCTAGAAAATACAGGAACAAACAGGTAATCATTAATAATGTAAGAACTAGCAGTTTTATCACACTGATATTTTTCCTGTGTCCTTTCATACTTACATCATACTAGTGTCTTTAACTGAATCTATCAGCCAAGTGTCTTCCAGTTGAAATTTAGCTCCTTACTAGAAACACTGAAATAAAAACATCAATATGCAGATTAACCCCTCTTGTATAGTAGATGTCTCATGCCATATCTGAACAACTAAAATAAATTCTCATTTGTCACTGTTCATAATTTCAGTAAGGTTTTCAAAGCCCATATCACCTCTTGGTTAGGTAAATATTTCAAAGAAAACTATTGCTATATATTTATTAATACCTCTGTTGTTATAAATGTTGAGTACCACTCTTATATAATGCATATTATATGTATTTGAATTCTTGCCTTTTCTATGGTCTGTGAATGTGCACATATAATTGTGTGTTGAGAATTTTATTTTCAGGACAGAAGTTTGTAGATGTGGTATTTTAAAAGATTATTAGATCTTAATAAATAAGTGACACTGTGACCAGGACATGCATGGTTATGTAGTCTTCTGTCTTTCAGTCATGTGTTCACATAGTCTACCTTTTCTCTGGCGGACTTGGCTTCATGATATCAGTGATACTAATAGAAAATGTGCTGCTGCCTTATTCTTGGATTCCCAGGGTCCAGGAGTGAGAAATGAACTTTAGTTATGAAATATTCAAGGGACTGGAGACAGAAGACACTGATCTAGAAGAGGACCTGGGTGTAGATTGCAGCTCCAACCTCAAGAATCAAAGTCATCAGTAACTCCAGTTGGAAGGGACCTGATGCCTTCTTCTGGCATCTATGGGCACCAGACACAAATGCTTTGCACACACATACATGCAGGCAAAACGGATAGGGGAGCACATATGCTATAAAATTAAAATAAATCTTAAAACATAAAACAAACTCAATCTCAAGTGTTTTCTCATGTATACTACTCATTTGTAACAGCATTGTATTGTTCTAACAGATTTCAACATCCTTGTTACAGCTACTAAAAGTTACTCTTTGACAGACTTCGGTAAGAGATGAAACATTTCTATATAATATTAGAGACATAAGGCAATACCCACTAGTGAGTTCATTAGCACTTTACACATTTAGCTTCTGAACTTCTCAGTTTGATCCTAAGCACTTAATTGATGGTTCAAGTAAGCCATAATTTCCTCCGTTCTCCCCCTTAATGTAGGCCCATATTTCTGTATGGTATAGCTGCCAGGCATAAAAGCCATAGGTCCAATCTGAGCTGCTCACATAGCTCTGCAGACAAGCTGTCTTTGCATAACAATAGCAAGGATGTACTGCTCCTTTCTTGCCTTATGTTAGAAACGTAGATCTCCTGACGAGAGGTGTTGGCTGAAACTGGTCAGGATGTTTGGTGCTTATTTCTTGGCAATTTGGAGGAAGTCTTATAGAGATGCTAATTCATGGCCTATGTGACAGCTAGCATACAGGTAGATGTGGATGTGACTAAAGGCCATTCACCAGGGTTACCTAGGACACAGCCTAATGTGGTTTCCTGCTCAATTTATGGGATGATATATAAACTGTTTGGAGAATAAACTGGAGAGATATTGCCCTTTCATGATGACTGTGTAAGTTGTGTCTGATTATTCCTCGCAACTCCATACCAGTCCAGTTAGGAAAGATAATTATCTGTGTTGGACTCACACAGGCTTCAACACCTTAAACATTCCTATGTGTGATATTTAAGATATTCATTAGTCTGACTACAGGGCAATTAAAGATCATGCCCCCTCTTCTATTCCTTAGGATCTTAGCTGGAGTCAGCCTTGTAGGTTCCTGGGAATTTCTTTAGAGCCAGGTTTCTGCTAACACTATAATGCACCCCTCAATCGAGGTATCTCTTTCTTTGCTCACATCTCTGTCCTCCCTCTATCTCAACTATTTCACTCCCTCAAGTTCTCCTCTACCCTCTCTTTTTCTCCTCCTCTTTTCCTTCTACCCACCATTCTCCCCCCATTCCCATGCTCCCAATTTGTCAGGTGATCTTGTCTGTTTCCAATTTCCAGCTGGATCTATATATGTATTTCTTTGAGTTCACCTTGTTACTTAGCTTCTCTAGGATCATGAACTACAGGCTCAATGTCCTCTGTTTATAGCTAGTATCTACTTATGAGTGAGTACATACCATATTCATCCTTTTTGGGTCTGGGGTACCTCACTAAGGATAGAGTTTTCTAATTCTATCAGTTAGTATTCAATATTCAAGATGCTATTATTTTTTACTGTTGAGTAATACTATAATGTGTAAATGTGCCACATTTTTTTTACATTCTTTGGTTGAGGGGCATTTAGGTTATTTCCAGGTTCTGGCCATTACAAATAATGCTGCTATGAACATAGTTGAACAAATACCTTTGTAGTGTGATTGAGTATCTTTTGGGTATATGACCAGGAGTGGTATTTCTGGATCCTGGGGTAGGTTGATTCCCAATTTTCTGAGAAACCGCCATATCAATTTCTAAAGTTGTTGTACAAGGTTTCATTCCCACCAGCAATGGATGAATGTTCCCCTTACTCCATATCCTACACAGCATAAGTTATTATTGATGTTTTTGATCTTAGCCATTCTAACAGGTGTTAAATGGTATCACAGAGTTGTTTTGATATGCATTTTCCTGATGGCTAAGGAGGTTAAACATTTCCTTAAGTATCTTTGGCCATTTGAGATTCTTCTTTTGAGAGTTCTCTGTTTAGTTCAGTACTCTACTTTTGAATTGAGTTATTTAAAATTTTAATGTATAATTTCTTGAGTTTTTTATATATTTTGGAGATCAGTATTTTATCTGATGTGGGGTTGGTGAAGATCTTTTCTCATTAAGTAGGCTGTCTTTTTGTCTTGTTGACTGTGTCCTTTGCTTTACAGAATCTTCTCAGTTTCAGGAGGTGCCATTTATTTATTGTTGCTCTCAGTGTCTGTGCTACTAGGGATATATTTAGGAAGTAGTCTTCTGTGCCCATGCATTGAAGACTACTTCCCACTTTCTCTTCTATCAGGTTCAGTGTTGTTGATTTATATTGAGGTCTTTAATCCATTTGAACTTGAGTTTTGTGCTTGGTGATAGATATGGATCTATTTTCATTCTTCCACAGGTTGACATTTAGTTATGCCAGCACCATTTGTTGATGATACTTTCTTTTTACATTGTATAATTTTAGCTTCTTTGTTAACAATCAGGTATTCATAGGTGTGTGAATTAATATCCAGATCTTTGATTCAATTCCATTGGTCAACCTCTCTTTTTTAATGCCAGTACCAAGCTGTTTTCATTACTGCAACTCTGTAATAGAGTTTGATGTCAGAGATGGTAATACCTCCAAAAATTCCTTTATTGTACAGGATTGTTTTGGCTATCCTGTTTTTTTCCCATATGAAGTTGATTATTGTTCTTTCAAGGTCTGTGAAGAATTGTGTTGGGATTTTAATGGGGATTGCATTGAATCTATAGATTGCTTTTGGTAGTATTGCCATTTTTACTCTGTCGATACTATCTATCAAGATGTGAGATCTTTCCATTTTCTTGTATCTTCTTCAATTTCTTTCTTCAAAGACTTAAAGTTCTTGTCAAATAGGTCTTTCACTTCTTTGGTTAGTGTTACTCCAAGATATTTTATGTTATTTGTGGCTATTGTGAAAGGTGATGTTTCTCTCTTTTTCCCTCTCAGCTTCTTTATCTTTTGAGTATAGAAGGGCTATTGATTTTTTTGAGTTGATCTTGTATCCTGCCCACATCACTGAAGTTACTTTTAGCTGTAGGAGTTCTCTGGTAGAGTTTTTTGGGTCACTTATGCATACTATCATATCATCTGCAAATAATGAAAGTTTGACTTCTTCCTTTCCAATTTGAATTTTCTTGATCTCCTTTTTTTGTTTCATTGCTATTGCTAAAACTTCAAGAACCATGTTAAAGAGATATGGAGAGAGTGTACAAGCCTTGTCTTGTTCCTGCTTTTAGTGGAATCGCTTTGAGTTTCTCATCATAGAACCTTTATCCAGCAACTGATGGAAACAGAGGCAGAGACCCGCATAAGAGCACTGGACTGAGCTCTCAAAGACCAGCTGAAGAGTGGAAGGAATGAGAATATGAGCAAAGAGATGATACCAATATGGGCTCACCCACTGAAACAGTCTATCTGAGCTAATGGGAGCTCACCAACACTAGTCAGACTGGGAAGAGACAAGCACAGGACCAAACTGTTTACTCTGAATGTGGTTGACATTTGCATTGCTGGGACAGGCTGGGGGACCACTGGCAGTGGCACCAGAATTTATCCCTACTACATTTACTGACTTTGGGAAATCTATTCTCTTTGGATATATACCTTGCTCAGCCTAGATATAGTAGGGAGGACCTTGAATCTTCCATAAGGCCTTACCTTCTTTGAGGATTAGAGGGGATTGGAGTGAGAGGGTGTGTGGAGTGAATGGGAGGAGGGGTAGGAGGGGGAACTTGGATTGATATTTTTTACAAACCTAATTTTTTTTAAAAAAAATCTTTGTGTGTGTGAATGTATGTATGCATGTGTGGTGTGTGTATGAGAGAGAGAGAGAGACAAGAGACAGAGACAGACAGAGAGTGACAGAGACAGAGAGAGAGGGGAGATTCTTTTTTTTATATGTGTTGACTTTATTGTTTAATGAATAAATAAACTGCTTTGGCCTGTGATAGGGCCAGATAGAGCTACATGGAAAAACTAAATTGAATGCTAGGAGAAATAATGTGTAGTCAAAGAGAAGCCATATAGCCCCCACAGGGAATGATGTGGGACACTGCACAAAACCTAACTTGGTAGGCCACAAAACATGTCAATACACAGATTAATAGATATGGGTTACTTTAAGATGTAATAGCTTGCTAGAAATATGCATAAGCTAATAGGCCAAGCATTATTTTAATTAATAGTTTCTGTGTGCTTATTTTGGATCTGGGGGGGGGGGAAGAACAAGCATCCTCCTACTATGTGTGGTATGTGTGTGTGTGTGTGTGTGTGTACAAATAACTGAATGTTTGTAGAAATACAAGATGACTTTACTATCAGCAATTAATTTCTACAAGTTTATAAGTAGTATATTTGCATCACTTAAGAAACATGTTATGAATCTACTTGATATTTCCCTAGACATCCAGAATAGATGGATGTCTATTTTTTTTCTACATGAAAGCTGTAGCTAGTTTTCTGTGGATTACCCAATAAGGTATATCTTCAGGTTCTTTGGATAGGCTATGAATGTCTCTATACATGTACATGGTAAAGTAATGGGAGTGGCGTGCAGCTGCATGCAATTAACATTAACTATTCTTGTCCAGTTTCCTGGGAAATGAGTTCTAGTTGAATTAGAATTAAATCTTTTGTTGTTTATGCTTTTGCCATAATTGTTATTAACTTCTTTATTTTTCTCGAGTTCTGAGCTATGACATAAATTTCCATTAACACAGAACTAATAAAATTAAGGTGAAGACCGTTCATTAGGTTAACATGAATAATTATTCACAATCTTGGTAGATTAACAATTGTCAATTATTAAAACTAAGAGGTCACTTGTTTAAATACCATTATACACCACAGTCTTATTAAGTGTAACAGAACACTGCCAATGAATTTTTAACATTTTATCAGTTTTAATTACTGATTTAATTTTGGAGACACATAATACTGAGTGTATATCTTAAAATCAATGTAATAATTTAAAGTGAGTTGGCTAAATGATGTAAAGTTAATATTTTTTGAAATAGTTAAACCTTCCTAAGAGAATTATATTTCAAAGACACCAATTTGGAAGTATAAGTGTTTGCCTCTATAGACATTTTAATATAAAAATATAAGAAATAAATAATTTGCAAATTTATTAGTCACCCCTTCCATTAGTTGTAAGCCATAGGCTTTGGCCATTGCATGAATCACTGTTTGTTTTATAACTTTCACTCTTCACTACAAGCGTACCAAATGTAGAGTTAGCAGGGAGTTCCCTAGGCCTTGTTTGCCCCTGCCTTTTACTTCCTTCCAAATGTAACATTTCTTTCTGTCACTCCTGTAGCAGTCATGGGGTCAAGTGATTGTTCTTTGTACACTAAGTGCAGTCAAATGGCCTTACAAGCAAACATGTTTTACAAGTCAAGCCGCTAGGTAGTCCATAATTTTTCTACCTTGTTGAACCTGTGTGACAGAACAAGAAATATGGCTTTGAAGCGCTGTAGCCAACAGCACTTTACATTCCCGGGCTGACCTGCACTTCTCTTTCTAGAAGCAATCACACTCTTCCAAGAGCTATTTCTTCTTTTTAAGGTGTTTTACTTTCTCTAGTTTAGAAGATAGGACATGAGAATTTTTTAAATGTATGTATGGGAAATATATGATTAATGTCACTAGAAAGTACTACATGGTAAATAATAGTAATCCAAATGAGACTTCATCTAATTTTTAAATCAATTCAAGTCAACTAAATAAAATCATCTAAAACTGGATGGGTTTTTCCTATAAGCCAGTGTTTAAATTCTAAAAGCAAATGCAATATTTTCTACTTTTAATTTGTGCATTGCAGCCATGACTTTATTTCATTATTATGCCTGAACACCTGAGAAGTGCTTTTATTGATGTTTATTTTGCCAAGCTGTTTGAGAGGATGTGGTACTTCATGGCTGGAATGCATGGGAACCTGGAATATGAGGCAGCCTACTTATTGAAACTTACTGCCTGTCAGAAGCAGCAAATTATTAATATTCAGCTGCCATATTCATCCACATAATGTGTGTGTGTATGTGTGTGTACTTAACTGTGAGTATATGTCTGAAAGACAGTCTCCATCTTATTTTTGAGATCCTTTCCCTCACTGCACCAGGAACTCAACATTTCAAATAGATTGACTGAAACGTTAGCTCCAGAGATCCACCTGTCTGCCTTTCTAGCCCTAGACTTATGACTGTATGCTATCATGCTTGGCTTTTCAGAGTTTGAAAATCCTGTCCTCAATTTTTCACAGAAAGAACTTTTTCAATAGAGACTTCTTCTTTTTTGGTTTTACTCCACCCTCCCCCTTAAAAAAAAACAAAATACTGAACAGAGTATTAAGTTGGTTCACAGTTTGAAGTGATATGGCTTATCATGACATGGAAGGCCCATGTGTGGTTCTGTGGTGGGAGGTGTGTGAGGCAACTGGTTGCTCACATCTCTTCTTGGCATAACAGGAATTTGGGGACAAAAAGTAAGAAAAATCTATGCAGTCTTAAGGACAACCCTCTCCACCCCAACACACACCTCAATTTCTAACTTCTTCAATAACCTCCCAAAATAGCACCATAAGATAGGACAAGTGTTCAAACACATGAGGAATTTTATTCTTAAACTTTGACAGATGACAGTACTATTTAGATTCAATACACAATAACACTATGCCCCTTTCAGAATTTGTCTCACTGTAAAAATGCCTGTTTTTTTTATTTTTTATTTTTCTCTTATTTCATTCAGATCCTAGAGTATAGGCCATGGATGGTCTTGCTGATCTGACATTCATTGAAGCTACTTCCTCCCACCTGTTTTAGTACTCTGAAAATTTCCTCACAGACTTTCCCAAACATGTTTTACACTAATACCATAGAAGCCTTTAATCAAATCAAGTTGACAATCAGAATAAACACTAGAACTCTTGTTTATTTTGAAATACTTCTTAACAAATGTAACTATGCAAAGTACAACATGATTACCCCCAAACAATACAAACTATTACCACTTCTTGGTTGCCCATAAGACCCTAATGGTAAGACATTATTGCTAAATATGTTGTACACTTTCATCACTGGACATGGATAAATCCATTCAGTAACGACCAAGAAGCCATCCTCACCAATTACTACTCTTCACAGTCCTACATGATGTTCTATAGCCTGATGGGTGAAACAATGGCATCAGCAATCGTACTCAGCTATGGGCTGCAATAGTTACCAGCATTACATTGTGTAACCATAGGTACAATAATAGTATGAGTGCTTTGGGAGTCACCGACAACTCTCTAATTGGTCCTAAAGACTGTTTGTGGAAGGAATTTTATATCTGGATCTGGAAATCTGGCCACAGACCCATGGTTGGGGAGTCTATAGGATCCCAACAGTAAACCAATATCTATCATTCTTCTAAATGGACTCAATATCACATTACTTATGAAGACACATCTCTACAGCTACAGATTAGTTCTATTCTCAGACTTCATTAGATTGGTTTCAGAGTGTGATGGGTGGTGGCTAATACAACAGGAAATCATAACTGGTCAAAGGGCAGAGAAGAAGTAGGAATCCTCTATCACACAGAACATCTGTGTCACCCTTATCACTACTAAGACTCAGGGACCATTGAGGACAAGAAAACACAAAGATTGCAAGAACAAGAGATTACAGAGTGGCATAGTTCAATGGTACCTTCTGGACATGACAGTACTGATATAGTTATGAACTCACAGCAGCTATGGTTAGCTGCATAGAACGCCCATATGATCCAGCTAGCCAATATCATATGGCGGATAAAGGCATGACTTATGAGTCCCTATCTGCTCCTTAAATGAAAAGCTATTGAGAGTTGATTGCATCTGGGGAAGCGAGAATAAGTTTTTCTTATTAGTCCTTGTTAATAATGATAATAATGATAGTTCTCATACTCATGAGATATGGATAGGACAAATTAGAGTAGATGAGTTATTTAAAAACACAAAAGAAGTCACACATTTGGAAGGGGTTCAGGAGAAGGGAATTCGATTTAAGAGAAGTAATGGCGATAGACGTATGGAAAATCCAAATATGTTTCATGAAATTCTCAATGAATTAATAAAATTATATTCTAATATAGAATAAATATATGTTAAAGATTTCATTCAATTAGTAAAGTAATGGCCAGAGAAAAAGGAAGATTAATTGTAAGAATGTTTGTCTATCACATATTATAATATTTATTAGAGATAATCATATAGAATATTAAAATGAGACTGCCACACTAAATACAATACTAGCATAGATTCTAAAGGTTAATAAATTCAATGATCATGTTTGCTCTAGGTCAGACCTCTAAGTAGGGTTGTGAACTTCCAATGGCCTAGCATTATTCAGTACGACACAAAGTCAGAAAAAGGTTAACTCTTCTAGACAGTGAAGCAATCCATGTGTGGGTCTGTTATTAAAGCTGTACAATACATAATAAGCATAGACACCTTCTAACACTATTTTCCAGGTTTAGTTTATATTTTTTCTTATATCTCCCTCTGTGTGACTATCATGTGAATGTCATTCAGAATACCACTTAGCTATCATGTTAGAAGGTGTTATAGCTGAAGTCCTTTGATAAATGAATATATTGTCATTTAACAACGTGTCTATAAGGTTATATCTATCAACATACAAAATTGCTTCAAAATACAGCTCTCAATTGTTTCAATATTTTTAGAAGGATAAAGATATTCATAAGTTTTTTGATAAACTCAATATAAGAAAAGAGGCAAACTCTTCTTGTTACTATGAGATTGCTTATCTTGAGTGAAAATAAGAGAAACCTACTCCATAGATTAAGATTGAGGGACCCATTAAATAACTAATAAATACATGAAAATCTTTCATTTGAACTGCATGTTTAAACATGTTAAGCATCAAATTCATAAAACCTATTCCAATTATATTAGAAATGATTTTCATGTATTATGCTTCTCTAACATTTTTTTCTGTCTTCTTGCCATATTTTGTATTTTTATGCTAAAATTCCATGAAAAAAAATGGTTTCTTCCTAAACTAGAAATTAAATCCGAACTACTCATTTTCTTTCCTGGCAAAACATGATGCTGACTTTGTAGTCACGCCACCATCCATTTTCAAACTCTTGGTTGTTTTTCTAAGTTGAAAACAAGGATAAACTTTGTAAATTATTAACTTGCTAAACTTAACTCTCTAATAAATAGTGTTTTAACATAAGATATATATGAAGTGTTATTTTTAGGCCCTGTTGCATGCAAGAGAACAATTAGTACTGGAAATGAAGCCGTTGTGCACTTTTGAATGTCGTTCTATTATTTGATCATTTTAGAACAAAAGGCACTAAACATGAGTGAAATATGCTCACCGACTTTAATAATCTTTTTTCTATTGTTTCAGTTACTTTATAGTTTTTTTTTTTATTTTTACTTCCATATTCCGTCAAATGGAGTGGAGGAAACAATTAACAGACTTAAGACGTTATGAGCAAAGGATATGTTGTAGCGCACTATTGACTCTGTTTTCATCCGCTTGTTAGAAAGATCAAAAACAGGCTTCTTTCATGTCTTCAGTGTTCTCAGAGCTCTATTTTCCTTTATTCTGCCTGCTCTTGGGAATTAATCACTTGCATTAACTAAGGTTGCTAGGATACCTTTTAACAAACAGTAGTAACAATTTGCTTAATTGGGAAAATCTCATTTCAGGGTAAAATCAAAACAGTTAGAATCTGATTTTTGTGAAAAAATATTGTGGTTAAGAGGTCAGTGTTTTTAATGTATAGCTTCTGGCTGCATAGGAATAAAACAGCATCTGCTTATTCAAAGTTTTTCTTTCTTTATGTTCAGTCAAGAATGGCCAAATAAGGTACAGAAATATTAACTAGAAAATTACAAAAATAAATAATTCATAGTTTTAAAATGTTTTTATCACGATAGTTACAGTTTTCCCATTTTTATTGTTCTTAGCTTATCTGATATTGTTACTAATTTATAAGTTAACGTTTAATATAGGTCTAGATGTATATAAGAAAAACATTGCACCTGAAAGTTTACCTCACTATCTGGTTTCAAAGGCTTCTCGAAGTTTATAACATATTTCTGCGGAGCATTGCTATAATATAACTATTCTTCCCATGTTTATTCTTGGGCTAAGAAGTGAAAATCTAGGACAAGGTCATTATAGTTTCAGCCATTTAGATTTTTCATGAAAATTATTGTGGTTTCCCTTAAAACTAAACTAACAATACAATTTTGGTTTTGAGGTTTGAAATCTACACAATTAACAAAACCTTTTTGATTCATCTTAGTTAAGATCACATCTTTTCACTTTCTCCCACACACTTATTAAATCATTACTGGATGGCCTTTTCCTTTTAAAAAGAAAACTTACCAAAGTGAGCTTTCAATAAAAACATTGTGCAGAGTACATAGATGTTTTTGCATATTAAGAAAAGTTGGAAATAATCAAGAGTTGAGCCAAATATAGATTTATATTGTTTATACATTTCGAATCCCCACAAATTCTACTTACAATAGAATAACTTGCCTCATACAATATGGAAATTATTCAAACCCCTCCTGTCAACACATGAAGAGTGAATTATTTGCAATGTGATTTACGTTGGAGCTATAAGGTCACCCCACCTCTGCATTGCATGCTCTCATTATGCCTGCCTCTGCCTTGTCAGTTAATACGGCTGTTGAATTTTAAAAGAACTGCTCAAATGCAGCCAAGATAGAGCACATCCAGATGAGAAGGAGATTTGAAATATAACGTCAGAAACATTGAGAGTAAAAGAAGATGATATCTCTAAAAAGAAAGAAAAAAGTTTAAACACAGATAAAATAGCGAAGAAAACTACACATGGGAAAATGGACTAACTTTAAACCCAGAGTTCTTCGTAGAATTTGTTGTATATACGGAAATTTAATGAGTGTTTATATTATGAGTAAATTCAATACAATAATTTTAGAATAATCTGTTTTCTGAAGAAATTTATCATTTGTAATCATAGGGATAAGCATGCAGGACATTACCATGCTCTGGGTATCTCTTTGAAATATCTTTCTACTTCACCCAATATTTTTTTTTCACGCATTTTGAAGATATCCTCTGGAAAAGACAGAATAAGCAGAGTGGAAAGCAAATCAGTTACAAACACCATACACACCTTCATGTTCAGTTCATCAAAGTGTAGGCTGGATTCTGACTTACTTTTTCCTAGTGAAGTAGAAAGAAATTTAAGGCTTTTCTCCTGTCTATTCTTTTTTTATTTAATTATTTATTTATTAAAGATTTCTGTCTCTTCCCCACCACTGCTTCCCATTTCCCTCCCCCTCCCCCAATCAAGTTCCCCTCCCTTATCAGCCCAGAGAGCAATCAGGGTTCCCTGCTTTGTGGGAAGTCCAAGGACCACCCACCTCCATCCAGGTCTAGTAAGGTGAGCATCCAAACTGCCTAGGCTCCCGCAAAGCCAGTACGTGCAGTAGGATCAAAAACCCATTGCCATTGTTCTTGAGTTCTCAGTATTCCTCATTGTCCGCTATGTTCAGCGAGTCCGGTTTTATCCCATGCTTTTTCAGACCCAGTCCAGCTGGCCTTGGTGTGTTCTCGGTAGAACATCCCCATTATCTCAGTGTGTGGGTGCACCCCTCGCGGTCCTGAGTTCCTAGCTCATGCTCTCTCTCCTTCTGCTCCTGATTTGGACCTTGAGATTTCTGTCCGGTGCTCCAATGTGGGTCTTTGTCTCTGTCTCCTTTCATCGCCTGATGAAGGTTAATATTCAGGAGGATGCCTATATGTTTTTCTTTGGGTTCTCCTTCTTATTTAGCTTCTCTAGATGATACTCTCCTGTGTATTCTTAGTTATCTGCTGGAGCCATGTCTCAGTCAACCTGTCAGATAGCAGGCAGACATCAAGCTGCGGAGACCTGAACCTTCAAAACCTGATGATGGCAGTCAATGCACAAAGCATGAGAGATCCCAGTACCTTAAGCAGAGCTATGTCTAAAAGAGGCAGCTGCAGATAAATTAAACTACTGAGTCACCTAAGATACAAAATACTCATCCTCCTGAACTACAGTCGTGGGGATGATGGTCAATGGTATTGCTTCTTTTAATTTGGGTTTCCAAAAAGTGAACCCTGAGAGAGGTATACGAATTCCTGACCAAATAATCATTGAAGTAATGTACTTAGGTAAAGGAGGCTAAATGTAGGAGGAAAAGGAGACCGAATGAGGCTCAGTGGGGACCTCAAAAGAGGACCTGTGAGCACAAAGGATAACTAGTGGAGTAGAAAACTTAGGGCGACAGAATATGGAGAAGACAATTAGTGAGTGGGGACAGCAGGTTTGGATAGAGGTTGGCAGGGAACTGAGAGGTTCACATAAATTCATAAATACTATCAATGGGGCTCTAATCATGCTGTATCTTGACAATTAAGCATTATGTTCTTTATTGTTGCTACAAATCATTCATTAGCCAGCATGACTTCATTTTGATACTTTTCCAGTTCTCTTGAGATAGTTGTACTAATTCAATATTGATAAAATATATATGCAATAGTGCATTTAGATTGATATTGATTTTTCAGGAATTCATTTACGGTGTTTCATTAAGTAGCTCATAGAAAACCCACAAACCATGTAAAGTATACTTATGCCCTTAATCTGAAGATGAATATAAGTCAGAAACAATGAAGTTAAAGGATTTTTATTTTTTTTAAGTAATTGGATTAGAAATTGTTGGGACTAATTGAGTCCTGGCTTTCAGCTACTCTTCCCTGTCTAGAGTCTTCTAATTGAAGTTACTAGAAGCTGTGCCTAGCCTAGAGGATCAGAGGATGGGATTTTCACCTGTTGGCCATTGACTGCAGTGTATTTAAGTCTACATGGTGCTATTAAAGACAGGCTTTTTGGTACCAGTGTTGGAAGGTCTGTGTCGGTCTGTCTCTGCGTGTGTATTCTCAACCTCCAGTCCCTTGCCAGAAGCTCACGAACTGGGTTCTAGCGCATAGAGTGCAGACGGGGACCTCGGTGCGCGGCAGAAATAGTTCAATAAAGATTTTGTTTGAATCACCAAAATAAAGTAGGACTTACTTGTATGACCAGTGTAGTGATATCTACCTGTAGTCCCAGAATTTGGAAAACAGGAAGGAGGATCCCAAACCTACAGCCATTGGGATGCATAGGTGTACCTGTCTCAAACCAAAGCCATCAGAACACTTGATTTCTGGTTTGGGTTAGAAAGGTAAAAGTGTATGCTTACTATTATTTCTGTTGTACATAATTTTCTATGTAGAGATTATTTAATCTCAAATTAATATTTTCATTTTCAGCTATTATTTTTACAATAGGTAGAAGTCAGTAGATTTTTCTTTGGTTTCATGGTAGACCATGTAATGCCAGAACTCCAAAACCAAAGGCAGGTAACCTCCATAAGTTCAAGACCAGCCAAGTCTATATAGTGAGCTTAGGCAAGGCAAGCAACCTCTAAGTTCAAGACCAGTCAAGTCTGTATAGTAAACTCAAGACTGGAAAATGCCACATGGTGAGATAAAATTTGAATAGTGATTTGATTTCAATCAAGGACAATTTATCTTAACAATCAAATATGATTATAATATTATTTTACACTTATTTATCTAATATTTGGGGTTTTGCATATTTTATATATTTTTTATTTTTTTATAATCTGCAGAGTGAGATATAATCATTACATAGAAACTGTACCTTATATAAATATTTTGTATAATATAGCATGGTTCAGCATTTGTTACATGCACTATATAGCATCATGAAACATAAAACACAAGTGATTTTTCTGGGCCATGTTGCTCATCTTTTCACTGCAGACAACCCTAAGTGTTTTCACATCACTCTATATTCAAGAGACTTTGATTCATTTTACCAAAAAGATCTTAAGGTGTTAAAATTCAAGTTTAAGTTTTCAACTTAAGAAGCATATGGTAAGTTATAAAAAGTATAAGAATGTGTGTTTGTGTATGTTTATATATTTGACTGTGAAAATTAGTTTTACTGTTTCAAAAATCTTTACTATTTACATAATAATACAAATTTTCTTGCATGATTTTAAAGATAAAACAAGCAAACATGCTGACCACAAGTTGCAGAAGAAACAATTCCTTTGTGAGTTACTATAAGAGACTCATTTACATGCGTGAGTAAGACCTAAACTAGTCTCTTATTACTGAGGCAGATGGGATAATGCAGTATTGACTCTTTATATTGATTTCATGCTTTTCCTAAGAGAATTGAAAATAAATCTTCACTTGACTCTAGTGATATATTTGAAAGAAATTAAATGGTCATATTTGATAAACTATCTCTAAGTACACATTTACTTTCATTTTTATAGTTACTTGCTTCATGGATTTCTGTGATGAACTTCTTCGGAGATTTTATTTTTAATCTTTGAAACTCCATATTCAGTGGTATATAGTCTCATTCTCCCCATTTCCTTCCAACTAATAGATGATAAGCCTTGAGTAAAAGTCTCTTCTATATAAGTTAATGTTACAAGAGTATATTACATTTCATTTTTATTTATTTCACCTCTATTTTTAGGTCACTTTCTTCGATACCAAGGATTTTTAGAATCTGTTTTAGTATTGATTGTTCTTCCACAATGATCTTCAGAAACTCAAGTGGCTATTCTGTCTCTTATAATGTCTTATAGTGCTTCAAATATATTTTTGATATATATTTAATGACTTTAATCTGTTTCTGTGTGAAATATAGAAAGAACAGAGTTGAAACAAATACCATGCAGGGTCTTTTATATCATAGAACAGACAGTTCCTGAGAAAAGACAGAAGGAAGAAAACCTCTAATATAAGGCCTGTGACTAACACAGTTCAGAACATGTAATTTTAAGGAGACTCCTGACAAGGCTATATTTAAATTTATTAACTTGACATTGACTTTCTGTTCATATATTCTGCATTCCCTACTCTGCATCTTAAATTGAATGGATATTTAAAATTTAATATTTAGTTTTCTTACCTGAGTTGTGATACAACTGGTTACCACAACTTTCATTCAACAAATTTTTATGATTTAAAGGAAACATTTTTAAAGATGTGAACAAAAATTGGGATGGGATGCCTCTTTAATTTGGGCAAGTATACAAATAAATACACGGTTTGAGTAAAGTTTTATGTAACATCTGAGAATCTTGCTTGTTGGCCAATCACAGCAGCCACGATCCAGCCAACCTAAGGCTGTCAATTGATCAAATCCACATGAAGCCAGTGCCCCACCACCACATGACCGAATGAGACAAAAATGAAGCTGCAAGGAAGAATACCTTTTTTAGTATAATTAAAAGTGTTCTCTGTGCAGTTTGCAGAGCTGAACCTTACCTGATTAACCAATCAACCTTTTCTACAAATAGCATCCAAAAATCAAAATTTCCTGAGATGTGGTGTGGGATAATCCTTTTATACACTGTGAATCTGTGCATCTACCAAGGCACGTTCTGATTGGCATAATAAAGAATTGTATGGGCAATAGCCAGGCAGGAAAGGAGATGAGAACTTCTGGGCAGAGATAGGAAGTCCGGGAAGGAATCAGAAAGTCAGAGATTTGCTAGTGGCACTTGGAGGAAGTCAGATGCACATTACTGAGGAGAGGTAGTGAGCCATATGACAGAGTGTAGATTAAAAAAAATGGGTGAATTTAAGTTTTAAGAGCTAGTTGAGAACAAGCCTAAGTGAAAACCAAGATGTCATATTGAAAAGAAGTCTATGTCATTATTTGGGTGTTGGTGGTCCAAAGAAAGACCAACTACAGTGTACAGTGGCATGTGTTTGTATGTGTGTGTGTGTGTGTGTGTGTGTGTGTGTGTGAGAGAGAGAGAGAGAGAGAGAGAGAGAGAGAGAGAGAGAGAGAGAGAGAGAGAGAGAGAGAGTCCATGCACATGCGTGCACATCCCTGCCTTTTAGCCAGAAGCTTAATGGTTACAGTTATGTAGACCATCTGTCTGCCCACTTTTTAAATTATTTGGAATAATGTAACATTTTCTTTTTTTCCCCTTTTTTCCTAGAATATTCTATCTAACATTATGTACTTTTATCCCAACATTTTGGGTTTTCTTAAACTTTTCCTGAAATCTCTCTCATGGTCATGTGGATGCTATTGTGCCAAGAGTCTGATAATTCAGACCAGTTTCAATCCCATGGTGTTTCTCTTGGCTCTTTGACCTCTTCCAGGTAGCTGCGGAGGGCTCACAACTTGCCATCCT
Source organism: Microtus pennsylvanicus (assembly GCF_037038515.1). Lineage (NCBI taxonomy): Eukaryota > Metazoa > Chordata > Mammalia > Rodentia > Cricetidae > Microtus > Microtus pennsylvanicus. Next base: position 18,927,328 of record NC_134579.1, read on the forward strand.
GGACTTGTTCTTTTGACTTTAATGAAATTGTTCTTGTGCTTCTATCTGAGTCTTTCTCTCTTTGTTTTAGTTTTGTTTGAGACAGATTTTCCCTTCTTTGTGTGTTTTTGTAATGATAGTCCTGGTGTACTGGATTATGGTATTTAGACCAGTCTTGTCTCAAATGCACAAAGAGCTATTGGCCGCTCTCTCCCAAGTGCTGAGACTTTGATTCCATTCTTAATTCTTTATTTTAATGAGACTAAGACCTTTGAAAGGGGATCTTGAGTTTACTGTTTCAGCATACCCTCTAAAACTTTCACAACAATATGCTTCTAGTCTTCATCTCAATATTAGTATTTTGCATATTGTCATTTTACCTTATAAGATTTACCGTCCCTTAAACTGTTAGCTCTCAGCAGAAATTAAGATTGTCAAGACACCTTCTTTCACTTGTATAGTAATAGAACTTTAAACTTCAATATAATTTTATTTCTTTTTTATATAAAGAATATAATTTGCTCATTTTAAAGCAAATACACAGGATTCAGGAACTCAAGAGATGGCCTCTAGTTAAGAGCATACAATGTTCTCAGCAAAATTTTGAGTTCAGTTTCTAAAACTCTTGTATGGTGCCTGATAACTGCCTGTAACTCTAGCTTCAGGGCCCTTCCCTCTCTGGAATCTAAAAACACTTGTATTCACATGCACACATATATAGGCACACACAAAACCCATAATAAAAATGATAAAAATAAATGTTCTTTATTTTAATATTAAAAATCTTTTAGCTGGTGTTGCACTTGTGAGATGCTTATTATATTAATGATTAAATAACCATATCTTGCAGATTTCTACTCTCACTAAATCACTTTAAAGGCTTCTGATTCTGACCATTAATCCTCATAAATAAATAATTTTTTCTTTAAAATCTATTTTTAGATCTTTTATTTATTATATATTTTATTAATTTGTTCAGTATGGGCTTTGTGAGATTTATTTGATGCTTCTTGAGTTCGTTCAAACTTACACGTATGTGAATTTTTAATTTTAACTAATAAAATATTTGTGTATCATTTAAAATATGTCACTTGTTTTTGATTTATTTTTTTATTTTTTTTGGTTTTTCGAGACAGGGTTTCTCTGTGGCTTTGGAGCCTGTCCTGGAACTAGCTCTGTAGACCAGGCTGGTCTCGAACTCACAGAGATCCGCCTGCATCTGCCTCCCGAGTGCTGAGATTAAAGGCGTGCGCCACCACCGCCCGGCATTGTTTTTGATTTTTTTAAGAACTTCAACTCTTTATATATTAGGAACTTTGAAATGTCCTATAGCTCATTATAGTTTTCAAAGTTGTTTACTGATCTGATTTTTATAATTTGTACTTTCATTTTTCTTCATTGTTGAAATATTTATTGCTCATTGTACAATCTGCTTTTAACTCTATGTAACCTAGCTTTTTTTCACTCTCCTTCCTACCTGTAAATATTTAATTTGATCTTCACCCCTTCCACATATCTGCAAAATACACTCCGTCTTTACCTACTTGGATAAGTAGCACAATTTAAGCAATGGCTAATCTGGTTCTTCTTTCTGAGTTTAGCTACAGCGAGATGACTACAATCTGCTGAAAGTCTCCTAGTGATGGATTATATTCTCATGGAGATTGGCATGCCCAATAGCTTCCATTTGGATGTAAGGCACTTTTTTGTATTTTCTGTAATAATAGATGTTTTCCCTTAAAAATGTTTTATAAATTTCACTTGGATAAAGTTAAGCTTATTTTTTTTTCCTTTTACTTATAGTCAACCACACTCAGACCCAGCTCAGGTTGCTTATAGTATACAATTTCTTGAACAATGTAGGTTCTGATCCTTTCTCACTAATGATTCTGGGTTGTTTTCTTCCTGGATTTGAGTTTCCTCACATGGAGAGTACTACAGAGATTTCTAAATGTGTCCCTAGAGTTCATCGTCTCCAGTACTCTGCTCTCTATGTGGTTGTTTTTGTCTTTGAAGAATCCCATCTCTGTTCAGGGGCACTGCAAGGATTTACAGATGGGTTACAGTGCCTGAAATTGTGGCCTAGATACCTTCCTGAACATTAAGTTGTCCTAATTGCAAAGACTCACCTCATTTGTGTCTTTTCTTTTGGAACATTAAACTTCATTGCTTGTTGTCCAACATCTTGAAAAACATTTTTTCAAGTATTTTGAATTATTTTGGATTTTTTATGTGAAAGGTTAAATCTACTTGTCATTACAACGACTTGACTTTAAAGGTTGTAGCTCCCAGTTTTTAATATTCCCTTATTGATACCTTATTTGCAGACTGATGCCATGTAGAAGGGAGCCAATGGTCCTTTTATTCCAGGAAAGTAAATAAACATAGACAGTTTTTGAACTTAAAATACATGGCTTCAATTATGTTTTGTAACAAAGCAGTTTTATTTTAAAATTGTTGAATTCTCTTGTTAAATGACCCAAATTTTAATACAGCTGCAATAATAATTAACAACACTAAAATGATTACAATCTCCTTTAATATTAAGCCTAAATTTCCCACTGGTTGATAATACTTTGGGCTTACTGTGAAGTGATTTTTTTCTTAGTATTTTACATTACTGGATACTAACTCTGCAGCCTACACTATTTCCATTGTGTTTTGTTCCCAAGAGAGTCATGGACACATTTCTATTTTCACTGCATATTTCTCACCTTAGAAACTGGTGACAAGCTTATATCTTCGTTCACTCAACGCCATTACTTCTTTCATAGGATGCCATTCCCAGTTTTCTCTTTTTTTTTCAGTTTATTTATTATTTTTTTTATTGAGAAAAGGAAAAAAAAGTTTCCCCCTCCTCCCAGCCTCCCATTTCCCTCCCCCTCCACCCACCCTTCTCCCCCTCCCTCTCCAGTCCAAGGAGCAGTCAGGGTTCCCTGCCCTATGGAAAGTCGAAGGTCCTCCCCCCTCCGTCCATGTCTAGGAACGTGAACATCCAAACTGGCTAGGCTCCCACAAAGCCAGCACATGAAGTAGGATCAAAACCTCGTGCCATTGTCCTTGGCTTCTCATCATCCCTCATTGTTCGCCATGTTCAGAGAGTCCGGTTTTATCCCATGCATTTTCAGTCATAGTCCAGCTGGCCTTGGTGAGCTCCCAATAGATCAGCCCCACTGTCTCAGTGGGTGGGTGCACCCCTCGTGGTCCTGACTTCCTTTCTCATGTTCTCCCTCCTTCTGCTCCTCATTGGGACCTTGGGAGCTCAGTCCAGTGCTCCAGTGTGGGTCTCTGTCTCTATCTCCATCCATCACCAGATGAAGGTTCTATGGTGATATGCAAGATATTCATCAGGATTGCTATAGGATAGGGTCGTTTCAGGTTCCCTATCCTCATCTGCCCAAGGAACTAACTGGGGACATCGCCTTGGGCTCCTGGGAGCCACTCTAGGTTCAAGCCTCTTGCCAGCCCTAAGGTGGCTCCCTTAACTAAGAATTGTGCTTCCCTGCTCCCATATCCAGCCTTCCTTTATCCCAATCATTCTGTTTCCCCAAGTTCCCCCCATCCTCACCTTCTCACTTTTCTCTCCCCATCTCCCCTTACCCCCAACCCACCCCACCCCCAAGATCCCACTTTCCTCCCCGGCAATTTTGTCTACTTCCCCTAGGCAAGAGGATAACTATATGTTTTTCCTTGGGTTCACCTTCTTATTTAGCTTCTTTAGATTCACCAATTGTAGACTCAGTGACCCTTATTTATGGCTAGAAACCAATTATGAGTGAGTACATCCCATGTTCATCTTTTTGGGTCTGGGTTACTTCACTCAGGATAGTGTTTTCTATTTCCATCCATTTGCATGCAAAATTCGAGAAGTCATTGTTTTTTTACCGCAGCGTAGTACTCTACTGTGTATATATTCCACACTTTCTTCATCCATTCTTCCATTGAAGGGCATCTAGGTTGTTTCCAGGATCTGGCTATTACAAATAATACTGCTATGAACATAGTTGAACAAATGCTTTTGTCATATGATCGGGCATCTCTTGGGTATATTCCCAAGAGTGGTATTGCTGGGTCCAGGGGTAGGTTGATCCCGAATTTCCTGAGAAACCGAAACACTGATTTCCAAAGTGGTTGCACAAGATTGCATTCCCACCAGCAATGGATGAGTGTACCCCTTCCTCCACAGCCTCTCCAGCAAAGGCTATCATTGGTGTTTTTGATTTTAGCCATTCTGACAGGTGTTAGATGATATCTCAAAGTTGTTTTGATTTGCATTTCCCTGATTGCTAAGGAGGTTGAGCATGACCTTAAGTGTCTTTTAGCCATTTGAACTTCTTCTGTTGAGAATTCTCCGTTCAGTTCAGTGCCCCATTTTTTAATTGGGTTAATTAACATTTTAAAGTCTAGTTTCCTGAGTTCTCTATATATTTTGGAGATCAGACCTTTGTCTGTTGTGGGGTTGGTGAAGATCTTCTTCCTTTCAGTAGGTTGCCTTTTTGTCTTAGTGACAGTGTCCTTTGCTTTACAGAAGCTTCTCAGTTTTAGTAGGTCCCATTTAGCCAATGTTGCCCTTAACGTCTGTGCTGCTGGGGTTATGCCTAGGAAGCGATCTCCTGTGCCCATCTGTTGTAGGGTACTTGCCACTTTCTCTTCTATCAGGTTCAGTGTGTTCAGACTGATATTGAGGTCTTTAATCCATTTGGACTTGAGTTTTGTGCAGGTCCCATCAAAATTCTTCACAGATCTTGAGAGGACAATAATCAACTTTATATGGAAAAACAAAAAACCCAGGATAGCCAAAACAATCCTGTACAATAAAGGATCTTCTGGAGGCATTACCATCCCTGACTTCAAACTCTATTACAGAGCTACAGTAATGAAAACAGTGCGGTACTGGCATAAAAATATAGAAGTTGACAAATGGAATCGTATAGAAGACCCGGATTTTAATCCACAAACCTATGAACACCTCATTTTTGATAAAGGAGCTAAAAGTGTACAATGGAAGAAAGAAAGCATCTTTAACAAATGGTGCTGGCACAACTGGATGTCAACCTGTAGAAGAATGAAAATAGACCCATACCTATCACCATGCACAAAACCTATTTTTCTCTTTTACATTCTTAATCTGCCCTAGAGACAGCTTCTTCAAATGGAGAGGTGTAGTCATATCTTCTAAAAGAATGTTCCCATCCTTCCCTGGTTTCATCAAAGGAGAAACTTATGTTGAACAGCTTCTGGTGTATATGTGTATATTTGACTTCTATGTAACAGGACAACTGTAAGAATACCCCTGACTACAGTGAAGGTGACACTCTTGACTCTTAAATCTCAGGCACTGACTAACGTTGTTTCATTTAGTAGAGTAAGACATAAAATACCCATAAATACCCAAGGGAGAGAAACAAAATTTAAACACAAATCCAAGATTCCACAAGAGTCAAGAGGCTATTTCTAGAGCATTTTCATTTCAGGAGACTTACAGCATGTAAACTGTATAATCTAATGGTCACTATAGAAAAAGCTGATCTTCAAATGCTGGGCAGAATCATGTATATGATTACGTAATCTATTAAAATTACTTATCTCTTAAATGTTGGCAAATTTCATTATATACCTTTATTGACAGATGTTTGGTAACATTGTAAGGAAAAGGTTGAAGAATACTACTTACAACTTGCAAGCTACTAAAATACTTATATCAACAATATAATGACAGTCACTTTCTCTTTGCATCTCTTACATGACCATGTTTTTCCTATGAACTAAAAGCATATAACCAATCAAGTCTTATTACTACTTCAGGCACAACATCAGAAGAGAGTATTCTACTAAAAAATTATTTTTTCCGCAGATGAGTTCATGTGTTCCTATTTCACAATATCTCAGAAATCTCTGTATCCTTTCCTGCAGTCATTATAAGAATTCTGGAAAACAGAAAGGTTTTAGATGTCACCTCTTTGAATGAACCATTCCAGAAGTTGTGAGATTCCTGATCAGAGATAATAACATTGTTAATCACAAGACATCAGTAATATAAACTTTAAGCTATTATTTATTCCCTTGGCTTCATAAATTCCATAAAAAGGTTAAATGATGGGATTTAACACAAATGTGGGTTTGTGTTCTAGCTGAATATTACTTTGTCTAAAAGCTCCCAATTTCATAATGCAAACTTTCCTAAGGTTTGCTGTAGGATAACTTTTTATTATACTTTTTCTTTTGTTTACCACCCTGTAGGATTCACTATACTCAGAAATAGTAATTTTGAGGAGAACTATCAAGAGATACATAGAAACATCACAGAGAGCTGCCCTCCTGACATTGCTTCCTTTTTTTTAAAATTGTTTTTTATTGAGATCTACATTTTTCTCTGCTCATCTCCCTGCCTCTCCCCTCTTCACTTCAACCCTCCACCAAGGTGCCCATGCCCCCAATTCCAAATTCTCAGGAGATTTTGTCTTTTTCTACTTTCTACTTTACACGTAGAATAGATATGTGTAAGTCTCTCTTAGTGTTCTAATTGTTGTCTAAATTCTTTGGGATTGTGGCTTGTAAGCTAACTTTCTTTGCTTTATGTTTAAAAACTACCAATAGTGAGTACATGTGATATTTGTCTTTCTGTGTCTGGGTTACCTCACTCAAAATAATGTTTTCTAGCTCCATCCATTTTTCTGAAAAATTTAAGATGTCATTATTTTTTTCTGCTGTGTAGTACTCCATTGTGTACTTATCCATTTTTTTGGCTGAGGAGCATTTAGATTGTTTTCACATTCTGGCTATGACAAACAAAGCTGCTATGAACATAGTTGAGCACATATATTTGTGGCATGATTAGCATCCTTTGGATATATATCCAAAATGGTGTTACTGGGTCTTGAGGAAGGTTGTTTCCTAATTTTCTGAGAAATTGCCACATTGACATCCAGAGGGGTTGTACCAGATTACATTCTCACCAGCAATGCAGAAGTTTACCGTTTTCCCCACATAAGTTTTCATCAGTGTTTTTGATCTTGTTCATTCTTACAGTTGTAAGATGGAATCTCAGAGTTGTTTGATTTGCATTTCTCTGGTGACTAAGGATGTTGAACATTTCCTTAAGTGTCTTACAGTTATTTTAGATTCCTCTGTTGATCACCATGCACAAAACTCAAGTCTAAATAAATCAAAGACGTCAACATAAAGCCAGCCACACTGAACCTTATCGAAGAGAAACTGGTAAATACAGTTGAATGCTTTGGCACTGGAGACCACTTCCTAAATATAACCAGAGAAGCATAAACACTGGAATAAAAAAAATTGATAAATGGGACCTCATGACATTGAAAACTTTCAGTAAAGCAAAGGACACACAACAAGACAAAATGACAGCCTACAGAATGGGAAAATATCTTCACTAACCCCACATCAAACAGAGGTCTGATCTCCAAAATATACAAAGAACTCAAGAAATTGGACACCAAAAGAACACATAATCCAATAAAAAAATGGAGTATAGACCTAATGGAGTCTGCCCTCTTCCTTTCAAAGACAGAGGCCAGTAACACCTACAACAAACTTCCTGCAACTTATTGTCAGACATCATTACAGAAGGGAGGTAAGACATGATTGACAAGAAACAGAAGAACGGGACTTTTTCTGTGAGATGCTGACCTTGAAATGTCAGGAAAGTCACAGCCCTGATTTCACTGACAAGGCTGACTAGACAAGATGTGAACAAGGGTGATATTTGTGCTGCCTAGTTTTATGTCATCTTGACACAGGCTAGAAACATCAGAGAGGAAGGAGCCTCAACTGAGAAAATATCTCCATAAAATTGGGTTGCAGGCAAGCCTGAAGGGCATTTTCTTGATTAGTGATGGGTCAGGGAGGACCTAGTTCATGGTGGGTGGAACCATATCTGGGCTAATGGTCCTGGTTTCTATAAGAGTGGAGGCTGAGTGAGCAAGATAGCATTCCTATATTGATGAGGTTTTTTTCAATCAATTATCTTTAAGAGGTGGGACCAACTTAGGCTGCGACTTTCTGGGACCTGGAAAAAAACAACATGCAGCCCAGGGGCCCTCTCTGTGTGGTTCCCTCAGAGCACAGCTGAGCTTGGACTTCTTGTTCCTGTGTCATTAGTTTTCCTTTTATAATAAATAAAAATATAATTGTTTTATCGTTTAGCTAGCCTGGTTATTTCCCAAATAGAGCTAACTTCTACACTTCATAGTTTCTTCATCAGCTACTGCCTGTAGGTTCCTGCCTTTCTTGATGCCCTGTCCTAACTTCCATTGATGATGAAATATGGTACAGAAACATAAACCAAATAATCCCTTTTCTCCCCAGGTTGCTTTGGTTATGGTGATTCATCACAGAAATATTAACCCTAACTAAAACAATACCAGTAGGTTTACTAATGAAGAATGGGGGGAATATTAGGAAGCATCAATTTCAGAAAAAGAACTGAGGACAATTACTGAATGCTGTGAGTAGGAGAAGTATTCTTCCCCAGGAAAGAGCACTCCTATGGTTATTCAATATTAAATGATCAACGCTTAAAACACAAGTACAAGTCACATTATACAGACCGAACAGGTTTTCTTCTATTTATATATTTAGGAACACATATACACATGTGACAACAATTTTAAAAAAGAATCCATGGATCTTAATGAGAACATGGCAAAATTTACATGGAATGGTCTAGTGAAAAGAAAGAAGGAAATACTATAAGTATAATCTCAAAAGTTTAAAAGTTGTTTAAAAGGGGAAGAGACTGCACTGTCAAGTGGACACCCCAAGTTCTTTTTATGGGCCTCTGGTGGTTACTACAGCAATATTTTGGAACTGTCACAAAAGAAGAGAAAAACATTTAATTTGAAAAGTAAAAGACATAGCCCAGTGTTTCCTAGTCAATATATAAACAACATAAAAAATATATATGAGCAATCTTTCCATTTACTTATTATCCTTAATGAATATTGCTAATAATGTAAATAATATTAAGAAGAGAAAAAGATAAGGATGCAAACCAAAATGATCACTAATGAGTAATCAATGGAATAATGAAAAATAGTAAAATAAAATATTAACTGAATTCTCTTTTATCATGAGAACATGATCTAATAGAATCACTTTAAAAACTACAAGAGACACAGGCACTAAGGAAAATCCTACCACCTTTGATGCCCAAGATGTGAAGAACAGAAGGCTTTTAACTTTTGACAACTTCAGTGCTTGCTTTATTGTAAAAATCTCAAAGTCTGAAAAGAGAGAGCTAGAAGTGTACTTGAACTTTGTAGCTAATAAACACTTCATAGAGAAAAAAATGTGCTCTGCTTCTGATTGCCTGACACCAAAACATGGCTAAGCCAATCTCTCATGTTCGTTCCCAGCATCAAGCATCGCTGTCAGCAGCTTTACCTCAGTGCCAAAGATATGTCAAAAAATGGAAGACATATCATCTCTTTCTTTTCCCACTCTGGCTGCTTTTGTATTTTCCATTGTTCCTTACTCTAACAGAATGTGAAAGATAGAAGTGCCAAAAGTAGAGAAGTGAACAATTTTTCACCTATAAAATGTACAGAGGAGAAAATGTACCTGCACATAATATATACTTCTGAATACAGATTTCCATCCTTGGATCTGGATTTTTAACACTATATTAAGCATTTCAAATGTTTTTGAGTTATAGGATAGTGACGTCTCAACAAGGATCTTAAAAACAATTAAGGTAAATGCAAACTTAGATTCAGGGATCTCTTTATGAAAAGAAAAAGTGGGTATCTAGGAATAATAAGATAAAAGTTAGATTATTGAATTTGCTTCAAAACTAAAAAGCAACTACTAGTCTCAATTATTTTAAATTGGTATGGGTTTTTGTATATTGATACAAATTTAATGTTACTTTTGTTAAAATATATTGTATATATGTTACTACTTTTGTTTGAGATATTATACATATGCAACTCATCTAAAAATCTAAAAAGTTCTAGTCCTTGAAAGCTATTATTAAATACTATTTAGGATAATTAAGAAATTCAAGTTAATAGTCATCTATAACAGTAGGATTTTCAGTAATATTAGGTGTGTTTTCAAGGTTAAACAGATTTATTTTAATTATATGATCTTCAAACACTTCAGAGATTTTCAGAATAAAGCATTTAAGATGCTTGAATAACATAAGACTTTTCATGGCAGTGAGATATGTCCACTATAGATTTCAAAGTTGTGTGTTCTGATCCTCCTATTTACTCTGGAAATATTTTATTCTTTTTGGGATCTGATTGGGGTTGAGGACTAACTAGATAGTTATATCATTTTCTTTGTTACCAATTTCAGAAAATAAATTTACAAAAAAGACGTAAAATTGGTAAGGTTGATTGACCCAAAAGCTTAAGTTGTTTATCCAAGAAAATATTTTAAGGTCTAAAATGATATTTTTTTGAATGGTAATACAAGTTTTGAGTGAAGATGGATTAGAGTTAAACCTTTTTTTTCCTATTAGACAAAAAGGAGAATGTTTTGTGGAATATTTGCATAATGTCTAAAGATGTGTTATTGTGATTGTTTTAATAAAAAACTGAATGGCAAATAAGTAGGCAACAGTGATTAAACTGAACTTCTGGGCAGAAAGACAAATATAGGGGATTAATCAAGATGCATGGATTGTGCCAACAAGATGTGGAACAAGTTAGATGCCTGGTACTGTGGAGAGGTAAATATAGATTAATTTGTTGAATTCAGTCATAAGAGCTATTTGGAAGCAAGCCTAAGCTAAGGCCAAACTTTCAAAATTAATAAGTCTCCATGTCATTGTTTGGGAACTTAAACAAATATGATTATATATTCAAGTTAAAAATCTAAGAAAAATATACAGTAAAATCTATGTCTCTAGCAGGTTATAAAAATAATAATGTTTGATATAAAGAAATAATATTTCATTAAGTAAGAAAACATTTAGTTAATATTAACATTGTTATGTTAGATTTTCTTGCAGGTGTTGAGTTTTCGTGATGAACAAAACCAAAGTTCTGTCCTAAGAAGCCAACTATTTATTAGCTTAAAATATCTTGCATATTCATATGTGGTGTGTAAGAGGAATTAGACACATATTGTACCATGTTTTCAATACATGATGAAAATAAAAACTTAGTAACTATTGCATTAAAGAAATGAGAGACATCAAAATTAATTTTTGTAAATGTCTTTAAATTTTCAAATAAAATTTAGAATAAATTGCATTCTTTATATTTGAGAACAATCAGGTAAGTAATATGTTTACTGGAATTCTACATTATAGGATTCATTTTATTTATACTAATATCAAATCAATGAACAGAGAAATGATACCAACAGTACATTAAATTTTTTCACTTCATATTATTGAAAACATTAGAATATAATAATTAGAATATTATCAAAGAATCTCTTTGTCACTCATTTATTAAAATATAACACATGTATCATACTGTTAATTCTTTTCAAACAAATATATATTTTCCTACTCAAGGATTTTAGCATTATCAAAATCTAATTTTAGAACACTGTTTTTTTGTTATGGCAGAAAGAAATCAGTGTTTATCAGTCTTTATTCTTCATTTCTCATGATCCTCTATGTCAGTGGTTCTCAACCTCCCTAATGCTGTGAGCTTCTTATGGTGGTCCCTCAACCAAAAGACTATTTCAACTGTACTTTGTAACTGCAATTTTGCTACTGTTATGAATAGTAATGTAAATATCTGATATTCAGCATATCTGATATGAAACCCTTGTGGAGTTTATGAACTCAGTATAGATATAGAAAGTAATAGATAAACTTACAAAGGGACATTTAAAATAATTACTAATATGTTTAATAAATTACAAAGAGAATGAAAAGAACCAGCTCTAATATTTAATGTAAAGCCATTAGATGCTATGCAACAGGAAACTCAGACTTGTCACTGAAGTCGCCTTGCAAGGTTTTATTATGATACTATTATAAATTACAAATAAGAAGATGGAAGAAGTTTGGCACGAATATCATAGTAAGGTAACTCAGGAGTGCTGTGTGATCATTTAAGTCTGAGAGAAATGTTCATTTCTTTTTTCAAAATATTCACGTCAAAATATCTATTGTAAAGGATTTCTCCATTTATGAAATTTTTGTGAGTGTATATTATTTAATATGAACAATGTAAGAACAGGTAGAATATTTCTTAGCTATTGGCTTTACTGATGAATTTCTCCTATCTTAGAATTAATGGAAGAATAAAAGTTAGAAATTATCTTATTTAGAGTGTTGCTCAGCATAAAAATATTAGAAGTGGTCATAAATAGAAAACATGAATTGAGGATAAATAAGAAATTTTTATACATTACCAATATAAATAATTTTCTTTTATTTTTAAGATTATAAAATAACTACATTGTTTCTCCCCTCTGCCTTCCAAGCACTACAAGGTGTCCTTACTTAATCTTTTTTAAATTTATGGCCTCTTTTTTCTTTAATCATTGTTGTATTTGTGTGTGTGTGTGTTTGACCTCACTCTCTTAATTTCTCTTTATTTTTTGCATACACGTGCATTCTTAACTATAATGACTTACTCTGTATATTGTCACTTTTTTGTGGGCTGGCAAGTCTTTATTTATAAACATTTAAAAATTAAAATGTGAAATGAAGAATAAGAGAATGAAAGAAGAGCCTATCAGATTAATAAGTGTCTATTTAGAAAACTGAAAAGGGCAATTGCTTGATAATTGTCTTAGGAAAGCAAAGCAGAACTTAATCTCCCAAGTGAAGGAAGCCAGCAAGAACGAGCAAGCTGTTTAGCCAAGAGTAAAATACTCAAGCATGGGAGAAAGAATTCACAAGGGGATGCTGAAAGGAAGTGGACCAAGATGGGGCTGAAAACATAAAAGAAGCAATTGAGTGTGTTATTATAGTGGAGTTGGTTTCTCAGCTCTGCCCTCTTTGCCAATCAAGCACATTTCCTACACTAGTAAAATGTTGGTGTTAATATGTCCTAGACGTTTTGAGTGTAGGCCTTATTTTTACTTAAGAGTTCATTCAGTCTAAGCTTAACCCTTGTAAGCCAAAGTGACTATACAAAATTATGGGTGGCTGTGAATCCTCTATATATGATATATTATGTTCTTCATATCAACTATGATAAAACATGCAGTATATTATGCTTAATGAGGAAACATGTTCTACTCTAATATCAAAAAATTACATTAAGGCTCATACAGTTGAAGAAAATATTTGGAGAACTGGCATATGCAAAAATTATTGATTATGTAGATAAAATTTTATATGCATGTATCCAAGGTTTCACTACTTACCAACCACAATAATGCCACTAAAAGTTAACAGGTCAATAATCAAGACTTGTCACAAAAAAGTAGTGTGGCTATTTTTTTTTAACTTGCTTATTGTAAAATGTATGTCATACTTTTAGAGCTGAAATAATTTCCTCCCAGGAGGTAACTTTTCACTCTCGTGGATAAGTAGGAGGTTATCTTTCATTTTGTCTCTGGTCTCAGAGTGATATTACAAGCAAAGCAGTCTTCTGAGTATTTCCAAAATCTGTAGTGTGGATTGCTCTAGTGAGTGGTCTTAGGCACTCATGTTCTTCCTCAACACAGCATACTCAGAAGCTTTTCATTTCCTTCCCTCTAAGAGTTCAAATTTATGACACTCGTTGCTGTATTGATGGCACACTCTGAGGGCAAAGCTCTGTTTAGCTGTTTTGAACTATGGCAATCAGTTTCAGGATACAGTGGTGTCTTAAGATAGAGCTCGTCGGGGTCTGTGAAAACTGCCTGAAGGAGATAATGATGATGATTTGTTCTTTTTCTTTTCATTTGCTTTAGCTATAAATTTGGCTTTGAAAGGAAGCTACCATGGACTGTGAAAGAAATAATTACAGTATTATTTATTTATTTATTTATTTATTTATTTATTTATTTATTTAGGATTTCTGCCTCCTCCCCGCAACCGCCTCCCATTTCCCTCCCCCTCCCCCGATCAAGTCACCCTCCCTCATCTGCTCGAAGAGCAATCAGGGTTCCCTGACCTGTGGGAAGCCCAAGGACCGCCCACCTCTATCCAGGTCTCCTAAGTTGAGCATCCAAACTGCCTAGGCTCCCCCAAAGCCAGTACGTGAGGCCAGCTGGCCTGGGTCTGAAAAAGCATGGGATAAATCCGGACTAGCTGAACATAGAGGATAATTACAGTTTTAAATACTTCTTAAGAAAGTATATCTACTCAGCTCTTAGATAAAAACAAATATTATAAACAGTATCCTGATATCTCTTTTAAGCTAGTAATGGGAAATATCATTACTAATTATTTATTTTCTTCTTCAAAAGTTCAAATGATTTTATGTCAGTTTAATGCATTTCTATGCCAATTAGTCAATTTTCTCTAACTTTTCTGGCATATATTTAAATTTCATAAAATTACTATTAAATCTAAACAAATCATTTTCGTCAGAGTCTTTCTTCTTTCAGTGTCATAGTATTTTGGGGGCTTTACTATTTTGTTTGCCATAGAATTCACCATCTAAATATATCCTCTCCACAAAGTGTTTCTGAATTGTGAAGTTTTTATTGTATAGAGCAAATAAAAATAGATAAATAAAACAGAACCTGTAGGAAAATTGGTAAGGTCAAAAGTATGGACATCTTAATGAACTTCTATACAGTTAAGATGGCAATTCTAAAGTGATGAACCATCTTCACAGTGAATTGTATACTACAATAAGTATATTTGCATGTACTTATTATCCATCAAAAACTAAAAAAAAAACAGAGCAAAATTAGAACTTCAAAGGTAATTTGATTTATATATCCTGTTTCTTATGCAAGTGTGTATTATAAGCATCCAGTCCTGCTTCTTCACTTAATATTTACCTTTTTCTTCCTACACTGTATACTGTAAAAACATATACTTGTGTTATATGAGGAAGAATATGTTTTATTTTCTTTCTGAGATTGCATGACTTGATTTAATATTATGAATTATAGGCCTATGTTAATGAAAATTTAGTGTTTCATTGAAATCTTCTAAACAACCTCTAATACTGCAGTGTAGTCGTTACCATTCTTCATTGTTGATGTCGTCTTGATGGGACTCCTTCCCATCTGCCTTACATGGAAATTTTTATGCTTCAGAAATTCTAAGAAATATCCAATCACAGATTCCATATTACAAAACCTTCTTAAAAATATGTTTTCTAAATAGGATTTTCCTTAAATTATTACCTTATGCAAATATACTGCTTAGCCATTGCAAATTGCTAAATATTTTCCAACTCTTAAATTGTGGATTAATTCAGTTGCCTTGTAAATATTAAAAATTCATTCTTCAGTTTTCACTACTCTATACATTGAACATTGAAGTATGACTCTGTAGCATCTCTTCTTTAGAGGTGGGCATTTATTGACATTCTTAAATCTATATACTCTGTAGTCCATGATTTAGTCAAAAACTTTCACAGGGAGTAAAGTATTCCAGTTCTAGGTCTGGGAATCTGGGAGATCTCTCCAAAGTCTCTTGAGAAACCTAACTGAAGGTCAGAATGACAGGCTATAACTTGCCTCCTTGCAGGATTATAGATCAAATGGGTGAGTGTGACAGGCTGTCACAGCTGAAGCCCATATGTCATTATCTGCAAGGCATTTTTCCACATTAAGTTTCATTAGACATTTGGCATGCCTATGATACTAATACTTTGGTTTAGTACCATTTGATACTGTTGTGACTGCAAGAAATTACAATAATTATTAATTATGTATAAACTCAACTGGCCTAAAAGATTAAAAGATTCCCATATAAGCGATAAAACACTATTTCTTGTTTCTGTAGGATCTTTCCAGAAGTGTAGGAGTTAGTAGATTGAGCACAGAAAAAGCAACCTTACAAATGTCATTATTATTCAATGCTTTGTGGGCTAAGGTAAACAAGGAAAGATAGATCTTCTTTTCCCTCCCTTCGTTCCTCCCTCCCTCACTCCCACTCTCTATCCTCCCTTCCTCTTCCTCTCTTCTAAAACTGAGTGAACCCTAAAAGCTCTCCTGCTGATTTGAAACATCATAGATTTATTGCTTAGAGCATTTGAATTTAAGAATGTGTATCATTGCCTCCTCTAGTTTTGAAGATTTCTGCCACTCACTTCCTTTGCTCTTCAGCATAGCGAGGGAAGAGTGTAGGGCTTCATAACCTGTGCAGTAAAGCTCTTTTGCTCAGGTTCTCATGTTTGTTGGGCTTCTCTGAAGAACCCTAATACAGAACTTTAGTCATAAAACAATGCTTTTGGTAACTATTTATGTTTTCATATAATGAGCATGGAAGCTTATTTTTATGTTTTTCATCTTGATTTTTAATTAAAACATATTTGAGGTAACATTTCATATTTCATTTTGGAAGAACAAGAAGACAATTTATGTAGGAAGGAGAAACACATTTATGGTAATCAAGAATTCACAACACAATGCTTTATGCCTCAAATAGTTCCCAGGGAACAGATTTTTCCTTTTGCTTGCTAATGATATTTTCCTCTCATTAAACACTGGTATCTACACATTTTGGTTTCTGCTGCCCAGAGCCAAATGAATAATCCTAATTGTTGCACTATCTATGCTTAACTCATGAGTATTTTTGCCAAAGGTCTAGTAATACTAACAATTCATTTTCTAGCATTCCACCTAAAGGCAGTGTTATAATAAACAAACAAGTCATTTTCTTTAAGTGTTTTTGGATGCTCATTTAAAGAGTAAATGTGTGTAATCTAGCTTCTTCTGAAATGTGTGTGTGTGTGTGTGTGTGTGTGTGTGTTGGGGGTATATGTTTGTGTATGAGCTATTATTTATTGGGTTACATGAGATAGCTTACTGCTCAGGATGTCTTTCTCAAGTGTCATATAGGTAGTAAATCAATAGTTACGAAATGATAGAAGTATATATCACCAAGGAACTGAAGTTTAAAAAATGAAATGAATTCTCGAGTATCAAGACGTAAGTAAGAATCACACTTAAGTTTCCTTATGCTCAGAAAGCTGATAATGTCAATATCGAGAAACATTTTATATCACTAGAGTCAGTGAGAAAAGCAAAGTGTCAGAGAGAGACAAGAGTTTTTGGTGACATCTTGATTCTTCATTAATGTTGGTAAGGATTTGCCATAAACACAAACTTGGGAAGGAGAATAATTAACAAACTAGAGAGGAGGTAATGGATAGGTAATCAGGATTGGAATATGTGAAGGCAGAGCTCCACCTCGGAGAGGATGCAGTTTCTATGGAGATGATGAAGTGCAGGTGCTTGAATTATTTGCTTTACACGATGACAATAAATGCCTCACATGCATGGAAATATTAAGTTTTTGTTTGTGTTTAAAAACTAAAGCAGAGCTGGGCCTTTAATCTCAGCACTTGAGAGGCAGAGGCAGGCACGTCTCTGCGAGTTCAAAGTCACCCTGGTCTACAAGAGCTAGTTCCAGGATAGGCTCCAAAACTACAGAGAAACACGGTCTCAAAAAACAACCACAAAATATAAAACAATTGTGATTTTGTAATTTTGAGTATACTGTATTTATATAACTTTCTTTTCTTCTTCTCCCTCTCTCCTCCAAATCCTTCTCCATCCCCATTTCTTGGACTATTGGCCTATTATTCCGAAGTGTGTGTGTGTGTGTGTGTGTGATATTCTTACTCAAGGTCACACATACACACACACACACACAAATCTTCTGAGTCTATTTTTGTGTTTTGTGTATATATGACCCCCATAGACTTATGGGAAGCGACACTATTTGATAGGATTAGGACATATGGTATTGTTGGAGTAGGCATGGTCTTACTAGAAGAAGGGTGTGACTAGAGATGTGCTTTGGGATTTCAGGAGCCCAAGCCCAGGCCTTGTGTCTCTCTCTTTCTGCTGCCTGTGGATCGAGACACAGAACTCTCCGATACCTCTACAGCACCATGTATGCCTGTACTCCACCATTCTTCCTGCATGGCCATAATGTGTTGTAGGAAGCAACTTGTTTGTTCCTGGCTGCTCAGCCCAAAAATAACCACACAGAAACTGTGCTAATTAATCACTGATTGGTCTATTAGCTCTAATTTCTTATTGGCTATCACTTATGTCTTAATTTATGTCTTAAATTAAATATTTTAATTTGTGTATTACCACAGGGCTATGGTTTATCTGGCAAAGTTCCAGCGTCTGTCTCCAGGGGTCTACATGGCTTATATAAGCTCTGCCTACTTTCTCACAGCATTCAGTTTAATATTCCTAGCCTAGCTCTTGTCTGCCCTGCTATTAGTCCAAAGCAGTCTATTTTTCCATTAATGCTAATCACAGAATACAGAGGGGAACTCCTGTTGAAATAAAAAGGAAGGTTTTAACTTTAACATGGTAAAATTACATATAACAAAATATAACAAGCAAGAATTACAGTTACAATATTTATATCTACTTTATCTTTTATCATAACTAATAAAAACTATAACTATTCTTCAACTCCATCAAAAAGACCCCAGAAGGATATACTATTACCTAAGTTAACAGAAAATACAATATAAGTAACTTCCAAAACTAGAATTGACATAGACATCTTGCTGCCTGGACAGTCACCCAAAGTTCTTCTGTACTATTGGGGCATACATCTTCAGCCTAAAGGACCATAGTATCTCACAGAATTTTCCACAAAGCAGGAAATTTCAAAGACAGGTCTAACCACATTGGCAGTTTGTCGGTCACTTTCTTCTGTGTTCTGAAGAATGTATGGCATACTCTTCCATGAAGCAGGAACCCAAAATATATTCTCACCTTTAGGCAAGTTCAGCAGTCATTTTTCTGTGGGTCCAGCATGTCCAGTTCATACAGTTGCTGCGGGAGCTCCTTCTGCTCCTTCAGCCAATAGCCTTTAAGATACCAGCCAATAGCCTTTAAGATACCAGCCTTTTTTGCTTTAAAAGCAGCTGTAGCCCTGCTCTCGCTCTCTGGCTTCCGGCTCCTGCTTCTGGCTGCTAGACTCTTTTCCTGGTCACACAAAGGGCTGTTGTCTAGGAGAGTGATCTATAAGTTTTTCCCCTTAAATAAATAACCCTTTTATTAATCATAATTCCAAACTGGCGTAGGATTGTTTTGTGATTTATGTCTTCATACAGCATAACATCAAGCACTATAGGCAAGAGCAGTTTCTTGTCCAGATGGCTAACAGACTCCATAAGGAGCCTCTTTGGTTTCCCTCTTCCTCTTGACGTTATTGGTGCTTCCAGGAGCAGATGTGTCCCATGTCATTAAAAAAATCCTAAGTTTAAAAAAGCATTTTAAATGCCATATTCTGTTAGGCTTTGAGAGGCTTGAAGAATAACTATCCATCTGAAATATATCTCTGTACATCTAGAAAACCTAATTAACATGACTACAAGCTTGACTACTATGGATAACTATCTATTAACCTATGTTTCTTAATTATACATTATATTTAAAATGAGCTGCACAAACACAATACCTTAATCAAGAGCAGAAATATATATATATATATATATATATATATATATATATATATATATATAATGTATAACAAAATTGACCTTAAAATTGTATCAACCTATGAAGATCCATACCAATTCAAATTTCTATAGCATATGTCCCTTTACATGTAAACAAATATTTATAAACAATATTTGGAAATTTGGGCATAGTTCTCTCCAAACTGCTTCTGCTTTTTGTTGGGCAAAGTAATTTTGGGGGGTTGTTCATGGCGATCTATGGGTTATCTTGGTCCAATATACCATATTAGTCTGGAAGAATACCACAGGTTCTCATCTCCTGTGTAAACCAAAGAAGAACCACTTTTCCAAAGCAACAAATCCTTAGACTCAAATTTTGAAGACAAGATACCTTTAAAGTATATATTTTTGTTATTTAGCTCCTTCACAGTCAAAAAAAATTCAAAGAAAACACAACAATATACATAATCCAGACTCTGTGTAATTTCCATCTTTACTTGGCTTAATTTTATTTACTGCTTTTAAACTATGTCTGTACTCTGTCTTTTTAAAGAATGTACCTTTTTAACCATTTACTCCTTTTAATTAATTAACTAATTAATTAATTTTTTGAGACAAAGTTTCACTGTAACTTTGTTGCCTATACTGGAACTAGCTCTTGTAGACCAGGCTGGCCTCAAACTCATAGATATCTGCCTTCCTCTATCTCCTGAGTACTGGGATTAAAGATGTGTGCCTCCACTGTCCAGTTTCATTTACTTCTTTTTATAACTGTCTATATTTTTTTTTCTCTCCCAAGCCTTCATACATTTATTCAACAATGTGACTTGTTTTGGGGTCTTTTTTCATCTGTATTTGTCTTTGTTGCGTATCTGTAATCCTTTTCTGACCAGAAGTGCTTCTTGAAAATCTAAGTGACATTACTTTGACTAAGGCTGCTTTGCCATTTGACTCTCGCCAGTCCAACATGATGGAGGAGGTCTGCTCATTACTACTGTAAGCCATTCTCTCCACTCCAGATCCTGCGGTGAGTCACAACAGATCTGTGTTGCTATTAAGCAAGTTGTAGCACTCTGTTCACAAATCACATTTAAATGCTTCATAGCTGATCATCCAGAACCAGAGTTTGTGTTGGCAGCCTGGCCCAGGAAGCCACCGTTTCAAAACCATGTAGCTTTTTTTTTCTGCTACTGCTGAATCAGTAAGACTTCTCCTAAAGGAACTGCAGCATGCCACCAGAAAGCAGAACCCATTCAAAAGAAGAAGAAGAAGAAGAAGAAGAAGAAGAAGAAGAAGAAGAAGAAGAAGAAGAAGAAGAAGAAGAAGAAGAAGAAGAAGAAGAAGAAGAAGCTAAATTGTGTGTGTGTGTGTGTGTGTGTGTGTGTGTGTGTGTCTCGAATTCCTTTCCAAGCCCTCTCAAGTTTTATATGGATTTCCTAGCACACATTGGGGTGTCAATTTGTTGTAGGAGGCCACTTGTTTGTTCCTGGCTGTTCAGCCCCAAAATAACCACTCAGAAACTGTATTAATTAAATTAATAGTTGGCCCATTAGCTCTAACTTCTTATTAGCTAACCCATACATCTTAATTTATCCCATTTTTATTCTGTATATTGCAACAAGACTGTGGCTTACCCGATAAAGTTATAGCATCTGTCTCTGGTGGGGCTACATGACATCTCCAAACTCTGCCTTCTTTTTCTTAGCATTCACTTTAATTTTCCCCACCTAGCTCTGTTCTTCCCTGCTATAGGTCCAAAGCAGTTTCTTCATTCATTAATGGTAATCACAGCATACAGAGGAAAATCCCACATCAATAATGCACTAAAACTTCTGAAACTATAAGTTAACCTCAGTTAAATATTTTCCTTTATAAAGGTTACTGTGTATCTCCTTATAGCAATAGAAGACAGACTAAGACAGGTTGTGAGTGCCACCATTGCTACTTTACAGCCATTATGGTAGTTGTTGATATTCACAGGTACTACAGCTGGATAGAATTAAGAAATATTTCCATTCCTTGGCAGCTTACATAGTACTTTTAGGTAGCATTGAAGCTAGATACCATAAAAGGGAAGGCTTTCAGAGTAGATCCAGATCAAGTAATCTGGGACTTTTGTCATAAGTTTGAGGAGTCTTCAACAATAAGAGCTTACCTTCAAACTCTAAGAGGCATCCAAAGGCAATAGTAATAGGTTATGTTGTTTTGAGAGCCACTTGGATTCCTAAGAACAACCACTTGGAAGGAAGTTTCTCATCACTGGTATTAAGACTTTTGTGAGTTTATGGTTTTTGAGAGGAATGTTGTCTGCACAAACTGAGTAACTTTGCTGAGATGTATATATACACCTAAATGTGTGGTGTGTGTGTGTGTGTGTGAATTTAAATTTTAGAAAAATATAAAATAATATTATTCCTTGATGTTTTATGAAACAATCTAGGTGTTCTTTGTCCTTCCTTAATTCGTCTCCTTCTGCATTGAACTCCCTCCCTCTCCTCAGCTAGTAAGCCAAACTACATTTTTAAGTCATTTTTCAAAGCACTGATAGTATTTTCTCAGCTTAGAGCCCCTTTAAAGGGGAGACAGGCTATATTTGTAGCACAGCCTGATTTTGAAAACATTGTGTAGCTACGGATTACCTTGAACATCTGATCCTCTTGTTTCTACTTCTTAAAAACAGGATCAAGGGTGTGCTCCATCATGCCTTATTTATATGGTGATAGAGATCACACACAGTTACTGTTTTGCATGCTAGGCAAGCACTCTACCAATTGAGCTATATTCCCAACCATCAGAGTTTTTGTTTTGAGAGTTTTGAATTAATACACTGAATTTTGTAGTATATTCTGCATTTTGTTATATTCTTTGAGCTGTTATAACAAAATGTATATTTTTCATATATTTGACTACTGTCTTAAGGTATTTGTGATATGCATAGTGTCTGGATATTGCTTGTTTACTGTTTTTGCTTCTATTGACTGACTGAAATTTATCAATAAATAACATAAAAATGATTTGCATATATTTGAAATGTGTAAAACCTAACAGTCCCCTTAGGAAATCTGGATGATCAAGCATTTTGTAATTTGATACTGGTGATATCTGATTCCATGATAGGATGTCAACTGACAATTATTAAAATCAATTTCTGAGTCTTTCTATTCCAGCTATCACCTGGGTTACTAACATCTATTTCCCACATATTTCCAACTTTTTCAAATATACCCATACTTTATTTTCTTCTTCTAAATAGGTCCTTAGTCTCCCAGATTTGCATTTTTGTATATATCATTTATAATTGTGGGTGTCTGCTCCTTAAGGGTGCAATTCCAAGTAGACTGTATTTTGTACTTTGGAACCTTGGGGCTTTGCTGATTTTTGAGATAACAGAAGCATAATCAATGTTCTGTATAATGGAGCTTCACCTCTAGTAGAGTACTCGATCTCATTTCAAAGGATATCAAAGCCTTCTCCAAAGATCCTGAACCCATCCACAAAATTAAGTTACCACTCTGCCTTGAAGAATGTTTCTATCATTTAAATTTTCAGATGTCAGTCATTTTAGAATAACCACATTAATATTACACAAAATATTTATACAAGAAATAACTAGAAATATTGAATAAAGGAGAATATTAACTGAATTATTCAACACTCCAATGTAGTGGTAAGAAATGGGTTTGAGTATGACAGCCACATAATGGAGTGAAGAAATAACAGATACAAGCTAGGAAAACACATGTACAAACATGCCCAAATAAAGTCTAAAAAGTCAAATCTTCCCTGAGGAAAATTGAAAATATTTAACAATAGAGAAGAAACATAAAGAGACATTTGGTGAACACTGAAAATACATGAATCATAGAAACATTTTAAATTAATTTTATAGTTGTATCCTCCAGGCTGCTGTTAATGTATCTGATAAAGCTTTACGAGATTATTATCTGGAGAGAAAAGCATTTTCTAAATGCTCACCCAAAGTTGCTTTATGAATGATAAAATACAATTGTAAGCCTCCTTCATTAAGGTGATGTTTCCAGCCAATGTATTGCTTGAAGTACAACGAATCAATAAGAAGATACTTAAGCAGTAGTTTTGACCTGATCACAACCAGTCTGAAATTCAGTTTGTAATTTGTGTCTGGAGAATTTTTAAATGAGAAATTTTATGATCTATTTCTTAAGACTTTAAGACTTTTACTATAATGATTGTACATTTTTTTGGAACCATGCCTCCTTGGTAACAAGGAATCAAATTTAGTTTAAAACATATTCAGTCTGAGACATGTCAAATCATTGGTAGAGCTTGGACCCATTAGATTTGAATATAACTGTTACAGGAGAGTCTAATGGAAAAAAATTAAAATTCTAAGTCTGTTTTTAACACTTTTTTTATGTGGAATTCCCTCTTTGTATGTTGTGATTACCATTGATTAATGAAGAACTGCTTTGAGCCTATGGCAGGCCAGAACAGAACTAGGTGGGAAAAGCTAGGCTGAATTCTGGGAGAAAGTAGGCAGAGTCATAGAGAAGCATAGCCTTGCCAGAGACAGATGCAGGAATTTTACTCAGTAAACACCAGCCTTGTAGTAATACACAGATTAATAGAGATGGGTTAATTTAAGATATGAGTTAGCCAGAAATGTGCTTAAGCTTTTGGCCAGACAGTATTGCAAATAGTATGGTCTCTGTGTGATTACTGTAGGGCTCAACAGCCAGGAACAAACTAACAACTTCCTACAACACTTTTTTTTTCTTTAACTTTGTTTATTTTTTTTAATTTATTTATTTATTAAAGATTTCTGTCTCTTTCCCGCCACCGCCTCCCATTTCCCTCCCCCTCCCCCAATTAAGTCCTCCCCACCCTTAACCCCTGAAAGCAATCATCTCAAGAAACTAGACCATAAAAGGCTAATCAACCCAATTATAAAATGGGGCATTGAGCTGAACAGAGAATTCTCAACAGAAGAACTTCAAATGGCCAAAAGACACTTAAGGTCATGCTCAACTTCCTTAGCGATCAGGGAAATGCAAATCAAGACAACTTTAAGGTACCATCTTACACCTGTCAGAATGGCTAAAATAAAAAACACCAATGATAGCCTTTTTTGGAGAGGTTGTGGAGAAAGGGGTACACTCATCCATTGCTGATGGGAATGCAAACTTGTGCAACCACTTTGGAAATCAGTGTTTCGGTTTCTCAGGAAATTCGGGATCAACTTACCCCTGGACCCAGCAATACAACTCTTCGGAATATACCCGAGAGAGGCCTTATCATACAACAAAAGTATATGCTCTACGATGTTCATAGCAGCATTGTTTTCTTTAACTTTGAAGACAAGAGTTTGGATACATTGCCTAAGGTAGCTTTGATCTTATTCACTGACAACCTCCCTGGCTCTGCCTCCTGGGTATGAATAAGTAATTTTTTAATGTTTTACACCTACCATTTAAAATAGAAATTTTTTCAAAAATTAATTATAAAAGTGATTCATACGACTGCTTTTTATGAAAAAAAATTGACTATAGCAAATCAATCTGGTTTTGTGATTAGTAGGGAATAAACAGTTGATAATAAGGGTTAATGCAGTCCTGACAATTCAGATATGATTCCCGAGACAAGGACAAACTTCTTACCACATCACATTTCAAATTTTAATACTTTTAATTACATTTAAAACCTGAGGAATATAAGCCAGTTTTTCATGAGAATCTGAGATTATAATAGTGCCTGTAATAGTGATAGTTATATTTTTAATGTTAGTTGAAAGCATACATAATGAATGACAAATATATTTTCAGATCTAATTGTCATTGTACAGCAAGATCAAAAGAACTTCGATACTGTCACTTTACTCCTCTTTATACCCAGAAAGTCTCAGGAAAATGAGGAAGACCCATTTTTCAGCATCTATTACAATGAAATAGGCACTTGTTTCGATGTGGCTATTTCTATACCAATTACAGTTAAATCCACTCCTAAATCCACAAATCCCGATAGACTCATTATCTCTGTCCCCCTGCAAAACCCTACAGAGCTAAACTGATATAGGTGACTGGCACAGTCACAGAGTTGATTTCACCATTTTGAAGGAAGTTCACTTTGAGGAACTTCTCTAGAAAAGATATTTAAATGACATGTTACATTTTCAACACAAGAAACAGGCAAACTACTTACACTACTGAAATTTGGGATTATTTGTTTCAGCACTAGGCAGATGGATATTCCCTACCAGACAAGTGTATTCCTTAGTATTGAGGAAACATGAGCATGTTTAATGTGGCCTGGTACCAAAAGTCAACACATGAAGCTAAACTATACAAACGTTGCTCTCCAGATCGTTTCTACTCAACAATAACCACTAGACTATTTTAAGTGATAATTTCATCCTTTCAGAAAGTGTATACTAAGAAATGATTGATTCTGAGGTTCTTGTTATATAATCAGGATTTAATCATACTTTCATTGTCAAGGTGAAAGAGGAAGGTGTTTTATCTTTCCCACTTTTAACTAAATGATTAAACACCATCCGTATCTTAATGTCTTGGAAGTGACAGAGCCATCATAATATACACTGACAGTACATCTATTTCAGGGTCATATTTCTATCACTTTAACAAGTAACTGAAAGCCACGAGAAAATTCATATTGTGCTTCCAACTAATAAGTACGTGAACTTCATTAAGATTTTGTTAAGGCAACTCTCTTGCAAGAAGCACAGAAGATATGAATATGCATATTCCTCTATGGACCTCACCATGCAAGGTTATGTTAAATTTAAATAGCTAAGTACAATTCAATTACAATACATCCCTTAATAGTAATAGGATACATTTACAAAGATTAGGTAAGTGAGGCATTATCTACATAAACAACTCAGTTTTGCAAATCTTTGTAAATAGTGCAATATTATTTGAGATGCTATGAAAATGGTACTTATAAAACCATTACTATTAACATGTCTGTTTGATTATGCTTTAAAACATTTGGTTGTATCCTTAACATTGTCTTAGCATAATTTGAATGTTTTTTTCTGCTAGTGTTAGCATGTTCTATATTAGCCAGAATTACATTCATTGTAAAATGAGCAAAAATAAAATATAAAAAGAGAGAATTTATGGAGCATGCAATTTGCAATTTGGGGAATGAAATTCAAAAGAATCTCCTCTCTCTCTCTCTCTCTCTCTCTCTCTCTCTCTCTCTCTCTCTCTCTCTCACACACACACACACACACACACACACACACACACACACTTTCTCACTTTTTCTCTCTCTTTCAAAATACCTTATTTAATGTCATAGAAAAAACGAGATGAGATAGAAGGGTGTTTATCATAGATTAAAAGGGAGGAGATAGATAAAGCTCTTACAAAGCAGCTTGGTAGGATCAGTTTTCATTCTGGAATTTTTAAGTTTAATTCCTTCATTACCTTACTAGTATGTTTATGCTAATATGCAAACTCTATCTTCATCTGTACCACCAACCTAAACTTAGGAAGGATTTAACTATGGGACATGAAGCAATATTTTTATTTTGTCCTTAGTATAGTGTCCTTGAAAAAATGATTTATGTGGTTTTATTAGAGAAATAATGTATATTGATTATCTAATTAATCAATTTTACTGTGAATATCTGTTTCATTAAATAATAGTTCCTCAACTTTCTTGAGAAATATATATTAAATGTCAATAAAAATGGAGTGGAAATATATATATATATATATATATATATATATATATATATATATATATAGAGAGAGAGAGAGAGAGAGAGAGAGAATAAGTAATAATATGTGAAGTAAACAGAGTTTCTTTATTTGGATTTTATTTGAGAGAAGGTCTTTTTTTTTTTATTTTAGGCTGGCCTGAAACTTACCATGTAGCACAGGATAACTTTGGACTGCTCATGCCTCTATTTGTCTAATGTTGAATTACATGTGTAAAAAACTATGACCATATTCCCAAATATTGTTTATAATTGTAACATTTAAAAGGCAATATGCTAAAGAGATTTACATTGGTATGGATTTTGCTTTATTGATACAAATTTAAGATCAATTTTGTTATATATATATATATATATATGTGTGTGTGTGTGTGTGTGTATTTATAATCTTGATTAAGGTATTGTGTTTGTGTAATTCATTTCAAAATGTAATGTGCAATTCAAAATATAGATAAATAGAGAATAATCTATAATAGTCAAGCTTGTAGTTATGTTATTTAGATTTTCTAGATGTATAGAGACATATTTCAGTTAGACAGGTATTCTTCAAATCTTTCAGAGACCTTCAGAATATGGCATTTAAAATGTTTTAATAACTTAGGACTTTTCATGACAATGAGGCATATCTGCTCCTGGAAGCACCAAGCTACTTCAAGAGGATTATAGGCACTAAAGAGATAACTTATAGAGTTGGTTAGCCATTTGGGCAAGAAACTGCTCTTGCCTGGAATGCTTTATGCTATGCTATAAAAAATGAACATAAAGAACCCACAGATAAATGACTGGTGAATTTGCCTAAAGGTGAGATGATTCTTTGGGGTGCCTGCTTCATGAAGGAGTCTGTGAGACATTCTGTAGGATACAGAAAAAAATACCTTGCAAACTGCCAATATAGGTGGCACTGTCTTTGAAATTTCCTGATTCATGGAAAAGTCTTCTGGATACTATGGGTCTGTAGGCTGAAGATGGATGTCCCAAATTTACAGAACTTTGGCTGACTGTTCAGACAGCAAGATGTTTCTGTCAATGCCAGAGTTTTGGAAGTTGCTTACAATATACTTCCTGTTTACTTAGGTAATATTATATCCTTCTGGAGTTTTTGATGAAATTAAAGAATTTATAGCTATAGTTATAGTTTTCCTTAGTTATAATAAAAGATAAAGTAAATAAAAATATTGTAACTAATTCTTGTTTGATACCTATTTTGTTATATGTAATTTTACTAAGTTAAAATTAAAATCTTTTTTATTTAAACAAAAAAGGGAAGGTGATGTGGGAGTCCCCTCTATGTGATGTGTTTATCAATAATGGATAAAGAAACTGCCTTGACCTGTTGATAGGGCAGAACTATTAGGTAGGTGGGGAAAACTAGGCTGTATACTGGGAAGAAGGACAGGGTCAGAGGAACACCATGGAACTTCCAGAGACAGAAGCAGGGAAATTTATCTGGTTATCCACTACCACGTGGTGATACACATTACTAGAAATGGGTTAAATTAGGATGTAAGAGTTAGCCAAGAAGAAGCTAGAGCTAATGGGCCAAGCAGTGATTTAATTAATACAGTTTCTTTGTGGTTATTTTGGGGCTAACCTAACTGGATGGCAAGGACTAACAAGTGGCCCCTCCTCCTACAACTTGAGAGAAGGTATTTTTTAATTTTAGGCTGGCCTGAAACTCACCATGTAGCACAAGATGACTTTGAACTGCTTAGGCCTCTATTTTCCTAATGTTGGATTACGTGTAGAGCGCCGTGCCAGGGTTGTGTGGTGCTGAGCCTCAGAGTCGGAATGTTGTGCAGGAAAACACAGGTCCAACTTAACACTGAATGACTCCCTACTCCTTGGAAAGAAACAAAGAGTTCTAATACACTGCTCTTTCCTTACCACCTGGCTATTTCTGGAAAATTAAGAGGCCCACCAAACTAATAGCAAGTATGAACACAAAGCTTTGTTTGTATGAGGTTTTGTCCTATTGCTAGATTGAACCAAGAATATATAATTTAATACTAAGAAATTCTATGATTGTTATTTAATGTTCACATCTTACAAATCAATTTTATAAGTGATTTTCCTGAGGTCATATATTAAGTACAATACAAAAGCTTAAAATTTCAAACATTAGAATCTAGGAAGTCATTCTCAAGGGTCATATCTGAACCACTCTCCTAGGGCAGCTTTTAAATAAAACAAATTTGCTTCTCTGTCTGGACTTTTGCAGTTGAAATTGTTACAGAATATCAATGGTATTGGGCATACAGTATAAAACTATAGTTAGTGTAGTTCTTGTTTTTTTTTTTTACTACCTATATAGATTAGAACTATGTATATCTCTCTTAGGGTCCTCATTGTTGTCTAGGTTCACTGGGATTGTGATTTGTGGGGTTATGAGTGAGTACATGTGATAATTGTCTTGCTGGGTCTGGATTACCTCACTCAAATTGATGTTTTTTAGCTCCATCCATTTTCCTGCAAAATTCAAGATGTCATTATTTTTTCTGCTGTGTAGTACTCCATTGTGTACTTATTTACCTTATTCATTCTTGGTGGAAAGACATTTAGATTGTTTCCATGTTCTGGCTATGACAAACAATGTTGCTATGAACATAGTTCCTGAGTAAATTGGGAGCATCAGACCATAGGAGACAGTTGAAGTATAGGGAAGAGGTAGGGAGGGGAACAGAGAAAAATGTAGAGCTCAATAAAAATCAACAAAATAAGAAAAAAAAACAGTGTTTAATGGAGAGAGCTACTCATGAAGAGCAGAAATAGATACCATTCTATTGGTGACTCAATCTCCTTGATATACTTGGTCTCAGATGTGAAGTGCTTGGAAAGTTAGTCAGTGCAGTGTGTAATGGGCGATGGGAGCTGTCAAACAAATGTAATAAGAGAGGTTTGTTCCCTTTCAGTTTCTACCTGTAAGTTTGTGAGATGTAAGGATGGACTTTCTATTGGATTTTATACCACAAGGAAATCAGGGTCAGAAGAACAAAAAACAGATTCCCTGGCATAGCAAAAAAAAAAAAAAAAAAAAAAAAAAAGATTTATAAAACGCAAAGAAAGCACTGACAAAGATTTTAAAGACCCCATTCTGATTTTTTCTATGTTTACATTTTAAAAGATTTATACTTATAATTCACTGTAAAAAGTAGTATAAAATTATAAATAGCTGTGAACTAAATTAGTTCTGAATATATAATATTCTGTAAGTTTAAAACACTGAACAGGAAAAAAAATAGATGTCTCAGCCAATCAAGGTGCTTGTTGCCAAGTCGAGGATGAAAGGACCATCCTCAGAATCTACAAAGTATGAGAGAGAACCAGTTCTTTCCGATTTTCCTCTGATCTCCACACACGGGTAGGAATGTGCATGTGTGCAAATACACACCTTCCCCTCCACAGGTCTATGCACCCTCTACACAAAAGTAATTTAGTATAAAATCAATTACCACAGTAAAGGCATTAAGCATGCTATTATGTACTGATAAGCAAGATGCAGAATGGTTCTTGCTGTCAGTGGTACTTTGACTCATTCCCCTTTCCTCCTTCATCTCTTTCCATCTTGAATAACTAAAAATCATAGGCTTAAGCAGGGAGTTGAAAATGGAGAATGTACTTTTGTTTTACAACTGCTCTGACCCAAATAATCACGCAGAAACTATATTAATTACAACCCTGTTTGGTCAATAGTTTGGTCATATTCTTAGATAGCTCTTACATCTTAAATTAACCCATTTCTATTAATCTGTGTATCACCATGAGGTTGTGGCCTACCAATAAGGTTTGGTGTTTGTCTTCTTTGGCAACTATATGTTGTCTCGCTGAGCTTGCCTACACTCTCTATATACATATCTGTTCAGATTTTCCTGCCTGGTTTTATTCTAGTTTTCTATAGGACAAGGCAGATTCTTTATTAACCAATGGTAATAAATATATTCACAGCATAAAGAGGGAACTCCCACATTATCTCCCATTTTCTGTCTAAATAAAAATGAAGGTTTTAATTTTAACATAGTAAAATTATATATAACAGATTAGGTACCAAGCAAAAATTGCAATTGCAATATTTATATCTACTTTATCTTTTAACTAAGGAAAGCTATAATTATAGATATCTGGTCTTCAACTCCATTAAAGACCCTAGAAGGATATAATATTACCTAAGTAAACGGGAAGTGTATTGTAAAACTTCCAAAACTTTAGAATTGACAGAGACATCTCGCTACCTGGATAGTCACCCCAAAGTTCTTCTGTAATGTTGCGGCATCTATCTTCAATCTAAAGGACCGTAGTATCTGGCAAACGTTTCCATGAAGCAAAACGTTTGAAAGGCTGTTTCGCCTATATTGGCAATTTGTCAGTCACTTTCATCTGTGTTCTGCAGAGAAATAGACTGGGGAAAAGATTGAAGTAATCAAATGTTAACCCAAACTAAAAATTTATGAACAAGCCTATGAAAACCTACTTGTCTCAGTGGGTGAGACAGTGGAGATGATCTACTGGGAGCTCACCAAGGCCAGCTGGACTGTTACCAGAAAAAGCATGGGATAAAACTGGACTCTCGGAACATGGCGAACAATGAGGGCTGATGAGACGCCAAGGACATTGGCATGCGGTTTTGATCCTACGCAATGTGCTGGCTTGGAGGGAGCCTAGCCAGTCTGGATGTTCACCTTCCTAGATATGGATGGAAGGGGGAGGACCTAGGACGTACCACAGGGCAGGGAACCCTGACTGCTCTTTGGACTGGAAAGGGAGGGGGAGAGGAGTGGGGGGAAGGGGAGAGGGGTGGGAGGAGGGGGAGAAGAGTGGGAAGAGGGGAAGAGTGGGAGGAGGGGGAGGGAAATGGGAGGCTGGTGGGAGGAGGTGGAAATTTGGTTTTTTTTCTTTTCTTTTCTTTATCCTCCTTTTATCAATAAAAAAAAAGAAAATAAAAAAAAAAGAAAACCTACTTGTTTTGGAGTTTTTAAAAAAATGTAATTTTTTAAAAGGAATTTGACTATAGATATCCTATATTGGTGAACAATGCTGTTCCTAGAAGATTTTGGAAAATCTCAGGGTCAGGCATACCACTTCATGGTCAAAGTAGGGAAAAGAAACATTAAGAATATAGATCGTTGTCATTAGTTTGGGTGCCCACCATTAGCTTAAGGTTGACCTTGTTGCTAAAGACACCACATAATTTGGTTGCTTGCCATAGGCAACTCAATATCCAATAGGTCAGGAAACTGTCTCCTTGCTGTCTAGGTTTCACAGTGCTGGTATGTCCCATGTGAGTTACTGGGAGAGAAAAGAGATCAAAGGTCTCACCTAGCCCTGGATCTTGCATGCTAAAGCACTATCCTGCCAAGAACATTCTTACTTCTAGTTGCAACTACCGGTGCAATAGTGGAATGGATGTTTATGGGAGTACCTACTAACTACTTCCTTGATTGGATAAGAGGTATGATCCACAGGAAAATTTCACATCTAGTACTGAAAATTAGAACAAAATTTCTTGAGCAGGAATATTATAGGATTTAGGAAGCACCATTAAGAGGGAGAAGTTCTATTGCTGTTTTGATAAATGGTAATGTTGGCAAACTGATTTCTTAATATATTTGTCTATATTCATGGATTTGTGCAGATTTTAACCTTTCATTGCAGTGGAATAGTGGTTAATGCAGAAAAACATGATAGTTCAAGATGCTGAAAATCTTGAAACTGTGAGTGCTCAATCATAGACATAAAATTCTTATGAATTCTCCCCTTCACCCCTGAAACTCAAGGAACATCAAGGAAGAAGAGTCGGAAAGAAAGAATTAGAAGATGGGGCAGGGTGGTTACAATAGCTGTTGGATAAACTATCCCACAGCAGCTATGGTTACTTATCAAAATGTTGATAAGATTAATCAGTTGAAAATACTAACATGAGTGAGACAGGTCTAAAAGGGCTCCATCCCTAGCAGAACTAGGTTTTGGTCACTGTGACTGCCAGGGAAGGAAGAGTAATTGTCCTTTATGGGAAAGCTAAGTTACCACACAACAATCTGCACATGCATAGTGCTTTTGTGCTTTCTTTTTTTCTTTTCTTTATTCTTTTTTTTTGACTCAGTAGGTTAAAAGAAATAAATAAGACATGAAACTAAGAAGGATATCTATTTGATGAACCCAAGGAAGACATGGAAATGTTGAGGGGCTAGATATAATTATGATACCTTGCATACATGCATAAATTTTTTAAAGAATAAATGAAGCATTGTATTTAATAACAATGACTGATGATACCATAGTGAATATATCATTGAAACTATTCATTATTATTATTACTATAATAACACATATTTAGGTTATATAGCAATTTATATGAATACACTATTATACAAATACAAAATTATGCATAATTTTATAAAAGCAATAAAATGTATAAAGTTAATGTGGATACTTGCTCTTATGTATAGTTAGTATCTCACATATTAAGAAACAAAGTGAATTCAGATGAGAGAGTGAGATTTTTGTGGAACTGAACACAGCAGAATGGTGATTGGCACTAGGAAAGTATAAGACAAAATCATAATGGCTGCATGACAAGAGCAGAAAAATAGACCAGCATATAATTACTTATCAGAAGGGAACACAGACATTTCTGTGTAATTGGTGTGCACATGTTGAGTACTTGGAAGCAGTTTGACCTTTATAAGATATTGCGTTTATTAGTCCTGTTTATTTTACTACTGTGGGAGAGGAAAGATGCACTGACATTACGTAGTTTTCAGAGGATCACTCCTGACAATCCTGGAAATATAGACAGATTATTGAGAGAAAAGCATAACAAATTCATATAGTCAAAATTCAGAGCAACAAGTTCAAGAAAAAAGGTCATTTTTTAATGTTTAGTATTGATGAAGAATGATCAGCCACATAACAAATGTAAGATCATGGAAAGGTATGACCTGGTGATATGGGTGAGAACAGGGAGGCTTGCCAAGGTTTCCATGGTGTAGCTGTGTTGCATTCCTTCCTCTCAGCCAGGACCCACTAGAGTGCATCTCCAAGGGAGAAAGAAGAGAACCAACCTTTCCACTTTAGTGGTTTTCTTTGCAAAAAGTAGTTTTCATTTTTATGCTCTACCTTAAAGAAAAGAATTTTAGTTTCTGGTTCTCACTTTGAAAGACAAAGAAGAAATGGGTACGCAGTACAGGAGGATGCCTGGGAGACATTGCTTGCAAGGTCTTTGCAACCTTTAATTCCAAGTACTTAGAATGACAAAACATCATAGTTTAAAGTATCTATCACATTCTCATTTCCAATGTGCTGCTATTCATGTACAATAGTAAGTAACTAGTGAGAAAATAATAACAAAGAAGACATGACTGAATCACTTCAAGTTATCCAGCACATCTGATTATATAGATTTCTCTGATATTCCAATGCCACTTTTTTAATTGAT
Source organism: Microtus pennsylvanicus (assembly GCF_037038515.1). Taxonomy (NCBI): domain Eukaryota; kingdom Metazoa; phylum Chordata; class Mammalia; order Rodentia; family Cricetidae; genus Microtus; species Microtus pennsylvanicus. Next base: position 18,961,955 of record NC_134579.1, read on the forward strand.
GTAGAGTTTGGGCAGAGGTAAATTACCAAAAATTTGAAGAAAAGGAAAAGATTAAAGAAACATTTACCTTGATTATTAAAGTCATCTATAAATATAGCCTCTACATTTAACACTTTTAGATAGACATAAGAATAAGACAAATGTGGAAACTGCCCATTACTTTTTATTTTACATGTCAGATGAAGAAAACAAAGATTCTGAGTTTGATTTCATGTAGATATTCCACTGTAACCATATCTCTCTTTGGATTCCTCTCTGATGCTCAGTCTTTGTTAAATAGTGAGCAGAGGGATCGCTGTTAAGCAGTGAGCATTGTCACGCCTTTAGATCAGTGAGCTAATTGATTTTTGAGGTGTTCTTTGTAGAATTTTGAATCTCTGAAGCAGCCAGAGATCCCCAAGGACACTACCTTCTCAAGGTTCTGAACAGCCTTATTTGGATTACCTATAATATGAGGGGACAAGATATGTCCCTGGTCTTTACCAGAAAACCTTCAACTAAATTGAGATCTTCTGATATTCAAGACTAATTAGAATGTTATATTTACATCTAGAGAAGTGGTTCTGATCTTATTAATGCTGCAACCCTTTAATAAAGTTTCTCATGTTATAGTGACCCTCAATCATAAAATCGTTCTATTGCTACTTCATAATCGCAATTTTTTGACATTACACTGCAAATATCAAATATGCAAGATACCTGACATGTGACTGCAAAGGGGATGTGATTCACAGGTTTTGAACTACTATGCTAGAGGGAGGACTCTGGTCCTGTTCTGTTGTCTGGTAGTCAAAATTCCACTGTTTCAGTTCCTGGTTTTACAAACTGCTGGTTATTTTGTATGTGTGGATGTGTAGGAGGTGATTCTTCCTCAATTATCTTCAAGATGATTAATATATCCTTAGTTACCTGACACCCAAATCGTTAGAATGTTTTATGTTTGCGTCTGCAAGATTGCTCAGCAAGTAGATAATGATACTTCCTGCTCCAAACCCTATGACCTGAATTTAGTACCTGAGACTCACATGATGGAAGAGAACAACTGCTCCAAATGGGGCTTTCTAATGTCAACACAGATGCACCTGCATCCCCAAAATAAATATATGCACAAAAGACATATGCATCTTAAAATTGATAAAATTAGTTATATTTACTTCGATATAATTAACTACTTTACTTTGATAAAAATAGCCAATAGAATCTTACTTCATGAAAACTTGTCTTTAGTATTTTTCTAGAAACAAATAAAAACTTTCTTATTGATAAAAAATGGTAGCCTTTGAGGTATAATTTTAATCCCTCTCATGTGATGCATGAAATAACATTTGACCCTACTTACTATATATATATACTACTTACTATATATATTAACCTTTAAATCCTCAAGAATAAAAACTTAAGTTTCTTACTGTACTAGGAATTCCAATTTGGTGTTTCTGCTACATGCATCCTTACTCAGTTACTTTTGCTATGGAATTAATTATAAGTGTTTGAGCTAAATTCATAAATCATGGAGGGGTTTCCACTGTTGTCCTCCTTAAGTGACTGCAATCGCAACGGCAGCTGATATTCCCTCCATTGCTCTTGTAAATGGTTATTACATTTGAACTCTGAAGACTTAGAAGCAATTTGTATTCTCTGATGGGATTTTGTCTTTGAAATGCCCTACCCTCTGTTATCTAAATGGAATGTCAATGTTAACCTTCCGGTTCACTCTCATTGAGGAAAAAAAAAACAGAGAACATATGTTCCATAGTTCTAAAACAATATATTTGTAAACTTCTTATACTTACCAAGAGATAAATACCACTTGCATGTATTTGTGTAAAAAATGTAGAACTCATTGTTAGGGAGAATTTTCCTGATTTTCTCCTGTAACCTACATTGCTGTCCAATATGATCCACTTTTCTCTATTTCCTTATACATTCATCCTATGATTTTTACTCTATAGCTCTATTTATATATTATGATTAAAAGCTGAATAATGATAAATAATTGTATAAGAGAACATAAGCACTAATTATAAAACCCTGAATAAATATATATGCTTGCCATGTTTATTGCATAGCTCACATCATATCTGCTATCTGGACAAGACTTACATGAAATCAAGGCTGCCATTATGAATAAGGGAGGAGCTCATGAAGCCCCACCCCTTAGGAAGGAACTATTAGTGGTAAATAACTGCTAAAAAAGAGAATCATTGCTTTTTAGACTTTTTTTCAATTGGTCTTTGATAAACTTCATATGTTCCTGTTAATAGTACCACAAAAATGCACACACACCTTGGAAGTACTAAGAGAAACTTAGTAGGTTATTTAAAAAGAAGAGAGGCATGTTGGGCAGGGGTGGAGACAGAGAGACAGAGACAGGGACAGAACATGCATTTGTGAGAGTCCAGAGATTGATGTTGGGGTTAAAGGGGTAGGTAGAACCGTATTTCGTGGTGCATATGTGTGAAATTCTCCAATAATAAATAAAAATTTAGAGCATATAAATATGAATTAACAATTATGATTCCTGTGTAAAATAAATGAAGAACAGTAATTTTAGTTTTTGTTTTGCTTATTTAACTTCTGAACAGACCAATGCAACGTTTGATTTAACTGCAAAGTTAATTTGTATGTTTCATTTTTTCCAGAAATAAGTCATCTGGAAAAAGTATTTTCATGGAAATTAATCATTCTCTTCTTTGAAAGAGTAAATATTTTTAAAACATTAACCACTATTTTGTTGAAACATTCATATTTAAAGATACATTAGCATATTAATGGAGAGCTTCAGATCCTCCTAGAACTCCTACCCCAAGAGTGAGTCCTGTAAAATTTGTTTCATCATCTGAACTAAAAAAAAAAAAAAAATCTTCAATGATTCATCTATTTATCTAAGATATTTGCATTCCAAAGAGGAAAACATAGAGATGAAAATTTAATATTAAAAGGAATCTAGAATAGTGACAAAAATAATTATAAGGACACCTTATAGTAATAGACTTTCATGGATATTCTGTGCATGTGATATATTGTTTTGTAACCACATTTGTAGGAGAGAAGGCAGTACAAATATCTCATCTGTGAAAAAGAAAAATACATGATATTATTAGAATGCAATCACATCAGTGAATGTCTTGACATAGTTGTTGTGCAATCCGTATATTGAATATGAAAACTAAAGGTAGGTAAAACTGAAGAAGGTGATGAACAGTAAGGTAGTTGAATTAAGTTTTATAGGAGCAATAAGGTAAGAGGAACTAAGCAGGATTACATTCCAAGTGGATTAACATTAAATAATATACTATTTGGCTACACAATGAATAAAAACAAATTGCACAACACTGGATTATAGCAACAATTACATGCTTAAATGGGAGCATTTAAGCATTCCATTGCTTGGTAAAGCCAAGGAGGTCTTTCTTCTACATAAACGATTAAAAACAATCAAGGAGAAATAGTTTTCAAAAAGCAAGAACATATCAGTTGGTTATATAATTCTAAATGGTCATCCTTGAAAAAATATACAAATACTGTATAGTGTAATTACACATTTAGTATATATAAGTATCTATACATATGTATATACATTGCAACAATTAATTTAAAAAGTTACCATGAATACAAAGAAGACCAAGGAGAGTTATGCCAGAGAGTTTGGAAAGAAGAACAAGAAGGGGAAAATGATCAATTATTTGTTTTTTATTATTTTTTATATTTTATTATTTTTGTAATGCCAAAGAAGAAATGAAAATATTCATACATAAACCCTGGGAATTTGAGAAGAATCATAGTTGCTGTGCTATTTTGTGATTCTTATGAAGAACAGAATTGAATACATTATCCTCAATATCTTTGTATTGGCTTTACCTTCCTAGTACCTGTAATAATTTAAAAGTTTATTTTTTCCTTACCAAAGCAAATCAAAATATGTAAATAAGCAAAGGAAGATGTGTGTCATTATCTTTTTTATTTTAGTTTCTATAAGATATTCTAAACTTCCTTGAATATTCTGACACAGAATCCATCTACCTCTCTATGGACACTAGTTCCTTTGTTTGAGAGCTTTGTTAGAAATCATTTCATCGCCTGAAGGAGACAGAGACAGAGACCCACATTGGAGCACCGGACAGAAATCTCAAGGTCCAAATCAGGAGCAGAAGGAGAGAGAGCACGAGCAAGGAACTTAGGACTGCGAGGAGTGCACCCACACACTGAGACAATGGGGATGTTCTATCGGGAACTCACCAAGGCCAGCTGGCCTGAGTCTGAAAAAGCCTGGGATAAAACCGGACTCGCTGAACATAGAGGACAATAAGGACTACCAAGAAGTCAAGAACAATGGCAATGGGCTTTTGATCCTACTGCATGTACTGGCTTTGTGGGAGCCTAGGCAGTTTGGAGGCTCACCTTACTAGACCTGGATGGAGGTGGGTGGTCCTTGGACTTACCACAGGGCAGGGAACCCTGATGGCTCTTTGGGCTGACGAGGGAGGGCGACTTGGTTGGGGGAGGGGAAGGGAAATGGGAGGCGGTGGTGGGGAAGAGACAGAAATCTTTAATAAATAAATAATTAAACAAATAAATAAATCATTTCAAGCACAGTAGGTGCGTTGGTTGCTAGTGACTTGCTATTGATTCTAATACCTGGCAACTGGTGAATAAATGACTTTAGATAAACATGCCTGTGCATTTATGTACTGCATGGGCACATTTCTAACAATACGTACATTTAATTACTTTAATCCACACTATGACAAGTGTAAATGAATACCACTGTGTCCTATTCTGACCTATCATTATAAAGGCTTTGCTATCTCATCTCCTCAGGCTTCCCAGGATCTCACATTCCAATTTCGAGGAACATAGTTTCCAAAATCTAACATTCTTGAAGGTATTTATTAAATTCTTCTATAAATGTAGAGCTCTCAAAGTTTTTAAGAATTGCACTCATGAACACAACTTTAGGAACTATGAGTGTTTATTAATGAATTTTTTTATTTTACAAACTTACTCATTTCCAAGTTAATGTGCTTATTGTGTACAGTTATTTATTTTCATATTCTGTTTCTATTCTTCTGATATCGTAAATAGATTTTGGAAAACAACAAAAAACAAGTATTTGGATGGCAGTGTATTCAGCTAGATGGTAAAGTAGGCTCAAACTCTTAAGTTTAATACCAATTATCTTTCATATTAAGGTTCATTCTTCATATTATGAAGTCCTATGGAGCTTGTCTATTATCTAGCACTGTGTTCCCACACACTTTATTCTCTCTCTAGAATGTCATGTAAATGAAGTTACTGAATATTTAGCCTTGTGAGATTTTTTTACACTTAATATGTAGTTAAGATTGTTACAGCAATTAACCTTCTTGATTTCCTTATGTGTTTCCTTTTGTCACATAATACTAGTGTTATAGATACAGATATATTGCAATTTTTAAACTTGTTGAAGCAAGAAGGTCATTGAAACACTTGGTAACTGTCTCTGGTTTTGCTATGAATGAGTTAGTAGTTAGAAATCTTTCTGTATGCATGTCATGTGAACATGGCTTAAATTTCACTAAAGAAACACAGTTGAGTAATATTGTCGAGCTCTGAGAACAAGTTTCAATATATGGAAGTATAAGTCCCAAATATAGTACCCTATAACAGACTTTTTTCAAATGTAAGAGATTACAGACTAATTTAGCAATAGAAAAATCTAATAGACACTACTTTAGTAAGTTCGTTGCTGGAGATAAATGACTATAACTCATGTTCATTGTATGATGTTATATATTAATATTAAAATAGTATAGCATGTAAAAAATTCTATTTTGTGGCTTTTTCCAATGATAGTTAAACTAGCCCCCTCATGAGACAATCAGATGACAAATAACAACTAAGAAAGATTTTTCAAAAATATCTTTTTATAGTTGTCAAAACCTTTTATATAATAAAAACTAAGAGAAGTTTGGGGGGGAAAAGCCCAGTGTCTAAAGTCAGGTGGTAATTTATGACAAGGTACTATTCTAGATATAACCGAAACAAAAAAAAGGTATCATGTAAAAATTAAAGACCTTGAAGAGATATCTAAATTTTAAATATGCATCAAACTTTGGTTTATTAATTTATCATGTGATAGCATCAGTTACACATTAACTGCAAGGGAAGTTTACAGAAATTCTTTATACCAGTATTACATCTCCTAATCAGCAAATATGAAATGTGGCATTTAAAAATATTTCTTATAAAAATTAGATGATAAGTAGAAAATATAGGGAGAAAAATCAAGGATCATATGTAAGATAGAGTCACATATCTCTAGAACATCTGATGTGTGTCATGGATAAGACAACATCTGTTGAAGCTAAGATTTGATGTTTACCACTAAACGGAACAAAACAGAAACTCAGAGAAAAAGTAATTGGCTGTTCCTGTTAGATAACAGGACAGTAAGCCTTGCTCAGCTTTACAAGAAAGGAGAAACTAAATAACTATTAAAATCTGATCATTTTCAATTTTCCTACTAGGGTTTCTATTGCTGTGAATGCAATAGAACACCATGACTGAATGCAACTTAAGGAAGAAAGGATTTATTCTGTCTTACACTTTCATGTAACAGCCTACAACCGTGAGAACTCAGGGCATGAAATCATTCAGTTAAGGGACTTACAGGTAGGAACTGAACTGGTGTAGAGACAATGGAGGAATGCTACTTAATCTTTGTTACTATCAATTGCTCAGTTTGCTTTTTATACACCTCTCTACTCCCTGTCCTTGATGAGCTGAGCCATCCCTCAGACAATTGATAATTAACATAATGCACTGCAGACTTACCTAAAGGAAAATATTTGGAGGGCCTATTTTCTCAACCGAAAGTGCCTCTTCTCACATTAACTTTCCTTATGTCAAGTTGGCATAAAACTCGTAAAGCAAGTGGAGGACTTTGATTCATTTAAATAATTTATCCAAAGAATGTACTTGTTTTCAATACATTATAAGTCATGGTCTAGTAACTGTATTCCATTTGCTAAAATACCTTTCATAATTTAAAGTTTGTTCATTATTTTTTAATTATATATGTGTTGAGTTGGTATGTACACATGAGTCTAAGTACTAACAGAGTCCAAAGGTATTAATATTTCTTGAGATTGGAGTAACGGACAGTTGGGAACATGGGTACTGGGAATTGAACTCAGGTCCTCTGCAAAGGCAGCAAGTGAACTTACTAGGCTAAATATTGCATTTTCTAAATGTTGCTCTAACGCAAAGGAAGGTGCATCGAATATATGTGCAAATTTCTATCTAAAGCATTTATTTTCCAACAGTCAATGCCACAGCTCGATTCTTCTCCACTGCCATTAACCTTTTGCTATGGAAGGTGAACTATTATATCTTGTTGTCCAGGTATTTTCATATTTTGCTGTAAAATAGAGATATTAATGTTCCCAGAATCTTCAGTAACAATACACAAGAGTAAACTTTTCTTTGCCAAAAGATTGTAAGGTATTGGGACTAGAGATATGGCTCAGTGGTTAAAAGCACAATCTATTCTTCCAGAGAACCCAGGTTCAATTCCCAGGACCCACATGGCATCTCACAACTCTCTGTTTCACCAGTTCCAGGAGATCCAACAACCCTCACACAGACATACTTGCAGGAAAACATCAGAGCTCATAAATATAAAAAAATAAATCATTAAAACGTTGTATTATTTGTAATTACATGATCTTCATTACTTGAGTAAATAATTATAAAAACATTTCTAAAGATTATTACTCAAAGTTAAATACACAGAATAATCTTAACTGTGGTATTAAATTACAATATTATACTCTCATAGTTTATCCTTTAGAATAATTTTTATTATAAAAATTGAAATGTTACAGGCTGAGTTGAAGGACTATAATGTTCTTATAAATTATAAACACAAACCATAGTAATGACAAACATAAATACTATCAAGAACAGTAATAGTTGATCCATGAACTCTCCACATAGGAGTAGAAATCAAGTCCTTGTGAGAAAGTGAACACATTGCTTAATGAAAATGGAAGACAGAAGTTCACACTAAGTTTGAGAGTCTCACTACTGCGCATGCCTATTTTCAAGACTATATTTTTACATGAGTTTCAATTACCACAGGGCAGGGAACCCTGACTGCTCTTTGGACAGGAGAGGGAGGGGGAGAGGAGTGGGGGGAGGGGGAGAGGAGTAGGAGGAGGGGAAGGGAAATGGGAGGCTGGGAGGAGGCGGAAATTTTTTTTCAATAAAAAATAAATAAAATAAAAAAACAATTATGTTCTTTTATTGATTTTACTGCGCTAATCATTTTTCTATGTTTTCCTCCCTTTCTCTCCCCTCCCCTTCAACCCCTCTCATGGGACCCATGTTTCCAATTTACTCAGGAGATCTTACCTTTTTCTACTTTCCATATAGATTAGATCCATGTATGTCTCACTTAGGGTCTTCATTGTTGTCTAGGTTCTCTGGGATTGTGAATTGTAGCCTGGTTTTCTTTTCTTTATGTCTAAAGTCAATTATGTTTTAAATTGGAAAAAAAAGTGATACATTCATGTGGTGGAGAGCATGGCATTTAAATAACTGGGTTCTGTTGACCTGAAATACTGGAAGCACCAATCTACTCCTGAGAGAATGATGAGCACCAGAGACACTTCCACTTGGAGCTTGTTTTCTTCCTATTACATCTGGCCTTTGGGCAAGGAACTACACCTGTCTCAACCACTGAGAAATTTCATGATGTCCAAACTAGACAAGGAGGATACAGAAAAAAATAGTGCCATACCTTTCCAATACAGGGTAAGATAGGTCTCAAATTTTTCTTGCCTCCAAAAATGATATGTCAGCTACTCTATGCCGTAGCCAAATTCAGTTGGTTCAACATTGCAAATGAGACTTTGGGTAGCCCATTGTTTCTGTCATCTACTGCACATTTTGGAAGCTGCTTGATTTCACCTCCTGCCTTCTCAAGTAATATTATCTTCCTTCTCAGTCCTTCAAAGGGGTTGTAGTTACCTTCCTCTTATGATCTAGCCAAGCCATTTCTAATACATTGTCAATATTTTATGAGGTAAGTGAAGATGGCTTTATACATAAAGATTTTGTTTATAATAATCCCTTTGCACATCACCTTCCATTTTCCTGTGTATTAGCTGTATTTTAGCCTTTACTACAGCTTTTCATTAGAAGAAGATTTTAAACATAAATTTTAAAGAAGAGGTGAGTTTAAAAGATTATTTCAATTCCAAATATGAAAACATTTAATCTGAATAGTAATTGTAACATTTTAGTACATAATCAATTCTAATACTATCATAAGGTCAAGTTGAATGGAGATTGTCTAACTTCATTAACATCAGCATAATTGCTGTGAGAATCACCCCGTTCCTGGTCAGAACATTTCTTATTGATTGGCCAGGAAATGGAGCAGGGTGAGGCTTTCCCCGATTATTTAAAGCCATCTTCATTTACCACATAAACTATCGACGATGTTTCAAATTAATAATGTTTATTATATTATTATAAATGTTACTATGCAAGACTAGGTACTAAAGAAAACTACAGAAATTGCTTTAAAATATGAAATGACTTGGAAATCCAGTATTCTAGTAGAGTTCAATGCCTGAATAATACCAATAATTTAAAATACCGATGTAGAACAGGATATACATAAAAGCTCAGAGTTCCATAATCCTTGTGTGATATAACATTTTGGAGGAAAGGTATAATTTATGTTACATGAAATAAAGATTTTATTCTTACAAAAATGTAGTATTTTAGGTTTTTATTAAAGAAGTTACATTATCTGTCATTGTAATAGTTATGTATTAAGTTATATTTTTATTGATATTATAAGGAAGGTTTTAAAGAAGTTAGAGCTAATGAATTCTCATGAAGATGCTTTTTCTGAAAATAAAATGTAATGTATATTATAAATTAAAAGTACAGAAAAGAAAAGAGAGGTTTATTTAACAAATAAGCCATCAGTGCAGGGGTGCTAACAATTTGGGGATAATTAAAGAGTATTTGAAATATAGGTTTAAAGAATCTGCCTATGTAAATATAAACAAAATCATTTTGTTTGGTTGCAAAGCGTTATAAAGCCATTGTTAAAGAAAAATTATAATTATGTGTAAAAATTTTAATAAAGCTAAATAATGGTGTGTTTCAGTGTTGAAAATGTGCATACAAATAGTATTATCCATGCTGAACAACTTATATTTAGAAAAGTATACTATATAGAGAGAGACTTATCTTCATTCAATCATAGTAAACAAAAGAGAGAGAGGCCAAAAATTTGAAGGAAATTAGGGAGGGATATATAGGAGTGCAAGGAAGGAAAAAAAGATAAGGGTAAAGTTTATAATTAAATTATAATATCAAAAGTTTAAAAAGCAACATTAAAATAAAATCTACATATTAATAAAAATTTAGTTAAATAAAAGTATACATAAATGTATTTATAGTTAAAGAGTTTTGTATCTTTTGTCTACCACAATCAGAGATTTCAATTTATATAAAGTTATTGTCAAAATTTTAGACTCTAATTTTATATTGGTCAAATTTTAAGTGTATTATTAATTTTTACTAATACTTTTTCTTCCATATAACTCTGTGATTAACTATTTTTCTGAAATTAATAGAAGAGAAGGTTCTTGGCCAAAAATGGAACTTCTATGATTATGAGATGAATTTTTGTTTTATGACAGTTTTTATTCAATATCACTGCATCTAATGAAGTATTCATAAAATTATAGCTTTGGAAAGGACCTTGAAAATGCAGTAAGTCTCTCTCTTCCCTGAATGCTTTAAGACACTTGATCATTTCGCTTCATCTTGAGAACTCCAGGAAACGTAATGTTATAATTTCTTTCAGTGCCAGAGCTTTCATATTTTTTAAAGCAACATGACAATTCTTTCTTTTGCATGTGCTACAGTGATGTCAAGTTATATTCTGTTTTAAGCAGTTTAAAAAGATAATTTTATCTACATTTTCATCGTTTATGACATGCTTATTTACCTCTCGCCTTTTTCTGATGAAAATACATATTCTGGAGGAATTCTCCCATCTTGATTATTACCATGTTACACCCTAATGCCAGTGATGTCATATTTCAAGGAATTTGTCTACTCTCTTATAATGTATGGATTTGTATGTGTTTATACATTTTGAGATGTGCTTATACATTCTCACAGACATGAGAAGTCAAGATAAATTTCTTCCTCAGCCATTCTCCATTTCAGTGTTTGAAACGGGCTCTCACTGAACCTGGATCTCAAGGACTTCATTATGTCAGCTGTCGAATGAGCCCCAGAGATGTGCCCAGTCTCTCAATGCTAAAATGACAGATGCACGCTCCAATAGCTGGGTTTTGTGAGTGCTGCAGATTGAATCTGGGTCCTCATGGTTGTGTAACAAATAGTTTGTTGAATGAAAAATCACTGCAGTCCTTAATTTTATAATTGTTGGAAGATATTTCTAAAACTTTCAGTTGACTTCATGCTTAAAGAGAATTTTGCTCCAATTATCATTATATGTTTCAATCTCTTCTTAAAGTATAATATGTTGAAGGTAACATCACAAGGGAACCTTGTAGCACCAGATGATGAGTGTTTTATGAGAGCTTTTTGCTGGACCATCAGACAGACACACAAACACAAACACACACTCACCAGTCTATTCAACTAACAAACAATCCACAGCAGACCAGCCTAATTGCAATGAAGTCTAGTTTAGTGAGGCAATAAGACTTTTCTGGAGTTACTAACAGGATTACAGGTAATAGGTGATGGGTTACTTACACCAAAAATAGCTGCATCTGTAAAACACTGACCCCAACACAGATTATGATACAGGAAAGCTGCATCCCTGGAGCTCACAGCGTCACCAGCAGGGAGCTTAATGTCTCAGAATTTTCTCCCTGCAGCTCAGCTGGTAAGAATCAGACCAAAAAGGGTTTGCTGCTTGTGTAACCCTAGGAAGGGCACTTTGTACTCTTGAGAGTTTCAAACTTCCCAGGCATGTGATCATTCTTTACCTGTTGTTTCTCACCCATGAATCTCTCCCTAATTCCCTGAGTGAATATTTCACTTCAGAGAAAACTTCCATACAACAATGAGAATAATCATTCTATAAATTCAGAGCAGTTAACATTTTTTAATGATCTGGAGGCAATCTCAAATCATTCATGCTGGCAATCACATTTCAAGATAAACCCTAATACAGAGTAAGCTGACAGATTTTATTGAGGTAGCCCTTGCAATTTAAAGTAAAACTATAATTGCAGATATTGGGTCATTTTCATAAAGGCAAAAAAATCCATATACAATAAATGCCTATCAAATATTGAGGAATCTGTATTTCCTATGGTTATTAACAGTAGACTCTGCAAATAAACTTTTATGACCAATGGACATCGTGGTGTCTTACAATGCCAGATGCCACTTTTTTTCTCTTCTCTTTTAGTTAATCTTATTTCCCTCAAATGAAGGAAAACGATGTTCCTCATTTCTAAATGTGGTTTTAATTCTTTACTTTGATTCTTTTTGCTAGTTTAACACAGTCTACAGCAGTGGTTCCCAACCTTTCTAATGCTAATGTATCTCTTTAATACAGTTACTCCTGTTGTACTGACCTCCAACCATAAATTTATTTTTATTGCTATTAAATAACTTTAATTCTGCTACTTTTATGAAATTCAATGTAAATATCTGATATACCATACATCTGAGAGATGATGCCCAGAGGGGTAATTAATCACAGGTTAGAAACAGCTGGTCTAAACTAATCTCGTGAAATGGAACATCAATTAAGGGATTTCCTTGATAAAACTACTGAGCATGTGTTTAGGGTATTTTCTTGATTAACAAGTAATGTGGGAGGGCCCAGCTGAGTGTGGGCTATGTTATCCTGGACACTTGGTCCTAGAGTATATAAGACAACTGATTGAGAATGCAATACAAAACAATACAAAACTTGCCACTGTTACTTCAGTTCTTGCGTCTAAGAAACTGCCAGAGTTCCTGTCCTGACTTCCTTTAGTAATGAACATTACTCAGAAGTAGAAGCAAAATAAACCCTGTTCTCATCTAAGTCAGTTTTGATCATGGTCATCTATCATAACAATAGAGAGGCCATCTAGAAACATTATCTATGAGAGTAACCTGACCTGTTGGAACTTAACCTAAGTAATATAGTTTCTTACTATTTCTAATATTTAGTAATATGTGCTGAAGTCCAGCTTCAGAGGGGTTCCAGTCTCAAAGAAAAGAAGTATGGAGTCAGTGGGGGAGGGGGAGAATGCACATCTGAGGATTCAGCAACTGTCTCTTAAACAGAAAGATTGTTTATTTATATAGATATTGATTACTTAAGTAATTTGTTAAGCATCAAAGCCCTGGATCTCTTTTGCCCTTCCCCATTAAATTCCAGGGTGAAAAAGCAAAGCAGATAACAGCAGTCTTATCTGAAACAATGACTTCCTATAGCATCTGTCAAATCAGGAAGTTAGAGTTTTCGCAGGCTGTGTAAAGCACAAGGCCTTCTATTGTTACAGACTGTGTCTAGCCTGGCTGCTCAAGGAACTGCAATTGGTTAGACAGTCTGAAGTTATTTTTGCCTTAACCAAGTTACATGTAAAATCATTTGAAGTTTTCTAAAATGCAAGGATTGCAAAATATCTCATAATAAGCATATCAGTATCGATTGCTGGTTTCTCTTTGATCAAAAAGATAAATCAAGGAGTTTGGAAGGGGAAGGAAAAGTGGAGGAGAAGTAAGGGGCAACTAACAGTAAAAGCTTTTCAAAATGGCTATTTGGAATTCTACTAGGAAGTATAAGCTTCCTAACCTAAATATATATGTAAAAAGACTTTAAATAGAATTATGCTATAATATGGGTCAAAATCCTGATAGTTGTATGAATGAGACATTCACAAAAATAAAAATTCCCATGGGTTTACTAGCTCTGCATTGTCGTCCAATGTCATAACCTGTCCCCCATCATAAACCTACAGTACACAGATATTGCTCATGTTTAGCATATAGAATGTTAGAGTAAGATCCTATTCCTGAAGACACTACATATTTTATTCATAAATATGGAGAAATCAAGTGGGCAGTAACCTGGAAGTTTAATCACTATTGGGTTACTTTCCCAGTGTTAAAAGGTTTTACACATCGTCTTCAGTAGCAGACTATGCTGACAAATTAAACAAGAGCATCAGTATCTCCCACTTCTATCACAGCCCCCTGGTTTAGTAACTATCCAAGTCGCTAAGATCCATGACATGGGGTATTCTGTGCATTTATTCTGGGTTGTCGTCTGGGATAGAACTTAAAGCAGAGAAATGAAGTAGCAGTATGTCCACTTTGAGCTATTTATAATCTATACATGAAGCTTCCTTCCTATATATAGGAAGCTTCCTATAATGCAAATGTCTATTTTAATATAGAACTAAAGGTTTCTCTTTACAACCCACCTTTATAGTCTGTCATTGCCCAGTGTCAATAATAATCACAATATTATGCAAATGGTCTGTGTCATATGATAGCTTTTGGCCACCTTGTGTCCACTCCATTGTTGTCATGACGTCTTATAAGCAAAAGAGTATTCTGATATGCATGTGCATATCAGAGCACATGACTATACTGAGAGAACATTTTTAAAATGCAGAACTTTATGAAGCTGCCTGTGAGGCTTGTCTTCTCTTTCTTTCTTTTTAAAATAAAAAACAGTCTTTTGAAGTATCAACCTTTTATTGGAGCTAAACAACTTTTAATACATCTTGTGAAAACAAGGATATTTTTTGGCAGATGAGAGGTTTGTAATAGCTCTGCTCCCATCAGCATGGTAAAAAATTGACATTTAAGAATATGAAATATATCACACTAAAAAATGGAACTACAAAAAGGTCTTATGTGAGAAAAAATTCTTCTAATTTAAATTGAGGCAACAAAAGTGTTATCAATTTTAGGTGTTTAGATTTGACAATATTTGTTACTTTTTCCGTTTTGTCTTTCTGGAATAAAGTTATACGTCACATAACCTCACAAGCATTTAGCATTTACTTCATCTGACCTCATCTACCCTATTTGTATAGAGTAAAACAAAACTGAGAAATATTAGTTATCGGTTTTATTTGACATTATAAGTCTTACTCGTCACTTAAAAAAGTTAAGGAGTTACTACTGTAAGCAACATTGATATAATCATCTTTAGAAAAAAGTAGTCCATGACTTTAAAATAATTGTTTATATTTAAAAAGGAAAAGTAAATAATTAAGTTATTTGTTATTTCATTTAGTTGTGAGACGGGGCCTCATGAAAACAATGATGATTCTTGTGTTGATGAAGATAACCTTGAACCTTCATTTACCTGTGTCTGCCTCTGGAGTACTGGTTGGTATATGCCATCATGTCTGGGTCTAGGTGAGTTTTTTGACAGAACACAGTTTTAACTCATGCTAAGAAAAAACTATCAATTGAGCTGTATACTCACTCTTTAAATGGGACTTCAAAGAATTGATTTTACAGTATATATAAGCACAGTATTCTGAGTTATTGCTTTATTTTTCATTGATAAATAACATAAAATTTGACTTTTAGTTTGTAGTTGGTAGTGGTTGATCTTCCATTATTTTTTTTTCTCTTTGGCATAGAGAGCAATAAATGTATCTTCACAAAGTAGTGATTATTCTTGCCTTGGATTAAAAATTTTTATTTTATTTATTTATTTATTGGTTTTTTGAGACAGGGTTTCTCTGTAGCTTTGGTGCCTGTCCCGGAACTAGCTCTTGTAGACCAGGCTGGCCTCGAACTCCCAGAGATCCACCTGCCTCTGCCTCCCGAGTGCTGGGATTAAAGGCATGCGCCACCGCCCGACCAAACAACATTTTCATTGATAAAATTTCTTACAATATACTTTGATTATGGTTATTCCTGCCACCAATTCCTTCCAGATCACTCAACAACCCTACCCATCCAACATTATACTCTATTTCTTTGTGTCTTTTTCAAACAAAAATCAAACAAATAAGTAAATAAATGAAGAATACTTACAAACTCCAACAAAAAAGAAACCAAAATGAATAATTAAAAGTTCAATATGAGAAAATATGCAAAGCAAAGTCAATTGAGATAAGCCATTTACAAAATAATCACTGAGTTTGTTTTGTGGCAGCCAACTACTCCTGAGCCTGTGGCCTACCCTGATTTGTGGTTAATATACTCAATGAAATTCCAGTGAAGAAAACTTATTGTTCTTTTGCTAGTGGGTCTTAATTAGAGATAATTGAAAGATTATTTCATCTTTCCTGTCTCATATGCTATACCACTTGTGACTTGAAGCTGTGTAAGCCTTCGGCATGCTAACATGGACTCTGAGAGCTCAAATATGTGTCAGTCCTGCTGTGACTAAAGACTCTGTTTCCTATGTGTTATCCATCACTTCTGGCTCTTACAATCTTTCTGCCTGTTTTTCTGCACTGACTCCTGAAGGAAGGCTTGATGAAGATATCCCATTGAAGACTGAGTTCTCAAAAGTCTCTCATTCTGTTCAAATTTCTCTGTTTGTTTCAACACACTGCAAAGAAAATTCTCTAAAGATGTCTAAGTAGCACAATGATATGTGGAAATAGTAGTATTTCTTTGGGACTCATTTTATTGCTATGCTCCATTAACCAAACATTAGTATTAGGTTTTTCTGTAGTTCCATATCTAATCTAATTTTTAATCACTTAAGTTGTATGAGTTTCATCTCTTCAAATGAGTCTTAAACTCGCTCAAAAACTATTTGGTTAATACAAAAACATGTGTGCCCGTGTATTTTGCAGGTAAATCACTGTTGTAGGTCACAGAGATTTTAGCTGAGTACTTAGTACCTTCCAGTATCACAAACACTATTCAGCAGTGGTGAGGTTTCTAGTTAGTCACCAGCTGGATGTCCCCATGTTTGATGACATGTATTAAGTGTTGTCTTCAGCAATAGAGCCTTTTTATTGATTCTTATTTTTTATTATTATTTATTTATTTATTTAAGATTTCTGTCTCCTCCCCATCACTGCCTCTCATTTCCCTCCCTCTCTCCCAATCAACTCCCCCTCTCTCATCAGCCCTAAGAGCAGTCAGGGTTCCCTGCCCTGTGGGAAGTGCAAGGACCTCCCACCTCCTTCCAGGTCTAGTAAGGTGAGCATCCAAACAGCCTAGGCTCCCACATAGCTAGTATGTGCAGTAGGATCAAAAACCCATTGCCATTGTTCTTGACTTCTCAGCAGCCCTCATTGTCCACTATGTTCAGCAAGTCCGGTTTTATCCCATGCTTTTTCAGACCCAGTCCAGCTGGCCTTGGTATGTTCCCGGTAGAACATCCCCATTCTCTCAGTGTATGGGTGCACCCCTCGCAGTCCTGAGTTCCTTGCTCGTGCTCTCTCTCCTTCTGCTCCTGATTTGGACCTTGGGGTTTCAGTCTGGTGCTCCAATATGGGACTCTGTCTCTGTCTTCTTTCATCGCCTGATGAAGACTAATATCCAGGAGGGTGACTATATGTTTTTCTTTGGGTTCACCTTCTTATTTAGCTTCTCTAGGATCATAATTATAGGCTCAATGTCCTTTACTTATGGCTAGAAACCAACTATGAGTGAGTACATCCCATGTTCCTCTTTTTGGGTCTGGTGTACCTCACTCAGGATAAAAAAAGAGCATCTTCAACAAATTGTGCTGGCAAAACTGGATGTCAATCTGTAGAAGAATGAAAATAGATACATATCTATCACCATGCACAAACCTCAAGTCCAAATGGATTAAAGACCTCAATATCAGTCTGAACACACTGAACCTGATAGAAGAGAAAGCGGGAAGTACTCTACAATACATGGGCACAGGAGGCCACTTCCTACGTATAACCCCAGTAGCACAGACATAAGGGCCTCATTGAATAAATGGGACCTCCTGAAACTGAGAAGCTTCTGTAAAGCAAAGGACACTGTCACTAAGCAACCCACTGACTGGGAGAAGATCTTCACCAACCCCACAACTGACAAAGGGCTGATCTCCAAAATATATAAAGAACTCAAGAAACTAGACTGTAAAAGGCTAATCAATCCAATTATAAAATAGGGCACTGAGCTGAACAGAGAATTATCAACAGAAGAAGTTCAAATGGCCAAAAAAAAAAAAAAAAAAAGACACTTAAGGTCATGCTCAACTTTCTTAGCGATCAGGGAAATGCAAATCAAGACAACTTTAAGATACAATCTTACACCTGTCAGAATGGCTAAAATCAAAAACACCAATGATAGCCTTTGCTGGAGAGGTTGTGGAGGAAGGGGTACACTCATCCATTGCTGGTGGGAGTGCAAACTTGTGCAACCACTTTGGAAAGCAGTGTGGCGGTTTCTCAGGAAATTCGGGATCAACCTACCCCTGGACCCAGCAATACCACTCTTGGGAATATACCCAAGAGATGCCCTATCATACAACAAAAGTATATGTTCAACTATGTTCATAGCAGCATTGTTTGTAATATCCAGAACCTGGAAACAACCTAGATGCCATTCAATGGAAGAATGAATGAAGAAAGTATGGAATATATACATATTAGAGTACTACTTAGCAGTAAAAAACAATGACTTCTTGAATTTTGCATGCAAATGGATGGAAATAGAAAACACTATCCTGAGCAATAGAGCCTTATTATCAGATTTTGAAGATTAAAAAATAGCCTTGTCAATAGTATGTGATGGTTGAAGGGTTCCATGAGGTCCCTTTGGCCTAAAACTTAATAATATTCTTTCATTCATGGAACTGGAGCTTGTTGTCAGAAAATGTCTAGTTGGGGTACTAATTATCTTCCCTACTATTTACTCACTCATTTAGTTTATTTTCATATATGGATATATTCTCAGAAGGTTCTAGAGTAGTAGGCTCCTAAACAACAGTTTTTAAAATGTAGTATCCATTCTGGTTTTAAAATTCTATAAAAATATGCATGCTGAGCATCAATATATGCAGGCCTCTTTTCTTGACACCATCACTAGGCCTAACTGTCCCCTATAATTTTCATAATTACTACTTTATTTCTATAATAGTTGCTGATGTCTACCACTATGCCATGGAATTATAATTCTATATATCTTCTTTAAATGAATATCTACTGTTGTGATATATTTGATCACACTGTGAATATGTGCCACAGCCTAGAGATCTTCTGACTGGTTGAACAAAGATTTGAACAATCAATAGCTAGACAGGAGAGTATGGGAAGCACTTATGAGAAGAGATAGGAGATCTAGGAAAAATCTGTGAAATAGAGATTTCACAAGCCAGATGTTAAGGAACTAGGATGTACGCTGTCTTGAGGAAAGGTAACGAGTCACATGGTAGCAGATAAATTAATATGCTTAAATTAAGCTGTAAGAGCATTTTGGGAACAAGCTTAAGCTAAGAATAAGCTTTCAAGCTTATTAAGAAATGTCCATGTCATTATTCAGGAACTGGTGGTCCAAAGAAAGTTTAACTATATTCTACTCAAGACTTTTATGTACTTTAAATTGTCTGAGAGAAATAGAGAGGGGCCATCCATAGACACGTAAGATATAATTGATATGACATGTATCTTCTTTCAGATGTAAAGCATGGGCATCTTTCCTATTTCCTTAACTGATTTTTTATTAGAATTCTTTCAATCTAGTTTATTTTCATTTTATTTTGCTTTTGGTCTTGGATTTCTTTTCTTTTCATCATTATAAAACATTATTACCATGGCCAATACCCAGGACACTTTTTCTAAGAGTCTTATAAGGTCAAATATGTAAGTGGTTGTCCAATTCAAATAAATGGTGTGGGAGAATTGTCTGTATTCTGTCAATCATGTTATAAATAAACGTTGATTGGTTAGACAGGAAATATAGGTGGAAAAACCAAACAGGAAGTAAAAATGATATAATGAGAACAGGAGTATTCTGGGAAGGAGGAAGTTGATTCCTCCCACTCCAGCCCAGACCACTGAACCAGGAGGATGTGATCTGCCCCACTGAAAAAAAGTACTGAGCCACATGGCTAACATAGATCAGAAAAATGGGTTAATCAAGATATGAGAGTCAGCCAGTGAGAGGGTAGAGCTATTGGGCCAATCAGCTTATAATTTATGGAGACCTATATGTGATTTTCTTTGGGGCTAAACAGTTGTGGGGTACCGGGTGGGACAGAAACCTCAACAAACAAGCCAGCCCTCCATGTTACAAATAAACACTGTACAAGTACAACAAGGATCAGTTTCATATTTTTGCATGCGGGTATTCTAGTTACCTGATACTGTTTACTAAAGACTATTTCAAACACCAACGAAGTATTAATCAGCAGTGGGAATAATGTCTCTCCCTAACATTTTGGCTGACTATTAGGAATATATTCCTCACAGTGGGTTGTCTTGTCCAGCCATAGTACAAGAAGAGGAGTACAGTCAAACCACAACTTGATATTCTACATTTTGATGATGCCCACTGAAAATTAACCCCTTTCTAAGCAGAAGCAGAGGATGTGGGAATTGGTTGGAGAATGGAAGGTATGGAATGAGGGGAAACTGTGGTTGGGATGAAAAATAAATGAACAAATTTAATAATTAAAAAATAAATAAGAGAGAAAGATTATAAAATGTGTAAATCTTGAAGTCTCCTTTTCCTATCAAGTACAATCAAGAGTATCATTCCAGAATTAGGATTCTTTATTTTATAAAGTCTGTGTGTCTCAGTATTTCTAAAGAAACATAAAAAACAAATCTTGAAAGATAGCAAACAGGAAGCAGAAAAATCATATACACAATCATCAATTACTATATAAGTCCATATGCTTTTATGTTTACTTCTTGTACACTGTAATTTTCTCCAATTATTAGAATAATGCAGCAATCTTTGAAATTTACTTAATGTAATATTTATATCTTCTTTTAAAACATATTTCTATATATAATTATAATCTTTCTGTTTTGAGAACCCTGTATATAATCATTTTAGAATAAAATGTAAGGACTCTAGGCGTTTAAATGTAGACAATTTTATTCAATACTCAAGGATATACAAATATGTATGCATATGTGTGTGTGTGTGTAGTGTGTGTATGTTTGTATAAATATTATCCTTGACAGTATTGAGTTTCCCTTTAGGATAATGAACATGTATGAACATCTTTCAATATCTCTCAATTATAACATTTTCATTTTATAGTAATACTACTTTATAACTATCTAAATATAAAATGTTCTTTATTATAAGTACTAGCTATTCATACACATGAAAGAGTAGCCCTTGGACATATGACTTCGCCAATTACTTTGGGATTTTTTTTAATATAACTGTTTCAGAATGTGAAGCCTGAACTTATTAAATCCACAAGGGCAAAATGTTAAATTTCTTGAAATTCTCCAATAATAAAGTAGAAGTTCAAACTCTAGCTCTTCTAACCATATTTGTTTTAACTTTTTATACCTCTTTAAAACTTTTTTTAATATTCAAAACGACTCCAGAGAAATTTAGTTTATAGCACAGCATTGGTGAACAATTTGGGTTTTTAATCAACAGCAATTCTGGAACATGAATCTCAATGGAAGCCAGCTATAGTCATTGTACCATATGAATATGACATTCCTTTTAAATAGACCATTGATTTAAATCCAACCACCCAGAGAAAAAAACAGAAAAATAGAAAAAATTTCTAAAGACAGAATAAATTTCTTACCACTCAGATTTGAACATATTTAAAGTATATTTTGTTTAAAATAATATTAAAATAAAATAATTTTGAAGTAACAAAGTAGCTAAAAAATAATACCCTAAAATTATAGTTTTTAGAAGTCATTCCAACTGCCATCCCTGCTCAGAAACACACCTACCTTCCCATGTAAGACAGCTCTTAGAGTAAATAATCCATTAATGATACATTCTGAACCTTCTCTGTATCAAATGATTTGTAATATTTATTAATATTTTCAAATATTGTTGTTGTAATGGCTATTCTTGGTTTCCAAAATGACTATATCCAGGATGAACTATAATCTAGAAATGGAGGTCACAATTGTGATTCCAATCTTGAAACAAGAAGACGAATGCCTTTAATCAAGACCTTGAGGTGAGAGGAGATGCCTTTAATTTGTACCTGGGTGCTTGAAGCACACCTTTAATCTGTGGCACACCTTCTAGAAACACAAAAAGGACAATGGAAGAATGAAGGGTTCCTTCTTTGCCTGTTTGCTCCTGCCTTGTCAGCATATCCATTCCTTCACTGTCAGTGCAGCCTAACTCTTCAGGATTCCAGCATACCCAGCAGATGAGCTGGAACTCTCAGCCTCATGGGACTGAGCAGCTACTAGATTCTTGGACTTCCCATTCACAAGTATCCATTGTTAGTGTGCAACCTGCAAGTCATTCCAATAAATTCATATACATATTTTGTTAGAAAATATACATATTAAAATATATACGAATAGATGATAGATAGATATACATTCTATAATGTCTGTGACTCTAGAGAACCCTGTCATATACAGATGTGAAGCTAAATTAATATTAGTGAGTCATAAATCTGTAATTGCATGTATTTTCCAATTTTTTAAATTGTTACATGGGATTTTAGCTTCCATTTTAAATAACATTGGTTCTATCTCTTGCTGTATCAATGTCTTCTTTGATAAAGCTTTTTTGATCTCTTATGGTTTTAAAATGGTTGACAAGAGACTTGGCTCTAGAGCAGTTCCCAGGTGTCCAAGGAGATGTCCCCAGCTAGGTCCGTGGGCAGCAGAGGAGAGGGTGCCTGAACTGGCCTTATTCCATAGCTACACTGATGAATATCTTGCATATCACTATAGAACCGTCATCCAACAATGGATGGAGATAGAGACAGAGACCCACATTAGAGCGCTGAACTGAGCTCCCAAGGTCCAGATGAAAAGCAGAAGGAGGGAGAAAGTGAGAAAGGAAGTCAGGACCACAAGGGCTGCATCCACCCACGGAGATGGTGGGACTGATCTAATGGGAGCTCGCCAAGGCCAGCTGGATTGGGACTAAACGAGCATGTGATCAGACCGGACTCTCTGAATGTGGCTGAAAATGAGGGCTGACTGAGAAGCCAATGATATGGCACTGGGCTTTGATTATACTGCATGTATTGGCTTTTGGGGAGCCTAGTCCTTCCTAGACCTAGATGGAGCGGGGAAGGCTTTGAACTTCCCACAGGGCAGAGAACCCTGACTTCTCTTAGGACTGGAGAGGGAAGAGGACGGGAGAGAGGGAGGGAAAGGGGAGGAGGGGAGGATGTGGAAATTCATAATATATAAATAAATTTTAAAAAATCCCCCTCAAAGGCCCTGTTCTTTTTGCTGCTTGTAATAGGCTGAATGCACTGTATGTACAGGACATGAAGATAACTATCTGGAGGACAATACCTCAATGTGGCATAGTCAGAGGCGTTGAGGAAAGATATGTTTTCTCTTCTTTGATTATTGCTGTTACAGATCTTGATGTTGCTTGTAATAGCCAAACAACTCAAATGCTCCATTTCTTTAGTATGTATGAGTCTCCCAGTTCCTCAGCCCCCTACCAGTATCATTCTTTCACCATAGGATTTAAAATTTTACTTGATATTCAGCACCTGGGAACAGCAGTGTGTGTAGCATACCATACTTACCTATTTCCTCACGTTCAAGTCAAATTTTCATGCTCTTGACATGTGAATAATCACTATAAGAGCAAAAATAATATTTTCTTTAAGTTGAAATGCTCTGAATTCTTATGCAATCTTATTATTTCTTTTTTGTTCTTTCTATTTTGTCTTTGTTTTTCAAGACAGGGTTTCTCTGCTGAATAGCTTCTGGAAGTCCTGGAATAGTCCTGGAACAAGCTCTTGCAGACCAGGCTGGCCTTGAACTCACAGAGATCCACCTACCTCTGCCTCCTGAGTGCTGGGATTAAAGGCAAGAGCTACCACAACCCAGTCTACTTTATTATTCCAAGATCAAGGCAATATGTCACATAATAGATGTCAACTCTGTTTTGTGCTTACAGTGTTGTCTCTATCTGTCCCAGACCATCTTGTTCCTTCAATACTCAGTAGGTTTCAACTGAAAATCTACTGAATCAATATTTTTCTGATATTTTTGTCAGAATTTGATTAACTGTCTTTAACACCTTAAAGACTGTTTGCTTTCGTGCCTTTCTACCTCTTCTGAGTCAGTTTTTCTATTTCTCTAACATTTTTTAAGCAAATGGTTTGTTTCATCTAAACTTTCTAACAAACTGGGGAAGCTGGTAAAAGCACTTCTTACATTTAACGTCTGGGATTTAGCTCAATGGTAAAACACTTTAAGACTCTTTCTGGACTTATTCTTTACTCATGCAACTGTAATGAGAAATTGGAAACAAATCAGCTCTAAAGTGGAGAGAACACAATGACTGATGCATTTTAACTACGTTTTAACTCTTCAGTCACATAATGTCTTTATGATGTTTGTCAATAGATTATTTTAAAGTAAATCTTAGGCAACTTGCCACTTTTCATATACAATTTGGTTTACAGAATTAACTTTTTTATTTTGATCTCCCATGAATAATACTATGTTCTAGACAATGCAGTCTAAATCTGATATATCCTTACTGTCCGAAATATTATTTTTAGTCAAAGCCTTGCTGTGAAAATAAAGCTAGTTTTGATTTCAGAGATACCCTCCTGTCTCTCCTGAGTCCTGCATTTAAGGGTATATACCACCATGCTTCATTCAAATCAGGATGCAAAATGGTCACTCTCTGCCTATTGATTTCTTATATTGGGAAATGCACTTGTAATTTTGCAGTATGTATTATCAATAATAAAATTCATTAATAATCAAGTCACTATTTTTATATAGCCATATTGTTTGATTACTGTGTTGTTTAGAAAATTACATGACTTCATGGTCATACCTATAGAAAGTTTATTTTCCATTGCCAGCAGCTTCATAAAAGGATATCTTTAATGCCATATTCTGTCAAGGACTCTACGTACTTCTTCGTTCAAGTGACAAAAATTTCACAAACTCCAAAGCAGTCAAGTCTATTCTTCTATATTTTAACTCATTAGAATGTTTATTCAGACACGTGCTCTTGCCTCCACAGTGGACAAAGGCGGGGCAATCAGCGATGTCCAGGCTGCCAACTTCCTATTCAGCTGTGATGTCTCGCATCCGGATACGCTGAGACTATACCACAGCACCGAGTACATAGAAGATAATGCTACAGTTTGTCATGCCTACTATCTCTCTGCGGTAGCTAATACTGAAAGGAAAAACTCAGTGGCCTTGGGCCATTTTGTTCTTCCTCCTGCGTGTCTGCAAAAAGAAATACGAAGAAAAATTTGTAGTTTTATTTGGGAACAAGATGAAAATTTTCCAGTACAAAAGTGCGGAGAGTCATCTTATAAGCACTCCAGTTGTAGAAAAGCAGATGTACTTCCCTTTTCGGAATTATCCCGTGAACAACATGGTAACAGGTTATATATCAATTGATGCCTTGGAGAAATTCCGTGGAGAATTACATGACTTCATTCCAGGAACCTCGGGATATTTGGCATATCATGTTCAAAATGAAATTAATATGTCTTCTATAAAAAACAAATTAAGAAGGAAACTAAGTTAAATTTTACTTACATTTATTTTTTATAAGACATTATGACATGCTTATCATTTAAATGAGAATGGAAAAAGAATTATTTTCTTTCTCAACATGTGTCCTGATAAAACTCAGAATCATTTTGGTTCTCCCTTTTGACATAGTCACAAATTGCAAGTGCACAATTATTATGGAATTTTTGTCATCCATACATATACTTAGAAGATCTCTGTCAAATGAGCTTTTGATTTTGACATTAGTATTGCATCGTATTTTTTTCTAGGTTCAGTACTGAAATGCCAACCTTTATGATTCTGGTCATTATTTTGACTTAAAAAGTTAGGATGCTCTACTTGAACTGTAAACTTTTGTTTCTGAACATAGTGAGTCAGGTGCCTCATAGTCCCCATAGTAGAACATGAGCCTAATACTGTGCCTTATAAGGAAATGAAAACTTGAGAGGATATCCTGCCGGAGTGACTAAATGAGGCCCAGCTCAAGCTGGAATGTGACTTTCCTGATTTTCTGGACTCGTATTTATACTGTTTTCTTAGATGATTATGCTGGAACCTCTGTGTTAATATTCTATACCCTTTTTGAGACAAGGTCTCATTGTGTTACCCAGGCTGGCCTCTAACTTCTGGGCCTCAGTAATGCTCCTGCCTCGGCATTATAAATAAGCTGAAACTGTAGGTGTGTGCCACTGGACTTTGCTTTTCTGCCTTTTAAATGAACCTAGAGATGTGGCAATCTCAAGAAGGCAGTTTTGCTAACCTGTAATCCCAGGTGCTTGGATGGCTGGAACAGGAGGAGAGAAAGCTCAAACCAGCCTGAGCAACTTAGGAAGACCCTGTCTCAAAATAAAATGTTAGGAAAGGCCAGTTACAAAGCTTGGTGGTACAGCACTTGCCATGCTTGTACAAGGTCCTGGGTTCAGTTCCAGTACCACATGAACACAGAAACACTTCTTACACAGAGTTTGGTGGCTTATTACTTTATGAAGACATAAATGGGATTATTTTTGAAGATATCTTGTTAAACCTGTTTGTCCTTCTGGAACATATAGCAGCCATAGAATTATCTAAAGAAAATGTATCCTTTTTCTTTTTCTTTTTCTTTTTGTGTGTATTATTTGGATGTGTGTGAGCCTTAGTTCTACCCTTTCTTTACAACTCAAATTTAATAGCATAAAATTCTAACTCAGCCTCAAAAAAAATATTTATTCATTTGTTCTCCTTCTGTTATGAAACAATTCAATGCAAGATGAACTTTTAGAACTGAAAATATGTGGAATAAAAACTATTGGTTTTACATAAAATATTAAGTTCATTATATTATTAATAGATCTTAGCTTCACTACTATGAAGTTATATATAGAAACCAGAATTGAAGCGTAGAAAAGTTCCAGAGATCATTTTATTCCTATCCTCCCATTCACTTACTAGCCCAAGATATTTCCTGAAATTGAGGATATAAAATTGGTACCTCGATTTAAAATATCATAGATTTACTTGGGTCAATTATTTGTGTTTTTATTTATGTATTTTAATGTAGTTCTAATAAGATAGAATTTACATTATCTCCCCCTACCACTTCTTCCTTCCCCTCCTCCCCACTCCATTCCCCCTCCCTCTCGAGACAATTATTCTTCCCCCTCTATTGTGTTCTGGTTTAACAGAAGCAGGTGCTGTGAAGCAGATGTATCTGTTGGGCCTGGGCTCTTCAAAATCTGCAAATGTATGCTTTGTGTCTAGTTGTGATTTTTGGATCATGTCCATTTGCTGTGGATAGTGTCTTTGATGGGGGTAGTAGATACACATATTGTGGGTATAAGAATAATATTCAGAATGCAGTAATAATATATGCTGATCTGAAACAGTGATGAGTGTAGTCCCCCCAGCCTCAGGCCCATGACCTCATATCATAACACAAGTGGTTCCCATTTTAATATAGATTATCAAAGTAGTCCTTGATTGCCCTTGAGGATTGAGTTGCTACTCTATTGTTGAAGACACTACACAATTAAAACACATGGCACAGATAATTAAAACTCGATCTGACCTGGAAGCCTCTTTTTTGTAGTCTATTATCCATGGTTCCATAAACATACATGCCAATGGCCAAAGGAGGGGTGCAATTAAACAGTTTGCCCAGGAACAACACCTATGAAGCACAATGACCATAATTGTAAGGTAACCATAAAGAGGAAGAAGTGTCACTCACATGTTCATTGGCAACCAACAGCTGTCTAATTGTACTTAATGCCCACTCAACAAGAGAGAAATAATGCCTCGTACTGGAAACCTAGCCAGATGATTTATGTTTTATATTCTTTGCACCACATTATCATATATCTGCACTGCCTTAAAATACATCAGATGGTGCTTAAGAAACAGTTTAGTAGCTAAGAATTCCTCCAACTGCTCAAAACAAAGGTGTACTTTTATTTTAATTGAGACTAATTATATTAATATTATGGGTGACATATTTAAGATTGTAACACAAATTTATATTGAGCCAATGACACCCAGATCATCTCTTATTTTGCATTCCATAGTAATATTATTCTCCTGTTATATTTATATGGGTGAATCGTATTTTAAATACTTTTGCTAAATGTATGAGATTTATGATTAATTTTATATATTTTTATATTTAAATGCACTTCCTTTTAATAAAATTTTAACTGTCTATCCCACATAACGTGCAAAACCAGCCTCTTCCAATGACTGTATTTCCTTGCATGTTGTATTTGCAATGGCCAGGTGTCCACACCAAAACAAGAGGAACTAGAATAAATCTTCAAGTACCTAACAAGAAAATAAACAAAAGAAAGGAAAGCAACAGAAATTCTAGGAGGCATTCTTCTGAATGGAAGAAAAAAAGAACGTAAATGAATTTCTACTAAATTGTCCACATACAGCATCGTTAAGGGAGAGTGGCACTTGACCCTGAGAAGGAAAGTACAATGTAGGTCACCCTGTGGTACCCAAGACACACAATAATACGTACTTCCACCATTCGCTCTATGCCACTGCAGTTCTCTGTGTCCGAGCATTAAGTTAAAAATAATGACAGACACACAAAGAAACAATGGCATGGTAAGTCGTAGCTTATAGAGCAGCATTGGATGCCATGTTACCTTCTGTTCACATATTCATTTCATACATCAAAGAACATTGATTAAACTGAGAAAATAGTTTGATTTTTAAAAACTATCTACTAACCTGCAAATAAATATCATCAAAAATTATACGTACTACTTTAGAAGTAATTATGTCTTATTTTTTTTTCATTTTGGTAATAAGTTTGCTTTAGAACTTTAATTATATGAGATTGATAAACACTTTTATATTTTTAAATTATCTTTCAGTAGTTGGAATACTTTTAACTTTATTTTAGTAAGATTCAATGTTGTTTTATAAAAATATAATTTGCTATCTATCTGTTTATTTAATCATGCATGTGTGTTTGTATGGGTGTCTTCACATGAGTGCCAATGAATGGCAGAAGATTGTGGAATCAATTGATACGGAATTTCAAGAGATTTCTGGGTACTAAACTCAATTTTTCTGTAAGAATGACAATATCTCAGTTGTTAAGATAACTCATTCATATTTCAGTTGTTAAGATAACTCATTCATATCTCAGTTGTTAAGATAACTCATTCATATCTCAGTTGTTAAGAGCTACATTTTTAAAATTTAAGGTCTAGACCTTCTAGTTTTTAAAATTAAAAGATTAGGATAATTAAAAACTTATTTCTTTCTCCTGTTGCATCATATTTTGTCACTAAAATACATATAAAAACCCTGTTCCTTAGGGTGCTTCATTGTATAGTTTTCACCAGTGAATTTTATAATAAAGCAATTCTTTCTTACAGGTTGCTTATATTTTGTTTCATTAGTCAAGCAAAAAAAAAAAGCATTTCCAGGAATGTATAAAAGTGAAATGCAGACTTTAGTATAGAAAAGAATAATGATGAATATCCTTTCACAGAATCTTTCAACAAATATTTCAGGGATTACAATATCCACAATTTATCTACTTCTCAAGATCAGGCAGGCCCACTATCTGTTCTTCATAATTTTATCTATTTTTAAACTTTAAATTATCTATCTAGCAATATATTAATTTAAATATATAATTACATATATTATGTATTACATTATACATTTAGTATGTCATGATATATAATAATTGATATATATAATTTATGTATATAATTATATATTTATGTGTATAAAAATTTGCTTCATAATAGCACATGATCATAGCAATAGATTTATGCAGGAGTTAAGGGGAGACTGATACATTAATATATGTAGAGTCATTGTGAGATGATTCTCACAGAGCCTTGTATACAATGCTAAAATAGTTTTCTATTTCATGGCCATTCTATGGAAGCAATTGAATTGCAAATATTTTTTTTAAAAAATCATAGTATAAATCAGGAGGAACAAACTATTATATTGTTTCATTGTTAGTATTTCAATCAAAATTTAAACTTCTTAGTATTTATTCTATTATAATCATTGCACAGTTATACATATATCTCACTGTGACTATGTTTATGATATTCCTCCTGACACTGCCTGGAATGCCATGACCCAGAAGCTGGGCAGCCTAGAGACTCGCAAAAAAAAAAAGTCAATGAAATGATTCCTAATAATATTCTACTATCCTCATAGATTGTGACCTAGTCCAACTGCCTTTAGAGAGGCTTTACTCAGGAACTGATGGAAATAGATACAGAGACTCACAGACTGTCTGGAGTGGGGGGGCAATGATTGTGAGAGCCAGAAGGGTCCAAATGCCACAAGAAAACCATAAGCCACAGAATAAATTATCCTGGGCTCATAGGGGCTCACAGAGACTGAACTACTAACCAGAGAACATTTATGGGATTGACCTAGGCCCTCTGCACATATGTTACAGTTGTGTAGTTTGGTCGTCTTGTGGGACTTCTAATAGTGAGAGCAGGGGCTGTCTCTGACTCTGTTACCTGCAATTTGGGACCCTTTTCTCTTGTCCAACTTCAATATGGAAGGAGGTGCCTAAACTTACTACAACCTAATATGCAATGGCTAGTTGATATCCAAGACAGGCCTGTCTTTTGCTGAAGAGAAAGGAGGAGGGAAGGTTTTAGGGAGGTACTGAGAGGAGAGGAGCAAGGGAAAAGAAACTGTGATGACCTGACCGATACCAATAAATGAAAAAGAATCAATATTCTAAACTAAGAAATAAATGATATAGTAACTTCTTTAAAAATAAACATATTAGCAAATGTTAATATCATCTGTACTTTAGCAGAAAAAAATTGAGTATTTTTCAAGTACTAAATTTAAATACATTGCATGCAAGTTCCTCCTTATACTCTTATTTTATAGGTACATGGAGTTTAAATTTTGAGCTATGTTGAAAGACTGGCAAAACTGAATTTGTACTAGTACTGTCAGACATGAACATCATCTTCAATAAAGGAAAATATCCCAGAAGATTAAAGATTTAATATAAACTCAGTTGATTAATTTTATTATTTTATTTCTATTAACTAGAACCTACTGAGGCTCTAGATGAGTTAATTAACAGTGTGCCTAGAGAGCAATGGTTTGCCTAATTGTTTGAAATAAGCTTTAGGACATGTTATTTTAATTGTCACCTTTTTCCTGTTATAATTGATTTATGTTAGAATATGGTTGTCATTTATATATCAATTAATGATCATTAGATAATTTTACAATGTCATAAAATACAATGTAAATCTAAGTAGAGGGAAAAATAAGTTCTTCATTCATGACTGTGTCTAACTCTGGCTTTGTTTCATCATTTATATTATTTTTATGTGGCCTTTCTCTTTAGCAACAAGCTGTCACCATATATCTATTAATCTTCCATCCTCCTTCCTACTTTCTACATTCCCATTCTCTCTGACCTTATATGACTATAATTTTAAGTTATTAAGTTAGTTTAAGACATTATGCACTTTATACTTCTAAATCACTATAATGTTGTTTTGATGGTAGATGGTAAATCTGTTTGGAAATCAGATTTTGGTGGTTCAGTAAAGTTGAACATGTCTATAAACATAAATGAGGTACCCTAACAGTTGTTTCCTCCATTGTGTAGAAGCTTAAGTTCATGTAACAACATTTGTCAAAACACAGGGTTATTACTGTGCTTGTATAATTATTTGGAGTCACTTCCTATCCCCATATCTAAAAATATTATGTGCATATTTTTTTTCTCTAGCAATTTCAAACTTTCAGACCTTGGAATATTGTTTAAATAAGCCAGGAAAAAAAATTATAATCAATCCATAAATTGAACTATATGATGTTAACCAGTGAGTTTTCATGTGAGGTAGGATGAAATTTATCTTCTACTAAGAACTGATATTATATGGGAAATTTTTGATTTAAATCAGTACTACCAAAATTTGTATCCAAAATGTTCTTCAAAGGCGGTTGTGTTCTGGAGAAGTGAGGTCAGTTTTAGAAGGGGAGATCCATCACAGAATACTAGGTAATTAGCAGTCAGGAAAGGAATATTGGAACTCTGGCCCCTTCTTTTTACTCTCTTTACTTCTGATAACCGTGAGCTCCGCAACTGCCACCCTTTGACCATGTGCTTCATCTGAGAAAGCTACCATAATCCCAACAAAAGGGCAAAGCAACTATTAATAGAAACTACAAGTGAATATAAAGTGTTTCTCTTTTAGTTGATCAGTCTTGGTTATCATGCCATAAAAGTAGAAAACTAGCACAGCTACTTTTATACTCACTATTCAAATAAAATGATCCAATGATATTATTGATACCCTTTTATCCTCTGTTGCTACTTGTGCTAAAGTATTTAGATCAACCCTACCCTCCACTTGAACATTGATGTCTGGATCAACGCAAACAACCAATGTTTTCTTCAAACTGAAAGTAAATGTACATTTCTTATATGAATTAAGTATTGAATCTTTGGTCACTGTTTATAGAAATCACTTCTTACTCATCTGAGCCTCTGTTGACAAAGACACTAACTAAGTGAATGACATGTATATGGCAAAATGCAGCCAATAGACCTGAATGCAAGTACAGCAAATCTTTACATAACACCAGTACAATTCCAGAATCTTTTAAGTGACCTTATAAGCAATCTTTTTGGGGAGACTTCAGCCATGCTCCTAGCAGTGGCGGGTTCAGACTTTCCAGAGTGGAAGGGTGAGGATTAGAATTATTTGGCAAAAGGAGCATAGATATAGGAGATTAATAAAATGGAGATGTAGGATAGTATCGGGAGGGAGTTCTAGTAAATACTGAAAATCACCCGCATTAAATTTCCATTTGCTTAAATATCTCAACCTCAAAATCTAGGAATAAAATAAAAATGGCATTGACATGATACAGGGAAATGGAACGACAAGTCTGAGGATTACGAGCTATATTCTTAGTTGAATATCTGTTGCCAGAACAAGACAACTAAAGCTCACACACTAGACCAAAACACTCTGTTGGCAAACCACTCCCTGTGTGGAATCAACAGTTATCTCCATAAGAGAGTAGAAACCTAGTTGTATCTATAGACTTTTGTTTCAAGTACAAACAGATCTACTTCTTAATACCTGAAATACAGGGTCTAGATATTAGCCACACCTGTTGACAATGACCTTGAGAGAGCAGAACTCTCTGCTCTAAAGCCAGGTGGAATAGAGCCTTGACCTTTGTTTGAGGTAGAAGCAGATCTGCTTCTTAATACCTGAAATAGCAGGTCTGAATATTACATCTGTTGACAATAACCTTGAAGGAACAGAAGTCATTCCAACTCCCTGACCTTTATTCAAGATAGAATGGACCCATACCTGTGGGACCTGTTACCTCTAAGCTTTTAAACTAATAGCACATGATATTTCTTTTTCATACAGGAGTTATTCCAGAAAGCCACGGTGAATTAGTGAGCTACATCACAGAACACTCTCAGGCTTCCCCATATTGCTTGGCCAAGAAAAGCTTTACATTGTCTCAAGTGTGTGTGTGTGTGTGTAGGTATATAGACATTATGTGATAAATATTAGATTCAGAGTTTGAAGAAAGTTTTCTTACTGAAGTATTGTATAAATCCACAAATTAATTAAAGAGACAATTTTATAAAAGACAAATATATTCTACCTTCAGTATGAAACTATGGCATTTTCCTAAGTTGTTGAACTTTAGTGTGTACTTATTATTTTCTGCTCACCTTTATAACTTGAGAAAATACTGTTAATTTATAAACAAATCCAGTTTTTATTTTAGAAAATATCATAAATATTCTTTTAGATTTTGTTTCTATTTGTCCAATAAAAAGACATATATTTAAAAATGCTAAAATATTATGAACTATAAATACAAATAAGGAAAATTCTAACTATTACAAATACTGTCTCACACTCAGAGCCTGGACTGAGGCTTGCTGTTTGCCAAGACACTGCTACAGAGGAGGTTGGGGGTCACTGAGATCCATGTCCAAGTCCTGAAGAACATCCCTGCTTTAGGCTGCTACCTGGATAAAAGCTGCTTTAAGAAGACTGAGTTTTTGGACAAAGACCGGAGACCTTGTTTCTTTTGAATCAATAAATTTCTTGGGTTGTTATTTATTAGTTGCTAAATTATTTTCTTTAATGTAAAATCCAGTGATCTGCATTTTATTTGTCTTTCATTCTCTTTTCATTTTTTTTTTAGATTTTTTTTTTTCTTGTAGTGCTGGAAACTGAACCCATGTTCCAGTAAATGGCGGGTGATTTAAAGGTACATCATCCACGTCCAGCTGCACTTTCCGCAAATAACTTTTAATTCCAGGGACAGGATTCTTCAAGCTGTATTTCTTCTCTCTGTCTAATGTCATGTAAAGTTATGCTAATAGCAACAGAAAGAGACTAAAAAGCCCAAGGAGAAGCAAAAATTCATTCCACTCAGTCTATTTGTTGCTTTGTGTGGCTTCCCAAAGGGAAACTGGGCCATAAGACTTAGATTTTCACTTTTGTTTATTTTGGTACCTTTTAGACCAGCAAACTATACCCTTTTGTGTTTCTGAGCATCTTTTCTCGCTCATATTTGCATGCACCAGATGCACAAAACTAATCTCCATGAGTAAGGTCAGTAATATACCACAAAAATTGAACATATTTCTCTGATAGAACGTTTGATTCTTGATACATTCCACCAATTTTTAATACTATGTTATAGAGAAGTACACAGACTAGATAACTAGATTATTCATAACACAGATTGTTTGGGGTATATTAACTAAATGTCTTAGAGAAGCTAGGGAAGATTGTAGAAATATGGTAAAAACATAATATATAAACATATATATACATACATATAATTATATATAGGATAACTTTTAAAAAGACTAGAAAAACACTTTTAAATTATAAAAATATTTCAAAAATTTCTCATAACGCTAAAGTTGATGAACTCTAAGAACAAATCCATATAGATTCTGATAAGTGAGATCCTGCTTGGTTCACAGAGAGACATCTTTCAAGATGACTTCACAGGGTAATGTGTCAGAAGTAATAAATAGCTTCCTTAGCAATCATTTGTAATGGCACATAATTTTCAGGTACCTATTATTCTGGCAAAGTCATTGTCTCCTAATACCATCAACTTAAAGGTTAATGTTTCAACACATAGATTTTAGGGACTCAGAGTTATTTATATTGCTTACAATTATGTGAATTATGAAACATTTCTGTTTTTATAAATGTCTATTTAATAGTTATTTAGCTGTAGTTTATAACATTTATATTCTCTATTGTATGTTATGAAGACCATGAGTTAGTGTTTTTAATTTGTAAATGCTCCATTGTGTATATCTTATACTCAGAAATTATAAACTTTTGTACAATCTCTTTCAGAAACTATTGTGATATAAAATAAGCAAAATTACCAAAGTTTAAAATTATGAACAAAGAAAATTCCTCTAAAGATAATTTCCCAACTTATAAAAGATTATGTTTACAGATGACCTAAATTATTGAGAATGTGACAAGAATAAATTAAGTATCTGAGTTAAGTATTAATCCATACATTCTGGAAATTAGAATAGTATGTACTACCAGTGCAAAGTGACATGAAATGTTATAATTTTTGTAATTAGATTGAAATTTTATACAGCTTTTCAATTATGATGAAAATCTATCTAATGATTTATAAAATTTCTTATTTTCCAAAATAAAAATAAGGAAATATGCACATAAAGTTCTTGAGGAAATCCAAGATATCAATGTAGATTGCTAGGAAAGAAAAAATTAAAGTATTTGCTCATACAGGTGAAAAACAAATGCAAAAACAAGATTCAAATAAAAATGCAGAGAAAACAATTACTTATCTTACATAACTCTATGTAGCCTGGATACCATGAAAATGATAATTTATCAGTAAAGGTACTATCATGATATATAAATCAGAGAAATTAAACAAATGAGTTAAAAGTAATGGTTTGAGGTAAAAATTAAATTCCACATCAAGACAAAGGTCATAAACTGGCTAGAAGACTACAATAACAATTATTTTCCCAGTACATTGGCATTACATTCACAAAGAGATAAATTGCTGATCAGGAATTATAGTTGCTCAATGGTTTTAGACTTTCTACACAATATCTTTTGAGGATATGTGGATATTGCAAAAAAAAAAAAGATGAGCTTTTATACACAAATATAATTGAGTACAGGGCATCAAGAACCAGCAAGTCTAGAAATATTAAAACAACAAACAAACAAGCACAACAAGAAGAGACGTAAGTTTATATTTAAAAGAAAAAAAGAACATAACATCAAAAGCTTTCAAGGAGAACTAGGCAGCAGTTCCCTGATTAATGGGGTGTGTAATG
This sequence comes from Microtus pennsylvanicus, assembly GCF_037038515.1. Classification (NCBI taxonomy): domain Eukaryota; kingdom Metazoa; phylum Chordata; class Mammalia; order Rodentia; family Cricetidae; genus Microtus; species Microtus pennsylvanicus. The sequence continues at coordinate 18,998,453 of NC_134579.1, forward strand.
AAAGAGGTGCTTGGACGCGACCTTTGTCTATGCAGTTACTCCTTATAACATGAACAGAAATCATTTAGATGTCCAGTGTAAGTGTATCCAGGGCAAAGTGCCTCCAGAAGAGAGAGTATCATTCAGAAGATATCTAAACTGTTGTTCTTTCTTTTTGTGGAACCCAAAGAGCATTTTTATTTATTTATTTATTTATTAAAGATTTTTGTCTCTTCCCTGCCACCGCCTCCCATTTCCCTCCTCCTCCCTCGTCAGCACAAAGAGCAATCAAAGTTCCCTGCCCTGTGGGAAGTCCAAGGACCACCCACCTCCATCCAGGTCTAGTAAGGTGAGCATCCAAACTGCCTAGGCTCCCACAAAGCCAGTACGTGCAGTAGGATAAAAAACCCATTGCCATTGTACTTGAGTTCTCAGTAGTCCTCATTGTCTGCTATGTTCAGTGAGTCTGGTTTTATCCCAAGCTTTTTCAGACCCAGGCCAGCGGTTTCTCAGGAAATTCGGGATCAACCTCCCCTGGACCCAGCAATACCACTCTTGGGAATATACCTAAGAGATGCCCTATCATACAACAAAAGTATGAACAAAAGTATGAACAACTATGTTCATAGCAGAATTCTTTGTAATATCCAGAACCTGGAAACAACCTAGATGTCCTTCAATGGAAGAATGGATGAAGAAAGTATGGAATATATACATATTAGAGTACTACTCAGCAGTAAAAAGCAAGGACTTCTTGAATTTTGCATGCAAATGGACGGAAATAGAAAACACTATCCTGAGTGAAGTAAGCCAGACCCAAAAAGAGGAACATGGGATGTACTCACTCATAGTTGGTTTCTAGCCATAAATAAAGGACATTGAGCCTATAATTAGTGATCCTAGAGAAGCTAAATAAGAAGGAGAACCCAAAGAAAACCATATAGGCATCCTCCTGAATATTAACCTTCATCAGGCGATGAAAGGAGACAGAGACAGAGACCCACATTGGAGCACCGGACAGAAATCTCAAGGTCCAAATCAGGAGCAGAAGGAGAGAGAGCACGAGCAAGGAACTCAGGACCGCAAGGGGTGCACCCACACACTGAGCCAAAGATCATTTTTTTGTAAATATAATCACAAATTGTACTAAAAATGTGTCATATTTGAATTTAAGAAATTAAGTCAATTTTATATGTATAAAGATATATTTATGGCAAAGAGGGGATTATGGGATGGAAACTTTTCTTTTTATTGTTGATTTGCTTTCTTTTAGGTCGGAAACACAATCAAGTTTTTGAAGATAAAGGGTATATGGTCAGATAAATCATAATGTAAGCAGAACTCGGCTATAAAAATTCAGACAGTGAATTTCCAACATGAAGGCAATGGTGAGATTTTTTTTTTTAGGTACACAAATAATATCTTTCAATTTCTCTGTCTGTCAATCTGTGTGTGTGTGTGTATGCATATGTGCATGCATGTGTGTGTTTATACAAGTAATGCAGAAATGGGGAGACTGAGTCTTATTTCACCTTGAAGCAAGATCTCTTGTTCACTGATGCATATTACCAGGCTAGCTGATGTGGAAGGATGCTTAACAGAAATTCCACACTAGCTCAAAATTGAGAAATAGATAGTTGTTTATTTAAGAGTAGACTCAGAAATCAGAATCCTCTGCTTGAACGGAGATCAGAAACTAATCCCACAGCCAGAAAAGAGACTGGACACATGCTCTACACTGGCAAATAAAATATAACAGGTCATGCCCCAGTGGGCGGGTAATAACTGGCTGTAAGACTTCCTTTAACATCTCCCTACCAAATGTGGAATGCAAACTATAAGTTACAACAGCTTGATTAATTTCTCTTACATCATTCATTCCTATAGGTATCCATCTATCTTCTTTGGATATTTTTGGACCTTTAGAACTTGATGCTTTGTCAAAGTAGATTACAGTGTAGGAAGCTAAAACCCTTGGTATGTCATCTCTGACAGCTACTGGCGATGTTGTATCCTGTCCTTATGCCTACTTTCCCTGTTCATTAGCTCCAATAATTTCCTGAATTATTTCAAATCTTTTTATTACTGTCTTTTGTAAAGTCTGAATCTCCTGGCCTGTATATATTTCTAGTGATTTTATTGAGACACCTCACCTGGTCCTCATTCTGTACATGTGATTCCAAGCTCCGAAGTTTCCCCTTTAAAGATAATATCTCATCCTTGGACATTACTTGAATAGCGTGCAGATGGCCATCCTGGAGAGATACTCTATCTCCTTACTTATCATAACGTTTTAACAAATTTTGGTTGTCAAATTCAATAGTATGAATTCTTTCAGATAACTTCTTCGTACCCTTAGATATGGATTCAATTTTGTCTGTCAAATTAATTTTATCCTTTTTCATAGTATTAATTTTTTTCAGGTAACTTTTGATTTTAATAGTATTAATCCTGTCAACTAGATGTTCATTATTAATCTGTAAAGACTGTATCATTCTAAAAGTTCCATATTCTTCCTTAATGATAGAATATGAAGGAAAAAACTGAGTCCCAATACCCAATAAATTGAAGTGTCACCATAACCATATAAGCCTCGCATAATACAAAACATAAAATTAGCAAAATGTTACTAAAAGTTTCAATATTAATGTAGTTCGCTGTGCTGATTTATTAATTACCTGTTATGTGGTCTTTATTGTCCAGCAGATGTCGTGGTTGCAGAATTGCGAATAGAAGCAATGCAACCGGTGGTGACAGGAATGTTCCAGGGCCGCTTTAGTTTCTGGGATGCTTTAGTTTCCGAGCCTCTTTAGTTTTCTGCCTTGGTACTGGTTAAATACTGAGAAATATGCTTTGCTTGATAAATTAAAAGCAATAAAATAAATTCCATACATGGAGCAAGAAACTCATAACTGGCCGGGCGATGGTGGTGCACGCCTTTAATCCCAGCACTCGGGAGGCAGAGGCAGGTGGATCTCTGTGAGTTCGAGACCAGCCTGGTCTACAGAGCTAGTTCCAGGACAGGCTCCAAAGCCACAGAGAAACCCTGTCTCAAAAAATCATTAAAAAAAAAAAGAAGAAGAAGAAGAAAAGAAAAGAAACTCAGAACTGGCAGGCAGGGAGCAGAAACTGGAAGCTGCACAAGTTGCCATATGGCAAGGAACTGTGGTAGAAAACCATGCCAGGGAACACTGAAGCCTTGGTGCCCTTAGAAAATTTCCAAGATGCCATACACAGTAAGCTTCATTGTGGCAGGGGCTGTAAACAAAAGCCACTTAGGTAAAAGCAAGTCAAGTAGGCAGGGTTGGGAGACTGTCATGGACTAGTTGGGTTGTTAGGCCATCCACCCGGTAGTCGTGGAGTCCAAATCCACATGGGTGCCAAATGTGGATGGACGCTTAAAAGAAATCCCACGCTAGCTCAGAATTGAGAAATAGACGGTTATTTATTTAGGGGTAGACTCACAAATCATAATCTTCTGCTTGAACAGAGATCAGAAGCAGAATCCCATGGCTAGAAAAGAGACTGGACACATGCTCTACATCGGCATATATAATATATGAGGCCACACCCCAGTGGTTGGATAACCACTAGCTGTAAGACTTCCTACAGAAAGCTGACTTACGGGGTTTTGTGAGATGCTCCTGTTTCTGCCCTGAGGAAGCTGGGGGCACAGAGCAACACCTAGCTTAAAATGGCATCGAGAAATGTGACCTAAGATCCTAATGCTTTCATGAAAAGTTAGCATTTGCAGCTCAAAATTTACCTTCATAAATTTTGTAACTGCAACTTTTAACTTTTTAGAATTTCATGGAGGAATGATATATTTCCTTTCTTTCTTCCCCACCTTATTTCCCACTCCTGACATATTCTCTTCAACTCTCTCTAGATTCCACTAATTCTTCATTCCTAATAATTATAGTTACACACACATATATGTAAATATGTATATTTACACATACACACACATGTGTGTGTGATGCTTAGGGTTATTTTTTGTTCCCTTGATACTAGCTACAATCATCTGTGAAGATGGAACCTCAACTTAGAAAATGCCTTCTTCAGATTTTCATATAGGCAAGTGAACAGGAGTATTTTCTTGATTCATAACTTTTGGTGTTCTCAGCACATATGGGTGTTGAACTGCTTCAGCAGGTGATCTTGTTTCTATGAAAGTACAACCTGAATAATCCAAGGGGAGCCAACCAGTAAGCAGCATTCCTCTACGACTTCTGTTTCATTTTGTACTCCAGGTTCTTGCCTTGAGTTCACTCCCTGAATTTCCTCTCTGATGAACTGGGACATGGAAGTATAACCAAAATAATCCCTTTGCCCATGAGTTAAATTGGTTAGGGTATGCATTACAGCAACAGAACAATATAAAGAAAAGTGGAAAAGAAATGGTTACCAGGTTCATAGGGCACTGTTGTGACAGGAATAACCATGACTCTTCAGAGAGTTTTCTGGTCTCATTTGTGACATTTGACTTGAAAATCCATTGAGTGCTCAGAATTTATTAAGCTGCTATGGGTATTGGGAAGATAAAGCTGAGAACAATGCAGATGCCAGAAGCCTGGTTTGCGAAGTTTCAGAGGGAAGTTTGAGAGTCTCTCAAATACTTATCAGGGTCATATATGTAAAACATGAATTGAGAGTAGTGTCTGGTCTCAGGGTAAAGAATTAGTGTGATTAATAAGAGATTGACTCCACTGAAGTATAGTACTTGTTTTGTTGCGAGAATGAATTTTCTTTGCTGCTGCTGAGAAACCAGCTGTTATCAAGAAGATCCCAACATTGCTGAGGTGAAATAGCCTGGGGATATTTCTTCAGGATCAGCACACAGAAGCTGTGGTCCACAGGGCCAAGGCTGCATCTCTCAAGCTCATCGCTGAACTTGGTACTATGTAAGAGTCTCACAAATTTTTCTGATTTTGAAGACATGAAAGCTGCAGAATAACTGGGTCATGGAAATCAGTGAAAAATCTGAGGATTGATAGTGAGAGATCAAAAATGCTCTCTGGTCATACTGGACACCTCTGGATAGAAGAGGTTAGAGAGAGAAGTTGTGACTTCTTAACATGGCTAGGGTAGGAGACCCTGAAGAAGGTCATTGGTCAAAGTGCAAGCTAAGATGAAAGGTAGAAGAGTAGGACCATGATATGTCTTCCAAGGACAGCATCAGGTAGAGAGAGCTAACCTGAGCCTACGAAACAAGTTAAATGAGTCTGAATGGCAGAGCCAGAGAAAAAGGGCTCCTACACTGATATTTTAATTGCTTTTTTTTATTTTTATTGAGCTCTACATTTTTCTCTGCTCCCCTCCCTGCCTCTCCCCTCCCCCTCCATCCCTTCAATCCTCCCCCAAGATTCTCCTGCTCCCTATTTACTCAGGAGATCTTGTCTTTTTCTACTTCCTATGTAGATTAGATCTATGTAAGTCTCGCTTGGTGTCCTCATTGTTGTCTAAGTTCTCTGGGATTGTGTTTTGTAGGCTGGTTTTCTTTGCTTTATGTTTAAAAACCACTTATGAGTGAGTACATGTGATAATTGTCTTTTTGTGTCTGGGTTATCTAACTCAAAATAATGTTTTCTAGCTCCATCCATTTTTTTTTTTTGCAAAATTCAAGATATCATTTTTTTTTTAGACTCCATTGTGCAAATGTACTACATTTTCCTTATCCATTCTTCAGTCGAGGGGCATTTTGGCTATTTTGGTCTATTGACCTTTAGTTCTGGGCTGCCTCTTGCTCAGCAGCTCCTCTTTTGCTCTGCCTCTGCCCTCTGAATTTATGGCCCAGTTTAGCCTGCCTGTCTTTTTAAGCTTGGAAGCTTCACCCACCTGCTTTCTCCCTTATACCTATAATAAAAATCTACTCCATATTTTAGGAGTAGTCATGTCCTCCTCCTTTTATTTATTTATTTTTTAACCTCTGTAGAGGCCCTGTGGACTCCACACCATGCATTCTGATCCCACCCATCTACCCTTCCCCTAGCATCGTCCCCTAGCCCAGGCCAATCGTTCTCTTCCAAAAAAAAAAAATCAAAATCAAAAGAAAAAATCAATCCCCAAGAAGTTATTTAATTTTCTTTTATTTATTTACTTGTGTGCAATGTATGACTTGGGCAGTCATTGTGCCATATGGAGACTAGCTGCCTACATTTTGTGTTATTGCTCCATTAAGAATCATACTGGCTTTCTCCTGTAATCAGATTCTAATAGTCATAGAACCTTCATCCAGTAATTGATGGAAGCAGATCAGATCTACAGCCAAGCACTTTGGTCAAGATCTAAGAGTCCAGTCTAAGAGAAGGAAGAGGGATTCATTATATGAGCAAAGGATATGAAGGTCATGGCTGAGAAACCCACAGAGACAGCTGAGCTGAACTCCTGGGCACTCACAGACGCAGACCAACAGCTAAGGAGCCTGCAGGTGACTGAACTAAACCATCTCTATGTGGGTGACAGCTGTGTAGCTTGGTCTGTTCATGGGGCCTCTAGTAGTGGTATCAGGATCTGTCCATGATACCACTATGGTGGGGTGCCTTATTCATCCTTGTTGCAGGGAGGATGAGCTTGATCCTGTGTCAACTAGAGATGCCCGGATTTGTGAGTGGGTAAGGGTCCAGGAGTAGGAAGACAGTGCAGGGAGTGAACAGGAGAGGAAGGAGGGAAAACTGTGGTTGGTATGTAAAATAAATAAAAATTTAAAAACACGAGTAGACAGCCTCTACAATCTGTCTGGTAGGGAATGTGCCTCAGGACACATGGGGATTTTCAGTCTATGAGTTAATTACTGCTGCCATTTTGAAGCACAATTATGAATGAGATTTGCATATTCTATCACTTCTCATCAATATTAATGAATGGATTATTACTGAAATTTTAATTTTCTTATATTAAAAGGAAAACCATGAGCATAATAACAGATATTTAAGAAAAGCATAAAATCTGAATTATCTTCATGGATTTATTATATTCTTGGGACTCTTTAAAGGCTAACATTTTTCTCTTTTATAAGTAAAAGTATTTTTTTCATATACAATGCTTAATGTATACTGTTAAACCTCCTAAGCAGTCTTTGAGTTCATTTTGCTTCTGTTTAAACAAAAGTGAAAGGCTTTCAATTTAACATAGTAAAATTACATATAACAAAACAGTTATCAAGTAAGAATTACAGTTACAATATTTATATCTACTTTATCTTTTATCATAACAATGGAAAACTATAACTATCTATCTATTCTTCAACTACATCAAAGACTCCAGAAAAATACAATATTACCTAAGCAAACAAGAAATAAACAACTTTAAAAACTCTAGAAATGAAAGAGACATCTTGCTGCCTGGATAGTCACCCAAAGTTCCTCTGTACCGTTGGGATGTCCATCTTTGGCCTACAGGCCCATAGTATCCAGCAGACATTTCCATGAAGCAGGAAATTTCAAAGGCACTATCTGCTGTGTCCTGCAGAATGTCTTGCACTCTTTCATGAATCAGGAACCCTGAAAGACCATCTCACATTTAGGCAAGTTCATCAGTCCTCTTTCTGCAGATCTTCTGTGTCCAGTTCATGCAACAGTCCAGGCAAGAGCAGTTTCTTACTCAAATGGCTAAACAACTCCATAAGGAGCCTCTTCAATGCCCATCCTCCTCTTGAAGTAGATTGGTGCTTTCAGGAGCAGACATGTCTCACTGTCATGAAAAGCCCTAAATTATTAAAACATTTAAAATGCCATATTCTGTAGCCTTTGAAAGATATGAGGAATGCCTATCTTAAATATATCTATGCACATCTAGAAAATCTAACATGACTACAAGCTTGATTATTATTAGTGATTATCCATTAACAACCTATATACATTACATTTTTACATGAATTACACAATCACAATACCTTAGTCTAGGTCAGAAATACATTACATATAACAAGATTGACCTTAAATTTATATCAATAAAGTCAAATCCATACCAATGGAAATTATTCATATCTATATCATATCCCCCTTTAAATGTAAAAGAACATTTATAAACAATATTTGGGAACATGGGCACAGTTATTTCTCTCCAAACTGCTTCCTGCTGTATGGGGGCGCTGTTAATCAGGTCTTTCATGGTAAAACCTGTGTGGTAGGTACATCTCAGTCACCAGTTGAGTGAAGTAATTTTTTGATGGTGTTCACAGCAACCTTCAGGAGGGCATGGTCTGTCATACCATATTGGGATAGAAGCAATCTACAGGGTCTCATCCACTGTGAAAACAAAAGAAGAATCTCTTTTCCAAAGTATCATATCCGTAGATCCAAATTCTGAAGTTAAGGTATTTTCAAAATATCTATTTTGGATTACTTCAGCAGCATTTATAAACAAATATCTTTTAGCAGCTGTTGCTCCTTCCTCAGCATTCAAACAATTCAAATAGAACATAATAGCATACAGTATCAAGATTCTCTGTGTATTTTCCATCTTTGTGCGGCTTTATTTTAACCTGTATTTTGTTTAATTTTACTTTTATTTTTTGAGACAGGTTCTCTGTATATATTTGTCATGGAATAACTCTGTAGACCAGGCTGTCCTTGAACTCTCAGAGATCTGTCTGACTCTGCCTCCTCAGTGCTGGGATTAAAGGTGTATACCACCACACCCTACTATTCTCTTTTTTCACTTTAAGAACTTTAACTTTTAGCCTGCATATATTTTTAACACACTGTAAATCATTTAGAGGTTTTCTTCATTTTTGAATCTCTCTTTACTGAATCTTTCTCTCTTTTTCTGACCACATGAGCCTTTAAATTACTGAGAAATATGGGTAGGATTAAAGCTGTGGCTTTGCCGGCTGGATCCAGCCCATTCCTTAACTTTTTGCGATTTCAGCCTTGTGGCTGAGGTACTGGCCAGAGCCATGTTCATTGCCACAACTCTACAGTGTTTCAAGATCCCTGCCAGCAAGCAAGCTGCAACAGTGTGTCCACAGACAACACTCAAGTCCTCCCTCGGTACCTGCCCCTCCTGCCTCAAAGAGTCAGAGTTTGGGCATGGAATCTCCCCTTAGGAATGGTTTGTTTCCATACCCAGGCTTCCTTAGAAAAAAATTAATCTTTTATTTGCAAGTAGTTATCAAGTAAGAAAGCTTCTAGGTTGGAGATAGGGTCATGTGTCAATATCTCTTCTCATCTCTAGGATCCCATTTGGTATAAGATTTATGCATCTGCCATAGTGTCCCTAAGTTTATTTGTATAGTTCCTGCTGTGGTTAGAAGCCTTGTTTCCTTGATGTTCTCCCACCAAGCTAGTCTTCAATTTTATCTCCTCTTCTGCTTCATTCCCTGATCCTTGAAGGGAGGGACTTAAAGGAAATATTTCATTTAGGACTGAATTTTACAGTGTCTCTCACTCTCTTCACGTTGTCTGGTTGTGGGTCTCTGTATTTGGTTATTTTGCAAGTGTCTTATTGAGAATTCTTGCATCTATCTTCATAAAGACCCACACTGGAGCACCGGACAGAAATCTCAAAGTCCAAATCAGGAGAAGAAGGAGAGAGAGCATGAGCAAGGAACTCAGGACCGCGAGGGGTGCACCCACACACTGAGACAATGGGGATGTTCTATCGGGAACTCACCAAGGCCAACTGGCCTGGGTCTGAAAAAACCTGGGATAAAACCGGACTCTCTGAATATAGCGGACAATGAGGACTACTGGGAACTCAAGATCAATGGCAATGGGTTTTTGATCCTACTGTACGTACTGGCTTTGTGGGAGCCTAGGCAGTTTGGATGCTCACCTTACTAGACCTAGATGGAGGTGGGTGGTCCTTGGACTTCCCACAAGGTAGGGAACCCTGATTACTCTTTGGGCTGATGAGGGAGGGGGAGGGAAATGGGAGGCGGTGGCTGGGAAGAGACAGAAATCTTTAATAAATAAATAAATTAAAAAAAAATTGGTCTGTGATTTTCTTTATTGTGCCTTTATGTTTAGTTATCAGAACAACTAAGGAATTGGGCAATCTTCCTTCTGTTCCTATTTTAAGGGATAATTTGAGGAGTATTGCCGTAAATTATTTGAAAGTTTTATATAATTTACATATAGAGTCCATCTAGTCCAGGGCTTTTGCGAGGGAAAAGTAGTATTATTTCCTGGTTATATTACACTAGAAGATATGCATCTGTTTAAATTGTTTGTCTGATCTTGGTTTCTTTTGGTAGGTCGACTATTTTGAGAAAATTACCCACCCACATTTTTTTATTATTTTTTGATTTGGTGGAATATAAATTGTTAAAGCTTATGTTGGGTCTGTGTATTTCTGTGGTGTGTATTGTTGTGTATCCCCTTTTGTTTCTAATTTTGTTAATCTGATCTTTAATCATCATTTATGTTAAGTTGCTTAAGGATTTTGCCAATTTTATTGATTTTTCTCAAAGAACTGTTTTCATTGAGTATTTGTTTTGTTTTCTTGTTGATGATGATATTCCTATTTTAATGTATCCAGGACAGAGTTTGACTTTCTTTTCTCATCCACTCTTTTGAGTGTAATTTATATTTTTCTTTATCACTTTCAGATGTGCTATTAAGTGACTAAGATGAGATCTCTCCAAAAAAATTTTTTTTTCCATATAGGTAGCTGGTGCTCTGAACTTGCCTTTAGGGACTCCTTTATTCTGTCCTGTAAGTGGCATGTGTTGGGTTTATTTTCATTCAGTTCTTAATTTTAGTATTGAATTGTTCAGTTTCCATGGTTGGCAAGCATTCTGCTCTTTTTGTTGTTGTTTATATCCTACTAGGGTGCATGATGTTACTTTAGTTTCCTTTTGTCTGTTGAGGGTTCCTTATGTAGTATTGTTGTTTTTTTTTTCACCCAATTCAGTGGTTGCCTGTTAAGCAACTGCTGTTCTAATCAGCAATTGCAACTCTACTTTTACCAACAATTTGCCACAAGGACCACAGACAGCAGTAGTCCTGCTCCTTACCCAATGGCTCACTCAAAGCCACTAAAGCAAATTTTATCTAGATCTCTACTCTTCTTTAGAACTACACATTATTCAAACACTGAAGTGAAATTCTGCTAGCTTAGAGAGGCTGAATTGTAAGTAGCTAAGCTCTCCTTGCTGGTGTCTCCTGAAAAACCCAGGAGACATTTTGTTCTGCTCCCACTCAAGAACCCTCACTATACCTAGTTTCTGCCTATCACTTCCTGTCAGCTAGCTGCTGGCTCAGCCTTCTGACCACAGGTTAATTTTATTTAATCAAACAAATGGAACATGTGAAATTAACAAACTATATTAGTCTTGAGAACCTCATCTGCATGTACTTTGGCCTGCTCCCAAACTCACCTGTGTTCCTTAGGAAGTAGGTTAAAAGATAGATCACAAAAATGTCTTGAAAGGTGAGACTATAAGATTGGGTCATGTATTGGAATTGCTTTATGAAAGACATAGAATCAGATGTATAAGAACCCAGGTTTTGTTCTATGTGAGAGAGTTTTGAGAACAAGAAAGGAAGTGTACCTTGTCCAGCCAATTCAGCTACCTTTCACAATGGGAGAACAGCAGCCAGCTTGGTTTGGTCAGGTATGGATTTCTTAGAAGCCTGCAAGTGCATGACAGGAAGGGTAAAATTGGGTGCTAGGATCGGCGACTGTTGTGGCATGGCACGGGAGAGAAGGAGGACTATGGAGGGGCTGATGGAACAGCTGGTGGGGGGGGGAAGAACAGAAGAGTTAGAAGTGTATAAGGGTAGCCCCAGCCAATCACCTTGCTTGTAGGGCGGGGTCACCTGAGGATATTTTTTACTAATAAATATTATTGGAGTCTTCTCCCCAGCCCCTTTTGCTTTTTTGTTCTCAGCTGGAACCTTGGGTTCTGTGAGTATTTTCCTTATTAAAGCTGAATATATTATTATAATTTTTGTCTGTCTTTATTTACACCGCTATAGTTTTCCTTAGATATGATAAGAGATAAAATAGATATAAATATTGTAACTGTAATTCTTACTTGATAACTTTTGTTATATGTAATTTTACTATGTTAAATTGAAAGCCTTTCTTTTTGTTTAAACAGACAAAGGGGAAATGATGGAGGTGGGTCTTGTATCTATCTGTTGCTTTCATTGGTTAATTAATAAAAACAACTGCTTGGCCTTTGATAGGACAGGAAATTAGGTGGGCGGAGTAGACAGAACAGAATGCTGGAAGAAAGAAGATGAGTCAGGCAGTCGCCATGATTCTCCCACTCCAGACAGACACAGGTTTGGATCTTTCTTGGTAAGCCAGTTAGTGGTGCTACACAGAATATTAGAAATGGGTTAGATCAATATGTAAGAGCTAGCCAATAAGAGGCTAGAACTAATGGGCCAAGCAATGTTTAAAAGAATACAGTTTCTGTGTAATTATTTCAGGGTATAAGCTATTCAGGCAGCCGGGAGATGGGGTGGCAGGAACGCAGCCCACCACCGCTCCTCTTATTTCAACAGAAGTGATTGTCTGTTGAGGTCAGAAAGGTGGAGGTTTGTTAGCAGGGTCTAGAATGGAAGTGAGGTGTTCCTGTGGCTTAGATGGCATAGCCAGGAATACGTGAGCAAGTGAACAGCTTGTAAGGATATAGGGCTTAGAGCATAGGTAGAAAAGGGCTTGGACATAAGGAAACTCCTTCCACCTGCCTGTGCACTGACAATAGTTAGAAAGCTCCTGCAGAATATCAAGATACAAGGTGTCCTTAGGTGGCCACTTTAGGCTATTATCTAAAGGGTACTTAGATAATTTTTAGAACAAAGGCAGACAGGTATGAGAATCTGTAAGTAAGGCATTAAGGTTTGAGGCTTTAGGGTCTCTAAAAGACTTCCCAGTGGGGAGGTTGGACTAATAGTTTTTGAAGGTTAGTTTCTCACAGCTAAAACTGTGAAAAGGCAACTAATCAGGACATCTCCAGAATAGTGTGAGGATAGAGAGCTAGGCCAAGCCAATTTGAGACCCATTGTTACAGGAATTGGGGGCCAGATAGGACCTTACCAAGTGCCCCTAGAGAACAAGAAGTCAGAACAGCAGCAATAGGACCACTTTCAAGTGGTCTGAGAAAAGAACAAAAAGTCCAAACAGCAGCAGCAGTGCTAAATCTGTGTCTTTAGCCGTGGGGAACAACCAGAGATGAATGTCAGTGAAGGACTCAACTATAGCCTTTAAGGTCGAGGTTGGGTGTTCCCCCATTTCTAGGAATACCGGAGGGTTCCTGGGAGCTAACCTGTCAAGACCTTGGGTTCAAAGAAACAGTTAAGCTGACCAGAAGGGAAAAACTCACTGATAGAAGCCTCTGTTGTTCTTAGGAGTTGGCCGCAGGACAGATGGAATGCAGCTTGTTGTGGAGAAACCCAATCTGGGGTCCTGGCCCTGGGAGAGGAGGGGCAGGAGAGCCTATGGTGTCTTGGAACCAATAAAATTATGGGGAACAAGCAAAAACAGATAACAAAACCCACAGCAAAGCTTACTTTAAGAGCTGATTAAGAGAGAGAAGGACACATGTTCAGGCCTAAGGAAATTGGTGCAGGGAGAGAGGGGCCGGGGAGGGAGTTAGTAGTTACCTCTTCAGAAGATGGATGAGAAGAGAGGGCATGGATCAGGAATGCCCAGCTTTTAAAGGCTGCCTAGTGCATGCACACAGGGGGTTATATAGCTGTAGCTGCATCATGCGTAGATATGTAATGATGGTGCATGTAAGTCTCTTAGGGCTTGAGGGTCCCGGATGGTTATATGAATTGCCTGAGTGCTTGATGGAACATGTGAGGTCCTGGAACCCAGAAGTGCTAGGAGTAAGCCTGGATTTGTAGGTAGCTACTCCTTGAGATGCCCCCCCCCCCCCAATTAGAGAATGTTTTCTTTACCCACCTTTCATGATTGAAAATTTTGCTGGGTTCAGGTTCAACAGTCTGGGCTCGTCTCTATGGTCTGTTAGAAATTGTAGACCATTAGTTCTGGCCCTTCCTGCTTTTACTCTCTCCATTGAAAAGTCAGATGTTATTCTAACAGGTCTGTCTTTATATATTACTTTGTCTTTTCCCTTTTAATAGTCTTTCTTTGTTCTGTATGTTTAGTGTTTATTATATGCTGTGGGGGCTTTCTTTTCTGCTTCAGTATTGTTGTTGTTCTGGATACTTCATGTACGTTGATAGGTATCTTCTTTAGACACTGGGAATTTTCATCTATTATTTTGTTCCTTTATTTATTCATTGTCATGATTTACATTTTGTTTACTATTGCCCTTCAAAGTGTTATCATGAGGCACCAAAAGCTTATGGAAATATGAAGGATGTAAACACAGTTGCATTGTTATAAACTACTAAAATTTTGAGGGTTTTTTTCCCCAAGTTGAGACTGGAGCCCAGGAAATGAAGCCTGCCGAGCAGAGCTGTACTAGTACTGTGTTATCGCCTCTCCTGTAGTCTCGGTTTTGACACCGACTGAGGAATGACACATTTACTGCATTTGATTTACTGGTCACATTCATTGTGACTGGAGAGGGTTCAGATTATTTACACTTATACCTTTCTTTATCTGTCATTTAAATCTTTGATTATTTTCTTTAAAATAGATTAAACATTTGTAACTTTAAAGCCAGTCTAACTGCTCAGAAGTAAGTCTAGATAATAGTCAGTCTCATTCTTACATAGACATATTTTCATTCATTTGAAAGAACAGATAAACATACTTCTCTTAAATTTGGTGTATACTTGTAATCTCCACTCTCAAAACTGAGGCAGGAAAGTCCTGAACACAAGGCTAACACACTGCACAGTGAAACTATATCCAAAAATATCTGAAACCATATAATATGTCTCCCTTTAAGATCACTTTCTTATAACAATGATGTAGACTTAAATTTCCTTTACATGGAAAGATATTGGATGGAAGGCACTTTACAACCAAATAATGTTTATTTCTTTATTAAATCACAACTTAATTATCCATGAACTTACTGAAAGTTAGTAGAGCTGCAATCATGAATAAAATTATTTCTGACTATGCCTATGTGATCTGTTGGTGAGGATATACTTTTAATTTTTTGAGAAAAATATCAGGGACTGCAACTGCTAATCAGGTTCATTTTGTTAAAAGTCTTTGCCAAATTGTCTTCCAAATGGTGGTGCCATTTTGCATCCCACAAGCAAATAAGAGTACTGGTTCCACATGTTCATCAGCATTTGGTGTTGTCAGTTGGATTTTTAGCCATTTTAATGAGTGTGGGGTGATAACTCATTCTTTGCTTTCCATGATGACATTAAACAGAGGGTATCTTTTCCTATTTTTATCCACCATCTGTGTCTTCTGTGGTGAAGAACCTTCTTTAATGAAGAACCATAATTATGTTTACTTAGCCTAATCCAAAAGCAATTTGTTAAAAGTTATTGGGTAGGTTGTAGAATTTCCAGGAGACAATAATGACTAGCTTTATAGACTGATCATATTTTCCCTCTGTGCTACTAGTTCACCAAAATTTGGAAATGGTATTCATGGTTTCTGTCACTATCATTCATAAATCTCCATCTTACTCTGTGTAAAGAATGTAACAAGCAAAAATATCAAGCATGTCAAATCCCGTTTTGGGTTGTAGATCAGGGTTATCTAAGAGATTCTTGGAACATTTCAGACTATTTCTATTGTCTTTGTTTTTTATTTTCTCACGAGGTGGGATATAAGTCCCTTTTGCTGAAGGCAATTTGTACTTCAAACACAAGGCTCAAAGTACCCTGAGCTGTGCTGACCTAAAGCCTTCCTCATGAGAACTTGTTTTTATGGTACCAGGAGATCCCTTGCATGTTTCCAAGGGAGGGAAGTAACCCAGCTCTGGTGCCTATGAACTAAAACAAGGACCAGCATTGCACAATAATGATAATGGTGCAGTAGTGACACACGTGATTGTGTGCTAGCAAAAGGCTCTATCGTTGGTTTTACAGGATGGGAATCATGCCTTTTACTAGATAATTTTCCAGCTACCCCGAGCTAGTAAACTCATGGTTCTTGGAGAAGAGAGTATACCTCCTACTATAGTAAAACAACATAATCCCTAACAGGAATCTAAATATCCTTATATTCACAGATAAGTGTAGTTATTACCCCTCATCAAGAAACTTCTCTTTGTAACACATGAAAACCATTACAGAAAATTACAGCCAATCAAAATGAAAAATTGTGAGCCCATTCCCAGTGGACACATTTTTCAAAACAGTTCACACACCTTAGACTCCAGAATCTTTACAAAAGGAGAGAAAAGATGTTAAGAACCAGAAGAGCGCAGTGTTGTCATGAGATCGTGTCTCCATGTAATGTCGGAAGCTATGACCATACGTTTTATCATAATAACTGCCTAAAAACGAGCTAATAAAAGACAATAGCAATAGATGTGTTAATGTGGACTGCTGCTGGAGCTCCTTTCACTTCTTCAGCCAATAGCCTTTAAGCTACCAGCCCACTTGGGCATGCTCTCTGGCTTGAAAAAACAGCGGTAGCTGTGCTCTCCCTCTCTTTGCTTTGGACCCTGCTTCTGGCTTACAGACGCTTTTCCTGGTCATGCAGGGAGTTGTTGTCTAGGACAGTGATCTGTAAGTTTTTCCCTTTAAATAAATAACCGTTTTATTAATCATAATTCCAAACTGGTGTGGGATTGTTTTGTGACTTACTCCCTTAGTGGACAATAGAAGGCCTAAGATGCATCAGCCTTACAGAAAAAGGACTTCAAACCACTAAGCAACATTGCAAGTAGAAGAAATATTTTTTTCCAGTGAAGAAAACATCAATCAACTAGCTAGCATCAAATGGTCAGCCCTTAAAACACACATACAAATAATATTTTACAAACTGAGCAAGCAGTATTATATATGTATATATGTACATACATGTATATAACAAAAATTAATAAAAAAGAAACCATGGTTTGAGAAAGCACAAGGAACATCTTATGGGAGGGGTTTAAAGAGAGGAAGGGTAAATTATGTAATTATATTACAACCTCAAAAAATAAAAGACATTTTAAAAGCAAAAATCAATATCTTTTCAGTCTTCTTTGTATAAAACTATAATTTTGATTATGGGCCTACTAATAAGAGCTAGCTCATCCATGCCCTCGATCTATATGTATAGGAGAATACCCTGAGTGATTCTCATTTTACCTGGAGGAGTAAGTATACACAGGTGGGACCTTTGCTCAAATACAGAAATGATATCCAAAATAAAGTTGAATTCTACAGAATCACCACTTATGTCTTTTTTCATTTTTCATGCCTGATTCTATACTGTATAAGTCTCTTCATTGCCTTGTGTCATTGATATGTGACCCTACATCTTTCTTCTCTCTTGTATTGAGTCTGGTGTCTCATTTTCCTATCCTTTGCTGTACAGGTCTTGTGAAATTCAGTAAAGAGTTATATTAATTATCCCCTACCAGGGTTCTGTTTAATTTCCAATGATTGTCACTTTGAAAGAAAAATACACACACACACACACACACACACACACACACATCACACAGACAAATAATTCTGAGACACCTGGAGTAATTAACCATGCATGGTTTACTTTATAAGATTACAGAATGTAGAATTTCATCTGGGAAACAATAGAATAAGATTGGACTGATAACAGTGAACAGAAAATATGTCAGCAGAAAGATTATCTTAGCTGCTTGGTGAAACTTCTGTTTCTATAGAGTCAAATGAACAGTTTACAACTAATAATCTTTTAGCTAAAATAACATAATTTGACCATCTTTATATTCCCCTTCTTCAACCTTCAGGACAATGTGTCCTCATCTACATACAAAGCACACATCCTCAGTGAGAATTTCCTTTATCTCTATGGAGCTGTTTACTAGAGTGTCATTTGCCTATGGGAAATTACCGTTTGAAATATTAAATGAAATTTTTCAAAATATTATAGATTTTATTGAGCATGTCATTCTGAGTCTTACAATGAAATCTTAAAGTAGTCCATTGTTTACAACTAGGTCATAAATAATTCCTTTGCTCAGTTCATCTAAAATTCCTACACTACCCTTCCACTAGTCACCAATTAGCTTCCTGTTATCAGTTATACTGCTGTATTTCAGCAATTAGTTCAAGACCCACACATTTTATTTAAGAATAAATGGTGCTATGGTGGGGGTAGAATAATGATACAAAGAAAACACTTGGTTATAAGAAAGGAAGCCAGGCGGTGGTGGCGCACGCCTTTAATCCCAGCACTCGGGAGGCAGAGGCAGGCGAATCTCTGTGAGTTCGAGGCCAGCCTGGTCTACAAGAGCTAGTTCCAGGACAGGCTCCAAAAGCTACAGAGAAACCCTGTCTCGAAAAATCAAAAAAAAAAAGAAAGGAAAACAAATGAACTCAATTGTTATATTTCAATAATGTAGGGACATGAACTAAAACTTGTAATAAATAGATCTTGTTACTACCTGTGATTTCAGATATTCACCAGAAGTCTGGGAGAATATGTTCTTCCAGGGAGTGAAGATCATCATATGTTTCACTTCCTCCAGACCAGCATTAACAAGTAGGTAGACAACAGATGTTGCTAAAGCTACTGTTCATTTTATGTGGCTAACTTCCAGTACTGAGCAGTTTCATTATATAAAATCTTAAAGCAACAAACCTTTTAAACATAATTTCTGGAATGGTTTGGTATTGTGTTAAATATTTTAGCAAAGTATTAGTTCTTATAACTCACAGTAGGCATATGTTTTAAATAACAATCATAATGGTTTATATTTTCAGCCCTTGCTTTTAGCTAAATAACTAAGCTATATTAATATTGATTGTAAAAAGTAATCCATAATGATCCATTGTTCATAATTTGAAAATGTAGCAGAGCATTAATCCCAAGATTAGAAATATAGCATTTTGTGTTGAAGCCTACACAGTTTATAACACGTTGATTTGCAAATTAAAGTTATTTTAAATAGTCTTTGCTCCCTAAGAAATGCTTGACTTTGAATAACTCTGAATTTATATATGATCATGTAGTAAGAAAAACATTTCATAACTCCTTGGGTTTCTTACTGACTTCTAGTATTAATGTCACATGGTATGTTTCAAAAAAACTCATTGGTACTTAGATAATCCTGCAACAGCTTTCTATGCATGAAATTATAGTGAACTCTTTCAAGAAAATACAGCCAACTATACACTTTAGTGGCTTTTAATGGATGATCATTGATTAAATTAATGTCTTCTTTCAATGTTCATCAAGACCATAAAAATGATTTAAATATGAAGAATTGAGGCCAGGGAATATTGAAATTCTATTTCTAAATCAAAGCAAGCATTGAAAAAAAACACTACACCATTCATGAATCTTAAAATATATTACTAACTAACTCATACTTTATGTACACACAAAAAAACTCACATAAATAATAGTCATCTTAAGTGGTAGCTATGTTCAAATTAAGGCCAACAGTCACAATCAAATATGTTTAATAGTTAAGAAGTACTTTAATTTTAAAGCCTATGATATTTTTCCTTGGGAATCATTTTGCTGGTTAAATAGAAATATTCAGTTGTTAACTGATAACTATCACAGTAGTTGTCTATATGTATGGGAACTGCCTGTTTCTGGAATCATGCTAAACATTTGCTTGTTTGACAGAAAAAAATAATTTATAATATAGAGGAGAAAAGAATAGCTTTTCGTTCAATAAGTACAATGGTTGTTATAATAATAATTAGACACTGATTAGTGCAATTTCTGTCAATTTGGTGCAAGTGTGTGACAGAAAGCTCTGTTCTTCATTCTTTTAACAAGGCTAAGTTTATAAAAGACAACTGTATGTTCAAGCAACTGAATTTTTATGCACTTAAAATATTCCTCCACTGGAAAACCTAGAAGCACTGTTATAACACTCAGATAGATTGTCATTTTTAACACTGATTGTTGTCAGGAGATATTTAACCAAGATTACAGATTAGCTTTGAACATTCCTTCATAAAGGAGTCTAACCTGTAAATCATGAGACAATCAGATGAATAAAAAAAATGCCACACTTCAGAAGTCACAAAAATGATAAGAAAATAACCCATCAAGTGCATCCAAGGCTTATCATTGAAAAAAATTCTCATATTCACATGCTGATTTAGTAAAGTATTATTCTGTGTTTTTGTCCAATCTTTATGAGAACAAAAAAACACTGCAATAACTTGTTTAAAAACTGTGTACTTTTAAGAACAAAATGCCTGTCTATATAGTGTTTATGTCTCAACTATTATTTATCTATGACTTAGGAAGGTCTGTTTCATTCTATTTTGCCAAACTGCTTCATTTGAGTGTATTGTATTCTGTCGATCATGTTACCAGAAGAAGTAATTTTCCTATTTCAATTATTTTTGAAAGTTGTTTTCTATAACAAATATCACCTTGAAGATGCAGGTTTTGCAAGAGGATTGCTGGTAAACCGGTTTAATGACCTGTCATTTAAGTCAGACTCGGTGACTATGTCCTCACTGAAACTAGAAAGAAGTTAAGGAGCAGCAGCAGGAGTCTGGCTTGATCGTCATGTTCATTCTCTCTGTGATTAACTGTACTTCTTTCTGAATTCTATGCTTCATTACTCATTTCTGTATTTCCTTATCTGTCTTTTCCACATTTGAATTACAGAAAACACAACGTAGGAATTACCAGCATTGTTGTTGGTGTAAATATTCTGTTGAAAAGTGGGGATAGTGTGTTTTGAAGATGCATGAGCTGTAATAAATCATGACATCTCTCAATGACACTTTAGATGAACACATTTATTGGGCCAGACAACTACATCAGTAAGAGTGTTACTTACCTCAGGTGCTGACATATAGTGCCAGATGTTGGATGTAAACTCTGACTCAGTGACTGCAGCTGAAAACTACCTTGGCATTTTAAAACGCATCTGTTACAGACAGCTATCCACGTAAAACATGAGCTACAGAGTCTTAATGTAAGCACTACCAAATGAGAGCTTAAAGTAATTACCTTGGCAAGTTTAGAAAGCATTGAGGCTAAAGTAAGTCAGAATAGACCATGCAATATTAAAGATAAGCATCTTCAAATTGCTTTATTAACATTTCAGTACAAGTATGTGAATTGTGTGGATTCAACTAACTTGGCACAACACATGCATCCTGACTTTGCAATACTTTATAGATGTTATTTTAATACATATTAAAATAGAAATCATGATATGTAATTATACTATTTATTTAATATATTATAATAGTTAAATATATAATATTATATATTAAAATTGTTGACTTTTACAAAATGTATATATAAATTACTAAAATATTCATGAAGTAACACACTTTTAGTGAAGTACATTTTCAATATGGTAAAGTATCTACTATTGAAATTTTATATATAGTTCTAAAATGACCCCTAAAACCTTGAGGCTTTAGAAACTAGAAATAAAGAAAATTTAAAATAATATGCTAGTTTTATTCTGAGAAAACAGATATAATAAATTTCAAAATTGTAGGCTAAGTAGTGTAATTACTTTATATTAAACATTTGTATATATATATATATATATATATATATATAAAATCTGGGATATCCTTTTAACATTAATGATAATTGTGGATATTCACAATAAAATTATATATATATATATTTAATAAAGCATTTTCAAAAAATTTAAGTTCAAGAAATTTGTAACCTTTTAAATTTTATTGAAAAATAGGACAGATAGTTTGAAAATTTGACTAGTACATCTTTTCTAATAGGAAGCAATAGAATAAATTTATCAGTTTAAATATCATGTGATCTCTCAGGCTTTATTTTGATTGTTCCATCAGAAAGTATTTTTTTTTTGGTAGAATAGCATCATGTTTATAACAGGAAAGTAAGAAAATGTGTTATTTTTATTGATATAAATGCATTTATATAAATGTTGTATCATTAGGATAACGTTTTTAAAGGAATGGAGGAGAGCATAGAGTTTAAATTGTTGCTTTTCTTTAACTACCAGAGTGGTGTTCCTGACATCATTGCTTTCTGTGAGATTCATCAGTGTGGTTACATGTGTTCTTGTGTCTTTCCTTCCCAATCTCACAGAATTAGTTAATTAACAGCTTATCTTTGTAAAGACTATTATCAAGTTCACCAGAATTACTATAGATGGCCTTATTCTGCTCCTTTCCAGTTTCTTTCCTCTCCTTTCTGTCCCTTTGGCTCACAGTCATTCTTTCTCTCTGTCTTTGTCCCTCTAAGCTAAGGACTGTACTTCAGGATTATTATTGCTGCGATGAAACACAATGACCAATGTAAATTGGAGAGAAAAAGTTTCATTTGACTTATGCTCCCATATCACTGTTCATCATAAAAGAAAGTCAGGACAAGAACTTACACTGAGCAGGCACCTGAGGATGGAACTGATGCAAACACGGTAGAGGAGTGCAGCTTACCGACTTACTTCAAATGACTTGCTCAGCCTGCTTTCTTACAGAACCCAGGAATACCAGCCCAAGAGTAGCCTCAAGCAAAATGGCCTGGGCCCTTCCACACCAATTTCAAATTTAAAACATGCCCTATATTCTTTCCTGCAGCCAAATTTTAGGGAGATGTTTTCTCGAGTGGAATTCCTCCTCTTCAATGACTCTATCTAATTTGTGTAAAATTGACATAAAATTAGTCATCAAAACTGTACATAAGAAATAATAATGTAATTATATCCTGAAATATTGAACAAAAAAAGCAACTGCATTTGAATGTTGAAGAGATGACTCTAGGGTTAAGACTACTTGATATCCTTGCAGAACAAATAGATTAGGCTTGTAGCACTTGCTCAGTGACTCATAACCATGTGTAACTCCACTTCCTGGGACCCAACACTTTCTGGCCTACTAGAGCAATAGACAATGAACATGTGTATGCTACACATACATAAATTTATGTAAATGCTCATATACATAAAATAAAAATAAATATGCTTTAAAGTTGTATTTTTAACTAAGTAGATCATTGAATCTATATGGCACTGGGATCCTGGGAAACCAGAGCCATCATTAGACTCAAACTACAGTGTCTAATACACTTTTCTTTTAGTGCTCAATTACTTCACTCATTTTACAATGTTTATTTCCCTCTTCTGTATTTAATATTGTGTCACTATCATGAGTGTTTAACTTTATGAATGTAGAAATAGACAGATAAGCTATTAATTACATGTTTACTTAAGTAAATACTTTAATCCATGAAATAATTTCAGAGAATAGTCAATATAAAAGAAAATTACTAAAATAATTTCACTGGAATTTAGACTAAGAGGAAAGAACTTTAGAAAAGAGAGTCATTTTGTGGTTACCCCTCGAATCATCCAGCATGTTTATAGATTATCAGCTGTGGAAGAGCTTTGGGTAATGTTATGACAGGAAGAGTAAACACCACCAGACTCTGACATTGAAGAAATTGTGAGATATTTGAATAAAGAATTACTTGCCAGTGTTATAAGAACACTAGATGGAGGCATGAAGCTAGAAGACAATATTATGAAATTTGAATTAATTAATATTTTTCGTTTTGATGAGAAGTTCTGTATGGCCAATGGACCAGTCACAAGCTTAGAAGAAAGAACAGAAAAATGGGAAAGATTTGCTGAAATGGATCTACATCAGAATATAAAAAAGGAAAAGTACTGCTTAGCAGGGCTGTGTGCCAACTAAAGCGCATGCATGACTGCATGGACTTTCTAAAACTACACAAGAAAGGTAGAGCGTACCATTGATTAATAAAAGAAGCTGCTTCTGCCTATAACATGGCAGAATATTAATGAAGTAAGTCACAAAACAATATCACACCAGTTTGGAATTATGATTAATAATAGGGTTATTTATTTAAAGGAAAAAAAAACTTACAGATCACCGTCCTAGATAACAGCCTCCTGCCCGACCAGGAAAAGTGTCTGATAGCCAGAAGTGGAATCTGAAGCAATAGGGAGAGAGGAGGGCTGCAAGCCACTTTTTAAAAGTGAAAGATACCACACCTCAGTGGGCTGTTATCTCAAAGGCTATTGGCTGAAGGAGCAAAAGTAGCTCCCACAGCAGAATATAGACAGGCTGGAAAAGATATATGGAGAGAAGGTGGAGTCAGGCAGAAGACATGTAGCTGCCACAGGAGACAGACACCTCCGCCGGATGGAGCCCGCTGAAACTTTGCCAGTAGTTTACAATCTCATGGTGATGAACAGGTTAATGGAGATGGGTTAGTTTAGGATATAATAGATAGCTAGAAATATGTTTAAGCTGTTAGCCCAACAGTATTTTAAATAATATAATTTCTGCATGATTATTTTGGGTCTGAGTGGTCAGGAACGAACAAGCGGCCTCCACCAACTGTGCCTTTTATTTTGGTTTAGTTTTAATGAAACATTATAAAATAAGTGCTTCAGAGAAAAGTAGACACCCATTTATTACAGTACCAGAGGCTAGAATCCCCAAGTATTGCCATATTACTACTAGTGAATAATAAATACTCCATAGATAGTGCCTCTGAGCTGTTGCCACTTGGTGGAAAAGCTTCAATGTTCTCTGGGGCATTTTACAGAGACACTGACGTTACTAGGGAGTACTTTGCCTTCATGCCTTTGTAAACTCTCTCAGGGTTCTCCCTTCGTAATACAATGACACTGGGGTTTTGTTTTCAGCAGATAATATTTGGGGAAGAGGGCTTGGAATCAGCAGATAATATTTGGGGAAGAGGGTTTGGAAGCATGAAAATATAGAAGTACCCAGACCGCAGAAGTACTCTCAACATTCCATGTGGGAAATAAATGGCATGAAATCTTCAACCATATTTTCTTTTCTTCCTAATAAAGTGCCGTGTGACATTTCCTCAAGCAGCAGCAGGTCAGATCAAAACCAAGAGATTCACCAAAACGATAAGAATGGAGGTTACCGAGACTGCTACAGGTGCTGAACGAACATCTCAGTGCTGTTGGCTGAAGCAAAGAAGCACAAAATCTCCATGGTATTTAACTCAATGTGGGTTTTGTGTTTATCCCATCTCATAGGGTGCCAAGCCGTAACTGAGTCTTAAGAATTTCTTACATTTGCTTACAGTTTTCAACATCATGATTTTTAAGAACCCCGTGTGAGCTGATGTAAAAGTCAAACGGAACCTGTTGGGGACATTTGGAGTTTGGAGCCTTTCTTAGATTAGGCCTTGATATGGAAGGCGTTTATTTGGAGCATGCAAATTCATATATAACTCAGAAAAAGTGGGAATGTGGCATGCTTCTTGTAGAAGAACAAGACTGGAGTTTTGTGGAGTTACATTGTACTCTTGTACCCAAGTCGCAACCCCTAGAGAGACCACTGAGATCCAGTCAAGTCCAGAATGCAAAAGCAAGGTTTATTTAGTGTGCTATTGAGCCAGGCTGGGGTTTCATCCCCTACTCGTCGCAGTGCAGTAGGGAGGAGAGCCCCCTCTTCATTTGGGGTAGACATTATATAGGCAAAAACCGCAACCCAGGTTCATTTTGGGTCAAAGGAGTAGTCTTACATAACAGCAGGTTTGCCTTGTGTCTAAATGCATCCTCCCCAAAGTGGTTATGTCTAGCAGGGCCCCCTTCTCCAAGATCTCCCCAAAGTGGGCGACTTTTCTGCTCCCTGATAGAACAAAGGGCTAGGTGTTAACAGGTAGCCCATTGCCAGGATACCAGGAGAACTTTGTGGTGAGCTCAGCGTTCTAGTTAGACATCCTGTTTTCAACCAACCTAGACGTCTTGCATTTGAACCCAGTGCCCCAATTAGCTACTAAGCAAGCAAATGATTATTAAAAATTTCCATGTCCTTACAGTACCGAACACAGTCCACTTGTTTGAACATTTGATTCTTGGTTGGTCACAAGTTGCAGGCTAACGAAACTTTAGGACACGTGGTTTGACTAGAGAAAGCGGGCTCTCGGTTGTAGGCCTTGAGTATGCCTGGGGTCTCTGCTTCCTGGTTGCAGATACAGTATGACCATGCAGCCTGTGGCTCTAGTGCATGCCTTTGCTGACTGCTCCCATGTTGTCGTCACGGTGATAGTCTGTAAACCTCTGGAACTGCGGGGCAAAATCAGTCCTTTCTCCCTTCAGTTGCTTTAGTCAGGTTGTTTCACCACAGCAAAAGAAAAACAACGAAGATTTTGAATTATTACCAAAGAACCTGGAAAGATTCTACTAGCTCTAATCCTTATTGTTCTTTTTTCTCTTTTTATTAAAAATTTCCACCTCCTCCCACTTCCCTTCCCCTCCCCTCACTTCCCCTCCCACTCCCTCTCCAGTCCAAAGAGCAGTCAGGGTTCCCTGCCCAGTGGGAAGTCCAAGGTCCTCCCCCCTTCATCCAGGTCTAAGAAGGTGAGCATCCAAACAGACTAGGTCAAATTCTTTTTGTACTCTAATTTGCTGTTACTTCATCTTTTACTGTATTTAAGGGAATTGAATTTTCTCACATCTGCTAAGAATGAACACTGATAAGTTATCAAAATATAATGAACAGAATCTCACCTCCACAGTCTCACTCGGGAACTTTAACATACCTGCTTACTACAGAGCCCTCTTGGATTTTACTCACAGTGACACTTTAATTAAATGGCATGCTTGAATAGATGATGTTTCATAT
Organism: Microtus pennsylvanicus; assembly: GCF_037038515.1. Classification (NCBI taxonomy): domain Eukaryota; kingdom Metazoa; phylum Chordata; class Mammalia; order Rodentia; family Cricetidae; genus Microtus; species Microtus pennsylvanicus. Next base: position 19,025,029 of record NC_134579.1, read on the forward strand.
TATATTTTACTTGACTATACATCCAGTAACGTTTGAAAGCTTCACTATTCTTCTAAGATGCCAAGGCATAATGGTGTTTGAGGTTAAACATACACAGTTCTTGATTAGTACAAATCTGATTTTTCTTTCCTCATCAGTACCAAGTGCATGAAATATGTACAGAACTTACCTAGTACTGGTATTATTTCTCCAGAAGTTCATCCTTCTTTCTTTATGGCTTTCTCATTTATTTCAACAAATATTTCTAACATATCATAATCTTTAATGTAGAGGGTACTGCTTAGATAGAGCTAGAATTGGCAACCAGGGAAACTTATTTGCTTCAACAATAGAAACTGACAACTGTTTTCCATCTAGAAGACTGTAAGCGGATGTGTTAATAACTGGTAATTTTTGCTATAAATTTTATTATTGCTACTTTCAAGTAGGGAATCAAAACTTCAGATAATCCTCACAGAGTACTTTTTCTGCAGATAATATGTATATTTGAATTTAAAATAACAGCTAAGAAAGAGTATTATATAGAAATATGAAATGTGACTATTCAGTCATATTTAGAGAAAGTCAGAACTCAGTGAAATACATAGGAACAGTATTTACAACTTAACCAACGAATACCTATCTTTGGTTTTTGTAGGTTAAACCTGTAATTTTCTTCAAGTACTTTCAAATGAAAGAAACAGAATTACTGTCATTACAATAAAAACAAGGAGTTTTAATCTGCCTATTATTTCTCTGTAAAACTCCTTGAAGGTGGTTTATTTTTGTCTGGTGAGCACTACATATTCCAATTGTATTTATTAAAACATGTCATGCATATGGATGACAGGTAAAGTGTTATGAGCCTGTAGAGTACCTTACAAGCAAAAGCTTCTTCACATGCTAAAGCATTAACAATTCTATTCAATTTGTTTCCATTGTAAATGTCCATGAAGAGCAACACTGCAAAGTCTGAGGAAGCTACAAGTAGTCGGCCTTAACAAAAGGAGCTAAGTGTTGGAAATAATATAATTCTTTGACTCAGGGAGTTGTGATAAGAAAACATTTTGAGGGCAATTTAAAGTACTTCAGACAGCATTCAACTTTTTTGTTTTCATTATGGACTATAACGAAGGAGAGTTTTCATATTAACTCTGTCGGAAATTCACTAGGTACTCTTAGAGGACAATGACTTACTGACAAGTAAACTACTCAGACTCCAGGACTGTTTTATTGTGCCCAGCAAGAAGTAAAAACAAGACAAGACAATGGTGAAAGTGAACTCGTGAGCAGAGTGTTCAAATATTATAAAATCAAATCTGGTAACTAGTGTCATTGGTAAAGGTGGGTATGAAATATGGAAACAGATGATTTAGAAGCAGCATTGGAAACTAAAGAAGACTAGAGCAGAAATCAGACACATGTTTACCTCAAGGAAAGAAATAGCAGTGACAGTCCATATTCATTGTAAGCCTGATTTTATTTGGAGCCTGTACGTATTTCAAATTCTTCCATGTTTCATTTTCTTAACAGCAAAATCCATGCATAGACAATGTCACAGATTTGTTTGCTTACCCAAGCAGCAACATCTCCAGGCTACACATCATAATGTGAGCGTTGTAACAGAGATACTGTCCTTATCTTTATAATTTATTCCTTTATACTAAACACGAGATGATTGAGGGTAAGATGATATTAAGGACTTCTTGGAAAGTATTATATCAGTTTTCCTGACCTCTAAATTACATACAGAATTTACCTTTGAAACAGTAATACTATCTCAATGGTGTTGACAGCAAGAATCATTTGAAATTGTTGATCTGATCAGCAGGGACTTAAAAGTTAATTGATTTTATATTTGTTTTAATTCTTGGAGATGTCTTAAAGCTATGATAGAGCTTTTAAAATGATCAATGACCGAAAATTTGACCCACAACATCACAGAAAATGTTAATAAAAGCAAAATTCTTTTGAAAGAGCTGTATTAATTAATTCAGAAATATTTTACTATAACATAAGTACATTTTATACTAAAAAATTAATTGGAAACGGAAGTAGCGTTAAGATAAACTTGGAAAGCTCATGTCAAAATGTGTCACACATAAAATGTGGTCTGAATAATTTATCCATTTTCTGTAGTGGCATTTGCACAACTATAATATTTTTCAGCAAAGATATAACTGGTAATGTTCCAAGTTGCAAATAGATTGGCAAAATAGTCAACCACCCAGAAAAAGTCATGATTCTAAAAGTGCAGTATCTTTAGTGGAAAGTCATTTAAATTCATAAAATAACAGTCAAGGAAGTCATATCCGTGCTAATGAACAATTTGACAGAAAAAGCTCTTTATGTGAAGATGGAATTCACATTTGTTACATTTTATTATAAAAAAAACTAATTTTACACAATTTTAAAGTTGGAAAGTGATAAATAGAATTTTGGAATATATTATGTATCAGAAAAGACCAAGAGTGTTACTGTATGAAATACACAGTCAGTTACCATGACAGGATCCTTGCCTCTAAAAGTTGGTATGAATGGAAATAACAGAGCATTTTTTTTTGACTAAAGTTAAAAATCTTATTATTTGCAAATTTTTCACTTTTTCAGCTCTGTTAAATAAATATTTATTGAGCATATATATTAAGAAGCTATGAACATGCAAAGAGAAATAAAATATGTTTTCTGCTCTTGAAGAAGTTAAAATCCTTTGGGAGAGACAGATTATTTCAATTCAGGGAGGTGAGAAGGAAAGCAAGGGCAGCTGGCCATACCCATTGAGTGACAGTGGTCTACACAGTAGATACACCCGTATGTCACATCAATTCTCAATAGAAAATTCATTATCTCTTCCCGTGATGCAGGAAACATGTTTCAGTTTTGAGAACTACAAATTACACATCAAAAAAAGAATTTAAAAACTATTTTTATTTTAAGAGTGCATGCCTGGTGTCCACCTAGACAAGAAGAAGGTTTTGTGTCCCATAGAACTGAAGTCCCAGATGGTTGTGAGTTACCATGTAGTCACTGGGAATTAAACCTGAGTCTTCAGGAAGAGCATCCTGTGCTCTTAACTGCTGAGCCATCTCTCCAGTTATTAAAAAGACTGGCTGGCAGTCCAGTGTTTCATAAAAGGACCACACACCAACTTTGTGTGTGTGTGTGAGAGATCATACTAACTGAGCAGACACAGGATGTCCTTGTGTGTGTGCGCATGTGTGTGATCATACTGAGCAGACACAGGATATCCTTGTGTGTGTGCATGTGTTGTGTGTGTGTGTGTGTGTGTGAGAGAGAGAGAGAGCATACTAACTGAGCAGACATAGAATATCCTTGTGTGTGTGTGTGTGTGTGTGTGTGTGTGTGTGTGTGTGTGATCATACTAACTGAGCAGACACAGGCTATCCTTGGGTCTCTGCCCCTACTGTGGCTCTGTGGATTGTCAAGCCATCCCTTCCTATGATCCCGGCATTAGTTTCACCTCATGTGTTGTTTTCATACCTTTTCCTGTCACAGGTCAACAGGTTCTTTTGGGAGGAGTTTGCTGTACTAGCCATGTGCAGCTCTGGGAGGAAAATGATGCCCAAACTGAAGTTCCCATGGTTTCAAAACGCATGTCTTGTTTCTAGACTCAGCCCTTTTCTCCCCTCTACAGCCTCCTTTTCTTCCTCCTCTCTGTTCTTATTCTTCTTATTTTGAGACAGGGTCTCATGTAGCCCAGGCTAGCTTCAAAATTACCATATAGTCAAGGATGACTTTGAACTTTTGATCTTCTTACCTCTACTTCTTGCTTTCTGGGATTATAGGCATGGACTACTACACTGGCTTTATACAATGCTGGGGACAGAATCCAGCTAGGTCATGTGAATGCCAGGCAAGTACTTTCAATCTGAGGTACACCCCTGACCCTGGTCTAATTTATTTTTTATTTATTTTTAATTGAAAAAAAATTCCGCCTCCTCCCAGCCTCCCATTTCCCTTCCCCTCTTCCCACATCTCTCCCCCTCCCCCCACGCCTCTCCCTCTCCCTCTCCAGTCCAAAGAGCAGTCAGGGTTCCCTGCCCTGTGAAAAGTCCAAGGTCCTCCCCCCTCCATCCTGGTCTAGGAAGGTGAACATCCAAACTGGCTAGGCTCCCACAAAGCCAGAACATGAAGTAGGATCAAAACCCAGTGCCATTGTCCTTGGTTTCTAATCAGCCCTCATTGTCTGCCATGTCCAGAGAGTCTGGTTTTATCCCATGCTTTTTCAGTCCCAGTCCAGCTGGCCTTGGTGAGCTCCCAATAGATCAGCCCCACTGTGTCAGTGGGTGGGTGCACCCCTCACGGTCCTGACATCCTTGCTCATGTTCTCCCTCCTTCATTTGGACCTTGGGAGCTCAGTCCATTGCTACAGTGTGGGTCTCTGTCTCTATCTCCATCCATCACCAGATGAAGGTCCTATGGTGATATGCAAGATATTCATCAGTATGTCTATAGGATAGGGCCATTTCAGGTTCCCTATCCTCAGCTGTCCAAGGAACTAACGGGAGACATTGCCCTGGGCACCTGGAAGCCCCTCTAGGTTCAAGTCTCTTACCAACCCCAAGATGTCTCCCTTAATTAAGATATGTGCTACTCTGCTCCCATATCCATCCTTCCTTTATCCCAATCATCCCGTTTCCCCAAGTTCCCCCCATCCTCCCCTTTTCATTTTTCTCACCCCATCTCCCCTTACCTCCATCCCACCCCACCCCCAAGATCCCAATTTTTTGCCCGGCAATCTTGTCTACTTCCCATATCCAGGAGGATAACTATATGTTTTTCTTTGGGTTCACCTTCTTATTTAGCTTCTTTAGGATCACAAATTATAGACTCAGTGTCCTTTATTTATGGCTAGAAACAAATTATGAGTCAGTACATCCCATTTTCATCTTTTTGGGTCTGGGTCACCTCACTCAGGATAGTGTTTTCTATTTCCATCCATGCTCTTTGATTGGGAGGATCAACATAGTAAAAATGGCAATTCTACCAAAGGCAAGATTTATAGATTCAATGCAATCCCTATCAAGGTCCCTTCAAAATTCTTCACAGATCTTGAGAGGACAATAATCAACTTTATATGGAAAAACAAAAAACCCAGGATAGCCAAAATAATCCTACACAATAAAGGAACTTCTGGAGGCATTACTATCCCTGACTTCAAACTCTATTACAGAGTTACAGTAATGAAAACAGCATGGTATTGGCATAAAAACAGAAAAGTCGACCAATGGAAACTGAGAAGCTTCTGTAAAGCAAAGGACACTATCACTAAGACAAAAAGGCAACCTACTGACTGGGAGAAGGTCTTCACCAACCCCGCAACAGACAAAGGTCTTATCTCCAAAATATATAAAGAACTCAAGAAACTAGACTTTAAAATGCTAACTAACTCAATTAAAAAATGGAGCACTGAACTGAACAGAGAATTCTCAACAGAAGAAGTTCAAATGGCCAAAAGACACTTAAGGTCATGCTCTACCTCCTTAGCAATCAGGGAAATGCAAATCAAAACAACTTTGAGAGATCATCTTACACCCGTCAAAATGGCTAAAATTAAAAACACCAATGATAGCCTTTGCTGGAGAGGTTGTGGAGGAAGGGGTACCCTCATCCATTGCTGGTGGGAATACAAACTTGTCCAACCACTTTGGAAATCAGTGTGGCGGTTTCTCAGAAAATTTTTCATTTTTTCACAAACCTTGAGCTATACTTGTATTAGAATGAGACTTTGATAATTTGGTTCACTTTTATTATTATTTTAGCAATTTGATTTAAATAAAAAGAGGCAAAGAAAGAACAATTTAAAGCTATTGTAGGAAAATAATCTTGAAGGCTTCAAAGGAACATACTTCCAGGTGGATTTTTTAAGTGAAAAATGACTGTTAAAGCATCTGCACACTCACTCTTTTTTAAAAATGTTTGTTTGTTTGGTGTGGTATGGTGTGTGTGTGTGTATGTGTGTTGCATGTCCGTGAGTGCATGTGCAGGCTCAGGATTACATTAGATATCTTCTTTAATAAGTCTCCCCCTTATTTATCTAAGTGAGGTCTATTGTATGAACACAGAACTCAGTCATACTGACTAATCTAGAGAACCAGCTGTCTTGTTGATCCCACCTCTATACTTGACATATTGGAATTATAGGAGATACATGTGAGTTTTGCCATTGTTATGTCTAGTCTTCACTTGTGCATGGCAAACCCTTTATCCAGTGAGCCATCTCCCAACCCAGTCACTTTTCTTAATTCAAAAGTACCCTCTGCTTTAAACAATATTATAGAACAAAGGTTACAGGCTTACTTACAGTCTTCAAGCTGTTACATAAGTGTAAGAAAATATAGTAAAATAACATGTAAATAAAATTAACATTCTCTGAAACTATTTTAAATACTTTATTCTTGGTAATTGAATTTTGATTTGTATTTTCTCCTTTAAATCTTGAAACAAAAATAAATAAATAATTTCCTGAATAATTTTTGGCTATATTTTTATAAAAATAATTACAAAATTTGTCATCAAATTTGATATAAGATTATGTTATTTTCTCTACTTTGTGAAGAGTGACATCCTGAGTGATTGATTTCTTATGGTGGAAGTATTTCTAGTCTTACAGTCTTGTTTAACAGAAATAGCATATTTAACAGCCAAACATGTGCAAGAAATGTTAATCAACCATTAAACATGAAAAAGTTCAAACTTCTCAATTGTCCAATACAGCAGGTTCTTTATTACTCGGAAATTGTTGCTCAGGTTTCACACTAACCTATTTTTCTCATATTTCACAATAACAGTTTTTTTGAGATTATAATTGCAATGACAACATTTCATTTTTACCCTTTCCTCCACACACTCTTATTTATACCTCCCTGCGGCGAGCTCCCTGACCAGCAGGAAGGAACAGCCACCAGACGAGGATTCTTCTCAAATCACGCTTTATTGGAGCCTCTTGGTTGTAGGGAGAGCAGAAAGCAAGGGGCAAGGGGCTCTGAACTATAGCTGCTTATATAGGGAGTCTGCCTAGCAACTTTTGATACTTTGTTCTGGAGACCCACCGGCAGGAAAGAAAGCAGGGGAGCATCCTTGTCAATTACAGACCAGGATGTTCCCCTGCCGGTCAGGGGAAGTATGGGCAGCTAGATCACAACAACTCACCCTGTTTTCCGGTGAAAGAACTGCAACCCTAATATGGAGTTATCTATCAAGCGAGGCTGGGGCCAAATGCCATCTTGTAATGGCAGCTATTCAAATTGGCTCCCAGCACCTCCCTACTCTCTTTTAATTCATGTTTAATTAAGGACTCAAATAATTCAGTTCTATCTATCTATCTGCCTACCTATCATCTATCTCTCTGTCTATTTGCTTAGAAACCTAGTCTTTAAAAATAAATAAAATGTTGCTCATTGAATTAGAATAAAAAGGAACTTAGAAAGCATATTTGTCAAACAGAGGATGAAGGTTTACCTCCTATGAATATATATATATGAACAATAGAGGCTGATGTCCCGAAAGATGACTATCAAAAATGAGGCCTCAAGCTCCGCAAGACCATAGGTTACAAGTAATAAGCTGGAAAGCTACACATGGGAGTGTGTCTCAGTGATCCATTCTACTAACAAATAAAGAGGGTAGAGAACCATGTCTCTCTCAGAATGGATTCAAAACTTCTGAGTTTCAGCATCTTAATTGGGGTGAATATTGCTCTGATTATTGCTGTGACGAATCACCGTGACCTACAGGAACTTTTGCTTTTGCTCACAATTCCGTGTAATGGGTGATTATCAAAAGCAGTGTTGCAGGAACGCATGCAGGACTGGAAGCTGGAGGCAGCAGCTGATGTGAAAGCCATGGAGGGGTGCTGCATGCAGGAAGACATGGTGCTGGAGAGGTAGCTGAGAGTACAACATCCAGTAGCAAGGGAGCAGGAAGAGAGGGAAACACAGGAACTGGTTTGAGCATTTGAAACAACAACAACAACAACAAAAACAAAAACCAAAAAACCACCCACAGTGACATGCTTCCTCCGACTAAGTCATCTCTACTCCAACAAGATCACACCTTCTAATCCTTGTCATGAAGAGTCACCCCCTTATTTTTGTTTGCATTCAGCAAAAACAGCAACTATCAGAAGACCTATGATAATTCATTAATTTTAGCATCTCATAAACTAGGTTAGAAATATAAATTTGTTTGTATAATTAGATTATGTACTTCAATATTATACCTTTGTAGTATAATAGAACAAGTGCTTTCTTTAGGAAACAATAACAGTTATGATACATTATATAAGAAACATTAATTATATATTTGCTAATTAAAAACTTCCTAGAATGTATTTGATTATATCCACTGCCCCCAACTCCTCCCATATACACTATCTACACCCATACTTCCCTATCCATCCAATTTTGGGTTTGGTTCAATCTCCTCCTACCAATACACTAAGTCCAGTTGTTATCTCCCAACCACCCTTGGGAGTAGACTTGCCCTATTGTGTTCAACCTACCAGTGAATATGTCTTTAAAGAAAACATATTCTCCCTCTCCCAGAAGCTATCAAACACCAATAATACTCAGGTGGTGGTAACTTTACACACTTGTCCACTTTTACTCCAGCTTCTAGTGTTATGATTTTGTTTAATATTACGTTGCTCTATCGTCATATATGCCACCACATTTTCTGCCACTTTGTATGTATAAATGACCTGATTTGTTCAGAAAATGATGCCATAGTCACCTTTCCCCAATCATCTGACTCCTACTAACTTTTTGCCTTCTCTTCCTTGAGCCTTGAAAGGTGAGATAAGATATAGAGTGTTCCTTTTAAGACTGAGAACTCCATAGTTGCTTTATCTCTTTAACCCTTTGACAATCTCTGTGTTAATGGATGGTTTATTAAACAACACATAAAGGACTCACAGAAAATGGACCAATAAACTCAGTAAGTCCTTGGAAGCTTCATTTCTATTAGATAACTTTCATAGTACTAGAAGGTGACAGCCACGGTACTGCAGGAAAAAGGTAACCACCAGTCTTATCCAGCTTTCATACAATAAATATTTACCACCTTGTAAAGACAAGTTTAATGGTGATACAAATACTACGGGAATGACCAATGACTTTCTTATAGGTCTTTCTTACTTAGGATTTCTATTGCTGCAGCAGAAAACCATGGCCAAAAAGCAATTTGGGGAGGAAAAGGTTTGTTTGACTTACACTTTTATATTGCTGTTCATCACCAAAGGAAGTCAAGACAGGGATTCAAGCAGGGCAGTATGCTGGAGGCAGGAAGTGATGCAGAGGTAATAGAGGGGTAGTGCTTACCGGTTTGCTTAGCCTACTTTTTATAGAATCCAGGCCATCAACCTAGGGATGGTATTATCCACTATTGTTTGGGCCCTCTCACAGTGATCACTAATTGTGAAATGTCTTATAGCTAGATCTCATGTAGACATTTTTTCAACTGAGTTTTCTTCATCTCTGATGACTCTTGCTTGTATCAAATTGATATAAAAACCAGCCAGTATAGTGTCTAAGGCTTGTTCCATGAGAAAGAACCCATTAGGCCATATTCTTAGTAGAAAGGCTACTATTACTTTGCAAAACAGACATGGCATTAATATGACTCCTAATGATTTATTGCTATATTCATATAACTATAAATATCTCAACTGAATCCACATCAGGGAAAGTTTCTTATAGTAGATGACAATTGACCAAAAAAATTTAATATTGAAAAAAATATGCTAGATATATTTATTAGTTTAAAGAAAAAAATGATTTGATATGTTCAAATGTCACTTATGAAAATTTAAAACTATCCTTTATAATAAATCAATATCTATACTAAATCTTATATCTAATTTTGAATTTTGAAATATTAGAATTTCCTTTTAAATTAAAACAACTATTTTTCCATTTAACAATAAAGCAATTTTTTAGTTAAAAACATGATTGATTGACAATTAAAAAGGAAAAATAAATATGTCATTTTTCATGGATGATGTGAATATTTCTATAGAATAATTCAAAATTATTACTTGCATGCAAAGGAAATAAGCAAAAGTCAAATTAAGTCTTCACATGTCTTACACAATGAAAATATGTATATTTAAAAAGTAGCTTGGCAACAGGGCCATTTAATGTTAATTATGAAAGGTGTAACAAACTTTTACATCTAAAAGAAAACTTGTTATTACAGGCTTATGCACTAATTAACCTCTATGAAAGCTATAATCTAAATGTCATTGCTATACTTGTTTTGTTCAGTTGAAGGGTTGTGTTTTCCCCTGACCTTCAAGGTATAGTGACTTTATTTTCCAAAACTATTTTAATGAAGAACATAGTTCAAAGACATAAGATTAGATGCCTTTAACTCTTTTTTTATTAATTAATAGATAAGCTTTTGCACTCAGGGGGCAAATGACTATTTTACAAAAAGTAAAAGACATAGAACAGACCCATGAAAAACTTCATGTAAAGCTGAGAATGAGAACATGTTCTAAAGAAAGCATGAATCTTAGTGGGGGTTATTCTGTTTACCTACGTGAGCTATGCAAATTTTATCTTGTAAATGGCTTGCATGTTTAATTTATTATTTTTCATAGCTATCTAAGCAGAAATTTCTAAAAATATATTATGAATTTTTTTCTAAACAAAAATGTTAATTTCTAGATAAAATGCTAATATTTACATGTATATTCAAATATGTATAAAGCTGAAAACATTATAAATTTTAATATGATGAATTGTTATTTTCTGAAGCTAGTTTGCATTCTTAGCAGAATTCAGACCTTTATAATTGAATAATTTACCATTCGTTAAGAAAAATTTGTAGGTAATCTTGTATTTTTAGGCTACACTTTGGACACTGTAAAAGTAGACAAACTACTGAAATGTCAGAAACATGATTTCTAGTTACAAGTAATTTCCTTTAGATGATTTCTGGAATACAGTCGGAGTTATTTATCTTATAAAGCCATAGTTATTTCAACTGCAAATGTATGTTACCTTTAAATAATATCAATGATGAGAAGAACATAATGAAATACTTAATTTAAATATAACAGGTAATTTTCAAAGCTGTTTATCCTATTTATAGACACATTAAATGAAACTAGTACAAGGAACTAAGGAAGGTGTCTGCTCAAAAGGAAATGATCCAGATGGAGAAGATTGCCCAGAGACTTCCAGAGACCAATTAAGGACCCTAGTAAATACTGTGCATATTTTGCTGGCTGGGAATGAATGTAAATGGAGACCTGATTATCATTCCAACTGAGAACATTACATAATCGCTCCATTGACTGTACTTACTTGCTCAATGCTCATGTTCAATTTAAGACGTGCATTATCCTCACATAAAGTTCTCGGTGGCTTCTTTTCTGGCATTGTAATGGACTTTCTCTTACAAATGATTAAATTGCTCATATTTTTTCAGTGAGCATTTAAGGTCACAGAGTACATTTGCAAAATATTCTAATTCAAATATACCACTGACACGTTCAAAGAGGAACAGATCATCCATTTATGACTGTCGGCGTGGATCCAGTGCCATGATATATTAAAAACTAATTTGAACAAAGAATAGAGTTCATGTTCATCAATAGTCCTGGAAATGCCCTTGAGCTGTGGTTACAAGTGTAAGTCAGATCAAAATCAGCTTTCCATTTGCCCCTGCCTTAAGTACTGAATCACTAACCTAGAGATTAGTTACTAAGAGTAATTCCGGCAGATGACAAAAATAACCTAGTTTGGTATGAGCACTGACATTTTAAAGGTGGGCAGTACTTTTGTAATTATAAAGAAAATTAAAGAAGGAAATATTTCAAAACATTACAGTCTTAGTTGTATAGATAGTTGTAAAACCTACAATAATAACTAGTTAGTGAAATCTATTACACTATATCTTGCTTTTCCTTCCCTTCCCACAGAGGTCACTAAAATGAACATGTAGTCAAAACACCTTTTAAGCATTTCTGCTTTTGAAGACAATCATTACAGAGCAATATATCTGTCAATGCATAGTTGCAGAACCCACATCTAAATGTTCTATGTAAAAGAAAAAAAATTCCCACACCTAAGGCTCAAGCATTTGCTGTGAAATTGTGTTTCCAAGTAATGTCACACACCCACAAATTCTCATCAACATGATGCCTAAGCATGAGCTGAACAAGAACAACACTAACAGATGTGTGGAAGTGGGCCAGAGAAAGTCCTGGAAGCCTCATCCCTACTCAGAGAAATAGAGGCAAATAAACAATGCCGAGACCAGGAGCAACAGTCTTCTCCAGGGTGGAGCACACTGATTATGCAGTACCTAGTAGTCAGCTCTGAAAACTACATAAAGTAATATACAGGATGAGCAGGATACATTTAGGAAGATTCATGCATATACATATTAATATAGGTACATACTAATTAATACCAAAACAGACCACACATTTAAAAGAGAAAGACAAGGGGTGTATGGGAGGTTTCAGAGGAAGCAAACCGAAGAAGGAAATGATTTAATTATATTATAACTAAAAAATTTCGAGAAGTAACAAAAAATGTGCTGTTCTAGGAATAGGTTATAAAGACTTCCTTTTACCATTGGTAACTAGTGCAGTGTACAGTCTCATTAACGTGCTGAGAATAAATGGCTGCTAAGTCAGGAAAGTCCAGAGAGCATGAGGATGGGATAGAGTGATGGGAAGTGTTGGATACCACATATGATTGTCTTTGCAGTCATGGGGAGGGATAGCAAAGGTTGCATTGGTTTGTTTATGCAGTAAGATGAAACAAAAAGGCGTAGAAAAATATGTGTTCATTCAAACCCTGCAAACCCTGGGAAAATGAGCAGCAACACAAACAAAATTCAGCACAGGTGTTCTCATCGGGATTCTGGATTTCTGTTCTTTGGTAAAGGATTTATTCATTCGTCCTCAGCCTGCCTTATCCTTTTTCTCAGAACCCTCACCTCATTTTGTTTTCCTAATCCCTCTACGACTGCATGTATCTGCATATTAATTTCCATATAACAGATACTGCCATTTCTTTTTTGCAGTGACTCTTACCCATACATTCTATAGCTCTTAGTTTTGAGGTAAAATTAAAAATACAAAATAGATTATTAAATTGTATATCTGTTATATTGCCAGTGTCTTATAGAGCTTCCACCTCAAGAAAATCACACAATAAACATTTTCTGGGTGAAGGCATTGCTGTGCCTTCTTGTTGACAGTGGCTGCTTGTTCCCACCCTGCTGCCCAGACAATGAAATAACCACTCAGAAACTATATTATTTGTAATACTATTTGGCCAATAGATTAAGCATATTGCTATCTAACTATTTCATCTAGAATTAACCCATTTCCATTATTTTATATTTTACAATGAGGGGCATGACCTAAAGGCAAAGTTCCAGCTGACAGCTGGAGTCTTCCCCCTCTGGTAGCTACATGCTGTCTCTTCGATTTGGCCTACTCTCTCTCTCTCTCTCTCTCTCTCTCTCTCTCTCTCTCTCTCTCTCTCTCTCTCTCTCTCTCTGTGTGTGTGTGTGTGTGTGTGTGTGTGTGTGTGTGTGTGTGTGTGTTTTACTCTGGTTTTACTCTGTTAAGCCATTGGCTGAAGGAAGCTTCTTTATTAATCAATAAAAATCACACATATACAGAAGGACTTCCCACATAATTTCCCCTTTTCTCTTTAAATAAAAAGGAAGGTTTTAAATCATCCCATGTGCAGAGGTTAAAAGAAGGAAGAGCCTTAGCTGGGGAAGTTTGATCACTGTGTCTGGGCCATCTGTGTTTGCTAGTTGATACCCCACACTGTGAGAGTTCCTACTCCAACACAGACTGGACACAGTGGCCTTCTTCTGATGATTACAGTTGAAGGGAAAGAAAGACAACCTTGGGTGCTAGATGTATTGGGCATAAGGGACAGACTTTCTCCAGCAGGTCAGACAGTCATTGACTTTGTAGGCTGTGTTCAACTGCGCCATGGCAGTGTCCAAACAAGCACCCGTCTTTTTCGAAGCACAGTACAGTCTTTGGCTATAAAAAAGAATGGAGTCCTGTTATTTGCTGCTAAATGGATGGAACCAGTGATTCTGTTAGGCCAAAGGAGAGAAATGCAGAAAGGCAAGAGCTATATGTTCTCTCTCATATACGGAAACTAAAAAATATTGACTAGATGACCGAAGAGTGAACAGTGGAAGTGGGAAAGGCTAGATGGGGAGGACGGAAGGGGGGCAATTGGATTTGATTATGTACATTACATGCATGTATGGAAACGTAACCCTGACGTCCATTAATATATACAATTAATTTATGCTGAAAAAAGGAAGGTTTTAACTTTAACATAGTAAAATTACATATAAAAAACAGGTATCAAGTAAGAATTACAGTATCAATATTTACATCTACTTTAGCTTTTATCACACTAAGGAAAAGTATAATTATAACTATCCATTCTTTAACTTCATCAAAGACTCCAAAAGGATATAATATTACCTAAGTAAACAGGAAGCACATTATAAGCAACTTCTAAAACTCTATAACTGACAGAAACATCTTGCTGCCCGGACAGTCATCCAAAGTTCTTCTGTAACATTGAGAGCACCCATCTTCAGTCTACTGGACCAAAGTATCTCGCAGACTTTTCCATAAAGCAGGAAATTTCAAAGACAGTTCCACCTATATTGGCAGTTTGTCAATCACTTTCTTCTGTGTCCTGCAGAAAGTATGGCAGACTCTTTCATGAAGCAGGAACCCCAAAGGACAGTCTCCCCTTTAGGTAAGTTCAACAATCACTGAATGGCTCACATTGCTTCCATTTCAATGGTTGTTGTTGAAAATCTCTGCTAGTCCACCTGTCCAACTCAGTAGTGTGACCATTGTTTCCTTGGTAGCTACAAGGACCTACATTTCCTATTTGTCTGTCTCATATGTGACAGTTCATTTTCTGCTTCTAGAGTTCATCAATTCATGTGTTTCTCATGATGGCAGTTTTCACTCAGATTAGCATTAGGCCATCAAAGAGCTTCCTTTCATTCATTCCTCAATGGAGATATTAATCGTTACCATTACATTGGATTCTTAACACAGTTAAGAAAAAATCATTTCAATGATTTATTAATAAATAAATTAATACATTGTAATAAATTAATACATTGCAGCACTGTGAAAAAATCAACAGTGCAATGTTTAAAAATATTTATTATCATTCTTTCCTGAATCAGGATTCCCATATTTAGGAGCTTAATAATAAGATGTTAATAAGTATAATTTTCCTGTCTTGATTATTGTTATAGTGCATTTAAGTTCTTTCCAACCCTATCTTTTCTTTTCTTTTTCTTCTTTTTTTAAATGCTTGTGCTAAAATACTGCTCTAGACCCTTCCATATCAAATCATACATTCTGGTTTTTCCAAATGTTTATTTCACAGCAATATTTTTGTGAATATTATCTACTTTTTTGTTTATCTTCTATATTTTCCTTTTCCTTTTAATCTTTTAGTCATTATAAAAACAAAATATGTAAAATACTTAATTGTCTGTTCTTAAGTACAGCTGTAGAACTACCTTCCAGGTTTTGTAATTACATATATCAGTGAGAAATACACTTATATAATAGACAGAATGTGTGCAATTCTCCTACTTACGTGATCCAACTTTAACTTTTGTAGTGACAAAGCTAAAATTAGGATTGTTGGGAGGTTTGAAGTAAGCCCATGGAATATTCGATGTCGTAATGAAGAAGACAACATATAGGCCATTTGTTTCTTAGAGTATCAGAAAATACAGTAAGAAGCCCAACACCTTTTCTTTTGGACCTGGAGAATGAAAGCTCAGACACTTCCTCCTTAAGGGAAGTGATAGTCACCCACGGAGGCCTTTGTTTACCAGCTCAA
Source organism: Microtus pennsylvanicus (assembly GCF_037038515.1). NCBI lineage: Eukaryota > Metazoa > Chordata > Mammalia > Rodentia > Cricetidae > Microtus > Microtus pennsylvanicus. Next base: position 19,040,916 of record NC_134579.1, read on the forward strand.
TTGTATAGTTCTTTTTTAAAGGAACCTGCCACAGGTAGACTAAAATCAATGTTGTATTATGTGTTTTTACATAAATTCTTGGTTAAAATCCATGTAGGTGCAGTGTCAACAGTTCACTCCAGTGTTCAGAATTCTTATGTTTGGGTCAGTTGAGTTGAATCCAATCCCTTTCCTATGCTGTAATAATACTGATCCATAGCTCAGTAGTGTTAAATAAAGTCTGTCTTTGTCTATTTGGATTATTCTATAATTCTTATCTTACAGAATTAATACATTGTAGCATTTTGTTCTTGCATTTAACTTATCAGCCATTTCTTCTATACAAGAAATCATAATTTCTAACTATTCTGGAAAATTACCAGTAATATTCCTTTTTACACATTTCCTTTAACCTATGTATTTTGCTTTTTCCTTGTTCTGGTGTGCTGTGACTCTCATGGTTCAACTTGTAATGATCTTCATTTATCTTTCAAACCCATCTTATGTCAAGTTACTTAAAATCTTTACCTGATCTTAAGGTGAGTTTTGTATGTTAGTTGTGGTTCGCATTGGCTTACTTTCTGCTTTTGAGCAGACGTGTGCTAGTTTGCTATTGTTTTAATCTCTGAATAAACAGCAGCATTTACAGTTAAGTTCTCACGTGTCTACACTGTGAATTCTACTTTTAGATTGTAATGGGATTTGTCAGTATTTCTTTTTTCTAACTTTCAAGATCAGAGGTCTGGTTTCAAATTATCCAGGGGATCAGATTCTGTGTCCTTGTATGCATTGCTATTCCTCTTCAAGCCTTCCTCTCTCCTGGAAGATAATATGGCATGTACCAAACATTTCCTTCCACAAAGTCAAAAGGTGTGTTTTTTTTATATCTTTAGAGCATAAAAACAATTTATGTTGTGTTAGAGATCATCAGCACAGATTTAGTTAGTTCTTTTTTATCTTTATATACATATTTCTATGTTTGCAAGTATATTCTGATGCTGCTTATGTAGAGAAATGAATGTGTCCTTATCACGGCAGGAAGCTCATGAATTGAGTTTACACATTTATAATACAAAGTTGGCTGAAGACTTACATATTTATACTTTCAATGAGTATGAACTTTAGACTTACTGCCAAATTCCTTTTTGGTAACTCCATTTAAATGTTTAATGGGTGTATTCAAGCTAAGATTTTCCATATCAGAACTTTATCCAGTGTTCTCCACAGCAGCATATAAAATGGCATCATGTTCTTGCCAACAGAAGACTCCCTTGCAAGAAAAGTAAAAAAAGAAAAACCCACCAAATGCAAAAAAAATTATTTGAGGCATCTCTGTTCTACTTAAGCAAAATCAATCTCAGTATCCAATCCTAATATATCCACTTTCCCCCCATATCATCTGTTATATTGAAAAACTAAGTGTCCAGCCTAACAGTCACTTGTTTTTAAGTATAAAATAATGCTTATTTTCTGTGGACATACAACTTCATCTCTCGTTAAAATATTTTTGAATTACTATTTGTCTATAAAAATATGTTTCTTACATCTAGGATATCAACTGCTCCATTGCATTGCTCTTTTCCCCATGTAAGCAATTATAGCTTGCTTAGTGTATGGACTCAGAAAACTCACATAAATAAAGTATACCTATTATTAACTTTCCTGTCACCAGAGCACACATTAATTTGTTAATAATATGAGTTAGAAAAATATAAAAACAAATACTTATACTTTGAAATCTTTTAAATTTAAATGTAATTACATAACTTTCCCTGCCTTTCCTCTCTCCTTTCTACTATTTCTATATACCCATCTTGCTCTGTCTCAAATTTCTGGTCTTTGCTTTCTTAATTATTTAGATCTTTAACATACAGATCTTGGAGGAGAACCTACAACTGCTACTTTCCTAAACCAGCATATTTCCAAGTTACATTTTAAATATTTATCCTTATAACCACAAATAAATGCACCTTGAAACTTTTAATTCATTCATACTGGGCTTATATTTAAAGGAAATACATGAAATAGCATTACCTACTAAAAGTCTTATAAATTAAGTTATAAATGATTAGAGTTTATTATAGTTGTTTGTACTTCAGAATACAGTGACTTGTGGCATTTGAATGTTCTCTTCTCAGTTGATGACACTTGTGGGAGTCACTGGAGCAAGTAATGTTGTATGATATTTTGTTTGTGTTCTGACAAATAAACCTTACCTGCAGACCGGAGGGCTAAGCTAGTTAACCATAGAGACCAGGCAGTGGTAGCACACATCTTTAATCCCAGCACTTGGGAGGAGAAAGAAAGAAGACCATCTTCTTGCTCAAGGCCATCCTGGACTACAGAATATTGAACCAGTGTAAAAGAGAAAGAGAGCTGGGCACTGAGGGTTCATACCTTTGATCCCAGCACTTGAGAACTCATGCTGTAGAGCCACATGAGAGGCTCAAGCCTTTAATCCCAGTACTAAGGAGGTGGAGGCAGGATCTCACCCATTTCAGTCTGAGGTTTCATAGAGACAGAGTCCCTGCTATTTGGTTTGAGATATCAGAGAGGTAAGAAGTTTGTAGTGTCTGGCTGTTCTGCATCTCTGACCTTTCAGCTTTCTGCCTTAATATCTGACTCTGGGCTTTTATTGTTAATACTAATTAACTAAGATCGCACAACATCTAAGTTACTAGAGGCATGATTTGTGAGTATGTAGGTTTGCCCCCTAACCTTCCAGCTTGCTCTTTCTGATTATAACTGATATGTAAGCTCTCAGCTTCCTGATCTCATACAAAGGATGTCTTACCATAAGTCAAAATAGATATCTCCTTGTTAAGTTGCACCTATGTGGCCATGGTATTTTATTGCAACAGAAATGTAAAAAAATAGAGCTTCTTCTGTGAAGTCATGAACAATTAAATTTCTGGGTTAAAGTTATAATCCCCCAAATAATATTTAATTATTAAAGTGTTTGACATATAAGATAAAAAATAGCATGCCTTTAAAACATGCTGCTTTATAACCTGAGAAAATAAAAAACACCCAAAGGAAATTATCTCAAATGCATCAACTGGCAAGTCCTTCAACCTATTGAGTCAGATTTTCAAACAAATTTGACATGATAAAAAAATTACTTGAGACTGTAATGCAGACAAAACCTGAAGTTTTTGAACACCAATAAGGTGCTATGTAAGTCTTAGTATTGCTCTTGGCTCACATGTGTACAAAACATTTTGTTATTTTTAAAAGTTTTCTTACAAGCTTTCAGTTGATCACAACTCATTCATTTGATCTCTAATTTCTAGGAACTATTTGAAGCATAGGCAATAAATTTTAATCAAAAATTCAAGATTGTCTATCAAATCAGGTTTGTAAAAGCCCTTTATGTTAAGTGTTTATAATGTACTTCCTGTTTACTTAGGTAATATTATATGCTTTTGGGGTCTTTGAAGAGTTGAAAATTTGATAGTTACAGTTATAATTTTTCTTAATTATGATCAAAGATAAATTATATATATATATATACATACATATATTGGAACTGTAATTCTTGACTTGTTTTGTTATATGTATTATGTTAAAGTTAAAACTTTCCTTTTTATTTAAATAGAAAAGGGAACATTACATAGGGTTTCCCTCTGTCTGCTTTGAATATGTTTTATTACCATTAGTTAATAAAGAAGCTGCTTCTACCTAGAGCAGGGCAGAATAAAGCCAGGCAGGAAATTCATATATATATATATATATATATATATATATATATATATATATATGGAGGGAGAGAGAGAGAGAGAGAGAGAGAGAGAGAGAGAGAGAGAGAAGACTAAGTCAAGAAGATGCCATGTAGCTAACAAAGGAAACAGGAGGCACCAGAACATTTACCAATAGGCCACAGTTTCATGGTGATACACTGCTTCTGTGTGCCTTGTTCACTGCCCCAACTCGAGGGACATAGCATAGCTATGTTGTCATTAAGCAACTTGTAGCAAGCTGTTGACAAAGTCTAGTTCAGTTTTCCATAATCACACCAGCATGAACCAGAAACCCAGCTCTTAAAGGAGCCATGTGGTTTTTGCTGCTAATGCTGAGTTACAAAGTCTTCTCTTAAAGGAATCATAGCCTCTCTTCTGGGTAAATTGGGAGAATGGGGACCTTGGGACATGGACATGGTTGATGGTTGAATGGGAGGGGAGAGGCAAGATGTAAATTTATAATTTATCATTTACATAATTTATAATAATGATAACTATGATAAGACCACATGAAAAGATACAACTAAGGAAAACAAACTTGATAGGGTTAGCAGAAGATGGAATTTAGTAAGAGAGAGAAATAGCCCCTTAGGCAAAAATCAGTGAGTTGTTTAATTAAGCAATTATAAAATTTTAGAATGTGAGATTATCAGCAGAATCAAATAGCACAGGTTGCTATCAATATGAATAGTTATAAAGATGAGAGAAGCCATTCATAATTATACCAAGTATTTCCTTTTCTTTCCTTTTTACAGTTTATTATTGTCCGCAACATTTATATTACCCTTAATTCCTGGTTCTCTACTCTCCTTGATTGATTGTTAGCTATTACATAATAACTTCTTTAAAATTATTCTCTGGTAATAAAAATTATAAGTTTTTTCTTGAATTTAGGAACACAGTGACATTTTTGAGTCAAATGTAAAACTCAACAGTGCTTAGTATTTTCAATTTATGAGTTAGGCATGTGGCACACAATGTAGTTCTAGAAACGTGTAGGATATACCAGAGTTATTTCTGTGTGTTTGATTCAGTTTGAGAGATTTGTGCTAGGCAAGTTAGGGCTTCACAGTGACATCCTGCCTCACTCAAAACAATGGAAAAAATTCACAATGCTGCAGGAGAAATTACTCCTTTATTCTTACAAAGCTTGCATTACATTCTACTGCTAATGTGCAGAGAATGTACAATTCTTGGTGAAAATATTTTCTTAAAGTAACATTTAATTAATTATTTAAAAGTCTTTATCATGGGAAATAAAATGGAAATTCTCTTCACAATCTTAGCCATAAGAAATAAAGTTGGATTCATATAAAGAAGAAAGGAAATGCAAACCATCCTGAGCATATATTATTTTCCCTTTGTATTTATGCAGAAAGATAAGAAGAGATATGCTTAATGAGTAACTGTATAAGTTCTTCCATAATTTACTATTTTACAAGGTAAGTTTTCAAGATAATTGGAAATAAAGGCCAGCTACTATAGTAAGCTTTATAGCCTACTCCAAAAGAATACTTTTACTAGAATTTCCGATAGAAGAGATTCTTAGAAATAAATGTCAATAGTCTAAACTGTCTGCAATCATCCTCCTTTAAAAGGTATAACATTCAAGGTTTAATTTAATTCATAATAGAAGCTATCACACATGCACTTTAAAGTGAGCTTTTCCCAGTGATTCTAGCTGTTTCCTTCTATCTCACAGCTTGTACCCCATGCATGTGGCTGATTTTGTACTCTGCAGATTCTCATCACACTGAAATTGCCTGTGTATCTCTGCTTTCTCAAGGTCACGATCCATTACATCTGTCTCAGCTCAGTTGACACTCTGGACACGAGTCTCTATGTATTGAACATTGCTTCCACACTCAGCAGGACCTTAAAGTCCGAGGTGCAATAAAAATTTAACATAAATGTACAAGGGAAATAAACTGTGCATAACTAATCATTGAATGCTATAATTGAATCCTTGAAAATTAATCTTAAAATTAATCTCTTTAATAAGTCATGGTTATACTGTAGTATAAAAAGATAAGAAAATACATAATAGAGCTAGCATATTTAATAAAAAGTATTATGAGTATATGCCTCATACAAGTACAAAGATGCAGGGGTATCATGCAGTATCATCTGGAAGCCAGAGGGTGAGAGAGTTCATTGTGCCATTTCTGTCTTTCCTTGCCCAAAGGCCAAAGACATGATACTGAGTCCCAGTCCAAAGAAGAAGAGAGAAGATACAGCTGTAATTGTGAATTCTTTCATCTATTGTTTCATAACCTACTTTTATCCACAGACAGAACATAGATACATTACAAACACTGTTGAAACTGTATATATAAATTAATACATAACTGAACATAAAGGTCATAAAGTTTATGATAAGTATTTCCAGCAATTTTCATGCAATGTCCCTGAGTCTTAGGTGTAGGAGAGTTTTGTGGATGTATCCATTGAGACTAGGCCCTATAACTCCGTATTTTAATTGTTTTTGGTTTTCTGTAGTGGCTCTGTTTAACAGAAGCTTGTGGATTACATATTTTGAAGCCCCAACTGTGGCTCAGGAGTCATAGACAACTGTATATGAGTCATGAGGATTAAACATTTTACTCCAGAAAGTAATTTCTCTGTGCCCACTAAGTATCTTGGTGTCCATAAATTTGAATACATAAGGAACATGACGGAAAAATCAAAGATGGAACTGGCTTCTCCCAGTTAGATGATATAAGTATTAGATGCTAGACAGGGCCTAGCATACTCTTATATCTTACCGTTTTATTAATACTCTTAAATCTGCATCAAAGATTCATCACAAAATCAGATCACCTACTTGGTCTGCAGGTAAAATTAAAATTAAGTACGTACAAGAAATTAAAACTGCTGTGATATGCCTGAATAAAAATCTAGACTGAAAAGAAAACTGTTCAGCTAAAATCATACTTTTCTAATAACAAGAAAAGAATAGTTTAAAGGTTAATCTAAGTAGTTTTAGTAAATTTTTTTCCAAAATGGAGATACAAGTCAATATGAAATATAAAATTCAAATAGCATGCTACTGTGGTTTTTAGAAATAAGTAGCGTAATTATAATACAGACTCCTTTTTGGAAGTGCGAATTATTGTTCTGAGCAAATAAAAGTTCAAGGAGCACAAACAAATATGTCATTGCAAGGAGGTATATGGAAGATTAATGTGGACATTTCTTTTTGAGGTGTTCTACTCCCAGGGCTTAGAACATTGTTCTCAAATCAATTTTCAGCCAATTGCTCTCCATGGATCTTGTTCTTTTCTTCTTTATTTTCTTTTCTTGTACTTGCAATAAACCCAAAGCTTAGCACATGCTAGGCAATTGGTCTTTCATTGAGCTTCTTTACTAACATGGAATTTTAATTATAAAATGATCAAGAAGATTTTCCATGCAGAAACAAAACACTCTCTCAACACACACTTGTGCTTCCTCCCTATTAAATCGGCTAATTGCAGCCTAGTTAATAAGGAGATGGGATGCAGATAGACAAACTTGTCATTCAAAGCTGTCATCATTGATGGCAATCCAACTTTCTGTCACCAATGACCAAGGAAAAAGCGTGTACAGAATATGTCGCTTGTAGAGATAGAAGGAGATTGTTTTCATTGAGGAAACATATCTAGAGTTCGTTATTTCTAGAAGTGGCATTAAGAACTTTTTCTTTCAAATATTTTTATCTTTCTTATTTTTCTATGCAATTCAAAGAACATATGTTATGGAAAAGATGTGTATTCCTTCCTGTAAAAATATTCCTCATGCCTTAGATAATTTGTGGTTTTTTATAAAATAACCTACATATATTTCAGTTAAAATACCAAGGACCAGAAAAATAAAACATGCAACAATCGTTGCTCTTTGGAAAAAATGTCTCTATTCTGAGTGATAACCCTGTGGCATTACATTTCTATAATACTAATATGGAATGGGTTTCTCACTTAAAGGACTTGCTTGCAATGACTGGTTTCACAAACTCTTGGTTCTTTATTTTAGAGCTAGCTGTTTATGGAATGTAAGTGTTTGTTCTCAAGATTACGAAAATTTCTTCCAGTTAAAATTGAGATAGTACCTTTTCTCTTTTGGGCAAAATAAACAAGCAAAGAAAATGGAGCATCATCTGCAATTGGTAATCATAATTATGCACACTTTCAACTTGTGACCTTCAAAAAGAGTCCAAGAACTTGATCCTTGGAAGCCCCACAACAAGGTTTCAAATACCAATGCCTAACATATCCAAAATAAAACTCTGCCCAAAGACATGGCAGTACCATAGCAAAAGAATTTACCCTGAAATGGAAGAAGGTTACATGTTATAGACGATGTTTTGGGAAATTAAAAAGACATACAAGCTTATGAACGTTTGTTGAAATGTGAATCAGAAATCTGACCTAAATCTTTGAATTTTGTCATGAATATATACTTTATAGATTTTACTACTATATTCATCTATATCACCTGAATATGGTTGCATCATGTTATGTGCTGTTTAATTTATTTCCTAATACATTGATAACTGAATTGATATTAAGAGATAATAACTTCTTTCCAAACTATGAGACATGAGCCATATGGAGTCACATTAAAATGAGTGAATTCTACTTGAGGAGATGTCTCCATGGATAAGACACTTGTTGAACAAATTTAAGGACTAAAGTTTAAATTCTATAACCTACATATGTCTGCTAGATTTAATCACCAGGCTATAATTCCAGCACTCAGAAAGAAGAGAAAAATCTTGCTTTAATAAATAAGTTAGAGGATAATCTTGGTAAATTATGGATTTCAACTTTGACCTCTGAATGTGTCCATGCAAACATGTGCTTCAGACACATATTGTGCACAAATGTATATATAACACATGTATATACAGAACAAGCAGGTAATAAAATGAATTTGAATTAATCTTCAGTAGTTCGGGATAAAGTGCTTTATGTTATGAAATAAAGTGCTTTATGTTATGAAAAAATTTGTTTTGACTAAAGTATTCATGGAGATATGATAGATGGGTATATAGTTGGTGTTTTAGAGATCTATGTATTACTGTGAGAGAAACAACTCAAACAAAATGGAAAGGTTTACTTTATTTTGCAGGTGATTTTAGACAGTTTTCAGTTCATTGTGGAGGTGTGAGACATGGTGAGTACATGAAAATAATATTGTGAGTAGAGTGACCACAATGCTGCACAAAAGCCAGAGAAAGAGGCAAGCCCCAGCGGGAAAACATGATTATTCTATGCATGGAATCTAAGTCATTAAAATAAGTATCCAACCCTTTTAAAATCAGTTCTCTCTCTGCAATTCTCATGTACAATTGTGTGTGTGTGTATGTACATGTGTGTGTATGTGCATGTGTGTGTGTGCACATGTGCGCATGAATGATATGAGTATTTATGTACCCTGTTAGTGCACCAGTGTCTGTACAGGTGAATACACACATATGTACTTGTAGTTGTGGAGGCCAGAGTTTGTGGTTAGTGTCTTTTATTTTACTTGAGAAAAGGCCTCTAAAATGAACTGCCTGTTTTCATTCCACAAAGCTAGGATGAAAAGTCATCATAGATAGTATCATGCAAGGTAGGGCATGGAAGACCAAGAGGCTCCTGAACTCTTTATTTCACTCTTAGATAACCCATGTCCTGTAGCATTGTTTTTATGCCATGGAAACAGTCAAGTGACATTGTTGACATTACTGTAAGAATGAAACAAGACCTTCAGCCAAAGCAATGTAGGAGAGCGATTGAAAGTTTGCAATAGCTGAAATCCTGGCTCACATTTTAATTACAAATTTACAAAGTAATAGATAAATCTCATATTTTTTGTAAAATAATTTTCAAAGGATGCGTTCAAACAAATGGCAATTTCAAAACATGAATGTTTACACAAAGAATGAGGAAGAGAATGTCATGATTCCATAAAAAATTTCTTTGGAGATACAGTTCTTTCCTGCTAAGAAAAACAAATTCTATTATAAGTTTAACTGTGTCTCATATGTCTCAGTATATATTTTAGTAATTAGGCTTTCTATTCAGTATTGTGCAGTGTTTCTTCCTCTATCACTCCACCCATATTTACCAAATGCAGAGTCTCCATGGGAGATTGCCTGTTCTGCTGGTTCTAATGATAATATGGATAATATATTATTGTGTGTTGAATCTATAGTCATTTGTTATCTGTACACTTTTCACACTAAAGTAGATTGTAATACTTTCATATTAGTTGTTGTGTTCTGATTTTTGAATGTGTGCAGCAGATTTTATTTTTGTGCAGTCTCTAGTGCTATAGAATATATGTATCATAATCACTCTTCATAATGCATGATACTTTGCAAAATGGAGTATATTGTCTAATAGTGTTACTCAGGATGACTATTACAAGTTTAATATAAGGAATAGAACTATTCTTGACATATAGGGAAGACAAACCTCACTAAAACCTTAAATCATTTAAATAATCTTATGAAATGGTCATAAAGTGTCTTATAAAACACTCATAATATTGGCAAAACTGTAATATAAACGGGCTACTATTCACTTATACATCAAATTTTCAGCAACAAACTACAGCCACATTTTACAGAATGCAAAGAAAGTAGGACTATTAACTAAAAGAGGAAAACTTGGCAATTAATATTTGAGGAACACAGTGAAAAAGCAGGTTATTATAGAGTCCTTCCATGTTTGGAAATGCCACCTATTGAAGTATCTACTTTATTAGGATAATGATTCTTTTTTTTAAATATTTATTTATTATGTATACAATATTCTGCCTGTGTGTATGCCTGCAGGCCAGAAGAGGGCACCAGACCCCATTACAGATGGTTGTGAGCCACCATGTGGTTGCTGGGAATTGAACTTAGGACCTCTGGAAGAGCAGGCAATGCTCTTAACCTCTGAGCCATCTCTCCAGCCCCAGGATAATGATTCTTAACACACAGACTTTTATGACTGTTTTCCTTTCATTATATCCTTATGTTTAAAACATCTAAGAAATTTCTTCAAAATTATTCTAAGTTCCTTTGTGGCATATTTTCCTAAAGAATTATCTATTTTTATTAGAAACTACTTTAGATGTTAGCTTTCTATATTTTGTGACTGTGTGTGTGACTGTGTGTGTGTGTGTGTATATATATATATATATGCAATTATGTATGTATGTATGCATGCATGCATGTATGTTAGAATATCATCTCCTAACAGTCATCTATCATCCCCTTTAATATTATCAACTATTTATTATTTGGTGCTACATTGTAGGTGACATATATTCTTTTATCTAATTATTCAAATTATCACCAACATTTGTGTAGCATAAATTACCTGGACTGCTACTTATCTAAAGACTCTGTTTAAGTGACTCAGTTATTTCTGTAGCAGTTATTTTCCTTCCGTCTCCTTCTTATATTATACATTTATTCTACCTTGACTGTTAGTAATGTTTTTCCATTAGAATACAACAATTAGTCCACTCTGCAAGTATAATTCATTAGAAGGTATTGACACATTGCCAGTATGGTTATATTGTAACGAAAGAAGGAAAATAAAGGACCTAGACTGATACAGGAGTCACAGATTGGCCATCACTATGGACTGTTGGGTTATAATTGCTTCCCTTTAATGCATGTACCTTTTGCTTTGTAATAGCTAATCTTGATTGTTTACACAGAATTTCTGATAAAGAAGCTAAAACTATACAATGGAAAATAGAGAGCATCTTCAACAAATGGTGTTGGCATAACTGGATGTCAACATGTAGAAGAAATGCAGATAGATCCATATCTATCCCCATGTACAAAACTCAAGTCCAAATGGAGTAAAGACATCAATATAAATCTGACCACACTGAATTTGACAGAAGAGAAAGTAGGAAGTAGCCTTGAATGCACGGGCATTGATTTTTACTTTCACATGTTTCAAATTTTACTCTTCTTTGACTCTTCCTTACTCATAAAAGCTTGAAGCTATGGACTCCATTAGTGCAGTCAAAGTTGGATTGTGCTCATTTCAAAATGTGAATGAAATATATTGTCATATAGGGTCAGAACTCCACTAATTAGGCAGGAACATCTGGTCTCCCTCCAGGGTCTGTGTTAAATGTTTATTACTAATTTTGAACATTAATGGTTTGGAACCTCTTTATGAAGTCAGCGGGGTTATTATTTTTCCAATGACCCACAATATGCAAAAAATCATACAGAATTAATCTTTTGTAATAATAGAGCATTTATGAGCTACAAATCTAGCCTTACTTGGTTATCAAAGTTCCTAAGAAGAAATTAGTTCTCATCGAAATCAATGGGTAATGTTCTTGATAACTCAAATAATTTTTTTCAATTTCAATAATCATTTTAGTGGAAGTATTTCATAAAAAGAAAGAGAAAAGTGTGTTTTCAAAGTGAGTTAAAATATTTTTCAAAAGTAATAAATGCATTAGGATTTTATGTAATATTTAATAATGTTCTTTGGCACGGTTTTCTCAGCTAATCCTTAAGAGTTTATCAATTAGGCACTGCCTTTAGTATAAGCACTTGGGAGGCAGGTCAATTTCTCTGAGTTCCAGGCCAGGTTTGCATATATTGTGTATTCTAGGACTTCCAGAGATACATAGTAAGAGACTATTTCTATAAAGCAAGAAAACAAAACAAAAGCAAAACAGGAACAACAACAACAACAAACAGGACAAGAAAGGAAATTTGAAAATCTGTTCTCAAAGGTAGTTATTGCTATGATTTCAAGAGTAAGGCTATGATCTTGCCTTGCTTTATTGGAACCAAAACTTAGTTTAGAATCATAATCTCTTGAATACAGCATTCAATAAGTCATTCCTATATTCAAAATTTTTATTTCTTTAGGTGTCTTCTTTTTTCAGAATTTCGGTACAATTTATTTGTATTATTTTTAATATATCATTTAGAAAACCTCCAAGTTACTCTGAGGTCTTTTTTATAAGTAGATATTTTATATGCTCTGTTCTATTTCTGCCATAATATGGCATTATCAATAATCTTACTTCTTGTTTTGACTAAAATTTTTACACAACCAAGATATGGTCATGATTCTATGTCAATATGTTTATGCTAAAGAGAAATTATTTTGCCCAATATGTTTGGTTGCTTTTGCTGTTGAAATTTTCCTTGATATAAATTTCCAAGTTTCTTGCCTCTCTAACACTCTATAGAAGAGCTCAGTGAAGCTTGCAGAAATAAAGGAAAGGTATGATTACCAATCTCATTTTTGTTAAGGTTGTGATATACACACAAGAAAGGATTTTGGTTCTACTCTCTGACAATCTTAAATCCACCCTGGCATATGATGTGATATTGAACAAGAAGTTCTTAAAATCTCTATATACATCTTCGTCTATTATCTATAAGTAATTATCCATCATATATATGATAGATTTTAGTATCCGCACTTACTGTTCACATTATATTGCTTAAGTTTCAATTTAACTATTAAAACAACAAACACACACACACATACACACACACACACCTCACATACACACAAAACTCATGTCTTCTTCACTTGAGAAATCCCATAAGATTCTGTATTCTGATAACAGTGTTTTCAAATATGTGGAAAAAGAAGCAGTGTTCTATATTCCTTATATATAGCTTTCTTATAACTAACATAAGTATTATTTTGTAACAAGTACAAAGGCTTAAAATTACCTTTTGTTGAATTTTTTCACAAACATTTAAAAATACTAATAAACAATATTGCAACACAGAGTGTGTCTATAAAACTGTGCCTCAGACAATTTCTCTAAAATTTGAGAACATGTCAAAAATATAAAAAAATATAAAAAGAAGGAAAGTAAAGCATAAACAAGGTTGAGAGAAAAAGGCAGTACACCGCCTACTTACATGAACTACATCTTAGAAATAATAATAACTATTCTCTCTTGGGGACTTCAGAAGGATGTCCATGTCATGCCGTCTCCCCTTAGAAACTTCTTTTTTTTTTTTTTGTACAATGGTTAATGGGACAAACTGTGAATTATTTACTTACAGAGGATATTTATATCCTTCCTCATAGTGGATAATGTTGACTAATAATCATATGTCCTTCTTCACAGTGGATAATGTTGACAGATATCCATATGTCCTTTTTAAATTTGTTTGTGGTAGCAAGACCCCTCAGGCTCCTACTGACAGACGAAGCCAAGAACTTGACCACTTTATTTCGCTAATCTGTAGATATAATGTCTGTTCTTTTCCCATCAAGAACATCTGAGTATGTGGTTACATACTTTTAAGTCATTATGTTTTAATTTAAACATAATTACATAAGTACTCTTTATCCATTTTGTCCCTCCCACCTATCTCATGCACTATTCCCCATCTTCTGCTTAAATCCATGTTTTCTCTTTGATTGTTTTGCATTTACATGTTTACATGCATACACACACAAATCTATAAATAAAACCTGCTGACAATTTAATGTTGCTTTTGTTTATTTGAGGTAAGGTTTTCCATTTAATAAAAATAACCAATTATGGTGCTCATCCCTGAAAAAGACTAATTCTTTTCACTCTTTTAAGTTATTATTTGCCTGAATTTTCCCCAGTCCAAGGGGTGTTGTTCGGGGCTTGTTTAGCCAGTCATATCATTTACATACCATGAGTGTAGTTTCCTGTCATTTCCTGGAGACATGAACTCCCCAGAATCTTTCTGGTCCTCTGCCCGTAGAATCTTTCTGCCTCCCTTTTAGTGTCCCAGATTTTCTGGATGTTTTGCGTCAGGTTTTGATATTTCACATTTTCTTTTACTGAGGTATTAATTTCTTCTATCATGTCTACAGTGCCTGAGATGCTATCTTCTCTCTTTTGCTTTCTGTAAGTGACGCTTTTCTCTGAGGTTTCTGTTCGAGTTTCATTGTTTTTCATTTCCAGATTTCCCACAGTCTGGGCTTTCTTTCTTGATTATCTATCCACTTTCAGGTCTTGAACTCTTTTATGTCTCTCCTACCACTGTTTGTGTTATCCTACTTTTCTTTAGGAATATATTAATTTCCCTTTTAAGGAACTTGATCATATTGATAAAGACAATTTAAAGGTCTTTGTTTTGTGTTTTGTTGGTGTTGCAATTTGAGGGTCTACTGTGATAGGATTGCTAGGCTCTAGTGGAGAGCTTTTGTCTCTTCTGTTATTAGTTGTGTGTATTTTGCATCTAGCTTTGAAGGAAATAAGGGAAAAAGAAGATTTGCAGTTAGCCGACATATTTTCCTGGCCAAAGTAACCTGCTTATTCACAGGGACATTATCCATATAATTTATTTCTGAGATTCTTAAATTATCTATGCTATTTATTCCTATGTTGGTTGATATTTTAAAGTATTTTATTATGACATAATAACTATTAGTGCTTAGTTTCACATGAAACCTTAAAAATATGACATTATATGCATATTTTACTTATATATGTAATGTGTAATTTTAGTAATATAAAAATAATTTTAAATCTTAAAACCTTTTCAAACATTTTGTTTATTACTCTCTCTCTCCTTTACTGCTCCTTTCTTCTCTCCAATTAAAGCCCTCCTCCTCATTTCACTCAGGTTGCCTTCATTTCTCCTATATCCTACTTCTTAGCAGAAATTTTCTCAGAATTGAGTGATTTAAAATAACAACCATGTCTAGTAAGTTGAGCATCCAAACTGCCTAGGCTCCCACAAACTTGTTCTGCAAATAAAAAGCATTTCAAATAACTGAAAAAAAAAAAAAAACAACAACCATTTCTTCCCTTCCCCTAATCCTGTTATCAAGATACTACAACTGCTATCTGATACCAGCCCCAAAGCAATGCATGCAATACACACATTTATTCATTTACGTTCATGAAGCATGTGTTGTTTTTATGTGTGAAAGAGATGATCTAATTAGTAAACAAATGAAAATACCAGGAAAGGTTTTAAGATTATATTATTACTGAAAATACTAAATCACAGAATATATCTCAGATTCATGTTTTGTGTATCTCCTAAAATTATCTAGAATTAGGCCATATTGATGATGTAGAAATCAACACTACTGAAAGACCACCAATTTATAAATACAAGTTAGTTTACACAAAATAAAGAAATCAAAGCTTCTCTCCTGATAAAACAGGCCCCAAATTTATAAATACAAGTTAGTTTACACAAAATAAAGAAATGAAAGCTTCTCTCTTGATAAAAGGGGCCCCATTCAGAAAAGCAAGGAGAAGAAATGCAATCAGTTCCATAGTCAATAGAATGTACAAATTAGCAGTTCAATTCCTCTTGTTAGTAATGGAACAGCAGATTCAACAGCAATGACACTAATGGCCAGAGCTCATGGAAACAGAACATATAGAAGCAGTGATCAGATATACTTTGAATGAATGTTAGAAAGACATTAAAATACTTAAACAAGCAGAGCTTACAAAACTGATTGAAAATAATATGATAAAGTCACTTTAATCTTGAGGGAACAGAATCCCACAAGTTAAAAGATTATGAGTTATTCTAAAGTACAATTTGGGGGAAATAGAAGGAAATATGATGAACTATATTAGAGCATTACTGACATCTTCAATGTATTAGTTATGGGTCATTCGGAACTTTTGTAATCGTCTACAGATGATTTGAAATGGCAGAAATGATTGAAGTGGGAATGTGCTCACTAACAAAGAAGAGATTGCATGCAACTACTTTTCTTTGGTTAGCAAGGCTTTGTGAACTTAGAGAATTAATAATGACTAACTATAAAGAAATAGTAGTTATGTCAAGAAAATGTAAGCTACTTTCCATCAGCTAAAAGTACGCATGTTTAATTATGCTACTTTGTTATGTATTATAACCCCCCAAAACACTTCTTAAAATTCAATCATGTGAACAATATTCCTTTTGCATTAATGTAACCACCTGGTGGCACTGTTGATTAAACTAGGAAAAGTGTGATTTTTAATGATTTTTTTTAAAAAATCATTTTCTATCTTTAATTTGTGACTCATACAAGATCACTGTTGGTATATTTTAATAGAATATATCTAGGCTGATAACTATAGCTAGTCAAGCATATTGAAAACTATTTGAAAAAAATAAATATTAAAAGAAACTTCTATGTCTGCAATACTCAAGCACTTACAAACTGATGTTCAAATATTGGCAAGTAAATTCACTAGATTTATGAAGATACACATTACATACTTATATTTTCTTTATTTAATGAGAAAAAGCATTTCAAACGGGATTAGGTGATACAAAATTAAGTCAAAAAGTATCTTATTTCTGACTCAATTTTATATTATTTGACAAATTATCCATTACTCTCACACGGGACGTATCTGCAACTTCAAATCTGACATTGCTTTTAATTTACATCTGAGATCATTTTATGACTTTTACTGTTGGTTCCTAGGTTTGTGGAAATTTTAAAGCATTGTAGCATTCACAATAACTCTGAATGTATAGTTTGGTGTGAAAATACGTGCATTATGTGCAGGTTTTATTTAGAAAAACTGGAAATATTTTTGTCAGACTATTATGTGTGAAAGCATAAAGGGAAGGATATATTGGAAATCACTTAAGAAATAAAATGAGAAAATAGTGTTAAAAGCAAGAAGAGAGATTATAGGAATGGTTTGAAAATGATAGAGCACTCAACTGGAAGCAAGGAAGTATGATTTTACATTAATAATATCCAAAATCTTCTGGCCATTTGCAGCTAACACATACCCCTATGGTCTCACTTGAGGACTGAATGAGATTTAAACTATGCACTATCACTTTATATTTATGCTAAAGATATTGATGTAGTACATACCTGTTTTAAAAAGTGGATATTAATTCTAAACTCATAGAATCAATGGTGGTTTGTATAAAATCATATGCAAAATAAACACATGGAGTAAAAGTAAATGGCTTTATCAGTATTTGTATGCACATGAAGGATACTGCTATGGGTAACTTGAGTTGGAATAAGAAATTCCTATCGTATTTGGCTGGGTGTTGTTTCCTGAGGCAAATACTGAACACAAGGCATAAGTGTGAAGCTTGCATTGTGAACACTTTTCCTAAACATTTTTATAGTTCGATGTTAAAGCAGTGGAATAGTTTTTGCTAATTGTCAACTTAAAAAAAATCTAGAATCAACTGAGAGATAGGTCTCAGGTCATACTTTGGGGAATTATTCTCATTATATTCATTATATATCCTCATTATATATATTGAGGTAGGAAGATCTGCCCACTATGGATGGCACAAATTTATGACTGGATGGATCTAGGATGGCTTAAATGGACAAAGAGTAGTTGATAGTAGCATGCTTGCACTCGTCCCTCTTCCTGATAGTCAAGGTAATAAGTCATTTGCTTCCAGTTCCTTCTTTCTGATCTTTCTTGCCAGGATAAACTATACTTTAAATTGTAAGGTAAAATGAGCCTTTTCTCCATTATGTTACTTATATCTGTTTATTTTACCACAGTCACATGGGAGGGAGAAGACTAGGACAAGCAGTGTGAAAAACAGAAAACATGTGAACCAGTTTATTTCCAAACCATAGTCCTCTTCCACATACACACAGACCATATATCAGATGTATAAACCTGCTTGATAATTCTGAATTTCTATTCCTTTTCAAGAACATTAAAATACATTTATATGGTTGCTTTCTATTACCTAAAAATATGCCCTTTAAAATGGTTGATCTCACTTTGACCTATGAGGTTATTCCTTGAACAAAAAGGGTTTTACTGTGGCAACCAATCTGTAATTGTTCATGATTTAATTTATGAAGAAAGAAGAAAATGGAATAATGGAAATATGACCTGCAGGATATAATTAGAGAAAGATATGTTACTGAGGCCAAAACCAAGATCTAAAGAATACTCTAATGATACAGCATGCTTTGTATTGAGCCCTTTCTCATTCCTACTTACAGACACATGTATAGTGGTCCGTACCTTGTTGCTGTTATGAAATACCTGACAAAGGAAGGATTTGTTCTGGCTTGCAGTTCAAAGAGATACAGTGCATCATAGTAGGGAAGAAATTGCCATGGAGCAGAAGGTGATTAGTCATATTGCATCCACACTCAGGAAGAAGAAAGTAAAATGTGCTTGTCTTAGTAAGGGTTTCTATTGATGTGAAGAGATATGGGGTGGCTCATTTACAGTCTCATTGGTTCAGTCCATTATCATCATGACTAGGAGAATGGCAGCGTGTAGGCAGATGTGTTGGTGGAGTAGTATCTGAGAGTTCTATATCTTGCACATAACAGGAACTTGAGTGATTGTCAAACTGAGGGAAACTTGAGAAAAGAGACCCCAAACTCAACCCCAGAGTGACATATTTCCTCCAATATGGCCACACTTTCTAACACAGACACTACCTTTGGGGGCTATTTTCTTTTAAACCACCATAATTCTGACATCTCTTCCTCCTTTTTATTCAATTTAGGAACCACACTAATGGAAAATTAATACATTTTAAGTGTGTCTCCTACTCTCAAGTATCATAATCTAGATAATCCTCATTTGTATTCCCAGATTTGTTTCCATGGTGATTCTAAATAGAACCATGATTGATTATCACATATAAATAAGATATATTGCTAATGTAGACACAGTTCTATTTAGGATAGATATGGGATTTCCTGCTGTATGCTGTGATTACCATTAGTAAATAATGAAACTGTGTTATTTATTATCTGCTACAGGGGAACAGAGCTAGGTGGGGAAAACTAAACAGAAGGCTTGGATAAAGAAGGGTGGAATCAAAGAGAAGTCATGGAGCTGCCAGACTAAGACATGCTGAAACTTTGCCAGTAAGCCACTGCCACAAGCCAATACACAAATTAATAGACATGAGTTAAATTAATATACGAGTTAGCCAATAAGAAGCAAGAATTAATGGGCCAAGCACTGATTTAATTAATACAGTTTCTCTGTGATTATTTCCATTCTGGACAGCTGGGACAAACAAGTGACCTCCTTACTACAAATTGGCACCCAACATGGCTAACTAAAACCTACTTAAAACCTGAGAGGGCTTGAAAAGGAATTCTAGACACTGAAAAACAAAATTTAGCTGCATTTTTTTCCCATATGGCATTTTCTTGTAGGCAGCATGCTAATACTCACAAAAAAGAGGTTTTCCTGATTCAGCCATAGCGGGAAAAAAAAAACTGCGGTTTTGAAATGCCAGCTTTCTGGGCTGTGCTGTCAGCATGACCTCTGGCTTCTTTAGGAGACTGATCATTTGAATGGGGTTTGTGAGCAACATGCTACAGTTTGCTTGGTGGCAACATGGACTGGCTGTGCGCTTAGTGATGGTGCATTGTGCATGGCTCTTGGAGGTAGTGAGTGGCTCCACCCTGCTAGACTGGGTGGAACAAGCAGAAAGTATCATATATATCCTAGTAATGCTTCAATTTATGTTTTTAAAAAGCACTTAGCATTTGAAGAAGTGCTCCTGGACAGTAAAGAATTAAAGATACACAAAAGAACAGTTTCAGACAAAGACCTCTAAATGAGTCACAGTGTTGGATAAATGTATGTAGGCTTGGGAGAGAGAAGAAAAATAATTCAGAGAGTGATAAAAAGAAGTGATAAAAATGTTTTTATAAATAAAACAAAGTATTTAAAGACACAGGAATAGATTAAATGAGTAAAGATAATGAAATAAATATAAAACTTGAATAAAAAGTAATAGAGTAAAAACAAGACAATAAAAAATGGAAAATTCACAGAGAGTCTAGATTAGGTATATTATTGTGTTATCTTTGGATTTTTTGACTGCAGAGAGACATTTGATTCTTGGAACTGATAAGCTAAGTAACCAACATATATACTTTAAAGGTATCTTGAATTTAAAATATGGGTCTAAGGCTATGTTGCTTTGGAAAAGTTCTTCTTTTGTTTCCACACAGGAGGAGAACCTGTGGAATCCTACCTGAAAAATATGGTTTGATGGACCAAGATCCCCTGAAAGAACACCTTGAACACCCCTCAAAAAATTACTTTACCCAATAAGCAACAGGAAGCAGTTTGGACTAAGCCCAAATTTCCAAATATTGTTTATAAATGTTTATTTATATTTAAAGGGTGGTATGCTATAGATATTTGCATTGGTATGGATATAGGTTTATTGATACAAATTTAAGGTCAATACTGTTAATATGTATATTTCTGTGCTTGATTAAGGTATTGTGATTGTGCAGTTCATTTAAAAATATAATGTATAATTAAGAAATATAGGTAAATAGAGAGTCATCTATAATAGTCAAGCTTGTAGTCATATTAGTTAGATTTTCTAAATATAAAGAGAAGTAATTCAGATGGATAAGGATTCTTCAACTCTTTCAAAGACTACAGAAAATAGCAATTAAAGTGTTTTAAGAATTTAGGACTTTTCAGACACATGTGTTCCTGGAAGCACCAAATTACTTCAAGAGGAAGATAACATCAAAGAGGCTCTTTATGGAGTTGGTTAGCCATTTGAGCAAGAAACTGCTCTTGACTGGACTGCTTAATGAACTGGACATGCAGGACCTGCAGAGAAATGACTACTGAACTTGCCTAAATGTGAGACAATTTTTTTTTGGGTTCCTGCTTCATGAAAGTGTCAGCTAGACATTCTTTAGAATACAGAAGAAAGTGACTAACAAACTGTCAATATAGGTGGAACTGTCTTTGAAATTTCCGTCTTCATGGAAAAGTCTGCTAGATACTATGGGCCTGTAGGCTAAAAATGGATACCCCGATGGTACAGACGAATGTTGGTTTACTGCCTAGGCAGGGAGAATTTTCTGTCACTTCTAGAGTTTTGGAAGTTGCTTACAATATAACTCCTGTTTACTTAAGTAATATTTTATCCTTCTGTAGTCTTTGATGGAGTTGAAGAATATATAGTTATAGTTTTTCTTAGTGATAAAAGATGATAAAAAATAAAGTTGACATAAATATTATAACTATAATTCTCACTTGAGACCTGTTTGGTTATATGCAATTTTACTATTTTAAAGATAAAATATCTTTTTTATCTAAAAAATTTCTTTTTCATTTAAACAGAAAAAAGGAGGTGATGTGGGATTTCCCTCTGTATGCTATGATTACCATTAATGAATAAAGAAACTGCTTTGGTCCTATAGCAGAGCTATTGGGGAACAGATCTAGGTGGGGAAAATTAAACAGAATACTGGGGAAAAAAGACATAGTCAGATAGATTCCAAGGAGCCATCACCAGAGTCAGACATGCCAAAATTTTGCTGGTAATTCATTGCCACATGGTGATCCACAGATTATTAGAAATGGGATAAATTAAGATGTAAGGGTTACCCAAAAAGATGATAGAGCTAGTGGGTGAAACAGTAATTTAATTAATATAGTTTCTGTATGATTATTTTTTTCTGGGCAGCTGGGACAAACCATTGACCTCCTTATTACATATGATAGCACACTTATTGAAATAATTGAAACCATTGACCTCCTTACTACATATGATAGCACACTTATTGAAATAATTGAACTTCTAAATGCAATGCTCAAATAGTGTAGTTAAGTAAAATAAAATATGACAAAATTTTCTATTATTAATAGTAAATTGAAAAATTCTTATTATGCTGAGGCCAGAATTTTATTTTGAGAAAATTAGTGAAGTCTCATTGAAAAAAGCAGAAGGAATATAATATACTTGCATATCTTACATACATATTTATGCACACATTTATTATACTTTGGTTTATATAAACTTGGAAGCTACAGATTTATATGAATTTACTTTTGAAAACTACAGGCATGGTTCACAGGCCTGAGAACCAGAGAAGGAATAGCATAGATTCCCATTCTTGTAGAAAGAGTTAAGTGCCTGGATCACACAGAAAAAAAAAATGTGCAATTCAATTAGTTCCAGCACAGATAATATATCACCTCTTCATGTCTATGCTCTTTAGATTCTCAGCTACTGGACATTATTGACCCATACTGAGAGCACAGCTCTTTTACTTACTCAAATATCTTGGTAATCTAGACACAGTTCTGTGAACACTTGAAAATATTCATTATATTTCCTCTCAGCTGTGAACAAATGCAGTGAAGTCTCTAACGAAAGCTACAAATCATAAAATGCATACATATGTCCCCAAATGACATCTTTTGATATTATTATGCCTTTGAATTACTATAATATTTAGTAATACTGTCCTGTGTGTACAAAGTAAGATAACCAAAACATTAATTATGTCATTTTTAACTGAATTTTTCTTTCACCATACAACAGTTAGAAATAATTTTCTATTTTTCAAAAGTGCTACATGCCGCCTGTTCCTCTCATGCATAACTAACTGAGTATCATCAGTGTATTCTATAGATTTTAAAGTTATGGAAATTAGCAAAACAGGCTTTAGGAATTGCTAAGCTTTTGTTTACTCTCTTTATTCATTATAACAGGAAAAGATTACATGGCCATCCTTGATCATTATAATTCACAAAATTCATCATGCATTCAATCCTACTCTTCTATATCCACCACTCACTTAATACATGCATTTCACTGCAGTCCACCTTCATAGAGAAACCTACAACCAGTTTCAGCTAGTCCTCCTATGCTAGTTTTCTCCCCCTACTTCCTCTTTCAGTTGCCCCATGCTATGATCACCATTCTTGTTTATTCTCTACTGAAACAAAGGCATGTAGTGAACAACAACTAGATATGAATCTTATAAATTTTGAAAGATTTAGGCTTTTGACTAGATATGATGATACTATAATGACCACAATGAATGCAAAACCTCTCTCAATTTTCTCTTTAAGTCTATATTTTTATCCTAGAGCAATACTGACGAATATCTTGCATATCATCCTAGAACTTTCATCTGGCGATGGATGGAGATAGAGACAGAGACCCACACTGGAGCACTGGACTGAGCTCCCAAGGTCCCAATGAGGAGCAGAAGGAGGGAGAACATGAGCAAAGAAGTCGGGACCACGAGGGGTGCACCCACCCACTGAGACAGTGGAGCTGATCTACTGGGAGCTCACCAAGGCCAGCTGGACTGTTACCAAAAAAAGCATGGGATAAAACTGGACTCTCTGAACATGGCGAACAATGAGGGCTGATGAGACGCCAAGGACAATGGCACGCGGTTTTGATCCAACGCAATGTGCTGGCTTGGTGGGAGCCTAGCCAGTTTGGATGTTCACCTTCCTAGATATGGATGGAGGGGGGAGGACCTAGGACTTACCACAGGGCAGGGAACCCTGACTGCTCTTTGGACTGGAGAGGGAGGGCGAGAGGAGTGGGGGGAAGGGGAGAAGGGTGGGAGGAGGGGGAGAAGAGTGGGAGGAGGAGGAGAAGAGTGGGAGGAGGGGGAGGAAAATGGGAGGCTGGGAGGAGGTGGAAATTTGTTTTTTTTCTTTTCTTTATTCTCCTTTTATCAATAAAAAAAAGAGAAAAAGAAAAAAAAATAAATTAAAAAAAACAAAAAAAAAAAAACCTAACTGCTATTTAAATTTCTCTGACAATTTTTACCAAAGAAATGTACAAAACAAGTAATCACAGTGAGTAAAACTTTCAGTCCTTGAGGAGAACACCTTCCCATCTTTTGAGACCATTTTACTGGCTATGTCATACTATACATTTTCATGTTGAGTGCCAATTGTTGCAAGGAGGGCTGCTTGTTTGTTCTAGGCTGCCCAGCTAGCTTAGACCCAAAATAAGCATTCAGAAACTGAATTAATTAAATTACTGCTTGGCCCATTAGCTCTAGCTTCTTATTGGCTAATTCTTATATTAATTTAATCCACTTCTATTAATCTATATATTGCCACATTGCTGTGGCTTATCAGTAAAATTCCCAGCATCTGTCTCTGGCAGCTCCATGGCGTTTCTCTGACATCAGCCTTCTTTCACCCAACATTCAGTCCACCTACCTAAGTTCTGCCCTATCAACAGGCCAAGGCAGTTTCTTTATTCATTAATGGTAATCGTAGCACACAGAGGGAACTCTCACATTACCTATTTTTCAATCCTCATAATAAATTATTAATGACACAAAATGAGCCAGTATAAATGAGTGAAAACTTTTATAGATATTGATTTGTATCTCTTCATATGTCTTAATTTTGTACTTAGTAAAGAATTATTTAATAAGGACATGTCTGCAATCTCTGCACTTAAGAGTCTGAGTCAGGAATATCACCTGGGGAGTGAAAATATGTGAGGATTTAATCATATATTCTGATGAAATATTTGGAAATCACTAAATATTAGACTGTATAATATTAATATTTTATTCTGTTTCAAAATCTAAACTATGTTTCTCATGAGACAAAGAAGGAATGTATCTCAGAGAGCTTCCAGATATTCATTCAAACTCAAACTCACAGTGTCTGCTCCCTAAACTCAAGACTCTATTCATTTTCTACTTACTTGAAGTTCATGTTCAGCCCAGAGAATGCTATGGTTTATGGATATTAACACTCTCTAGCAATGCAGACTCAAGAGAGTTCTCCATTAGAAAGCAATGCAGCTGTGACTTTATTAAATTAAACATGGTTCATGGCAATTAGCCAAGGAAGTTTCCTTTGGGCTACTAGCCTGATCATAAAGAACCATGACACAAGCAGAAAAGATTCCACTATGGACTCTCTACTACCCTGGAGCTTTTGTCCTTCTGGCCATATCCGCTACTCTTATCCTTCCTGGAGGTATCTTCTTTCATATATTATTTGGCTCTATTTATTTGTACATTGTAGAAACATTTCTATTTGGGAAAAAAAATCTATCTCCTGAATTTTGAACACTTTCGAATTTTAATTAGTTTTTGTTTTCTATGGTTTAGTTTGCTTTTGCCATTTCCAAAATGTTATAAATGAGTTCTGTATGATAGTAATGTGCCATATATTACAAAAGTGGGAAGAAATGATTTTCAGTGTTTCCAACATAAAGAAATGATAAATGTTTAATGCAATAGATGTTAGACCTCATTGAAATATGATGATAAGAACGTATGTGTAGATGCCTCATTACTTTATAAACTTGCACAACATTTTTTTTTGTGTATTAACTTAAGTAATTATTTAAGTAATAAAAAGGTCATATGGTGGTATAACTGATTTTTCATCTACCAGATCCTTTTTTTTATAATTTTGCATTTTATATTTTTTAGACAAGTTTTTCCTATGTATATAAGGCTGGCCTTGAACTAGCAAGTCTTGTTTCTTAGCATATTTAGTAAAGGATTGCACACACATGCCACCATTTCTTGCTCCTGGTATAACTCTTATTGTTATATATTTGCATGATTAATTCTACTATATATGGTATATGGTTTGACATGATGCTTACACTTTCATTTTCAGCATTCAAGAGTTCAGTCTGCTCTATATAGTGAGTTCCAGGTCAGCCAGGACTGCACAGTGACTCTGACTCTACAAACTAAAGTGAAAACAGAGAAGAAACACCTAAAATGTGTGTTATATGGGCTTCTCTTACAAGGTACTGTACCACATGTAGATTCTCTTACAATCATTCTCTGTGCATGAAGAGGATAAGACAATGTTTGTTTATGCTAATCTATGTAGGAATTAGAATGAGTTCAATGTTGGCTATTCTGTAAGTTTCAAGTGAGGGTTGTTTCCTTATTGAATTTGGACTTTTGTAAGTACCATTTACAGAATAATTCTGTCACCCTGATTGTTCAGTCTTAACTTATTATTACTCTCAATACCTTTGCACATGTAAACTGTACAGCAGAGGAAATGATGTGATTTTATAAACAAATCTTTGTCTTGCATGGCCTCTGAAAATGCTTCTTAGTCATTCCTTGTTTGATTTTGGTTTTGAAATGGTAAATAAACATGGCTGGAAATAGAAGAAGGAAATGCGCATTTGCAGGTAATTCAAGGTTTGGGTGTGCCTCTGGTGACTCAGAGGCCTTTGTTATGAGCAGGGCTACAGCATTCACAGCGGGTACATTGTTCTTTCCTGTCAGTACACAAGCCATCTTCCTAGCTCTTACCAGTGAATATACTGACTGCCTGAAGCTGAAACAGAGCTGTGCAAGTGCTTAAGCTGCTTATCTCACATGCTTCACAATCTCACTTGCTCAAAGTTCAAGCTCAGCAAGTTACTGAGGTTTCCTTTTTCTTGCTTTTGTCAATGAAGCACTCTTCATGGTTCTGTTCAAATTAATAGTTACCAAGAACGAATATTCTGGATTTCATTCTTTATTACCTTTCCCTGGTTTTTAGGCTTGTTTTGCCCTGTGACTTCATTAATCTGCCAAATCCAAGAATGTATCTCCCCTTGTTTAATATATTCACAGAAGTGAAAATTTTTGTTTATTACATGATGAAACCTAAAAGATACAAATCTACAGTGTGTGTTACATGTCATACTAAGTTTTAATGTCATCCTTTTTAACATCAATAATGTCTAATAAGTATATTGTGCTAATTATCCTAAATAATGAAATATTTTCTCCAGGACTAATATTAATTTACTCATCTAAATTACTAAAAAGGTGAGCTCAATTCTCTCTTGCAAAAGGCAAAGAGTTATATATGAAGACAGAACTTAAGATGTAAATTGATGCTGGGAGACACCTATTATAGAAAAGAGGTCATAAACCATAACCTCCAACATAATTAAACAGAGCAAATTTATGAGTCAATTAAAAATATTGAAAGAGGTGATGCTGATATATAAATACACACTAAAATGGTAGTCACAGGAGTGTGCACATGCTTCTAGTTGAATTAAGCCCTTTATTAGATAATTATTATGTTTAGTATGAGTTGTTCAATTTTTCCTGCAAGCCAAAACATTACTAAATTAAAGAAAAATTAGGATATTGGTAGGACATATATGTTATCAAAACTTGAAATTGGAGAGTCAGAAATTTAGTTTTAACATTGACAGTCATGTAATAATCATCTGAAGAAATAGTCTGATGACAAAAACTCATAACAAAAATATTTGGTACTGAAATAAAAGCGGGGTTTATTATACATCTACATAAGAACAAAGCAAAAACCCAATTTCTGTTTAAATAAAATTGAACAGTCAGTTTGAAAATTTTATTTTCATTTATTTTAGTTTAAGTACTCTATCTTTGGTAGAATATACTCAGTTATAATTAAAATCAAAAAATTAATCTGGTTTTAATCAATAACTGGTGTCTTCTTCCTCTAGTTATTATTCATGGATACAGTAAATAACATCAATTATTGTATTTGGAATATCTTTATCACAATAAAGTATGAGAAAATATTTCATCCTGAAAATTCTGTAATACAGAAAAAAAAAATCTTTTCAAGTAAGAATATTCAGATATGAAAATGTCAGTTTTTTCTATTCATCATTCAATGAAGAAGAAAAGAAAAATGAGGAACTAGTTGAATTAAATTTGTATACTACAATATAGATATAATTGTAAGAAAAGCTTCTCTATGATGCTCTATTAAATAAGCAGACTCAAGCTATGACTCTGAGCAGATATGACTATTTCTTCTACAACAAATTAGACTCCAGCATTGGAAGAAAGTTCTATTTGATCCAAAGTCACCATCTTTGGAACTGAAAATTACAAAGCTTTTGGAAACTCAAAAGGTTGATACAGTCACTAGAGACAACATCCGTTTAATATTCCTGGACCTGAGATAGAAGTAAAGTCACAGCAAAGGAACTAAGGGTTTAATCCTGCAGTTTCTACTGAAACTAGATTTTACCAGGTGTTACAACTTATATGAGATGAGCATGAGTTCCATACTAAACCTTTGGAGAAAACAATTAAGATAGAATGTAAATGCTCCTAAAGAAATGGATGAAATTAATTAGTTTTAGCAGTGTGGCTAGCTGCAAACGGAGAACCTTTCTTGTGAGGGTAGTGCACACAGTACCTAGAATTTCCCTAAATGTACATGCATAGCTTTGAGAACCTAAATTATTTGGCCATAACTACTTTAATATACTTATTTCAGGGTAATGGTAATATATGAGCTTTTCCTACCACAACATAACTTTTGTATTATTTGTCCCATCATGATAAAGTATCAGAAATAGCTATATATACCAAAACTGCTTGTAATAGAAATACAATGATGATATGATTATAAAAGTACATTTAGAAATGGCTATCATATTATTATTAAAATATTTGCAACTTTTGTGGTACTTGGGATTTAACATATGCTTTTATTCATGATATGAACCCAGTATATCCTACATGATAAAATGTGCTTAATTTCAGTTGCAAAATGAGATAGCCCATTTTGTGGAATACATCTTTCAATGGCTGAGTGGTCAGTCTCAATGTGGGCTGCATTAGCTCCTGACACCAATTATTAATGTCTCAGATCCGATTACAGTTAATTATTCAAAATCTCTGTAGCATGTAATAAGATATCTTCCTTTATAATTATAAACATAGAAACACTCCTCTTCCCAAAATGTTTATAGACACTCACCAGCATTTACAATGTTTCATGAGCTTTTGTACAAGGCAAGGAAGGATTTCTCTAATTACTTACTGATTACCAATCAGGGTAGAATAATTGTCGTTTTTTTTTTAATAAAAATCAAACAGAATTCAACTCTCTAAATAAAAATAAAATTCTCCTACCCTACACTTAATTGCCTAACAATATACTCTGTAGCCCTGACAGTCTGAACACAGCTTCCCTACCCTATTCAAAACACTGACTAGTTCAGCAGGCACACAAAGGCTATTATGACATAGTAAACTTGGCTTCTTTTAATAACACTCTATTTATAACACTTGACACAATGTGCCCTTTCTGGAAAGAAACATGAGCAGTATATTAGGAATTCAATGTTCCATAAAATAAAAAACCAGGAACATATTTTTAATATCACAAGGTAAAACAAGTTTCATTTGTATGATTTTAAAGAAAGTCACCAGTATACCCTTCAGGATACTGGCTCTTTGTTACACTGAACGATTAAAATTGTAGTCATTTCATTTCTGGACACCATTCTTGCATGTAGAACATACAAACCTATCTGTTATATGAATGCCTTTTCAGAAGTAGGAGATGCCAGTAAATGGAAGACAGGACTTCTTGAAAAACCACAATTATTTTGCTTTTCCGTGTTGGTCCTCTACAACAGTGATAACATTCCTTTTTGGAATGTAACATTTTGTGATAAACTCACTCCATGCACAAGTAACAAATTAGTAAATAAGGAACTAGGGGCCCACGTGGGAATTAGGAACTATGCTTTATGGTTGCACAAAACTATAAAACTGCTTTATGAAAATAGAGTAATTTGATTTCAAAATTAAATAAATCTTACACAGGAGTATTATTGTCTGGCTTGAGAAATCTCTAGACATTTTTTGTACAATTGCTTTTGTTATATGTAAAATATACAGTACAGAATTTCCAAAGGAAAGCAGAGGCAGAAAGCTTCAGACTTAAGCAGATGTTTAGGAGTTTTGCTATATCCTACTCTATAGTTATAGCGATGGACTGTGTACCTGTGCAATTACCATATAATATACTACAATTCTAGGTATGACATGTTTTCCTTTTTACTATTAAAAAGGACTATAACTGCAAACGGTAAAATATACTTGGTTAATACTCCAAAGGAAGTGTCAAATGCATTACTAAATTACTTTCTATTACACATTGCATTCATTTCTCAAATTTAAGAGATACTGTTATGGATTGCCGATGCCATACTGATAAGGCAATTTTTGTTGGAAATTAAAGAAGCTTTAATTATCATTTTGGTTATCATTGTGAAATATTTCCCATAAAGCACAAGCACAGATATGATGAATTATGTTCAAACAGACTCATGAATAAAGAAATAAAAAACAATCACGATTGACACCTAATCTGCTCCTTTAGTCACCATATATAACATAATGATGACCTGAGAGTGTCATCAAAATGTGGATATTGCTTTTCTTAAGAATATGTTATGCATGGTTAAAGCAGATACTTTTAATTTCATGTGGGGAAAATACAGTTTCATGACTAATGAAGCACTCAGCTCATGAATGTGAAAAGGGAATAATATTTTCTTTTTTCATATACTTTTTTTCACAAAATAACTCTAACCTTACGTACTGGCTTTGGGGGAGCCTAGGCAGTTTGGATGCTCACCTTACTAAACCTGGATGGAGATGGGAGGTCCTTGGACTTCCCACAGGTCAGGGAACCCTGATTGCTCTTCCAGCTGATGAGGAAGAGGGACTTGATGGGGGAGGGGGAGGGAAATGGGAGGCAGTGGCAGGGAGGAGGCAGAAAACCTTAATAAATAAATAAATTAATTAAAAAAAATATTTCTACAAATCGGTCATAGATTTTGCAATTGTTTTGCAAATAAGATGGCAAAGATTAGTGCTTCATTGACCTTATGATAAGTTCTAATTATGTTTGAGTTCCTTCAAACATTATCAAACAGATCAGGTATTCTAAATAATATCTTTCATCAATATAAAACAAATATCCAACAAAGTAAAGAATAATTTTAAGAGTTGTATCCTTATATTCAATTCTTTTAGTTATCTATAGATATAGAGATTAACATACTGCATTTTTGAAACTTTTTTACTAACCTAAAATAGACTGACTTGATAAAGTATATTTTAGTCCCGTATTATCACCCCAATATTATTCTAAATTAAATGTAGTTAAAATATCTTCCATGTGACTGAATTTGTTTCACCTGAAACTATTTAAACGCTCACACTATAGACTATTGGAACTTTATAAGTGGTTTTGATTTTTCATAATGGCACAATATACCCAATACACATGGTGGGAACATGCCGATATGGTACATATCCCTGGAGATATATCAGTGAAAATATGACTGTGGGCTGAGAAGATTGATTCGTGGATAAATTCACTTGCGACACAAGTATGAGAAACTGAGTTTGAATTCCAGAATTACTTAAAATTTCAACAAAGAGGAAAGGTGGGCACCATTTAAATTCTACAGTAAGACTGCAAAAAAGGAGAGAACGCCTGGAAACATGGTTCAACAAGACTGAAATATGCCTTGGAAAAGCTTCAAATAGATTCTATGTAGAATAAGATGGAAGGTAAGGACTTCTTGATGTTTTCCTTTGACAAAGGTGTGGAATTCCTATGCATCACACACAAAAATGTGTCCACATACATGACAGATATTTGCCACACAGGAACTGTGAGACCCCATTACCATTTGAGGATTTAGCATACTTGTAAGTGTGATCCATTATAATTTCTTCATTTCAATTATATGTGAAATAAAAATAAATAAGTTTATTATAGTTTTAAATCAAATTATTTGTAGGCAGCAGATACACTACTCCTTTTAGCGCTACTATTTCAATTGGCTCAGTTTAGTATCATCAGTGGCCAGGTCATCCTTCTAATGGGAAGTTTTTGAAATTATCTCACAGTTGTCATTCTGTATCTGTTTCTTGCAAATCTCTCCAATTTGCATAGTTAGTATTGGCATTTACTGATTCCTCTACAAATAAAATTATACTGAATTTTATTTAGATAATAACTTCCAAAATTTGTTAAACTTTGAGGACCGGTATATTTAGGTTTATTTATGTATCAAAATCATAATATTGTGCATTGCAACAATTACTAACTGATCATAATTTACATTTTAGTATTCACTAAATTCTTTAAGCTTTGATTTTTATGTGATGGAAATAATATTAATTAATGGAATTAAATGCTTTGTTTAATAGTTGGGAAATAATTTAGTACATATAAGAATTTCATTTTTATAAGTATTATCAAGAGCTTAGACACTCCATGCCCTCAAATATGTATTATTAATATTGTTTCCCTTAATTTTCACATTCTATATCTTTCTGATAACAGGTGGTACTTTCATTTACAATAGTAGTACATTTGCAGTAGGGTAGCAATTAGCTACATCTCTATTATTGCTTATTGCACTGAACTTCTGTTTATTATATAGAATGTAGAATAAATAGCCTCCTGATCCTCACTCATGAATGTGAAAAATGCCAAATAAAATTAACTGATTTTATTTTGAGAATTCTGTATATACTTTACTTGATTCCTCTTTCTGTCTTTAGTACTTTTACTGAATGTCATTTAGATTAAATTGATCAATTCTTGTTACTGGTGAGCATGTACCAACCATTCTTTCTTGAAATTCGTGTAACAATGCAGACTTCCACCATCTGCCTCAGAGAGCTCATTTATTTTGCTTAGCTCAACTTTGCTTCAAACCAGCAGATTTCTTATTGGTGGAATTCAATGCTAAATAGTTTGAACATAACCTTGAAGTGAATTCTTTTCTTTCCTTGTACTCAATTACCCTCTTCGAGCTTTTCATAAAGTAAAGGACTGTGCAAGGCTGCACTGTCAGTGCAGCCAAGACCAAAGTGATAGAAGCAAGAAACGCTCTGGGGAATACTGCAAATGCAATTTCTGCCTCTTACTTGGAAGTTGAGTGCCAGCAACAGTCTAATAGAAACCCTTTGCTTTCTGGGTGATCCATTTTCAGTGTGATAAGCACTGCTCTGGAGTTAATATCATTTCTCAGAAGCAGACCTTTTGATGCAGTTAACTATGTGTAAAATTGTCTTTCTTTTCTTTTTTATTTGACATATATCCCAAATTTATAATCAGTCTGGCATGCACTTCCACTAAGCAGCCTGATCGTCCTCTTAGTATTTGATTTATGAGCACTTGAAAATAAGATATGTCTAGAGTGTCTTTCTGCATATATCTTGTTGATAATTTTTTACTTTTTTAATTCTAATAAGTTTTTCATTCTAAATTTACTTTTATTAACATTTTTTTTATTTTCTAAAATATAAAAACATTCATTTTCTTTTTTCACTTATTTCCTTTCACTGTGCTGTAGGGTACCATTTCCTTCTTTATAGGTGGTGAGTGTTATATCACATATAACTTTATATTTAAATTAATACTATATTGCACACATATTCTGAGTGTTTCTTCCCATATTATCTTTTATCTGCATCCTGCCAATGCTAATATATTTAATTGATTTATCATGAAGCTCTTACTATCATAATAATAAATGGCATATCACTTACTAACATTTAGTTAGTGTCTAACTGTTGATAAGTGTTTTAAAGGTGTTCATTCACAATTCTGTATTATAAATAAACTATTTGTACTTTGGGCAGAGTTGAAAATGGAGGCTGAGTTAGATGCAATTATATACACTGTACACATGAGTAAAATTCTCAAAATAAAGAAACTGATTTGGAAGGAACCTAAATTATTTAATTGAAATATGGGGTGTGTAACCCAATGGGAAATTCTCAAGACAAGAAATACAAATGGCTAGGAAGGACAACAAAGTAATCAACTTTGTTATCCATCAGAGAAAAGCAAATTAAAAGTGTGTTGTGAAAATTATGCTAGTTTAGAAAAATAGTTAAAGCGTACTCTGAGAATCACTTTTTTTAAAGTATTAACATTATTTTAGCACATGATCGAGTTTCAATATTTAGGAATGTATTAGTCACACCACTTTTCTGTCATTGGCAATTGTGCATTCAAAGGGGACTTCAAATTAATTGAGATAGTGTGCTGACTGAGGATATTTCAACCTGAAAAGAAAATTATTAATTTGAGAAAGAAGGGCTTGGGTTTGAGTTACCTAAAATTAGAATATTTGCTTAAACTTTGTTGACTGCACTATCATGATAAATGTAGGTAAGAATAATAAAATGCTATAAAAACAGTTGTATATTTATTAGATGAAAGGAAAGTAACTGAGCAAAAGAAGAGAGGACGGATAATACATAAACATATATGTGCACAGTTTAATATGAAATGTATTACCACATCTTATAGGAAATCCTTAGGTCAATGTGATTCTTAAGTTAGGTAATTCTTTCTCGTTCTGCACTGCTATTTTAACACTGCAACTGATAGTTAAAATTTCATTGATTATAGGTGATGTGGCAATTGTGGCAGTTTTATTTCATTATTTTATAATGTCAAAATGTCTTCCCATTGTCCTTAAACCAAGCTTCTGCTAATTACTGACAAACATAATTACAGCAACATCTTCTGGAGAGTGATCTGAAGGTGTAATCTCTATACAGAAGTAGGAACTTGAGAATCATGAATATTCACACAAATGGGTTGACAGAAAGAAAGCGGGCATTGATGCTATAAAGATAATTGCCAGGTGGCTGTGGTGCATTCCTTTAATCCCAGCACTCTGAAAGTAGACGCAGGGGAATCCCTGAGTCCAAAAACGGCCTGGTCTACAAATCTAGTTCCAGAACAGCTAAGGCTGTTACATAGAGAAACCTTGTATCAACAAACAAACAAACAAACAAAATCCCGCAAGATAATTAGAGATGTATTTTTAAGATTGTTCGGTCCAAGGAAACAGGCTAACTTGATCTTTACCTTTTCCTCCTTTCCTCCAAATTCAGTTCTCTTGTCTCACCCCGTCTCTTCAGCTGACCACCTGTTTGCCACCTGTCATACCATCTCCATGAAATCATGCAGATATTTGCCAACCTTCCTCTAGACTCATCCTGTTATTGAGACTCCAATTCTAGCAGGCTTTCTCTGTGAAACCATCAGTGAATCTGACAAAGGCAAGCAAGCCAGCAAAGCAGGCAGTTAAACTTCAGAACCTCACCTCTCCCTCTTCTCAAACACGGTCCTACTCTCATGCTCAGTTTTAGAGCACACAATCTACTGTGGCTTCTCCTTACTCACTACCTCTATATTGAGGGAACTATAGAGATCCTGGTACAATACCCAATTTCCTTCCTTCTGTAGACCTACTCTCCCCCTCCCAGCCTACACCCATTCCCAAGTGTCAGGTTCCAATACCCAGGAACACACTTCACCCAGAACACCCATTAGAATCCCAGAAGAGTTCCCTACCAGGCAGCACATAACTACCACACTCTCCTGTGAATCAGAGTGAGCAACAGAAATCGATGAATAAAACAGTCATCCAACAAGGAGAAGACCAAGTATCAGTACCTTGAATTACAATTTTTCTAAAGCCAGATATATAGACACCAACATAAAAGCAAAATTAAAAAAAACAAACAAGTAGGACAGTGTGTCTCCACTAGAGCTCAACAATTCTACCACAGCAGACCCTGAAAATTGAAACACGGATAAAGTACAAAACAAAGATTTTAAGTAGCCTTTGTCAATATAGTAGAGTTCCTTAAAGAAGAAATAAATAAATTCTTTAAAGAAATCTAGGAAAAATGATAGGCAATGAATAATTGAGTTCAAGAGCTGAAAGTGGATAGAAAATAAAGATAACCCAAACTGAAGGAAGTATAAGTATAAGAAAATGAAATGGAAATGAAAAATATAAGAATCTGAATAGGAAATTCACAGGAAAGTCTCACCAACAGAATACAAGAAATGGAAGAGAGAATCTCAGGCATTAAGGATATGATAAAAGAAATGAATAACTCAGTCAGGCAAAATGTTTACTGTAAAACACTCCTCACACAAAACATTTCAGGAAATCTGAAACACCATTAAAAGACCAAATCTAAGAATAATAGGAATAGAGGAAGAAAAAGAAATCCAGATGAAAGCCACAGAAAATATTTTCAACAAAATCATATAAAAATTCCAACTTAAAAGAAGTTAACTATACTTAAGAAAACACTCGTAGTAAATAAGCCCAGACCAGCAAATCAAAATAGAGGAAGCTTGTACCAAGAAGCAACAATAAAAAATAACAATATCCAACAAACTCTGCTCATTTATTATGCTGATAGATGTTCCTTTTGTCTCTATCCTTGACAAGGCAAGGCAGAGGTTCCTCCATCTTATAGACAATTCAGAGGACTTGGAGGAGAGCCTACTACTATTATTCTGCTAAATGGATACAAATATTAAGTTGACTTCTTATATCTTTATACCAATAGACCGGTGCTTTTCATAACTTTCAGTGAAGCTTATTTTTACAGTGTGTAGTCATTAATACAAAGATCCTCCAGCAAGTCAACATGGAGAGAAAAACAGGCAGTATAATATTCAGCTCTAAGTGGGACATCTATATGTCACTCCCTCCTTCCAAGGTCCAGGGATCATGTTGGAAGAGGAAGTGGAAAGTTTGTAAAAGGAGTTGCAATGACTACAAGGGTTGGCTTGCTTCCAATACACAGTATGATACTTACTCATAGAACTCACAATGATTATAACAGCAGGCAAAAGACTGGCAGACGCTCCATCCTAACAGATTGCGGATTATGGGTGAGGGAAGTTTGCATGGGAGTGTGACAACTAGTTTAGGAGTTACTAAATAGTGATAACATTTTGAAGAGGGAAGGTTAATTTTTCTTTAGGGGTATGATCCCAAGTACATCAACTATACTCCAGGTAAATGGCTGCATACCCAGCATTAGCGTTATATTGGCAGCACAATTTGGATTCCAGGAATTTACAGAAAAGTAGAAGCAAAATTGATTGAGTATGAAAGTGGGGTGGCTGGTCTTGGAGAAGTTGGAGGAATGGTGAATATTGACAAAATATATTGTATGCATGATACACGAAACAAATAAGCATACTTTGAATAATTAAATATACTGGAGAAAATGCTATTTTTTTACTCCATATACATAAGCTTATAAAATGGAAAGATTCAACTATATTGCAGTGACAGAATATTTGCTAGAAAAGAAATAGAGGAATATAATGGAACCAAGAGCTTTTTCCATTACATATACTTGTCTAAGCACTGAATTTAATTTTTTAAAGAAATATCATCAAATATATTTTAGGAAGACATGTTTCTATCAAGTTATAGTTTATTATCTCTTTCCCTGTACAAGTGGCCTATTGTTAGAAATATTTTTCATACAAATTGGCTTTTTATTCCAGTCTTAGGATTTTTTCAGTTTGCTTCAAGCAATATAATTCTCCAATTTCAGATTCAATAACTTCACAAGATGCCTTGAAAATATGGGAACAGATATTTTTCCATGTGTAAACGTCAATTAAAATTTCTAAATGACACATCGGTATGGGTGATGGGTAATTAATATTTTTTAAAAAATTAAATCAGTGCTCCCCTATCCAGCCTTCCTTTATCCCAATCATCCTGTTTCCCCAAGTTCCCCTCATCCTCCCCTTCTCACTTTTCTCTCCCCATCTCCCCTTACCCCCAACCCACCCCACCCCCAAGATCCCACTTTCCTCCCCGGCAATTTTTGTCTACTTCCCATAGGCAAGAGGATAACTATATGTTTTTCCTTAGTTAAGGGAGCCACCTTAGGGCTGGCAAGAGACTTGAAGCTAGAGTGGCTCCCAGGAGCCCAAGGCGATGTCCCCAGTTAGTTCCTTGGGCAGATGAGGATAGGGAACCTGAAACGACCCTATCCTATAGCAACACTGACTAATATCTTGCATATCACCATAGAACCTTCATCTGGTGATGGATGGAGATAGAGACAGAGACCCACACTGGAGCACTGTACTGAGCTCCCAAGGTCCCAATGAGAAGCAGAAGGAGGGAGAACATGAGCAAGGAAGTCAGGACCACGAGGGGTGCACCCACCCACCAAGACAGTGGAGCTGATCTACTGGGAGCTCACCAAGGCCAGCTGGACTGTGACTGAAAAAGCATGGGATAAAACTGGACTCTCTGAACATGGCGGACAATGAGGGCTGATGAGAAGCCAGGGACAATGGCACGGGGTTTTGATCCTACTTCATGTTCTGGCTTTGTGGGAGCCTAGCCAGTTTGGATGTTCACCTTCCTAGACATGGACGGAGGGGGGAGGACCTTGGACTTTCCACAGGGCAGGGAACCCTGACTGCTCTTTGGACTGGAGAGGAAGGGGGAGAGGAGTGGGGGGAGGGGGAGAAAGGTGGGAGGAGGGGGAGGGGAAATGGGAGGCTGGGAGGAGGGGGAAATTTTTTTTTTCCTTTTCTCAATTAAAAAAAATTAAATCAGGTTACAGGATGATGAAGTCTGTGATAAACAGAAAACAATTTTATGTTCAAATAAAGAAACTTTCTGTTTCATTTTAGTTGATATTTAAAATTCTTAGTAGTAAATTTTTCTGAATTTCAATTTATTCTGTAGAAATTTCACTATATACCGCAGCAGAGTTTGGATTTCAAAAGTGGATCAACGGCCATCTAAGACTTTTGTTTCATATTTTTACTCCCTTGTCATTTTACTCACAACAAACTTGCCCTCAGGTTTTCCTTACATCATTTTGAAAACCTTCTTTGCTATAATCCATTAGTATGAAATATAACTTTCTGAGAATGTGTGATGAAATAAGCTTTCTTTCTTTGGCTGTGTGTGTACAGTGGTGCTGTGCATATATTCACACATCAAGTATTTCAAGACTTTGAGAAGCAATGTTTTTTACAAGCAAACATACAACAAGAGTCCAGGATAATTTTTATCACAGAAAGTCATTTACTTATACTTTTAAATGCTCCAAAAGAGAAACTGCAGCTCAATTAAACAAAGGCCTAAACAAATGCTTTTAATGCTGTTCAATTGTACGGTACTTTTACATAATAGATTATAAGACTAACAGAAAATTTGTTATGCTTTCATATATGTGGAAAATATCCCAAGTGTAACTAAACTCTTCCTCTTTTGTGAAATTCTGATTATTTTATCTTATGTTCCAATCAATATCATATAAAAAGTTGCTAAGTATCAATTTTTCTGTAGATTTTGATTTATAACCCTGAAACTTCATTTTCTTGTTACTATATAAAAGCTTTAGTCCTAAGTAGGCAACTAATATGTGGTCTAGGCTGAGGCAGATAATCCTTCTTTATTCTCATTTCACATGTGCAAAGATGTTTCTAATATACAGTGTACAGGTCCTAAGTATTTATTTTTAAATTTCATATACTTTTATTGACATGAAATCCATATAGGATAAATTTTCCATTTAAATATACATTTCAGTAATATTCAATATTCAGTAGTACATCTTAATTTTCAAGGAGTCATTCCCATTACAAGTCTTTAGAAAACTACTTGAAGATATGCATGTTCCACACTCCAGAGGAGTCCTCCCTGCTTTTCTTTCTGCTAACTAGCTCATTTTGCAGTATTACCAAAGAGCACAAACAATCTTACTTTTTATATTTTATGTTCCAGAAACTATTTTGTTCTTTGGAACATCTATTGAGTATAAGAATAACTCCTTGAAAACAAACATCATCATACTATGAAAAGTGTTGAGAAATGAGCCAGTTACAAAGTAAATAATGTAGGTAATGTTGAAAACAGATATTCTGAGTACAGTGATCACTCCATCCCACTGACTGATTCAGGCAGTTGTAGTATTTCATTATGGCACTAAGAAAAAGATGAGTTTTAAATATCAAGGAGGTCTTATGTCTGGAGAGCAAGGGGGAGGGGGAGTGGAGGGAGTGGGAGGGAAATGGAAGGATGGGAGGAGGTGGAAATTTTAAATAAATAAAAATAAATAAATATCAAGGAGGGTTTAAATGTCTTGAATAGTCTGTAGCTTTATATATCAAAATTTTAGAAAGTAGCTAGATATAACCTAAGAGAATTCAAAGAAATTAGACCATGACAAGGGAATATTGCATTGCAAGCCTGTTACCACTACAATTAGTTATGAAGCATTGTATTGCAATGTAAATAGAATTTTTTACTCTTAAATCACACACACACAATCTCCTAAGCTTCTTATGCCTAGACTCACTATCTACTTTCTGTGTCTACAGATGAATGCACATCTTGTGTAAATTTTGTATCAATAAAATGATATAAATATGTGATCCTTATGTTGGTATCATTTACATGGTTACATAATGTTTGTTGGGTTAATTCATATTGCAAAAAGAACTTTTGATGGTTTTAGCAGTAAATCCCGGAAATTTTCCAACAACCACCAAGGCCTGGCTATGTCCAAACTAATCAATTATTAGAATGATTTGAAAAATCATGAATTAAATTTAAGTGATCAGTGTGCATATCAAATGTGTTTATATGAGGGACCTTGGAGCTTGTTGCTGATTATGAGGTTCTTTGTTTTTTCCTTTGTTTTAATTTTATTTTAACCAACAGCAATCATCCTCTAAGAAGCAACATACTTCTGATTTTCACCAACCCTGTTAATTTCCTGTCAATTGATAATTTTTCTTTCTTGTTCTTTGATAGTTTCTTACAGTACATAATAAAGTTCAATAATTTTACCATCCTGTAGTAATAAGGGCGGCGGGGCTGCATCCCCAAACACTCCAGCCGCCTGCCCTGCCCGGCTAGCTTATGCCCCAAAATAATTACACAGACACTGTATTCATTTAAACACTGCTCTGGCCCATTTCTACCTAGCATCTTCTAGGCTAACTCTCCCACCTGGACTAGTCCATTTCTTATCATCTGTGTAGCACCGGTCTTACCGGGAAGATTCTAGCATAAGTCCATCCTGGGTCGGAGCTTCAGAACTTCATCGCGTGTGTCTGCCCAGGAGCCGGGAGCATGGCGGACGTTTGCTCCCGAGAGGAGAGCTGTGGAGTCTGAGCTCACTTCCTCTTCCTCCCGGCATTCTGTTCTGTTTACTCCACCCACCTAAGGGTGGGCCTATCCAATGGGCCTAGCAGTTTCTTTATTGCTTAGCCAATGAAATCAACAGATTGATATATGACACTCCCACATCACTTCCCCTTTTTCTGTTTAAACAAAAAAAGGAAGGCTTTAACCTTAACATAGCAAAATTACATATAACAAAACAGTTATCAAGTAAAAGTTACATCAGAAACATTTATACATATAACAAAATTGACCGTAAATCTCTATCAATAAAGCAAAATCTATACTAATGCAAATTATTCATGTCTATATCATATCCCCCTTTAAATGTAAAAGAACATTTATAAACAATATTTTGGGAACATGGGCGCAGTTTTTTCTCTTCAAACTGCTTCCTGCTGAATGGGGGCGTCGTTAATTAGGTCTTTCATGGTATAACCTGTGTGCTAGTTTCATTTCAGTTGGCAGTTGAGCGAAGCAATTTTCTGAAGATGTTCACAGCAAACCTTCAGGAGGACGTGGTCCATCATACCAAATCGGAATAGAAGAAATGAACAGGGTCTCATCCTCTGTAAAAACAAAAGAAGACTCTCTCCAAAGCATCATATCCTTAGACCCAAATTCTGAAATCATACCCTCATGATATCCGTTCTGGTTCCACTTGGCAGCCCATATAATGAAATGTCTCTCTGTACTTAGCTCCTTCACAGTCAAAAATTTTAAAGAAAACACAATGTACATAATCCAGACTCTCTGTGAATTTTCCATCTTTACGCGGCTTATTTTTATTTATATCTATAACTATCTGTACTCTGTCTCTTTAAAGACTTTACTTTTTTTTTTAACCATTAACTTTATTCTCTATATTCTTTTTCTTTTCTCTCTCTCTCAAGCCTACGTACATTCATCCAACAGTGTGACTCATTTAGTGGTCTGAATCTGTCCTATTGTGAATCTGCAATTTTTTACTATCCAGGAGCACTTTTGATTTGCGCCTTTAAATCATTAGGCGCTTAAGAATCTAAGCTGAGACATTCCTAAGTTAACTTTTTGCTTTTTGAGCGCATATCTTTGACCTGGAATAACCCTGTAGACCAGGCTGTCTTTGAACTCTCAGAGATCCGCCTGTCTCTGCCTCCCAGGCATTGGGATTAAAGGTGTTTGCTACTACTTGAACTCACAGACATCTGTTAGTCTCTGCCTTCTAGGCACTGGGATTAAAGGCGTGTGCCACCACACCTTGAAGTCACAGAGGTTTACTTTAAGAATTTTAACTTTTAGTCTGCATATATTTTTAACACACAGTAAACCATTCAGAAATTTTCTCTGTCTTTGAATCTCTCTTTACTGTATATCTCTCTTTTTCTGACCACATGAGCCTTTAAATTACTGAGCAATATCAGTAGGACTAAAGGCGTGGCTTTGACGGCTGGATCCAGCCCATTCCTTAGCTTTCCAGCCTCATGGCTGAGGTACTGGCTGCAAGGTCCCTGCCAGCCAGCAAGCTACAACAGACAACACTCAAGTCCTCTCTCAGTAGCCGGCCCTCCTGCCTCAAACAGTCAGTTTGCCCTGGCAGGATGGCCCAGAAAGCCGGCATTTTTAAGCGGCACAGCTTTTTTTCTGCTATGGCTGAAAACCGAAAAGCACGCGTTCAGCTTTTCATCAACACCGTTTAAGTGTTTCGTGGCAGGACCTCTTAATGAGCTGCAGGCTTTGCAGCTAAAGCTGAGTCAGGAAGCCTCTCTTAGATGAGGCGCTTGCTTGCCTCTAGCAAGCAGAACAGACCAGAGAAATTGTCACAATCAAGAAAACATGCTTTACTCTTTCCCAAGCTTTTTCAGGCTTTCTGTGGATTCAGTTGGCCACACGTCTGGGCGTCATCTGTAGTAATATGGGGCGGCGGGGCTGCGTCCCCAAACACTCCAGCCGCCTGCCCTGCCCGGCTAGCTTATGCCCCAAAATAATTACACAGACACTGTATTCATTTAAACACTGCTCTGGCCCATTTCTACCTAGCATCTTCTAGGCTAACTCTCCCATCTGGACTAGCCCATTTCTTATCATCTGTGTAGCACCGGTCTTACCGGGAAGATTCTAGCCTAAGTCCATCCTGGGTCGGAGCTTCAGAGCTTCATCGCGTGTGTCTGCCCAGGAGCCGGGAGCATGGCGGACGTCTGCTCCCGAGAGGAGAGCTGTGGAGTCTGAGCTCACTTCCTCTTCCTCCCGGCATTCTGTTCTGTTTACTCCACCCACCTAAGGGTGGGCCTATCCAATGGGCCTAGCAGTTTCTTTATTGCTTAGCCAATGAAATCAACAGATTGATATATGACACTCCCACATCACCATCCATTACTGTGAATTACATTAGCATGTATGTGAGGTTATTTACTAAGGAAAAAGTTTACCACTACAGAAAGTAATAGTCTTACCTCTCAAAAAAAAATGTTAATGAATTACAGTCATTCACTGAAGCTACAATAGTAACACAATAATGGTTAGGGTTAGGGTTAGTT
This sequence comes from Microtus pennsylvanicus, assembly GCF_037038515.1. NCBI lineage: Eukaryota > Metazoa > Chordata > Mammalia > Rodentia > Cricetidae > Microtus > Microtus pennsylvanicus. The sequence goes on from NC_134579.1 coordinate 19,084,661, forward strand.
AAGCGTTAGGTTAATCAAGATGTGTCTTCTAGTGCAATAGTGGCATGGTTCTTAGGGGCAGGTAACCAAACATTCTTATTGGATCTGAGGCCTGCACATCAGAAAGAAACTCATATGTGCATCTGTAATCTTGATCAATACCAATAGTTTTAGAAGGCATGGACTGAGAGGGGAACCTGTCACTACTGGCATGTTAAATGATTATGACATTGAAATGCCTTCTCAAGGCTCAAGCATTTCCTCATAGGTTAGTGCTGTGGCCAGCTTATTTTTGCCATAGTTGGAGGTTACTATACTGTACAGTGTGCCAGGAATAAGTGATGGTACTGTGTTCAACCCTTGGGAGGAAACTCTTTCACCATTCTGAGGTTCAGAAAACATTGTAGAGGAGGAAGGAGAAAGAAAGAAAGAAAGAAAGAAAGAAAGAAAGAAAGAAAGAAAGAAAGAAAGAAAGAAAGAAAGAGAGAGAGAAAGAAAGAAAAAGAAAGATCACTGAGAAATGTACCAAGAAGTTTTAGGGATTGTCCTCATGAACACACTTCCATTTTGATTATCTACATAAGGCCTTCACAAAATTGCCTCATCAACTTTTCATCAAGGATGAGGCAGGGGTCATATGATTCTATTCTATAGTGAAAGACATTGGCCAGCAGTAGTTTTGAAGGAGGATGCCATTTTCTTCAAAGACGTAGTCATGATGAGTGTTATTGCACCCATAAATAATCACTCACACACGCTTAGTTAATAAATTCTAATTAAATTCAGTGTAAAAGACACAAAAGCAAAATATGACAATAGGCAAGGTATTTGTGGAAAATAAACCCAATTATAAAATGGGGCACTGAGCTGAACAGAGAATTCTCAACAGAAGAAGTTCAAATGGCCAAAAGACAATTAAGGTCATGCTCAACTTCCTTAGCGATCAGGGAAATGCAAATCAAGACAACTTTAAGATACCATCTTACACCTGTCAGAATGGCTAAAATCAGAAACACCAATGATAGCCTTTGCTGGAGAGGTTGTGGAGTAAGGGGTACACTCATCCGTTGCTGGTGGGAATGCAAACTTGTGCAACCACTTTGGAAATTAGTGTGGTAGCTTCTCACGAAATTTGGGATCAACCTGCCCCTGGACCCAGCAATACCACTCTTGGGAATATATCCAAAAGATGCCCTATCATACAACAAAAGTATATGTTCATCTATGTTCATAGCAGCATTGTTTGTAATAGCCAGAACCTGAAAACAACCTAGATGTCCTTCAATGGAAGAATGGATGAAGAAAGTATGGAATATATACATATTAGAGTACTACTCAGCATTAAAAAACAATGACTTCTTGAATTTTGCATGCAAATGGACGGAAATAGAAAACACTATCCTGAGTGAAGTAAGCCATACCCAAAAAGAGGAACATGGGATGTACTCACTCATAATTTCTAGCCATAAATAAAGGACATTGAGCCTATAATTCGTGATCCTATAATTCGTGATCCTAGAGAAGCTAAATAAGAAGGTGAACCCAAAGAAAAACATACAGGCATCCTCCTGGATATTAACCTTCATCAGGCGATGAAAAGAGACAGAGACAGAGACCCACATTGGAGCACCGGACTGAAATCCCAAGGTCCAAATTAGGAGCAGATGGAGAGAGAGCATGAGCAAGGAACTCAGGACCACAAGGGGTGCACCCACACACTGAGACAATGGGGATGTTCTATCGGGAACTCACCAAGGCCAGCTGGACTGTGTCTGAAAAAGCCTGGGATAAAACCGGACTCGCTGAACATAGTGGACAATGAGGACTACTGAGAACTCAAAAACAAGGGCAATGGGTTTTGATCCTACTGCACATACTGGCTCTGTGGGAGCCTAGGCAGTTTGGATACTCACCTTACTAGACCTGGATGGAGGAGGCTGGTCCTTGGAATTCCCACAGGCCATTGAACCCTGATTGCTCTTTGGGATGATGAAGGAGGGAGACTTGATTGGGGAAGGGGGAGGGAAATGGGAGGCGGTGGCGGGGAGGAGACAGAAATCTTTAATAAATAAATAAATAAACAAACAAATAAATAAATAAAAGAATGAGTTGGAAAAAAGTTCTTGTGGGAGGAAAAGAGGATAGGGTATAAATGAATAAATTCATAATACAAATGGAAGTAATTATCAAAAAATATTTTTAAAGGTTGAATGCGAATAATTGAAATATGTTATAGAAATATAAATCATAAAATAATTTAGTGAATAAAAATGTGTCCTTAACTTTGCCTTTATTTCTTTTTATGTAATCTACAGAGTATGACAATGGTCTCAATTCACTCAATTTCATCAGTTTAAACCAAGCAAAACATTTCTTGTCAAGAGTAGCCTAAGCTGTAATTGCATGCATTTTCTCTGAGGTTCTTATATGGATCATATTTACTTACTATAGATTGACTGCATTTTAACCATTAAGTAAAATGATGATATTCAAAATCTGTGCTGAAATTTTGCTAGTCGTATCTGAAGATAATATGCTTGAAATTGCAAATCTAAGGCACTTTTATGAATTGTATAGTGTGCAGATATATATGGTAAATAAATGAGAAATATGTATATAGAACTTTGCTATTGTTTTTCTACTTTAATTTGGGCATGTGTGTGTGTGTGTGTGTGTGTGTGTGTGTGTGTGTGCATGTTCATGCATGTGTGTATGTGTGTGTCCATTTTTATGGTATGTTTACAACAATTCTGCACTCCCTGAGATTTGCAAATGATAATTTTTTGTAAAATAAAGGTCTTTTACCTCTGCAGTATTACCATTACATACACCGAGTACATAGTACAATAGAAGCTTAGGACAGACTTATATCTTGAAATAACACCTTTAGCTAAGTATACAGAAATTTCAGGCTCTTATGATAAAAGTCATTAGTGTGGTACAGCTTCCTGATTACTTTTGTTTAGAAAGGCTTTGAGATTATTGCACTTAGTGCTTTGGCCAAGTCTTTGATTAGTTTGGAGTTAATCAGTTCTATCTCCACTCTTGCACTAAGGTAAAAATGTGTTTTGAAGTTCCTGTTTTATAAAGGGCATTGGTATCAATGGCAGTTCATTTTCTCCTGGGACGCTCTTGCAATTTTGCTGTGCTAAATGTTTCCTCCAAGCACTTACTGAAGGCTGAGGTCACCTCTCTTGTTAAAGAAGAAAAATTGCTACTCTTTAACTCAAAGTTTCCCAAACTGCAGTCTAAATTTTAAATAAAGCCCGTAATTAACTTTCAAATGACATTTAGGTGATAATTTATTGTTATATATTTATTGGGCTTAGTTTAATGGATATTAAATTAAATTTAAAACATATGACTCAAAAGGCACTCATTTTATTCAGTAATATGTGTTTTTAAAAGTACTAATGATACAAGAAATCTGGTTTATTTTATCTGTCATAAGACATTATTCTAGGAAACCTGTCTCCTATGACTTTGTTGTTAAACCCACATTTTTTCAAAAGTCCTTTCTAAGGAATATTTTATTAATAAATGGCCTACCTAGTTCTGTTATTGATAGCTTTTTTTAAAAAAAGGCTTTCACTGAGTAAATGGTGTGTATGTGTGTTGTGTTGTGTGTGTGTTGTGGTATGTGTGTGTGTGTATGTGTGTTCATGTGTGAATGCAAGCACTTGTGTGCTAGCAGGAGCACGTGCTTAGGGCCGGGTATCTTTGTTGTTCACAGTAAAAAGTATTCTTATGCCCCGAGTGATTCTTCATTTCTCCCTCAGATCTTCTATTTTGGGTACCAGAATTACAGTCGGACCCACAGCAACTGGTTTATATGGGTTCTAGGTTTTAAATTCAGATCTGCATGATTACATGACAAACACAGCTGTCTCTCACTGAAGCCCTGCCCCATTGCCTTGATAGCTTTTAGTACCAGTCTTGTTATTAGTGATATTTGGAGTGTTTCTTTGGAATTGTTATGAAATCTATACCTTGCTTATCCTATACTAAAGTACTGCATTCTTAAACTCAGATACTAATTTTATTTTAAAGATATTTTGTCAGTTTAAGAGTGTATCATATATGACTAAAAGATACTGTTAAATTTTGATATCACAGAATATAGTACAAGTTGCATAACTTTGCTGAAACATCTACAGAGAGTGATATGTACGTTTTAAGAGTCTTAGGGCTTGGGGGGATTGCTCGAGTGAAAATTTCTTGCCATATAAGCTTGATGATCTGAGTTTTATTCCAGCCACTCATGTGGGATTCCCCTCTGAATACTGTGAACATGTTTTATTACCATTGGCTAATAAATAAATTACTTTGAAACTACTTTGGCCTATGGCAGGGCAGAATGTAGCAAGGCAAGAAATCCAAGCAGAGATCAAGGAGAAAAGAAGGCAGAGTCAAAGAGATATGGTGTAGCTGCCAAAGGAGTAACCTAGCACTGATAAGTTACAGTCTAGTGGCAATACACAGGTTAATAGAAATTTATTTCATTTAAGATGTAAGAGCTAGCTAGGAATATGCCTAAACCATCGACCAAACAGAGTTTTAATTAGTAAAGTTTTTGTGTGATTACTTGGGTCTGGGTGGCCAGGAAACTCAAATGCATTCTCCATTTACAAGTCACCATTTGAAAAGCCCTGAGTGTTGATGTGTGCCTATAATTCCATTGCATAGGAGACAGAGACGGGAGGATAGCAAAGGGCTTGATGGGCAGCCAGTATAACCAAATTAGTGTCCCACAGGTTTAGTAAAATTCCCAGTCACACACACACACAAAAAATGAGAAGAACAAAACGGAAAACACCTGACAAGGACTTTCAGCTTCCATTAGTGAACCTGCACAGTTATAAACACATACATAAGCATAATACACAAAACACACAAGTTATCATAAAACAGAAAAGAAATAAAATGCAAGCTTATGTCAAGGTCTTATGCCCATACCCATGGATGCAGAATTATAAGGAAGAGCCCTATGAAGCTGAATTTACGTTTCAAAATAAGAAATTAAAGAGACAACCACCATGGAAAGCAACAAATAAAACCAGCAATAAGCATCTAGAAATTTCACCAACAGACAAACAAACAAACAAACCAAAAAGCTTTCATGTAATCCTTCACAGAGGTCCTAAGTCACGTTAGTTGTTGCTTTTCTCAGACATCACTGAGAACCCCAACCGTGCTCCAAAACCCAGGAATTGTTCTCCAGCTAAAATCCATGCAACAGTTTTAATGTGAGGCTTTTTTCAGACCCAGGGGTATCCAACATGTCTCAAATAAAGTAGACATCCTGGACACAGGGAAAGAAATTAGAAGGAAATTTCAAAATATGAATTAAATATTTTAGAATTTGTATCTATTAATACTCACAAAGCTGTAAATTGAAAGAAATTTCTAGTACTGTGGATATATTTGACTATATCTAAATGCAATTTTACTCCAGTCATCAAGTGATACAACTAGAATAAGGATAAGGAAATATCGGAATTAAAACATAAATCTATGCTGGACAAGTGTTAATAATTTAGAGTCTAGTTATGGTTTTAATATCATATTAGATATATGCATTATTGGGACTGAATATTGTCTTTGGACAGCAATAATTCAGATCATCCAAAAATATTAGATCATAATGTCAAAGCCATACTTAAATTTTACAAAGTAGACTAAGAGGAAGACTTGTCTTATATCAATATTTAATGTTTCAAACCATACATGGTGTCACCCCAGGACTATGTATAATACTATAAAAGATAACAGCATTCTCTCTTTCTTCCAGAAGGTTGTCTTCATCACATTAAATACTAAATTATCATTATACCATGGAATCAAACCGCCTTTTGTCATTTTAGTAAGTAGAAACATACAGTATATACTCTTACTTTTTTCAGGTTGGTATAATTAATAATGTGTGATCTTTCCACATGGATAAATTAACACTACGCACAAAACTGAAGTCCAAGTAGATCAAAGACTACAAGATAAATCTAGTTATGCTGACCCTGATGGAAGAGAAAGTGGGAAGTAGCCTTGAATGCATTGGCACAGGAGATTCCTACCTAAATATAATACCAGTAGAGCAGACACCAAGATTGACAATTAATAAATGGGATCTCCTGAAACTGAAAAGCTTATGTAAGAAAAAATATACAGTAATCAAGACAAAATTACAGGCTACAGAATGGGAAAAGATCTTCACCAACCCCATATCTGAAACATATAGATATTAGACAGCAAAATGCCAAATAATCTAATTTAAAAATAAGGTACAGATGTAAACAGGATTCTCAACAAAAGAATGGACAAAATGTACTTAAGGAATTACTTAACATCCTTAGGTATCAGGGACATGCAAATTAAAACAATTCTTAGATACCATCTTACACTTGTCAGGATGGCTAAGATCAAAAACACAAATGACAGCTTATATTGGAGAGAATGTAGAGGCAAAGGACAATTCTCCACTGCTGGTGGAAGTGCAATCTTGTACAACCACTTTGGAAATCAGTATGGTAGTTTCACAGAAAAATGGGAATCAAGCTCAAGACCTAGTAATACCACTCATGGACATACAGCCATAGAATGTTTAACCATACTTCAAGGACATAATCAACTATATTCCTAGCAGCATTACTTATAATAGCCAGAACCTGGAAACAACCTAGATGCCCCCCCTCCCAAAGAATGGATTAAAAATGTAGTACATTTGCACAATGGTGTATTTCTCAGCTGTTAAAAAAAAAACAATGGCATCATAAAATGCAGGCAACTGAACGGAACTAGAAAAAAAATCATTCTAAGTGAGATAATCCATATTCACAAAGACCAACAGGGTGTGTACTAACTCTTAAGTGGATACTAGATGTAAAGCAACGGATAAACAAACTACAATCCACAGCTCCAGAGAAGCTAGATAACAGGGAAGACCCTAAGAGGGATAAATGGATCGTCCTGGAAAGGACAAATGGTTAAGATTTCCTGGGCAAACTGGGGGTGGGGTGGGGTAAAGTGGAGGGGATGGGAAATGGGAACATGAGGGAATGGGATGGTCAGTTGAGGGAGGGATGGCATGGGAAAGCAATGATAGGTATCTTGATAGACGGAGCCATTATGAGGTTAGGGAGAAATTTGGTGCTAGGGAAATTTCCAGGAATCCGCAAGGATGACCCCAGGTAAGACTCCTGGCAATAGTGCCTAAATTGACCTTCCCCTGTAATAAGATTGGTGAACACCCCAACTATCATCATAGAGCCTTCATCCAGCAACCAATAGAAGCAGATGCATAGATCCACAGTCAATGGCCATTCAAGCCAAAGAAAGGGAGCAGAGATTATAGGAGCAAAGAGGGTCAAGACCTTAAAGGGAAAATCTACAGCAACCAGGAACTCAAGATATCTAGACTGACACTTGTGGAGCCTTCATGGGACTGAAGTAGGCCCTCTGCATGTGGGTGACATTTGTGTAGCTTGTTCTGTTTGGGGAGCCCATGGCGGTGGGACCAGGATCTATCACTGATACATAAGCTGGCTTTTTGGAGCCCACTCCCTGTTGTAGGATGTCTTGCTCAGCTTTGATGCAGAGGGGAAGGGCTTGGTCCTGCTTCAACTTAATGTGCCAAGCTTTGATGACTCCCCATGGGATACCTAACTCTTTCAGAGGAGTGGATGGGGGGATAGGCTGAGGGTGTGGGGGTTCCAAAGGAAGAGGAAGTTCCAGGAGTGGGTTCAGGGAACTGTTGTTGGTATGTAAAATGAATAAAAAAAAATTAACAAAACTGTGGATTAAAGACATAATAGAAAATTATATAACACATTGTTGCTTGAAGTTTCTCAGTACTGCTGTTTAATAACTATGTGACTGTAAAATGAAGAATAAAGAAAAGGAGGAAGAGGGGGAGAAGAGAAGGAGAAGAAGAAGAAAAAGAAGAAGAAGAAGAAGAAGAAGAAGAAGAAGAAGAAGAAGAAGAAGAAGAAGAAGAAGAAGAAGAAGAAGAAGAAATTAGAATCATTGAAATGAAATGTTCTAGGGCTATTTCCTCCAAAATCAGCACAGTTGATACCAAACATTGAATGTTTTATACAATAGATGTACAATTTTGCTTTGATTTTTATTGTGACTGTGCCCTGTTTCTTCTGTGCTGGAGTAAGAAAATAGATTATCTGTTTTTTATTTTACAAGAACTAAATGAAAACTTGGCCTTTTAAATAAGAGACTTTGGACTTTCAAGTAGTAAAATATTTAAAGTGTGTGGGAGTTTTGAAAAGCTGGAATGTTTCATTCACATTGAGATATTTGATATTAATATGCAATCTTGGAAAAAAGCAAGTAAAGCAAGGTTATACTTGTTCTTTTTGCTCAAAATTGATGTTCTGAGTGGATAAGTGCTTATTATTATAATATGCACAGTGTATGTATTTAGTGTGTGTGGACATTAAGATACATAGGGCACTATGTATTTTGAACAAAAATAAAGCCTTACCAAAGGAAGAGATTAATGAATTATTTATCTATGTATAATGTGACTATGGAGTACTTCTGGAAAGATGAGAAGTTTTAATGGGCATATATAATATACAGGTAAGAAGCAGCAATGACTGAAATAATGAGGAATGGAGGACAAAGCATTATCTCATCACTATCATTCCACCTGGAAAGGAACAAATATGAACTAGTACTTTTAAGAAACAATGTTAAAGTATGCATGGTACCTGACGGGAGACTGAAGTAGGAGAATCATAGCTACACTACTGCTTCATGTACAGTAATGGAAAATTTTGGTAGTTTCTATTTCTAATGCAAATTTGCTTCCTTTCCTTTTCTTATGTACATATATTTTATACCTCATGCTTTCATAAAGAAACTTTTCAAAACAAATGGAATGTTCTTTACTAAATTAGACATGACTATACTAGTTAGCAGTGATTTAGTTTTAAATGTCTACTAATAAACAAGGGAGAATGATAGAATTATAAATAATTTTTATGTTTTGGCTAATCACATTCGTGTAGGCTCAATTTTATGTTTCTATCAAAATTTCAGCATAGAGGCATCACTTTTATCACACTTCCTTCCCTGTGGAGTTTATCTGAATGTGTGCAGATTTTAGTGTTTATCCCTCATCAGCTCAGTTGGGCACCTACATAGATAAGACTGCTGCACAAGTTAATCTCAAAAGTTTTTCTTTCATTTTTTGCTTCAGTGGACTGGATTTTTGATAAATTCTGGCACTGTTAAAACATTCTTTGTTGTATCTCATGCTGCAAGTTTCTTTTCCTACTTGTTTTCTTAACTGTTACCAAAGTGGAATCTTTGAATTTCTAGCAACAAAAACTTAGTGTATTAGAGATCAAAATGTTCAAACATTATGTATTTTAAAAGGTGCTGTTATATTTAAAATGAAAACTGACTTAAAATTTGAAGATAATACTCCGAAGAATATTTGCTCAAAAAAGGCATCAAAATACATATTAAACTGATAAGAGAAAAGACTCAAGTTATGCTTAATGACATATTATCTTTCATTTTTAAAGATGGGCTTAGTTACAATTAATGAAAAAGAAGTCATGGATTTGAAAGTGAGCAAGAAGAAATGTGTGGGAGACCTTGAGATAAGAAAGGTAAGGAGCAAATGTTGTAACCATGTAGTAATCCCAAAAACTTCATTCTAAACATCTACTTTGTTTCTTTCTTTCTTTTAGTTTTTCTCTTTTACTTATTTATTCATTTATTTTGAGATAACGTCTCCCTATGAAGCCCTGATCTGCTTGAAACTTGCTCTGTAGACTAGGCTGGCCTCGAACCTATGGAGATCAGTCTGCTTCTGCCTCTTGAGAACTGACAATAAAACGAACAACACTACACCAGAAAGATTCCTGTGCTTTTTGTATAGAGAAGTTGTCTCTCTAAAGAAGACATACCAAACACCACTATGATCATTAGTGTGCTGCCATGAGAGTATCGTAGTCTGTGCTGACGTGCATTTGAAAATCTGCAGAGAATGTACTGAATTGACAGAAACACATGAGAGTCTTTTACCTTTGTTCCTATTGTTATTATCACCATTTTACAAATATTCTGCCAAGTTAATTTTGTTTAAATTCTTGATGAGCAATATCGCCTGCACCTATTTATGATATAGGTATGTTTATGTTTGTCTATGTATGTCTGTATGTGTGTTTGTATATGTATGTTTGAGTAGGTATGTATAAATGCTGATTAGACATATCAGTCTACTGAACATGTCCCTATGATTTTATGTGTGTTTTCTTATTTGACAAAATGAGTGAACAAATTGTAGTAGATGGTTCTTCAATATAAATTCAGTTTTCTGGAAGAAAGTATTTAAATCAATACATTTGGAAGAAGAGAGCTCTGACGTTTGCTAAAGGGATCAGCAGTCAGATTGTCTTTTAAGAATTTATAACTACAGACTAATGCTGCTTTCATCCTTGCTTGGGAAAGCTACTTCCTGCAGTCATGACAAAATGACAGTTGATAAGATACTCAAAGCTGTAGCTGGTCAAGATGAAAAGAATGAATGAATGTCAAATGGGCACACTTAACAAGAATGTCTATATAACCAGCTCTACAACTCAGAGAACATTCTTCAAGAACCAAACGATACTCTGAATATACATGACCATTAAAGTCATGAAAAAACACGATATGTAAGCATTTACATAAGACAGCAATGTACACACAAACACACACACACAGACTCATTCATGAAATACACAAAGATACAAAGAAGGCCAATAGGAGCGGGAATATTACAAGAGAAATTCTTAGGAGAGAATATGACCACAATACACTGTACATGTGAATGAATTTGCCAACAACATTAGTGAAAAAAAAGCAGGTTAGTTGTTAAGTCAATTATATTTGTTCTTTATTTTTTTCTCTTTTCTGTTTTTTATTTTTATTTTATTGAAAAGACAAAAAAACCTATATTTTTTCAATTTACATACCAATCCCAGTTCCTACTATCTCCTCTCTTCCCATTCCCTCCACCTTTTCTCCCACCCACTTCCCAATCACTCCTCAGAGAGGGTAAGGCACAACGCTGTGAGGAAGGACCAAGGCCCTCCCTACTGTATCTAGGCTGAGCAAGGTATACATCCAAAGAGAATGGGTTCCAAACGGCAAGAACAAGCAGTAGGGATAAATGCTGGTGCCACTGCCAGTGGTCCAGCAGCTTTAAGTATTAATAAAATCGGTGCTTTATTAAACACAATTATTCAATTTTCCCTCAAAATTTAGAAATTACTGATGTCTACTGGTTCATTGGAATCTACCCATTATTAAATTATTTCAGACACCAAACATACATTTTTATCACTAACCCTGTTCTATATCTTTTAAGGAGAAAATGAAAATTTACTTTTCTTCTTTTTTCAGAATTTTATTGATTTTTCAGACTTATGTTTTTCATAATTCTATTCCACATATTACTTTTAACAATTCATGCAATAAATCTGTATTAGCCAATGATGTATTTGAATTTATATTTCTTAAGCATTAGTTGGCAATAATTAAGTACAGAATTGTGACAAAAGCTCATAAAATTGCTCCTATATTTAAGGAAATTATCAACAAACCATCATACTTTCACTTTTAATTCTATATCTGAACTTGAAGCAGAATTTATGTAAGTTCGTGAACTTCATGGCCATTCTGTGAACTACAGTCATCCTTCACGGGTGTCTTAGAATTCAGAACATTAGCTCTATTTCCTCTGTGAAATTAATTGCTTAACACTTCTTTCACGAATTTATCGCCCTGCAACTTGTAGAGACAGATGTGAGTGTGTTGGAAGCCATCCAGAAGACTCGCTGTTTTAATCTGTCTTCTTTTTTTGTCCATCGCTTTTATCATTAAGCTACTTATGAGTAACACATAGCCTCATACTCTACAAGTTCAAGCTACTCCTGAGATAAGTTTAGATAAATTGTAGATTTCAGATAATTTTAAAGCAATCTTATCTTGACTCCTATAAAAAAAATTGTGCCATTTTTCAGAAAACAAACATTTCTAATTTACCTTATTTTGAATATTTGAAGTGAATTTAAATGTTTTTTATTAATAATCTTTTAAGTTGAAATATGATAGTGTTGATCAGTTTGTCTTGTGATAATACTGAATCAATATATAGTACTTGAAATATTCTACTTTACTCATCTTTTGTGATAGTGTTTTTTTTTCAATTTTCAAAAATTTGGAACCTGAATTCATTGGAATAAATCACTTATTTCAGAAAAATAAAACTGAAAATGTCTTATTTTTTTTCTTTTTTTAATTAAAAAATACATTTTTATAATAGTTCCTACTTCCACAACTCATCACAGCACTTCACCACCTCCCTCCCCTCTCAAATCCACATTCTTTTTTGTTCTCTCTCATTAGGAACAAACATACATTCAGAAGAAAAAGAGAGGGGAAAATAATAACCAAAATAAAATAAAAACAAACTATGAGACAAAGCAAAGAAATGAACAGAAAAACAGAAAGCCTAAGAAAAGAACAATAAGCATATGTAGAGATGTAGGCACACACATTGTAAAGCACAGATGTCCCCTAAAACAACAAAATCCAAAACCATAATATATAAACAAAGGACATGTAGGGTAAGAAAACATATTCAAAGCTTTATGAGATGAAAAGCTTCCTAAAATACCACTGGGTTCATTTTGTGTAGACCTCGTACTCCTGGGCATGGAGCATGGTGTTAAAAGTTTTAATGAATGTTGTTACAAATGCACCTCATACATTTTATGATTAAATGTATTTTTTTCTGAGTAATGAATATGTACTTACCTGTAAGTTCATCTTTATTATCTAAATGCCCTAAACATCTGTGAAATAATATCTATGTTGTCAGAAAATATCTTAAAAACTTGAGAGCCATGATTTTGTAGATATATGAGTAACTAGTGAGCTAAGTAGGTAGGTAGGTGGTAGAAAATCGATAGATGATAGACAGACAGACAGACAAACAGACAGGTAGATGGATGATCAACAATAAATATATAAGCAGGTAGATACAAGGAAAGAGAAGAAATTAACACTCTTGAACCATGAATACTTTTTCTACAGAGGAAAGACAAAAGCATTGCCAACCAATCTCAAGAACCAAATATAAAAGGTTCAGGGGATCTGCTTCTCTTATGGCTAAATAATTCTACTTACCTGAATTTGAATTTTAAAATGAGAGTATGTAAAACTTTATGAAATTTAAAGCTGAATGTTGTCCCTTGTTTTAGCCTTGTGTGCTTCCTTGCTAAGTGAGCAGAGCTCAATCCTAATGTGACTGCCAACCATGAGATACGAAGATTGAGGAAAGCAAGTGCCACATCTCTGTAAAACTGTCTTACTAAAGAACTGTTCAAAAATGTGGAGTGAATCTACCCTGTCTCACATTCCCTTAGTCCTGTTTTAGTAGTCTTTTAGTCTACTTTTAGAACTGCCTTATGTTAAAGACTGGAAAACAAACAACCCAAACTCATTTCTCTGTGTTAAGCTAGCATGGGAATTAAAAAAATTATAATACTGCCTTGTGATTTACATCAAACTAGGAGATGTTATTTTGGAACCGAGTGGACTTTAGATATTTGAAGATATAATTACTTTCCCCATAAATGTTACTTTTTAGAGTCAAACATTTTTTGCCTCTGTACTTTATATTTACTGAAAGGATAAGCGTGATTTTTTTGTTCATATAAAAAGAAAAAATGTGGAATATAGTTTAAAGTCTAAAAATCAAAAAAGGACAATAAATACAATGCATCTGTGCATACACTTGCTTGTGTACACACACAGATACACACAGTTTCAAAGATACACACAGATGCACACATGTAGATATACACACAGTTTCATACAGATACACACAGACAAAAACACCCATACACACAGAGACAGACACACAGACATACACACACAGAGACAAAAACATAGAGAAAGACACATGCATAGACAAATATATAAACACACATAAACACATTGATATATACAGACACAAACAGATCACACAGATGTACACACATATACACAGATACAGACACAGAGACAGAGACATAAAAACACATGCATGTATAGACACATAGACAAACACACACAGAGACAGACACACATACACACACAAACTCACTAACAGAGACAGACAAACACACACAGACAGATATAGACAGAGACAGATACACACATATACACACAGACACACAAACACACACAGACATATACACCAACAAACACACATATAAACATAGACATGTACAGATCACACATACATAGAGACACAGGCATAGAGACACACACATGCATAGACACATAGACAAACACACATGCACACAAGACACACATACAATCACAAACACACTGGCACTCACAGACAGATACACAAAGACAGACACACACACAAAAACACACAAATACACACACAGACACATGAACACAGATAAACACAGACATACATGCACAAGCACACATAAATACACACAGATACCTGCACACACCCAGACACACACAGACACACATTTACACACAGAGACACACATGCCCCAGGGAGCTGTCACATTAGATTATCTTTCATAAATCAAAGCAATCAAATCCCAGATTCCATGTGGAAAGAAAAGGAAAGAAGTCGTAAGGAAACCTAGGTAGTTTGTAAATTAACTTAAAATATAGTCTTTAAAATATTAGAAAGGAGCTACCCTGCATGACCAGAAAATGTTGCACATAAAATATATTGTCTTTCTAATAAAAATCCAGAGACAAGTGAGGAATACTTTTTTATGAGCTGCTGTTCTGGGAGGACTCAGAGGCACCCAGAATAATAAGGTGTTTGTCATTCCTGTGGGTTTCCTAGAAAAACTGGCTGAACGAACTCTCCTTCTGAGAGATGACACCAAACACATTGCAAGATAAAGCAAAGCCCAGTTAATATTAAAATAGAAATTCACTCTCTAATGGATAGCTTTTATAGGCACAGAAGCTGATGTACAATCTGGTGGAGTAGAGAAGGTGTCAATAATGTTACCTACATGCTGTAATACCAAACACCTGGGCACTATGGGCTCACTGCTGTGATACTGCCAACAGCTCTATGATTGGATTAGAAGCCTGGTACTATAAGCCAAGTTACGGTATGACTGATAAGATCTTAGAACTTGGGGAAAACTTGCTTCTGTTGTGTAGCTTAATTGCTGTGGCACCTAACAAAATTTTAAATATTTGTGCTCATACACATAGACAAATTCTACTCTCAGTCTTAATCAGAGTGATCTCTCTTTGTGAATAGTGATACATATAAACTAGATATCAAAAAATAAGCAATCCAATTTAAAAATATGGGGAAAGTCTAAAGAGAGAATTCTCAACAGGAGAATCTCAAATGACAGTGACACAATTAAAGAAATGTTTCTTAGCACCCCCTACTCCTGGCTGGACACTGTAGCAAAAGAATTGGCCCCAACGCTCCCGGGAAAGCTGCTCCTCGACTCCTACACTGTGGAGAGTTTTTCCGTCCCCTCAAAACAGGCAAAGTAGAGCAGATCAATGATGGCATGGGCATTGGGGAGTTGATTCTGCGTCTCGCCTGATCAGCTTAGCTCTCACCCAGGCCCACTAAAGGGATGGATATTTGTGCATACTAATATCCTCCCAATCTATGAACTGTTGGAGCTTCTGAAGGGATTGGTCCTGTGATACCCACAGGATCAGGGAAATGCAAATCAAAATGACTCTGAAATTTCATTTTACCTGTCAGAATGGCTAAGCTCAAAACACAAATGACAGCTGAGATGTGGAGAGTGTAACACTTTTCCATTGCTGGTGGGAGTACAAACCTGTACAGCCACTTTGAAAATCAATATTGCAGTTTCTTCGTAAATTGGGAATCAATCTACTTCAAGACACAGAGATACCACTCTTGGGCATATACCCAAAAGATACTTAATCATATCACAAGCACAAAGAAACTTCTTCAAATATATTTCTAGCAATGTGATTTATAATAGCCAGAACCTGAAAACAACGTAGATGGCCCTTAATTGAAGAATGGATAAAGAAAATGTGGTACATTTACAGAATGGACTACTGATCAGCTGTTAAAAAAATAACAACAGGGAATTTGAAGGGAAATGAATGGAAAGAGGAAAAAAAATATGAGTGAGGTAATCCAGTCCCAGAAAGACAAACATGATATGCATTTACACACAATGGATATTAGCTGTAAAATAAAGGATATCCATGCTACAATCCACAGACCCAGAGACACTAGGTAACAAGAAGGGCTCAAGGAAGTCATATAGATCTACCTGGGAAGGGGATTGAAGAAAGATCTTTTGTGTTGACTGGGGAAGGGGAAACTTGAATGATTGGGTTGGGGGATGAAAGGAGGAGGAGAATACTGAAAGAGATGACTACAAATGGGGGTAACATTTTGGCATCAGGTAGAAACATGATGCAAGGAAAGCTCCCACAAACCTACAAGGATGGCCACAGCTAAGACTCCTAGCGATAGGGAACACCTGGCCTGTATTGGTCATCTCATGTGACCAGATTGGTGACTACCCCAATTGTTATGCAGCAACTGATAGAAACAGATACAGAAACCCACAGCTAAACATTAGGTTGAGTTTGGATAATCCTGCTGAATAGAAGGAGGTAGGATTGTAGAAGCCAGAGGGGTCAAGGACATTACAAGAAAATCCACAGAAAGAACTAAGCTGGCTCATAGGAACTCCCAGATTCTAAAGAAATATCCAGGAAGCCTGCATGGGGCTGACCTAGGACCTCTAAATATATGTGACAGTTGTATAATTTGTTCTAATTGTGGCACTCCTAACAGTGCAAACAGGGATTGTCCCTAATGATTTGGTTGACTCTTCATACTAGATTGCTTACCCAGCTTTAATACTAAGGGAGCTGCTTAGTCTTACTCCAATGTGATATTCCATGCTTTCTTGATACTATTGGAGGCCTGCTCATGTCTGAACAGTAACAGAAAAAGTGGTTGGGAGACTAGGGTGGAGAGGTGATGGGGGAAGGAACGGGAAAAAAGTAGGGAGGAGAAACTGTAGTCAGAATGTAAAAAAAAAAAGTAAAGTAAATAAATAAATAAAACTAAAAAATTTTAAAAAGAAATTCTCATTTGTTCAAAATGATCAGACTATTTGAGTGCTTAGTACTAAGTGGAATACTAATATCAACCCCTGTAAACAACAGTGAATGCCACGGAAGAGGATATGAAATAGTATAAGAGCCCAAATATAGGGAAAGGACTTTAAACATTATCTTTTGGTTGTGACAGATTTAAGCAATCATTACCTCATAGCAAATCCTGTTAATCTGCGCTGGACCTGAACATGTGTGACTCTGTCAGTAGCCGTCACAGAAGGGGAAGATTCATGGTGCTGCGTTGTGGGAGAGGGTAAATCGTTTTCCTCAGTTGTGAGCCAACTAATGAGAACACCAATCTCCATGGGATAGCACAGAATCCATTAGTCATATGGCCAGCACTTGTTAAGTTCAGCGGTTCAAACCAAAAATGAAACACAAGTCATGAATGTGAGAAGAGAATTAGTAGAGAGTTGGGAAGGTTGACAGGAGTGGGTAGAAGTTAAGAGACTGTGGGAGATGAGAGTAAATAGAATGAATTATATCATTTAATATTGAGTCCATAAAAATGCTGAGACAACTGTAAAAAGAAGACTGGTTACATTATTTGACTAAAAGGAAGACTACTAACATCCTTGTACTATTTCTTCTTAATGGTAATCTACTAATTTTAAGATTTATTCCTATCCAGAAATCAGTAGATAACACAAAGACCTCAATCTCTATTTTACATTCTAGATTCAAGTCTTGACTAGAGTTCACTAGCAATTTAGTATTTGCTGGTTATGAATTTTATTTATTTTTTATAGAATCACTATTTGACATAACTTGTACAACATGTGGAATCTAGAGAATAGAAGTTGAAATGTACAAAAATCATCATGCACATATCTCATATTCTTCTTATCCACCCTGCTGTAAAACATGATTGAGAACCCTCCATGATCTATATTAAAATAACAAAAAATTAGAAGGAAAAATTGTATCTGACTTAAACTTATTACCATTAAATGCACAGAAGCACACAATACATAAATACACAGATTTGTACACACACATACAGATATCTACACACATGTACACACATACAGATCACGCAATACAAAATTTTAAAAGCTCTGATTAATAATACCATTAGCTAATTGTCTTATTATTGGTCAAGACATAATGATGACCTACTAAAGATAAAATTATTACAATTATTTGACATAAAATAATAACCAAAGCACAAAGTTGAGTTTTTAATGGATTTTGTGAAGGTTTATATAAACAATGAAACAAAATTATGAATGAAATAACAAGTAGAAACAAAGGAAGTCATAGATTTGAAGGAGAGAGGAGGGGTATATGGAAGGGTTTGGAAGAAGGAAAAGGGAGGAAGAAATGTAATTATACTACAATCAATAAAAAGGCAAACATTCTTTTATATTCAGTTTAGTCAAATAAAGGATTTATACAACATTAAAATGTGTTGTTTTAAATTAATGCAATCTTTCAGTGGTGGGAATTACATTCTTTGTCCTGGTTAGATATAGCATTATATTTTATATTTTGTGGAAATGAATTGTTTGGTTCTGTGATATAAGAAAGAGCAATTCTAAATCTATGTTTATGTATTTTTATGACAACAGATAAGTATATGATTGAGAGTTAAAAATACCAATAAGTATGAAGATATCTACATAAACTTAGGGCATTCTAAAGCATTCATTTGATTTCATTTATGTTCCTGAAAATGCAGGAATGAAATGTCAGTCTTTACTGAAACTGTGCTGTTACTTAAGAAGACATTACTTTTAAATAATGGAAAAATAAATCGCCAAAATATATGGCCTTTCAGACTCTTTTTCTCTGTCCCAGTGAGGAACTAGAAATGCCCATCTACACAGCTGTCCTTTTTGTTCTCCATGACGCTGGTTACGATTTACTCCAGGACTAGGTAAAGAATTGTTCTTCACAATAGCTGTGCTGAAAAATACTGTGCCTTTTATCTGTCTCTTTTTTTCGATATAAATGGAGCAGGTGTAGAGGAATTAATGAAGCAACTGCCAAATTGCAGGGGTCATTGGTGTGTTGAAAGCTATAAATTAGCCAGGTCTTGTGGGAAATTACCCTCTAACTCTATAGAGACTGCCATTTCTAAATTCAAGTTCAAGACAAGAGTAAAAGCAATTTGAAAGTGCAAAGAGAAAGTGCTAGTTATGCTTTGTATTTGGGATAATTCTAAGTGGAAAACACAGATCAGATCATACATATTGTCTTTGGAGTTGAATCTACCAATATAATAGTAGGCTAGATATAACTCATTCTACAAAAGCAAACAAGGTTGTGTTTTATTAAATATATTTTCACATGCATTTTATATATTGGTAACAGCAGTTAGAAACCACATGAGATACAATATGAGTTTGTATTCACAGAGGCAATGACTAGTGAACTTAGTTAAATCCAGTGCTTTTTAGAGAATTACCACAGAATAAGAAGGAGGGTTTGAAGGAACGGGAATTTATATATGCATGAACCGAATACCCTCTTTGACAGCATCAGATTCTTCTATTTTCTATGATCATGTGGAAACATTTATGGCAATGTGTTTGATTTATAAAGTACAGTGAGAATACTAGGGTAAAAGGTATAAAAATATCCTAGGAATATTTTTGAGGAAGGTATGAAATTTTAACTACACTTATATGTGTGTGTGTGTCTGTGTGTGTGTGTGTGTGTGTGTGGTCCCATTTGTACACACATGTGCATGGGCCATTATAATTAGTGGAGGAAAATTTGCTAAATTTGATTTATTTTCTCTCCACTATCTGTTTACCAAAGAATCAATTCAGATCATCTGGCTTAGTTGCAGGCACCTGTAAATCCTGAACCCTTTCTCCAACCCCCAAGTTTTAATTTAAATTAATTTATAAAAAGATACAAATATAAAGGCTACACGTTTAATTCAGCCATGTCACAAAAAAATCATTTAGCTTGCACAGAAGACCCATCTGTAAATTATGTTGCTTATAATAATTCCATCTTTACAACAACCCAAGCATGCTAATAGTCGTACATAAAACACATTCTTATAAGATAATGTAAAACGAAACATTCAATAATGAAGCAACATTGAAAGTGGGGCTTTTAAAAAATTAAACTTAAGGAGAAAATTTTATGTTTATGTCCTTCATGTTTAATCTCTCCAATGTGTCATACAATTATGATATTTTAATGAGTGTTATTAGTCCATAAAAGCTTATTCTAATTTTCTTGCTTTTATTTCCTCCTTTATGCCTATTTTTAGTATTATCCAAGTTGTCCAAAACGCATGTTCAATATTTTTAATCATCTTAGAGTGTATATGTGTCATTATAACTTCTGTGGGTTTTCTGTGCATCCCTTTAACTTTGACATTATAAAATACTTTTAATTTTTAACCTCTCATCCCATCGGCATTGTATGCCGACACATACTAGGTCCTTCAGTTTGTGGCCAGCCATGTCCTGTATCCATAAGCTTGGGGCTTATGCAAGCCTTATATGTAAGGCTTTGGAGACTGCTGGTTTTGTTACACTTGTCACATCTTACACATGCCTTTGAGACAGCACAGACTGGTTAGAACATCTTAACACAAGAATCTACAAGAAAAATATATCCCTATACAGGTCTCAGATGGGACCATGCAAAGAAATTTTGTGGTATATGTGCAGAAATTGCTTGATGCATTATGTGTACTAAGTAGTCATAGTTCACTATGTGCTTCTGAACTGAACCCAGAGCTACTCAACGCATCTGCAGGCTCACAGGTGACGTGCTAAGCTAATGATTTGTGAATGTTGAACATCAAGTTTTCAGGTCTTTAATCTCATACCATTAAATAGGAGCAAACTAAATTTACTAGGGAAAATTTAAAATAAGCATAGTTAAATACAATTGCCTTCTTCCTGATCCCACAGGAATTTCCTTGTCACTCGTTAGCATGAAATTTTAAAACAATCCCTTAAGTATATGGAAAAGGAAATTTGTATTTTTTAATCCTATTTTTAGTTTTGTATAGTGTATATATCTTCTTTTAGGCTATTAGATATCTCTAAACTTAATATAATTGCATGCTTAAAACATTTGTTATTACATATCTGTCTAGTCAAATCCATAATGTTGCTTATTATAAATCCATTATATATAATCTGTTCCTATTCTTACGTAAAAAATAAAGACTATACATTTTCATTAGATTAAATTGCTAGTACCTTTTCCAATTTTGTACATTTTTATATGGTATATATCTTCTTCACAGAGCAAGATAGATATATATTTCTAGGTGTTAATATTTTTATAAATTATTGATTAAAAGTACCCTCTATTCCACTGATATATAATATTACTTTCAGCATTATTCAATTTCTTGCATATAAATCCAATTATAAAATTTCAATACTTTATCAAATTTTCTTCATATCACTGTCAGGATTATAACTTTTATTTTAGTGGTGTATTAGTAATTTAGATACATGGAACTTTTTTAAATTCATAGTTTTTAAGTATAAACAGGTTTAAGCCATCAATATGATTGACATTATGGTTAATGATCAATACAGAATTAATATTTTATTTTAATATTAAAATATAATTACATCATTTCTCTTTCTCTATACTTCTTCCAACCCCTTTCATATAAACCCCCTTGTTCTTGCTCAAATGTATGATATCTGTCCTCTATTTTATTTTTTATTTTTGTTCTATTGTTTTTTATTAAAAAATAAGGGGATTTGTTACTTTTGTCCTCAAACTCACAGAGATCCTCCTGCCTTTGCCTTCTAAGTGCTAGGATTAAAGGTGTGCACCACCACCACCCAGCAACACACATACACTCTTAATAGGTAAACGCCAAGAAATCAAAATCAAAACAGAGCATAGCCTTTGCTTCAGCAATGCAAGCCCATGCTGTGGCCTCAGCCCTCACCATATGCTGGCAGCTTCTGTTCTTGTCTACTGTATATTCGTCTGCCTTACCTGCACCTCAGAGCTGGCCATGAAATCACTTTGTATCAGCACAGACAAGTCCTATCCTCACCACGGGGAAGGCCTACTACTGCCGTTGCTACTCCTGAATCCCCCTACCTCCTTCCCTTCCCTCTCGTTTTCTTATTTTCTCTTTCCTCTTCTCTTTTTTTAGTTTTTGAAATTTTCTCCTTTTATTAAAAAAATAGCCTCATTTCTTATAAAACATATACTGACTGCAGTTTTCCCTCTCTCTCTTCCAGTTCTTCCTCACTTCCCTCTCTCCCCTCCAAATCTGCTCACTTTTTGTCTCTCATTAGAAAGAAAACAGGTTTCTATGAGATAACAAAGCATAACAAAATAAAATATAATGAGACAAAAACTACTACAAAGAGTTTTGACAAGGGGATGCGATAGGAGCAGAGCCCTGAAGAGAAGACACAAGACTCAGAGACCCACTCATTCATATTCTCAGGGGTCTCCTAAAACCACTCTACTGAAAACTACAATAGGAGTGTGGAGAAAATGGTGCTGACCAGGGCAGACCCTGGGCTTGTTGCTTCCGTCTCTGTGAATTCATATGAGCTTTGCTCAGTTGATTTAGAGGGCCTGGTTCTGGTGTTCTCCATCCCCTCTGGCTTTCATACACTTTCAGCCTCTTCTTCCACGAGCTTTCCTGAGCTCCGAGAGGAGCAATTTGATTGAGTTACCCCATTTAGAGCTGTGTGTTCTGAGGTCTCCCTCTCTCTCTCTCTCTCTCTGCCTAATGTCTCACTGTGGGTCTCGGTATTTTCCCCATCTTTTTCAGAAAGAAGATTCTGTGAGTAGCTGAATAAGGCTACTAACAGAGAACAGTAAAACATCATCAGAAGTTCTTTCATTGTTGCTTTTTTTCTTTTTAGTAGTATTTGGTTTTACCCTAGGTCTCTATCTATCTTGCTTTAGATTCCTAATCACCTAAGCAGTATTGGGCAGGCAGGGGTTCCATCTTGAGGAAATGGTTATAAGTCAAATCAGATATTGGCTGGTTACTCCCATAAGCTCTGTGCCACCATTACCCAAACATATTTTGAAGGCAGGGCAGCTTGTAAATCAAAGATTCTGTGGCTCAATTTGCCTTTACATTTATCTTTTGGCAGCCTGCAGAGTACTTTCCTGTACAAAGGACACCAGAATGGCATGGTGAAAGCTCTATGTAAATGCCAACAGAACGTCCCAATGATGAATGCGTTTTTTGTATATTGTCTTCAGAAATGGACTCTTGCTTTCAACCTGCAACCTATTGTCTTAGCAGTATGGGTTTTTTGGGGATTTCAAAAGAATGTCTTGGGCCAACAATTACATTGGATGTAAGCCAATCTCAGAATAGAAACTTTGTGTGTTGACAAGAGATGATCAGTTGGGATTCTGTCTCTATCGTTCTTTGGAGGTTTCATTAGGACCACTTTAATACATTTTAGGAAATTTCCACTACACTAGGTTTCGATAAATGTCCCTCAATACTACCTGTCCTTTCCAGCATTCCCTGAATAAATTCCATTTCCCCTCCTCCTCTTCACCTGATTCTCCTCTTCCCATCTTCCATGCTCTTAATCTGTCCATAAAATCTATTTACCCCTCCCAGGTAGACCCATGTGTCTCCACCCCAGTCCCTTACTCTATACCTAGTCTCTCTGAACCTACAGATTATAGCTTAGCTATCATTTATTTAATGGCTAATAATCCACATATAAGTGGACACATACCATGTTTATCTTTCTGGGTCTGAGTTACCTCATTAAGTGTGATTATTTTCTTTTTCCATATATTTTCCTCCAAATTTCATGTTGTCAGTTTTTTTAACAGCTGAGTAATATTCACTATGTAAATGTATCACATATTTTTATCCATTCTTCTGTTGAGAGACATTTTGGTTGTTTCCAGTTTCTGGCCATTGTGAGTAGAGCATCAATGAAAGTGATTGAGCAAGTGTCCTTGTAGTAAGATGAACTGTCTTTTGGGTATATGCCCAACAGTGGTACAGCTGGGTCTTGAGAGAGATTAATTTCCAACTTTTAGAACAACTGTCACATAGATTTCCATAGTGGATATACAAGTTGGAACTCCTAGTAATGGATGATTGTTCACCTTATTTCACATTCTCACCAGCATGAGCACTGCTCCCTTGTGTTATTGATCTTAGTCATTCTGACAGATGTTTTCTCATATAATAAATCCTGATTACTGTTTCCCTCCTCTCTCCTCCTCCCAGACACTCCCTGCTTTCCCTATCACCCACATCTACCTCAATTTTGTCTCTTATTAGAAAATTAACAGGCTTCTACAGAATAATAATAAAATAAAATATGATAAGATAAGATAAAGCAAAACTAATACATCAGAATAGGACAAAAACAAAACAGGCACACATACACATGCACATGGAAAATTGTTCTAGAAAAGGTACAAGAAGGAGACATGGAATAGACTATATATATATATATATATATATATATATATATATATATATATATATATTATTAGGGCCTTTGAGCTTTCCATGTTCCTTGCTAGCATGTATATGGATCCTGCCCTTGTTTAGGTTTGTTTATTGGTGTCATATTTAGACAGCCATGTTTTTGATGCTTTATCAGTGCAGCACCTCTAACTGACATTCCTAAGTGCTAAAACTTTACAGCAAACATCATTTCATGAGGTCCTTCCAGTCTTTTGTTCCCTCTTCCATCATGCTCCTTGAGTCTTGGGTAAAGGACCTGTGTATTGTAGATGCATCAGTTGAGACTACATACCACAAGTTCACTCATTTTCTTCATTTTAATCAGGTACATCTTTCTGTGATGGTGTCTGATTATTGATAAAGGAAGTTTATCTGTTGAGGGGCAGAAGCTGTACTTATCTGTGGACATAAAAATAAATATTTAGAAAAGAAATATTTAGGTTTAGTAAAGTGGTGACGGTAGATTCTTCTCTTACTTGATATTTTTCTCTGACAAAATAAAACAAATATGATGCGTTGCAGACAACATCAACAGTCACTTTCATTTACAAAGCTCTTCCCTTAACTAGCTTCATTTCTCAGAACAACTGTTGGAATGTTTTAACTTCTGTTCCTTCTGGTACTCTGAGGAATGAGTGATTTTATGTCATATTTATATGCTAGTTTCCCTTTAGTTTTCTGAGCTGCTAGGCTATTTGCTAAATAGAGGAAAACACACCAAATGCCTTTCCAATGTATGTCATCGAATATTTCACATCAGAAAATGATGATATGATCGCTTTCCTACATTCTCTCTTCAGTAAATTTTATTTAGTAATTGTGTATACTCTAGAAGATCATGGGCAACCAATTAATATGTATCATACTAATATAAAATACTTATATAATGAATGCCTACTCTTTTGATAACATCTAAGTGAATTATCATACATATATGTACATACCGATATAATCAAAAAGTAGAATTTTATTTCTGAAACACAACTCAGTTTTTCCTGCTACCCCATAATCAAATCTCTACTTTTATGACTATAAATTTTGACTTTTAGACTGTTGAATTCTGATGTGTGAGTCCCCTCTATGTGCTGTGATTACCATTAAAGAATAAAGAAACTGCCTTGGTCTGTTAATAGGGCAGAAGTTATGTAGGCAGGGAAAGCTGGATTGAATGCTGGGAGAAGGAAGGGCAGAGTCAGAGAGACACCTGGAGCCACCAGAGTCAGACAAGCCAAATCTTTGCCAATAAGCCACTGCCATGTGGTGATATACATATTAATAGAAATGGGTTAAAATTTAATATAAAAGTTAGCCAATAAGAAGCTAGCATTAATGGGCCAAATGGTGTTTTAATTAATACAATTTCTGTGTGATTATTTTGGTTCTGGGTGGCCAGGACAAACAGTTCTCCTTACAACAGAACTCTATATTTTTCTAAATCCAATCTTAAAATTAATTGCATAATTTGAATATCAAAAGTGTTTTTATAAAATCCATCCAATTACTCTATTCCCCCAGACCCAGTCACTCAGTCTTGTCCCTCGTCTTAAAATAGAGCATTAGGTGCAGTCTTCCTTCCCTCTGCTCTTCTCCCCTATGGATCCCATAGACCATCCCACCCCAAGCACCCTTGCCTTACTTCATACAGTTTCTCAGTCCCCAACTTCAGGAGACTTCCCCTGCAAACCCAAGGGTAACACTTCCAAGGCAACAAATAAGCTGATGGCAGACCCACAGCTTTCCTATTGCTCCTGAGATGTCTTCCCCTCAGTCATCCCCAGATCTGTAGCAGAAAATCTGCTGTGGTCTCCATTTCCTTTCTAGTCCTATCCTCAACTGAACACAAAGACTCAGCTTCCTATTTTCTTTCCCGAATGCATCCAGTCCCAGCCACCAACATCAGAAGGTATTTCCTGTGAAAAAACAAGCTTAGATGTTGGGACTAATTGAGTCCTGGCTTTCAGCTGCTCTTCCCTGTCTAGAGCCTTCTAATTGAAGTTATTAGAAGCTGTGCCTAGCTTAGGGGATCAGAGGATGGGATTTTCACCTGTTGGCCATTGACTGCAGGGTATTTAAGCCTCCAAGGTGCTATTAAAGAGGGGCTTTTGGTAGCAGTGATTGGAGATCCTTGTGTCCGCCTGTCTCTGCATGTGTATTCTCAACCTCCAGCCCTTTGCACTAAGCTCGCGAACTGGGTTCTAGCGCATAGAGCACAGATGGGGGCTGCAGTGCATAGCATTTGGAAGTTCTACCAAGATATGAACTCAGATCGCTGGATTCAGAGTCCAGAGTGCTAACCATTACATTACATGGAATATAGGCAACACACAGTCATCAAACTGTCCCAAAATCCAGAGAGAAGTAAGAAACCAAGATACATTCATGCAAAAAGACAAATCCAGAAATCATCACCAGCACCTATAATCATCACAAACCCAGATATAGAGAAGTCTATATAAAAACAGCATTATTTGTGGTAGCCAGAACCTGGAAACAACCTAGGTGCCCCTCAATGGAAGAATGGATAAAGAAAGTGTGGAATGTATACGCATTAGAGTACTACTCAGAGGGAAAAAAAATGACAACTTGAATTTTGCATGCAAATGGATGGAAATAGAAAACACTATCCTGAGTGAGATAACCCAGACCCAAGAAAATGATTATGGTATGTACTCACTCATTTGTGGACTCTAGCCATTAACCAAGGTCATTTAGCCTGTAGTTCACAAGCCCAGAGAAGCCAAATAACAAGGTGGACCCAAAGAAAAACATATAAATCTTCCTGGAAATTGGAAGAAAACAAGATTGACAGGCAAAAGTTGGGAGCATGGGGGTGGGGGTAGGGATGGGAGTGGAGCTGGGGTAAGGAGAGAGGAGGAGAAAGAAGGGAGAAGGGAAAGACTGGCTAAAGCTTGGGAGAGTGGAAGGGTAGAGATGGAGGAAGGGCAGATATAGGAGCAGGGAAGTAGATATCTACCATTAAGGGAGCCATTTTAGGATTGGCAAGCGATTTGGCTCTAGAGGGGATCCCAGGTGTCCACAGGGATGTCCCCATCTAGGACTGATGGAGGAAGGTCATTGGTTAATTATAATAAAGAAACTGCTTGGCTCTCATAGGTTAAAACATAGGTGGGTGGAGTAAACAGAACAGAATGCTGGGAGGAAAAGGAAGTGAGCTCAGACTCGACAGCTCTGCTCTCTGGAGTAGACGCCATGCTCCCCTCTCCCAGACAGAGGCAATAGCTCTGCTCTCTGAGGCTGACACATGAAGCTCTGACCCAGGATGGATGTAGGCTAGAATCTTTCCCGGTAAGACAGATGCTACACAGATTATTAGAGATGGGTTGATCGGGATATGAGAATTAGCCTGTAAGGGCTAGAGTTAATGGGCCAAGCAGTGTTTAAATGAATACAGTTTATGTGTTGTTATTTTGGGACATAAGCTAGCCAGGCGGCTGGGGTGCTGGGGATGCAGCCCCGCTGCTCTTATTACTACATAGGTCCTTGGGCAGCAGAGGAGAGGGTGCCTGAACCGTCCTTGCCCCACTATCACGCTGATGATTATCTCAAATATCACCATAGTATCTTCGTCCAGTGATGGATGGAGATAGAGACAGAGACCCTCATCAGAGCAACGGAATGAAAGTGGTATTAAGAGGGACTGCAAAGCATTAAGTACTTAGATACAAAATATTGATGAGTTCTCATACGAGCAGGTTAACAGCATAACCAAAGCTGTAGAGGAAAAATAAGTAATCACCCTCAAGAGGAACAAAAGGCAAGAAACAATCAAACTAAGGGCTAAAATCAATAAAATAGGAAAAAAAGGAGATTAATATAAAAAATCAGTGAAACAAAAGCTAATTCTTTGAGAACAATTCCAAACTTCATTTGGAAAAAAAAGACAAAACAAAACCAACCAAATAAAAACAGGATATCTAAAATAATTCTGAACAACAAAAGAACTGCTGAGTATACCACCATTTCTATTTTAAGGTTTTACTACCACCATTTCTGTTTTAAAGTATGATATTGCAAACCACGTGGTATTAGCATAAAAAGAGACATCAATGGCATTGAGTTGAAGACACCATCATAAATAAAACCCTATGAAACTGAATGTTTCTGTAAGGCAAACGATACCATCTATTCTACAAAATAATACCCAGAGAATATGAAATGATTTTCCCATATCCACAGCTGGTAGAGGACTGATATCCACAATGTATGAAGAACTCAAGAAACTAGATATCAAAAAAAAATCCAATAAAGATGTGATACATACCTAAGGAGAGAATTCTCAACAGAAGTATATCAAATGGCAGAGAAACACTTAGAGAAATGTCCAACATCTTTACCCAGCAGGAAATGCAAATCAGAACTACTTTGAGGTTCCATCTTCACCTGTCAGAAGGGCTAAGATCAGTTACAGAAACAACAGCTCATGCTGGCATGGATGTAGAGAAGATAAACATTCCTACATTGCTGGTGGGAGTGCAAACTTGTATATCCACTATGGAAATAAATGTTGTGGTTATTCAGAAAGTTGGAAATTTTCTTCCTAAAGATGTAACATGAACAGTCTACTTGTTTGTGAAGAGCCAGGCCTGCTTTTTTGGGTTTTTGTCCTACCCAGTATCCCACAACTGTTTAGCCCCAAAGAAAATCACACATAGATCTCCATAAATTATAAGCTGTTTGGCCCATTAGCTCTAGTGTCTCACTGGCTAACTCTCACATCTTGATTAACCCATTTTTCTGATCTATGTTAACGATGTTGCTCAGTACCTTTTTTCAGTGGGGCAGATCACATCCTGCTGCTTCATGGTCTGGGCAGGAGTGGGAGGAATCAACTTCCTACTTCCCCAAATTCTCCTGTTTTCATTGCATTATTTCTACTTCCTGTCTGGTTTTCCTGCCTATACTTCCTGCCTGGCCAATCAGCGTTTATTTAAAACATAATTGACAGATTACAGACAATTCTCCCACACCATAAAGACCAGATATACTACTCTTGGAGACATACCCAAAGGACGGTTCATCCTACTTCAAAGACACTGGCTCAGTTATGCTCATTGTAATATTCATTACAGCCAGACATTGGAAACAACCTAGATGTCCTTCAACAGAAGACTGGGTAAAGAAAATGTGGTGCGTTTTTGCAATGAGGTATTACTCATTTGTTAAAAAAAAATGACATTATGAAATTTGTAGACCATTAGATAAAAGTAGCAAAAAGATTATCCTAAGTTAAGTAAACTAGACATCATAGCAAAAATATGTTATATTTTATTCATAAGTAGATATTAGACATTAAATAGACAATAACCAAAGTGTTATCTTTAAACCAAGAGAAGTTAAGTAAAGAGGAAAGGTCTTGGAATGACACATGGATGTCCCTGGGAGGGGGCAATATTATAGGTTTTGTGGGAAGACTGGGGTTGGGTGGGGACTGAGGTGGATGGATCAGATGAGGGGAATAAGCTAGAGGGAGAGAATCTGGGGGTGAAATGATTAGTACCAGGGATCATTTGGGGATTGGTGTAGAAACCTAGTGCAGCTAAAACATTTTGGAATCTCTAAAAGTGATCCTAATGAGTAATAGGATATATGGACAATTCATTGGTTATCTCTTGTAGACAGGGAAGGCTGCCAATGATGGGACTGGGATGCATTCAATTGAGTTGTTGGTCAAGTAAGTCCCATGAAAATCCTGAAACAACTCAGACTGTTGCTTAAACAAATTTTTGGCTTTCCTCAGATTGATGTCAGGAACCCATTGTCGAGTACAATACCCACATAACTCATTGCACATGGATAATTTGGGCAGGTGCCTTCACCATAATTCAATTTTCTTTGGGTCTATAATTTGCTCTGCAGACTACTGAAGGAAAAGGTAAACACCAAGTCAGTCCCAAAACATTTGGCCTACAATTTATCTGACTGCAAAATACACAATG
The DNA here is from genome assembly GCF_037038515.1 of Microtus pennsylvanicus. Taxonomy (NCBI): domain Eukaryota; kingdom Metazoa; phylum Chordata; class Mammalia; order Rodentia; family Cricetidae; genus Microtus; species Microtus pennsylvanicus. Next base: position 19,115,210 of record NC_134579.1, read on the forward strand.
GAAATGGTGGCTCAGAACTTGAGAGAATGGCCAACCAGTGTCTGATATGACTTCATAGACCCACTCTACTAGAAGGAACTCATACCCAATACTGCCTGGGTAATCAAGTTGTGCATGTATATATATATATACGTATATGTGTATACATACACTTAAATATATGTATATGTCTATATACATATATGTATAGTGGTTTCTACTGTTAATTTGCTATACTTGTAGATCAGTAACTTACCCAATCATTATTAGAGAGGTTTCCTCCAGCAGCAGAAATAATAAATGTAGACACTCACAACCAAATATTGTGTGAAGAAGAGTATAATTTGGATGTCTCCAGACCATCCCTCCCCTCCTAGTTCAGGGAATCCTGAAGAAAAGGATGTGAAAAGATACTAAAATCCAGAGGAATTGGAGGACACCACAAGATCAAGGCCTTGTGAAATAACTAAGCAATACACATCTGAGCTCACAGAGACTTAGTTAGCAAGCATAGTGTCTACACGAGTCTACATGAGCTCTCCTGCATATATACTAGAGCTATTAGCTCAGTATTTACATATGATTCCTGACCGACAATGAGTGTGTCTCTGACTCTTCTGCCTGCATTTGGGAATCTTTTTATCCAGGTGTGTTGCAGTGTCCAAATTTTATATGATAGTTTTTGTTTCATTTTATTATATTTTCTTTTTTAATGTTTAGTTACTTTGTCTTAGAAGCCTGTAGTTTTCTAATGAGAGGCAAAATTGGAGTGTATCCAGAAGGGAGCGAAGGTGGGGAAGAACTGGGAGGAGTAGAAATTATAATCAGGAGGTACTATATGAAAAAGCAATTTATTTTCAATAAAAGAAAAAAGAGTGTCAATAAATTGAAAGGAAACACGAACAAAAATTAAAACCTTTCCTGTTTTGTTAGTCATACATTTTCATTCATTTTTGATATGCTCATTGAATTTCAGTACAATGTTTTCATGTTTTATTGTATCTCTGCTTCTATTAGCAATTGCAATTGTCAGTACTTTAACCTTCATTCTGTTTGACATATTAATGAATGTTCCTATCTGTTTTAAGATGCCAAAGTATTTGGCAATTTTTTTCTAAGAAGATGAATTGCAATGGATTTAATGAATGGTGATATGGAAATCTCTTTTGACCCTATCTACCATCAACCCATAAGTATTTGCATTCAGTAGTGAAAGAAAGTGATAAGATTTTCTATTAGTCTTCAGGTCCCGTTCCTTAGTTTTATTTCTCTGATCTTGTGAAAATGAGGTCAGTGACTCATATTATCAGTCAGAAATATTGTTTGAAACATCAAAATTATATTCATGGAATATATTATGGCGCTACACTCATTGGGAAATAAAGAATGATTGTCAGATATGATTTTGATACCTTGTTTACAGCTCTTAATGGACAATTGTTTATGCTACTGAGGAGAGAATAATTTTTATATTACAGAATTATTTATGTGATAACATGCCTTAAATAAGTAATAAAATAGTATTTAAATTTTTAGATTGTCAAAACGTCAACTACAAGTATTGATTGGGTGCCTGAGGACAAAGAATATGTACAGAATACATAGGCATTTTGTTCAGCACCAAAAGCAGATACCAAAACCAGTCAAATAACCCTAGCATATATAGCATGCTACACATTTCTTCTCCCATTATATTTGAGTAATTAGAAGTACCTTATTAAAAATTTAGTAATATATGTGTGTGTGTGAGTGTGTATTACCATTATATAATGTTGACTTTTAATATGTAATAGATTAGTCTTACTGTCCATATAAGAAACATTTATTGAATTATGTGTGACAAAATGGATGATCTCAAGTAACTGCCATTTTAATCAGTAATAACAAAATGATATTTGATGTCATTAAAATGTCATCAAAACATCATCAAAAATAATGAGTGAAATTTTTTTGTTTTCCACCTTGTAAGGAAAACTTTTAAATAGCATCTTACTTAAAGAAACTATTTTAATAATACAAATCTGGCCTCTGGAAACTCTGGGCTTACTTATTTCAGTTCATAGACGAACCCACAGTTTGTTCCATGAATTGTATTGGTCCAAATTGGAATATAATTTCTCTATTATTTTTATCTGAAATTGGAAGTATCCAAGCAGCAACACTATTTATAATGAATGATCCCTGAGAGGATTTTACTGATTGTACTCTATTTTAATAAGATGAGATATACTAAGATTTCAGTTCTGTATTATTTCCATGATGAAGAAAATGTCCTTATTCAATGATGCAGAAAATGCTTAGTTTCCCCTTAAATTCAAAGATTCCTACTGCGATACACTGAATTGGATCTGGCCTCAGAGGATTAATATTTATAGTTTTCATTTTTATGAGTTGCCTTCATTTCTGATTAATTTTTTCTTGCTTCCTATCACACAATGTCATGAATACTAAGTTGATGACTCTTGTCTTAATGGTATCTATAACTGCTAAGGACTGATAGGATAGGATAGAGAAATTTTCACAAATAACGTGATAAAAAAGACTATTAAAGTATGTGACTCAGACGCCAACAAGCTTTCTACAGTTTAGTTCTCCAAAGTAGTGAAGAAAGGAGAACATATTCTAAGTACAAGTTAAGTAGATATATTGTACCTGTAAGATGACTAAAACATTCTAATTTGCTTATGGTTATTGTGAAAACAAAATTAAAAATTCAGCAATCTATCCTGCATTTATCCAAAATACTCCATAGTACTAGCTACACAGCACATTTTGAGATACACAAACAAAATTATCAAATTTAGAAAATTTGGTACTTGAGAATGATGAATAAGGAAAATAACAACTACCATTAAAATGTTGAAACACTACTTATGAAGAACAATTATTTTCTGTTGTATGGTGATAATGGATAAATTAGAATTCTTTAATTCTAATATTCATAAATTAATTCTGGAGGTAATTATAACCATGACTGATTAATCGTTGATGGAATAAGAAATTTAGTAAACCACACCAGCAGTTTGCAAACTGCATCATGACTGCTTTGGAGGTTACATATTTGATATCCTGCATATCAGATATTTACATCATGATTTCACTTTTAATGTCTTCACCTTTAATCCTGGTACTAGGGAGTCACTTCTTTAATCCCAGCACGAGAGGGAATATTAAATGAGAGGAGAGTGAAGCGGTTGCTGAGCCTTAGTAGAGGAAAGACTTTTCTAGTGGCTTGGATGCCTTACATTTCTGGTTTGGGGGTTGAGATTTATTTATCAAAATACAAATAAGAAACTACTACGAAAGGTAAGGAAGGCTCAACTATAAAACATTCTTTGATCTGCAGTAATTGTTTTTTCTGGCTAGATTCTAGATTCCCATCCTACACTCACTTAAACGAAAAGCACAGATGAATTTAATAAACACCTCAAGACATAAACTGAGATAAAGCACTAAAGACAAGCAGCATCACAGCACCATACAACTTTAATTGGTTTGACATTCCTTTCACTTTTTCTGTTAATATAAGAAATACTTTCTATAAATATATGCTTTAGTTTAACAAAGCCACTATCTAATAAAGTGATACTGTCAGTTCAAAAGGCAAGTGTCCTATGCTTCTGGATTTATTCTCAGATGTTCCAGTGGAGGTACAGCTCAAAGACATTTTCCCAAAAAAAAACTTCAGAAGATTGCAATCGTAAAATTAAGATACCAGTATTTTAATAATTCAACAACTTTTCATATTAATGAAGACCAATTAAGTATGTTAAATTATGTATTGTTAAGATGTTCAATTATGGGAATGAAATGTGGTCACTTATCAGAGTTCCACTGATGGCCAACATAAAAGTCATTGGCAAAAAAAAAAAAAAAAAACAACTTGAATTATCAGAAAAGTTTTCGTTTTTTTTTTGTTTTTTTTTTTTGTTTTTTTTTTTTTTTAGGTAAAAGCAATGTCATCCACAGAGACTATATCCTGAGGAGTCATGGATACCCAAGCTGGTTACAACTGAAAACTTCAGTTACTATCAAATAGGGAGAGATCCAATGGGTGAGAATTTACTAAAACATCTGAACTTTCATATAAAGAAGAGTAGGAACAAAAGAATCAAACTGCTTCAAGTGGACTCCTGGAATAGTACCTAAAGTGTGACCTTTTTTTACCATATCCAGCAAATAGAATTTAACCATTTTCCTCAATAAATTTCAAGCAGCCATTGTTAAGCACACAGGCCTGTGATCTTCTTGCCGTTCCCTTCCTGATAGCAGATTTTGTCTGTTTAGTTTCAACACATCCTTTTCCCAGCACAATTCTCTTTGCATGTGAAGCACATCCACAATGATCATCCTTCAGGGCTGTGCCCAAAGAACTTTCTAACATTGTTTGCTATGCCATTTCTGGGCTATTGGGGTGACAGGAGAACTCTCTGTAGGTTTGGAGACCCACACCCTTGCCCATATAGCTGATACACTGAGCCTGGCAGAGAGAATTAGGGCAGAAAGCACCAAATATTCGAATTAATAAAAACACTAATGCCAAGTGTAAAATTATTTTTGTTTTATTCAAAGCAAACATTTGGAGCTTACATTACTTTGCAAATATTTTTAGTGACTGTAAAAATTACATATGCATAAACTGCAGTCGTGTGTATGTGTGTGTTTGTGTGTGTGCGCGCACACATGTGGGTATAAGAGAGAAGAAGGAATCAGTTTATTGAGACTTATTGTTCTGTGAATCTTTTCCATTATTTCTGTTTAAGAGTTTGTTCTGTTATTGAACTTATAACCTGAATTCACTAGGGAAGAGTCTACCAGGTAACCCTCCCATTTCTCAGGACTTTTATGTTACTTATGGTTTTACCATATTCAGAAACTTTCTTCTACCTTGTGTGTTCATTAGTAAAATATTCTCAAATACTTAAGCATCTTCATGATATATCACTCAAATATCTCACAGCCAACTTCCTATCACCTTACCATACATTGTTAGAAATTCAGTCAACACACAGCATCCAGATCCTCATCAATTGGATTATTTCTTCTTTCTTCAATTTATCAAAATTCCATTTTATTTTTAGATTCTCACTACAGCTCTGTTATAGTTATCATTAAATTCTTTCTCTCACCTGCAAATGCTATCTTACCCTATGGTTGGAAAACATTTTACAGAATCTCACTATCTATCATCTCCCCAACTATCTCTTTCTTGTTCCTAGTTGAAACTGTATTTAATCAGTTTTGACACAATTACCTGTGTATGACTACTGTCTTTCTTTCATTTCTCTTCTACTTAGTCTTACCACAGCATCCACAGGGTTCCTCTGTAATAAAAGACCTTATTTACTCATAAACTTCAGCTACAGCCAATCACAGAGTGAGAGACAAAACACTAAAATTGCCTTGGCCTCTTCTTGCTTCTTGGAAGTCTTCTATTTCTTATTTGTATCACATTTGCTACTTTCCCTTAGAGACCTGTAGCAGACACTAAGTTTCTGCTTCCTAAAATTTCTCAAGTGCCACAACTACATAGCCTTTTCTCTCAGTGCCAGCAACAAATGGTTCGGTTATTTTTCATAGTAAATCTTTGGTCTTTTTCTTTTGCTTCATAATTCCAAGCCCACGGGTGGGTGGAGGGTGGGTGGGAAAGTCCTCTACTCTTGATAGATTTTGTAGTTAGGTCTTCCTCTAAAAATCAGTGAGAGTCTCCCTATTTTAAGGTTTGGTGTAGTTTGATTTTTTAAATGTAACATAAAAAATCATAATATCTAGGTTCAACCCTGGACATTTTATGTTTCTACAGCAGTGTTCAACCCTTACATTGACTATGGATTTAGGAGATTCTGAATGGATTATTTGTCTGCAAGGCCTGGTTCAGATTCAGCGTAATTTAATGAGCATTTAACAAATTGCCTGATAGTGTCCTTGAAGGATTTTCACATGAAATTGAAATATCAGTTTAATATATTTTAGTAGTGTTTTAAAATATTGCTGCAAATTAAACACCTACATTATTTCTAACTTTCACTAAAACATTTAGATTCACTTTAGCACCTCCATTTGTCTTCGAAGCATCAAGAATTATAACCAAGTTCAATACTTGGCATTGTTAGCATGGAATTTATAATCTACTAAATGACATAAGGAAAGGTCAGAAATAACTATAAAACAATATGCTATATGTTATGTCATAAAGGGATTTGTTTCATTTGAATATTGTGAAGATATGTATTCACAAGGGTATAAAGAAACAGAAAATACTTTAGGGAATGTAATTTTCTGTTTTAAAATAAATCCACTGAGATGTGCTGACTGGAGAAAATAATAAATATGGCGAATTTAAAGATTAAGAAAGAGTAAAATGTTATAAATATATGGGCATAAGAAAATGCAGCTTTCTCTCTCTTAGACAAATTCTGTACATATATATTAAATTATGTATATTTGTTATTATATATTATATAATATTATTATATATGAATATATATTTAATGTAATAACCAAGAAGAATATTCAGGGACAATATCCATTTATTGTCCATAAATAAGGGAACTTGGATCTTTAAGAGTGATACTAATAAAGCAGAGAACAAAAAACAAATCACAAAGAAGCGGTAACAGATGACAGATATAAGGTTTTCTAATTTCAGGTTGGTGGCAACATAGTAGGAAATATTTAGACTGGTGTGTTAATTTGAAGAGCATTCAGATGTCAAAAACTTTAAGGCATATCTAACATACTGTGAATGATCCTTGCTCACCACGAAGATACAATCCAGAAGAATGACAATGTTCAGGGGTCTACACTGAAAAGGCCCAGCAGCAAAATTACTCTATTGGGAATAGAGACAACTTGCAATATTAGAAACAGGAAGAACCTTGGTGAGAATGAAATGTCATCAAATTAAATCCTAAAACTTTCTAGTCTTTTTCTTAGAGACTGCCAGAAAGAGAAAAAAAATGTTAATTCTAAAATACCAACCGTTTGAAACCCTCAAGAGTCCAATAGAAATTATTTGCTTTTTATTATTGATTGACTCATGCATGCATATAGTATCTTTTTAATAAATGTCACCTCCCATTCTCTCTCTTACAGTTCTTCATTGATTACTTTTCAATAATCATACTAACACTTCTCTCCCCTGACTCTTATACTCTATTTTTAAATCCACCATGTCCACATAATATGGACAAAATATTTATGGCTCCAGGGACATCTGTTTGGAGCGTGAACATCCTCTCACCATCTGTTTCTCAAAAAAAAAAATCTGTTTCCTGTCACCTCTGCTTCTTTCTTTGTTTTTGAGAATGTCATCTATCTACAAGAGCCATTGTGATTAACTCTCTCTACAAGAATTCAATTTAATGACAATTTAATCAGCCACTTCCTGAGTTCTTAGCCACAGATGACTTGTATAGTCCATGTTTAAATAAGTAAGAATTTATAAAGCCTCAAATAAGGCATAAATCACATATTGGAATAGACACTTGAGTGTACATCTAAGATATTCATGATGGAGTCACATATTTGGATCTTAACATACTGAAACCTAAGTGAAAGAGTAGAGCAAAGTAGTAATGAAATTTACATTGTATTCCTTTGAATTGAAGATGGTTTCCTGGAATCATCGTTTTTATTTCTTGAGTTTATTTTTGTTTTCTGTGCCCGATCCCATGACCTATTTATATCATTCACAGTGAAAAAGCATAACATACATTATTTCCACAAGAAATGAAGTTGTTTTAAAACATATATATATATATATATATATATATATATATATATATATATATATATATATAAAGTTTTCTACCCGACTCCATGTGGCGATACAGAATGGATTAAATTAAGATGTAAGAGTTAGCCAATAAGAAGCTAGAGCTAATAGGCCAAGCAGTGTTTTAAATAATATAGTTTCTGTGTGATTATTTCGCGGCTGAGCAGTCAAGAAACAAGTGGCCTTCTTTCTCCTATACATACTTTGAAAAAAATATGAAACTGTGACATACACATGAGTTCAGATAACTTTAGTAGATAGATACCACAAAAAGTAAAACAAAAGAAAGCAAACATATTTTGGCAGGATATACAAGTCTGCCTAGAAAGAGAAAATATGTCTACAATCTTGATGGCCTCAGCTTACTCCTCTGTGGTGACTCTGGGCCATGGTCATCTCTACTACTGGTAAGTTAGGAATGATGATTTGTTCTTTTTCATTCAGAGCACTCTGAGAAATAAGCCACAGACCTCCCAAATCTTTTCCTGGCTTCTTAGTTCTTAAAATCAGGACTGTTATCCAGTGATATTAAGTTCTTCTATAATAACATTAGAATGTAATTTTGTCAGTTCCAACATTTCTTAGCCATTTTAGTTTCATAGAACTTAAAATCCATTTTGACAATTATTTATGTACGTATAGATATAAAAATGTATGCATATCACCTCACTACTCAGTGCTCACACTTCTCATGTTTATTGTAAATAATTGTGTGTGTGTATATATATATGTGTGTGTGTTGTGTGTATATATTTTGTAAATATGTGTATATGTATACATAATGATAACACATACATATATGTGAGGGAATGAAGGGAAGGAGAAATAACAATGGTATTTTAACTTTTACATTTTTCTTTATGAAATATTTTTCATTTACTTCAATATCAAAATGATATCTCCAGGTAAATAAAAATTAAAAATTCTATGGTACATGCTGTAGCTTTGGATATTTCAAAGAATGTTTTTAGGAGCTTAGAGTGTTTGAGCAAGCCTTCCACTCAAGTATTAACCACTGTCCCTTCCCTTCACCACCTTCACTGGTTTACTCATCAAGTCACTAAGCATTTAATGCAGAACATACTAATTACCTGCAAGAATGGGTTATTAAATATGTAAGTCTATGGCAGTTCAGATGGGTTCATGTAAGTTTCTGGAATATTGTCATATACTATTCTAATGGAAAATTTAGAATAAAATCTAAGAAGCTGATGAGGAACGACAGGCTACAGATTACATGGGCCGACCAAATGTTACTTATGTTTTTGAACTGGATGTACAAGAATTTTAACAATTCTAAATAATTTTTCATTTATAAAACATCAACCTCCAAAGTGAGCCTTAAACCTTCTTTTGACCTGTTTGAAGTAGCCATTCCATTAACTTCCTTGACCAGAAGACTCACTTCCTTCATATCTGTTCTGTCTACACAGTATATTCTTTCTCCCATTCTTTTTTGATTCCCATGATTTTGTGTATGTGTGTGCACATGTGTGTGTGTGTGTGTGTACTTTTTTCTTAGGTCAAATTGCTTAACGATGATTGTAGTTGGATTAATTCCACCATGAATGGTAAATTTTCTATATTTAGTGGAACACTACTTAATGCATTTCCTCTGACTCTAAAGCTGTTAGGCACATAGTCTTCCTATCAGAGCAAAACATACCTTCTTTCTTGCCTAGCCTTCAAGATGATCACAAAGAGGTTATTTATCAGCTTAAAGATCTGAAAAATAATCACTACACAACATAGAATATTTTTCTCTTATTTACCTTGCCATGTATATGCATATATACATATTTCATGTACAGCATGAAAGCACCATATAAAATAAATATACCACAATTATTCAGTAATAGAAATTTGAACTTCCAGAAATGACAAATTCTGAAAATAAAATATGTGCATTTTTAACAATGAATCATTTTTAAAACTAAAACAAATTTTCTGAATTTTAATTCAACTCACTTAACACTTTGATTAGAAAACTATGTCTATTATTTGTATTATTTAGAAATCAGGTAATATTAACCAACTTTTTGTATATTCAGCAAAGATATAAGCATCTACAAGATTCAGATTATGAGCTACATACACCTCCATTTACATTTTGGAGAATTTCCAACATCACTACTTACCTCAATGACAGTCGAGGTTGTGGCATTTAATGAGGGACATGCCATACAGTACTTAACTCATGACATCTACCAGGCACAAATACTTTATTAGCAGATCTTGTCCTATGAATATAAATTGATTTTTCCTCATGGTTAAAAAAATTGGCTCTTCGACTGTACTTACAGATAGAGTTGACTGGGTCTTTCTAGCAAATGAGAGCAAGTTCCCTTGAATAAATGACAGCATAAATGGGAAAGGCTACTTAAGTATAGGGATCTCTGTCTCTGGGCATCATGTTTATTGATTGTCCTACATTTAGGTCAGGAAGAAAGGTCTTACCTTACAGATTGTAGAGACTCTAGAGTTTAATCACTTTGCTACCAAACATTAGGTAATTCTGTTTTTTTTGATAAATGAATTCTTTAAGTGTCAAGATTTTGGCATTAGTAGACTGTGGCATTGAATAAATATTCTTTTTCCATGTTCTTTGCTTTTGAAATATATGTTTTTTAGATCAAAAGATGTATCAGTTTCTACTTATTTTTATAATTCTTTATACTATTTAGCATAAATAGTACTGAAAACACACCATTGAAATGGAGGTGAACTAGATCTGGCCAATCACAATTTTGATCCCAGAACTCTGGGGTCAGATTTTGATGAATTCCAGGCTACCCTGGCCTACATTGTGCATTGTAGTCCTGCATAGGAAGGTCTTGTCACAAACAAAAGGAAACAAAACAAGAGAGGAAAAAAACAACAGTAATAATAAAAGCATGAGATTATTAATCTTTATCAAAATTGTTTCAATGAACGATGAGAAATAGAGACAAACATGGAGACATGCAAAGAGACAGAATGAAAAAAAGGAGATTAATAACTAATACTTAGAAGTGACTTAAGAACAAGAGATCTTGAAAACATGCAGTATTTTTTTTTGGTAATTGAATGTTGATTTCAGTGTCTCATAATACGAATTTATGGGATTTGAAAGAGAATGTTTGATGAAGAATATAAACTTCTTGAGAGAAATTTATTTTATTAAGGGATCTGGAAGGTACTCAAATCATAACACTGTGGATGGTACTCATTTAAACATCATAGTACAGACTTTACATAGATAGGTTGATCATGGTTTGTAAACTGTGAACAGAATAGTAAAGCAGTTGACAAATGGTGTTCCCTGAAACACATGTGTATTAATGTGATGGGTAGAAGTTCTGATGCCAGAGGCAAAGGCAGTTTTTGGAGTCTGGGAAGTCGAGGAGAATAGGAGTTATAGACAGGTAAGACATAATTTATTGAGCAGCACACAAACTGCTCAAAAAGTGAAAGTAGGTAATGTCAGGTACCTATGCCTGTGTCAGCACACACAGGCCACAAGCATGTGAACATAAGTACGTGCATATATTGTGCACAGACTACACATAGGTAAGTATAGAGGCCTACAGAAAGGCAACCTCAGACACATAATGGGTGGAGGAAGCCAAAGTTCTATGACCTCAAAACCATATCCATGCTTAATAAACACAAAACTGTCAATCTTATAGAGCTAATTATATGTTACATCACTTTTTACTTATGAGTGTCCTGAACATTCAGCATCTTATATTTTGTTCTGACCCATAATTCTTTGGGTGTCAATGGTTATCCTTGACATAAATACCATCAAAATATTGTCTAAACATATAATTATTCTGTATAATAGTAAATTCATAAAAATATATTTGACAGATGATTAGGTACATGAATATTTATCTACAATATAAATGAAGTTATGAAAAAGGAAGCTTAAGAAAAATGTAAAATGTGCATCTTGAAATGAAAATCTCTCTTATTTTAAAGAAATATAATGTTAAAATTATAACTTATGTCCAACCTGAAGCACTAAAAATTGATTTCAAGTATTGGGTGTTTTCAGAATGGTAGCTTTTTCCCAAAGGGTGGAAAATTAGAAATACCATGTCAACAAGAAAATAGGCTGCATGGGCCTTAACAAGGTCCTCTGCGCATGCCATGTTTGTCTAACTTGTTTTTCTTGTGAGACACCTATCAGGAGGAGTGAGGATATTTCTGACTCTTTTGCCTACTTTTGAGATCCTTTTCTTCTTACTGGATTGCCTTGTCCAGTCTTGATATAATGGTTTGTACCTAGTCTTATTGTAATCTGTTCTGCCATATTTGGATGATTTCTCTTAGAGACCTGGTCTTTTTTTCTAAAAAGAAATGGAGAAAGAGTGAATCTGGGAGAGGGGGGAGGTGGTGATGGTGGGGGTAACTAGAAAGAGTGGAGAGATGGGGAAACTGTGGTCAGGATGTAATGATGAGAGAAGAAAAAAACCAATGCTGTATATTTTAAAATATTAATGATCGCATTAATTAATTAATTAATTGAGTGAGATGGTGCATTTAATTCAAACTGGCCTCAAACCTGAGATATGGTCTATGCTTGTTCTGGGCTGAGAGTCTCCATAGGCTGGAATTTTAAGAATAACCATCACTAACAACTGGGTTTCTTTTTCTTACAAATGCTAGCATTTTTTAGACAAAAGTATTGTACTGTAGTGGCAATTACTATGTTTGTACAATGGCTTTGAGTGTCATGCATGTTTCCTCGTTTAAAACTGCAACATCGTGTAAGCAGAAGTGTTGGAAATAAAAATTAAGAATTCCAAGCTTCGCCTCTGAACTCTCAGCTGGGAGTGATCAAGCCAACAAGTCCTCCCAACCCACAGGAGGCCAGCAGTGGAGGGTTGCAGTGAGGCTCAGGTGGGCTCCTCTCTTACACGTGGAAGAGTCTTTGTCATTATATTGGGCCTGACCAGCTAAATCAGGAGAACCTCACTGTCTCTATTCCTAACCTGCTTGGCACATTTAATCCCAGCACTGAGGAGGCTGAGGCAGGAGGATCATCATGAATTTCATGCCAGCCTAGAAGATATACATATATTCCTGGCCTCTGTGAGGCTGTATCACTGCTGTGGAGCACATTCTGCCCCTTCAGCCAATAGCCTTTAAGATACCAGCCCACTTGGATGTGGTCTCTGTGGTCCCTGATACTGTAAAAAGCATCTGTAAAGCCTGTGCTTGCTCTCTTGCTTCCAGCTCCCACTTCCGGTTGTTAGACTCTGTTTCTGTTTGTGTAGAAGACTGTTATCTAGGCCAGTGATTTGTAAGTTTTCTCTTAAATAAATAACTCTTTTATTATTCATAATTCTGAAAAAAAAAAGAATTCCATTCCTAACAATATGGTCACAAGGGAAAGATTCATAATTTCCTTAACTATACAAGCACAAAATGTTTGTAAAAATCGAAGTATTACTAAGGTTTGAATTAATATATTGAAAAGAAATAAATTTCTTTTAGATAGGTGGTTCTTAGCCTGTGGGTCACAACCCCCTGGGGGCACATATCAGATATCCTGCATGTCAATATTTACATTATGATACATGACTGTAGCAAAGTTCCAGCTTTGCAATTGAAATAAAAGAATTTTTATGGTTGGGCAACACTACATGAGGAACTATATGAAAGAGTCTCACCATTAACTATGTTGAGACTCTTTGTTTTAGATACATTAAATATTTCTGTTAGATCCAGTAATTATATAACTTTGGGTGTTAGATATTTTAGAAACTAAAATATTGTAAGTGACTAATTTTATGGTTAATAATAGGATTCTTTGGATTAATAATCAAATTACTTTAGTCCCATTTTTTAAATAAAGTCAGATATATATGTATATATAATGCAAATAACATTTTCTTTATTTTAAAAGATGTATTTCAAAGCCGCATATTTGAATAATGCTCTTATAATTATGCTAAAAATTGAGAAATATAAAGGATGAAACTATATGGACAAAAAGCAACAGTATTTTATAATGAACTAAGAAATGTTTTGGCATATGCAAGAGATATTTCAGTTCATAAGCACATCAAGTAGAAAGTCCAAAATAAAGGTGTTGAGCTGATGATGACATTTATTGTGAAAAATAATAAGAACTTTATATTACCTATGTTTTTCAAATTATTTATTAAGCATTTGTCAGTAATTGGTCACTATGAAAAATTATTTTCTGCTTTCTTAATACTAACATTATCTGTGTATTGGTGTGAATATCAGATTATTTTTCCTTTTATATGATAGGTACTAAATCAAAGATAAGGGTTTCTTAGTAAATGATAAAAATTGTATGTTAGCATTTTTAAGAGCTTCCAGGACTTTTAGAGGAGACATACAACTGCTGATCACACTTCCACACAATTTTCATAGGAATTGCTAACAAAGCCAATCCATAATCACTTTGGATGGCTAAGACTACAGTGATTGATTTAAGTAATTAAATATTTATATAATGCAGCTATTGGGAAAAATTAAGGGTTGCAAACCAAACTGATAGAACTATTATCTAATCAAATATATATGAAGATAATTTACTTTTTGACTGGTAAGTAAACTGCACTTTAGAGGTTTGCATTCCATTTCTCTAGATGGTGTCTTGCTGAGGCAAAACCTTAGAATAAAATACCAGAATTATAAAACAGAAAATCATTGAAATTTATTACTGTTATAATCAAAACCATTTGCCTTGGCAAATGAAAATTAAAAACAAACACCTTGTGCTTCTTATTTGGTCCTCTCCTTATATGTAAGCTAGAGAGAAATTCCATAATTCATTAAGGACCTGCATAGATGAAAAATGCATACAACATACACTCATTCACTCATGTGCAAACACATTCATGAATATTTAATTTTCCAACAGCCAGCCAACTATTTGGCTTGCCTATTTAAATCAGCATCTGGGCCATGAAGTAAAAAAGGGATTATAACTGACTGTAGTTCTTGTGGCTTAATATAAGTTATATCAGATAGAATGAATTATATACCTGTCCCTACAATTTATATCTTCTCAAAAAAAAAAAAAAAACACACAAAACCAAGAGGAAAAAATAGCTTGCTCATTAGGCCTTCTGATGTGCTGACTCTATTCAGAAAATCAGAAATTTGATTATATTTTATGCATATTCCAATAATGTGAGAGCTGGGACACTGTGTGTGTGTGTGTGTGTGTGTGTGTGTGTGTGTGTGTGTGTGTGTGTGTGAAGTATTGTTTGTACTTCTTTAAGGTTTCCATTATTCATTTGGAAATGAAGTTGGACCAGTTTCAAATGTAACTACCAGCACATTATTGCTTAAGCGGAAAAACTATATTTTCTATGTTGCTGATTACGGAATCCCTTTGTGTGTCAATTTCTTCATGCATTTATATAAAATTCATCAGAATCTCATAAGTTTATGTTATCTATGATAGCATAAAATGTATTCTTATTCTTGAAGTGGCACAAGTATGAGTTTTTAAATTTGTGTATTTATCCCTAAAATATGTGCATCATTATTTCATTTATGATTATAATAGTTTTTGATCTTTAGTATATTAGTATTGTATTTTTAGGTAATAAGTGTGCATCTAAAACCTGTGTAAGAAAGCTCTGCTTCTAGAGTTGCAGTTTTGAAAAAGGCCAGTGTTAGCAACTACTAGGAAAACTTTAGATTATGCTTAGTGTCCTTCTTAAGAGTACTGATGGGCCAGGTGGTGGTGGCACACGCCTTTAATCCCAGCACTCTGGAGGCAGAGGCAGGCGGATCTCTGTGAGTTCGAGGCCAGCCTGGTCTACAAGAGCTAGTTCCAGGACAGGAACCAAAAAAAGTTATGGATAAACCTTGTCTCAAAAATAAAAATAAATAAATAAATAAAAAGAGTACTGATGGATCCTGTCCTAATCATCTTTTTTTCTGCTTTGGTTAGATGCCTAAATGTTGTGCTTCAGATGATGCCACTTGTCATTGGTTTGGCCCCTTAGTGTGTGCATAACTGAAGACAATGTCAACACCTTCCCCAGAATCAGTATGTATCAGCATTGGTCCAGCAGTAAAGGATGAGGTCCCTGAACCCCTTCTTAAGTCATTGTGGAATAACTGCCCACACGTCAGGTGTTGACAGGTAGCCACAGCTGTTGTGAGACATTTTTTGCATTGACAGCATTACGCTAAGAAGGTATTTTTTCCTGCCTTGCACCATATCTTCTGCTTCTCTCATGCTTTCTGCCCTCTCTTCCGCAATGTCACCAGGTACTTTATAAGCAATAGGCTAACACTATCTACTTTGGTGTATAGGCAGTGAATAGTCAGCACAATGATAAATTTAAGTCTTAATTTAAGAACTCCTTTCATCATTCTGATTCATTTGCCTTTGAAAAACTAGGGGTTGGTAAATATTTTTTTCCGCAGAGTTTGCAGAAATATGCATGCAAACTTTGAAAAATAGGGCACTTAATAATGAAATGTTTATGTTGCTTAGATATGTTAATGTTCCGGTATCCAACTAGATTTTAATATTAAGGTGTACATATCCAAAGAACTGTAGAAGATTAGATTAGATTCCATACTACCCTAGGTTTCTAGATATGCATCCTCCATGGAGTACCCATTTTGCATTCATGATGAATATTTCATTATTTTTTCCTATGTTTTTATAACAAGTATTTTGGAAGATTAGTCTAGAAATGTCAATTGACAGTTTTTCTGAAAACAGTGATGAAGTTTTTACATGTAAATTTAAACTGATTATGTCTGTACATTTTTAAGGTGACCAGAGAACAAATATTTGAATCTTAACTTTTATAGGGTACATAATATAAATAAATGTCACATATGAGGATAAATTATTTTTGACAATAATTTTGTCCTTCAAATGAATAAAATTTGGTGTTGTTTCAATATTAAATCATATGTGTTTAATTTTTTGCTGAATGGTATAGTACCATAGATTTATTTGCCCTATATGCTGTAATAGTTACATAATAGTTATTTACTTTTCAATGTGTACTAAAGTCATGGAGCTTCCATTTTTAAAGAGGGTGACAAAAATATTTGATTCTGTGTTTGAAGTTTCTGTATAACTTCGGAAGAACCAACATGGGAAAAGAAATATTGCAGAGAGAATGGTTTAACAGACCATGGAGATCAGAAGTCAGGAGTCAGTAACCTGTGTATCAGCAGGGTTGGGTCCTTTAAGTGCTGTGGAAAATCAATTCCAACCCTCTTTCCCATCATATGACACATACAAGTGTCTATTGCTGAAACCAAATTTTGAGGTGATAAGCTTTAGAACTTTAGCATATCTCATGTGCGTGGGTAATACAATTATATCATTTAGTGGTTCACAAGTCCTTTAATATTTATATTGTGTAGGGATGTGTGTCACAAAATATAAAAGTTTTTGAGAACAATTGGTTGGTATAGTCAAACAGTTGCACTTATCTGAATGTCTGGGAGAACATAATTTGCCTAACTAATTAATTAGTAGGACAAAGATCTGTCAAGAAAGTTTAGCTTATGAAAGAATAAGCTAAGTCCACTGGTGAAATGAGCTCTATTCAGAAGTTCAAATATTACAGAAATGAACACCACATTAGGATGTGACAGGTTGATACATTTCCAGGGAAAGTTTCCAATTTCAGAAATTATCTTATATTAAAAAATAATGCTATAAAATCTAAAACCCATTAGATTTATTACACTTTGAGAATTTTTAAGGTTTTACTATGAGTCTGGCACCTATACAGACTAGAATTATTAGAAATATAAAACAGCATTATATCTAAGCTGTCTAATTCATCTACATCATATGGTCTATGATTTTAATAACATCATTCCAAAAGTATTTCAGGGAAATATAGTTTTGAATTAATTCACAATTCTTTGACTCACAAATCAAAAAATGATATAATTTTAATTCTTATACGTAAAAAGAAATGAATGTCTATTAAAGATGGGATACTCTGAGGTTTTATTTGAAATCATTATGGCATGATATAATTTTTATTAAAACTGTAATATGAATGAGACAAAGTGAAATCTTATTTCAAATTATTCTGTGGCATGAATACATAAAGTGTATTTACAAAATTATCAAATTTTCATTTCCCTTTAGAGTTCATAATATTCAGAATAAAATACTGAATATCACTTAAAAATATAGAATCTAAAACTTTGTTGCCATTTATCCAAATAATTATCAGCATTATAAATACATTGGACATACACAAGTTATTTTTTCCAGAGGCTTATATTCATTTTATTGATTTTTTTAGCTCTACATTTTTCTATGCTCCCCTCCTCACCTCTCCCTTCCCCCTTTAAGATATCCCCCAAGGTCCCCATGCTCCCACTTTACTCAGGAGATTTTGTCTTTTTCTACTTCCCATGTAGACTAGATCTGTGTAAGTCTCTTAGTGTCCTCATTGTTGTCTATGTTTCTTGGGATTGTAGTTTGTAGGCTGGCTTAGTTTGCTTTATGTTTAAAATCCACATGTGAGTGCTTGTGATAATTGTCTTTTTGTGTCTGAGTTAACTCACTCAAAATAATGTTTTCAAGCTCCATTCATATTCATGCAAAATTCAAGATGTCGTTATTTTTTTCTGCTGTGTAGTACTATATTGCATAAATGTATCACATTTTCCTCATCCGTTATTCAATCAAGGGGCATTTAGGATGTTTCCAGGTTCTGCCTATGACAAACAATGCTGCTATAAACATAGCTGAACACATGTCTTTGTGGCACAATTGAACATCCTTTATATACCCCAAAGTGGTATTACTGGGTCTTGAGGAAGGAAGTTTCCTAATTTTCTGAGAAATCGCCACCCTGACATCCAAAAGGGCTGTACCAGCTTGTATTCCCACCAGCAATGAAGAAGTGTTCCCTTTTCCCTACAACCTCTCCTGCATAAGTTGTCCTCAGTGTTTAAGATCTTGGCCATTCTTTTTTTTTCTTTTTTTAAAATTTTTTTAAATTAATTTATTTATTATGTGTACAACATTCTGCTTCCCATACACCAGAAGAGGGCGCCAGATCTCATTGCAGATGGTTGTGAGCCATCATGTGGTTGCTGGGAATTGAACTCAGGACCTCTGGAAGAGCAGTCAGTGGTCTTAACCTCTGAGCCATCTCTCCAGTTCAGGACCCAGACTTTTACTAAGACTAAAACAAGAATCCATACAGGCCTTCCTGTATTTCCTTTGAAAACAAGTCATTGGCATATGGTATTATTCTAGGTTAGTTTCTTTCTTTTTTTTAATTGAAGAAAAAAAATTTCTGCCTCCTCCCAGCCTCCCATTTCCCTCCCCCTCCTTCCAATTCTCTCCCCCTCCCCCCACTCCTCTCCCCTTCCCTCTCCAGTCTGAAGAGCAGTAAGGGTTCCCTGCCCTGGGGAAAGTCCCAAGTCCTCCCCCCTCCATCTTGGTCTAGGAAGGTGGACATCCAAACTGGCTAGGCTCCCACAAAGCCAGAACATGAAGTAGGATCAAAACCCAGTGCCATTGTCCTTGGCTTCTCAGCAGCCCTCATTGTCTGCCATATTCAGAGAGTCCAGTTTTATCCCATGCTTTTTCAGTCACAGTCCAGCTGGCCTTGGTGAGCTCCCAATAGACAGCCCCACTGTCTCCGTGGGTGGGTGCACCCCTTGTGGTCCTGGCTTCTTTGCTCATGTTCTCCCTCTTTCTGCTCCTCATTAGGACATTGGGAGTTCAGTCCAGTGCTCCAGTGTGGGTCTCTGTCTCTGTCTCTATCTCCATCCATCACCAGATGAAGGTTCTATGGTGATGTGCAAGATATTCATCAGTATGGCTATAGCATAGGGTCATTTCAGGTTCCCTATCCTCAGCTGCCCCAGGAACTAACTGGGGACATCGCCCTGGGAACCTGGGAGCCCCTCTAGGTCCAAGTCTCTTGCCAACCCTAAGATGGCTCCCTTAATTAAGATATGTGCTTCCCTGATCCCCTATTCAAACTTCCTTTATCCCAATCATCCCGTTTCCTCAAGTTCTCCCCATCCTCCCCTTCTCACTTTTCTCTCCCCATCTCCCCTTACCCCCCTCCCACCCCACTCCCAAGATCCCAATTTTTTGCCCGGCAATCTTGTCTACTTCTCATAACCAGGAGGATAGCTATATGTTTTTCTTTGGGTTCACCTTCTTATTTAGCTTCTTAGGATCTTGGCCATTCTTACACATGTAAGATGGAATCTCAGAGTTGTTTAGAGTTGCATTTCTCTGATGACTAAAGATGTTGAACATTTCCTGAAGTGTCTTTTAGCCAATTTAGATTCCTCTGTTGAGAGGTCTCTGTTCAGGTCTGTACTCCAATTTTTTTATTAGATTATTCATTCCTTTGATGACAAATTTCTTGATTTTGCATATTTGGGATATCAGGCCTCTGTCTGATGGTGGGTTAGTGAAGATCTTTCCCCATTCTGTAGGATATCTTTTTGTGCTATACAAAGCTTTAAATAAACTCAGTTTTTTCTATTTTTTAAGTAAGCCAAAGTTTTTGTTTTATTTAAATTACTAACCATACACCACTCCTCTGATACTCAGAAATAGTTTACCTTCTGCACCCCCAACTTTGGTATCAATTCACTAGAACAATAGTAGGTAGTACAGGAAGCCAAACTATGGGTACTCTAAGAAAACAGCCTGCTGTGCAGTACTCCATTATGTACTAAATAGCAATCCATTCTTCAGTCAAGGGGCATTAAGGTTGTTTCCAGGTTCTGGATAAGAAACAACACTGTTATGAACACAGCTGAGCACAAGTCCTTGTGGCACGATTTAGTATCCTTTGGATATATATCCAAAGGTGGTATTGCTGGGTCTTGAGGAAGGTTGTTTTCTAATTTTCTGAGAAATTGCCTTACTGATATCAAAGGGGCTGTACCAGTTTACACTTTCACCAGCAATTCAAGAGTGTTCCCTTTACTCCACATCCTCTCGTTGATAACTTGTCATCAGCACTTAAAACACATCAGAAAATAATAATTATGTTTTGAGATTTGCAGACAAATGGATGGCTTAATAAACATTATATTGAATGAGTTAATTCAGATCCAGAAAGACAAACATCATATGTCCTCATAAGTGGCTTTTAGACATAATGTAAAACAAAACCAAAACAAACAGACAAACAAAAAACCCCAGCCGAGAATTCACATTCCCAGAGAACCTAGATAACAATGAGGACCCTAAAGAAAGACATGCAAGGATCTAATCTACAAGCATGGAAGTAGAGAAGACAAAATTTCTTGAGTAATTTGGTAGCATGGGGACCATGGGTGAGGGTAAAAAGAGGGGAAAGGAAGCAAGGGGAGCAGAGAAAAATGTAGAGCTTAATAAACTCAATATAATAAATTAAAAAAGAAAAGTAACTAGCCTGCCATGCTGTTAATAGGGTTCAATAACATGGGAAAGCTTTCTCATCCTCCTCTGGCTTAAATTCAGAAATACAATCATTGCTGATATTTACTAGTTGGCTTTGGAACAACATTCTCATTCCTGCAATGAGTTTGTTCTTAACTCTCAACTGGCACCATCAATCTCCATTCAACATTGTGTGGTTGATGATCCTTCTCTCTTCAGATAGAAATGGTAAAACTATCACAGAATATTCAAGTTAGTTCAGTATTTCTCAATTAATTACCTTTTAAATCTTTATTGTTTGAGAATTTCACACTTGCATATGCTATGTTTTAATCAAATCAAATTTTTATTCCCTCGCTTCATTCTCCATCTAAGAAAACCATTTTTTCCAATTTAATGTGTTCCTTAAAAAGAAGAAAGAGACACTCTGTTTCTATGTAGAACTGCTAATATGGGTCCATAACCATGTATCAGAGCATGGGCAGTCAGTCTCTCAAGGGTATCATTCCTGAAGAAACTGGACTCTCTCTCTTCTTGGAGACATAAATGACAATACTCTCCAGCAAGGTATGGGCTACACAACCACCTCCCATCGTTTTGGGATTTTGACAGCCTTGATCTTTTATGGATTTTATACATATAGTAATGGCTGTTATAAGTTTAAGTGTGCAGTTGAGTCAAAACATTTCTGTTTTGCCCTAATCATTCACTGCTTCTCTAATCAGCAAGCAGGAGAGTTTCTTCAAGATAGGCTACCTCAATACCCACCCCATCTATGGGCTCATGCAAGCCACTAGCCCATTCCCATTCCAAAACTCACCTTCCTTCCTGCATCCTTGGCAGAACTCTAAAACACAGCTTGCTACATTACTGAGGAGACCAAAAGCTGGTTAAAACACTGAGGAGACCAAGGGAGTGAACCATGTGAGAAAACCAAGAGAGCAAGCTTAGAGAGACCTCAGTGGCTCCCAAATACACAGACATTGGCAGGACAGTGCTGTCAGGGTTTCTGTCCTGTCTGGTTTTCACAGTCATTAAGTCCCAAAGAAATTACACAGAAGTCTATATTACTTATAAACCGATTGACTCATTAGCTCAGGCTTCTTATTAACTCTTATACCTTATATTAGACCATTATTCTTCTCTATGTTAGCCATGTGATTTGGTACATTTTTTGGTGAGGCAGTCATATCTTGCTTGTTCTGTGGTTGGATCAGGACTGCGTCCTCTTCCCAGAACTCTTCTATTCTCATTGATCCACCTCTACTTTCTGTCTGGTTGTCTTGCCTATACTTCATGCCTGGCTACTGGCCAATGGACACAATACAGACCATTGTCCCATACCAGTTCCCCCTCTTTTTTTTTTCTTTAAAAGAACTCTGAATCTAATATCCTTTGTTAATCTTTTCTCTGGACCATTGGGCATAACAACTTGTAACCAACATCCTAAATAAAGGAAAATATACATAGTCCATCTTTTGGGAATGTAGATGTAGTTTTTCAGGCTACTTTTTGCTGGTTGGGGTGCTGATAATATTATGGGGGCCGAAAGAAAATTTAGAAGTATGACCAAGTCCTGACTGGAGTAACCTGTTAGGCTTGATCATCTCAAGCAACAGTCTTGAATCTCTTCTGGATATAGAACTCTGACATCTTGGCCATCTGTTCCTCCTTGGAATTTTTTAGGTGGTCTTCCTTCATCAAACCCAATTTTTCTTAACTCAGAATGAATTCACAGCCTCTCTTTTTTTTGTGGAGGCAAAAGCAAAACCTCTTCTCCAAAGTAACATAATTTTTTACTTCAATTTTGAAGTCAAGGTATTTTAAAATACTTATTTAGCAGCATTTATACACAAATATCTTCTATCAGCTGTTTTTCCTTCCTCAGCATCCAAAGAACTCAAATAATAACATACAGTATCCAGATTCTATGTGTGTTTTTATCTTTAGGAGGCTTTATTATAAAATCTATTTTTCTATATTTACTTCTAATTTTTGGCTTTTTGAGACAGGTTCTCTTTGGCTGTCCTAGAACTCCCTCTGTAGACCAGGCTGTTCTTGAACTCACAGAGATCCACCTGCCTCTGCCTCCCAAGTGTTGGGATTAAAGGTGTGGGCCACCAACCCATCTACTCTCTCTTTTTTTCCCATTTTTTAAGCCTACATATATTTTTAAACATAGTAAACCATTTAGAGGTTTTTTTTTAAAAATCTTTGAATCTATCTTTACTGTCTATTTTTCTTTTTCTTTTGATCACATGAGTCTTTAATTTGCTAGGCAATATGGCTAGGCTTAAAGCTGTGGCTTTGATGGCTGGATCCAGATTTTTGAGATTCCAGTGGCAGAGGTAACAACTGTAGCAACAGTGATGGGGGAGTGTCATATATCAATCTGTTGATTTCATTGGTTAAGCAATAAAGGAACTGCCTTGGCCCATATTATTGGTTAGGACATAGGTAGGTGGAGTAAACAGAACAGAATGCCGGGAGGAAGAGGAAGTGAGGGCAGACTCCGCAGCTCTCCTCTCCGGAGCAGACGCTTCAGAGAGACACCATGCCCCAGCTCCGACCCAGGACGGACATAGGCTAGAATCTTCCCGGTAAGACCGGCGCTACACAGATGATTAGAAATGGGCTAAATTAATATGTGAGAATTAGCCTAGAAGAGGCTAGATAGGATTGGGCCAAAGCAGTGTTTAAATGAATACAGTGTCCATGTAATTATTTCGGGTAAAGCTAGCTGGGCAGGCGGCTGGGGTGTTGGGGACGCAACCCCGCCACCGCCCATATTACTACAAATGTTTATTGCCACAACTCTATGGCATTTCAAGTTGCTGCTAGCAAGCAAGCTGAAGCAGTCTTCTCACAAACCACAGCCAAATGCTCTGGAGCTGGACCTCCTGCCTGAAAGAGTCAGAGTTTGCACTGGCAGTCCAGAAAGCTAGCATTTTAAAATGGTGTAACTTTTTTTTCCTGCTACAGCAGAAAACCAAAAAGCATGTGGTCAGCTTTTTGCCAATACCATTTAAGTGTTTTGTGTCAGTGCCTTTAAAAGAGCTGCAAGGTTTTGCAGCTAAAGCTGAGTCTCGAAGCCTCTCCTAAACGAGACACATTTATCTCTAGCAAATAGAGCCCACCTGAGAAAATGCTGCTATCAATAAACTGGGCTTAACTCTATTTTTTTTTTCTGTCTAGAATTATTTCCCAAGCTCTCTCAGGATTTTAAGTAGATATCGTCAGCCTCACATCCAGTGTCATTTGTTTTGGAGTTTCTGTCCTGCCCAGTTTTCACAGTCATTAAGTCCCAAAGAAATTACACAGAAGTCTATATTACTTATAAACTGATTGACTCATTAGCTCAGGCTTCTTATTAACTCTTATACCTTATATTAGACCATTATTCTTCTCTATGTTAGCCATGTGATTTGGTACATTTTTTGGTGAGGCAGTCACATCTTGCTTGTTCTGTGGTTGGATCAGGACTGCGTCCTCTTCCCAGAATTCTTCTATTCTCATTGACCCACCTCTACTTCCTGTCTGGTTGTCCCACCTATACTTCCTGCCTGGCTACTGGCCAATCAGCATTTATTTATAATATAATTGACAGAATACAGACCATTGTCCCACACCAGTGCAGAGCATACCAAGAACAATTCCCAAAGACTCAGACAGCCACTATAAGGATTGAAACAAGATGCAAAGACACTGTTGGGCCTCATTAGAAGAAAGGGATGGTTAGGGGCCAATGCAAAAATTCATCCAACAACGTAAAAAGCAACAAGGTAATACCAGAAACCAGTGATCATAAAACTGGAAGATTTGAACTTTCTAACTCAAAGGAAGTAGGAAAAAAATGATTTTAAAGGTAACTTCATGAAGATGATGAAGACCTTTAAAGAAAAAAATGAAAGATCCCTTAATGAAATGGAGGAAAAGACAAAAAATTTGAAGTAATTAATAAATCCCTCAAAGAAAAACAAGAAAAAATAATCAAACAGGTGAAACAAACAGTTCATGACTTGAAGACTAAAATAGAGGCAATAAAACATAAACCAAAGGAATTCTGGATGTAGAAAATTTTGGCAAATGAACAGAAACTACAGAGGCAAGTATAATCTACAGAATACAAGAGATAGAAGAAAGAATCTCAGGTGTTGAAGATACTATAGAAGAAATAGATTTATTAGTAAAAGAAAACATTAAATCTAACAAATTCTTAACACAAAACATCCAGGAAATTTTGGACACAATGAAAAGACCAAACCTAAGAATAATAAACATAGAAGAAAGAGAAGAAGCCATCTCAAAGGCACAGAAAATATATTCAACATAATCATAGAAGAAAATTTACTCAACCTAAAGAGAATATGAAGGCACAAGAAGTTTATAAAATACCAAATAGACTGGATCAAAAAAAAAAACATTCCCTCACCATATAATAATCAAAACACAAAACATGCAGGATAAAGAAAGAATATTATGAGGAAAAAGGTCTAGTAACATATAAGGGCAGACCTTTCAGAATTACATCCAAATTATCAACGGAAACCATGAAAGCCAGAAGGCCCTTGGCAGATGTGGTGAGGACATAAGAGACCATCGATGCAAACCTAGACATTTATACCCAGCAGAGCTTTCAATCACTATCAATGGAGAAAATAAGATAATCATGACAAAACCAGATTCAAGCAATATCTATTCACAAACCCAGGTCTGCAGAAAGTACTAGAAGGAAAACTCCAACCCAGAAAAGCTAATTGCAGCCATAAAAACACAGGTAACAGGTAACCTCCCACCAGCAAACCCCAAAGAAGGAAAACACACAAACACTACCACCAAAATATAACAGGAATTAACAACCACTGTTCATTAATATATCTTAATATCAATGGTCTCCTTTCACCCATAAAAAGGCACAGGCTAAGGGAATGGATATAAAAGCAGGGTTCAACCTTCTGCTGTATACAAGAAACACACCTCAACCTCAAAGACAGACATTACTTCAGAGAAAAGGGTTGAGAGCTTTCATGATTTTATACTTTGAATTTAATATAAATTGTTATAACTATTTTTAACCAATAACTGTATAAAAATAGGTTTAGGTAAGTAAGACTATTTAAGTCTTCATAAATTAAAGCTTAAAACTCTGTTTTTGTGTTCTTCATAAAATAAGAAATGATGTTTCCTTCTCTCCACATTCATGGCAGATTTATTGTTATTTCTTTCTGATGGTTGCCATTCTAACTTGGTGAGATAGACGCTATCTTTCTGTCATAGATGAGGCTGTTAATGATTCTCAAATTGTTTACTGGTGATGTGCATTTCTTTTGAAAATTTTTCAGCTCTATAACCCATTTTAGTTATTTGAGTTGTTCATTTTCTTGATGTTTGGTTTTCTTTTCTTCCTTCTCCCTTTCTCTATCCTACTTTCTTTCCTTTCTCTCTTCTCTTTCCTCTCTCTTTCTTCCCTCCCTCCATGTCTCACTTCTTCCCTCCCCCCTCCTTTCCTCCTTTCCTTTACTTCAAAGTTCCTTTTCTAGTCTACACCTGTGTCAGAAATATAGCTGAAAAAGATTCTACCATTTTGTTGATTGCCTCTGGACTTGTTGACCATGTCCTTTACTCTACAAAAGCTTTTTAGTTTTAAGAGTTTCCATTTGCCAATTGTTGGTCTTAGTATCTGTGGCTATGAGCATACAGACCAATAATTTTTTCTGTTCTACATTTCAATGTTTCAACTAGAATACCCATTGTTAAGTGTTAAAAAAATTGGATCAGTTTCTATCCTACAGAATAAAACATTGAACTGAAACTTATAAAGTGAAACAAAATGTTGAAAGCTTAAAAATGTTTAAATTCTTCTCATTTCTTAAGTACATTTTCTCCATATGAACTCAAATACCATATTGACTTGGTTGACAAGTTAGATTTGCAATTGAAATTACAAAGGGTTTTAAATGGCATCCGTTTTGCATTAGGGTTCCACGTAAATAGGAAATAAATGAATGCTGTTATTTTTAGGCTATCATGGTAATTCTACCTCAATTACCATTTAAGTAGAAGTTAAAGAGATCCTAAAGTTTCTCTCTTTCTAATTTTATTTTTCACACCTTCTCCCCTTTCCTCATCATCATTTCCCTCTGGTACACACACAGAGATCATAGAATCTATATAATTAAGAAAGTACAATAAATGTAAAGAAATATAGCCTGCATTGATTGGGAATGTTTTATACTTCAATTTTTAACGTGTACTCCGTTTCTTGCTTCAGAGTTTTACAACATGTCTATTGAATTTGGTAATATTCTTATTTCAAAACATGCATTTAACATTCTTTTTTACAATGTAAATTTTTAATTGAATAAAATGTAATAGATAGACTAGAAATGGAATCCATTTCATGTGAAATTTCTTGCTGCATTTTTTTTCTCACAAATCCTTAATACATACTGCTATTTTCTACAAGATTCACATAGTTATACTTTGGGGTCATTCATGTGTGATGTGTTTCAGAATTATTTAAAGCACAGCCTAAAGGCATTTTTATAGAGTTTGTGTAAATATTGCATTCCAGTCGTAGTACAATTTTTGTTAAGTTGCTTTGGTAAAGAGAGAATTAGGAATCCCTTATGGTTAATTTCAATTCCCTGGTAACCATTTCTTTTTTATAAAAACTCTATTTGATGTGGGATTCTCCTCTTTATGCTGTGAATACCATTGGTGATTAAAGAAACTGCCTCGGACTATTGATAGGACAGAGTAGAGTTAGATGGGGAAAACTAAACTGAATGCTTGGGGGAAAAAGGCAGATTTAGTGAGAAACCATGTAACCCTGCCAGAGACAGACACTGGAACTTTATCCAGTAAGCCACAAACTCAGGATGATACATGGATTAATGGAGATGGGTTAATTTAAGATATGAGTTAGCCAGAAATACGCTTAAGCTATTGGCCAAATGATATTGCAATTAACACAGTGTTGTATTTTGAATCTGAGTAGCATGGAACAAACAAGCGAGCTCCTACAACAAAAAGTGAGCATATATAAAAGACAACAGCAAAGATTCACCAGTATTCAGGGTGAGTGGCAGGGGAATGAATGCTATATTCAAGGCGCTAAGGCAAGGGAAACAATTTATTCAGGCCAGACTATGTAGGGAGATAAGGCTCAAAGAGCAAATTTATAGAAACATAATTCTTAAAATAAATATTTTTCCCTTTGTTGGATATCGTTCTTTTATTTCTCTT
Organism: Microtus pennsylvanicus; assembly: GCF_037038515.1. Classification (NCBI taxonomy): domain Eukaryota; kingdom Metazoa; phylum Chordata; class Mammalia; order Rodentia; family Cricetidae; genus Microtus; species Microtus pennsylvanicus. The sequence goes on from NC_134579.1 coordinate 19,143,595, forward strand.
TTCTCTTCTTTTTGAACACTTTCTTAAAGCATTTCAAATACCTTTTTGCACTCATTTTGATATTTTCTACTTTAACAATTGTATGCTGTGTAAAATAGAACGTTTAACTCAGACCATGAATGCAGTAGTAATGGGGCTCAATCATTAGTAAACATTTCTTTGTGTTTGCTTTTTCCCTGGGGAAAAATTGAAAACTGCATTCGAATTACTCTATTTAAATCAAATTAGACTATAACAACAGCTTAAAATGTTGAAATTATTGAAGAATTACAAGAAAGTAGTAAAAGAAAATAATAATCAGGCCGTTCATTGAATGCAGGATTCAGAGTGAGACACAAATTACATAAAATTGTGTATTTTCTCTCAACAAAGTAGAAGAAGATTCAAATAATGAACATTTTGAAAACAACTGATGTTAGTTTTATATCATAGTCTACAATGTTGGCATCCTCCTACAAAGACTCATTATACATTAGGTAAAATACTACATACATTTCTGATTCATTACATGAAAAAATATCAATCTAAAAATGTATATTTACATTTAAAATTAAGTTTCTAGGAATAGCTTAATGGGATGAATATTTAATTATGTTTTTTCATTACTTCCAAATTAATATTTTCCATTTTTTAAAAAATTAAAAATAAATTGTTACAATTATTTTAATTAAGTGATTATACAAAATATAGGTAAAGATGAGACTATTCAAGTAAGCAAACCTCTAATTTGTATTTTTGTAATACAAGTACATTACATAAAACATGGTTGTTGACAAGACAAAACAACAGCCTACAAAATGGGAAAAGATCTTTACTAACCCAAGTGAATGTCAGCATGTCGATTTCTCAGAAAATTAGGAAACAACCTTCCTCAAGATCCAGTAATACTACTTTTGGGTATATATCCAAAGCTCAATCGTGCCACAAAGACATGTGCTCAACTATGTTAATAGCTGCATTGTTTGTCATAGCCAGAAACTAGAAACAACCTAAATGCCTTTCAAGTGAAGAATGGATAAGGAAAACTGGAACATTTACACAATGGAGTACTACACAGTAGAAAAAAATGATATTATGAATTTGCAAGAAAATAGATGGAGCTAGAAAACATCATTTAGAGTGATGTAACTCAGATACAGAAAGACAATTATCACATGAACTCTCTCACAAGTGGTTTCTAAACAAAGAAAACCAGCCCACAAATCACAATCCCAGAGAACCTACACAACAAAGGACCCAAATTTTTTAGAATAATTAAACTTAATGAGGAAGACACATTAAAAGGCATCAGCATTATGCTTAGTCCAGCAGCTGGGAATGGTGGTGTTTTGCAGCAAGCACTTAGCCAAGGTGCAAAAATAAAAGAAACATTCTTGAATAAAATTTAAACTACCATAACAGCAAACATACAATAAGAAGCTTGGGCCTACATTGGATAAAGTTTTAGTATTTTTATGATTAGACTCTCTCCAACACTTCTTTAAAACAAAGCCTAATTCAAAACACATTTTAAGTCTCCTCAAGTTTATGAAGTCTTATAGATGTAAGGAAGGTGAATAAGAATGCAAATTAGCACGCATATGTTTAATACTCAATGTTTAGGAAAAGCATTCATCTACAATTCAGCAAAGTGTAGAAGTAATGCAATTACAGAAGCCACAGCAAACTATGTGGGGGGGGGGGCGTAGCTAAGAAAATGATGAAGGTGATTATACTAATCAAAAGGTTTGCTTTCCTGTGCCAATAAAAGAAAAAACAGGCCCTATTAGATAAAGATGTCCTCTGAGATTTCACAGAAGAGAGAAGTCTTAGCAGGCTTCCAAGTTTAAAAGCCATATTGACATTTTTGCTTCAATTAGTGATCCTGATAGCAACATTTACTATCCCAGAAACACTGGGGTCATTGAGCACTATGTTAAATCTACTTTGTACCTCTGTAAATACAACAGACCTGAATTCCAGCTAATTGGTGTATAATATTACTTACTGATTATTCTAAGATTATTGTTCAGGGAAACTCTACTTATCAAAGTACTTTCCTTGATAATATACATTGTCATATAATAAATGGCTCATAGTTTTATAAAAGAGGTAATATTTTCAAGTCTGTTAATACAGATCAGTGCTATATCCCATGAATCAAGCATTAATTTTGATATTAAAATTTATTTAAACAGAACATAGTTTGTGAGTAATTGGCTGTTATGAATATATTTTTTTGGAATTGTTAGTCTGCCTCAAAACGCTGTTTCCCTGTTTTCTGTCTCTATTGAATACAAAAGTTGGCCTTTGACATTGAGGAACATAGGAGCTGAAAAGTGTTACATTATGAGATGTGGGTTGGAAACACAGGTTCATACTCTTTCAACTTCTCAATCAACCTTCCCATATAAAATACCTAGTTATAATTTGTCAATGAACTCATGAGATGTTCAACCATACCACATATAGTTAATAAATGAATGAATAAATAAATAAATATTTTACCTATACTGAGCATCTTTATTGATATCCTTTTTGTTATCACTCAAAAATGTAACCACAACAGTACCTCCTACTGGACCTGATAATATAGAGTATGTCTAGTGGTCAAAAGGAAAAAAAAATCACATTCATAGTTTTTTTCTAGTTCATGTAGGGGCTAATCACACTATATGTTATTATACAACAGAAAACTAATATCCTTTAGACCTTTGAGAAATGAACCAATGGCTCAGACCTATGGTAATCTCATTCCTCACAAAAAATTATGTGCTGCTTTGATTAATCTTTTATACTTTCTGATTTGTGAAAACAAAGAAGTAAATATACACTTGCAAAATTTCACAGCCAAAAGTAAATCAGAAATGACTTTAAGCATTTGGGGACCATCAACAGTAGTATTGGGTTAAAAATAGCAATTCTGAGCACTGATCTGAAAAACACTGGAAACAAATGCTCCCAATTTTCTTCGAATATAGTACATAAAATGCACTATAAAATTATTTATTCAGGGAAAGCTTGATAATATATTTACATTGTTTAGTTATGCCAAAATAAAAATTTAAAAGCCTTGAAAATGAATGGAATTGAAAACCCAGTCATATATTTAGTTCAAAAGATTTGATGATTTGTTTCAATGAAATGAGTTTTGTTTTTTATTGATTATCCAATCCTCACATCTATTATGTGTGTGTTATAACAATTACCTACATCTCAATCCTGAGACTGAGTTCCAGTTCTAGTTGATCTCTACTATAGTGAATCTGAACTCTTATTCACTCTATACTGAAAGAAGTTTCATTTTCAGTAACTGTTGCACCCTCTCAAAGTGCCCAAATATCCAAACCTGACTGTTAGAAAAATATGTCAAATACTTTTATCATTTCCTTCTTGAAAAACAGCAATTCATTCAATTTATTTTAAAAAAGCATGTAGACAGAACGTAAAGCAACACGATCATATACTATTTCAGTGTCAAATGCTCATTAATCATATTGAAAATTCCCAGTATTTCTATCCTTAGAATTCAGATGTATTTGTAGATACAAACTGATGAGGCAATCAATTTAAATTAGGCCATTAAGAGAACTTCTAATTCAAGGTGACTGTTACCACAAAAGAAAAGAGTAAAAAGGCTGTTAAACACAGTCCAAGGAGAGATGTCTCAGGAGAAATCCTCTTACTGAACTCATGACCTTGGGCTTCTGCCTTGCAAAATTATGAAAAATTGTATTGCTATTTTTATGTACCCAGTTTGATGTACTTTGTTATGACAGCCTCAGAAAATCAAGCCCATTGCATGGGAATCATTCTAAAGAGTGTAAGCAAAGTTATGCAAATTACAATGACTCTATCAGGAAATACAGTGTTCAGGCACAAAACTCAAGTCCAAATAGATTAAAAACCTCAATATCAATCTGACCACACTGAACCTCATAGAAAAGAAAGTGGGAAGTAGCCTTCAATACATGGGCACAGGACACCACTTCCTAGATATAACTCCAGTAGCACAGATAATAAAAGCAACAATGAATAAATGGGACCTCCAAAATCTGAGAAGCTTCTGTAATACAAAGGACACTGTCATTAAGACAAAAAGGCAACCTACTGATTGGGAGAAGATCTTCACCAACCCTGCAACAGACAAAGGTCTGATCTCCAAAATATATCAAGGTCCAAATCAGGAGCAGAAGGAGAGAGAGCCCGAGCATGGAACTCAGGACCGCGAGGGGTGCACCCACACACTGAGACAATGGGGATGTTCTATTGGGAACTCACCAAGGCCAGCTGGCCTGGGTCTGGAAAAGCCTGGGATAAAACCGGACTCTCTGAACATAGCGGACAATGAGGACTACTGAGAACTCAAGAACAATGGCAATGGGTTTCTGATCCTACTGCACGCACTGGCTTTGTGGGAGCCTAGGCAGTTTGGATGCTCAACTTACTAGACCTGGATGTAGGTGGGGGTTCCTTGGACTTCCCACAGGCCAGGGAACCCTGATTGCTTTTCGGGCTGGGGGGAGACTTAATTGGGGAAGGGGGAGGGAAATGGGAGGCGGTGGCGGGGAAGAGACAGAAATCTTTAATAAATAAATAAATTAAAAAAAAAGAATTCAAGAAACTAGACTTTAAAATGCTAATTAACCCACTTAAAAAAATGGGGCACTGAACTGAACAGAAAATTCTCAACAGAAGTTCAAATGGCCAAAAGATACTTAAGGACATGTTCAACTTCCTTAGCTCTCAGGGAAATGCAAATCAAAACAACTTTGAAATACTATCTTACACCAGTCAGAATGGCTAAAATCAAAAACACCAGTGATAGCTTCTGCTGGAGAGGATGTGGAGTAAGGCGAACACTCATCTATTGCTGGTGGGAATGCAAGCTTGTGCAACCACTTGGGAAATCAGTGTGGTGGTTTCTCAGAAAATTGGTAGTCAGCCTACCTCATGACCCAGCAATTCCACTCTTGGGAATATACCCAAGAGATGCCCAATCACCCTACAAAAGCATTTGTTCAACTACGTTCATAGCAGCATTATTTGTAATAGCCAGAACCTGGAAACAACCTAGATGCCCCTCAATGGGAGAATGGATAAAGAAAGTGTGGCACATCTACACATTAGAGTACTTCTCAGTGGAAAAAACAACAACAAAAAACAATGACATCTTGAATTTTGAATGCAAATGGATGAAAGTAGAAAATACTATCCTGAGTGAGGTAACCCAGACTCAAAAATATGAATATGGTATGTACTCACTCATTAGTGGATTCTAGCTATAAACAAAGGATATTTAACCTACAGTTCATGATCCTAGAGAAACTAAGTAATAAGGTGAACCCAAAGAAAAACATATATATAGATTCTCCTGGAAACTGGAAGCAAACAAGATAGCCAGGAAAAGTCAGGAGCATGGGGCTAGGGTGGGGTGGGAGAAAGCGGAGAGCTGGAAAGAGACTGGAGAAGGGGAGCTTTGGGGAGATTAAGGGGGTGTGAGATTGCTGAGATGGAGGAAGGAGAAATATGGGAGAAGAGAAGGAAATATCTTAATTGAGGGAGCCATTTTGGGGTTGCCAAGAGGCTTGGCTCTAGAGTGGTTCCCAAGAGTCCATGGGGATGACGCTATATAGGACCCTAGGCAGTGGAGGAGAGGGTGCCTGAACTGGCCTTGTCCCGTAGTAAGACTGATGACTATCTTGAATATCAATACAGAACCTTCATCCGGCAATGGATGGAGATCGAGATAAAGCACTGGACTGAGCTCCCAAGGTCCAGTTGAAGACAGGAAGGAGGGAGAATATGAGCAAAGAAGTCAGCACCATGAGGGGTTGGTCCACCCACTGAGACAGTGTGCCTGATCTAATGGAGCTCACCAAATCCATCTGGACTGGGACTGAGCCAGCATGGGATCAAACTGGACCCTCTGAATATGGCTGACAATTGGGGCTGACTGAGAAGCCAATGATAATGGCACTGAGATTTGTCTCTACTGCGTGTACTGGCTTTTTGGGATCCAGTCTATTTGGATGCATGCCTTCCTAAGCCTGGATGTAGGGGGAGAGCCTTGGACTTCCCACAGGGCAGGTAACCTTGCCCTCTCTTAGGACTGGAAGGGGGAGAGGGGGAGAGTGTGTGAGGGAATGGGAGGGAAGTGGGAGGAGGGGAGGAAGTGGAAATTTTGATTGGTATTATTTATAAAGTAATAAAAATATAAAAATAAATAAATAAAAAACTATTTTCTAAAGAAAAATATTAATTATGTGTGTTGCAAATAATCATAAGTAAGTTCAAATCTTACCTTAAATAGAGAATTTAAATAATAGTCAAAGGAGGAAAATTATATCAGAGAGAGATCCAGAAACTAGTAACAGAAATTATTTCTTGATAACATAAGATGTTTCCCTTTCAATTTACAACATACTTTTCTATATCGACTTGTGTTTTCTAATAAATAAATATTAAATACTATATGATATATTTCTGTCCTTTTAATCTTACAAATTCCTTGCTTATGGATTATGGCTTCTGGTTTTGTGTTTTTATGGTATTGATGTGTGTGTGTTTCTGAATCTATATATGTTTCTGATGCTTTTTCTTTTTACTTAGGTTTATTCATTTTGTCCTTTTCAAGCATTTATGTTATTGTTTTATCTAGTTTTATATCATTACTATTCCATAAATATTTGTTTTTTTCTAACAAGAAACAGAAAGGGTATGTAATAAGGTAGGAGAACTGTGAGGACTTGGAACAGTGAAAAGTGTAATCAAAAAATATTGTCTGGCAAAACATTTATTTTTAATAAAAAATATTTTATGCCTGATTGATTACATTGCCATGAGTCCTTGCCCATATAATTTTCTGAGGATGTTTTACTCACTATTGTTCAATGTTTAAATCATTTTTACAATGTTCAAGTAATTGGCTGGTTTAGTTATTGTGACTTTGCCTATGGATCAGAAAGGACATCCCAAGATGCTACCCAATCATACATCAACCTGGCTCTTCCCTTGAATCTGGGACACTTACTTATTTGGAGCACAGAGAGTCCACACTTCTTATTGTCTTTGGAGGCATTGTTGAAATGTAGAAAGAGCTCTGCTGAAAACCTAGGAATATGTGCAGATGACATATTTTTTCTATGTTATCCCTTCCCCTTTTCCTGAAGGAAATGGAATTTTTCTATTCAAACATGTAGAGATCCAAGAAGTCCCATAGCTTTTTTTTTTCAGAGTCAATTTGTTCTAGACTTGTGGGCATTTTGAACAGTATCATGGAAACTAGACCTTCTGTAAGCAAATATGTTGGAATGAACAACATATGAGCTGCTGCATGGAGATACTTTAAGCACAGGTCAAAAATAGTAAACCTTTAAGATTCAGAATTTCATATTCCAATCTGTTCATTTAATTCTTTTCCTCAGTCTTTATGAGTTTGTACATAAATTTATGTGCTCCCATTCTCTTCATAATTAGGGTGTATGATTTATTCCCATCTCTCCCATTCTTAAATTACACAAAATATCATTGATATTTGTGTCAAGTAATTTAATTTTCTTTATTATTCTATAATACACGCCAATTACATTAGAATTAAACTTTCTGTTGGCTAGAGGTAACAATTTAAAAATTTCTTTTTTTTTTTTTTTGTTCTTCAATCCTCCTTTGACCCACCCCCATATGGCACTCCTGGTTTTTATATATTTAATAGAAATTTAAAATGACATATTGATCATTATTTTTCTTCTCTCTGTTTCTTCTTTTTACGAGTTTTCTTCTCATAGAACCAGTTAGTAAACAGAATGTCTATTTTTTTTAAGAAAATCTATAGGTCTCAGAGAAGTTAGCAGATTCATATATAGAACACATATTTAGTGGAAAAAAAGAAATTTAAAATTTTTGTGTATCTTAAAGGAAAGTGCAATCTGAGGCCTATTTCTCAACATCTATGTGGGTATGAAGAAAAAATGCATAGTGTATAGACACTATTGTCTGAGTTCTGCAGTGATATTTCATTTGTATTTTAATAAATAATGGTTGCCTGAAGTTCAGAGAGTAAAACAGACAAACTGCTCAGCCTTACAGTCCAAGTAGTGGTGACACAAACCTTGAATCCCAGTAGCCACACTAGTTTGCCATAGAAACCAGGTGGTAGTGGTACCTGCCTTTAAGCCCAGCACTAGAGAGGAATATAAGACAGGAGGAGACAGCTCTTACTCTCATTCTGAGACTCCTGGAGGCGGGATCAGCATTTCAGACTGAGGTAGAGGTAAGAGCCAAAGCTGATTGTTTTGCTTTTCTGACCTTCAGGTTGAACCCCAAATTCTATCTCTGGTATTCTGTTCGTCATGCTTTAGCATTCCATAGTAACACAGAGACTGAGGCAAAGATCCTGTGTTTAAAATTATTTGTTCTGGAGCATTTCCAGGGAAGCATAAATGAATGAGTAAAGGGGACGTAAAAAGTAAAGATAACAAATCTGAAGAAATGCAAAGTGATGTACCATTAAACTTTTGATAGCTGGGCAAGAAAAACTCAGTGAGAGACTGTAACCTCTGAGAATTTTTTTGAAAGATTGTTTCAGATCATCCTACCTGCTAACAGAGGGCTTAACAGTTAATCTCCTCCACCTTTCCCATCCTCTGTCCTGTTATTTATATGAGGCATCTCTGACAGACAAGAATTGTATTTCCTATTCCTTTTAAGCAGTCATTAGAAAATATAGCAGTATCAAAGACTCATGCTTCTGCTGTCTCCTTATGAGTAAGTGCCAGGAGAGTCAGGAGGTGTTCTTTATGTCCGAAAACAGCAAAGGCCTCTAAGTTTTAATACTGAGGATGAAGGCTGAGTCATAAACAGGACTGATCCAGGAAGAAAGAAATTGACACTTCCTGCAGCACATTTTAGAAGTAAAGTAAAACTGATGCTAAGCTTCTTCATTGAGGATAATCCTTACATTTTCAAGAAAAACTCTTATCTGCAATTGTAGAAAGAAAATTCATACTCAATAGGGATAATTCTTGTCCATACATATTTAAATTCTTGGTTTTGTTACATAGTAGGTACTAAGATGTAGAAGGTCACAATTTAAGAATATTAGAGAATGCTGTTAGGAGTCTTAAAGTGACAGATCTTAAGTGAAACTATGTATTTAACTAAAATTTAGCACTAGCCAACAGCCTTGAGTGATAGCTGGAAAAAAAATACAGCAGGTGATGAGGAAGTATCTTTAATGAATTTTATTATTTATTATTTTTCAAAAATAGCTAGAATAGAAATTGAGCAATTGACTTGAAATGACTTGTGTTGAACTTTAAATCCCCAAAAGTTACTATGATGATTAATATTGACTATTGATTTGACAGGATCCTGAATCACATAGAAACACATTTCTGAACATTATAAAAGCATTAACTTTGATGTTACACTGAGAAGACAAGACCCAGGAGTATCACCCATAGTTCATAACTAACTGAAAACAAGGAATCAAGAACACTAGCGTCAGCATTGTATGACCAATGTAAACACAAACGGGTTAGTCTTTACAGATGTCTGCTGCCCTGAATTCTCCAGCCTGCTGGACCTCAGATCATGAGTCAAGATAAATTCCTACTTCCTCTTGCCTTTTCAGACTTTTTTACTGAAGAAGCCTTAACAAACCAACCATACCAATGATATCTAATGTCTGAATTATTACACAAATTAATTTTAAGTTTTATGTTAAAGGTTCCTAAGTTGAAGGCATGCTTAAGATGAAAAGTTGAGACGTTTAATAGGTGTTTCCTCTTGGAGAGTGATCAGATAATTGAATTGGTTGACTTTGGAAGTACCTACTGTAGTATTTCTGGAATCCCAAAATCTTATAAGACAGTTTGTTACGTAAGAGGTAATCTTGCTTCTATCATGTTCTTATTTCTTTTCTGAAGTCAGAATTTTGAATCTGGTAAACATTTTTAGAGATGGAGCTTTTTAGACATAATCATGAGATTAGACATTAGGTGGGTTCTCATTCAAAGGTTTTCAAGGTTGTTGGCATACTTTGTTATTCTGAATAAGAGAAGACATGGAGAAAATTTGGGATACTCTGGACACTCTGGGTGGGAGAGAACCATGGACTTAATTTCCTTCCTGATCTATGTTACCTAGACTCCATCATTCCTATCATTCTCTACTTGATTACAGTTATCATTAAATGAGCAACTTTGCTCCATCACAATGAAGTGTATACTTTAATTCAGAACACTCGTACTGTGGTTAGTTTGGACACCAGTGCTTTTTAATTACCAATGATTAGCTCAGTGATATTGGATGAATTATCCATTGTTTTATACAGTAGTGACTTTTTGTATAAAAATATATTTATAAACAAAACAAAAAAGCCAACAACATATTTACTATTGTGTTGTGAAATAAGTGACAGAACATGTTAAAAGTCATTCACGTGGTACTGACATGCTGCTTGTGGTGTGCAAAGGTCAACTGTGGTAATTACAGAAAGGACAAGTGACATTTCTGAAGAGGAATTTGGATTCACTTTGAATGTCACATAAAAGTCATGGCAGAATGGGGAGGAATTTGATGGGAGGGAATAAGTGATAGATTTTATGAAAACACATTATATACAAATATAAAATTCCTAAAAGGCTAATTATGATAAAAATATTTTTAAGAAATAGTGCTAATATAAATAAATAGATAATAATTTTAAAATTAATTTAAAAAATATATAAGACTCAAGTTAAAAATGAATCTGCTGTCATGTAAAAATGGTAGTTTTGTTATTATATACTCCTTATATTTAAAAGGAAATACCTTAGTAATATTGTGACAGACAATTCCTAAAGAGCATTTCACATAATGTTTGCTTTAATTATTATGACCATGATTGTAGTCTGATAAATGAAGAGGTAAAGAGGACTTTCAAAAATTCAATGTTTTAAAACTAAACTTTTAAAAACACATAATCCAAAAGAATATTTGCTGTAACCAAACAAGAACTCATACTGTACCAAAAATGCTCTCTTTGAATCAACAACATACTTGTAAGTAGCTACAGATGTCTACAAGTAAGCACTCATATGGTTTTGGATCTTTAAAATTATGAAGGAGTCAAAATTTTTATTCTGCTCTGCTGTTTCCTTAGGAATTTGTCTTTGTAGATAAAAAGTGGGCGATTGCATTCTCAAGACTTCAGATTCTTTTGAGCCTTTGTCAAGGTAGAGAAGTCAGGGAAGAGATTAAAGTTTTCCCTGCTCTTCCTTCAAGTCACAAATTTCCCAGGGAGAGTATTGTCATGCATAATTTATCTTATTACCCTCTCTCATATATTCCCTTGCCACTACTAGATCACACATTAACCTTTATACTAATAAAGTAAAATGAATTGACCATATGGTTTAAAACAATAATGATCCACATTCTGGGACCTTTTTTCTTTTCAGAGTGATCAAAGGTGATCACTGTAAAACAGAAAAGTGGTTAAGTTTATCATAAAATAAATTAAAAAGCTAAAACAAAAATATTATTAGTAACTAATGTGTATAATATATATATAGTCTAATTATGTTTACTTATTCAATTCACATATTCCCTTCATGAGACAAATCTTACTCTAAGTTCATTAAATTTGACATGTGCATAGCCACACATTAAATCTGGTAGTCTGGTTTCACCTCAGCCTGACTCAAGAGCTGAAGTTCTCATTTGAAGGTCTTCATATTAACATATTACTTTCATGTACATGAAACAACAACATGGCCTGGTGGTAGTGGTGCACACCTTTAATCCCAGCATTTGGGAGACAGAGGCCTCTCTGTGAGGCCAGCCTGGGCTTCTCCAGTAGATGGAATTTTTCTGTGCCAACAGCCGACCTCAAATAGCCACTCAGTCCTTATATTAATTATAAATGCTGAATCAAAAGCTCAGACTTGCTACTAGTTAACTCTTACATTTAAATTAATCAATATTTCTTATTTATGCTTTACCATGTGGCTCATGACTTGTTACCTCATTTTCTACTTGTCCTGCTTCCTTCGCATCTGGCTGGAGTCTTCTACTCCACTCATCTTCATCCCAGTATCCTTACTTTGGTTATACTACTCTTCCTGCCTAGCTACTACCCTGTCAGAGTTTTATTAACCAAAGAGAATAATTCACAGTGTACAGAAAGATTATTCCACATTTCCCCTTTGGTCTAATTAAAAAGGAAGGGTTTAATAACATTAACATAGTAAAAGAATTATGTAACAAAACAGTTATTAAATATGAGTTACAGTTATAATATCTAATTCATTTGGATTTGGAAAATTTAGAGAAAATAGTTTATTATTTCTCTCAAGTTTGTAACTGTAAAATTTTATGCCTAATTTATCTATTATCATAACTAAGGAAAACTTTAACTATGACTATCTAGCCTTTAACTCTGTCAGAGAGCCCAGAAGGATGAGATGTTATCTAAGGACAGGGATATCTGGCTGCCTGAGAGTCGCCTTAGGTTTGTTAGGGCATCCATATTTGGCCTACAGTCCTAGAATATCTTACAAAATTTTCCGAGAAGCAGAGAATTTTGAATGATTCTCGCATTGTAAGTCTGACAGTCATTATCTTTTGCATTCTGCTGGTTCAGTTTGGACAGTACATTGTCAGCAATTGAAGCAAGAGCAGTTTTTTATCCAAACGGGTGGGTTTTGTCATAAAAAAAAAAAAACCAAAGTCCATACAGAGTACTTTTATAGCTCATCATCTTCTCTGGAAGTAGATTGGTGCTGTCAGAAACATACATGACTCACTGTCAAGAAAAGCCTTAGGTTATTAAATATATTAAATGTATATTCTGTAGGTCTTAGAAGTGGTTGACGACACTTATCTATCTATATTTGCTTATGATCTTGAAAACATACCTAACATGACTATAAGTATGACTATTTTTGATAATTAGTAAACTGCATTACATTTAAATTAATTCACATTTCTTATCTATGTTATGTTTCATGACCCAGGGTTTGTTACCTCATCTTCTACATATCCCGCTTTCTTAGCCTCTGACTGGCATCTCTTCTTACTCCCCCCTTCTTCATGCCAGTGTCCTTTGCTTGGTTGTCCTTCCTATACTTTCTGCCTGACTACCTGTCTGTCAGCTTTTCATTAACCAAAAAAGCAATACATATTCCCAGTATACAGAAGAATTCTACAGCATTCTCTCATTCCTGAATTCACATTAGATTTGAGTAATCTTATGACAAGATTAGAAGCTAGAGAAACCTCTGAAGCTGAGACTGCTTTTAAATGAAAACTTGCAAGCTTTTTGTAATTAGAAAAGCTGAAGTAAGGCAAATGAGTTGAAACCATTAAAAAAAGAGAAAACTAATTAAGTAGATTGATGATAGATAGAAGATAGATAGATAGATAGATAGATAGATAGATAGATATAGATAGATAGAATAATAATCCTGAGTTGTTCCTCTTTAAACTCATGTCAGAATGGTGTGTTTGGATCTCCTTTAAATTACCCTGTCTGTTTCTGAATACCTTTATTATCTGATTTTAATAAGATTTTCTAAGTCTTATAACTTATCAGTCAATTTTTCACTATTTTCTTTAGTTGGTACTTAAAGGATTTGCATAGTATTGCTAGTAACCTTTTCTAATGCCTGCATCTTACCAGCCAATTTCTCATATTTAGCACAGACACAGTTATGAAATCATTTTCAAGGATAAATACATGTATTACCAGACTGATAGTCATTATGATTGACATTATATCAATCCCAGCTAAGCTATTTATCTTCTCATTTATTTGTTTTATTTTCAAAACATCCATTGTGGAAAATAATATTTCCCACGTTTAACATGAAAAATATTCTTTTCTTTTTTAAAAACAACTAATCTATCCATTTAAGAATTCCCAGTTGTCTTACTAAATCTACTGCTGCTGCTGGTGAAGGGTGAGGTTAGCTGTTGCTTGGCAGCACAGATGGGCAGATAACAGGGAGAGCGACAGCCTGGCTGAGTTTATCTGCAGATGCTCCTGGAAGTACTGAACTGAGAGTGTGTGGCTATTACAATAACAATAGAAGCCTGAGCAGGTGTCAAGGCAGATACTTAGTGTGGCAGCATCAGGAGGAGGAAGTCCAGGTTAAACCTGCAACCAAACGGGAGAGGGAGCCAGCTGCCTAAAATGTGCACTTAGGGGATAATGCAGAAGAAGCACATGTGGTGGGAGCCTCCGAAAGGCAGAGTGACTCAGTTATGGGTGTGTCAATCTGGGGGCATTTGGGGTTCATGTGTCTCTGGAGTTTGAGGCTTGTGGAGTTTGGGTGAGAGCTGAAGTCTGTTGTAGAGGGGCTGCAACAGGAAAATCCAAGACACATGCAGAGGGCTAGAAAAAAGAACATAAAAGCCAGCTAGTGATGCAGCAGCTCTGACAGGTGCAGCTCTGGGGGCTGCTACCAGCTGCAAAGCCAAGGGCAAGTGGCTATCTTGTGAATTCATGGCCTGTGTTGGATGCCTGATGAAGCCTTAACTAATTATCCTCTATCAATAAAAATTGGAGAGTCAGACCTCTGTGGGTCCGTGTGTGAGTCTGGGACTTCCGAGGGAATAGACCGGAGTCAGAGACCTTTGCAGGACCAAGCCCAAGCAAGGGACCTCTTCAGGAGTGGACCCAGACCAGGGACATTTATGGAAACATGTTAAAGCCAGCTACCTAGGCTAGAGCAGGCCTGAAACAATGAACTCCACAGGAGCAGAACAAACTCTGGGAAATCTGGGCTACCTCCAGGAACAGAGTGACTAGAACCCTGGCCCTGACTGCACCATGAGGAGAAACCATCTAAGCCTTGGATCTACTGGCACCTGGAGGACTGATCACCAGTCACAGAAAACTCCAACTACACCAATCCGAGGAAAACATGTGTAGGTAAGGTAAGAACACATGCACCACCACAAAGACCAACATGACAGCAGTAAATCCCAGCAAAATTTTTCACAGGACTTGAAAGAATGATACACAACTTCATATGGAAAAGCAAAAAACCCGGATAGTCAAAACAATCCTGTACAATAAAGGGACTTCTAGAGGCATCACGGTCAGTGACTTCAAACTCTACTACAGAGCTACAGTACTGAAAATAGCCTGGTATTGGTGTAAAAACAGACAGGAGAACCAATGGAACCTAATCAAAGACTCAGATATTAATTCACACACTTATGAATACCTGATTATTGACAAAGATGCAAAAAATAAAAAATGGAAAAAAGAAAGTATATTTAACAAACAATGCTGGAATAACTGGCTATCAAAATGTAGATGAATGAAAACAGATCAGTAACTATCACCATGCATAAAACTCAAGTCCAAATGGATCAAAGACCTCAACATAAAGTCAGCTACACTTAACCTCATAGAAGAGAAAGTGGGAAGTACACTTGAACGCATTGGAAAAGAAGACCAGTTCCTATATATAACCCCAGCTGCACTGACACTGAGAGAAAGAATTAATAAATGGGACCTTCTAAAACTGAAAAGCTTCTTTAAACACAATCAACAAGACAAATTGCCTACAGGATGGGAAAAGATCTTCACCAACCCCACATCAGACAGGAGTCTGATCTCCAAAATATACAAAGAAATCAAGAAATTGGTCATCAAAAGAACAAATAATCCAAAAAAAATGGAGTACAGACTAAAAAGAGAACTCTCAACAGAGGAATCAAAAATGGCAAAAAGACACTTAAGGAAAAGCTCAACATTCTTAGTCATCAGAGAAATGCAAATGAAAACAACTCTGAGATTCCATCTTACACCCGTAAAAATGGCCAAGATCATAAACACTGATGATAACTTATGCTGGAAAGGTTATGGGGCAAAGGGAACAGTCCTGCATTGCTGTTAGGAGTGCAAGCTGGTACAGATCCTTTAGATTTCAGTATGGTGATTTCTTGGAAAATTAGGAAACAACCTTCCTCAAAACCCAGCAGTACACTTTTGTATATATACCCAAATGATGCTCAATCTTTCAACATGGAAATGTGATTAACTGTGTTCATAACAGCATTGTTTGTCATATTCAGAATCTGGAAAATACCTAAATGCCCCCTGACTGAAGAATGGATAATGAAAATGTGGTACATTTACACAATGGAGTACTACACAGCAGAAAAAAAT
Source organism: Microtus pennsylvanicus (assembly GCF_037038515.1). Taxonomy (NCBI): domain Eukaryota; kingdom Metazoa; phylum Chordata; class Mammalia; order Rodentia; family Cricetidae; genus Microtus; species Microtus pennsylvanicus. The sequence continues at coordinate 19,159,742 of NC_134579.1, forward strand.
AACATCTAGAAATCTGAAGGCAAATGGATGGATCAAGAAAACATCATATTGAGTAAGGTAACCCAGGCCCAGAAAGAAAATATATCTACTTACTCATATGTGGTTTTTAGACATAAAGCAAAGAAAACCTACAAACAAATCGCAATCCCAGAGAACATAGACAACGAGGACCGTAAGAGAGATATACATGGATCTAATCCAAATGGGAAGTAGAAAAAGACAAGATCTCCTCATGAAACTGGGAGCATGGGGACCATGGGAGAAGGTTAAAGGGGAGGGGAGAGGAGAGAGGAAGAAAGCGGAGCAGATAAAAATGTAGAGCTCAATAAAAAAAATGAGTAATGAGATATCAGGGTTAAAACCCTGAAAGTTCAGAGAAGTGGGGAGCCACCCTCAGTCACCTCCTACTACTCTGTTCCTTTATCTAAAACAGCTGAGATTCTCTCTCTACCCTGCCCTACTATTTCCTGTCTTCTCTCTGTCTACAGTCATCCAAATTTCTCTGGTTAATTTAGGTCAACTAATGGCTAACTCTACCCTCTGACTCTAAGAGAGCTTTATATTTCAGAACACAATAAAAATATCACACAAAAGTCTACCAATATAAATGGAACCAATTCTCTAGTAAAAAGATACAGGCAAAAAGAATTTACCATGAAAGCTATATTTTATTTTAAAACAATATTTTCATCAAAACCCTTGGAAAATGTTTCTAAATTGAAAAAAAAAATACTTGTTACAATTAAACATAGTTTTAAAATAAAGATGTCACATGATAAAAATAGCAAAATATTACAAAACGCAACTTACCAAAAAACGCCTCTGAATTTTCTTCATATGAGCAACCAAAGAAATACCTCAGTTTATTCCCATTTCTCCAAGCTTTGCTTTTTATTCATGAATTTTGCAAACCTTCTCTTTCTTCCCTTATCATTTCAAGTCCCATCCCTTATTTAGGTAAAAGCATAGCAGGATTTCTCACTGCCTCAAGAAAAATCCATTACTTAAAGAAGCTTCATCAGTCACTTAGTGCAAAACTCTATTAGCTTTTATATAGAGCGTGGTAATTAGCCTAAGGAGCTTTCCACAGTTCAGTGCTGAATACCTTAGTAACTTAACTCAGTACTCTGGAGCCCCTCGGTCACTTTCCCATCCCACCACTAAAGTTGACAGCCCATACAAATTATCTTTCTTTCTTTTTATCAATGTTTCTTATTAACAGTGATCTACGTGGTCTACCTACTATTCTTGTCCATTTTACTACAGTGTTTCAGTACAGAGATTAGAATATTGATTGCTTCTTCTAATGGCCACTTTCCTTTAAATTGTTTTGAAGGAATGGTGAGAAAGTAGCATATTTGAAAGAAAAAAAATCACATAGCTCCTGAAAGATTTAATTCTTCTTTATAGATTTTTTTATTGGTTTGTACTAGAGTTCTTTCAGAAAGTAAAATCCTTAAAAAATGAAATGATAATATTGAAATATCTACCTATTCTAAGACCAGTGGGAATAATCATAACACAAAAAAATCTCTTAGGGAAGTACAACATAGCCATCAACAAAATACATCTGTCCATATGCTTGTTCTCAGATTTTAGAGTTCCCAGAGTGGTCTAGCGATGAATTTATAACTAAGTGATTAATTTGATTATTCTAATAGTCAATTTCAATTAGGCATGCTCTGCATGTGGAGTCACTGCTGATTATGCTAATATATCGTTTCTACATGGTGTCCTGTCAAAATAACGTTGAAGTAACGGGATAACAGTGAAGGTAACATTGGAATAGATCCTTTCTCTCTTAAAGGTTGTTTGTCCCAATTCAATGCCAGGCTACAGATTATCTTATAAGAATTTTCTCTCTGTCAAATGCTGGATATAATGTCCCAGAAGTCTTGGGGATTCCCCATCTTTCATTTGTTTGAGTAATGGGAGAGAGGCGCTCTCAATCCTGAAAGAGCTATGTCGTCTCACTTAGAACATAACCACTTTTGAATCTGAGGTAAGCTGCAGCAATAATTTATTTGTAGTTTTAATAAATAAAGCTTGCCTGAAAATCAGAGTGAAAAACTAAGCTACTAGAGGCCAGGGAGAAGTGGCACATACCTTTAATTCCAGGACTTGGAAGAGAAAGGGAGCTGGATCTGTGAGTTGAAGACGAACCTGGTCTAAACAAAATCAATCCATAAGCAGATCCAGGTGGTGGTGGTTCACACCTTTAATCTCAGGATTTGGGAGTCACACACTGTTACTCTCAGCACTAGGGAGGTGGAGACAGGAGTGATATGACTGGGTGCAGAGAGTAATATAAAGGGGGAGGAGACAGAAACTCACTAGAGTGTGGGGACTGAGGTTTGGTGGAGACACAGTGCAGTCTAGGCAGTCTGAGGATTTACCCTGCAGTCTGAGCCCTGGTAGACGTAAAACATCTCTTTAGTGGCTTATTGCTCTGTTGCTCTGGTGTTCAGCTTTAGCCCCTATATCTGTTTCTGGGTTTTTATTTTCATGCTACAGTGAAATAGTTTTTACAGACACAGATTCAGGACTCTTCTTAGTAGAAGTTATATTTGCACAAGTGTCAAAAGTTTCACAAAAAGAAGTTTTTGGTTCCATTGCATATAAAAATGAAAAGTAACTGAATACAGAGGTAATCCACTGACACTGTAGAAATGTACCAGATTAAACCCAATAAGTGCAGACAGATATAGAAACAACTAACTGTTGAATGGTGTGTAATACTGAACACTGCTGACCAAGTTATTTCTTTGTTTAAATAAATTCAGTGTAAAGAACACCAGTAATCAGAAATTAGTTATTAAAATATGTTCTGTTTCATGTCAGTGATTTTTGATCAAAGGTGAAAAAGTTTGTTTCCCTTCCAGCCAACAATGTTTGGTAATATTTAGGAAACTTTTCTTTACATAGATAGGGTAGGACTAGGTATGGATTATGATGATACTGGGTCACTGGAAGGATCCTGCTAAACATCCTGTTGCTTATATCTCTAATAACAAAAGATCATATAGTAGAATATAGCAATAATATTGGGTTTGAAGAACCCTGGCCTAAAAAATAATTTTAAATCTTTGAAACAGTGTTAGGTGTTTAAATAAAATCCAATAGAATAGCTAAGAGTTAAAAAGAGTTCAGAAAGCTAATATATGTAAAACTGCACACTAAAATTTGAAATGTAGTAATTAAGAGATTTTCAAAAATATTTTAATTGATTTTCACTTAAAAGTCAAATAATTATATTTCAAGCAGAAAAAGTAAATTTCAGATGGATGTAAAAATTGTTAACAGAGCTATCAAAAAGATAACAGAATATTAAATAAAAAATAAAAAGAGTATGCATGACATGCAATTTCATTTGTAAAGGTGAGACATTCATATTGAAGAAACAAAATCTGTAGATATTGAGGGACTGAAAATAAAAATATATTAATAATTTCATTCAGTATAAATGGATTATAATCTTAAGTAAAAAATTAGTTATTGTGATACTTGGTAACAAGGACTTTACAGAATTTTCCTACAATAATCTAAAAGTAATCATAATTGATATCTAATTAAATAACTTGCTTGAATAATCAAAGCATTTAAAATGCAGTATATATGTGCATATATGAGTATATACAGGTGTAAATATATTTTATATGTATGGTCCTTATATCATTTATTTATAGCATTGTTCTCTTATTCAATATCCTTATGTACATAGTGTATACTTTTCAATTAATTTTTAAAGAGGACAAAATTACCAATATTGTTTTATGTACTTGGATGCTTTATTATTGATTATATACCTATATAGTGATATTACAAGGTTTGTTGATTGAGCCCTTTAAACTATGAAATGTGCTTGCTACGTTTACTAATTTTTCTTGTCTTTAAAGGTATTTTCTTTGAGACTATACTTGTATAAGCATTATATATAAAATATATATAATAAATCAAAAACGCATTGGTAGCTTTTTTTTTCTATGTTTCTTTTGAGTGCCATCATACAGCTCACAAATAAATACAGGGAGACTTATTCTAACTTATAAATGCCTGGCCTTAGCTTGACTTGTTTCTAGCCATCTTTTCTAACATAATTATCTCACTTTCCTTTAATTATTTATTCTATATACCTTTATTTCCTTTGTACTCTGCAACAGGCTGTGTGGTTGTGTGGCTGTGTAGCTGGGTCCTGGTATGCTCCTCTCTTTCTCTTTTTCTTGCTCTTCATGCTTTTCCCTGGATTTCTCCTCCTATTTATTCTTTCTAACAGCAGTCTCCTGCCTAGCTATTGGCCTTTCAACTCTTAATTAGATCATTCAGCTGTTTTTGTAACGCAAAGTAACACAGTGTTACAGAGTGAAACAAATGTAACATAAAACAACAACTCCACAAATCTTCATATCATTAAACAAATATTCCACAGCATAAATGAATGTAACACACCTTAAGCAATATTCTTAAACATCAAAACAATACACAACATTCGGAAAACAGGTAGAAAAATAGATAAAAGCTAGTGAAATAGTCTTTAAAAATTTCATTCCTAAACTTTTCAAGGCAAAGATACTTCTTTTTTTGTTTGTTTTGTTTTTGTTTTTTTTTTTTTTTGGATTCTTTTGAGATAGGGCTTCTCTGTAGGTTTGAAACCTATTTTGGAACTAGTTCTAGTAGACCAGACAGCCTCAAACTCACAGAGATCCATCTGCTTCTGCCTCCCGAGTGCTGGGATTAAAGACATGTGCCAGCACCACCTGTCAATACTTTTTCCAAATATATTTGAGCAACTAAATAAAACTGTTAGAATCAAATTAGCGAACCATATTAGAATGCTGTTGCTTCCGTGATGTAATGTGTATTATAAACGGATAGAAATTAGAGTGTTGACAGTGGGAATAACTTTGAGACATTTAGGTAACTGGAATATTTCTGTGATTGTATATTAGCTTTGTAAGGTATTATTGAATTGTATCTAAACAATGAAAAAAGAAACAGATACATGTATTGTCTGGCCTGTAAAATAAACAGGATTCATAAGAAACACGTCTTTTTTTATTTTTTAAAAAACACGTTTTTATGACATAACAGGTATGAAATTTTAATGCAGAATAGCCATAAAGTCCATATCTGATGTGGGATTCCCCTCTGTATGCTGTGAATACCATTGGTTAATAAAGGACTGCTCTGGGCCTGTATAGGAAATAGAGGTAGGCGGGGGAAACTAAGATGAATGAGGTAGAGTAGAGGAAAGCCATGTAGCCATACCAGAGACAGATGCCAGAACTTTAGCCGGTAAACCACAGCCACGTGGAGATACACAGATTAATAGAAATGGCTTAAATTAATATGTAGGAGTTATCCAATAAGAAGCTAGAGCTATTGTAAAAGGTGAAAGATTTATACGATCTGAATGGTAGACCAGATGACCTCGATCTTGTGGACCAAGGTAAGGTATTATTATTTCGGTTTTGACATTTGCATATAAAATAAAGCTGGTTTCACAGGGCTTATGTAAGTTAGTCTTGTAATTTCTTGTGAAGTGTTATATTGGCCGTTTTAAAATTTTTTTAAGATTTATTCATTTATTTTTCTGTACATTGGTGTTTTACCTGTGTGTATGTCTGTGTGAAGGTACCAGATCCCATGGAAATAGACTTCTGATAGCTAAGTAGAGGTAGCTATGTTCAACCATCAGAGTGAATTACTTGTATAAATTACTGGACAGATAAGAATGTGTATATATAAAGATTAGTATAAATAAGTGAAAATCAGTGAATAAATGTTCACAATCAAAAAAAGAAGAAGCTAAAGCTAATGGGCAAAGCAGTAATTTAATTAATACAGTTTCTGTTGATTATTTCAGGGCTAAGTGCCCAGGAACCAACAAGCGACCCCTTCCTTACTAGAAACATGCCATCAAATGTTTTATTAACACTGTGCATGTGTGAAGGTGCGGGGATGAGGTCTATATGAGGTGTGCATAAAGTGTGCATGAGGTGTACATGAGGTGGAAAAGCGGTGTACATGAGTTATGCAGGAACTGTGCATGGACACTCATGCTATATTTACTCTGACACACTTAGAAGTGTAAGGAAACTTTGTGGAGCCGGCTGACTCCTTTCACATTTTTATGGTTCTGGGGATTAGCCTCAGGTTGCCCATGTTAATTCAAAACCCATTTATCCAGAGTCATCTCGCTGATCCCAGGAGATGAACTTATTGTAAAACTTATTGAATCAAACTTTTTATACATTGATTTTCAGTACCTTTCTAACTAACAATTGAAATGTGATTTTTATTTGAAAAACTTGAAGAGGTTCTAAATGACAATTTATTGACAGAATGTCTTATGCTAATGTTTATATATACATAAAATTAGCATTTTAAGAGAAACTGCTTAATATTGCTACTTATTAAAATATATCTGTTTACATACTAATCAGTATAAACAAATTCATAGCATCAGAAAACAAAATGAATGTAACAAAAGATGATCATGTCTTCAACAGTTGTAATATAGCTATAAAAATTATATTACATTTTTGATTAGTAATAAATATGCTAATCTTGAATATCAAAGTTAAGGCAGGAGACTTGACCCTAGAGGGGCTCCCAGGTGCCCAAGCTGAGGTCCCCAGTTAGTTCCCTGGGCAGCTGAGGATAGGGAACCTGAAATGACCCTACCCTAGAGCAATACTGACGAATATATTGCATATCATCCTAGAACTTGCATCTGGCAATGGATGGAGATAGAGACAGAGACCCACACTGGAGCACTAGACTGAGCTCCCAAGGTCCCAATGAGGAGCAGAAGGAGTGAGAACATGAGCAAAGATGTCGGGACCACGAGGATTGCACCCACCCACTGAGACAGTGGAGATGACCTACTGGGAGCTCACCAAGGCCAGCTGGACTGTTACCAGAAAAAGCATGGGATAAAACTGGACTCTCGGAACATGGCGAACAATGAGGGCTGATGAGACGCCAAGGACAATGGCACGCGGTTTTGATCCTACGCAATGTGCTGGCTTGGTGGGAGCCTAGCCAGTCTGGATGTTCACCTTCCTAGATATGGATGGAGGGGGGAGGACCTAGGACGTACCACAGGGCAGGGAACCCTGACAGCTCTTTGGACTGGAAAGGGAGGGGGAGAGGAGTGGGGGGAAGGGGAGAGGGGTGGGAGGAGGGGGAGAAGAGTGGGAGGAGGGGGAGAAGAATGGGAGGAGGGGGCGGGAAATGGGAGGCTGGTGGGAGGAGGTGGAAATTTGTTTTTTTTTCTTTTCTTTATCCTCCTTTTATCAATAAAAAAAAAAAAGGAAAAAAAAAAAAGGAAAAAAAAAAAGAATTTAAAGTCAATTTAATTTTCTTTGCTTTTATGACTTAATACATGCCTTTATAATCTCAATCATTTCATCACCTGTGTCACATATGACTTCTTCTGGTTGTCATGTGTACTCTGACTTAAGTAAATTTACCATCTAAACAGAAATAGTGCAGATACATGTCAAATTGTTCATGTGGTATACAACATGTTTATCTCATGTCTGCTTTATCATATTTTTCTCTAAGATAGAACATTGAAGAAATAGGGCACAGTAACTCTGCACTCTTTTTATAAATCTAACAATACAAATGATATTCTGAAAAATTTAAGGTTCTGAGATAATCGAATCAAGTTCAGGAAATGCTAAAAAAACAACAACATAGTTTTTGTTCGGCAAGATCAGTGTCAATTCCTGGGCACACATGACAGGTTTTCCACCTGGCAGCTTTGTCACAAAATTCAACAACATTGTCACTATTGTCACTGCTAGGCTGTTTAACAGATTTTAGAGACTTTATGACAATCCATTAATAATTTTCATTTTAGATTTAAAATAGAATTAAACCTTGATCATTATCATTAGGTTAAAACACATGGAGTATGTAATTACTGGTGCACTCATCTATCTTGGATGTACTGATAAAAGATGAGAGAAGAAAGTGAATAGTTGACATCCAGGTGCTCCTGAAAAGCATACCTTAGAGAGCTGTCTGGATATGTGAAACCTACAGACCAGGGATTCGGCTTCAGAGATAAAGCAACAGCTGGCTGAGTAACTGGAAAAAGAGAATAATGAATCAAACCAGGTCTGCTATGCCACGGTGTAAGGGGAGATAACACTTTAGGTATTTTTCAAAGGATATATTTTCTTCCTGCTTTTTGGCAAATGCTGCAAAAGCTTCTGGAAGCCATGCCATTGCTCTGCTCCACCCACTAAATTGCCTTCTTTCCTTTTTGCTTCCCACTTATGTACCCCTTTGAACTCTCTATAGGAAGTTCTCAATTTTGTTTGGGAAGCTTATAAGAAAAAAGCTATAAAAATTAGGGGATAGGGTTGGAATGAGAATATGCCTTTTCTCACCTCCATGGGAAAGAACAAAGAAAATTTATTGGTAAATAATTATTAATTTGTTAAGAATGTATTTTTGAAGAAATTCATGTACTTGAGTACATTACTATGTGTATGGTTATGTTGTGGTGATAATTATGCCAGTGTAGAATTACAAAATTTGAAACAAGGAGGTTAAATTTTAGTATCTTACATGAGAACTAAAATTAAAAAGAAAGAGAAATTATGAGGCCCAAGTGTTAGGTATGTCATCATTTAGTAAAGCTGATCCCTTCTGCTTCCAAAATTTGATTAGTTTGATTGTTATCCCACATTGTGGCTTATGAGGACTATATCCCACATATTATTTTCTTTGGCAACAACATGGCAAAAAGTCTTCGAAAAACAGAAAGACTAGAAAAAGTGTGAAAATATTCAAATTTTTGTACATATGAACTTGTGGAAAGAGAGAAGCTGGATAAGGTTGGACTGTTAGAGCTACCTACACATCATCTTTTAAATTGAATGAGTGCAAGGAGAAAGCAATTCCTATCGCAGCGTAAATCAGATGTGTATGAATTAGTTTTTCCTTATGCAAAACACTCTGGGTAAAGGTAAAAGAAAACGTTGTTAATAAAAGAAGGAAGCAAGGAATGAAAGAAGCAAGAAACAAGAGAAAGGAAGCAGATTGAAGAGAGGTAAGGACAGACTGGAAACCACAGCTTTGAAATCTAAAGCACTTGGAAATTCAATACACTAAAGAGAACAGGTAGTCTACATAAATGAAAGCTGAGTAGCAGAATAATTTTAGCCCTGTTAAATGAAAACTAAAGTAGGAAGTGTCCTGCAGCGTCAGTGAGTGAAAGAATCATTCTATTACCATGAGCAAGCTACAAGTTTGTTGTTGAAAGACAGTGTCCATTTCATTTGGAGTTAAAAACATTCTCAAAGCAATAACAATATTTAGAGCTATATTAAGATACACACTTTCAGTTATGTCAAGACATATAACCCATATTTGTGACAACAGCAGAAAAATAATTTCTTCCCTCAGATATGGAGTGATTTTTCTATCTCTTAAATCAGAATCATTGGTAGAGGAACCATTATTTTTCTGAAATAAAAGAGAAATCACATCCATTCCCCTCCAAACCTATTACCTGAGCATGGGCTATACGTGTTCAATTTACGCATCGTAATCCTTCATTTGTAGGGCACTTTTAAGCTAGCTGGTTCATGTGCTTGTACATCATGTGTTAAAGTTTAAATACTTAGTCCTTTGTTCTCATGTTCTATAAAGCATGTCTTTTAGCGCCCTGGAAAAAATATCGGCTTGTAAGATTTTGTAAAACCATGAGGGTGTCCAATTTTTAGTGGGTAAAAGTTTATAAAAATAGGAATATGACCCCTGAGAAATAAAGTATGGATCCTGCAGAGATGGTTCAATAGTTAAGAGCACTTACTTCTCGTGTAGAGGCACCTAAATTTAATTTCATAACCAAATATAATTCCAGTTACAGGATGATCTGATGGCCTCTTCTAATCTTCCTGGGCTCCTTCATACATGCATGACTAACATTTACACAGACACAGACATGCACACAAAATAAATTACCTAATATAAATAAATATGATGTTAAAGAACACATTAGTCTAAGCCTAGTATTTAAAGAGATTGTTTTAAAATTTAGCCTTTCTATCTAACTCACAATAAAAGTTTTGCTAATATGTAACATTTCATAAGGAGTAAATATTGTGATTCATATCCCAAATTTTTTTATATTCCATCATAAATAAAGTGTTTTGGAAGATGTATAAATTAGGAGAATCTCAGCTAATCCTAGAGATGTAACTGCTAGTTACATGCTGTTAAGAAATACAATATATTTTAAAGTATTTAATAGCTTAGATCTAAACAATGCTACAGTCAGAAAATATTTACTGTAAAATAGTTATACTTCAGGAAGACTGAGAATAAAAATATGGTTTGAGAACTACAGGAATAGAAACAAACAAAAAACAAGCAACCAAAGAAAATTTACTTCTAGATCCGTGTTTGCTGTATGTTATAGTAAATCAAATATTCTCCAGCAAAGTTTAGAGAACATACCGACTGCAATTGTATGTCTCAATGGATTTCTGACATGGGAAGAATCTATGTTGATAGTAGTGTCATTATGGTCATTGCATCAATCAGAATTTTAAGCTGTCCCTTAAATGCATAGGAGATAATAGTGAATTTAAAGGAAAAATAAAACATTGGATGATTTTATAATTTTACAATATTCAGTTTTCTATCTCATACAATATGACTGGCTACTTTGCATGTTTTTAGTACCCTTTAGTTTTCAGTAACTTACTTGTTCAAGGAGCTGTATTCAGGGTAGGTTATTTTACCTTTCTATTGCATAAGAAATTGACATTAGCTATTCAAGGAAAAAATAATGAGACTGAGTGAACACAAACGTATGATTAAAATATTGAGGAAAATTTGCGTAGATTTCTTAATGAATTTGTTTTTAAATGGATTCTGTTTATTTTAGTATAACACTGAACTAAATGTCCAGATGAAGATAGCCTTGAACTTCTGATGTCCCTATCTACTGGAATACTGGTATTGCAGGAATAGATTGACACAAGTGGCTTGAGATTTCCTTCATTGGACTTTGTATATTTAGTATATTGGCATCATTTCATATTTCTATTCATTTTTATTTTCTTACCACTTTTTCTAGTTGATTTTGTGTAGAAGGGATTATGTAACAAACTGAGAATTTATTGCAGTACATCTCAGGCCCCCATGCTTTCATGTCAGCAATTCTCAACTATGTTCAGAAGACACCGTCTCCTTGTATCCACTCATTCCCACAGGCGATTGCACTCGTTCTGTCTCCCCTTCTGTAATTATCCCTGATTCTTGGGAGAGAAGGTTCCAATACATATACACTTCATTTAGGACTGAGAATTCTATATTGTCCTATTGTCTTCACCATGGAAAATTGTTGGTCACCGTGTAATAACCATATTAAACAAGTACCTTTTAAGATAAGAATCAGAATATAAATAGACCTATGGGTATACAAATAAGTAATTAAGAATCAATATAATCTTTGTACATTTAGCAGAATAGCAATAGTATATCTCTCCTAGTGCCTAGGACCTCTCTATTCTAATGTTTTTAGCTAAATACTTGTGATTGGTATGAGTTTCATCTAGGGGAGTGGGATATAAAACTAAGCAGAAGGTTGTTGGTTTATCCTGTAATATTCATACCACTATTACACCAATGTACACATCTTCTTAAGCCATTCATTATTGTACTTGGCAGGGTTCATAGCTGGATATTAATGACAATAACTTTTCTCTCTAGTGTCTTGCTGAGCATGCTTCAGTACTGTGAAAGCTACCCACTAGTGATAAAGTTTCTAGACATTTACCATTTTGGTGTTTGCATGCTCTATGACTCAGGTTTGTAGTGTCTAGATCTTAGCAATAAAAATCCTATTTTTAACTCTTTAATTGTAGTGTAAATATTGTCATTTCATAAACAACATTTCTGATAATTATATCTTAAAAGGCATCTTTATGGTTTTGACTTGGAGGAAAATATTAGTTTATGTTTCATTTTTGAGCCACTTTATGCAATAAATAAATAAACCCCATCTTTCTTTCTACTATGTAAAAAATATCCCACCTTATACGTGAAACATAAAACATGTATATTACAATGTTACAATAGTTCAAAACATCCATGCTAGAAACATGTAATCACACTTTTACTTAGAATACCCTGTGTAGCTAGGTAGAAGGAAGCAACTTAATTAATGCAATGTAGTATGAGATAGAATAATAGTTGCATGTGACAGTCTCAATCAGATCTCCAGAATCTGTAATCTGTAAGTACTCCATGTATCCATGTATTTTTTTTTAGCTTTTTCTAGTATATTGGCAAACAAAGCACTATGGCAGGGGGAGCCTGTGGTAGGGGTTTTTCAATTTAAGCTGGATGGAAAAATGAACGGGAGAAGGGAACCAGGGATAGGAATAGCATACAAGTTTAACCACACCTCAAAAACTTCCTGCCATTATATTAACTGACAACAAAAAGAGCTTTACAGTTGTGCTTATGAAAGGGCCGCAGGAGCAGAAGCTCATCCTCCATTATCTGTGGTGACAAGTGCAATCATCTGAGTCACAAAGCACAAAGCCAGAAATGTATAGATGATGACAGAAGTAGGGATGATGAAATGACATGAGCCAGGAAGATCATGGGTCCTTTGGAGCTGGGAACACCCCACAAATAAAGAAATAGTCTCTCAATCAGTTATCCAGAAATCACAAAGTAATCACTCTGTTTTAAATTTCAGAATAAATTTCTACACCTCTGACCTATGAAGCTGGCATCTCTCTTTTTCTTTCTCACTATCTCTGTTACTTTGTGTGTATGTTGGTGTGTGTGAGAGAGAGAGAGACAGACAGACAGAGACAGAGAGATTACCTGTTATTTTATTGTTATGAGTATTCTCTAACTTTAAAAATAATCATTTTAACCTAGAGCCAACTCATTACCAAGTATATATCATGAAAAATTACACATAGATGTCATTTATAAATTAACAATCATTTCCTTAACATTCAAACCTAATTTTTTTCTGTCCTTTTAATAAATAAAAGTCAAACCTCCATATGCATAGTCATATGTACGAAAAGATTTTAGTGAAATTTATAAACTAGTAACTATAATGAGTTTAGCTAAACGTGATGAAATTTCTCAGGAAATATGAAAAAATATCTCTGTCCTGGTTCACAAATTAAAGTGGCAATATAATAATGTTTTTTATTAATAGGTTTTTTTTTTAAAACTTAAGTTAGGAAAAGTAAATTTTGTATGTGGTTTATATAACACATTTTCAATTAAAAGTTTTCCTCTCCAATTTACTTCCAGAATTAGAAAATAAAATTCTCACAAAGTTTTTAGACTTAATTAATTTTTGTCCACAGGAATTCTAAATAACTCCTGAGTAAAGCACTGATTTAATTTGGTGCTGCTTACATTGCTTAAATATGAGGAAAACCAGCCCTTGCTAACTCTTCTGAAAATAACCTCCGTTCTCATTGACCTCTCACATGATGGCTTTGCTCTGTTTAGTTCTGAGTTCATTTATGTTATCAATGTAAGCGGGATTGCATTATCTCCTCATATTAAAAAAGTTTTCCCAAGATTGTAGACTAGAAACTTGCCTGTGATTAGCAGTGGATTTGCAAAATCTAGGGTGCTTGCCTTAAAATGCTCAGTAGCACTTTCTAAATACTTTCTAAAAATGAGATGACTGACAACAAATTGTTTTCATTTTCTGGAGATTTTGTTGCTTATGGAGACTTATTCTTTCACAAGCTATTCTATATTAAACACATATTTGATTAGATTCCTTCTGAGTCTTCTGAGTTTTGTTATTATAGGTAGCACATTTACAACTTCTTTTGTCACCTATTGCATTAATACTTAGGATCTTCGTCTCCAGTTCCAATTCACCACAGAAATGCAATTTATCAATTACCCATGGCAGATATTTGGGGGTTTTCCTAGATTTCTTTGTTATTTCTAAATACCACAGTATTTAGTGATGTATTTAGTGTAGTAATAGTTTGAAACAGAGTGCACAATAGAAGCAAATAGTGGATTTTGTTTAAGGCTGTACTTAATGTCCATTATAAAGAGGAGACATTATTTCCCAATGTGAGGAATGAATTTAACTTTATGAGGAGTCTCTATTACAGAAAAACAGCATGAAAACATAGCAATGAAATTAAGAGTTTAATTTGAAATGAAGACCATGTAGTTCCCATCAGATATATTATGGGAAAGATGTTTTGGGATTGTTGTAGTTAGCCAATTTGCATAAATGTCTCACTATCTTCAGGACATAGTTACAAAGCCTTTAAACCTATGGGAATGCCTTGTAACTTATGCCAATTACTACATTGCCTTTTGAGAAAACATTTCTAGAGTCATTCAGAATTTTGCTCCAACACACACCACTGTGTAATACTTTTGTTTTTGTCATTATTAATTCTGTTATTTCTGTTTTTTTTATTTTGTGACAGAGATTTTCTATATATTTTTGGATTGTCTGTGACTTTCTATATAGATCACTCTGTGACTAGACTTCCAACAATTCTCTTACCTCTGTCATAACAGTGCTAGAAATATAGTTACCTGGATGACAAAGAGACTGTTGACATCCAGATTTTCCTTTCTTTCATGTGTCAATATTTTCCAAACCATGTTTTTTTAAGGTTCTGAACCACAGGAATTAAAGAACAGAAATAAATAGTGTGACCTGTATTGTTGCCTGAGTTACTACCTCGGGAGAGTTTCCAGACCATGGCACAATGAGAGAAATTCATGAAGACCTATGGATCCCCTGGGATGAAGAAATGAAGCTGAGAACCTGGAAGGCAAAGACAGCTGGAGTTTACCAAATATTGAAGAGGAGCAAATTCCACACATAAAACATATTTGAAATTTGAAGTACTTTCACAGTGATGTTCTGAGAATAGAAGCATGTAAAAATTATTTATCTTTGAAGAAGTTGCCTTGGGTCATGGGCTAAAGTATCTTAAATGATTAAAGGATGGAGCTCAACCTTTCAGCTGAGGCCTGGGAAAGGAATAGATAGTTTTTCCTTTAATCATTTAGGGTATTTTAGGACTGTGATGTGATGTTTAAGCTAGGTAAGAGAAGCACTCCCCTACTCTGTTGCTGTCTCTCCCTCTCCTATTTCTTTCCCCTTGCTTTGAGTTTATTCTTTTCTATTTCTTCACCTAATAGGGAAAAGAAATTAAAGAGGAAAATAGAAGTTAAAAACAAATTAAAATTCATTTATGAAATTGTCAATGAATATAATTAATACTTGTTGAATTAGAGAAAAATATAGTTTTAGAGAAACTGATATATTCTACAGCATTCTGTCTGCAAGAGTAACAATCAGGCCATCTTGAAATACAGTATTTTGTTGGCAGAGGCTGAAAAATCATAGAGAGGTGAACTTATACCAAGAAACACCAACATGATGGAAGAAAATGAGAAGAGATGGTACAGGTCAAGTCTGCAGGCAGGAGGTGAGAATTGTGAGTCCATCTTTTTTTTACCACCTTCCACCCTGTGCATAGACCATTAGTCTATAAATTCTGATGCTAAGAGAACCATCATATATTTATGTATTATATATATTTAGGCATTTTGGATTGGAGAACCAGCCATCACAAAAAAAAAATGGGAAAGATTTCAAATCGTGTTGCTGAAGGGAAAAACAGAAATCCAAAATAGTGGGAAATACTTAGCCCCATGTAAGCATTCTTTGAATCCTAAATTCATTCCTGATTTAGCCTATACAACAAGATCACAGTGCTAAAGAAAGACGAGTCTTTCATCTCTAATAGCCTTGTTATCACCAAATGACACCCAGAGTTTTTGTCTCTACCATTGCATCTATCATGGGTAGAAGAATTTAATATGTCATCTGTTTTTTACTTAAGCCTAGTAAAGTAGTTGATGGAAATAATAAAATTTCATCTACCTTTAGATACTTACAAAAGCTCTATGAAGTATAACTTAGTCTTAGACTTAATATGATGAATAAATTTAACATACACAATTTAATAAAATTCAATTTGGCATGTTGATGCATACCTTTAATCCCAGCACTCTGGAGACAGAGGTAGGTGGATTTTTGAGTTCTAAGCCATTGAAACTGATTAATAAATTTCATAGTAACATTAAACAATGTACTGCTATTCAAGGCAAGGGAAGTCAAAACATTTGCAGATGTAACTGTTGTAGGAAAACGTTTGTTTGTTCCCGGATGCTCAACACTGAAATAATCACACAGAAACTATATTATTTGTAATACTGTTTGGTCAATAGCTTAAGCGCATTTCTGGCTAACTCATATCCTAAACTATCCTATCTCCATTAATCTGTTTATGGTCATGTGACTGTGGCTTACTGGGTAATGTTCCATCCAGTGTCTGTTTCAGGTGGGGCTACATGGATTCTGCATGACTCCATTCCTTCTCCCAGCATTCAGTTTAGTTCTCCCTGCCTAGCTCTGTTCTGCCCTGCTCTGCTATAGGCTCAAGGCAGTTTCTTTATTAACCAATGGTATTCACAGCATAAAGAGGGGAATCTCACATCATGTCACCATTAGGTGCAGGCTCTGCAGTTTGAATGTGCCTGCCATCATTATAACTTCTAAATTTTAGGTTAAAAAATGGTTACTACAGGTATAATACAGAAATCACATTTTTTACAAGCATATCACACTATTTACAATTATGTGAATGGAAATAAGTTTTGAGAATCTAACCAGCTAACTTGTTTGTAAATATATAATGTTCAATTTTAGGTTTATTTTATAATTTACTTGTTTATTGTGTGTGCACCAAATGTGGGAGGGTGCCAATGGAGACTTAACAAAAGTATCTAATTCTATGTTTGCAGGTATAGGGCAGGATGAACCACAGGACATATTTCTGGAATCTAGTTCAAGTCTTCTGGAAGAGCAGTAAGTGCTTTTAATCACTAAAACATCTTTTCAGTTTCAGAATATCCAAATTTAAAAAATGAACAATCTGATAGGAATTTCTTACAATCTAATCCATTATCTAAAAATAAATATTTGATAGGATCGATATAGCCCTATGCTACCACCATAGTAGATAAGGAAAAACATAGTTACCTATAAAAATGGTGAAATGGAAATGAAACTCAAAATATTCCTCAAACTTGAAATTAACCCAAAACACCTGGGGTGTTAGATAGTATAATTCGCCTCACTGCTTCCTCATGCAAATCCATTCTTAGTCTTTTTGAAGAAAGTTCTGGGGAATTGGTATTTTTAGAGTCTTTTAAATACCTCCCATTATTAAAAGAGTTTGAGAAGCACTGCAGTGGGCTTTATATTGAAAATTCCTCTATAATAAGAAAATCATAATAATCTTTTCTCAAGAGAATGGAGCTCCATACTAATAATTCTTGTTTAGTACATTAATTTTTGTCTGCTTCTCCTATTTCTCATGTGTATTGAAATAAAGGAATAAAACACAGACTCTTAATTCTACATTTCTTATGTATCATTTTTCCCACATTCTACAATGATTCCCAACATTAAACTTTTCCTACTCTCCATTCTCACTGAAAGAGCTCTCACAAAGAGTTTTCCAAGAATATTATTATTGGAAAAAGTATTAAGAATCAACTATTAACCTCTACTTTATCTTTATTTTAACGTAGAAGTTAAAAATCTGGAAGACTGCTTTTCTCAGATTCCCTTTCTGTTAATGTTCCGTACCAAAATTCTTTCTATGTTTTAGATAGAAAACATAATATAAAATGAAAGTTAGTTTCTTGTAATTTTTGTTAATATCAATAGGATACAGAATGTGAATTTTGATGTTAAATTAAGATAGTCATATTTACTTTACTCAATTCTTGGATTTCAAGTGGAATTTTGGAGTATTAGGTGGAGATAGATGAAACAATATTTTTTTAACTGACATTTCTGTAGCCATGAATTCTCACATTAAATTGTTTGAAAATTTCTATAGCAAAAATAGATGCTATTGTCTATCTGTTCACATTTAAAAACAGCAAAAGTGATTTCACACCACTTGTGAGTCCGCTTTTGAAGAGAACTGAGTGTTCCTATTACCTTCACCATAGAATTCTAAGTGACAATAGAAAGCCAGGCCCAGAGTTGCAGGAAACTAGAATTAGTCCTTCTATAAGACTGCATGAAGAACTCTTTGGACCTTGTTCAGTTCTTCTAACACCAGTCTTGAGAACCAGACCAGCAAGAGGCTACAAATGATATAAAACACAAATAATTCCTGTTTACTATTGTCCCTTCTGAATTCCTTTGTTCATGTGACCACTGACAGTAAAGGTCATAGATGGTGTTCATTTCTCCTCTGTTTGCCTGTGCAGATTTTAGTTAAAGATAATTGTAATTGAAACACAATTCATGAAAACTTAAAATGAAACCAAATATTTAATTCCATTTTTATCTTAGTATAAAAAACACAAAATTTCAGTGATTTTAAACCTTTCCATGAAAATAAACAACTAAAAAATATTTTTTAACATATAAGTAACCAAAACTCCATCTTCTTGGAGGGACTTTGTATAATGTGAGTATAAATCTACTCTTGGCTATCTGATGCCAAACAAATGCTTTAAGAGTTTTCAATGAAGAATAATCTTGTAAAAATATGGTAAGATTGCATTGGAATTTTCTGGAATTTTGTTTTCTTATTTTAAAACAGATGCAAGTTCATCTAAATCTCTTCTCCACACTAAATATCTCTTCATTAAGAAGAAATCCAGTCAAATTGAATCAAAATCTTATAAGATGTTGATATTAGTCTAATCTTTAAGGCGAAGCATACTTAAAATTCATTTTAATATATTCTTATATACTGTCTGATGAATTGTTTCAAAATATTTCTGAACATAAATTTAAAATAATTTGAAATATCTTTTAAGGTGATTTTAAATATTAACACAAATAACCTTCATTTAAAAAATAGCTTAATTCCTCTGATTTACCAAAACTTTTGTGCTGTAACTTTATAATTGCAAACAAAAGTATTAAATATGACACATGCATCAAAATACTATGCTCTTTAATTAATTTTCTTGTGCATTATATTTAACATAGTGTCATATAGCAATTTTATCTGAGGTAATGCAAAATAACTTTGGGTGATACTCAGAATCGCCTATAGGTTGGTGAAGTCTTTTGCTCTGCACAGGACCTCATTAAGATTTCAAAATTTCTTTAAAGAGGCGCCTTAAGACTCAGGGTGAAATGCTCAGAAGCTTCAGCACCTCGCTGCAACTGGAGAGATGTACTTCCCTATCATGTCCCAAGCTTATAAAAGCAGACAGGACGGCAGAGAGACAATAGTAAGCAAGCAGGACTTCCGGGAGGAGCCACAGCCCAGCCCAGGCAGCTGGATGAGGCTCAGGACAACTGAACATGCTAGAAGAGACATTCTTTGTCATCTCTTGCTGCCCAGATGTTGTGTGGTCCGTTCAAGCATTAAAGCCTTTATAAGGTCTAACCTCTCGTGCATTTTATTTATTTACTTATTTTTACTTAAAAATTTCCACCTCCTCCCATTTCCCTCCCCCTCCCCCATCCCCTCCTGCTCCCTCTCCAGTCCAAAGAGTAGTCAGGGTTCCCTGCCCTATCCGAAGTCCAAAGTTCTCCCCACTCCATCCAGGTCTAGGAAGGTGCATGCACTAGGATCAAAACCAATGCCATTATCCCTGGCTTCTCAGTCAGCCCTCCTTGTCCAACATGTTCAGAGAGGCCAGTTTGATCACATGCTCTATCAGTCCCAGTCCAGCTTGCTTTGGTGAGCTCCCATTAGATCAGCCCCACCATCTCAGTGGGTGAGCGCACCCAGCACGGTCCTGACTTCCTTGCTCGTGTTCTCAGTCCTTCTGCTCTTCATTTGGACCTCAGGAGCTCAGTCCACTGCTCCAATGTGGGTATACCATCTCCAAATGAAAATTCTATGTAATATGCAAGATATTCATCAGTATGGCTATAGGATAGGGCCATTTCAGGCTCCCTCTCCTCAGCTGCCCAAGGATCTACCTGGGGACATCTCCATGGACACTTAGAGACACCTCTAGAGTCAAGTCTCTTACCAACCCTAAAATGGTTCCCTTAATTAAGATATATACTTCCCTGCTCCCATATCCACCCTTCCTCCATCCCAACCGTCCCATTCTCCCAAGCTCTCCCCATACCCCCCTTCTCACTTTTTTCTCCCCATCTCCCCTTACCCCAAACCCATCCCACCCTCAAGTTTAAATTTTTTGCCTGGCAATCTTGTCTCCTTCCAATATCCAGGAGGATAACTGTATGTTTTCTTTGGGTTCACCTTCTTATTTAGCTTCTCTAGGATCACAGATTATAGGCTCAATGTCCTTTACTTATGGCTAGAATCCACTTATGAGTAAGTACATACCATATTCTTCTTTTTGGGTCTGGGTTACTGCAATCAGGATAGTGTTTTCTATTTCCATCCATTTGCATGCAAAATTCAAGATGTCATTGTTTTTTTCCACTGAGTAGTACTCTAATATGTATATATTCCGCACTTTCTTCATCCATTCTTCCATTGAAGGTCATCTAAGTTGTTTCCAGGTTCTGGCTATTACAAATAATGCTGTTATGAACATAGTTGAACAAATGCTTTTGTAGTATGATAGAGCATCTCTTGGGTATATTCCCAAGAGTGGTATTGCTTGATCCTGGGGTAGGTTGATTCCGAATTTCCGAAGAAACCGCCACACTGGTTTCCAAAGTGGTTGCACAAGTTTACATTCCAGCCAGCAATGGATGAGTGTTCCCCTTACTCCACATCCTCTCCAGCAAATCAAAGCAACTTTGAGATACTATCTTACACCTGTCAGAATGGCTAAAATCAAAAACACCTATGATAGCCTCTCCTGCATTTTGTGATGTAGTTCCTTTTAGTTATTTTTTGTTGGTTTGTTTGTTTGCTAAATCAGAAGTTGATTGGTTCATCATGTTGAACTTTTATAGTAGTTTGAATGAAACTGGCCCTCGTAAGCTCAGGAGTGGTATTATTAGGATGTGTGACTTTGATGGAGTAGGACAGCCTTGTTGGAGGAAATGTTTCACTGTGGGGGTGCGCTTTGAGGTAGGCTTTCCTCGTGTTTTGCTCAGTGTTAAACTGTGATCACGTTTTGTCTGCCAGTAAAGATTAGGACTCTAAACTCCTTCTCTAGCACGATGTCTGCCTGCATGCACCTATATCACACCATGATAAAAATGGACTAAACCTCTGAAAATTTAAATCATCCCATTTAAATGTTTTTTTTTTTCTTTATAAGAGTTGCTGTGGTCATGGTGTCTCTTCATAGTAATAGAAAGCCTACCTGAAACTGTATCCTAATACAGCACATAGCATCTGTCAGTTCCCTTATTTCTCTGTTAATTTTTTGTCTGATTGTCCTGTCCAATGAGACAGTGAGAGTGGAGCGTTGAAGTTTCCTACTCTTAGTGTGTGGAGTTTAATGTATAATTTAAAGTGTAGAAATGTGTTTTTTTTCATATGAGGGTGCCCTTGTATTTGAGGCATACATGTTTTCAGTATTGAAATTACCTCTTGATGGATTTTACCGTGACTAATATGAAATTTCCTTCATTGTCTCTTTTGATTGATTTCAATTTAAAGTCTATTTTGTTAGATATTAGGGTAGCTACACCAGATTATTTCTTAGTTCCATTTAATTGAATTTTTTCCCCAACTCTTTACTCTGAGGAAATTTTTGTCTTTGAGGTTGAGCTGTGTTTCTTGTGTGAAACAGAAGAATGAATTCTGTTTTCACATTCAATCTGTTAACCTATGTCTTTTTATATGTGAGTTATGTCCATTTATATTAAAGGATATTAAACTGCTATCTCCTGTTAATTTAGTTTTTGGTGGTGGTGATATTAATTTGTGTGTTTTTACCTTCTCTGAGATTTGCTGTTGTGAGATCATCAATTGTCTGAGATTTTGTTGATGTAGCCAACTTAGTTGGGCTGGAAATTTTCATCTAGTACGTTGTGTATGACTGGTGAATCCAAAGAAAAACATAGTTATCCACCTGGATATTGGAAGTAGACAAGATTGCCAGGCAAAGATTGGGAACTTGGGTGTGGGGTGGGATGGGGGTAAGGGGAATTGGGGAGAGAAAAGGGAGAAGGGGAGGATGGGGAGAGCTTGGGGGAATGGGATGGTTGGGATAATGGAAGGATGGATATGGGAACAGGGAAGTATACTTCTTAATTAAGGGATCTGTCTTAGGGTTGGCAAGATACCTGACTATAGAGGGGCTTCCAGGTGTCCAGGGAGATGTCTTCAGCTAGTCCCTTGGGCAGCTGAAGAGAGGGAACCTGAAATGGCCCTATCCTATAGCCATACTGATGAATATCTTGCATATCATCATAGAACCTTCATCTGGCGATGGATGGGGATGGAGACAGAGACCCACACTGGAGCACTGGACTGAGCTCCCAAGGCCCAAATGAGGAGCAGAAGAAGGGAGAACATGAGCAAGGAAGTCAGGACCACGACTGATGCACCCACCCACTGTGATGGTGGGGCTGATCTATTGGGAGATCATCAAGGCCAGCGTGACTGGGACTGAAAAAGCATGGGATAAAACAGGACTCTCTGAACATGGCAGACAATGAGGGATGATGAGAATCCAAGGACAATGGCACTGGGTTTTGATCCTACTGCAGGCAGTGGCTTTGAGGGAGCCTAGCCTGTTTAGATGCTCACCTTCCTAGACCTGGATGGAAGGGGGAGGACCTTGGACTTTCCACAGAGCAGGGAACCCTGACTGCTCTTTGGACTGCAGAAGGAGGGGGAGAGAAGTGGGGACAGGGGAGAGGAGTGGGGGAGGGGGAGGGAAATGGGAGGCTGGGAGGAGGCGGAAATTTTTTCAATAAAAAAGATTTATGTTACTAGTATTGAATTTGTATATACATATTTTCCATCAATACATATTCATGATACATTCATTATCTACGTATACATATTATGATTAGATGGTTGTAAAGAAATGTCAATATTGACTCAAAAGAACTGCTTGTTTTTGCACTTAGCAGAAATGTGTGTGTGTCTTTCTTGTGTATTCAAAGATACCTAGAAAGTAAGCACTCTCAGTCAATTGATTTGATTTGAGGTTTTTATTTAGCAATTCTGGGTTAATAGTTCCTAGCATTTCCCTGATACATGCTGTGCTGTTATACACTGTAGATTCAAGGAATGAATTGACTTGATTTAGTTGAAAGTGCTCTTATAAGTAATACACAGTATGTTAAGTGATGACTGCTTTTTCTAAACATTTATTTTCTGAATGATCACACTGAAGATTATCATCAATCAATTTACCATCTGAATGGTCTAAATTTTGCACTTATACTTTTAGAAATTACAGTGAAGATGAAGATTGTTGTTGTCATTGTAAATTCAAGTTAATATGATTTAAAACTCTGTATTAACATCAATTAAATGTTGTAAAAATCATATATAGAAGAGAATAGCACTTAAAGTTCTAATTCATCCTCCTTTTTCCTCAGTTTACCAAGTATATACATGCTTCAAAATCTTCAAATTATGTGTAAGAAACATATTTAAATACTTTATCTGATTGTAAGATAGTTATAAAGTAAGTAGCAATTATGTTTCTGTGTACTCTGCCTGAATTTGTGACTAAATCAGTATATTTGAGTGTATTTTGTTGGGTGGAATATAACGTCTCTTTCTCCTATAGATTCATCCAATCATTATGATATTTCACACTATGTAATTAAGAAAACTTATTTAGCACAAATTAAAAGAATCAACCAATAATTACTGGTGAATATTCAGATACTAGAAGAAATTTAAATTTAAAACATAAATGTTAAACATCAGAATTTGTAAATTCTACATATTGCTTATTTTTTTCATATTTTCTCTTATCAAATGATAAACAAAAGTTCTTTGAGAAAACAAAACATTGAAAATTTTAGTAGAGAACCTTTTGTGTACGTAAGTCATCACAATATACATACATAAATTTGTTACAAAAGATGCATTAATATGATTCATATTAGTCATAACTGCAGCAGTGTAGGTCATAATTTAGATCAGGAAAGCAAAACTGACTTTAATATTGTCAGGGTTTAATGCTGGCTTATGGTGATATGCCATGTAATTAGGTTTGAAACTTCTTATCCAGAGATTCAGATTTCAACCTTTGTGCTTCCTCTACCACATAAGTACAAATGAAAATTGTCCCTGATGTTGGGAGTCCTGGATTACAAAACCAAGAGTCACCACCAGAGAGATGTACAGAAAGATAGCATAGAGTATAGCTGGGAGGGAAAATGTTGTTTGTGTGGTCCACAAGCAGCAAAAGAAGTGGAGATATGCCATCTCCCCAACTCTAGCTTGCTGTTCTTCCTATTTCCCCACAGAAAGTGTGCTTTGTGCATTGGTGAAAGAAAGAGCAGTCTGCTTTCAAAAATAGCAGATGAGCCCATAAAGTTATCTTGTTATAGTTTGAATCTAATTTTTTTTCAAACATGTTACATTTTGTTTGAGTGTTCCTGGAACACTGGTGCTGTTTCGGATGACCTGTGTATATGTTAGGAGCTTGGACCCGACTAATAAAAGTAGTTTACTAAGTGTAGATTTTCATTGTTACTGTGGCCCTGGTTCTGTCTTGTTCTTTCTGATTCATGTTCCACCATAAAATGAGCAGTCACTGCCATACCCTCCTGTGTGTACAGAAGGATCCACTCTTCCATACCTCCCTTGCTATGATAAACTGTGTCTTCCAAATCCTTGAACCAAAATCAATTGTTCTTTCTCAACAATTGGGTTATTTTGTTACAGCAACATGAAAGTAGTTAAGATGAGTGTACTTTAGACAATACAGAATATTACACTGCTGCTTCTCTATTATAAGAATGAAGGATAATATTAAAAAGATGAAGATTGGAGAGTTCACAAAGTGGTTAGAGCACTTACCATGTAGAATAGATGGGAGCTTACCAGATAAATATGAATTCATATGTGAATTTGGACCCCATACACATATATAAAATTGGATGTGGGACTATGAGTCTAGAATAGCTGAGTGGTTTCCTCCTACAATGTTAATCCAGAAAAGATACTCATTAATTAAACTGCTAAGAGAATTTACTCTTCTCATATCATTCACTTTATTTTATTCTAGTCTTTTAAAGTAATATGTTAGCTTTCTTTTTTTATTTTTACTCTGGACAAGAAATTTATAATATATAGCTTACATACCTTTATATAGGATATATTGAAAATATCCACATATATCAACAAAAATCACTAAAAGCTCAAATATAAAGCCTTGGCAATGCTGTATACTCATTTAGGAATTGGAGTTTCATGCTTAACAACCATTCTTAAATATTCTTATATTTTTTTCAAATATTTATTTATTTATTATGCATACAATATTCTGTCTGTGTGTATGTCTGTTGGCCAGAAGAGGACACAAGACCCCATTACAGATGATTGTGAGCCACCATGTAGTTGCTGGGAATTGAACTCAGGACCTTTAGAAGAGCAGGCAATGCTCTGAACCTCTGAGTCATTTTTCTAGCCCCAATATTCTTATATTACATGAAGTCATTTTTGTGTTCTGACATCTTGCTCCTGCTCTAAACTCTTAAATTTGTTGTTCATTTTATGATTCCAAAATCTGAGGTGGTATCTACAATACAATTTCTGACCAGTCATGGTCATGGCTGAAACTGAGAGATTCTTAATAATAGAAAGACATATAATATGATCACTTTTCACTACAGTCACTTTGGATTGTGAAGAACGTACAGGAGAGGTGAGGGACATCTCAGACTCTAAAGTATGACTGTATTTAGTGGAGATATCTTCTATTCTCATACTGTAATTTAGGAAGTTGGTAAGTTGATTTGATTCCCTTTTCTAGAAGATTCATAACCAATCTATCTTGACATGCACAGAGGTATTTGGTGAATATAGTTCAATCCATGGCCTGTGGAAAAAAGAAAACTACATTTACTTGAGGAAAATTAAAATTCCAATCAAGAAAAGCAGATACCAGAAGATTTGAAAATGTTGACAAATCTTACCTAAGCACTGGGCATATTTGAAGATTTATTTTGTGTGTCAGTGGTCATTGAGATGTATTGTGCACAACAGAGATCGATACTGACCAAAGTCAAGCTAGTAGTAAATTATTATCCAATATCCAGTATTTTAATAGAAACATGGGAGGTTCTCAATGTATTGACAAAATCTAGGAATAGTCATTGTACTGGTTGGTTTTAAATGTCCACTTGATATAAACCAGAGGCATCAGAGGAAGGAACCACACAGTTGAGAAAATACCTTGATGTGAACCAATGAGGTTGGACTCAGCCCATAGTGGATAGAGTCATTCATGGGTTGCTGGTCCTGGGATATAGAAAAGATGGGCTAAGCAACCCATGGGAAGCAAGCCAGTAATCAGGACTCCTCCATGTCCTCTATATCAGCTTCTGCATCCAGAATCCTGCCTGTTTGAATTCCTGTCCTGAATTCCTTTGGCGATGAACAGCAATGCTGAAGTGTAAGCCAAAAAAAAAAAAACCCTTTCATCCCACACTTGTCTTTTTGTCACGGAGTTTTGTTAAAGCAATAAAAACCCTAAGACATGCATACATACATACATACCTCCTTTGAACTAAACAAGACCCTTCAATAATTTACTTCAATAAAAATTAATTTAAATCAGTGTAAACTCAACATGAATCTAATGTTTTAGAAACCTTCTTTGTTAAGACTCAAAGTTTCTGACTCTCTGCACATGGTCCAGTTGTTGGTCTCTCTTTTTTCTGATCTACCAAAAGAGCAAGCTTCTCTGATGATGACCAAGAGAGGAACTGACCTATCACTATTGTAGAATATCATTGGGTGTTATTTTATCACTATTTTCCTTTAGCAAAACAATAGTAATTGTTTTTCTCCTATTCCCGTAACCTAAGCAGTCTAAGTTTCATGATCACACAAGCTGTGTTAGCCATGGTTTCATTCCAGCAGTGTGGACCTTCAATCCATTTAGAGGGGTTTCTTGCTCTCTTGAAGTTTTGCCACTGTTGTACTATCATATATTGCAGGCAGATCACCAGAGGAGATTGAAGGTTTTGTAGTAGAGTTGATGGTTTCTTTACTTCTGTGATAGCATGCAGAGTACCACCAAGTACCATGGACACTATTCAGTAGGAGTGAATGTTCTAGTTAGTCATTAGTTTGACTTCTTCATGTTCAATGAAATGTGTGTTTTATTCAGCAATAGGGTCTTACTACTAGTTTGTGAAGAGCTATCAATGATCTTGGCAATAGCCTGAAAGGTTTGGGGTTTCCATGAGGACCTTTCGGCCGATGACTTAAATAGATGTAACTCATTTCTATCACTGGATATTTCAGTTGGTAGTTCAAGATGTCTAATGGGGGCATTGTCTCCCATTGTTATTTGCTGACTTCATTTTTATTAATATGTATAGATAGATAGATAGATAGATAGATAGATAGATAGATAGATAGATAGATATAGATATAGATATAGATATAGATATAGTTTCTGCATTAGAGGTTTCCATATGGCCCCTCAAATGACCATTAGTATTACTTGTTCCTCCCTGAATTCTTCCACTTCTGTCTCCCCAGGTCTCTCTGTATCTACAACACTCTGATTCCTTTCCTTGAGTGATCTTCCCCTCTCCTATAGTCCCTTAGTTGAACTTAATCTCTGTGGCTATACAGATTACAGCTTTACTATTGAAGAACCTGTTTTAAAATGAGTTCTTCTTGTAAGCTTTCTGATTGTTTCCTTCGTAGCCTATCTTGTATTAATTAATTCTCTGGGGTTATTGGAACATTTCTGTCTTTCCCTATTTTTCTCTTCTCTGAAAATCTTTGTTTAATAAAGCAATCTTCACCTGCTAACACTCAGTCCATTCTGTGGACCCTTTCTAATGTGTCTGAGAGAAGCATTCTTCCCTTGTGCTCTCAAGTCCCTTCCTAATGCTTCTATCATCGCACTTGATACTGAGTGATAATGGTGTGTTTAACAGAATGTCTCATCCACTAACTTAGCTCATTGCAGGGAAGTGTTCAAGTGTGCAAGCATATAAATAAACAGGAGAAATAAAAATTGTTTTATAAAACTGGCTTAAATGAAGATTTTCTTTTATGGTGACATTCCAATTGCACTAAGATCATAACAATTCAAAGAATCTAGTGTCGAGACACTGATTTTCACACAATGCTAGCTTAATTTACTTGTGTTGCTATTACTTATTTTTTGGCAGCAATATACTTCAAGGGCAATTTTGAGAAAGCTCAACTAATATTCGTGGCAGATATTTAACCTTATGGAAGGAAATCATTTATCTAGGACTTCAGTATTTTCATTTCAGTGACATTTAAAATGGAAATGAGCCCATTTTCGTTTCAGATCTTTTGAATACACTTTAGTTCAAAATTAAACCAATTCAGCGAGTACAAAATTCAAGGAGTACAAAATCAGAACATGAGAACTGGAAAAGCAGATTTTTTTCACTGTTGATACTATACTTAATACATCCGGTGTTTGCTATATTTTAACTATAAAAACAGGCAAACCACAATATGTGTGCTACGTGGTGTAGCAGGTAAAGTGGGATTGCTATACATGGACTTGAGTACAAATCCCCAGCATTTATATAAACTGTCATGCATTGTCATTTACATTTGTGATCCCAGAGCTGCGGAAAAGAGAGACAGGGGAATCCTGCAAGTTTATTGTTCACGGAGAAGAATTCTCAAGGGAACAAAGCAAAGAATGACCATTTAAGACAGCTCTCACAATCTTCTGGAAACTGAAAACATGTGCATGCAGCCATGTCCCATCTGCATATATATCACATACATACATGATACATATTCATATACAAAAAGCAAAGTAATTGTCTTCTAAAAATAATTATATACAGCATATAACTCATATTTAACTTTGCTCAAAGCATACAAGATAATTTAGAGGTTTTAGCATGAATTTAGTGTCTTTAATTATGCAATGGAAAAGTGAATCTTTGTTGTTGTTTTTTGATATAGGCTTTCTCTGTGTAAAAGCTCTGACTCTCCTGAAACTTGCTTCTAGACCAGGATGGCTTCAAACTCACTGAGATCCACCTGTCTCTGCCTCCCTAGTACTGAGATTAAAGTTGTGTGCCGCCATTGCCCAGCAAATGAATTTATTTAAAGTAAACGTTTTCAATGTTATTTATGGATGTTTTTAAAATTTTTTATTGAGGAAAAAAAAGTTTCCGCCTCCTCCCAGCCTCCCATTTCCCTCCCCCTCCTCCCGCCCTTCTCCCCCTTCCCCACTCCTCTCCCCCTCCCTCTCCAGTCCAAAGAGCAGTCAGGGTTCCCTGCCCTGTGGAAAGTCCAAGGTCCTCCCCACTCCGTCCATGTCTAGGAAGGTGAACATCCAAACTGGCTAGGCTCCCACAAATCCAGAACATGAAGTAGGATCAAAACCCGTGGCATTGTCCTTGGATTCTCATCATCCCTCATTGTCTGCCATGTTCAGAGAGTCCGGTTTTATCCCATGCTTTTTCAGTCCCAGTCCAGCTGGCCTTGGTGAGCTCCCAATAGATCAGCCCCACTGTCTCAGTGGGTGGGTGCACCCCTCGTGGTCCTGACTTCCTTGCTCATGTTCTCCCTCCTTCTGCTCCTCATTGGGACCTTGGGAGCTCAGTCCAGTGCTCCAGTGTGGGTCTCTGTCTCTATCTCCATCCATCGCCAGATGAAGGTTCTATGGTAATATGCAAGATAGGCGCACGCCTTTAATCCCAGCACTCGGGAGGCAGAGGCAGGCGGATCTCTGTGAGTTCGAGACCAGCCTGGTCTACAGAGCTAGTTCCAGGACAGGCTCCAAAGCCACAGAGAAACCCTGTCTCGAAAAAAAAAAAAAAAAAAAAGATATTCGTCAGTATTGCTATAGGATAGGGTCATTTCAGGTTCCCTATCCTCAGCTGATCAAAGAACTAATTGAGGACATCGCCTTGGGCACCTGGGAGCCACTCTAGGTTCAAGTCTCTTGCCAACTCTAAGGTGGCTCCCTTAACTAAGATATGTGCTTCCCTGCTCCCCTTTCCAGCCTTCCTTTATCCCAATCATCCTGTTTCCCCAAGTTCCCCCATCTTCCCCTTCTCACTTTTCTCTCCCCATCTCCCCTTACCCTTATCCCTCCCTACCCCCAAGATCCCAATTTTTTGCCTGGCAATCTTGTCTACTTCCCATAGCCTGGAGGATAACTATATGTTTTTCTTTGGGTTCACCTTCTTATTTAGCTTCTTTAGGTATCAAATTATAGACTCACTGACTTTTATTTATGGCTAGAAACCAATTATGAGTAAGTACATCCCATGTTCATCTTTTTGGGTCTGGGTTACATCACTCAGGATAGTGTTTTCTATTTCCATCCATTTGCATGCAAAATTCAAGATGTCATTGTTTTTTACCACAGCGTAGTACTCTAATGTGTATATATTCCACACTTTCTTCATCCATTCTTCCATTGAGGGGCATCTAGGTTGTTTCCAGGTTCTGTCTATTACAAATAATGCTGCTATGACATAGTTGAACAAATGCTTTTGTCATATGATAGGGCATCTCTTGCGTATATTCCCAAGAGTGGTATTGCTGGGTCCAGGGGTAGGTTGATCCAGAATTTCCTGAGAAACCGCCATACTGCTTTCCAAAGTGGTTGCACAAGTTTGCATTCCCACCAGCAATGGATGAGGGTACTCCTTCCTCCACAACCTCTCCAGCAAAGGCTATCATTGGATTTTTTAAAACAACAGCTTCTATATACTACTCTCTTTCATATCTTTGTTGCACTAAAACAATTTAAATGAATGTATTGATATAATTCAAATAGCTTTAAATTAAAAGTTTATGTAGTTACTTTGCTCAAAGACTTTTTTCTTATTTTTGTTTGTTTTGACTTTACTTTCTTTTTAAGAGAGAGATTTATTTTCTTTTTGACAGAGAGAGAGAACATAATGTTTGGTGGATAGGAGTCTGTGAATATCTGGAAGATGTTAGGGTAGGGAAAAGAGCGTGACAAAAAATAATTCATCTTC
Organism: Microtus pennsylvanicus; assembly: GCF_037038515.1. NCBI lineage: Eukaryota > Metazoa > Chordata > Mammalia > Rodentia > Cricetidae > Microtus > Microtus pennsylvanicus. Next base: position 19,190,889 of record NC_134579.1, read on the forward strand.
TAATTGTAGATTATCTTTAAATGTACGTAAAGACTAACATATTATAATAACCTAAGATAACCCAAGAGACTGAGCTGGATGGCTTCCTTGACTACTCTTTCTATCCCTCATTTGTGGCAACTACTCTTCAGAATATAATATTAAACTCAAATACAAAAGCCATTCATCCTACAGACCTCCATGGGAGGCAAAGTTAGTTACTTTATACCTACCTACAACAGGCCCTCCCAAATAAAATATTCATAAATGCTTTTCTCCCCCTTTCAGCTTTTCTTCGTTTCCAGCATCACTTGATGTTGATTAGTTAATTTATACATTTTTTAAGAATTAACTTATTTTAAACAACTGCCTCTAAATGTTAGCACATTGTATTGAACGTGGTAGAAAGCAATAAATAACTGTCACTACCAATGAGAGACAGCAAAGCAAAAAAAGTGATTTTGTCCTGATGATGATATTCCTCGGGCATTTTTGTAGGGCAGTCCATCTTCATTCTCTCTTTATCTACAGAGAAAAATGAAGTAAATCCCAGAATAGAGGATCCATACTTCCAGAGAGCAACAGACATTACTGTTGTCAAATTTATAAAATAACAGGTCTTTAAACAATGGAAAACAAAGCAGTCTCTGTTTTGTATACAATATTTCTTCACCATCCTTTCTCTTATCATTAGACCATTGAGGTAACTTTTTTTTTTCATGATTTCCAAAGTGGAAGAGATTCGTCTTGCCATGATATTTATTATTTCCCATGTGGAAATTAAACATAGAACACAACATCGAAAACAATTACAAATTCACATTTTCCTGATAGTTCAACAATTTCTCAATCATGTTTGAATGCCTTATGTAGGCAACTAGGTAGACTATTTTCGTGTGCTTTGTTTCTGAAACGTGTTCTTTCCCTGATAATAGTCAAATGGTATACAAAGGTACCAAGAAAATTCTCCTGTAATTTTGGCCTGATTTTCGAAAGGATTTAGACACAGGCTTCAGATTTCCCTTTCTCTTTCTCATCATTAGGCCTGCTCCTTGGGTGCTTTCACTTCATGCCCCATTTTGTATTGTGCCATCTTCCTATTAAAGAATCTCTAAGCATTAAAAAGTCTATATCTTTTAGCAGACAAGTTACTTCATGGATGTAGTTTTGACATTTCAAGGACACACACACACACAATCACAGACAACTCCCTGATTCTCTGCCTTTGAAAGTTTCTGAGCCCTGCTTTTGAGGTCTCCCTTGGGCTTAGGTGCAGTGATTGTTTTGTAGAAGTTTACATTGCTGACTGAGCTTCATAAATGCATTCTATGTGGTTGTTTTCTGTAGTGTATTCCTGCTCCTGGAAAGAAATGTTTTCTTAAAGAGTAATGAGGATTATGCTTATCTGTGGGTATTGGGATAAATATTTAGACTTTAGTTAGAGATTATGTTGGCTTAAGTTGTCGGTTCTCCTCCAAGATCCAGGACTTTAGTTCTCCATGTCTAAATGACACCCCTGCATGCATGTAAAAGCAATCCTAAAGTACTATACAGGTGAGATTCACAGGTTTATAACATTAGCAAACATAGCAATGTGTCAGAAAACAATTATAATGTTACCTTTGAGCATTTATTAGCTTTTAAATAATAATTCACAAAAATTAAATAATATCTAACAATTACTCTTTGATAACTAATGTACAAACTCCAATTTTATTATTTGGCACAAGATGGATTGCTGGTAGTGGATGATGCTCACACCTTTTACTAATTGATATTAAGTATCTGAGCTTTAATAAACATTTACTGCATTCTGGCAAAGGAGAATAGATTAAAAGCAAGTTAAAACTACTTTAATCATATACTGAACTTCTTAATTGATTCTCAAATTTATCAAAAGAAGGCAAGGTATGAAAGCAATATAAAAACAGACCTAGAAATTGTGTGACCCTTCCTTGCTTTGCCTCCTTACTTAATTTTTATGTAAATCTATTTTACTAATTACAGTTTCAATAAGGTTCTAGCTATATAAAATGAAACAATAATGGAAGAAACAAATTAGAATCTATTTTACCCTGAAATTCAGCCTAAGCAGATGCTCTGCTTGAACCAAATTAATCTGGTTCAAAAAAATGTATGTCTGGAAATGAGGAGGGGAAAATTAAGGTGCCGTTGTTGAGATCAGCACATACTTCAAGCCAAGAGAGTGATAGGGAGCGATGTAGGCATAAAGCTGCTAGTGACAGGAGAATCTGGCTTACAAATGAAGATGAGTCAGCTGCAGAGACAACACTACTTAACCAAGTTGGATCAGAGCATTATATTTTTAGGTACTACTGGAGAAGAAGGTGGGCACATAGAGGGCAGTGAGTCATCTTAATCCCTATGGTTGTGATCCAGGGAAATTAAGCAAGCTGAAGCATCAGGAATAATTGGTACTTCTCTCTTACATTCTTATCGGTACAGATTATATCTATCAGTCCATATCAGAACCCTATTTATTTATTTATTTGTTTTGTTTTTTGAGACAGGGTTTTTCTGTGTAACGCTGGTACCTGTCCTAGAACTAGCTTTTGTAGACCGTGCTGGCCTCGAACTCACAGAGATCTGCCTGCATCTGCTGGGATTAAAGACGTGTGCAACCACTGCCTGGCTTTATTTATTTACTGGAAACCTCTTTAAACAGCTGCTACATTATCATTAACTCATAATCATTCTATGAGCTGCAACTATGAAAAAACACATACATAAATATAAATATACTTCTACTTTATGCTATGTAATGTGTGACACGACAGATTCAATTTTTAATTAAGATCAGAATCAAGAAATCTACATTTGCCTTAGCAAAATTATCAAAATAAGATGAATTATCTGGCAAATTGTCGCTTGTATCTTTCTCCATCCTTTGAATTTATTTTTATTTTATAATCTGATATTGTGGAAACAATAAACATATTCTCCTGTGTCTAGCACAGCATGTTTGTAAATGTCATTTTTGGATAATGCCAACTGTTAATCATTTTTCATATTTTCATGATAAGTCATTATTTCCTTCATATTAATGAGGCAACAATTAAAGGAAGTGATGAAGTCTAGGTGTAAACTAAATAAATAACAAAATTAAAATGTACTTTTTATATAAAGTGTGTCTGTAGAAATAAAAACATAAAATGTGAAATTAGAAAAAATGTGTATAAAAATTGTTCATGATGCTATAATATGTTTAATTCACATAAAAATAAAGACTGAAACACTACCAGACCCTTCCATTATCTTAATATTTGGTCTGAGTTATTTTGTTTCTTTGATTGTTTATTTATTTATTTTGCTTTTTTGAGACTAGGTTTCTCTGTGTAGCCTTGATTTTGCATTAACTTGCTTTGTAAACCAGGCTGGCCTCAATATCACAGAGATCCACTTGTCTTTGTCTTCCAAGTGCTGCGATTAAAGGTGTGTGCCACCACTGCCCGGTAGTCTGCATTATTACATCCTATTATTGTTTCCCCTGTAGATATCTCTAACTGAGCTTGTAATAGGGATCTTAGCAACTGCCCATTATCTTTTCTCTTCTTAGCCTTGTCATTAATATGAACTGTTCAGTTCCTCTGCCTGCAATTATAACATGTAAATCTAAACAGTTTGTTTTATCTCATGTCTCAAAAGTAAACAAAATATTTTGAGAAGGGAGTATTAAAGAGGTAAATAGAAGCAGAGGGAGAAAAGAAATAAAAATTAAGTTAAAAGGAACTGATGAAGTGTGATCTATTCCTGCATTCACTATGTTCACTACTATGGAGCTTGTGAAACATCTGAAAGTTTGTTCTGTTAACTGTTTGAAATTGCAGTCAACATGACTTTCTGTTGTTCTTCTCATGGCACATAAAATAAGCTACAACTCTTTGGATTTATTTTTTGTACACTTAGATACTCACATGTAGGCATTTTACAGTATTTTTATTTATTCAGGCATAAAAATTAAAGAAAGAAGTAGAAGCAGGAATGTGGCTTAGGTAACAGACTACTGATTTAGGATGGATTAGAAACCCTGAGTTTCATCTATGGCATTTCACAAGTTAGGTGCAGTGGTGCACACCTCATATTCAAACACTCATGTAGAGGCAGGAGTGTCAAGAGTGGAGAGCATTTCTCCTGTACATCCTTACTTTGAAATCAACCTGGACTAGATGGGATTCTGCCCACTAGTGCTATTAATATTATTTCTACTAAAAGTGTGAAGTAAAGCATGATAGACTTTTCAATCCACAGAAGAAATCTATTCTGGAAAGAAAAAGGAGTGAATAAGGAAGAAACTGTATGACCCATGAATACATGATTATCCACATTCTTGGCTTTCAAGGTTCCCTTGGGCTTTGTGGTCTATACTGGGTGAGGGAGTCGGTTAATTAACTGCTATCAGACCTGAGCAGAACGGTAAGGGGAACATGGGGGACGCAGAACACCATTCCTGTTCCGTGTGAAATCAGCAAATCCACAAAGACATGAAACTAAAGCTTGCAAGGCTAATAAGCATAGGTACTTATTCTCACACTCTGGGCCTCACACATCCTTTAAATCTTTCAAAACCATTATCTTTTCTTATTTAAGAATCTTGTGTTAATATTCAAATCCATAAGAGAGCCAGTCAAATATCAAATGAGAATTTGTAACAAATCATACAAACCATGATGATGACATCAGGTATTTATAAAATGTCTGTCACCCAAAATCTGTTAGAACCTTTGTCTTTGCTCTCATGGAGTTTGACCGATGTGAATGAAAGATATATTTGAAAGCACATTATAAACAACATTGTAACATTATACAATTTTTCAATATTCATCTTCATATTTTTTCTAACAAAATTATTGATCATTTTCTTTCCTTTAAACATTTATAACAGTGTGAATCACATATAATAATTGTAGTTTCTGCCTTATTACCATCTTCCAGGCTTAAAAAAATAATTAAGTACTTCTGTGTTGAAAGAGGTGAAGTTAAATCAATAATAGTGTGCATATCAATCAATAACCAAGAAGATATTCTCTGTACTAGAGAAAATAAAAATCAAATGACAAGAGAAAAACATTGCATTTCAAATTTTACCCTATTTTCTTAAAGCAATCAATTAAGTTAATACATACTATAGGTGTAACATAGCCTTGAAGAAAATTCCTGACTTTGTATAATTGCTTACTAAACAGCATGAAAGAACACACTTTTCTTAACATATATATGAAAAAACACACATACTTATAATTGGTACCAAAGATCAGAAAACAGATACTATGATTATTTGCAGATACTATGATTTCTTTAAAACCTACATAGAAGTTATGTTATTGTTATATATTTTAAAAGCGCATAAATATATAATAGGATTGTTTCCTATGTACTAATAAACAGATTGCTATACTGTATAATTCATTAATTTCCAGATAGGGATTTTACTTGTTAAAAACCAACATAAATTCTTTTGTCTTCATTCTATTTATCTGCCCTTGTTCATGTACTTGGAAGCCATTCTTAGCTACGTGCCTACCTCTATTTCAAGGCAGCAGCCTCTTAAACTAATACTAGTTCTTTGCTTTAGGGATAGTGCTCTCAAATGTTCTTCAAATAACATCCTGCTAAGATGTACAGATGCTCTACAGTCCTCCAAGGCACCCCTCTGCTTGATAAATATAATCCGTATTCTCACTAGTACTTGCAAAATTAATATAAGGAACATTTTCTACAAAGTCTCCATTACTGTTCCTTCCCAGGCAGGGCTGAACATCACTGTGTGACCCTGAGCCATTTTGATGGGTCCACATCTGTCTCCTACAACATCATTGTCAAGATGTGACTTGCTCTAATGACAATGCCTATCAGATGGAGTGTAGAGCGGTGCATGATGACATTAGTCATCACTTACTGCTTAGTCATATTTTCGCCAAACTACGAGCTCAACTTAATACTCATTTATCATTTCAAACATGTGCTTATGTTAGCTGGAGTCTCAGGTTTAATGTCTTTAACCTTCAACATTGTTCCTGCCAGAGACTATAGTCTCACTTTAGGATTGACCGGGCAGAAACTGACTTCTAATCTCCTGTAATTGACAACAGAATTTACCTACTTATAATCTTTGGCCCAGGAACTGCAGTGACTTGCTGGGTGTTGGTCAGGAGCTGTTCTCCATTTTTTGCCTTTTCAGTGTAGCAACACTCAAGGTAACCACTTTTCTCCTTCAAACCAACAAAGGAGAGTATATTCCTAACTGAGAATGTTGCTGTTGTTCAGGAATAATAATGTACATATATTATCATATTATGTGTGTTGTATTCTGTTGGATAACATCATTTTAATTCCTACCATTCAAGGAGAAATGATTACTCAAATGCATGAGTGTTCTCATAAAAACACACAATCCAAAACATCTGAAAACATGTCAGTACTTGACTGCAGCACCTTCCCAAACTCTTCCTACACATGGACCTTCGTAGACCTGTTCTGGGAATTTATCATGTATGCCTGGGTGAGGATATATTGCTAAAGAGTTCATGAAACTAATCCTTAGAACCATTTGTGCAATGAAGAAAATACTTTTCTGCTTTGTTACTTTTTAGTGAACAGACATTTAGAGTATGAATGCAAACAGAATCAAAATACATTTAGCATTTCTTCGTCATCAAATATTAGCACAATGCCAAGCACTTTTCAACTGAAATGTTTTTGCTCCCATTTTGGGAGACGATATGAGCCATCTGTTTTTAATCAGATATCCATACTAAATTACACCTTCAATTTTGATGATAAGTAGGAAAAACATCTAAATCTAATTTGATTTGTGTATATGGTTTCTTCATTTAATTTACTCCCTGTTAGATATGTCAAAACCTCATTATCTCAGATGTTGATGATGTAATGCAGAGATTGAAACTGTGTATACCATCTAGACCATAAAAAGTCACAGAAGCAAATCTGAATTAAGCAAGCTTCTGCTGAGAGATTCATTCATTAAGCAATTTGGTTCATTTAACATTATAAGGCCATGTGACTCTTCCTATTTTAAAACTAGAATAAATTTCAGACAAGATGTGAATTTACTAATCCGCTCACCTGCTACTCTGAGAATCTACCTTAGCAGGTTCAAAATATTTAAAGATCAAAATTGTTTGAAATGTATTGATCCACAGTCTTTAAATAAGAACTCAAAGGCAATGCCAGCTATGGTCTGAGAAATGCTGTACATATTCCACTTTTTAAAGTCAAATTTATTTTCATGATTTTACCTTAAATTGTCTGGCAAAGGGAAGAGAATGTTTATTCATCACCACCACTACACTTTATGCACAAGGGAAAAAAATATAAAGCCTCATCTCATTGCGTTATTATTTTATGAGCCTGATAGAGATTTCTCATCCTGTTTATTGGATCCACTGCCAACATAACTCTGCTGCTGCACAGATCGAGGTTCCACAAGGGATAAGAAAGGAGAAAGGAGATTAGCATAAAGCAGATTCTCCTTTTGGCAGTCACAGGATTCCCTCTGGAGGAAACACTGTTATCCTTTTGATGTCAGTTCTATATTCTGGTTTTTTAGAGATAGCCACCGTCCATAACCACGGTCCTGAAATTGGCACAAGGATTCCCATCATTTCAATCACTGCCAAAGATTTATATATGGGAGTTATTTATAATAAATGTCACATTAAAGTCTATTGAAATCACATATAATTCATATTTTTTCTTATTAACATAATAGCATGATCCAAAGTATTGAGTGAACACATCTTGGGGAAATATATTTTGAAAGACTTCTATCTTTCAAACTAGAAGAGTTGAAATTGAAACAACTTGCCTTTCATAGCTGTTATTGCTTTTAGAGTCAGAGCTTGGGCTCTGGGATCCAGGTTCAGCTCCTTAGCCTCCACAGTTCAATTGAAAACACATAAAATAGTGGAAAAAAAAAAAACAAAGAAAGGGAAGATTTACTCAATTTGGCTACATAGAGAAGAGGCCCAGTGGCTTGTCCTGAACACCATTTCCCAGGTCAGACAGTAGTTTTAATTTGGTCGGAGGTATGCATAGCGAAATTGACTTTGTCAAGGTGCCTTCCTGCCTGTCATTGTCTCACCTCCTTTCACTCATGAAAAATGGGTCTGATAAGTTGTCCGAATTCTAAAATCTCTTTCCTGTAGACATGTGCTCCCTCTGGCTGACACCTGCCTTCAGCAGTTCTCTTCTACCACCCACTGAAACAATCCTGAGATGCATTGTCTCAGTATTTTGATAGCTAAAGAGACACGTAGGTATCGCTCTACAATATGCACATTCTTGCCAGGATATATCTTGGAAGGACACAAATTGATTTATGTTCCATCAATATTCAAGGAAATCATGAAATAAAGTATGTATAGTTTGTTTTCTATGCAAACACTTAACAGGTTTCTACACAAGGCTAGTAACCTAAGAAGAAAATTTTATAAGAGTGAATTATAGTCCACAGATTATCCAATCAGAATGCTGCTGTGCGTTAGGACATGTCAGGCAGCTCTTCATTCATTTATAGACATCTCCCCTGGTAACGGTGTCAAGGGCTGAAAATTTTGTACTAGACAATGAGCTCACAGGCCCAGAGAATCAGCAGACTATATCAAGACAACCCCTATTAAATGTATAAAGGCTATGGACCTCTTGTCACATCTGTCTTTAACAGAGTGAACTGATGTGCTCTCCGAGAACTGGCCAGCATGGAGTTCACTGAAATACAGAAATACCTGCTTACACGGTAAAAATAAAACAAGACCTGCACCATTACATAATGAAAAGAGCTATGATGTTTACTTCAGGCTTGTTGATTAGAGAATGTAAACCAGGACTCACCCACCAGGTGAAATATCAAGAACTCTGAAAGTCATACTCTGTTGTACTGTAGAAGTGTGTGTGGGAGAAGACTGCTCAGGAAGAAATTCTAAATATATAAAGAAGGTGAAACAGCTAGAATGAGTGATGCAGCTGGCTCTCTGTAAGAACTATGTAGAAGCATCGGGGCTATGCCTGTGAGGTCCCTAGAGTCAGGCTGTTCTTGGGAGTCAAGTACAGAGGCTTGCTGTGAGATCCCATAGTGCAGACTAGCATGGCTCATAGTTGATGTGGCTGTTGTAGGGTTACCTAGAAAGTGTATTATAGAACATGGGGTTATGTTATAAGATTATAGTGATTCTTTCAAGCCATTATTAGAGGAGACATCCTATGGTCTGAGAATTTAGGAAATTCCAAAGGTTTCAGCGGAGAGAAGAGATGGTGTAACTTCTCTTTACCAGTAAATCTTCACACAGTGTGGGAGGCTATTTTTCTCCTGTTACGCAGCAGTTCTAAAGTCCTAGATTTTCAAATTACATGATAATTCAAGTGAAACTTTCTAACGTGAGAAGTTGGAACAATAACAGAAACTCATTTTCTGGGACTCAGACAAAAAGACATGACAGCAAGAAGTCACGGTGACTCTAACGCAACAAAGAGCACAATTAAAGAAAACAAGAGATTTCTGCAGGGACTAAAAAACGTGTAACCAAGGTTGGAAATGTCACCCCTGATACTGTGCAGTAACATCTTTCCAAAGACAAAAGCTTTATGCAGGGAATATTTTAAATGGAATATATTCTCCACCTGCAGCATCGAGGAGGAAATTATTCAGAGACTTATTACATTCTTCACATGGTCTTAAAACCACTAAGCACTCCACAAGTAATTGTTCTGCCTTTTTCTATTGTGAGATGAGAGGCAGATGGAAGTCATGGACTGCAACCACAGTCCATTGTTCTTAAATAAAATTCCCCAGGAAGCTCTGTATACCTACTCAGAATGTAAATTAACTATTAGAGGAAGAAGACGATCTGGAATGTTTGCAAATTACCCAGGGGTTGCCTCTTTTCATCTAGAATTATTCTTGCTTACTCTTAATGTTTTATTCTGACAAAAATAAATTCAGCTTTGCAGTGCTGTGGTACTTATAAGCACTTAACAGAATAGCCAATGAAATCACAATTTCTGCTCTAAGCTACATATTGTTATCATTCTTGTTTTCGGGTTGGGAGATGGGCTTATGTAAAAATCAAAACAAAATAAACTAGGCAAAAAGCCAAAACAAAATAAACTAACCAATAATAAATATAGGATAGCTGTGTTAAAACTAATGGTGACTATTTACTATGACTAATTATTCTGATTAAAGCCCTTCCATGTAAGTGAGGGACAAAAAAAATATGAAAGGATGAAATCTTAATGGCAATGTAACTACCCTCTATTCCTCGGCATTCTATTTTTTCTTCATTTGCAGTCATGAAAATAATCACAGATACAAATGTTTTCTGGTATTATCTTTTATAAAATTTACTTTGAAAACTAAAATTGTTTTTAATTTATCCTTAAGTTTATTGTCAATGAAATTAGTCTGTTAGTATATTTTCAGTTTTTGAGAAGTCAATATCACTCGTGTCTCTCTGTGTGTGTGTGTTGGAGATTTTGTTTTGTATTTAAATAGGCTTGAGTTTGGTGATCAGAGCAGGGTTCACAGAAGTGATGAGTTGAGGTGTTAAGAAGTCTCAGTACAGAGAGTGTTTATTGAGTATGAAGACCTCAATTCCATTCACAGGACTTATGTAAGACGCCGAGGGAAGTGGTGACTTGACTGTTGGTCATGGTGCCCCAGGAAGCATAGACCTGAGGATCTACATAGCTCAACTGGTCAGCCAGTTTATACAAATTAGTATAGCGCTCGTTCTGTTGTCTCAAGAAACAGAAGAAAAACTAAAATTTAGGATGACATTTGACATCCACATATGAGCACCACACTTTTGCTTGTACGTGTTTATGTGTGTGCACAAATACATAAATACAAATTTAAAAATTTAGAGAAAGTTAAGAAAAGACACCTCATAAGAATATATAGCAAACAAACAAACAAAAAAAAAAACAATTAATGTGTCTCTCCATCTTAGAGTACATTTGATATAGTCCAGGCTTTTGGATATTGAGTGTTATATACTTTTTACAGATCTATATCAGTGTATTTAGTCTTCAACTCAGAAGAGTTCCATGATCTAACATATCTTTCGTTTAGTCATTTACTATTTCAAATTTTTATTGAAATACCTTAGTCTATTTTTCACTTGGAATCTGAATTTTCTTCCTATTGTACCCTAGTTTCTATGTTTCCATTAGAACTAGTACTTCTTTACACATGCACCTCTAATATATGTATACTCCAATATTGTAGATTAACTTTTCATTCTTTGCAGTAACTTTCTCATGACAGAATTATTTAAATAAAGTCCAGTTTATCAAGTTTTTCATTTAAATGTTAGAGCTTTGGCATTGTATCTAAAAGTAACAACATCCAAGTTTAACTATTTTCACAATGCAATTCTTTGCAATAAATTGGAAGTTGAAAAGCTATGGAAGAAGAATATAAATTCCTAATAAATATAAATTAAGTTAACTAATAGCACACTAATTGTATGTAAATTTTAATAATAAAGATTAAACATTTTTATTTTACTATAATATAATTTGAATATAGTCGTAGTTTTCTCAATTTTTTAATTGATTTTTGTTGATCTCTACATTTTTCTCTGCTCCTCTCCCTACCTCTCCAGTTTTCTCAATTTCTGTAGGGTGTCCTGAGATTTCTCAGATCATAAGTTTGCAAATATTCTTGCATAGATGATCAGCAATGGAAAATGAGCCTAAGGTTGTGCCAGCAATCTGTCACAGGAGTAAGAAAATGCAATATGTTTAAACTGACTCACAAGTAATGCCTTCAAATTGATCTTTTTTGAGTTGTTTCTGTAACTCCTTAGATGTAACCCCTTTAGTTGGAAGTCTAAAGGAATTGAAGTAAAACAAATGAAGCATTACTTCAATTGCAAAGTATTTACTGGTAAGAATTTGGTAATGGTAGACTTTGATTTACTCAAGGAGAGAAGTATCTGTTTGTCCACCTCCAAGTTTAAAAACAGAAAGAAAAAAAATAATGAAAAGCTTTACTTTTGTCAATAGATTTAGACTGCTATTGAGTACAAGTGATAAGGTTTAAGGCTTCTGTAGGAATTTACTTAAGAATGAAAACCTAAAAATAGAAATGAAGGAACACTTACATCATGGTCTAAACGAAGTCAATAACGCTTGCCAATTTCCAGCAACACCACCAATCCAACCACTGCGCACTGCAGGAAAAGTGGATAAACTACAGGGAAAGCTTCTCTAAGAAATTGGGTTAGTGGTGTGTCATCATGTCTTTCATTGCTCTCCCCTTTTATTTGTGTTAAATTGAAAAAAAATTGAAATTATGGCCGTGTAAGAGAAGTCCATGGGAAAATGTAGGAAGATACTGATATACGGTGTTTTATTTTGACTATTTCTTTATATGTAAGTTCCTGGGGAAGAACACAATCCAATGAGAAGACATTGTGCTGGGTGTCGCCTAAACAGTATTGGCAAGTCAGATTATTTGTGCATGAGAGTGGCTTACAAGCAGGTTAAAAATGAACCTTTAGATCACAGTAGAAATGGACAGCTTTATTTCATGAACGGCATGGATCTCAGTCAACTTACAGTAGCAGAGCAACTGCCCGTATTTCACAAGAGTACATGCATTTTCCTTCTGGAAGAGTACTTGCTCAGCTACCCGAGCCATTCTGCATGTAACTTCCTCATATAGAATTCTGCTGTGTAAATCAGGGCAATCTAGATTAGTCTAGATTGGTTTTACATGGTTAGTGTGAAGATTTTCTCTTATAATTTCTAGTCATAAAATTCTTCCTATCAAACAAGGGCACCTCTGTGGTATCCAGTTACAGTTATTAAATATGCATTTAGATTCAATATTGTAACTTGATGGTGCCAGAAGATTACAGTTTGGGCCTGCTTTCTGAAAGTGGGGACCCCTTCTGCTTTTGTTCTGCCCATTACAGCCTTCTCAGCATATATCATTATCTGTATTGAAATAACAACATTTTCCTGATATTGCAATGAATACATACCTAAGAATACATTTTTATACTTGGTAAAATTCTTAAAATTACCTGGGGCGCAACAGCACAAACTTTTTCCTGAAGCGTGATAATTACATTTTAATTTCTTAAAACATAACCTAAGGTACAGAAGCCCCTTTGGTTATTTTAATTATTAAAACTGGAGAAAAACACTTTAGCTTTATAGATATGGCTGCTATTATTGCTTTTGGTTAAAGGAAAACAGAATTTGAATCAGAGATTTATAAATATAAAATACATCAAAGTCTATTTGACAAAAAGACTAAAGAGTCAGCTTAGTCGTCAGAGTGATTGTCAAAGAAGTTATTTTGTGGTAAGTCTTTTGTGGCTTTTCTTTTCATGATTATCTCCTCAAAGAACTCTGCTTCAAAGACACCCATGTTGTAGATAGTTTTAACATACACATTTTGAATGGACACAATTAAGTGCCAATCTCAAGTGAGTGAATGGGTTCAAATCCATGTAATTAAATAAATTATGGGCAATGGGGCAGCATCTGCGAGAGGCAAATAAGACAAGGAGATTTTTGTAGCTCCCTTGAGAGCATGTTCAGCCAAACAGTTGCTGCCAGGTTCAGTGAGTCAGGTTTATTGTGTCTCAGAAAAAGAAAGAAACAAAGAAAAAAAAATGAGTTCCAGAGCAGCCGAGGAAGAACCCTGGCATTGTCCTATAGTTTCTGACTGCACATATATGCACACATACCCATAAACACACCTGCAAATACACCAAGGACAGTGTTGGAGAATTAGTTCCTAGACTAAGGTCCTGTTGAGACTTGGTGGACCCTTCAAGTGGTAGGTTAATGGAAAGCAATTGAGTCCATTTTAGAACATTTCTAAAAATATATCTGAGTAACTTCAATATTATGTTAAAGACCTGGTGAGAGAGGATGCTTTCTACATTAGGTGTGATCCTGTCTTCAAGTCCTGTGGGAGCACAAATATTCTGGAGATTGAAACATGCACATCCCTCAATTATTTTTTCTCTGTTTTTTAACTTGGAACTCTATTGTGACAAAGATACAGTTTTGGTAAAAAGCTGTTTATAAATCCATTATATGATGTCTTTAGATTTGGCTTTTGTTTTCACTAATATGGGTAGATATTCTCTTTCAGAACCAGATGCTATGACTTAGATTGTCACTTACTTTTCAACACCGTAATTGTGATAAATGAATTATGACAAGCATTTCCTAATTCTATTGACATGAAAGCAAAGGTACAAAACTTACAAAATTGTGTTTCTCATGCATATGGAAATAATTGTTCTACACAAAAAGCTCAATTTTCTCACTCAATGCACCATTGTTATAATAAAAATAAAATTGTATTTATAAGAACTTTTCACTAGGTATTTGTCTTTTTTAATTCACAAAACACCAAGTGATGTAATCATTGTTCTACTCTCTATTTACTGATAAGAAACTGAACACTGAAGAATGAAACTGAAAAAATGGGGAAGACCTAAGAAGCCAACAAAAATTTCCAACATTAGATTCCATCCACACCCTTGAGGTTATTCTGTTTACGTCATCATAGTGTGTATGTTGAGACTTATCTCAACATTGGTGTCTTTGGAGCAAAATATTTTTGGGTTTTGAGCAGAAAATTATTCAATGAAACCATACAGCTCTCCTCCTGAAAGTTGTGTGGTAGACCCTTCTATATATGTATTGCTTTTATTGGTTAATGAATAAAGCTGCGTTCAGCCAATGGTTTAACAGAGTAAAGCCAGGAGGGAAACATAAACTGAATGCTGGGAAAAAGAAGGCAGAGTCAGTGAGAAGCCATGTAACCCCACAGCTGGAGACAGACGTCAGGGATGGAACTTCACTGGGTAAACCACAGCCACATAGTGATACACAGATTAATGGAGATGGGTTAGTTTAGGATATAAGAGCTAGCTAACAATATGCTTAAGATACTGGCTAAACAGTATTGCAAATAATATAGTGTCCATATGTTGATTTTGGTTCTGGGCAGCAAGAACAAAGGAGCAGCCCCCAACATGAAAGGATAGAGACTCAATTAAAAAATAATAATAATAAGGCCGAGGCCATGTGAGGGAAGGTTGAAATTTCTTTCCTCTTCCAGCCATGAAGAAAATCTTTATTAGGAAACAGCACTATTTACACTTTGATTTTATACTTCTAACCTTCAGAGTTTTGAGAAAAGAGCGTATTGTTTAAACTATCATATTGTGGTATTCTAACTAGCCAGATAAAGCACATCAAAGCAATGGGCAGTTAGTAACTTTCCAATTTTGATGACTCTTATTGAGGATGTATGGTATGGGAAGTCCTTCCATGTGTTGCTTTTCTTGGTTTATGAGTAAAGAACTGCTTTGAACCTACGGCAAAGGCAGAACAGAACTAGGAGGGAAAAACTAAATGGAATGCTGGGAGAAAGAAGGCAGAGTCAGAGAGAAGCCATGGAACCACAGGAGACAAACACTGGGAACTTTGCCCGATAAGCCTTAGCCACATGGTAATACACAGATTAATAGAAATGGGTTAAATTAATATGTAAGAGTTAGCCAGTAATAAGCTTGAGCCAATGGGCCAAGCAGTGATTTAATTAATACAGTTTCTGTGTAATTATTTAGAGGCTAAGTGGCTGGGAACCAACAATCAGCTATCTCCTTCAACAGATGTGGTCATGGATAGAACTTCCATGGTCCTGTGAATAATTCCATGTCAGTAGAGCAATACTTACTGGACTTACAGGGCCAGTAAAAAAAGTGTGAAGTATTGAGGAACACATATTGGGGGTTTATGAGAGAAGTTGAAAGGTACCTACAATCACATTTCATTATGGCTGTGTATGAAATTGTCAAGATTAAAAAAGTGTGTATTGTCATAAATTAGTTTTCCATATTGTCAGTGTCTTCCATCCTCTTTTTATTCCTATAAGTGAAAGAAGAACTTGAAGGTTGGAGATGATTGTTCTGCTATATTAAATGGTAAAGAAAATTAAACTTTATTCATTGGATGTGAAAGGCTTTTGCTAAAACTGACACCATTTCCCTGGGTTACTTCTGACTCCTCTTTATGTGTTTTTCTGCAAACATTTCTCTCTATTGTTGTCTGTGCCTGGCAGAGATGTATTAGAGCAGCAGACATCGCAGTAGACACATTGACAATGGAATAAGTAGCTGGGAGTTAATAGCTCAGCACAAAGGTGGCAATTGCATCTAAGTCGTTCCTACTGTTGCCGTGAATATTTAATTTGTCCACAATTTAAAGTAGTATTTATGCTTGGCTCTTCTATCCAGACATAGCTGTCAATATCTATGCTTCTGAATTTGCATATATATGTGTGTGTGTGTGTGTGTGTGTGCATGTGTGTGTGCGTGTGTGTATGTGTGCCTGCCTGCATGATCGTTTCTTGATTTACATAACCATCTTTAAATATTTCTCTGGGGACTGCTGATCAGTGATATGGGCTTAATTTTTTTAAGCCCTCAGGTGGCTATTTTAAACTTTATTTGTAAGTGGACCAGTGTGGTGATAAGACTAATGGGCTGTTGCCCTCAGGATCCTTCTACTGGGACTGACTTTCTGGATGGGTATTACTTATGGATTTTATGCTATCACCTCAAACGAGAAAGCAGGAAAGGGACTTACAAACTGGTAAAGTAAAATCAATACAGATAATAACACCTCACACAGAAAAGTGGGGGATGATACTAGGTATCAGTATATGTGCTTGTGGATTACATATAGGGCTTCTCTCGGAACAACATCAAGCTTTCCTGTATTTTCTTTTCTCTTCTGCTTTCTTTTCAATAGCATACCTCATTTTCTTGTTCTTCTTTTCTATATCCTACACAGGAAATCATGCTGGATTTCTATTATTACTCAACTAAATAAAGTCACAGAAATAAGACTCGGGAGGAGGCAGGAACCCATTTATTTCACAGTGTGGTTCAATATTCAGAAGAGAGCAATAATAGTGAATATGGAACACTTGCTTTTCTCCCATCTGTGCTCATTATTTGAAAACTGTCTACCTAGATTAAATTGTTTAGCATTTTAAGAAAATAGTATTGAATGAATTTATGTCCAGACACATCTTTGTAAAAATCTTTTAGAAGACTCTCATTCCTGCACAGAAAATTTTTACATACACAACAATTTTAAGAAAGTACCAAAAGATTATATAATACATTTCCTGGGCCAAACCTATGTCTGTATTAGAATAAATTATATTTTTAAATACAAGACATACTTAAGTGTCTATAAAAGTTCCACATAAATTATGGCATTGCTTTAAAGTAAAATACAAAAGAAACCTTAGTGTTTCTAACTTTTATAGTGAAACCATAAAAAGCATAAAATTTATTCTGACAATTTTATTAACCACATATTCTACCTCTATCAAAATAAATAGTGGCACTAAATCTACACAGATTCTCAATGTTTATTCATTTACTCAGATCTCTCTTTATCTTCTTAAAATTCCTATGAACTTTCTTTATGAAGAGATGAAGGTTTTTGTGTCTTGTCTCAAGAAATGTCAAAATTAAAAATAATATAAAGGTGGGATAAGTAATGTTTCTGGGGATCTGGAAACCTCTAACTTAACTAATCCTGTGTTTTTGATAGTGACTAGTAAGCAACTTTATCTGAAGACCAATAAAAGATACTTGTCACCACCGATGTTAGAGAAAGGTGCCCATCATGCTGATGATGTATGGAACTAAAACGTTTGTTCCTATATGTTAATTGAGGGGTATGAGTTACTATGAGTAGCTTTAAATTAATGTAATTTTAAAAATAATGATAGGTTCTATATATAAGCATTACTTTAACAGGATGAAGAAATATTTCATACAAATTAGTAGAAATGGTTAAATTAATTTAAGAGTTGGCCAATAAGAAGCTAGAGCTAATGGGCCAAGCAATGATTTAATTAATACAGTTTCTGTGTGGTTATTTCGGGGCTAAGCTAGCCAAACAGCCAGGATGAACAACAGCCTGGCTCACCTTGCAACATACCATGCAGACAAGAACATTAATTATATCATCACATTTTCCATTTCTCCAGTTTTCTCATTGGAACAAAATGCTTCACCACCTATATTCCAATTGTACAGGTGCTGTACAAATGCCCCCATTGATTTTCTTTTTAAAGAAAACTACAATTTGAGGATAATTTTGAAATTCATGAGTTTGCAGATCTTCTTTGTTCATTATATGTATCTTCTAAATAATACTGGTCCTGTTGTCATCAGAGAGTTTAGTAGGAATATGAAGAACACAAAATAGTCATTTTGATTTTTTCCATTAAGCTTAGTTTAGATATAATTTCTCACTTTCACTTGTTATCTTTTATAAATGGATTATATTAACTGATATTGATATTTATATTAGCTGATATTTATTGCTAAGAAAGAAAGAAAGGAAAAAAGGAAGGAAGAAAACGAAAGGAAGGAAGAAGAAAAGAAAGAGAGAGAGAGAGAAAGAAAGAAAGAAAGAAAGAAAGAAAGAAAGAAAGAAAGAAAGAGAAAGACAGAATAAAGGAAACCCCCGAAAAAAGGAAGAAACTGTTATACTATATAATAAAAATACATTTTAAAAAATTACAAATGTTAATACACAAAGAACTAATATGACATGCCAATACAGCATGGTCACTGTAGTAAAATGTGTGTAGAGGAGCAGGTAATACAAGTATGGGTATTAAGAAAAATATGGTATAATAATAAATTACATGAATCCTTTGACAAAGACATATTTTTCCTATAACAAAATATTTGCTATTTATTTAATGTTCTATCATATTTGAACCACAGATCTTCTCTCATGTTTTAAATAATCTACTACTAATTTATAGGTCTAGCCCAAGAAATAGTTTTCTATTCATTGCAAATAACTCAGTCTATATTACTCTATATTGCTAGCGTACAATACACTGAAAACTTACTTAGCAGTAACCCTCTTGTCATTTAATCAAGTTAAACCCTCTTGTCTGTAAATTAAGTTAGGGAGTATCTCCATTCAGATAACTGCCATAATCCCATGAATGACCAAAGTAACACTACATGCACATTTTAGCTTTTACTAAAGTAGTTATTACAGAATTCAGGCTGTCTAGAGACACCAGTTTTCTTTGCTACTTCCTTACAAAACAATTAAGCTCTTATAAAAACTGTATTTATTGTTGCTCATGGATTTTGAATGCATGTTAGTACAGTTTTTACAAAATAAGTTCTCAACAAATAAATATTGCATAAGTAAACATTTCAGAGTGGCCCTATATTTTGAAAATGCCTGTCATCAGATTAAAAGATACAAAAATATATGACTCATAGTTAAAGAAGAAATTTGGTAGAACAAATCATTAATTTAATATTGATGCAGCCTCAGCATTATATTGCTACAATAAAAGGCAATTTTATCTTGAATCAAATTTAAATATATGTTTTATTTATTCATCTGGCAACCATAGTATGAATAAAATGGCTCAAGATACACTAGAGTGAGTAGATTCCTAAAAAAAAGTTTAATGTTTCATGTGCTATATGTTCTTGTTCAAAGGCCTTGAAGTTCATACTGAGGCATGCTTTTGTCAGTGGGATGTTCATATAAATTTTTGTAGTATTGATTCATTTTAATCATAAACCTCATTTTAGGTGAATGAATAATAAGTAAATGAATAATAGTAAATATTATAATGCTTTTAGAGTATGCACACATGGTATGTGTACACAAAATATATTAATTTACTTCCCCCACTAAGTATTTAAATCTTACCTCTATATTTTGTGTCTTTGACGGAGCATTTCACTTGTTCTATGTAGATCCACTACCTTAGATTCAAGAATAATGATTTTCTTATAACAGCGAAGCATGCTTAATATCTCACCAGGACATGTCTGGATATCAATTGATATGCCATGGGGTATGACTCAGCTAGAAAAATACCAGTCTGTTAATCATCCTTGCCAATTACAATATTCCAAGAAGACCCAATAATGTCAGTTCATCCTGAACTTGTCATCTTATCTATGGCTCAGGATATAAATGTCTGAATCACAAATTTTTGACTGATAATAATTATTTATTAAATGATGACTTTCTTTTTCTAATACATTTGACTCTAAAAAAATAAAGAAGGCAATTTAAGAGAAACTGCATGGCCCTTGAATTTCCATGTTTTCACATTATATCCTCTGCATGCAACTTAATATTTAGAATACTATGGTGACTTAATGGAATGTTAAAACACAAATGCTGTCATTAAAAATAAAATTAAACTGTGTGAAAATAGTCTGCTGTGTTCTGTTAACTCAGGTAAAAATAAATATTGTCTGTGACAATTATTTATTTAAAAGTAGGATCAGGAGATTTCTTAAACAAAGATAGATTCAAAGACTTTAAAATGGAAGTCGCATTGCTTCAATCTTCTTGCTTTTATTTTATTTTTATTTTTTGGACATGAAGTTCAATTGTATGTACTTGTTATGGAAATCCATAGGATTTAGTGAAATCATCAGGACAGCAACATTGATTTAAAAAGAAAAGATAAGGGGACCCTTATCACAGTGTTAACTATGAGTCGCTTATTTGATTTTTTTTTAAAAAGAATGGATAAAGTAGAAATGGTACTGAGTGTGCAAAACTTCATAGAAGTATGTGTGCTAATGAGATAGGTGATGACTAAATCACTCCAGGCTATTCTCAGTATCAAAGATGATTGCTCTGGGAGCCTGTAAAGTGATTACTAGATGAGAACTTCCTTAAGATTTACTAGATGAGAACTTTCTGAAGATTTACCCTTTTGATTTCCAGGGAGGGTAAGTGGTTGGTAGTATAGTTAATTCATAATGGCTAATGATTTAATCAGTCATGCTAGTAATGGAATTTCTACAAAAAATCACAAAAGTGCAGTCTTGGGAGGTATGTAGGTAGATGAATGAGTGCAGGAGTCAGGTTTATGTTCTTTAGGCAGAACAGATGTTGGGGATTTGGCCCGACTATGCTGTTCTATTTTACTCCTCCGTATCGATATTCATTGGATTCTTTACAAAGGCCTTTGTTATCAAACGTACCTGTGTGTAAGTGCTCCACCACTGATAACTTGTATCTTGTTTGAGAACATGAATGAACCTGTATCTTGTTCTAGAGCAGGGTTCATGGAGACCTCCATTATAGAGCAGGTGCATCAGGAGTGAGGAAAGCCTAGACTTATTAGCAGAATGGGTGGTCAGTTTCTCTATCAATTAGAAGGCTACAGAAATCAACTGTATAGTATTGAATAGAGTTGAAAGTCAAGCTTTTGTGCACTAGAAAATTATCATGCACGTGGGAAAATTCCGTGTCTTATGCAATCAGTGAAACGCTGGAATTTGGTTGAATCTTTTTATTCTCATTTTTTCATGGTGTTCTGAGAAACATATAAAGGGAGTTAATGATTAATCAAATGTGATATTCTTAAGTTTCAGAGATTAGGCTCAATTAGTTTAAAAACATTAGATGTAGCCAATTTAAGTAACATACTACAAAATATACCTCAGATCTCTCAGGGGGATAAAATAGAAAAAAACTGAAAAAAATGAAACTGACCAGAAAAAAAAATTAAGAATGACAAAAGCAACTAAACATGGGGTGATTAAGATGAGATCTTATAACACATGGTTGACAATGATTGGCGAGGAAGATTATTGGGTACCTTTTAGGACTTAGCTTTAAATTATTTTAAAAAATACAAGATCTTATAATGTAAATTATTTATTTAAGTAGATGATCATATTTTGGATAATGTTGAAATTTTCTTGGGACCAAGTAATGTTAAAGTTATTGGTGCAGAACATGGCCCTTTAAAAAAATGACACAGAGGATGTCACCAGTCCTCTAACGAATAGTAGCAGAGGTCTTTACTCAATTTTGAACTATAACAGCTGTAGAAATGAAGCACATCCTTTGACTATCAGTGTCAACCCAGATGAACACTTACTTTCCATCTGTATTTTTAATTAGATTTATTGTACTTGCTCTAAATTAATCATGGAGGTGATACAAATGGAAATATTATATTGATTTTCAACTTCACATCTAATTGTACTTTACATTACTTTTAGATACATAATGCTATCATAGGCCCTTAAGTGATTAAAAGTTTTATTTTCGTAACCTGAATATAACAATGAATGAAGCTGGCTCTACCTGGCAATTACACCATTCTTAAAAAGTATTTTAGAAATAAAAGCTGTTCTTACTCCTCCATATTACAAAGGTATGGGGAATATTTGTGCTTACAGAGAAAATCTACACATGAATAAAAAATACTTTTTTTGTGTTCATAGGCACTTTTGATAATATTCTCTCTCTCTCTCTCTCTCTCTCTCTCTCTCTCTCTCTCTCACACACACACACACACACACACACACATATAAAGGATTACCATAATGTGTGAAATGCTCCACGAAACCTTTTTGCTGCATCCTTGTATCGTTTGTTTTTATGACCGGGTTCTCTTAAACAGTTATAAATCTCCCCTCCTTTAGCATGCTATGGTCTACTATTCTTTGTCAGTCACATATGTCAAGGGCAGACAGACTGATTCAAAGAGTAGCCAAGAGGAAAAGGAGTCATACATATGTGGGTTTAATTTGAAGTTTACTAATGATTCCTTTGAGAGTAGAAGGAAAGGACTTGATTTCTCCTTGATTTATGTATGTACTTACATACACATCTCCCTTTGTCTATTACTAGACTCAAAGTCTCTAATTAAAATAACTTGAGAGAATTATTTTCTTCCTCTCTTTCTACCACAAATCTCGAGTGCACTGACATCTCTAAAGAGCGTACCATACTAAGGCTGTTCTGAAACTTTTTCAAAAGAAAAAAGGACCACAAAATAAATTAACTTAAAAACTTGCATTTCTGAACTCTACCTTGTATATTCAACCAATTAGAACCAGTCTTACCATAGATCATACTTTTCTCTGGGTAGAGCTTTTGATTTCCTAAATTCACTCCATCTGTTTTATCGTTTTCTTAATTTATTGATATTTTTTGTATTTCCTGGGCTTGAGAAATATGGCTCTATATACTGCTGTGGCTGCCATATTTTAATCTGGAAATCTCTCTCAATGTATACTATTTTCACTTTATATATATATATATATATATATATATATATGTGTGTGTGTGTGTGTGTGTGTGTGTGTGTGTGTGTGTGTGTGTGTGTGTTTATACCTGGTGGGAAATCTAGCATATTAAAATCTAAGCTTATCTATTTTTTTTAAATAAAATAAAGATAACTTGGTTTTCAAAACATCTGTGAATAAGAAAGACTGAAACCTACAGTTTGTGGTAAAACATTGTTTATTATAGTACGCAATAGAATAATTCTGAGTTAGAACAGTAAGAAAATAAATAGTTCAATTCTGTGTTTCAAACTGCTGTCTTGCATGTATTACTTGTTAGACAACAAGTTAGTCTACATTGAGTCATTTAGAAAGGTGTGAATCAAATGATCCGCACTTCCACAGACTCTCAGTAGTCATTAATCACAAAAATAAACAGATACAATATGTTGCCTTTTGTTTTGATTGAGAAATAACAAATAGGCTTATGTCTGAACAAACCTGCCTTACTCTGCAAGAGGATTGTTATACTAAGTCTCAGTATTACACATGGCTTAAGCTCCAAAAAGAATGTATTAACCTTAAAAAAATAAAGTCCAACCCCTACAAAGATTATCAGATCAAAATAACTACTGCAATGAAGAAAATTATAAATAATGTTCACCCATACGTGATTTGCATTATAATTTTGTATAAATATCTTAAACTGTGATATTTAGCATGCTAGAATTTTAACAACATGGTGGATATCACTGTGCCAAATTCTTCTGGCCCTTATCTCTTTTACACATGCTGAGTGGAAAAGCAGATTATGCCCCAACCTCAGACAACACTCTTCATCAGTGTTAAATCATATTTGCTAATGTCTCTGAATCTTTCCATATAAAGGAAGGTTTAAGATGTTCTCATGGTAGTGGAGCATTAAGAACAGAGTTATAATTATATTAAATTAAGGAGCTAATTAATCCCAGTGAATTATCTGCCTAGATAACCACAGGAGCCTAAGTACTAGTAAATTCATACATAGCTCTAATATTCACTGCCTGAGAATATGAGATATGGCTCTCACTACTGTAGTTTTTCTTTTAACTCTTTCAGTTGTTTATATGTGACTACATTATATCTATTGCAGGTAACTTTGAAAATGTACACATATAATTGTAGTGTGGCTCTCTAGAAACATATACAATTTTTTTTCAAAATGTAAAGTTTTTGCGGGTGCAGTTTATGTTAAAGAATCACTATCCAATAGTGAAAGTACTTACATATTTTAAATTAGTTACTACTGTACATATTTAAAAATACAGAAAGGTGAGCAAATAGGTCAGTAGATAAAATATGACAAATAGTTGATAGATGATATAGATCAATAGGTAGTTAGACAGACAGATTATAGATAGATAGATAGATAGATAGATAGATAGATAGATAGATAGACAGATAGGTAGATAGATAGATAGATAGATAGATAGATAGATAGATAGATAGATGATAGATAGATAGACAGACAGACAGGTAGATAGATAGATAGATAGATAGATAGATAGATAGATAGATAGATAGATAATAGATAGACAGATAGATAGATGATAGATAGATGTTAGGAACAGATTATAGATATATCTACCTTACATATATGAGATCTCATTCATTTAAGATGATAATTAAATCCTTTAGGGGACTTAGTTCCTTACAACAAACATCTTAAACCTAGCAAGCTCAAATTTCATACACAGCTACTTTAGTGCTCAATACAAAATCTTGATCCATAACCATCATTATAAAAGACAGCATTTTGGTACATTCTAAAGAAAAGAAAAGCTGTAAGTCTTTCTATCTCCAAAGACGTGGTAGGCTAATATTCGTGTTACCTAAGTTGAACATGTTTTTCAGTGATTGTGAGCTGAAAACTCAATTCTCAATCTGACACCATTCAGAGGTTGTATTTTTAAGGAATTATGAGAGGGATTTGAAAGTTGTCTCAATTGTCAAGAGCCTGGTTTGGTTCCCAGCAAACCTATGACAGCATATGATAGTTGGTAACTCTTTTTCCAGATTGTCTAATGCCCTCTTATGGCTTTTGCAAATAATGAGTGCACATGATGTACAGAAACACATGCAGGAGAAGCATCCAGCACATGAAATAAAAGCGAGAAAAAAAAGTTTAAACAGTGATAGCAAGTTAGTATGACAAGAAAGTTCTGACATCATGAAAGAAGAAGTGTCACCATCAGGAAAATGAGTTTATTATGCAAATGTTAAAGTCAGGTCTTTCTAAAGGATATTTGATCTTCCTAACATTGTTGCCTCCTTAGTATCTCTGCCATGATTTGATGCATTAACAATTGCTTTATTGAATGTGGCATCTGATCTCACACTACAAAAACTCTGGAAATTTGAACCAATTTCATTTCTATTCTTTCTAAATTATTATATTCTATGAATAAGAAAATTTAATCCAGCTAATTCATTTTATGTTAATAGTGATTAATTTAATAGTTACATTGATTATTGTGTAAATGTATAGATTTATCAATGTGCACTTTTCCTCATTTCCAAATTCTTTATTAGTGCCAAAAACTAGAAAAAATATTCTATTGTTAAAAAAAACAATGAAATTAAAAGCAAAATTTTCTCCTATAACAGAAAAGCACAATTAGAAAGCTCTCATCATTAATTTAATATTGCTAAAGTAATTCTAGCGTATTGAAAATTCTTAAGTACACATTAAATACTCTCTTGCAATTTTACATGAATAAATTTACTTGAATGATCATTAAATAAATAGCATTTAAATCTTACAAATTTTGCTTATTCATTTTGGGAAGAAGAAATATAAAATCACAAAGGGTAAAAGTAAAACAAACTGTTGCAAATTCTCTTTTTTATACAGTATACATAAAGTCAAAATAGTGAAATTTTAATATGAACTATTTCACAGTGTTAGGTCACATTTATCTCTTGCATGCTTTCATAATGGGTACTTTAAGAAAGTAAAAGAGAGAGACATTAAGAAGTTTAAAAATATTTTTATGCATCACACTGTAAGAAGGTCAATAATCTAATAACTTTTATAACTAAATTTTCCATTCGATTTGTGCCATATTTGATAGAAATTTATGCCTTTTATGTTTTGTTCTCTCTATGTTCTGGTATATTATCTTCTCTACCAAGCACTGTAATAACTCATAACAAAAATAATAAGGATGTAGAGAATATATTTTTTATTAAAAATTAATTTGGAGGACAAAAATGTATTTTATTGGAGCACTTGCCTAGCATGTGCAAAGGCTCCGGTTCTATTATGCCCAGATCACAAAGTCCCCCCCATAACCAAGTAGGAGACTGAGTTCTGTAGGTGAAAGCAAAGAGCCTTTATTCTTACACAAGTTCCCAAATTGGACTCTCCATGTGTCTAACAAATTGGCATGATCTGAGAGCCCCATCTCAGTTAGGGTGGGGTTTTATAATAGCAAAAGTAGGGGTAAGGGATTTCTAAGGTTCAGGACCCTTGAGTGGTTGACATTTGTCTAGGGGTGTCCTGGTGAAAAACAATGGGTGTGTGTTTGCAGGTGAACCTGTCTACACTGGTTGTAATGTTAAGAATTTCCTCTAATTAGATGGTCTGTTCCTGGGTGGTGCCTGGGCAATCTCAGTTTGTGGTCTCTCTTGGAACCCAGGATTGCCTTCACATAAACTACTGAGACTCAGGCTTATTGAGTTGGGTCTTACCAGTTCAATTTTGATCGTAAAATTATATTTGAACATAAACATAATTAAAAGAAGCATTTGTATATCCTCAAATGGAAATACTTATCAGAGTACAGTGGACTCCTCTTGGTAATTCATTTGCTATATGGAAGAAAAACATACGAAGTACACACCTATGAAGCTTGCAGTTTAAGAATGGGATTAAGTATAAAAGGTTGGTGCAGTGTCTCCTTTATGGTTCTCCTTTGTTAGTTTATTCATGATTGAAATATGATTTCAGCTCATTTCGCTCTGTCTTACTGTACATGTGCTAACAGGATATTTAGCACTTAGGTAAAATTCAGAAGGTCTTATATCTTTGGATATGATTTCCTTATTCTTATATCTTATAATCTTACTGCTATATTCAACTAGATTTAGTTAAAAAAGATGGACAAATTATTTAAAAAAATGTTTCATAATCGAATATCAGGCTCATTCTTTCAACCCAGCGCACATGGTCCAGGGTAGCAAATATTCTTGTAGGGGGAAAAGAGCCTTCATTGTATGTGTTTATTCCAGTGTTAAATATGTCAAAGAATTCTCTATTGTGGTTCCTTTTCTTCGATTAGGAAGTCTGTCTTTTCACTTCAAAAGTGCCCTGTGTTTTTAGAGTGCAAAGAAAGCATACAGCCATGAAGCAGCTTGCTGGACCATTGAAGTTCAGTTTAGCATGCAAGCCTACTCTGACAAGAGCTAGCTGTTGTAGTGGGTGCTGATATCTACAGCCCCTGAGCTGGTAGGAGGTTCAGAGAAGTGATGGCAGAACCGCAGGATGCCTTTGATTCACAATAAGATACTGTCTCTTTCGGAAGGAAAAGCCACCTGTTGTTTGTGGAAAGGTACTACTTACAGATTATTGCTTTACATATTAATGCAAAGAACCCTTAGAGGTAGTCTCTTGTGCAACTGCCTTTCACCTGCTTCCAGTAGGGCAGGGCTTTAAAAAGTGTTTTGTTCAGCCAGTAGAGAATGCTTCTTTCTTTCAAGAATCAGCCTTCTGCTGGGGGCAGTGAAGGGGTTGAGGCATTGGGAGTATTGAGTTGCTTATTGCCAAGCACAGAAAAATGCTAATAAGATTCCTGCTGAGAAAAGCTCTCACTCATCAGGAGGCATCATTTCAGACATTAAGCTGAGCCTGGGAATTGCTGTTCGTCCCAACTGGATAAAGGCAAGCGCGAATAGTGCCAAGAAATATCGCTTGTCGCCATGTGAACTGCTGTCTGGGGGCATGGGGTTTGTTGCATCGTTTTGGGAAAGATTTACCTGGCAAACATCATCTACTAACTGGTTAGGTCAATCTTTGGTGTGCGATCAAGGTACACCTATTAAGAGACAAATGTGGTGAATTCTAAAATACTAAAGAATAATTACATGATTCATTAACATTCCAGCGGATACTTGCTGGAACATTAATTATATACATAATGATTTTCCTGGTAGAGCATGAAATCTTAATTATATCAGATTATGAGACCAAAAACCCCAAAAAGGGGAAATTCTATATATGGCCATAGAAATAAAAGTCTCTCTCTCTCTCTCTCTCTCTTTCTCTCTCAAGATGGCAACACATTAGCATATATATATGAATGAATGAGATAATTTTGAGATAGTCTTGCAGAAACTGATAATTTCTAAACAAACAATCACACAAAAGAACTGTGACTCCTCACTGAACTCACATAGCTGAAATTCTAGCATCTTCGCCTTCATTTTGGTCTTTTTTGGTACAACTGAAGTCAGAGCTAACTCATTGTCCTAAATGTCTAGTCACCACGGATTCTAAATAGAACTCAGCCTCACAGGATAGATACCTGTCTAGACGAAGACAGTTATCCATAAGAGCAAGCTCTAACCCTTTCAGAAATGATCTTGGAGGAAACTTACTGTCCCTTCAAGCATGAAAGTATTAAGGGTCTCTTATAACTGTTTCAGACTTAGAATTGAGATGATGCTCAACAGACACACACATTTATCTGACTCCTTATTCTAATTATTCCTCTATTCAATTACTTCAAAACATATTAATGCTCACTATGCCCTGACATTAGTTCCTCTTTTGATATGGCCATTTTTTTTCTTTCTTTTTCTTGTTTTTAGTTTTTCGAGACAGGGTTTCTATGTGGCTTTGGAGCTTGTCCTGGAACTAGCTCTTGATATTAAATAAATTTTCTCTCTGAAGTTCCATCCCAAGTTCCCTCATCAGAGCTGCCTTAGTCCAGACTCAGCCTCCAGGAAAGCCCACCAAATGATGACTAGTCCCCAGAAATCCACAAGACCACTCCACAGGGTATTTAATCAGCCCCCTCAGAGAACAAGCATGATTTTCTGGTCGTCCTTTCCTCTCTCCTCTCTGGGAGGGCTAGAAAGCCATCTTTGGGAGCTTTTGTATCTGTTATTCACAGATTGACACAGTCCGCAAAAAACCATCAAGGAGACCAAGTCCTATATGTAAAAGCAAAGAGCCTTTATTTTATGCAGGTTTGCAAACTTGGTCTCTTTGCGTGTCCAACATACTGGAATAAATGGAAAGTCCCAAGCTCAGTTAGAGTTGGGGTTTTATAGTAGTAAAGGTGGGGGTGAGGGATTTCTGTGGTTCAAGACCCCGGAATGGCTGATATTTGTCTAGCAGTGTCCTGGTGAGTGTGTGCTGGCATGTGATCCTATCTACAGCAGTTGGAATGTTAGGCATTTCCTTTGGATGGTTTGTTCTTGGGTGGTAGTTGGGTAATCTCAGTTTGTGGTTCTTCTTGCAACTGGGTATTGCTTCAGGGTAAACTACTGAGACTGAGGCCTCCATTAAACATATCGATGGCCGAGTCCTACTCTGAGAGGTGATAATGGTTGGAGTAAAGAACTTCCTTTGGGTGATCTGTTTCTATTTCATTGCTGGCTCCTACAGTCTCCATTAAACCTGGGCCTTTTCTAACTCCTTTTTATTTGGTCTTATTTAGATTGCTGTGTTGGTAGAGAGGTTTTTTTGGATTCTGAAACTTTTCATCCAGAGGTCCCACTGAGGAGGTGCTTTTTTCTCACACTGGCCTGGGGCCACATGTTGGGAAACACACTTCTTCCCACACCTGCTCTCCGCCTGGCTAGGATTGACTATGAGTGGGTAAACGGCCATTTCCATGTCATTGCCTTAGTGGCGGAGGGCCTCCAGCAATTTTGGGGTTGTCCTGAGAAAGACAGTGCCTGCACCAGGCTCCTGATTTATTATCAGTACAAAGACCTACAAGTACCTGCCTCGTCCTGTGGGATCCCTTTCACAGAGGACTGTTGCAGCCAGCCATGATAAACTATGGGTAGTAGTTCTTTACTTCCAACCATTATCACCTGCCAGAGTAGGACTGGTGCACCCATCGATAAATTTAACAAGAGGCCTGGGACTCAGTAGTTTATCCTGAAGTAGTGCCTGGTTGCAGGAAGAACCACAAACTGAGATTACCCAACCACCACGCAAGAACACACTATCCAAAGGAAATACCTAACATTCCAAAATCTGTAGATAGGATCACCTGCCAGCACACACTCATCAGACACCCCTAGACAAATGTCAGCCAATCAGGTGTCCTGAACCGCAGAAACTCCTTACCTGCACCTTTACTACTATAAAAACCCAATCCTAACTGAGCTTGGGGCTCTCCGTTTATTCCAATATGTTGAACATGTGTAGAGACCTAGTTTGCAAACTTGTTTAAAACAAAGGCTCTTTGCTTTTACATGCAGGACTCGGTCTCCTTGTTAGCTATTGCGGGAACATCGTGGATCTGGGCATAATAAGACTTGTTTGTTCTAGGTAATTTCCTACACCCCTCTGTTTATTTTACCCAAAGCCTACCACAGTCAATGCATTGCAATGGTCTTTGGGTCTCAGCATAGTCTAGAGAAATGGGCATTACAGTTAGAAGCCTGATCCTCAAATGTCCTTGAGCTGTTTTTTACAAAAAAAAAAAAAATTTAAATTGGGGCTCTCTGACAGTATACATTCTTAATGCCTAAAAACTTTTCCGGTATGGGGACAAATAAACAAAAACACCAATATGCCCATGGTTTCTGTGTATTGATGCTCCTGTCTATCCCTCAATGGCCAAAATCTCACAGCACCAGTCTTGGTTGTTAGGCTTATCTGGAAATTGGGATCCTAAAAGTTCCGACCTGACCATGCTGCCAGAGACACTGGATATTTATATTGCACCCCCCAACACCGCGCTTCTCTCACTATTTACTGTTTGTTAGCATCTCTGCACTGCTCTCATTCTGGGTCATGCTGAAATTCTCTCTGTAAAGGATGTGTTCTTCTCCTCTGAGATACATGTGTATTCCATCTTTAGGTTTCTATTCTGCCATACAGTACCTGCTGATCGGCCCCTCAATGGGACCACCTGTGTTCTTACCTGGTTCCTGCAGCCTACTCCAAAATTTTTAATTTAGCCAATGACACAGTTTCCCAGAAAAAAAAAAAGTTTGTCTGTCTGTTAATATATTTGTGTAAATAATGTGGCCACAGTATGCTTGTTTTTTCAGGTCACTCCTGCTGTCTGTGATATGGCCAACCTGCAGAGGGGTCTCCATATATGCCAGCACCTGCACCAGCTACTGGGACTTCAGCATTGGTACCACCTTTCCAGACTCACCCAGCAACTAAAATCTGGTGTTAAAGGGCATATCTGCTCCCAGTTCTCACTCCTCACATTTGTTTTATCTGTTCCACCAGGGTACTTCTATGTTCTGTTCTTTCTGGCAGTTAATCACCCTTCTCACGGTTAGCCCCATTCAGAGGGCAGACAATAACAATCTATTTTTTTTTCTTCTAGCAATCTGCCTTCTCAGCTGCTTCAAGAAACAGATGCCTAAGGTCTCTAGGATGACAATTAACCAGATGCCTCTCCACCCGCACTTCCCACTGATCATGAGCCTACCAGCTCCCACCTTTCCCCCTCCTCACATTGTCCCATGTTTGCAGGAAGTAGCCAGAACCATTATACCCAAAGAGTCTGGGCTGTTTGAATGAAGGTTTCATGCCAGCCCCTGACATCCATATATCCAAAGAGTCTGGGATGTTGGGGTGGAAATTCAATCCCAAGCTCCCTCCCAGAGTTGTCTCAGTCCAAACTCTGCCCCCAAAAAGTCCAACAAAGAATGACAGCTCCCAAGAGATCCTCAAAACTATTCCCCCAGGGTATTTAAACTGACCACTCCCCAGAGAAAAAAAAACATGTTTTTCCAGTTTTTTCTTATCCCTTCTCTGGGGCCTGAAAAGCCATCTGGGAGCATTTGTGTTCATTAAACCTAGGCTTTTTCTAATTTGGTTTGATTTGGTCTGACTTAGATTATTGCATTGGTGGAGAGGCTTATAGAAGTGCAGAAACTTTTCAGGTTGATCCTCTGTCATTTTCTTACATGAGAAATTAAACAGATAGCAGCATGGAATATCGTCCTCCCAATCAAACTAAATGGACTGAATGTGGCTTCTTGCATGATTCCTTTTATTTTAATATTGTCATTTTTTTGGTGTGTGTTCACAAATACATGTGGAAAAGAGTACAAGGTGTATGATCAATGAGTATGCCGAGGGAATGAGCATGACAGACAAATTAGGCATGGGTTACATTGAGCACAGTTCAATGTAACTGTTAATAGCAATCAGAACTATATGACTAAAAATATAACAATTGTGCCCCCATTCTATGTAAAGGTTTTGATTTGCACATTCTTTTTAATATTTCCAAGAAGAAATTTTATAGGAAGAAATAGATTAGAACTATGAAATGTGGGGAAGTTCTATTTTCTGATAATTTGCTAAACGGTTTCTTCTGGGGAACTAATTCTACTTTCTACTTATCATGAATACATAACCCTATTAAAATGGCATAGCTATAGTAATGTGTCAATGTGTGTGTGTGTATACAAAACATTTTAAAAGACAACAGATTTTTTTTATTTTATTTTACATAGTAAGCCCAGTGCTCTTCACATTTTCTCCACTTCCTCCGCCACCCCATCCCCCATCCACTCTTCAGAGAGGGTAAGGCACATTGCTTTGGGGAAGGTTCAAGTTTCTCTCTACTCTATCTAGGCTGAGCAAGTGCCTCTCTATCCAAAGAGAATAGGTTCCCAAAAAGCCAGTGGAAGCAGTAGGGATAAATCCTGGTGCCACTGCCAGTAACCCCACAGTTTCCTCCAGCCATACAATGGTTACCAACATTCAGAGGGACTAGTTCAGACTTATGCTGTTTCCTTCCCCGTGGAGGCTGAAGTTGGTGAGCTCCCATTATCTCAGGTAAGCTGTTTCAGGAGGTGGACCCACCATGGTCTTGACCTCTTTGCTCATGTTCTCACTCTAAGTACTGATTTCTTTGTGTCTTATATATTATTGATTGAGAGAGTAACAAGCAATCCTCTGAGTATTATTATGAATTTGTGTATTTTCAAGTCATGCATTTCATGTATTTTAGGCTGGGACACTATGAAATTCTTTTCTACAGTGAAATCAAAAATCTCTTCTCCACCTAAATGGAAATTTCTCAAAAGTATTCCTCGGGTTACAATGCATAGATGAAGCTGTCTTAGGCTTTCATTCTTATTGCTTTTGAAATTAATAATTTTGTAAGATTCTTATCTTCTGAAACTCCCTAATGAAAATATATGACTTTTGGTGAGGATATTCATATCATTGTTATGTAGAATATCATTTTAAATAAAACTATAGAAATTATATATTCTCCTGATTATTCCCATGAATATTCCTTTTGTTCTGTCATCATTTCCATACTTCATTATACAATTTTTGCTTATGCTGAGGCCATATATCACAGGTCCTCTTAAACATTAATGAGGATGGTCAAGTTTCTAAGACTTCATCGCTTGTTGTTTGAGTGCCCTGCAGTTCTGTTGCTAATGCTACCATGCTAGAAGAATTTCTATTGAGGTAGACACATTTGAGAAAAATTATTTAATTCTGTTCATTAAATTTTTTCTCTGTAAACAAGAGACATAATTTAAATATGTTTTCTGTTTCAAAAGTGATGTCTACACATTGGCTATGTCGGAACACGGTCAAAAGAATGACATCCAGTAAAAAATACTTTGGGGAGATGTTAGACCAGTGGTTCCAGGGTCCTTTACCTCAGGTGCATTTTGTTCCCTTGGTTGTTTTTAATGTGACACAAACTCTCCTGTTCTTAAAATGTTTATATTAAACATATAAGGTGTGACAATTCTTGTTGGATGTTGCATCATAGCTATAGAGCCTGATCTGAGGAAAGGATATGCTGAGTGTTATCCTCAGAGGGCCCTGAATCTGAATTTGGCCTTCTGCCTGACTTTTATGCTTTGGTCTGTCCTGAGAAAGTTGGGAAATGGCTACTCTTAATATTTGTTACTTTATATTTTATATATTTCACTTATTATTTTTATATTTATTGTGACTTTATATTTATTGTGATTTTCTTTATGTTTTTTGATTAAGTTTTTCTGAACTTAAACAACCTTTGGAAACTGAAACAAAGTTTTCTAGAACATCAGAATATAGTTGATCATTCTTTATGGTCCTCAAATCCAAGATCTCAAGTCAGATCTGCATAGATCGACGAGAGCCAACAGTTAAGAGTTTTATGATCACAGGTGAATGTAGGAGTTATATCCAGGATATCAACTGCCTTACAGTTAAGAACATTTCCCTTGCAGGTGGTGACATTCACTGAATATTATTAAAGATTCCATGGCTTAAAGTTTGAATGCATGAAGAAAATTGTGATATACTAACTGAGGCTCCAAAGGGCCAATAGACTTTCAGATTTATTTTTAACAAAGAAAGCAGATAATTTTTTTAAATACCCACTAATGATTACTGAGAAAACTGATGAGAAATTCTTTACATTAGTGAGGACATTAAGGCAAACTATACTTTTCTGTTGAGAGGGGGAGACAACAGGAATCTATGTATAACCTAGAATTGTGCAATTGTGAAAATATTGCTTTATGTGATTCAACAGCATCATGTTAAAACTGTGAAGGCAAAGGTATTATGACACGCAGAATAATGTTAATCATTTTTTTAATGTGAAAAATTGTTTTTTATTTAATTCAACACAGTGAATCTCTGTCACTTTGTTGTTATTTAAATTGTTTGGATTTGCATATGATTTTTCTTAATCACTATAAAATTTCAAAGGTGAGGAAATGATTTTATGTCATCATTGGTTCCTTAATTTTTTTATTTGCTACACATATGCATGGAAGGCTGTCATCTGGGGTTTAGAAATTTTACTAGAGATTTTAAAATTTCCATGAGATACCAGGAAAATTGGCACCCCTACTGTGATTCTTGGTCTTATTGATAAAAGAATTTAAGAGCATTCTCAAAGATAATTTTATTAACCAAGGACAATTGTATCACAGTTCCAAAGTAAATGCCAGGTTTAGCAAACTGACTAGGGGGCAATTAAGCTGCTTGAGTAAAGTCAACATTGAGGTCAACCTTATGGTGAAAAAGCAGGATCAGGGCTGGAAGAGGAGCTTTAGAGAAAGAGTGAAACCCATATTTTAGAGAACACAGGTTTAGAAAAAGAGCTAGAAAGCAGACAGGACAGCTATATTTTTCTGAGTAATTCATAAATCAAAGCATTTGTATGAAGTTGTAT
This sequence comes from Microtus pennsylvanicus, assembly GCF_037038515.1. Lineage (NCBI taxonomy): Eukaryota > Metazoa > Chordata > Mammalia > Rodentia > Cricetidae > Microtus > Microtus pennsylvanicus. Next base: position 19,226,401 of record NC_134579.1, read on the forward strand.
ATCACTGGTTCAGCAAGCTACTGCACTAGGAACCTGGAGAAGAAATGGTATATTATCTCCTTTTCTTTTTTCTTTTCCCCTTGGTTTGGTTTTTCAAGATTGGGTTTTTCTTACCTTTGGAGCCTGTTCTGGAACTAGCTCTTGTAGACCAGGCTGGCCTAGAATTCACAGAGATCTGCCTGCCTCTGCATCCCAAGTGCTGGGATTAAAGGTATGTACCACCACCACCCAGCCAAGAGATTGTACATTGTCTCCTTAAAGAGATACTTATTTCTCTTCTGCCTACTGCCTGAGTCAGGATGGTCACATATTTCTGTGGGCTGGGCCTTTAGCCAGATAATTGGCTAATAAAACTGTAATGCTATGTCTCCACCAAAGTCACAGGTTTAATTCTCTTGACCACAAGAAAATAGGATTTTATCACCTGGCCTTCATTATGCCCAGGACAGATGGACATATTTTTGCTTTGTCTTAAGCCACTGTATCTTCACCTGCTGAACAGAACAATGACATTTAAGGAACCTCCATTATGCAGGCACTTATATCCCATTCACAAGGATTCTACCCTCACAGAATAATACCATCTGAAATAAGCTAGTTTTTAATGTTTCATGTTAGAACTTAATGTTTCTATGTGAATTTGTATGCATGTTATTGATGTGTTTGAGTGTTCATGTTATATGCATGTGTACTCATCTATATGGCTGAATATGAAGGTTGAAATTTTATTTGGGATGTGGGGTCTTCCTCAATCAGATCTATAACTTACTTTTTAAAGACAGGATTTTCTACGTAAGCTGGAGCTTACATTTCAGTTTTATCACTATGAAATGAGCAGCTGACACCTGTTTTTCTATTCCTACAGTGTTATAGAATTATAGGTAAGATGCTGACATATTACAGGTATGTGGGATAACAGAAGTCAGGTCCTCATCCTGTAGTAGGTACTGCTTTAACCACTGAGTCATATTCCCAGTCCTCAATGGTATGTTTTAAAAGATTTATCATATTCCTATTTAGGTGCATGTGTGTATATGTGTGTATGTGTATCTATGTGTGTCTGTGAGTGAATGCGTATGTGAGTTTGCATGAGTATGTGAAACTGTGTTTGGGTTTGTGTATGTATATATATGTGAATGTGTGTAAGTGTGTGTGTGCGTATGTGAATGTGTGTGTGAGTACATGTGCATATGTGAATGTGTGTATGAGTATGTGTGTATGTGAATGTGTGTGTATGTGTGTGTGTGTGTGTGAGTGAGTGTATATGTGTGTGTTTGTGTGTGTGCCTGCACAGGAAAAAAGAGCATGCTATGTTCCTTAGAGCTGTAACACAGATCTTTGTGAGCCAGTGATGTGGATGCTGGGAAACAAACTTAGTATTTCCATAAAATGATGACTTAACATTTGAGTATCATTCCAGGCACACTGAATGTAAATTTTAAATGATACAAATATTTAACTTGTTGTCAGATACTATACATATTATTTGTAACCTTGTAGTTAAAAACTAAATATTGGTTTTAATTGCTTTGAAATCTTACTTTGGATTAACTACATTAAGACTAGTTGTTTTCTGTATGACTGAAATGAAGCAATTTTATATTAAATTTAGCTATGACTTTAAGAAATATACACACACAACAATATACAAGTCTGTATGCATTATTTAAAACATTTAGTTTGTATGACTTTTCCTGTGCACTTATGAGCAAAGGAATATTAACCCCAGGGAGGACACAAAAGACAAGCAACAACAACAAACTCCAAAAACAAAACAAGAGACAAAATCTAGTTCAGTGGGTCAGTGAGTTTATTGAAGTTTCTTGCAGAAGCTTAGGTGACTCAAAGGTAGATGCATCAGCAAATAGCCAAGCCCAGAATGGATGAAGGATCACTAATGTTGTATCCTTAGAGATTCCTCCTTGTCTTGGAGGGAGATAAGCCACACAGAGACCTGGTTTTCTCTGGGAGTTGGGGATCATTGCAGAATACCAGCAAGGGACTTTTCAATCTCTTGGAATTACAAGATATAACTTCTAATGAAAATCCTGAGAGATGTCTTTACTAAATCCTTAACTTAAGACTTTTGGGAGACTTTCCAACCCATGGATTCAGAAATAACAAAAACATATCATTTCTTCTTGCTGAAAATACTCATCAGTTCAAGGACTGTTATTGAATCCAGAGTGAAGCAGCTCGATAGAATTTACAATCAAACTGCTTGGTTAGTGATAGATTGGTGTCCTTTTTGTTTCTGTATCACTGCGATCGGGAATGGGCTAATGTTATAATTTTGCTATTCACTATGTAGACATGAATTTTCCCTGTAAGATATCACTGAAACAATGGTAGAGAAAGGACTCACAATACATTTGACCTCACAGATGGACATATATCTAGCAGTCTATCAAGTGAACATTTTATTTTATAAGAAAATATTTTTTGTTTCCTTTTATATTAATTTAAATTTTAGAGTCTCACAAATGTATACAATACATTCTGATTGCCTTCTCCCAATAATTTCTCATACCTTTCCCACCACTATCAAGCCCTCATCTTTTAAAGTACTTTTTTCAGGGCCAAGATAAATGATTTTTATTGTTTGTCTGTGTGTTTTGCAAACAAAATATAGAATTGACAGGTGGGGATATTTAGCACATCTTCTCAGAGCCTCTTGATCAGGGAAGCATAGCTAAGTTAACCAAACATTGGAAAAAAAAATCAATACATCCTGTGTGTTGGGTTCACAGGAAGTATAGTAAATAATTATAAGCTGAAAATAAGACTGGAGATAATCAACTTCCAAAGACTCTTGAACCAATAACTACAAAGAAAACAATTTTATTTGAAATGCAAGTAACAGAAAAGGAGGTCCAGACAAGGAAATCAAATCATCAGTACTGAGTAAATGTGAGAATTAAGAACAATTATGTACCTGTACCAAGTCCTGCATTCTTCTTTAAAGCGGGTTTGAGCTTCTTCAAACGATATCTTAAGAACAGGTTTTAAATATGTGAATTCACGGAAGAAATCAGGCCCCAGAAAAGGAAGTAGGTCAAGCTGCAGAACACAGCGACAGGCTTCTGCAAGGAAGCATAAGCATGTCTTGTTCTTAGTCTCTGCAGTTGCTATGTATGATTCCTGCTCTTAGAGGGAGCCTTCTGTCATTTTCACACACCCAGGAAAATCAAGCGAGGAAACATTTGATTTTGATTATAGTGTAAGAAGTTTTGGCCCATAGCTGTTTGCCTTCTTGATTTCAGGCCTGAGTCCAGACAGAAATGTCCTCAAAGCCTAACTACATTTTACCAAGACCTGTCTCTCAAAATTTCTACCATCTCCCAATAGTACTATTATTACAGGAAAAAAAAAAGAACTTTAATATAAGTGGCTTCCTTGTTTGCATAATCCTCATAGAGTGATGAGGTAAATTATGGATGCGGAGTTCATTGTCCAAAAAGTGCCTGGATGAGGACAATTTTTTGACACAGCCTGACAGACAAATGGGATTCATTTACCAATTAGCTCAATTTTTATTTCTGAAACTTCTACACTGAAAGGTGGAAAAATAGGTGTGTGTGCGCACACATGCACATGTGCAAATGCACATGTGCGTGCATTCTCACACACATATAATATCACTTGGCCACAGAGCAAAAAATTATCAGCACTAATACCAATTGTAAAGGTTTGTTTAATACTTAAATTATTTGTTCAGTCTGCATAAAGAATTCCCTAAAATTCAACAATTTCAAGAAATATCTGGAGGAATGAAGCAAATCTCTACTTTAGGCAATGGCACAAAAGTACACATAAAACACTTCTACAAATGTCTACAAGGAAGAAAGAACCCTTGTAGCATAATAGGACGGTGACAGTTCATGAAAATATAGAATCTAAATGTTGGTGTCTAGGGCATGATTCTATCACTTGCCAGCTGTGTGAGCTTATCAGAGTAATTTAACCCCTCTGAGGCCCAGTTGCATCAACAAAATGTCAGTGATAGCTCTTGCCTTTTAAGATTGTTTTGAGAAACACGTAGAATAATGCATGCAAGAGCTATTTGTGAGACTTAAATTATGGTTATTATTCACTCCTATTTTGTGTCTTAGAAACTTTTTTGAATAGAAATGCATAACCAGCAACTCACTTATTCTGCAATCTGCAAGAGAATTCAAAATGTTGAAAAAGTCTTTCCTTTTATCTCTTATTTTTCTTTTTTGATTTTTTTTTAGTTCACAAACAGCAACCAGTCAATTACTAACCTAGATTCAAGTGTGTTACTACAATCATTCTGTGTGCTCAGAACAAATAACAATCTCAATCGAGAAATAAATTATTGAATAAAATATAAGAGAGCACCAAGTATTTCATAAAAGTACATCCACTGTGTTGTCCAATACATCAACCTATTCATTTCGCTGAGGATGCATAAAAGAACAATTCTCTTTATAATGCATGCACATACATCATTGATTCTGTAAATTGCATTTCTTACTAAAGAATATAATATAGAAAGCTTCAGGGGAGACAGTCATGATATTAAAAGACAGATGAACTCTGTATCAGAGCACTTGGTCTGAGATATTTACTATTTTAGTTGCTAACTATCTGTCCTTGAATAAGATCTGCAGCTCAGTGGGACAGATCTCCATATGAAAAATGATCAGGTTATTTCATCAATGTTTTGTGTCATAAAAACTCTGACAAATATTTATTAACTAATATATATTTATGTAGGTGTACATATATACTTATATATGTATATATATTTAGCCTGTATATTACATTTTATTTAATTTTTTTTTTAAGACGGGGCTTCTTTGTAGCTTTGGAGCCTGTCCTGGAATGAACTCTCGTAAACAAAGCTGGTCTCCAAATCACAGAGATCTGTCTGACTCTGTTTACTGAGTGCTGGGATTAAAGGTGTCTGGCTCGTTTCGATTAATTTAATAAACATTTTATAATCCACAAAATAATCTTCGATTAATTTAATAAACATTTTATAATCCACAAAATAATCATTTTTGTTTCCTTTGAAAAGAAAAATTTGGCTGACTTGTAAATGGTCAAATACTTTGAAAAAAATGGACCAAGTATTATGCAAAAGATGGGAGACAGGCAGATTGTATCAAGTACCGTACTGTGATTTTAAAACACAATTTGTCTCATTTTATAATAACAGTAACATTTTTTCTAAAAAGTGCTTTAAAATGCCATTTTCCCCTAGTTAATACATGGGCTATAACTCAACAAGGCACAAGTTGTAGAGTTTGCAAAATGAATATGTATATGTGGATTATAAACTATGTATATATTATGCAAATGAATCTATTACATAGACATTTATTTGTTGCTTTGCTCATGCATTCTTATGAAATCCTTCATATATAAGCAATAAGTCATTTTAAGTATGTGACATTAGAAAGGAACCCTAAAGTCTGGAAATATGTCTTAGTGGGTAAAGCATTTGCTGCTCCCAGTACACGTGCAGGACTGCCTATAACTCTGACTTCAGTTTATCCGATACTCTTGCACACATCCTCATCCACTTATGCACACACATCATACACACAAAATCAAACATAAAATAAAAAGGATCTACAGAAAATATATTCATTTCCTTTGGTTTTGTAATTATCTACAATTTTAAAGGTTATAATCTTTTTAGACATAGTTCTATTTGAGTATAGATAGTATCAGAAATTTGCCCCTTGAATTATATTTACAAAATATCCCTTTACTAAGCTATTTTGTTGATCATCAGATTGGAAAAGTGTATATAATTTGGGGGTAAATAGTCTTAAAGACACAAGATGGCAGTGGCAACCTTTATGAGTTACTGAAATGTGGCAGTGTTTTTAGAAACTTTGGTGCACTTCTGAATGTTTGTTTTCAAATGTATTTAATTTCTATGTACAAGCACTTACAATTTACTCAGGCATTTTAGATCACATGGTCAGACTTTGATGACTAAACAATCAAAATATGATTTAAAACCAGCAACTGACTACTTCACCAGTTAAACCAGAGATTGCTAAAGCATTTTCGTCATAAGGTTTATAATATTTAGACTTCCCCACATTTCACACAAAATTTAATATGTTTTCTATTATTAATATTTTAGATATTACTTGATTATTTTTATAGAACTTGCTATATGCATTTTATTAAAAAGCCTTTATTTAAAAATATATCATATGCACTATACAGCCAGCAGGCAAAATCTAGTAATAAACATTCTGAGCAAAGCTCTCTGTTTTTTGCTTTTGTCTGAAACAGCCTGTTGATGCTAGAAAGATTCTTACTTTATTTCATTTGCAATGATCTTCCTTTTCTTGACTCCACACATACAATTTTGATTTGTAATTTTTCTCTTTCTGTGATTTGTTCTCGTGACTTCTACATTGTTAATTCTTTCTACTCTCTTGTTTCCATGTGTTAACACGGGATTCCAGCAAACATGAAGATAGGAGTTGTTTGTGTTTCTTCAGATTCATTTTTCCAATTCAAATACAAGTTAATAAGTAAAATGAGTCACATCCTTTCCTTTTTGAGGTAAGTTAAATTAAACCCAGTGAGACTAAATTGGGAAGCAGAGCTCACTAAGATTACTCAATTTTCCTTCTCTCACCAACAATTAATTTAATTAAATTTATGCTAATTGGTAATGTCTTGTGACATAATAAAGGAATATAGTGTACTTATATATGGTGCTAATACTACTTGACTCCTATCTAGGCTGTCCTTGATCAGGCAATTTCTATTATTCCTATTTTCACATGAAGAAATTGAAGAAAGGCTTGGAGAGACTAAGTAGATTCAACCTTGCTTGTATTGTATAGTCGTGTGAACAGATGAAGAAGATAACACTTGATGTAGAATAGTGCGGCAATTCAGAAAAGCAAGCACATATCTGCAAGACAGACTCAATTTTATTTCCTCTGATTGAAGGATCCATTTCAATCAACTATTTTAGCATGTACTTTGTATTTTCCATTCTAACATGAAGTAAAATAAAAATAGTTAAAAGGTACCTAGTAGCAGGAAAAAAAACCCAAAATATTGTCAACTATCAGCATGTAAAATCATTTTTTAATTGCAAGTATTAATTCTAAGGGAACATAAAGATAAAAAGTCAGAAAATATGCTTTTTTTGGAAATGTTTGCTGTTATATAATTCAAATGCAAATGCTACAGAACAGTGATTTTCAGGTATTTAACAGAAGTTCTATGGGTTGGGCAGGTTAACGTATTTAGAAACAGATAACATTAATTTGGAAAAGAACCTTGATTTTAACTTGTCTTGTCACTTACAGTATTATAACTGTGTAATGGCATGATATTTACATCCCTGATTAGAACCTCTGAGAAGCAATATAAATCCTTGGTTTTCTTGGATTTCTTTTCTCTTCCATACAGGGAGCTGAAAAGAACCTTCAAGCAGAGCATTGAGCTAAATGACTTCAATTCAGTTGGAACTGTGTGGAAGTATGGAAGCTTTAAAAAAAAAAAAGTTCACCTTAATTCTCTGAATCACAGGTATTTTCTCAGTAGGCATCTGACCAAAGCCCTTGCTTCTGAATGTCAGTTACCATTGATGGCAGCACCCAGGATAAAGCTCAGTATAGAGGAAGTTCATTTCAGATACTGATCTGAAGTTCATTTATCCAACATATCTGCTCAGAAAATCTTGCTGGAAATCTTTCAAAAACAAGATGACTCGTGAGATTTTCTGTAAGTCTGAGTGTGTCTGGGGAGAAAAAAAAATGTGGCATGAGCTGTTTTCTCAATGGTTTCAGCTAAGACTAAGAAATCTGTGGCTGGAAGAAATATAAATCCACATGTGAGCAAGAGCGTCACGTTTTTGCAGAAATTTTAAATGTAAGGATTACTTTGTAAGTATTTAGTGATGTTTTAACTTTATTGCTCTGAGCTCCATGTTTATCAAATTTATTCTACCCAGCTTTTTTAATTAAAACCCAATGTATATATTAATCAAATATACTCTTTTCTTTTCCCTGACAATTAAGATGTACACAGAATTGTGGTACCATTTAGCTAAAAGTACTCTAATGTAGAGATTCAACTGCATTGATAAAATTACATTATTAGCTTGTCTTCTAATATCTTTCTAAAAACAAAACAAATAAACCTGTTTTGCCACAATTCTAATTTTCCTTTATATGCAATCATCTGCAATGGTATATTTTGCAACAAAATATCAGCAGGCAATATGATAACTATTGTTTTATGAGACCTGAGTAGAGTGGTAAGAATATATTTTTCTTAAGAAATAATGTTAGCTTGCCTTGAACTTGCCCATGAAAATATATCTAGGCCTCATTTTTACAAGAATAATATGAAAATATCCAAGTGCTGTATGAGCCCCTAAATTCACTGAAGAGTTACTCATAGTGTATATCATTATTGCTCTCCATTAAAGGATTTCTGAAAACAAACTACCACTTTCTTAACCTGAGTTAAGCCACTCTATAAAATGAAGAAGTTGGAACACAACTTTTTTGTATCATAACTATAAATATATATTTTTATATAATTCCTCCATTTCCAGTTCATACTTTTGAAATGAAGACTTTAAAAAGAAGTAGAGTTTCTTTATACTGTGTCATTTAATTTTAATCATAGAAGTAGAGTCAATAAATCCCAGGATTCTCTTAAACTTTAGTTTTACAGAAAGGCATACTAGGGTCAATGTTTATTAATTTTCAATGTCTCATGAGGCTCTTTAAAGATAAAATACCAGTGTTTCCTAGGATTATCTAAGAACAAGTTTGTATATTTTCACTTAATATACCATATTTAAATAAGTATATTGGACCATCTATATTTTATGTATGCTTTTTAAAAATAATGGTGTACATTTTATGCTTAAGGGCAATATAATAAAAATGTATATAAATGATGCATACTTTTAAATAACCATGATATTGAATAAAAGACTGAAAATAGACTAAGTGGTAGAAAATAAGGCATAATATGTACACAAGCAGTTCAGAGATGATGTACTTACTAGCACATCCAATCATAGTTTCTCAAGCATATCACTTCACATTTTGTAGAAAGCTAAATGTCATATTTCATAGAAGGTAATCAGGTGATGGCTACTAAGGATTTACACAGCTTGTCTATAAAAGTGGACACACTGAAAATATAAGACTAGAAATATATGAAATTAACTGTAAAATGCTATATTTTATTGAACTAAAAGTAAATGTTGGTTCCATGACATTGTCAGGGGGAAGAAGTGAAGTGAAATAATCATCATGAACAACTTCAACAAAAGAGAACATTTTTTGGAGAGATAGAGAGGTATGTTAAGAGCATTTTATAATGTACACATGTTATAACAATTCATGAAAAAAAACATTCATTTAAAAGAAAGCAAGGGGTTGTATTTTGTTGAGGTTGGGAGTAAGAAAGTGAAAAAAGATATTTTGCCATTATATTATATTCTAAGAAGTGCATTTTTTTAAAGAATGGAGAGATTTAATTTATCATACCTAAAACAGTTAACCTCAAGTAGGTTTTACTAGAGAAAACAAATTTCCTTTTGCCTTTTAGGACATCTTTTTGAAAAGGACTATTCTAATCTCATATCATAATTTGGTAGGTATATGTGTGTTTGTGTGTGTGAATAGGTGTGTGCATAATACATTTGTGCACATGTATTCTTGTTATCAGATGTGGTATAAACCAAGAAATGGGATTGTGAGGTGGAGAGTAACACTGAGGGAGTAGGAAGGAGAGTGGATAATGTGAACATACATGTTATGAAAGCAGAAGGAAGGATTTCATGGAAAGAGGACAGGAAGCAGAAGGGGACATGGGGGAAGGCAATGGGATAAAGTGATCACTTAGAATAAAATATACTATTATTATAGGTGAAAATGCTACATATAATGAAACTCATTCTTTTCATATCGACTTAGAAGTTAGTACTTCTGTCAGTTGACAGCCTTGGTGTTTTCTTCCATTTGCATTACTTATATCCATTAGCACAATGAGGTTACTCAATAACTCAGTAAAATTCAATGAGACAGACATGTTTATATTTGTTGTTTTCCTGTATGTCTGCTGTGATATGGTGTCCAGCCTGTTCAGAAATGGACATGATAATAAGTTGTAACTTATTTCTAATTGTGTCTGATTACTTTGTCTAGATAGGATTTCTCATCTCTTACCACACAAGAAGCAAAGGAGAAATATGATTCCTTTCTCTAGGAGAAACAACGTTATACAATAGCGCTTCTCCTTATAACCTGATGACTACATTGAGGCTAAGCTCCTGCCTACGATTTTTGTATTATTAAGGTTAAAAAGTTAGTATAATAAGAATGTTTTTCTGTGGAGATAAATGTAAGCTGCGACTTTAAAAGACATAATTTACTTAATATTTTTCAGGAAAACTTTTATATTCATTTATTAATAACTCATAATAAGATAAACTCATTTTCATTTGTATTTGCAATTCTTTAATCGATAGATAAAACTTGTCTCATAAATACCCTGTTCTTCCTTAAAAGAAACTTCACTAATTCATCTAATATTTGAGGATAAAATATCACCTCATAAACTTCAGTATAGACAAGAATCACAAAAGTTTCAGTATTACTACAGGAAATAATTTTAAGTATATGAAGTTTTCTGTGTCCCTCTTCCTTGTAAACTATCTCCTTATGAATACATATAGATGTGTTGTATAGGTAGAAATAATTTATTGACTAGAATTACTAACTACTGAATGTGACTATTTAATCAGTCAATTATATTTTAATGTGATCTTTTAAATTATAGGAAGAAGAGACTAATAGAAAATGGAAAAGAAAATATATTCTTTCTTTTTCATTTTTATTGAAATAATAAAACACTGGCCAAAGCCAATTCAAGGAGTGCTCATTTAGTTTATATTCAACTTCACAATTCATTTTTGAGGAAGTCAGCCAGGAATTTAAAGAGGTATCTGGAGGCAGAAGCTAAATCTGAGTCTATGGAATAGGGATGCTTCTTGGCTTGCTTGTCATGGTGTGAGTAAGGAATTCAGTCTGAGTTTATGGAGGAAGGATGCTTTTTTGGCTCATTTCTCATGGTGTACTTATCCTGCTTTTATTTTTTTATGTAAAAAAGCTATCTATTGTGAACCAAGCACTTTCATATCAATTATTAATCAATAAAATACCTTATAGAATATCTACAATCTAATCTGAAGGAAGTAATCTCTCAATTTGTTGAGATAATTGTATCTAGACGCATGATTTAAAAAACTCAAGAAAGAGAAATTGGGGTTCAACCTGAAGCTCTAAAAAGCAAAACAGCCAGCCACTGGCTCTTACCTTGACCTCAGTCTGAAGTGGTGATCCTACCTCCAGGAATCTCAGAATGAGACTGTCTGAGAGCTGTTTCCTCCCATTTTACACTCTCTATTTCTTGGATTAAAGGTGTACACCACTGGGATTAAAGGTATGCACAAACCAGTTTCTAGGGCAACTACTGTGGTCACAGGATTTAAAGGTATGTGCTAATACTGTCTGGTGTAAGCCTAACTGGTAGGGCTGTCTTACTCTCTAATCTTCAGATTTTATTTATTAAAATACAAGTGAAATATGACTACTATGTCTTTTGTCAAGCTAAAACAAAATCTTGCTAATTCAATTGATTCCATGTCAACTTGACACACACACACACACACACACACACACACATCACTATTAAGACATGGCTTTTCCTTTTTCATTTATCCCAAAGATTTCATGTTTATTTCACAATATAAAAGTATATAAAACCTAGCATTCTTTAAACATTCAACATTTTAAATGTCTAGTTTCTTTTGTAATTGAGGTATTGTCTCTTTATATACTCTATGAGAACATTTGTTTATCAGTCTTATTGACTTTAGTAAGCCTTGGTTTTTTGCCAAGCTCCATACCCTCTGGTTCTTACAATAGTTTTGCCTCCTTTTTTATAGACTTCCTTGAACCCTGAGAGGAGGGCTTTGGTGGAGACCTCTCATTTAAGACTGAATTGTTCAAGGTCTTCTGTAAACATCATACTCTGTTACCAGGCCAAGTTTACATGAATGGTCTCAAGGAACTAAACCATGGTCCACAGGAAGACTGAGGCTGTGACAATTTTACTGAGAACAATGAGATTCCTCATACGCTTAACAGAAACAGAATATATTTGCTAATGTCAGTATCAGTGCAACTGTCGCTTACAGCGTACACTAGTTTTTGCACACTTTACATGGTACACAAGATTAATGTCTAAAATGAATTGTCCTGTCAAGCTTCCTTGTTTTCTTGACTACTAAGGGAATATACAGAGAAGCACAAAGTGGCCCCGGGGAAGTGTGCTGGCCTCTGAAAGGCAAACAGCACTCCAGGAGCCATAAACTCTAACCAGAAAAACCTGTCATGCATGCCTCCATAAGCAGCTAGCCAGGCCAACTCCATGATTTCTTGATGTCTCTCACTTTGAACACTGTCCAGTTGTTGATTTTCATATTTGTTTCTATCTACTGCACAAGGAAGCTTCTCTTATGATGACTGAAACATCCAAAGTGTTTGAAATACGAGGTCCTATAAAATACATGTTAAATATCTTCTTACTCAAGGAAAGACAAGCCAGCATATAGTTACAATCATATCAATACCAAAACCAAACTCCAACAGTTTAAATGACTCAATTTTCAAATATCTGGAACTCAGAAAATCTTCTCTGGGATCCAACAGACATGACTATGTCACTTCCCTGGCTCTACGAACATACTACACATAGTTTGTTTTGTAGAATCTGGTCAGCTCTATTTCACAGCTGCTCTTTTCCATAGTAGTCAATCCACATTCCTGGTTTTCAATATTCTGGGGTCTACACTGTAACTGAGGCTACATTAGTGTTCGCTTCTTCCTTCTCTTCAGATACTCCAAAATCTCCACACCAAGCTGACCCTCTTATGTTTTTTGAGACCTTAATGCCTTCTAAGTAAATATCATGTGGAGACACTTATTCATTAAAATGTCTGGATACTACCTTGAGATGAAGTCTTGGCCGAAGAGTTAACCTTGAAAAATACTTGACAGAAGATTTTACCTCAGTGACATTGGTGTCTTGCTAATAATCATAGTGAATTTTCCAGCCTTTCCTACAAATGTTAATTTTCACTGTAAAGTAAAAGTTCTACTTCAGTGACTCTAGTATCCTCTTAATCACAGATAATTCTTCAGATCCACGTGACAAGAAACCATGTGTTATTAATTCCCCTCCCCCCTCTCTCTATATATATAATTATTATCACTGTAGACAGAGACTGTGCCTTTGTTTCCCGGCTGCCAATAACCAAATAATCACACAGAAACTATAATAATTTTAACATTGTTTGCCAATGACTCAGGAATATTCCTAACTCTTACATCTTAAATTAATCCATTTAATTTAATCTATATATGACCATGAGGCTCTGGCTTACTATTATTTCTCCATCAGCAGCTACATGGCATCTTTTTGACTTTGCCTACTCTTAATCCATATCTCTGTTTGGATTTCCTGCCTAGCTTTACTCTTCTAAACCACTGGCAAAAACAGTTTTATTCATCAACCAATAAAAGCAACACATATAACAGAAGGTCATCAGACATCACTTCACATTCCTTCGAGATCCATAGACTTCCATTGTCTCATTCCCTTTACAATCATCATCCAAATTCCCATAGAACAGTTCACTAAGTTTTCAGGACTGAACAGCTTTTCCTCCCAGAGTTTCAGATGGTTGCACAGTATTCCCTCTGAAATAAAATGCCCAGGTTAATCACAGCAATATCCGCCCTGCCAAGTCCCCCTTTCTTTTCATACTTTGTTTTCATTTGTTGTGATAGAATTCTTGGACTAGTCAGGCGTTATGGTGGTGCAAACCTTTAATCCAAGCACCTCGAAGGCAAAAGAAGGTGGAACTCTAAATTGAAGCTAGCCTGGGCTACAGTGCAAGTAGCAGAACAGGTTCCAAAGCTACACAGAGAAACCCTGTATTGAAAAACAAAAAACCACAAACATAATAAAACAAAACAGAAAGAATGAAAGAAAGAAAGGAAGGAAGGGAGGAAGAAAGGAAGGAATGAAGGAAGGAAGGAAGGAAGAAAGAAAGAATATATTGTTTAAATTAAAACAACTTTGATATAAGGGGTTTATTTAGCTACAAGTCCTGATAACAATCTATTACTGAGGGAAGTCATCAGGTCAGAAGCTGCAGATGAAGACATATTTCTCTTACAATAGAAGAATAGAATAAAAACTGAGTAGTGTTGAGAATTATGGATTTTAGAAGAACTTTAGTGATGTGGGAGTGTCATATATCAATCTGTTGATTTTATTGGTTAAGCAATAAAGAAACTGCTTGGTCCTGATAGGTTAAAACATAGGTGGGAGGAGTAAACAGAACAAAATGCTGGGAGGAAGAGAAAGTAAGCTCAGACTCAACAGCTCTGCTCTCTGGAGCAGAGATGCCATGCTCCCTGCTCCCGGGCAGACACACACAATGAAGCTCCAACCCAGGATGGATGTAGGCTAGAATCTTCCTGGTAATCGCACCTAGCGGTGCTATGAAGATGATTAGAAATGGGCTAAATTAATATGTGAGAATTAGCATAGAAGAGGCTAGATAGAAATGGGCCAAGCAGTGTTTAAATGAATACAGTTTGTGTGTTGTTATTTCGGGGCATAAGCTAGCTAGGCGGCTGGGGTGCTGGGGACGCAGCCCCACTGCTCCCATTGCTACACTTTAGTAACCTCCTTGGACCTACATTTCAACTGGGTGTTCTATTTTCCAACTGGTGATTTTGTCAGGGAAAAGAGTAATCTTTCCAATGATGTAGTTACAGATTCTTCGTTATTGTTCTACTCATAAAAAGAGACTTTAAATTTTAATTAATTTCATATTTGAAAATTGATGGACCACATGTAGGGTATTGTGCTTGCTGAAATCACAAATGATTTAATAGATGCACCCTCAGGCTTCCTAATACTCTTGCAAAAATTTTTATTCCTTGTAGGGAACTTCTGAAATACCATGAAATTTATATTTTGTTTGTAAAAGACTAGAGCTAATTTTTTTTAAATTTCAAATGTTAATTTTCCTGGTATCAAATTCTACTCAAATTTGTTGTTTTTCACTTCTTCCTTTATTTTCTTTTATCTGTTACTTAAAAAAAAAACAGTCCAAAGGAAAGTTATTTCACTTTGATTTTTTAAGTTAAAAATATCAGTCTTAATTAAACTTGCAATATAACAGTCAATGGGATTTCAGACACCTATACTGAGTGGCTTATACCACAGGTATTGATGATAGAAGGCAAATTAATCAGACTTTCTGCTATAAATTTTGCCTGTTACTGAGTATAGAAACTTTATTTTTTAATAATTGTTTTTGTGAAAGAACCAAGTAAAATTATCTTTCTTTGACTCTGACTGAATTTGGGCTCCTATTATATTTTATATTAAATCAGATTTTATAAAAGATTAATTTTAACATAATTGTTCATTGTGATAATGTACTTTTTTGAGTTAACGAGAACATAATGTGTTTTCACTTTCTATTCCATTTGTTCTGATGGACAAATGAATTTTTCTGTTAATTTAGTGTCATTTCAACATTGCTTTGAGATTCCTGGAAATGAATCAGGCAATTATCCATTTCCTTGTGAATATTTCCCAAGGCTCTTCTTTTATTAGTATATTCACTAATAACTTGGTTTCAAGTACCCAGTATTTTCCTAAAGATACCTTTTATCTTAACTTTTTTAGAAAAAAAAAACTATCTATTACTCTGTACAGAAAAACATTATAAAAATTATAATGGAGTATTTAGTAAGAGGCTATGAATCATTTTCTTATATTGTACCTGAGACATTTTATATAAATTATTCAGTCTTTATCTTTGCCTTTTAAATTTTTTCATACTTTTTTCTCTTTGATTATTCTTCGTCTATATAATTAAAATACTTTGATCAACACTAGCATGATGGATCAGATGATAAAATGCACCTGAGTACCTGAATTAGGTCCTCAGAACCTATGTGATGTTAGGAGAAGAGAACTGTTTTCATCAAGTTTCTCTCAGATATCCACACTCATGCCTTAGCATGTCCCCTACCCCCAAAACAAAATAATTTAAGGAAGAATAATTGAGATCTGCAGTAAAGGGCTCATGGATTAAGAGCTTGGTCTTGCAGAGGTCCCAAATATGATTAAGTTCCCATCACCCATATAGAAGCTGACAACTGTCTGCAATTCCAATTTCAGAGAATCGAATAACCTTTCTTGTCCTCTGCATGCAAACACATGCCTGTGGTATACTTCTATACATACATACAAAGAACATACAGTGAAAAACACATTCATATATTTTAAGATAGAGGGATCTATATTAAAAGCCACTTAAAGAATGCTTATCATAATCATTTTGCAACACTGACATTTCCTCTTTGTCTTTCCTTCATCAATTCTGTTCTAAAGTTATTGTCAAAGTTCTTTTCAGTTCTTTACATAGCTGTTGTCCAGATAAGATGTATAACTCACCTCTAATTCTACAGTTACTATGTTAATTTATATTAGTGGAATGATCACCGTTAATATCTTTTGAAGTTATGAAGAGTAGTGTCATTAATTAGGCAAATCTAAAGTTAGCATAAAAGGACTATGGTTTGCAACCATTGTCGTCCATTATGTAAATCTCTCTCCCTACAGAAGAGCAATCATGTTAACCAGTAATCAAATTTCTTTTTTAGTATAAACATGTTTAAATTTAATATGAGATATTTTTCCATCATATTTTTGTTTTATGTTTTATTGTTTTTATATATATCACACATAAAACAATAGGACCAGCATAAATTCTTTTAGATATTTTGTCATTTGGCTTAACTCACCTACCTCACTCCGTAAAGCCCATCTGTTTTATTTGGGTTTCTGTTGCTGTGAAGCAACTCTTATAAATGAAAGCATCTAATTGGGGTGACTGACTTACAGTTCAGAGGTTCAGTCCATTATCCTCATGGTGAATATACGCAGACATGGTGTTGGAGAAGTAGCTGAAAATCTTTCATCTTGCAGGCACCAAGGAATGATCTGATCATCATACCAAGTGAAACTTGAGCATATATGAGGCCTCAAAGCCCCCTTATCCATAGTGACATACTTCCTCCAACAAAAGCATATCTATTTCAATAAAGTCAAATCTCCTAATAGTGTCATTCCCTTTGTGATTCATTCTCTTTCAAACCACCACACTGACACAAATTATTTCTGGTTTCTTTTCTCTAGCAGCCACTCGTCCACTCTTCTTCTTTTTATGTCCCAGATATTAAAATTTACTTCAAAAATTTCCCTTCAAGTGCCCCATTTTCCCTTTACATCCTCCTTTCTACTAACATGGCTAAAATTTACTACTATTCTTCTCATACGAAGGCTTGGGTCTGAATAAGAGACAACACTTAGTATTTTTTCTGTGTCTGGGAAAATTCATCTAACATAATTTTTACTTCCATTCTTTTCATGCAAATATCATAATTTATTTTTTCTTAATGGCCCAATAAAACTCCCTTGTGTATATGTACCCTATGTTTTTTGCCTAATTTTTATTGATGAAGTACCAGAAAGGCTTACTTTCTTTGTTATTGAAAATTGGGCATTACTAAAGGCAAATGTGTAACACTTTCTGTGACAACACTTAGAACTCTTTAAGCATATCACTAGATGTGATAATTCTGATCATATTTATCTTTTATTTTATTGCTTTTTATAAACCTCTTTATTAATTTTTATGGTGCTTGTGCCAGTTTACAACCCTACCAGCAGTGACAGAAGCTTTCCTTTCTCTTTGTCTTCACCAACATTTATTATTGCTTTCTTAATTTTGGAATAGGATGGAATGAGTCTTGATTTGCATTTCCCTGATGTCTAAGAATGCTGAGTGATTTTAAGAATATTTATTGATCATTTGTGTTTCTTCTTTTGAAAATCAGGTGTTCATCCACAAATACTATAGGAATGTGTCTTTGTGTTTTAATATTTTGCAGGTTTTTTAATATTCTAATCATATAACTTTGTATGATAGACATTTAATCTTGTTCTTATCAATCCATTCGGTTAGCTATGTATGCACTTTAGATGAGTCTCATTCATCTTCACCACCAAATATTCCTTCTTTTCATGAGCCCTTCTGTGTGAGGATCATGTGCTGCATGGCCAGATCATATCAATAGAGTGGAAGAGAAAACTGCACCATTACCATGATCAGATACAGAAGATTAAGAACTTTTCCGGTAGAATATATTTTGTGATGTAGAATTTTATTCTGTATGTTGTGAATACAATTGGTTAATTATAAAGAAAACTGTCTTAGCCTGTTGATAGGACAGAACGTAGGTAGGCAGGGAAAATTAAAGTGAATGTGGGGAAAAAAAGGCAGAGTGAGAGAGACGTCATGTAGCCCTGCTGGAGACAGACTTCGAAACATTAGCCCATAAGACACAGCCAAATGGTGATACAGAGATTTATAGAAATGGGTTAAATTGATATGAGCTATCCTATAAGAAGCTAGAGCTAACGGGCCAAACAGTGTTTTAAATAATTTAGTTTCTGTGTGATTATTTCAGGGCTGAGCTGCTGGGAACTAACAAGCAACCTCTAACAACAATCTTGATCCTAGAAGTTCTCTTTTCCTCCCTCAAAAATTCTCTCATATATCCCTCCTTGCCCTTTTTCAAAATCTGGCCTTTTAAAAAATATATTTATATATTCCTAAATATAACTTTTTATGTATATATAATACACCTTATGTATGTTTTGCAGGAAAGACCACAAGGTCTTGACCACATACAAGATACTATAGGTAACTACGAGATTTTGAGAGAAGGTCTTTCCTAGAGAACAGCCTATAAATTGGCTGATATCAGATTATCATAGTTGAAAACAAACTTACAAGCTACAGCACAAAGGCAAAGGTTATTGACAAACAATTCCTGCCAATATAATATACTTGAATGAGCCATTGATAGTGCCTTTCTTTTCCTTTCATTTATCAAAAGGGTCTCTTTCAGTAGAAGCTTAGCACTTCGTAAAATGTCAGAGGGAAATTTAGAAACTTCATATGTATTGTTCTCCCTACACACACACACACACACACACACGCATATATACATACATAACTAGTTTACCATTTAGCAATGCACACTTACAACCTGTCCCCCTTTGTGCGACATTAAAGCAGAAACTGACACACTAAACCTATTCAAATCTATAGTAGACACTGGATTTACTGTTGTCTGTTCTGCAGATTTGAGCAAATGTCTAAAGACAATATCACAGAGATTCTCTACTACAGTGGAAATGGAGGAACTCAAGTTATTTCTCCAACATTCTCCATTTCCCAATTCTTGAACACCACTGACATTTTTAGCATCTCATGGATTGTTTGCTTACATTTTTTATAAAAGGTAATACATTCTGAATCACAGAGTAGGCAGTGTTTTCATATTTTTATGTAGAAAGGTACCTTCAAGTCCCTGTTTTATCTTCTTATATATTAGTAGTATATTAATCCTTACTGGGATTATCACACTTTTCATGTGGGATGTCCTTCTGTACACTGTTAATATGTACTCCTACCATTGATTAATAAAGAGCTGGCTTTGGCCTATGGTAAGACAGAATAGAGTCAGGCAGGAAAGCCAAACTGAATGCAGGGGGAAAGAAAGGTGGGGTCAAGGGTGACACCATGTAGCTGCTGAAGGAGTAACATTCCAGAGCATCACTGGTAAGCCAATGCCATGGATAGATACACAGATTGGTAGGAAATGTTTACTTTACAAGTTAGAGTTAGCCAGTAATAGTATAAATCATTGACAAAACAATTATATTAATATTAGCTTCTGAGTGGTTGAATATTCTGTAAGTGATTGTGGAGACTGGTGAGTAGGAGAGAATATGTTCCAGTTGGCCCCAGTAAGATGTAAGAAAAAGCCTTTGGTTACACACTTTATTCATCTATTAACCTACAAAAGGGCATCTTGCTTGTTTTAAAGTTCTAGCTATTTTGCAAGACTCTTCCATAAACTTCTATATGGAGATTTTGTTCTGGCCTGGAGTTTCAGTTTCGTTAGACAAAACAAATCATGTGTGTTGTAGGATGCAGCTTATTTGTTTCCAACCACTCAGCCCTGAAATAATCACACAGAAATTACATTATTTAAATCACCTCTTGACTAGTCAATTGTATTGCTAGCTAGCTCTTATATCTATAATTAAGCAATTTCTATTCTTTTATATTTTACCACAAGGCTCGTGGCCTAATGGCAAGGTTCCAGCTGGCAGCTTGCATCTTTCCCCTCTGGCGGTTACATGGCATCTCATGATTCTGCCTTCTTTCTCCCAAGATTCATTTTAGTTTTACATGCCTATCTAAATTCTGCCTTGCTATAGGCCAAAGCAGTTTCTTTATTAGCCAATAATATTCACAGCATATAGAGGGGAATAAAAATGGCACTAATTTGTTGGAGAAGGCTACTTGTTCATTTCCTGACTACACGGCTGCCAAGACTCCAAAATTAATCACACAGTAACTGCATAATTAAATCATCATTGCTTTGCCCATTAACTCTAATTTCTTATTGGTTAACTCTTATATCTAATTTAACTCATTCTTTTAATTTTTGTATCAACAAGAGGCTGTGGCTTACTAGGTAAAGTAACAGCATCTATCTCTGGAGGGGTTACATAGCTTCTCACTGACTTTGCCTCCTTTTTCCTGGCATTCAGTTTAGTTTTCCCTGTCAAGCTAAGTTCTGCCTTGCTATAGGCCAAAGCAGTTTCTTTATTCATTAACCAATTAAAGCAACATATAGACAGAGATACCTCCCACATCATTTTCAATTTCTGTTTAAATAGAAAAGGAAGATTTAACTTTAATGACTCTAGAGGGGTTCCCAAGTGTCCAAGGAGATGTTCCCAGATTTTTCCTTGGGCAGCTGAGGAGAGGGCACCTGAACTGGCCCTATCCTATAGCCACACTGATGAATATTTTGCATATCACTATAGAACCTTCATCTAGTGATGGATGAAGCTAGAGACAGAGACCCACATTGGAGCACTGGACTGAGCTACCAAGGCCCAAATGAGAAGCAGAAGGAGAGAGAACATGAGCAAGAAAGTCAGGACCACGAGGGGTACATCCACCCACTGAGACAGCAGGGCTGATCTAATGGGATCTCACCAAGGCCAGCTGGACTGGAACTGATGGAGCATGTGATCAAACTGGACTCTCTGAATGTGGCTGTCAATGAGGGTTGACTGAGAAGCCAAGGACAATGGCACTGGGTTTTGATTCTACTGCATGTACTGGCTTTGTGGGAGATTAGTCTGTTTGGATGCTCAGCTTCCTAGACCTGGATGGAGCAGGGAGGACCTTGGACTTCCCACAGGGCAGGGAACCCTGACTGCTCTTTGGACTGGAGAGGGAGGGGGAGGGAGAATGAGGGGATGGGGAGGGAAATGAGAGGAGAGGAGGAGGTGGAAATATTTAGTTAAAAAAAAAAGAAACTATTCTGTTTCACTTAGATAAAAATCTTGATTTATTTGATTAAATAAATTGGTACCTATAATAAAAAATGGAAATCTTAAAAAAATTACATAGAACAAATCAGTTATCAAGCAACAATTATAGATACAATATTTATACCTACTTTACCTTTTATCATATCTAACGAAAAGTGTAATTGAAAATATGTATTCTTCAACTCCATCAATTACTCCAGGAGTATATAATGTTTTCTATGTAAACAGAAAGTGCATTCAAAGCAACTTTCAAAACTCTAGAACTGACAGAGACATCTCTCTGCCTGTACATACTCACCCAAAGTTTTTCCGTATCATTGGAGCATTCAATCTTCAGCCTACAAGTCCATAGTATATTGTAAACTTTTCTAAGAACTGGGAAATTTCAGACAGTTCCACCTACATTGGCAATTTGTCACTTTCTTCTGTGTCCTGAAGAATGTCTAGTAGACACTTTCATGAAGCAGGATCCATGAAGGTACATTTCACCTTTAGGCAAGTTTAGTAGTCATTATTTTTGTAAGTCCTGCATGTCCAATTCATACAGCATAACATCAAGCATTCCAGGCAAGAGCAACTTATTGCCCAAATGGCTACCCACTACCATAAAGAGCCTCTTCAGTTGCTATCATCCTCTTGAAATAGATTGGTCCTGCCAGGAGCAGATATGTCTCATTGTCATCAAAAGTACTAAGTTCCTAAAACATTTTAAATGTTATATTCTGATGGTCTCTTGCTGCAGCCAGCGCAGCCTGGATAGCCAAGACCGGCCAGGGGGATTGAGACATGGAGGCTTCTTTTCAGGTGGAAGAACAGCAACCTTTATTTTGCCCAGCAACCTTTTATGCCTCTACTCCTTCTGTGGAGACCCACAGGCCAGAAAGAACACACACATTCTTGTCATTTACAGACCACAAGGAAGTTCCACTGTTAGTCAGGGGGAGTGAGGGCGGCTGGATCACAACAGTCTCTGAAAGATTTGAAGAATACCTATCTAATTGAAATATATCTCTTTATATCTAGAAAGCCTAACTAACATGACTACAAGTTTGACTATATTAGATGATTAAATATTAACCTATATTTCTTAATTATACATTATATTTTTGAATAAACTGCACAAACACAATACCTTAATCAAGAGCATAAATATACATATAACAAAATTGACTTAAAATTTGTAGCAATAAGCCAAGGTCCATACCAATCCAAATCTCTGTTGCTGATCTCCATTTAGGTATATAGAAACATTTACAAACGTAATTTGGGAATATGAGTGTAATTCTTTCTAACCTGCTTCCTGCTGTTTATCAGATAAAGTAATTTTAGGGGGTGTTCACTGCAAACTTTTTGGAGGTTCTTGGTCCATAAAACCACCTTAGTCTGGAAGAAATCCACAGGTTCTCATCTTCTGTGGAAACAAAAGAAGAATCTCTATATCAAAGCAACAGATCCTTAGACCCAAATTTTGGAATCAAGAAACCTTTCGAATATATATGCTAGTTTAGCTTAGCTTAACAGCCCATACAATGAAATGTCTCTCTATACTTAGCTCCTTCAGAGTCAATAAAAAAATAAAGAAAACACAATATTGTACATAATTCAGACTCTTTGTGTATTTTCCATCTTTATGTGGCTTATTTTCCTTTTTCTATTACTTTTTCTACAAGGTTTTTTTTTGTCTCTTTAATGACTTTCCTTTATTTTTTTTTGAGAAACCATTTACTTCTTTTTATAACTATACTCTTTCTCCTCCAAGCCTATGTACATTTATCCAACACTGTGACCCATTTAGAGGTCTCTTTTATCTGAATTTGTTTTTATTGCATATCTGTAATTCTTTTCTGCCCACAACTGCCTTTTCTTTTAATGCTAAGTGGGTGTGACTAGGGTTAACACAGACCTGCCTGCTTTCTCTGTCTAGTCCAGCATGTTGATACTGTTAGCTGCCTCTGAGAGCCATGTTCATTGCCCCATTTTTAGGAACAGTGAGTCTATGTTGCCATTAAGCAAACTATAGCACTCTGCTTACAAACCCCATTTAAATGTTCCATAGCAGTACTACATGAAAGAGTCAGAGTCTATGCTGACAGGACAGCCCAGAAAACTGCCATTTCAAAACTGTGCAGTGTTATTTCTGCTAACAACAAATCAGTAAGTTTCAGTAACATCAGTAAGGCTCTCTTAAAGGAGCCACAAGCATGTCACCAGAAAGAAAAGTCCATTTAGGAATATATATATATATATATATATATATATATATATATATATATGGCTAAAGTTTGTTTTTTAGTGTCTAGAATTTCTTTTCAAGATTTTATGTGGATTTTAGTTCACCACATTGGGCACCAATTTGTTGTGGGAGGCCACTTATTTGTTCTGTTTGCTCAGCTCTGAAATAATCACACAGAAACTATATTATTTAAATCACTGCTTCTTCTGACACTTAATAGTATTGATAGATAGCTCTTACATGAAGAATTAACTCATTTCCATTCTTTTATATTTTACCATGAGGTTTGTGACTACCAGCTAATTTCCAGATGGCAACTTGCATCTTTTCCCTCTGGTGGTTACATGGCATCTTAAGACTCTGACTTCTTTCTCCCAGCATTCATTTTAGTTTTACCTGCCTAGCTAAGTTCTGCCTTGATATAGTCCAAAGCAGTTCCTTTATTAATTAACCAATTAAAGCAACACATAGATAGAAGGACGTCCCATACCACATGTGATTACCATGTTTTATTATTCATATGTATTTAGGTTTTTAGAAAGTGACTGAATTTCAAAATATACTTTCTTTAATCCCTTTGTCAGTGAATAAGAAAATATCAAGTTTCCACGTTCTTCAGCATTTGGTGATAGTGTTAGTTGTTGGTCATTTTAAGGTGTGTATAGCAGTGATATATTATTACATTTGATCTCATATGTCTTAATTTACAGATTATATCAACCTGTCCTCATATATTGTCCTTCACCAGTATGGTTTCCTTAGGGAAAACCTCTATTCTATTATTTGGTAAACCATATACTTGGGGTGTTAGTTTTTACATTGTTCAGAATGGAGTTTTCTTTTGATATTTTGAATAATAATCCTCGGTGAAAATGTGTTTTGCAGATATTTCTGAAACATTAATTTTTATTCTTTTTCTACTTTCTTTTCAAGAACCCAGAATTAATTTTATCAATACACAGCTTATCAATGCTTTTCTGACCAATATTACTTGTGATCTCATATCTAAAAACCTCTGTCACAGCACAAAACCATCTACAATTGATTCTCCTATGCATTTGTGTCACAGGAATTAGAATGCGGCTCTCCTGTTAGTAAATGTTTGGGCAGGAAGAGAAATACCCTTGTTGAAGGAAATATGTCACTGATGGTAGGTTTTGAGAGTTCAAAAGTGCAAGACACTCCCAATCTGCTCCTTTTTGTTTTGCACTTTTGGTCCAGGATATGGGCCATCAGCTTCCTGCACTTGCTGCATGCCTGAGGCTTGAAGCCATGTCTCCCTGCCATGATAGACTGTTATCATGTTGGACCACAATCCCAAACGAGTTCTTGCTTGTATTGGATGCCTTGGTAATGCTGTATCTTCAGAGTAATAGAAAAGTGACTACTATGGTTACATAGTTTTTTTTTTTTTAACATTCTTTAACGAGTATTTTTTTTTTTTTTTTTTTGGTTTATCGAGACAGGGTTTCTCTGTGGTTTTGGAGCCTGTCCTGGAACTAGCTCTTGTAGACCAGGCTGGTCTCGAACTCACAGAGATCCGCCTGCCTCTGCCTCCCGAGTGCTGGGATTAAAGGCGTGCGTCAGCAACACCCGGCTTTCTTTATTTTCTGATTCTCAGCTATTTTCTTCTTATTGCTTGATCAACTTTTTCCAAAATTTTAAAGCAATGTTAAACCCTGTGGTGTAGAAGTCATTTTCCTTACTTTATGAGAAGTTGTTTTTTTTTTTTTTTTGGTATCAACCAGTGGCAGTCCCTGTAACTTCAAGATATATCTCAAAGAACATCCAAAAAATTCTGTGATTGTTAATTGAAAACTACTTTTTTTTTCAAATAATTTTTTCCTGAGATTAAAATGTACTAAATTTAGATGTCCCACCTAGCTGAAATTTCAAAGATCCTAGCTATATTAGCTCTTGTGTTAATACACAAAGCAAGAGCATCCAAAGCATTTGTGCTGTATTTTAATTCACTTCTTCACTCTTCATTTGCCTCTTCAAGAAATTCCCTGTGGTTATACAGAAAATGTGAACATCTAAACACTGTAAGATCTAGTCAATTGCAAAACTGGTTTTCTGTATTTTACAGCTAGCTCCAAAATGTTCTCAAAACAATTACGTAGATCTCCATGGCATATCTTTTTAATATTGCCATTTGCCTCATTCTCTTCTGGGTCTATTATTGCCTGGCTATTTACAGTGACTTAGATGTAGGCACAGCTTTAGAAAACTGTTCTTCCATATATTTTAGTGCCAGTGGTAGATATATCATGTCTCCAAAATTTGCTAAATTGAACCTGAACATGACAATATATAGCAAAAACAGGCAATGCTTAATCTTTTGTCACGCTATTATAAGAGCTTAATGCTATAGACATAAATTATTTATGATGCTGCTAATTAAATATGAAACAACTGGCAGAAATCATGAAGACATGAACTTAAATACCCTGAACAGTAGCTGAGTACAACTATCTTTTGGGCACAAATGAAATTTAGACTATACTTAAGTGTTTTGATATCAGTTTTCTATGTTTTTCTCTAATAATATAAATGACTGAAGTAAGCATGATTACTTTTTCTTTATGCTGCATTATGCCCTGGTGTATCTTTTCACTGTGCTTTATTTAAGACAATTGTACACATTGGGTGTGTTTACATAATATTTATTGATATGACAAATATATTGCTTTGTTCTTTTAACATATTCATGAAATCCAGTTTAGCCCAGAGATATTTTTGTTTTTATTGTTTTGTTGTTTGCTTTTGCATGAAAACATCATCCTTATTGCATCAAAGTAACTGAGGGAACAAGGAGACAAAAGAACCTCAATTCTGAAACTTACTTTGAAATAATATAAGAAGAAACTGGCTTGAAACCATATATCTAATTCAGAGAAGTGTATCTGTTGTTCATACATATCAGAGATTTCTAGTGACACACTATTAGTCTAAAAAAAGTCTACAGATGAAGATTATAGAAGAATATTATGTATTTCCATTTCTTATTTTACATATGTTAATTCAACCTGAAGCAATCCTCCTCCAGGTGAAAGTGAACTAAGAAGAATAGACTTGAGCATAATTAGGTTTAACTATTCACTGGGAAGACCTTTTCAACTAGCACAGTGGGTAGAGATAAGAAATACATAAAATCTTGATTATACTTATGCTATTATCTGCTAAAT
This sequence comes from Microtus pennsylvanicus, assembly GCF_037038515.1. Taxonomy (NCBI): domain Eukaryota; kingdom Metazoa; phylum Chordata; class Mammalia; order Rodentia; family Cricetidae; genus Microtus; species Microtus pennsylvanicus. Next base: position 19,253,443 of record NC_134579.1, read on the forward strand.
GAGCTAAGAGATACCTTTAAAGTTGTAACATTATGCAAAAAATTGTAAGAAAAAAATAGGACAGATAGGCAGCTTGTCTAGTAAAAATAAATGTAAAAGAGATGAAAATTACTCATTTTTAAAATCATAGTGGAAAACTTTTTTCCTTTTTAAAACCAGAGAGCAATCCTGAGTCTATTTTTGTTTACAATGTGCCTTGTGTTAAAAGATGAAAGTCCATCAGTTGTTCCTCATATGTCTAACATTTGTAAGGAAATAAAATTTATTTTAATTACATACTGCCCATATATTCTATAAGAGGTAAATTCAGCTTCTGAGAGCATACATAATATCCAAAGACTTTGTTATTTTATGTACCTGTATTCTAAAATCTCATAACACTAGAGAAAGTCAGTTTTAACTAAATTCAACAAATAATGTTTTGGTTGGATGTAAAATAATATATAGAAAGGTTTTAAAATGTTCGAATGTGATCAAGGTATGTAATTTAGATTTTCATAATATTGAAGGGCAGAAAAAAGACAAATAAGGCAGATAAACAAAGGGATAGAAAACCTACAGCCTAAGGAGGAATGTCTCCACTCTGATGTCAAAAGCACATTTGTCCATATTTTTATTTTCATATTTTCTTTTTTGATTCAAAGTGTAGAATGTAGCTAGGAGAACTGGTTATAGTAAGAGGCTGCTTGTTTGTTTTCCTGGATCCCCAGACTAATGAAATTATCACACAAAAACTATATTATTTAAATTACTTCATGGCCAATCACTTAAGTGTATTGCTAGCTAGTTCTTACATCTAGTATTAGTCCTTCCCCAGTATTTTATATTTTACCACAAGGCTCATGTCCTACCAGCAAGGTTCCAGCATGTCTGTCTTTGGTGGCAGCTCCATGGCTATTCCTTGACTATTATAGATGATTATATATTAACCTGTATTTTATTTTATTTATTTATTAAAGATTTCTGTCTCCCCGCCACCACCTCCCATTTCCCTCCCCCTCCCCCAATCAACTCCCCTTCTCTCATCAGCCTGCAGAGCTGTCAGGGTTCCCTGCCCTATGGGGAGTCCAAAGTCCTCCCACCTCTTTCCAGGTCTAGTAAGGTGAACATCCAAACAGCCTAGGCTCCCACAAAGCCAGTACATGCAGTAGGATCAAAACCCATTGCCATTGTTCTTGACTTCTCAGCAGCCCTCATTGTCCTCTATGTTCAGCGAGTCCGGTTTTATCCCATGCTTTTTCAGACACAGTCCAGCTGGCCTTGGTGAGTTCCCGATAGAACATCCCCATTGTCTCAGTGTGTGGGTGCACCACTCGCGTTCCTGAGTTCCTTGCTCCTGCTCTTTCTCCTTCTGCTCCTGATTTGGACCTTGGGGTTTCAGTCCGGTGCTCCAATGTGGGACTCTGTCTCTGTCTCCTTTCATCGCCTGATGAAGGTTAATATCCAGGAGGATGACTATATGTTTTTCTTTGGGTTCACCTTCTTATTTAGCTTCTCTAGGATCACAAATTATAGGCTCAATGTCCTTTATTTATGGCTAGAAAACAATTATGAGTGAGTACATCCCATTTCCTCTTTTTGGGTCTGGTTTACCTCTCTCAGGATAGTGTTTTCTATTTCAGTCCATTTGCATGAAAAATTCACGAAGTCATTTTTTTTTTTTTTTACTGCTGAGTAGTACTCTAATATGTATATATTCCACACTTTCTTCATCCATTCTTCCATTGAAGGGCATCTAGGTTGTTTCCAGGTTCTGGCTATTATAAAAAATGCTGCTATGAACATAGTTGAGCATATATTTTGTTGTATGATAAGGCATCTCTTGGGTATATTCCCAAGAGTGGTATTGCTGGGTCCAGGGGTAGGTTGATCCCGAATTTCCTGAGAAACCGCCACACTGCTTTCCAAAGACTGAGACTTTCCTGAGACTGAGAAGCTTCTGTAAAGCAAAGGACACTGTCACTAAGACAAAAAGGCAACCTACTTACTGTGAGAAGGTCTTCACCAACCCTGCAACAACAAAGTACTGATCTCCAAAATATATAAAGAACTCAAGAAACTAGACTTTAAAATGCTAATTAACCCAATTAAAAAATGGAGCACTGAACTGAACAGAGAATTCTCAACAGAAGAAGTTCAAATGGCCAAAAGACACTTAAGGTCATGCTCAACCTTTTTAGCAGTCAGTGAAATGCAAATCAAGACAACTTTAAGATACCATCTTACACCTGTCAGGATAGCTAAAATCAAAAACACCAATGATAGCCTTTGCTGGAGAGGTTGTGGAATAAGGAGTACGCTCATCCATTGCTGGTGGGAATTCAAACTTGTGTTAACCTGTATTTTAATTATTCATTATATTTTTAAATGAGCTGTACCAATACAATATCTTAATCAAGTGCAGAAATATATATGTACACATACATATATGTATATATGACAAAATTTACCTTAAATGTGTATCAATAAAGCAAAATCCATGCCAATGCAAAGTATCCATCTCAATAGCATATCATCCTTGAATGTAAATAAACATTTATAAACAATATTTGAGAATTTGGGCTTATTTTTCTCCAAACTCCTTCTTCTGTTTATTGGGCAAAGTAATTTTGGGGGGTGTTCACTGCAAACTTTCAGGTACGGTCTTGGTCTATCAAATTATATAAGTCTGGAAGGATTCCACAGGTTCTCATCTTCTGTGGAAACAAAAGAATAACCTCTTTTCCAAAGCGACATAGCCTTAGATCCAAAAATTCAAAGAAAACACAATAATATACATAATCTAGACTCTCTGTGTATATTTCATCTTTACATAGATTATTTGTTTTTACTCTATTACTTTTTAATATTTATTTTATTATCTTTACTCCTTTAATCTATGACTGCCTATACTCTGTCTCTTTGAAGACTTTTTTTAAAAAAAATCATTTATTTCTTTTTATAACTCTCTATACTCTTTTATTTCTCTCTCCCAAGCCTACGTATATTTATCCAACACCATGACTCCTTTAGAGTTTTTGCTCTATCTGGATTTGTCTTTATCGCATATCTGTAATTCTTTTTGAACTGAAGTGCTTCTAAGGCTGATTTGTCTTTTGTCTCTGCCCAGTCCAACATGGTGGTGCAGGGGTCTGTTTAGCGCATGCCGTGCTCACGACACCAGTTTTCAGGCACACAGCGGATCTATGTTAACATTAATTAAACAAGTTGTAGCTCTCTGCTCACAAACATCATTTAAAGGCTCAGCCTCCTCAAAGAGCCAGAGTTCGTGCTAGCAGCACATTCCAGGAAGCTGCCGTTTTGAAACTACGTGGTTTTTACTGCTATGGCTGAGTCAGGAAACTTTTTTTTTTTTTTTTTTTTTACAATTTCATACCACATATATTTAAATAAAACAATAAGACGTGTATATTTTTCTAAACCCTTAAACAGTTCAGCTCCCAATTTCCAAGGAATCTTGCCTCTGGCCCACGCAAGAAAATGCTTAACTTTGGTGTGTGTGTGTGTGTGTGTGTGTGTGTGTGTGTGTGTGTGTATGTGTGTGTCTAGAATTCCTTTCCATGCCCCCTCAGGTTAAGCATGGATTTCAGGCAGTTCCATGTTTGTGCACTAATACTAGTAACTAAAACTGAAATTTCTATACAAACCTTTATTTCTAAGGAAAATCTAACAACATTTAAAGAAATTTCAACAATTAGAATTTCCTCTCTGCTTTAGGGTTTAACAATATGTGTTATCTTCACTACTGATTTTGCCAAGAATTTAAGAATATGTCTGATCTTCCATACCTTGTTGACTCAGAATTATCTATGGCCTGGACTGCTATAGAATTAAATAATCTTTTTCTTCTTAAAATTACTTTTGTTAAATTGAACATTTTGGCGTGTATGCTTTCTAATTCTTAATATGTTTCGCAGTAAAAGAAATCCATAGCTGTTGTTTACTGAAAATTTATTCTCTCAGTTATTTACATACAAGTTTACCTCACCATTACCAGGTAGGATATGATATCCTTGTTATTGTCAAAATTGTGGGAAAACAATAAGAATTATATAATAAGATTTTTCCTCAGAACTCATTCACAGGTGCCCTGAGATATTTAGACAAACTGCAGTTGATAGAATATTGTTAAAGTTACCATTATATTATTGATTAATTAAATAGTCTGAAAAGGAAATAAGTATGGATTCTATTATTTACAGTCTACTCTTCTGTTCTAGTAATTTTTGGGAACACTGAGGGACTTTTATATCATGTTGCATTCAAGAATAGAGAGAAATTTGCATAAATTTAGAAATCCAATGCTGGAATAATTTAGAAAATCATTATTCAGCTTATTTTGAAATTTTATTTTAAAGCAAATATTTCAATTGAGTAGACATATATGGAGTTTGAAACAACCTTTTAGAAACTCACACCTCAATACATAGAGTATTTTTTTGTTCATTCTCCATAATGTCATTCTAAATACTTCCCATAGGTAAAGAGGAAATGATGCTGAAAATTTTACAAGCATACCATTCCTAATCATTTCCTAAAGGCTGAGAAATATAATGTTAAATGGATGTGGTCTCTATTTATAAAATAAAAAATCAAGCAAAGAGAAAGGTTAGAAACCTTATTCAAAGGAATAATTTTACTTAATAAGCACCATTATTAAAACAGTTGTAGTCTAATGTGATTAGTCTGCACTAAATTCACTTAAATAAATTATGCTATTTCATGTCTCAGTAAGAGGATTAATTTGTAGCTTCAATTTATTTAATCTCCCAGGTATTTCTCATAGAAATTCGCCATTTCTCATATCTTTCCTAATACGCTAAAATGTGAATATTTATCCTTCTCCAAACATTCATGTGCTGAATTCTCACATTCCAAGTCACATCATCATGGACCTCTGGAGGTAAAACTATCCTTGTGCTTATATCCTTAGTGAATGGGCTGTCACATTCTAATTAGCTTGAGAACTATCTTTCTTACAGATTCCAGAATGGGAAGGTAAAGTGAGAATCTGCTCTCTAAAGCCAGAAAGGGAACAGACCCCAGCCACTAAATCTGCAATTGGCCCTTGAACTTGGAATCTCAGACACTGGAACTAGAAAAAAAAAAAAAGAATTTCTTTGGTGAACAGTTTTTAAGTTTGTGGTGTTCTGTTAAAATATGCAACACCAATTAAAAAAGTTAATACATCAAGACATAAGTTCTGAATCTCCCACTCATCTTGGGATTTGCCATTCCATAAGTGAGTGTCTCTAAATATCCGTACCCAAACAACTGCAATGCAATCTTGCAGAATGAAATCAATGGCATTCATTTTTGAAGCTCAACATTCATTCTAATCACAATGGTGCCATTGTCAAGGAGACAGTTCACAAACTGGTAATATTGCTTGAAAGTAATTCTGTTACTATGAAGTTAACCCAGATGTTCAAGTAGTGAACTTGATTTAATGAACATTTTCTTTTTGTTTGTTTTCAAACAGTATCCTAACAGCAGCTCACATTGGCTTCAAACCATTGATTCTCTTCTAGACTAGCATGCACTGGCACACACAATTTCCACATATCATTTTTATAAGACTTTAAAAATAAATTCTCTTTCTTTGTAACCATACACATTCTCATGTAAAATGAATATGGATTTGATAAATTCTATTTTAAACCAATATCTCAAGGTCTGTTACTGTCCAGCATACTTTGACTATGCTGCTATTTCTTCTTCAACTTCTTCTTTGTGTCTTGGCACTCTAGGAACGAGGCTGACTGACAGCAGCCTCACATGATCTTCCATGTGTTAGGCTGTATTGGCATGGCCAACGTTCTCTGTGGGTTCTGAGGTTTAAATTTAGGTTCTCACACCTCCCCACAAGCACTCTTATGCACAGTCTACGTCACAGAAAGAGTCGGTGTTTTAAATTCACGGGACAAATGCTTTTGACATATGATAGAGCATCTCTTGGGTAAATTCCCAAGAGTGGTATTGCTGGGTCGAGGGGTAGGTTGATCCCGAATTTCCTGAGAAACCGAAACACTGACTTCCACAGTGGTTGCACAAGATTGCATTCCCACCAGCAATGGATGAGTGTACCCCTTCCTTCACAGCCTCTCCAGCAAAGGCTATCCTTGGTGTTTTTTACTTTAGCCATTCTGACAGGTGTAAGATGATATCTCAAAGTTGTTTTGATTTGCATTTCCCTGATTGCTAAGGAGATTGAGCACGACCTTAAGTGTCTTTTGGCCATTTGAACTTCTTCTGTTGAGAATTCTCTGTTCAGTTCAGCGCCCCATTTTTTAATTGGGTTAATTAGCCTTTTAAAGTCTAGTTTCTTGAGTTCTCTATATATTTTGGAGATCAGACCTTTGTCTGTTGTGGGGTTGGTGAAGATCTTCTCCCAGTCAGTAGGTTGCCTTTGTGTCTTAGTGACATATGTCAAAAGCATTTGTTCAACTATGTTCATAGCAGTATTATTTGTAATAGCCAGAACCTGGAAACAACCTAGATGCCCTTCAATGGAAGAATGGATGAAGAAAGTATGGAATATATACACATTAGAGTACTACGCTGCGGTAAAAAACAATGACTTCTCGAATTTTGCATGCAAATGGATGGAAATAGAAAACACTATCCTGAGTGAGGTATCCCAGACCCAAAAAGATGAACATGGGATGTACTCACTCATAATTGGTTTCTAGCCATAAATAGGGGTCACGGAGTCTACAATAGGCGAATCTAAAGAAGCTAAGTAAGAAGGTGAACCCAAGGAAAAACATATAGTTACCCTCTTGGATAAGGGAAGTAGACAAAATTGCCGGGGAGAAAAGTGGGATGTTGGGGGTGGGGTGGGATGGGGGTAAGGGGAGATGGGGAGAGAAAAGGTAGAAGGAAAGGAGGGGGGACTTGGGGAAACAGGAGGATCGGGATAAAGGAAGGTTGGATAGCGGAGCACGGAACCCCATTTCTTAGTTAAAGGACCCACTTTAGGATGGGCAGGAGACTTGACCCTAGAGGGGCTCCCAGGTGCCCAAGCTGAGGCCCCCAGTTAGTTCCTTGGGCAGCTGAGGATAGGGAACCTGAAATGACCCTATCCTAGAGCAATACTGACGAATATCATGCATATCATCCTAGAACTTTCATCTGGCGATGGATGGAGATAGATACAGAGACCCACACTGGAACACTGGATAGAGCTCCCAAGGTCCCAAGGAGGAGCAGAAGGAGGGAGAACATGAGCAAAGAAGTCGGGACCACGAGGGGTGCACCCACCCACTGAGACAGTGGAGCTGATCTACTGGGAGCTCACCAAGGCCAGCTGGACTGTTACCAAAAAAAGCATGGGATAAAACTGGACTCTCTGAACATGACGAACAATGAGGGCTGATGAGACGCCAAGGACAATGGCACGCGGTTTTGATCCAATGCAATGTACTGGCTTGGTGGCAGCCTAGCCAGTTTGGATGTTCACCTTCCTAGATATGGACGGAGGGGGGAGGACCTAGGACTTACCACAGGGCAGGGAACCCTGACTGCTCTTTGGACTGGAGAGGGAGGGGGAGAAAAGTGGGGGGAAAGGGAGAGGGGTGGGAGGAGGAGGAGAAGAGTGGGAGGAGGGGGAGGGAAATGAGAGGCTGGGAGGAGGTGGAAATTTGTTTTTTTTCTTTCTTTTCTTTATTCTCCTTTTATCAATAAAAAAAATAAAAAAAAATAAATTCACGGGACATCTTAGGAGTTTTGCTAGAACAGAGAATTTTATCACAGTTCCAGTGCTCTTATACTATGTTCTTCTTTTCTTCTACACTTAGCATCAAGTTTGGTAGCAATAGCATTTTCAAATAGCTTGCATGAGAAATTATAATTTCTTTGTTACAGAATCACTGTGCATTAAGCTTTTCCTAATGGTAATATTCTACCACAAGAAATACAATGTTAGGTAAGAGTAGATCGCATCTCATAATGTAGCTATAACTAAGTAGGGATTACTGATTATGTGGCATTGGTTATCTTGGGTATTTCTTCACAACTACAAATGAATGATTTTTAATAAAAGTGAAGAAATTAATATCCCAGCATTTTGGTACATGTCTTTAATCCCAACTCTCGGGAGACAGAGGCATGCAGATCTTTGAATTCGAGGTCAGCCTGGTCTACAAAGGGTGTTCTAGTATAACCAGGGCTGCATAGAGAATCCCACTCTAGAAAAAACAAAAAGAAAGTAAAAGGAGGTAGGGAATGATGATTATATTTCAAATAGAATTCACTGTATAAATAATATTTGTTTTATTTTATTTGGCTAAATTATTTGTCTCTGAGAACTTAATATTTAGCTTGCACTAAACTCAAAATTCTAGAGTACAGATATGAATAATTATGCCCAATCACGTATTGTTGGTTTTAATGTGCTAAAATTAATAAATTGAAGAAAACAACTAGAGCAACTTGTAACAGAAAATAGTATGTAGAAAACTACCTAATATATTTTTATGTTACAAAAATTAAGTAAAACAATAACAAGAATTTTTTCATGTTCTAACAGTTTATTTAAACTATTCTCTGGCAAAATAATTCACTGAGATATAACTTCAGTTATACTTTAGAATTTATGTAGAAAGTCTAACTTGTTCTGCAAAAACGTATTCAAACTTCAGCTCCTGGAATCAAGATATTTGGTTTTAGATATATTTTGGGAAAGGGGATTGGTTAGGTGACCTATGAAGACCTCTGAGCTGTATAATTTTATGAGTTAGTTTCTTCCTTCTTCATGGAATTGAATCAATTTTAACTTTTAGTTCTTGTCATCGGAATAGGAAACACAATGTCTAGGGTCTTTGGAAAGGTCTAACTATTCAACAAATCCTTGACCCTTGGCAAATTGAGGACACCTCTTTTGCTGTTTTCTATAAATGACACTTCTGAAAGCACTCTTAGGGTCATGTGAGTATTAATAGTTTAAGTATTAAAACTATTATATTAAATATAAGTGTTTCTTTAAATGAAATGAGGAAGGTACTTTGGCACTATTGTTTCAAAGAGCTTCTAACCTTTTTAGTCTTTCTTTTGCTGAACTAGAGAGTAAAATGTTAAGTAACAACCCCTTAATTTGAGACAAATATCTACTGTCAATACTTTCAAAGTACCATGCAAGATCTGTTCGATCTAGTATAAATGATTAGAGGAGAGGAAAAGGGTGGAAAATCTGCCTCACTGCAAAGGATAAGGCTGTTTTCTCTCCTCATTTTCCCTTTATGAAAAGAACTCATTTTAAGCTTATCTCTTCTCTTGAAAATATTTGAAGTTTAGGGCCGGAGTTAAGGCACCTTCTAGCTTGAACTGGTCCCTATCTTTAATTCTTGAGTGTTCACACTTGAAAAATACATTTCATGATGATGAAAAACTAGATTATTTTCATGATAATACTAGTAAGGGATTAATGAGACTGCAAATAAATAGAATGGATATTTGGGGTGGGAAGGAACAACATAGAAAAGTCAGAGGAAAAATACATTTATTTATTTTTCTGGAAAGAAAATATAGGGTAGGCAAACTAACTTCAGGACTATTGAAAGGGAAATGGATTTTTAAAAGTGCAAAATCCTCACAGGAATGAGAAAAAGTTGTTAAATATCAATGTACATTAGATAAGAGTTTGGCAATATACTCCAAAAAAAGAATCTAAACCTTCATTCTTTTACAATAGGGAGCTTATGCTTTAGAAGAAAAGAAATGAAATGTATTTATTTAATCCTCTTTTTATTCAATAATACCCAGGGTAAAGAATTCATCTGTAGTCTTTTCATTGCTGTTGGGTCTTAGGACCTCACCTATATTAAAACAAAATATGGGACTTTTGATCCGAAGACTTCAAGACAATGTCCATTTTCAGGTCTGAAAGATAGCAGGACTTTATATAATCATGTTGCAAGGGAATTTTCTGTATGTATGAAGATTTTTCCTATTTTTATATTTAAAACATAGCTATTTAAGTTCCCTTTTTAAATTAAGGTCTTTACATTTAATTTTACACTAAGTTAAAAATGCTCTTGTTTTTAAATATCTAGCATAATTTTAAAAGTAGTTAGGATATTTTGCATAACTAAAGAAGAAACCTTTTGTATTATCCTAAACATTGTTTCATGAAGATAACAATTTTATTCAGATAAAAAAGTAGATGTATATGTATCCAAACACATACACGTATGCATATGCCCTTAAACCAAGACAGCATTAAATAATTTGCTTCATTACATTTAAGAAGAAGAATAGAATGCTGATTATTTATTGAGGGAAACTTGACATATCTATCAAGTTGAAGAAAAGAGTGTAGTACCTGGATCAGGGAGATTAATCAATAAGTAAATGTTTGCTACATAAGCCTGCACAACTAAGGAAGATAATTGACTCCTCAAATCTCTCTTTTTACTCTGCATGTGCTGGCATGTGTGTCTGTACACACATACACACACAGCAACAATAATATATATATTATTATATATAATAAGAATAATTAATTAAACTGCAAAGGAAAATGCAGTACCTTCTGCTTTCAGCAAACCTTGAACAATATGGTGTAAGCTTCTGAAACATTTGACTGATTTAAAATTTTTTAGTCACTACCACATATTGCCTAGTTATATATTAGTTTATTGAAAAATATAGCTCTATCAAGTAAAGAGACAATACAGACACAAAATTACTGGAAGATATTTTATAAAATATTATGTTTAAAACTGTGTGCAGTTGTATTTAATTTCTATCAACTCTGTCAGTTTATGCCTAGCACAGAGATAAATATTGAAATGTGGGGTCTGTAAAGATGACTCAGCAGAGTTCTGGTCGCAGCATCCATTAACAAGTTAGGCATCTTGCAAAAGCCTGTAGCTCAGGTTCTAGGGATCCACATTCTTATTTGGGGTTCTGTACAGGCAGCCACACCACATATAAGCACACACTCACAAAGACACACGTTGAAGAACAGTATGCGTGCATAAGTAAATAAAGTTCACCAAGTTATTAACATAAGAAAGTATTCATTTTGCTCATAAAACTTTCCCCATGCATTTAGATTGTATTTATTTATTTGTATATGGGGCATTTTGTGCTTATGGAAATGTGTGTGCCAGATTCAAGTGAGTATGTGGATTTCAGAGGACCCCAAACCAGACTCTCTCCAGGTCATCAGACTCAGCAGGAGTGTTTACATCTGCTGGGACATTTCTCTTGCACTTCCATACATTGCTTAATGTTCATATTCATGATAAGCTGTGCCAGCATAAGTCATGTGATTATTACTTGGGAAATCATTTTTTATTGATGGATTTTATTAGATTCATATTTTGATTTCTATGGTAATCCTTTGATAAGAGACAGAAATATCAAAGAGTTCCTTTCAAGAATCTATAAAATATTTTATGGCCAAATAACATGGTCCAGTGTTGTATATTTAGAGTATAATTTTAGGTCATGAAGATAATTCTAGTAGTGACATTTTATTGGAAACTTTTATTTTATTTTATTTTTTAGATGTAATTCACTAGAAAATATGGACTAGAACACGGAAGGTGTGGAGAAGCAGCGGGTGCTGTTATTCTACATTGGTCTATAAGGATGTTTGGGAAAATAATAAGGGAAACCGGCTAAGGCAGTGCTGTAATAGAGGTCACTCTGGGAGAAGCAATGCCATTCAGTACAGAATGCAGAATGCAGCCTGGGCTGTTGACGGATCCAATTGGACAAGAAGTGTGTTGTTTCCATGTTTTTATATCCTAGATCTTTTTGAAAATCTTGTGAATTAAAAATCAGTGACATCTATGTTCAGCAAGGAGCAAACTTCCAACACAGTCAAACAGTACCAAACAATATATAACAAGGAGATAATAAAGGAAATATAGTGTTTGTGTTTCGTTTTTTTCTTTTTCTATTTTTTTTTTTCTTTTCAAGGCAATGGAGTCTGTTCTGTCCTGGAACTAGCTTCTGTAGACCAGGTTGACTTTGAGATTACAGATATCCACCTGCCTCTGCTGGGATCAAAGTCATGAACCATTGTTGCACAGCAGAAATATGTATATTTTAAAAGCAACAATTGGAAAAAATATTATAGTTAAGATGTGTATATCAGATACACAAACTTACCATGGTGAGAATTATTTGAGAATGAATAAAAGTAAAAATGATGAAATCCATTATATCTAACATATATTTACACACTTACTCTATAGCTTTAATATTTCAGTAGAAATTCTGAAAATAAGAAAATAAATATCAAATTGGTACACCAAAAGAGAGTTAGATAAGTGAGAAAAAGACAGATAATTCCTTTTTATGTGTAAAATTGCAGTCAATTAAAACTTTTAAAGACAACCCCTTTATATACTGAAGCTGTACAAAATTTATTTTGTGCAATTAAATAAATAGGCACAATTTAAGGGATGACTTTAGCGAAGAGCAGATGAGAAGACATAGATTAAGTAACATTTAGAGAGTTTAAATGCGGAGGCAGTGCACTTACTTTGTATGGCGATCGTAATTTGCCTCATTGAATGCATTAATTGTGGCAAAGAAGACTGGCTAAACTGCTCAGATTTATTCTGCCTTTCTGCTGTGCAGAGCTCTTTCTAGAATGGCCCACCTGCCAGACACTGCATCTCCCAGCTCCCAGTAAAACCCTGACAGCATTACACGTCGGAGCAGGTGGTAGGACACTGCTTGCCACTGAGAAGCACAGGCCGAATCAATGATTTTCTAATTGGGGTTTTTATTTGTTGCCAATTTGCTGGATGTGGCTGGTAAAAAGAACTCTGAGCATATGAGCCATGGTCAAATCACTGGAGTCTCAGGTCTCAGAGTCATCGACTGCCAGAGTGCTACACAGGAAGGTCACCAGATTATAAATATTAACATGTATTCATCATCAACCCAAGCAATTAGAATACTGAGTTTGGGTGGACAGGGTTGGCTACTGTATTAATGAATACCAAGTTTTCCAGTCTTATAGGATTTAGCTTTAACTAAAAAGATTAGAAAAACAGTAAAAGAAAAAGATGTCAATAGCAATAACACAGTCATTGTTAGCATTAACACCAAAATATACACATACAGCAAACATATAACAACAATGGTCATATAATAAACAAGCAACTTTCTTGGTTAATTTCATGTACTCAGTTTTTCTGTGTGTGCCAAGGTGTAAGTGGGTGTATATATCAGCATGCATGATGGAGCACACATTTAGAAGTCAGAGAATAACTTATAGTACTTGGTTCTCTCCCAAGGATAAAATCCAGGTTGTCACATGGGTGGTAAGTATCCTTTAGTGCTGAATCATTTCACCAGCCACTCATTCATCAAAAGAGTATCCCAAGAATGCCATAGTTCAGTCATGTCTTCAAGCTCCACATATAACTCAACTTCCAAGAGAACTGCAATTATTTCCAATTTATTGACCTCCTTAAAGTCTTCAATTATTATGATTCATTGTAAGAGATCAGAGTACCAACCTTATCAAGACTTAGGAAGTTGGTTTTTAATCTTTACTATATGAATAACATATGACTTGTGAATTGTCTGTTAAAACCTCCTGAAAGATTTATGCCTCTAAAGTTATATTTTATAGTTCTAAAATTATATATGATTGTTTAAATTCAGAAATTTCTACTGAATTACATACTCATTTTTACCATTCCTGAATTCATTTTAAATGATGATCCTTAAGCTATTGCATATATTTTCTTCAGTTTATTTTTTCTCTGTGTATCAGTGTGCATGTTCTTCTGTGTCTTTTCAGGTGTTCAGTCACATGTACAACTGCATGCAGGGGACACAAGTCAATGCCAGGTATCTTGTTCAGTCACTTCACATTATTTTTTGAGATGCAGTCTCTTGAATTTGGAGATCACTTACCCAGCTAGATTGGCTGTCTGTTTGCTGCAGGGACCAGCTCATCTCTGTTTCCCTGCTTTGTTCATGGATACTGAGGACTCTGTCTTCTAAGTTCCTGCTCTGTAGCAATCCTTTCACATATAAGACCTTTCCCCAGTTCCTTTTCTTCATTTTGCTTATCACTTAATTCCTAATTAATGTTTGGCTTTTTTTTTAACCTTTTCAATCAACTGGATTTTACTTAAAAGGTTATAGAATTTCTAGTAAGTTTTTCTTTGTCAAAAATGCTTTCTTTCTTTAGTGGCCTAAAAGTTAATTCCCAAGTATTATCTAGGGTAACTCAGAGAAGACTTCTCAGGAGTGAGGAGTGAAAAATATCTGTAGTCGTGGGAGGAGGGGGAGAAGGGTGGGAGGAGGGGGAGGGAAATGGGAGGCTGGGAGGAGGTGGAAATTTGTTTTTTTTTCTTCCTTTTCTCAATAAAAAAATAAATAAATAAAAAGAAAAATATCTGTAACTTCACACATGATCTGAAGGTTATTCTCCTCATTATTCTCTAATTCTCTTTAGTTCCAATTCTATGTTCCAATTCTTTTTAGTTCTAGCTCTTGCTTGATTCTCTGTTGGTCTAGCTTAAATACATTTTTTACAGGAGGCTTAATGCAAAAAGAAAGTTATAAGAGTTACATCTCATTGGTCATAGCACATTCCATGGGTAAACGTTAAGGGGCCAAGCCATTTAACATAGCAACATGAGGTTTCAAGGTGTGAAACTGTGACCAGAGGCTTGGAGACACAGTTTACAATGAGACAAGCTACAGAGAGATCTGTACAGAGTCAGGTCTTAAAATCCAGACTTGGCAAGCAAATAATTGACCTTATTTTTTTTTTAGGTTTCTTTGTGTTAATAACCTTAGTTAGACATTTACAGCTTTGACTTTGTGCATATCTATAAATGTTTTAACGTATGGTCCATATACAGAAATATTCAGTATAGTATGAACTTGCTTTGAGGTGAAAATGAGCTAATTTTATAGAGTTTGATTTTATACTGGGGAAGAAATTGTTGTTTTCCTATGTTAGTCTGGTTAAAAGGAAGAAAGAAGGCTTTTAAATGTCTTGCAGGCCTCATCAGACAATAAACAAAGTTATGAAGCATAACCTAATATATTTTCTATATATCAAAATTAAACAGTTTAACGAGAAGTCATCTTCCTGATCACCCTTAGATATATGTACCCATAGGACTGAGATGCAGTCATGAGATTACATATATTCACATATGTGATTACATACTACAATGCAGGTATTGTGACACCATAGCTGCTTTTACCCACATGAAATTACAGACAGGAACAAAAGTTCGCTGAATTGGGGATCCCACAAGCCTTTACCAGATGGAATTCTCCTCCATCAGTGAATCCGGCCTCTGGTGGATTGACATCTGACAACAGGTTGTCACCTGCTGCAACTCCCATAGCCTCTGACACTTTCTTTTTCTAAAGAGAAAAGGAAAGGGCTGAGTTTGAGTGGGGCAATGATACAGTGATCACTTCTAAGGCGTAACCTTCTGAAGATCCATGGTTGAGGAAAACTTGTAGGACTTTTCAATTTTGAGCTTCTCTCTCATCCCAATTATCCCAAGTCTGGGCTAAAATCCTTTCTTTAAAATTTAAAAATTTTCAGTTTTGTTCTTTCTCTGATCAGCTTCCCCAGTTACTTTGAAATCTTGCAGGAGAAATTGACTCTTTTGTGCAAGCTATACTTTCTTTAGTAGGATTTTTCCATTTTGCTAAAAGATTACAGAAGATTGACATGATTTATGAACTCTTCTGTCACATGAAGGAAGAGGGATTTGGAACAGATCTTGTGATATGAATCAATTTAGTTTGGGAATTCTCAAGCTTCCTGTTTCCCTAGTTAATCCAATATAAGTTCATAAACTATATATATTTTGTTATTTTTCTTTTCTGTCTCATCTTCAAAAGGAATTAGTGCATGGGTTATTCCCAACATAGTGTTATGTTAAGCTCCAACTTAGTACCACAACATACAATCCTTACATTTAAGAAATAATCATAGAATATAATAGCAAAGTGAGCTTAGTTAATAAGGATACCAGTCAAGGCTGTAGAGATAGCTCAGTGGTATAGCTGCTCTCACAAATGATTTGGGTTCAAGTCCCAGCATACACATGATAATGCTCAATTGTCTGTAACTTCACGTCCAGAGAAACAAACACCGTTCTCTGGTCTTTTCTGCAACCAGACATCATGAGTGCACAACTAATACACACAGACAAATACATTCACCCAAAACAGCAAAAAACAAAGATATATATATATATATATATATATATATATATATATATATATATATATATATTGGATTTCAAATTTCCTAGCACAAGGGTGAAATTAGCCTTTTCCATAATACTCATCCACAGCATTCATTTTCTTACGTGAAATTATCCCTGTCTACTTTTCACTGCCTACTTTCTAAACATTAGGGAAACTAAACTTACTTTTTGTTTTTCATTTATTTGGTTGATTGTCATGGAATCTAAGCTTGTAGTCTTAAAGATCAATGATTATGTAAAATAGGCTTGTCTTTAACTCTGAGATCATTTTGACTCTGCCTCAAGCCTTCTGGGATTGCAGGCATTCACTACCATTCCCACTATGGTAAATGTACTTTGATATGTATTTTGTCTTTCACTCTTTTCCTGGGTTTTTAAAGGAGTAGCAGCTGCCTTCTTTAGCAACTATGTGCACTATGGTTTCAGTCAGTGGTTCTCAATCTATGGGTTCCAACCTCTTTGACAAACCGCATTCTCCAAAAAAATTTACATTATAATTAATAACAGTAACAAAATTACAGTTATGAAGTATCAATGAAAATAATTTAATAGGGGGATGGTACCACAACAAAAGGAACTGTTTTAAAGGGTCATACAATTAGAAAGGGTGAGAATTTCATTTCTGGACAATTCATGTTTAAATTTAAGCTTTAATGAGTTGATATTAATATCTGTCCTGCACAGTGGGTTGTTAGTCCATAAAAAGCTTTTTGGCACAATTGGGATAAGCACCATTCAGGCACTTTGTCCTTCCATCTATATGGGAACTCCTTCAGCCAATAGCCTTTTATATACCAGCTGGCTTGGACATGGTTGCTTATACTATAAATGCAGCTGTAAAACATATATCTCTCTCTCTCTCTCTCTCTCTCTCTCTCTCTCTCTCTCTCTCTCTCTCTCTCTCTCACTTCCAACTCTCGCTTCCTGCTGCTATATTGGGTTCCTGTTCTCAGTTTGTAAAGTGGACTCTGATCTAGGACTGTGATCTGTGAGTCTACTCCTAAGTAAATATCCCTTAATTATACATAGTTCTGAACTAGAGTAGGGTTATTTTGTAGCTTTCATCATCTGGTGCCCAAACCTGGGGACCAGGCCACCCTCTTTGGGATCGGTTTGACAGCTGCGAGGCACATTGGGCACTGACTCCATGGCTGTAGCTGGAACTCAGATGCAGGAGGCTGCTTCTCAGCACTCCCTGGCTCACGACCCATACACTGCCACTTGGCACTTCACACAGGCTGCTGCCTGTGATCCTTGTGGCACAGTCTGCAACTTTCACTGATGGAAAACTTTGAGTTTTCTCTTTACCTTGGGTCCCAACTCTCAGAATCATTTGTTTGCTTTAATAACTGCTTGTAATTTGTTAAACAAAACAATTTTTAGTACCTAAGTAAGCAAGATGTGCTGTTCACAGCTGCTAGTGTTTTTCGGCCATGTAACTGCAAATGCGACACTTGCTGGCTAATAACAAATTTTACACCTACTCCAATTCATTGCAATTGCCTTACAACAAGTAAGATCTGAAATACTAAAAAAAAAATACTGATAACATAACTGTCAAGGAGTTCAATAATGATTTTACTTATACTATGGGTGGTATTCTACAAGACTTATATGATTTTCCTTCTATATACCTTTATTTGAGTCTAGGAATAAGTTTTATTTCCATATTATCTCATTAGAAAATGGTTTGACAACCGGGCCAAAAGTGAGGCACTTTTAGAAATAATACAGTCTATAGACTAATAATGGACAGCTAGTTGAGAAGATCAATACTATGGAGAAGGATACCATGAATTTTATAGAAATATCTGAAAAAAAAATGTGATGTTGAATTTAACAATTGGAACCTTTTGAAAAGTGTGATAGATTAATGAATACGGTATCTCTCCAAGAAGGTAATATACGCATCATCAAACTTATTTTCAAGGATGAGATGTTATCTTTCCTGGACAAGTTTCATACCTTGGAATCCTCATTGAAGGCATTAGAACAGAACACTGGACTTTATAAAAGACAGCCTTTACAAAAGTCAGTAGTAAAAAGAATTGAAAAGATTGGGGAATTTATTGAAATTGATGAGCAGGGATAGAAGATTCAAGGAAAGGATTTAGCTTCATCGGTACATTCCAGCACCTGGGATGACTTCCACAGAGTTTTAACTGGATATCCAGTAATTTCCTTGGAAAGATCATCTGACACAAATTACCCTGTGGAAGTCAAAGAATATACATGGGAACCAATATGTACAGATGATCTAAAAGAAATTAAACTATAGTTTCTTATGGACTACATTTATCTTTTGTCAGGAAAATGGTGAAAACATGGGTTTCAAGCAATAAGATCACTCCACACAAATGGCTTCAATTAACCTCAACAGTTCTAGAAGATGGACCTCAGCTGCTTTGGAAGTGTTATTGGAGAGATGAGGGAAAATTTTAGAACTACAGGGAAAGTAAAAGGATTTGAGACTTCCCAAGATCAAATTCTTGGTGAGGGTCTTTCCTCTGAATCTCAAAACAGTTTTGCTACATTGAAGATACCTTGTCCCTATGTAACACAGCAGCTTTAAATGCTTGGGACAGGATTCAGGAACTAGGAAAGATGATTTAATCATATATTAGGGTTAAACACGGCTAGAGAACACCCTTTAATGACTTCTTATAAAGATTAACTAAGGTTATACCAGTAGGAGAGACAGATACTGAAGCTAGATGTTTACTTATTGAATCTTTGACTTTGGAAAATTTCAACTTAGAATGCAAGAAGATCCTTGGGCCTTAAAAGGTTAGATTAGCACCCATAGGTGAATGGATAATAGATATTTCATGCAATGAATGTTGAAACTTTTGACTATAGTACTGAGGCTTATGTAGAAGAAGCAATTTCCAATGGTTTGAGGAGACACAAAAATGCCAAATGTTTTAATTGTTGTAGAATAGGACATCTAAGATGGGACCGTAGACAAGGAATTCTTAAAAATAATGTCTCCTCTATGTATGTCAAAAATAGGAAGACCCAGCCTTCTTGTATATATAGGAGGTGTGGCAAAGGCCAATATTGGACCAATGAATGTAGGTTGACAAAAAGCAGATACCATCAGGAAAATCTTTGGGGAGCCTCTCAAACCTCCCCATGTCAAAAAAAGTCCAGTCATTCCCACTCACTGTCGAAAACATGTCTCCCTAGGAAAGTTAAAAAATCCAGTGCCTATCGTAAAAAATAATACTATTCTGGATAATGGAATGGACATGGAGGATAAATAAAAAAATCCAGCAAAAAATAGGAAATGTATATATTGGCAGGCTTCTATAAATAATCAAAGACCAAAGCTAAGAGTGCATATAAATTACATTGTAAGTTAGGGATTACTAGACATGGATGCAGACATGAGTATCATAACTCCAGAATCTTGGTATTTAGATTGGCCTCTTCAAGAGGCAGATGTTCAATTTCTAGTAATTGGAATCCTATCTCAAGTGAAACAAATCATGAGGTGGGTTGAATGAATAGGACCAGAAGGGTAGAAAGGAAGGCTGAGGCCATATGTACCTAATATTGTGGTGAATTTATGGGGTTGTTACCTATTGCAGCATATGAATACCGAGATTAACATTCCTGCAGTCCCCAAAACTCATGTTTCCGGGAATGATATTATGAGATATTATAAAGAAAGTTCACAGCCATTCAGGCTGTATAAAAACATAAAGCAACTAGCTAACCTTCAAAGATACTAATAGCCTTGCCTTTAAAATGGTTAACTGAGAAACCCATATTGGTTAAAAAATGGCCTTTAACAGAAGACAAACTACAGACTTTAGAACAGCTGGTATAGGAGAAACTAGATGCTCATCATATTGAAGAACCATCTGGCCTTTGGAATTCTCCTGTATTTTTTGTTAAAAAGAAATCTGGAAAATGGAGAATGGTGATAGATGTAAGAGCTGTCAACAAGGGTATTCAACCTACAGCTCCTCTACAATCTAGAATTTCTCTGCCTTCTCATTACCAAAATGGTGCTTCTTAGAGTTATTGATTTAAAAGATTGTTTCTTCACTATATATTTACAAGAAAAGGACAGAGAAAAATCTGCTTTTACAATGTCTACATAGAATGATTCTCAGTCTATTAGGAGATACCAGTCGACCATTCTTGCACAAAAGTGCTCAAAAGCCCTACCCTGTGCCAACACTTTATAAGTCAGACATTGGAAACAATATGTAAACAGTTTTCTACATCTATAGTTTATCATTACGTGGATGACATTTTGCTATTTGATTCAAATGTAAGTACTTTAGAAAAAATATTTGAAGAAGTAAAGAAAATTTTTGCCAAAGTGAGGATTGCAAATTGCTCCTGAAAAAAAAATACAAAGAGGAGATTCTTTCAACTACTTGTGTTATAAAATAGGATTACAGAAAATTTAGAAAAAAAAAATTCACAAATTAGGAGAGACCAATTGTGGACTCTTAATGACTTTCAAAGTTTTTTAGGAGAAATATCTAGTCTATGACCAGTTGTTGAGATAACACCTGATCTAATAATTCATTTAAACAAAGCCTTAGATAGTGATTAAGTTTTAAGTAGTCCAGAGAATTAAGAGCTGCAGTGAAAAAAGAATTGATGGTTATTGAAGAGAGATTACAGAGGCACATGTAGATATAGTGAATCCAAATCTTAATTGTTTTCTAGTCATATTGCCTTCCAGAATTTCTTCTACAGGAATTTTAATGTAAAGGGAAGATAATACCTTAGAATGGATCTCTGAACCACATAAACTAAGTAAAAAAATTTTAAAAATGTGAAAAAGTCTCTGAATTCATTATAAAAGGAAAATTTATATTTCATTAACTAGCATATAGATGCAACAGAGATTACAGTGCCTTTTATTACTAATGAATTTAAAATAATTGTGGGAAGATAATGAAACATGACAAAAAGCATGTGTTATTTTTTTGGCAGAAATTAGTAGCAATTATCCCAAAAGTGATAGAATTAATTTTATAAAGAGAACTACCTGGATTCCTCTTCAAATTGTACATGATACACCAATAGCTGCAGCCCATACATTTTACAGTGATGCAAAAATATCAGAAAAGGCAGGTTACAAATCAGAAGGATTAAGTAAAATGGAACAAAGCTCTAATAATTCTGCCAAAAAAGCAGAGTTATATGCTATTCTCATGATACTAAGGGATTTTAAAGAACCTATCAATATAGTTACTGATTTACAATATGAAGAAAGAGCTATCTTGCATATTGAAACCACTTAATTTATACCAGATTATGCAGAATTGACTTTATTATTTAATCATGTTCAAGACATATCCAGGAATAGGTTTTGTCCCTTTACATAATACACATCTAATCCCCTATGGCTCTGCCAGGTCCTTTAGCTCAAGTTAATACAAAAATTGATTGATTATTGGTTGGAAGTATGCTGACGATCTCAAAATTTCATAAGAAATATCATGTCATTATCAAGGGTTTAAAGAAAGTTTTATATTACATGACAACAAGCTAAGGAGATTATAAAGAGATGTCCTAATTGCTCTTTCTATAATCAGATACCATTACCTGCAGGGAATAACCCAAACAGTACTCAAAAGAATGAGATCTGGCAACACACCATTGACACTTATTCAGGTTTTCAATGGACAACTGCCTTGAGCTCAGAAAAGGCTGATTTGGTAACCATGCATTTATTAGAAGTTATGGGAATCATGTGTATACTTGCACAAATAAACAGACAATTGTCCAGCATATGTATGTAAGAAAATAAAAGAGTTGTTTGCTCATTATAATATAAAGCATATTAGAGGTATAACAAACAATTCTACAGGTCAGGCAGTAATAGAAAGATCAAATCAAAGTCTAAAGAATATGTTATACAAACAGAAAGGTATGAAAAATGCCCCCAGAAACAGATTGCCTTATTAAACTTGAATTTTCTTAATGCTAATGAGAAAGGAATAACAACAACAGAGAGACATTGTATAATAGAAAACAATTTGAATTAAATCAGCCAGTGTATTTCAAGGATGTGCTAACCTCATAATAGAAACCAGGAGATGTGCTATGTTGAGAAAGGGGTTTCACTCTTGTTTCCACAGAAGAGGAAAAGCTATGGAAGCCATCAAAATTAATAAAGATTCAGTTTGAAAAAGAGAAACCTTTTGAGAAATAGAAATAACAGCTCATCCACAGAGGTAACAATCATATAGGTGGTAAGAAAAATTTGACTTATGATATTGTATCATCTGCATGGTAAAATTTGACTATCTGTCTGTATACATCTCTAATTAGAAATAAGAGCTGACTTTGGAGTTGGACAATGGCTCTCCTTCTCTAAATCCAAGCATGTTGTTAAAAGAAAAATTCAAAATTTCTGTCTCATGTCAGGAGCCATTTATTATGGTACAGAAAGAAGATAGATTTTAAGGAAATATTTTACTATTCCCCATGCCCATTTTGTCTGTATCATATCTTTTGTTGAATATATGTCTATATGAATAATGTTTAAGTATTCAACAATGAAAAGTAGATTTTTCTGCAGTAATCTTTGAAACTTTCAGAAAAAAGGTGGGGACTCAGAACAATGTCTCTACCTGGTTTATATTACATCATGATGCTGATATCACTACTGTGAGAACAGTTTTTCTGTACCAGCTGCAGAAATGTTGCACCTTCTTATAACGTTCTGGCCAGAACTCCAATTAAGAACTTTATAAAAATAATATTGACTACTTAGAGACCATCTGCAATTATACAAAACAGCAATCTTGAAACTTAACCATTTTTTACTTGTACAGGATCCCATAAAATGATCATTACCCCATGATAGCTAGAAGCAGTTCTAGAAGATGACATTCCCTCTACCAATAAAATTTGTTTTCACAGTTAGGGAAATCATTTATGGGTTGATTATTACTTGTATAAGGTTAGGGGTTGAGGTGGAAATTATATAGACCCAGAAATCTCAAAAAGAAAAAGAAAAAAAATGAAGAGGGAAACCTGATTGAAATAATAGGTAGACTAGTGTGAACTTACTCACACTAATAATAGTAATAGAGTGAATACTTGTGAGCTATTATTTATGGACAATTTACATTTGTATAGGCTTTTATATATTGATACAAGTTCAAATTATAGTTGTTATCTTGAATCTGCTCCTTTTTCTGTTTAAAATATTTCTACACCTATGCAAAGTTATTTGGTCAAATTGCATGCATGCATGTTTCTACCTCTGTTTAAGATATTTTGTGTATTGATAACACTTTTAAGATATATTTATCATTGCATTAAATATTCCTTTCTCTGATCAAGACATTTATTTATACATTGTTTACACTTTGAGATCATTGTATTCCTTTTCTGCACAGTTGTTAGAGATTGTTTAATATTCTTATATGAAGTCTTAATTTTTAAATTATATAGTTATTAAATACTATAGGTCAATAGTCATTCATGTTTGTTATACATTTAGTCAAGCTAATTAGGTTCTTTAGATACATAGAGATTAGGTTCTGCATATATAGGTAACGTTCAACCACATCAACAATCTGTAGAACATAGCATTTAAATAATTTAGGATTCTGTTAGTGTGAGACAGGATTGCTTATGAAAGCATCGATCTATTCCTGAGAGAGTGATGAGCACCAAAGATACTTCACTTGGAGTTTGTTTTCTTCTTGGCACAAATAGCCTTTGGGCAAGGAAGTGCCAATGTCTTAACTACTGATAAAGTACACTTTATCTGGACTGAACAAGCAAAACACAAGTAAAAAGACTGCCAACCCTCTCCCTGGATGGAATCTCAAGTTATCTCCGTAAAGAGAACTGGAACTTAGTTAGATCCTTAGAATTTTGTTTTTAGATGGGAACAGTCTACTTCTTTGTTCCTGGAACACAAGGTCTGGCAATTGGCCACACCTCTTACCATTTACCTTGAAAGAGCAGATTCTCTGAATTAACATCTAGGTGGGGCCTTTGTTTGAGGAAGAAGCCCAAAAACCTTGTAATTTCCAACTTTCTGACCTTTGGAAATAGGCTCATAATTTTGGGTCTCCACAGTTAAGCCTCTCCATTTGGACTCCAAGCACTTGTACTATGAGAAATAAAATCTAACCATTTATCATTTATACAATGCATTTACTTATTGCTGTGGCAGAAAATGGCTTACAACTACTAATATAAACAAAGTAACACAAAATTCCATTAGTTTTGCTTGCGTGACAAAATGAAAACTTAAATGTGCATATTCCAAAATGCTTTGTGACAAATAAAAATTTTCAGTTTAACATAGAATTTTCTTAGGAGCACATAATTATGTTTAAGTGCTTATGAATTAGATTAGTTATGACACATTGATTTTTATAATAAAGAAATACTACTGTGCAAAGTAAAAAGATAAAATTTCAAAACACTAATAAAAACATAAATGAACTCTAAACTTAAAAGTACTGCTTCTCTAAATAGGCTGCATTTGTTTTAAATAATAAAAGACTTATTATTTCTTTAAGATTTTTGTAAAATATGTTTTGATCATATACACCCTTCCCCAATCTTCTGAGATTCACCTACCCTTAATGTCTTGTTATGTTTGCGTGATTGTTTTCCCTTCAAGGGCATTTTGTGTTGCCCAGATACTTTGTGTGTGAGGCCTTTATTAGAGTATTATCAATTTAGCAGCATACCTAACTTTAGAATAACTGTCCCTCTATCCATTGGCTTAGAACTGCTAGTAGTTCATTGGCTAGAGGTAAAAATTTGTGTTCCATTCCCTTCTCTCCATTGAAGGTGTAAGTCACAAACAACCCCACACCAGTTTGAATTATGACCAATAGAGAAGCTATTTATTTAAAGGGGAAAAACTTACAGGTCACCGTCCCAGACAACAGCCCTCTGCTCAATCAGGAAGGGAGCCTAGTTGCTGGAAGTGGAGCCAGAAGCCAGAGAGAGAGCAGAGGGAAGTGGCTGCTTTTTTAAAGGGAGAGAGACCACGCCCAGTGGGCTGGTATCTCAGCGGCTATTGGCTGAAGGAGCCGAAGGAGCTCCTGTAACACTCCGTGCTGTGATTCTGTCTGGTTTATGTTTGCACAGGTTTTGTTCATGGTGATACTGCAGATTTAACACATATTCTTTCATTTTAATTTTAGAGGATATAAAAATTATTGAAAAATAGAATTTCTACCCAAACCAAGAAATACAAGTTTTATCTAAGTGTAGATTTGTGAGTGGTATACTTAGAGTTCTTGTGTCATAGTTTGTCTTCTGCCTTGTTTGTTAGCCATTATAATTTCCAAAATTAGTCAATGAGGAATGAATTTATTTGATTCCTCCTGACAAGAAGCAGTAATTGGAGAGTAAGAATTGACATGACTTCCCCTTCTTGACTCCCATAGTTGCAGAGTTTGATGCAGCTGATGTATTTGCATTTCTAATATCTGCCGCTTTCACCATTAAATTCCACCCACTGGTTTATGCCTGAAGTTGCAAAATAGGAACATTAGCTGAAAAAAAAATCAAATTAAAGTAGAAAATTAAAGCTTTCAAAATATATATTACCACCTATCATCTTCCATAGTAGCCAGAGACACAGCCCCCAGCTCTATATAAAATACATCAAACTCCTTAATAGTGAAAGAAATTTAAATCATCAACATTACTCTAGGAAAGCCAAGTGTATGATGCTGAATAAAATAAAAAGAGAATGAAACTGTGCTTCATAAATATGTTGCATTTATCAAAGATCTCATTTGGGGATGGGGGTTATTAGTTTATAATTACATATCTAAGTGTGTGCAAATCTACATGATTTTTAGAATTCTTAAATTACATGTTAATTAAAGGTGGTATACTCTGGCATGTAATACAAAAAGATTTAGGTTAATATTTAAATAAGATTACAAAAAGCAAATAATAAATGTAAGTTGATACATATAGACATTATATTGCTTTAATAATATTGATTCAAAAGTCCATTTTATAATATAAAATGAACCAATATTATTCATCTATGTCATCTCTTTTCCTGTTCTTTATCTGAAGCATACTTGTTGAGCTCGTATATAGTATAGGGCAACACTAAAATATTCAGAGTAAAGAATATATGATAATCATGAAGATTTTAATAACCATTCCATCATTTTCTAACACAGAAAATGATATGCACAATAGTAGGTTCCACCTCAGGTTTTAGTACCTTGGCTTGAAGAATTTGTAGCAATAATCCATCATTGATATGCTTGGTTCAACCTTGATTTTGTCTTCATTTAGAGAATTTTGAGATTTTCTTATGAACTAAGGACAGGGACTGCACTTTAAGGATTCATTTTCTTCTCAGTTGGCCTGTGTATCTCTCCCTGTCACTTTGATGAGCAGTATCCTTTATAGTATTACCATCGTTCATGTTTTGGGTAACTGACTCATGCTTCTTTTCAAAGTGAATATGGAACGTTTTGCAGAAATTTGAAATAAATCTGTCTTATGTTTTAAATACGAAACATCCTCCTTCACTCCTAAATCCCCATTCCCCTGCTTGTGGTGTTAGCTTAGAACGCTATACTATTTTTAGACATGCAGCAGGGCCGGCAGAGGCAGGATATTGAAAATTAAGCAGCCCCAAATGTCTCTACATTCTTGTGTTGCCATTAGTTGAACTGCACTGTTAATCTTACTGCCCATGTGCACTGAAATCCTCTGCAGTTCAAGAGCAAAATAAGCTTTTCGTTCTCCAAGGTGTTTTTGATATTTATATTAAAGTGGCTAATATTTATGAAATAATAATTATAAACATATAATGTCATATCACTTTTTCCAGTCATCCTTACAACTGATAAAATGCCAAATTTATGTTTCTAAATATAAACTAAAGTTATAAAATTAAATTCATTTCATTAGAATTAGTCACAACTAAAAACAATTTTAATGACATTTAGGTATTCTTATTTAATGATGCTATTGATTAACAAAATTAACTTTTAATCTGAATATTATAGCTTTAAATGATCTACTAATAAATCCTGGGTTCACAGAATATTGAAACACATATCAATTTTTATCTCTCAAATTTTTTTCAGGATCTAAAATCAATGGAAAGCTTAATGCTTTCTAAATTAGATAGCACTGTTTTAATTTAAAAAGTCAGCAATATAATTACTCCTTAAGCAAAAGGCCACAGAGAAGAAAATTGGATGATACTTAAAGTGAGCATATGAGAAAATTAATTTGCATTAAAAATGTAGCAATTAGGCACTTCCATGACAGCAGTTGAGATTAGGATTTTAAGTGTTCCAATTCTTCCATTTTAAAACCCATTGTATTCATGTATGTTAAAGTAAAACTTTAAATCTCAAAAATGTATAGAAAATAACTTCAGTTGCAAAATCAAAATGCATATAAGGTTGCGACACTTCTGAAAAGTTTAAATTTCCACTCTATTCTTTAAGTCTTTTGTATCTTCACTCTAATAAAAAATATTTTCAAGCAACCACATGGTGGCTCACAACCATCTGTAATGGGATCTGATGCCCTCTTCTGGCCTGCAGGTATACACACAGACAGAATATTGTATACATAATAAATAAATAAATAAATAAAATATAAAAAAATATTCAGATGAAAGTGTGAGGATATTTTCAAAGTAGGAGATTGTGAGATCTTGTAATTTCCATAGTTTCTTTTTTGACTTCAAAATATGGAGTACAGGATGTCACACTATACTGAAAGCTAAATTTGAAAACAAAAAAAAACATAATATATATTGCACTCAATGCACAGATACTTCACTGTATAGTATAAAAATGGAACTTAATTTAAATTATTTATTGACATATAATCTTATCGTATAAAATTTCAATCATGCAATAATACACTGGATGTTCTTACTGAAATGAATGTCCTTATCAGTCCTAATCTTCTCATTGTTACTTTATAATTTAAAAAAGTTTATCTGTATTATTCACATTTATCCTGCATGAGCACTTTAGCTACAAAAACCTCCTCAATTTTTATTTCTACTATCTACAGATCACTATCACTTTATTACTATAAGGAGTGCTAAGTCAAATTAATCAAGACTGAGGACTATAAATGACCATATTCTAGGGAAAGGAAAGTTATTTTTCACCAAGAAGAAAAAAACTTCTGGACCTTTCATTAGAATTACCCAAACATAGTTTGGTCCATTCTAACCAAAGTTGAGCCTTTTCTTCTTCTTGCTTCGTGTTTACCATCTCTCCACAGAGTCCCAAACTGTTTTTTTGTCTCATACACTGGCATTCACAAATTTCTGATGATTTAAATGAAACTTAAAGTATTGAAGGAGCTCCTTTTCATCTTTTAGGAATTGTTTATTTTTATCGTTCATTATGAATTCTGCCTTAAAATTGGAAATATAGTCCATGGTGTAAATGGGCCACAATTTCATTATCCATTAATCAACCACTTGATGAACATCTAAGTTGTTTCCATTTCCTAGCTATGGTGAATATGTAAATATGGACGAACAGAGATCACTATAGTAAAATACAGATGTTTGGGAAGTTCTGTGACAAAGTTGCTATCGCTGATAATATATTTCTAGATTTTTGAGGAATCTCTACATTGATTTCCAAAAAGCTTTTTAACAATTGGCACATGTATGTGTGTGTGTGTGTGTGTGTGTGTGTAGGGGGGGGTGTGGTTCCATGCATCATAGTTCTCAGAAAAATGTAGAGATTTGTGTAAGCAATATCTCCACTAGTCTTGATCATCTTGATCATTTTAAAGCTTATTCCCTAGTTGGTGGCACTTGAGAGGTTATGAGTTGCAGCCTAGCCAGAGGAATCATGTATTATGGGGGGGGGGGTAAGAATTTAAAGGGATTCTCTACCTGTATCCTGTAGTTTCCTCTCTCTTTGCTTTCTGGTTATGGTTGAGGATGTGAATGCTCACTTTCCTGCTCTGACCACCATACCTGCTATTCTCTACCTGTCTCCAGTAGACTCTTCCCAACCTGGAACTGTAAGACCAAATGTGCTATTTTATGTAAACTGTCTCAATCATGTTTCTTTATCACAGCAACAGAAAGGTTGTAGTAGTAATTAATGTGGTGCCAAATGTAGGAGAAATTAACAATGTCTGTGAGAGCCCATAATAAAGGATAAGAACTGTATACTGGGGAACACAGTAAGAAAGCTGCAGTCCTCTACTCTGTGGGCTCTAGGAACTGCAAACAGAACTCTGGCTACCAACCAAGGGAGCAAGTTCACTTTGTCTATATTTACAAATATAGTACCTCAGACCATGCCATATTGGGCATAAAAGCTATTGACAGAATGAATTCCCACAATAAAAGATAATTAACATAAAAAACACTATGGAGCTATAGATCTTTTTAATTTAAATTAATCAAAACTCAGTGGAACAGGGTAGGTGTGGAGAAGGTAGTGGGGGAAATGGAGAATGGCAGATTGGGGAAACTGGTTCATATGTAAAATGAAAATAAAACTTTTAAATAAAATAATAATAATATCAATCATAATGCTATAACAATAATAAAAAGAATTGTCCTTGATTCTCTGTCCTTGGAAGTTCTGTGTCTGAGTTTTCAGGTGACAATTATTCTTTTGCATTAATAATTTAGCATGGATAAGTAAAATGGTAACATTACACCATAAAAAATATAATTTAATTTATCTGGAGAAAAAACTGTACATGCATACACTTCTAATGTTTCTGTATTATTTTATGTTAGTGCTTTTCTAAGTAAATCCATGTTTCCCAGTAAGACTAAATTACTGAAGTTTTTGCAATTTTGTTTGTATTGTGCTGAGTAAGTATCAGAAGAATATAGAGGTGACAGCAGCAGGTGTAAGGATGCTAACAGAGGATAAGCCTGGAGCTGATACTGATAGTATAAAACTAATCTAATTATTATTACCACATATGCAAGAAACACAAACATTTAGAGTAATTTATAGGTTGTTCACAGGAACATTGATGTTAACAGTTTTATATAGAATTCTGAGCAGTGCAAAAGAGAAGCTAATGACAGATTGTAGTCCAATAAATAGATGTAGTAAAGACACTTGAAAATAATGTACAGAATAATAGCAAAACTCAAAAGTCTTAAAGTCATCAATAAGGCAAGATGTAGTGCCAAATGTGCATAAGAATGAATATATATCCATTTGATTGAGCAATGTGTAGGCTTATGGGGATCACATTTATGAACCATTTAGTGACATAGTAAAAGTAAATGCTTAAACACATAAGTGTAGAAAGCTGATGAGGTGATGAAGTGAATCGTAAATCTCAGTTTGGACAGCCTCACTTAGATTGAATGGCAAATAAGTATTCGGTAGAGCATCTATTTCAAGATTTGGCCACAATGAATCTCTGTACTTGGCTTTTTAACAGGAGGAAGTTTGGTCTTTAATGAAGTTGTGGGGAAAGAGGCAATACAGAATCTCCATAGGAAAAAGGTCTTATAAAATTATTAGTTTAAAATTTTTATAGTTATTCTAAGTCAAATGATGATATAAAGTCAAGTGTAAATAATTACTCACTAACTCATGTCTACATACTGGTTTGATACCACTATAGTTAAAAATATACCAACACCCTCATTTTATAGCTTTTTAATAAAGTGTAAAGGTCATCATTTAAATGGTGCCAGATTTATTTTGGTGATATTGCCTGGGGTCTAAAGCAAGCCATAGCCCATGATTATATTGATTAGGTAACACTCTATCTGCCATTTTTACTTAGAGTGTTTTAAAATTTTCATACTGGGATGTAATAGAATGCATGCAGATGATTGGATTCAGGCATAGATATTTGCACTTACATGTGTTTCTTGTAAGAGGATATCAGAGCCTCTTGCGTTTTACAAGTTTACAGTTCCTTGACAATAAGGAACTGTAGACAAAAGTTTCTGTCCTGCCTGGTCCCATAGCTGTTCAGTCCCAAAGAAATACATGGAGGCTTATATTAATTATAAACTATTTGGCCTATTAGCTCAAGCTTATTATTAACTAGCTCTTACAACTTAATTTAATCATAATTCTTATCTATGTTTAGCTATGTGGCTTGGTACCTTTTCTCAGTAAGGCATTCTCATCTTGCTTCCTCTTTGTCCAGCTAACTACTTATCTCTGTATTTCTTCTTCTCAGAATTCTCCTACTCTGATTGCGTCACATATATTTCCTACCTGGCTACTGACTAATCAACATTTTATCAAATCAATATGAGTGACAAAACTTCACAGTATACAAGACCTTTATCCTATCAGATAACATGTCTAGTCATAAGCAACCGCATGTCTAAGGAATAGTAGGGATAATACAGGGATTATCAGTGAAAGTTGGGCTTAATGTGTGGTAGGACTGACGTAAAAAAAGAAATTACCATTATTTTGTTGTTGTTGGCTTGGAAAAGAAATCTGTAGAATGAGAAATGTAGATGACAGATAGAACTAGAGTCATGATGTGTTGTAATAGGAGAGGCGGGGCTGCATCCCGCCAACTGGCTAGCATTACCCGAAAGAATTACACAAAAACTGTATTCTATTAAACACTGTCTGGCCCATTATTTCCAGCCTCTTATTGGATAGCTCTTACATATTAATCTAACCCATTTCTAATATTCTGTGTAGCACTACGGGCTGGCTTACCAGGGAAGAACTTAAACTGCGTCTGTCTGGAGTGGGAGAATCATGGCGACTCCTCCACTCAGCTTCTTTCTCCCAGCATTCTGTT
Source organism: Microtus pennsylvanicus (assembly GCF_037038515.1). Lineage (NCBI taxonomy): Eukaryota > Metazoa > Chordata > Mammalia > Rodentia > Cricetidae > Microtus > Microtus pennsylvanicus. The sequence goes on from NC_134579.1 coordinate 19,285,413, forward strand.
CTGTTTTCTCCACCTACCTAAGAGTTGGCCTATAAAATGGTCCTAGGCAGTTTCTTTATTAATAAGAAATCACTCCCACATCAATGATGATATTTACTTATTACAGAAACAGTGACAACACTAGCAACTTCTGTAGAAACTGTATTTTAGCTTTATTTTTATCTGCTTAATTGTTTATTCTAGGAAGTGCTAGTTTTCTTTACATCAGTAAATCAAAGCCTAATACTTCACAGGCAAATTCAACACTTTTTAATTATCATGGCCTTCAAGATAAGCTTTAAGGATTCCAAATCATAATAATAATGATAATAATAGGCTTTAAATGTCATATAATTTGTTTTATTAACTGATCAAGATTTATTCTTTCTTTCTCTTGTTTCTTGTTTGTTTTATTCTGTTTTGTTTGGTGTTGGGGTTGAGTCCATGGACTTACATATACCAGGCAAGTACTCTGCCATAGACCTATGCCACTAACCCATGGGTTTTGAATTTTTGAATTCTTTCTTCCCCATTGTGTCATTGTCATTACTTCGTGTTTAGTAACTTCATACACAGACCTTAAGTTAAAAATGTACTTTTGATACAAATACTATTTTTAGTTCCCTACATTAAAGTCTTCGGTTTGGTATTTAAAACCTTTTGGCTAAATTGTCAATATTGCACATTTTCTTGTTATATATTTAATTATTTATATGTGTGTATTTGCCTCTGTGTGTGTGTGTGTGTGTGCACGTGTAGATGGATGCCATAAGACTTGTGTGGAAGTCAGAGAATTACTTCTCTGAGTCCTCTGTACCTTCAACCACATTGGCCATGTGACAAAACTTAGATTGCCAAGCCTGGCATCAGGGACTTTTACCCCCTGAGACAACATGCATATCCTATAAACCTTTTCACTGCATAATTTTGATTGGCTTTTTTATCCATGGAAATGCAAATTAACTACAAAATAGGACCACTAATGTGGTTTGCAGGACCAAGACTCCCTGAGGACACCCCGAAAATTACTTCTCCCAACAAAAAGCAGAAAGCAGTTGGAGAGAGCTATGCTTACATTCCCAAATACTGTTTATAAATGTTTGTTTACATTTAAGGAGGATATGCTTGGTTTATTGATACAAATTTAAGATAAATTTTGTTATATGTGTATATATTTCTGCTCTTGATTAAGGTATTGTGCTTATGCAGCTCATTTAAAAATGTAATGTATTATAAGAAATATAGGCTAATAGATAATCATCTATAATTGTCAAACTTACAGTCATATGAATAAGGTCTTCTAGATATACATAGATATATTTCAGGTGGATAGGGATTCTTCAAATTTTTCTAAGACATTCAGAATATGACATTTAAAATGTTTAAGAACTTAAAACTTTTTATAATAATGAGACACCATTCTCCTGGTAGTACCAACCTCCTTCAAGAGGAAGACAGGCATTGAACAGTCTCCTTATAAAGTTTGTTAACTATTTGTGCAAGAAACTTCTCTTGCCTGAACTATTTGACTGGACTTGCAGTACCTACAGAAAAATGACTGCTAAAGTTGCTTAAGAAAGGTAAGATGTTCCTTTGGGGTTCCTGCTTCATGAAAGAGTTCTCCAGATATTCTGTAGGACACAGAAGAAAGTGACTGACAAACTTCCAATATAGGTTAATTTTTCTTTAAAATTTCCAGCTTCATAGAAAAATCTGCTAGATACTAAGGGCCAGTGAGCTAAACATAGGTGCCCACAATGTTACAGAAGAACTTTGGATGACTATCCTGGCAGTGAGATGTTTCTGTCAGTTTTAGAGTTCTGGGAGTTCCTTACAATGCACTTCGTGTTTGCTTAGGCAACATCATTTACTTCTGGGGTTGATGTAGCTGAAGAATAGTTATAATTATAGTTTTCCTTAGTTTTGATGGAAGTTAAAGTAGATATAAATGTTGTAACTGTAATTCTTGCTTAATACCTGTTTTGTTATGTGTAATTTGACTATGTTAAAGTTAAAACTCTTCTTTTTATTATGGCAGAAAAGGGGAGGAGATGTGAAAGGTGATGTATGCTATGAATATGTTCTATTGCCATTGGTTAATAAAGAAGCTGCTTTTGACTAGTGGCTTAACATAATGTAACCAGGCTGGAAGAGATATATAAAGAGAGAGTAGGCAGAGTCAGGGAGAAGCCATGTAGCTACCGCCAGATACAGACACCTTTATTGTAGCTATCCGAAACATTGCCAGTAGGCCATGTCCTCGTGGTGATGCACGAATTAATGGAGATGGGTTAGTTTAGGATATTAGAGCGAGATGGACGTATTTTTAAGTTATTGGCCAAGCAGTATTGGAAATATAGTTTCTGTATGAGTCAGGGCAGTCGGGAAACAAATGAGCAGCCTCCGACCTCACCTTGGACATTTATTGTATAATGCTTTAAAAGAGATCTTTACTTTTGAAGTTCATGTTTAGGAGTTTATTTCTGTTCTTAAACATTGGTTGTTGACTGGACTGACAATTTTCTGAATGTACTTTTATTTGTTGTTGTTGTTGTTGCTGCTTTTTTTTTAAAGTCAGGGTTTCTCTGTGTGTCAGCCATAGCAGTTCTGGAACTAGATTTTGTAGACCAGTCGGGCCTTGAACTCACAAAGATTCACCTGCCTCTGCCTCCCAAGTGCTTCTGGAATTAAAGGTGTGCACCACCACTGCCTAGCTCAATATCATATTAAAGTTTTTGTAGCATATTTTGTGCATTTAAAGATAGCAAATTCACCTACAAATGCTGCTATTTATTTTCTAATTTATTAAAACATGAAAAATAACCACTTTGCTAGTGCATATGAAATTGTTAATAATAGTACAAAAAATGTAACCCACATAATTGAAAAGTAAATGGACAAAATCCTCCAGGGAAATGAAAATCTGATAATTTTATGAAGAAAACTTTAAGGTTCAATTTTTATATTTCCTTAAATAATTGACTCAGTCCAGGAAATGCATGGGAAAAATACTTCTGTGTGCTGAGAACATATGAAGTGTCTCCAGTAACCTTTACCACAAAGTTTCCTTTTTGCAATAATATTATGTTGAATAAAGATGGAAATTTCTGGAGATGTGTGTGAGATGGTTATGGAACTGAACATAACACAAAGAAGATATTCAGGTGGGGAGGATGCAATTAGTGAGCATTTTAAAATAGAGTGTTTACTCACTAATAACAAAAAAAAGGGGACACGTGGAGCTAAAGGATTTACCATCGTGTTATTGGCAGACTGAATGAAAAAGAAGCTTGTGAAACAGAGTGAGGGCACATGGAATAAACAGAAGGCAGTTTGACAGCAAGGAGCCTGAGACTGCAGTCGTACAACTGACCAGCAACCATACTATGCCATCAACCTCAATAGTCCTCATTCTTTCTCAGGAATTCAAAATGACAACTCAACTTGACATGCATTTGAGTTAAGCTTATAACAAACTAAGCAGGTTGTACTTGAGCCCATCTAGATTTCCTAGTGCAGAAATTTTAAGATAATACATTGGTTTACGTTTCAGTCAGTATGTCTGTGGTGATTTGTCTTTAACAATATAAATTTAAAAAGAAGAAGAATATATTGGAATAACCCATTGCAAAGAAAACCATGTTAGTGGTTTACGTCTTTAAATCTATAGTAGTTAATTGTTTTACTAATTACAGTTTGGCCATAAATGATTTGGAGCTTGTTTTTATTTCTATCAGCATTTTGTTATTAAAGATGGTTGTTATCCTGTTGAAATGGAGACTCTGCAGCCCACTGCAGTTTTCTACTTCACAATCCTTGTACTTCAGGCCCCATGAAGATGGGGTTACAGGATTTGACCACTGACTAGTTTCTATCTGAAATTCCGTTATATCTGTCACCTGGATTAAAATGAGCTTCGAGTAATTTAACGATAACAATACAGATACTTTGATTTTTCACTGATGAAATACAAGTCAGTGAAGTCTGAATGTTTCACTATTCTAAGTCTCTCCATTGACCAATTTGCACTTTACATAGCAATCAAATATTAAAGTGAAAAATTAAGAATTGCCACTGCTGTTTACTGTAGATTATATTTGTACAAAAGCATTTCAGTTCTCTAGTCTTCCCATGACTTCCTTAAAGCCTGATGAAAATTTCACACAATCCCTTGATAAAACATGTGAATTACCTTGGAAAGTGCAGGCATTGGGAGCAACAATAGCTCATTTTCATAGACTTAAGAGGCAGGGAAAACTTCTACTAGTTCTGCAAAAGCTTAAAAAAATCAGAAAATCTATGACGGTTTCAAAATGGCAAGTTTGCTACATTGTTAGGCTTCCTTTTGTTTTTGGTTTCAGTGGAGAGAAATGGACTCACTTCTCTGTCTTTTTAGATTTGAAAACAGGGGTCAAAATTGTGTCTTCAAAATTAAATCTCTATTCTACAAGATAAATGTATAAAATGCTTACTTTTGAGCATTTCATCTATGGATTAATGGACTACAAGTCATACAATGTAAACAGATGTTTCTAAATATTTTATCTCAGTATTATAACTATGTTATTTTAATTATTGAGGCTTCTCAGCAAAAGAAAACGATAAACATTATTTCATCAAGGACATATTTATTTTTATTCAAGCAAATGTTTGTACTGTTTTGAGCTCTGGGATTGTAGGGAGCAGAAAATAACTTTGTGTAAGCCAGCTAGCTACCTTTCAGGTGGACAAGGAGTTATCTTTAAATAATATATCAAAGATTAGGCTCTGCCTCATTGACTAAGTAATCAATTTCACAGTGAGACTATTTAGTCATTTTTATGGATGAGTGTAACCCAGGGGAAAGGTTTAGAAATATATCATTATGTCTACTTAAGAAAAATACATTTTTAGTACAGCACTTAAGCGAAATTTTTTACAATGCTAATGGGCAACAAAATACAGTGGAAACTAACTGGAAAGAACTGATGTTCAATTTTGACTATAAAGAAAAAGCAGGTAAATATATTTAAAGAAAACTGAAACCCAAATAAGTCAGTTGTACTTTTTGCTTGTCATTTATTTTCCAGCAAAAAATTCTGAGATTTTAAATACCTCATGTTATTTTTTCTTCTTAACATAGCAAAGAAAGCTCCTGTAGTTCTTTATGCACATGGTTTATTTGAAAATCTTTCATATTCAGCTTGTAGAAACTGTATATTATACTAAGTGTGCCAATTTTAAATAGTTATGTCTCTAACATTTCATATGCTCACATTTTTTAATTACACATCTGTCTTGTTATTGTCTTTAACCTTACGAGTGCACAAACCACCTAGCTCTTTAATTTCTCATCTTCAGGAAAACAATTTCAAAGTCCACATGCCTGTAACAGCTGTTTGTCATGACTGTCCCCATTGCAGATTAACAAACTGATGATTATTGATGAGACCAATCAGACTTTGAACTGTGTCTGTTGAATATATACACGTGTCTTAGAGTCTGAGCAGTGATTTGTGAGTAAAAACCGCATAAATCAGAGAAATAATTAGGAAGTAGCATCTATTTTTGTGTCTTGGAAAATCTTTAATACAAAACTGATTTTTAGCTTCATATCCTCTTTGATGAATTGTGTCTTATTAAGACACAATATACACTTAGCAGCATTTTCTCTTCCTGGAAAAGAAATCTGGAAGCAGTAGAATGACAGACAAAAGTTTCATTGGCTCATGAAGTTGCCTAGCAGATTCAAATACCAAAACACACTTTGTGTCCTTTGCTCGAGTTCATTGCCTGTCTGCTTTTCCTTTCCATGTGACAAATATTCCACTAAGAATATTAAGTATTCAAGGATTTTTATTACATTTCCACTTCTCTGAATGTGGGATAAGCCAGGACTTCTCTTTACTGCACATCATTTAATATCGTTTGTAGCAATTTTCGTAAAAATGAAATATAGCTGTCACTTTTCTTCTTTACCTGAGACTCTAGTATGTCATACTTGTTACTCAGCACATTAATTACTCTTTCAAACAGTTTGAATTTGTTTTGCTTAAACTGTACTTTTTAAATTAATCAACTTTTTCCATTTATTTTACATCCCAACTGCAGTTTTTCTCCCCTCTTTTCCTCCTGTTCCTTCCCATTGCCTCCACCTTCTTTGTGCACCCCATTCCCCAAACACTAATCCTCTCTTCTGGTCAGAAAGGGTCAAGTCTACCATGGGTGTCAACAAAGTATGGCTTATCGAGTTGAGGTAAGACTAGGATCCTCCCTTTGTGTTAACGCTTGGCAAGCAACTCAATATGGGGAATAGGTTCCCAAAAGCCAGTTCACACATTAGTTCAGGACCTGTTTCTCACATGGTTTAAATTAAAAGCAGTCTTTTATTTTTCTTTAAAGGAAATGCAAGGATTCTTTATAATTATTGAAGGAAATGGATAAAATATATTATAACAAAGATGATTTAGCTGATTTTAATTTTGCATATTAGTGGGAAATGCATACATATTCCAACTACTTAAAAATCATCTGCTTTTTATTTTTTTGTGAAAATTTATAGCTTAAGCACAAATTTTTGTTTTTATAATTTTTCAACTATTCTATTTATTTATTAAAATATTTTGGTTATTATTAATTAATTTTAATGGAAAATAAACAAAAGTTTGTTACTTAAGGGAAATCAAGATATCTCAGAGGGTAAAGACTTCTGCCTCCAAGACTAAGAAAGCTTTGTCAGTCTGTTGGACCACAATGTATTTAAGGTTTATTATTTTCCTTGCTTCTTTTTTCATTCCCTGTTATCAAGGTTATAAACAACTTAATATATTTATTTCTCCAAATTAGCATACATTTGTGTGTAGTTATTGGGGAACTGAATCTATGGCATTTATCAGCTTAACAATTTAAAAACTACTACATACAATATTGTTTTATTTATCAATTGTCATATTAAATGATCAACAAATGTGTTTGTTAGTAGTATCTATATCTCAGTGTCACTGGGTCAAAACTGGGTAGAGCTCTGGGACACACAAATGTCATACATTCAGGATACCACCTAAAGAGGCCATCATTCCAAAAATAATCAGTTCAACATAGGTTTTTATTTTGTGTTGTGCTTTATACTGTTCAAGGGGTATCATTCAGATTACTATATATTTTACTTTTCAAGCTAAAGTTGTTGAACTTCTTCCCATTCCTTGAATTACTAATTTTTAGGTTTTTTTAATTTTTTTAAATTTTTTTTTTAATTTTTAGTTTTGATGAGATAAAATATAGTGGCAAAAGTCTTACTCAAACTGATATGAACACAAATAGTTTTAATTCCCATCCTATGTAAATTTGGCATCCTTTTATAGTTCCATTTTGTTTCCTTTTCATATATTTGAAACTATAACTTTCTAACTGCAAAACCAACAATTTTGCTAATGAACTACTTTCTTTATTCAATGTTTAAAACCCAAGTCATAATTTTAAAAAGATTTTATCAATTTCAAAAATGCAAATCAAGTCTTCTCTAATACTTAAAAAGGGCTATTAAATATTCTAACCTTGTACTTTTTAATTAAAGTGAACAGCACTAAGCTAAATGGAATCTCTTTTATGACATACTCCAAATGAATTGTCTTTCTACACCCAAAAGTATAATCCTTGAATACTATATTGGAAATTCTGTTTATAGAGATAAGAATCTAAAAAGACACCAAAGTTATTAATGTTGAATCGAGTAATATAAACAACTGCATCCTTGACATATAAAGTGTGAAAAGATATATTTAACTTTCTTATTAAACTAGACAATCGTCTACTCAGAAAACATTATAAAATATAATCTAGATATATGATTTATATTTTTTTCTCTAAAATAAAAATACCTACTTTATTCTCATGTTTTGAACAACAACTCAAATTTATATTTTGTGTCAAAGGGTTATTGTCAGTTCAAGTACTGTTTATATTTCAAAGTTTTGTGACTTTCACAAACAATTTTAATACTGATAACATTATTGAGACAGTAACTAAAGAATAATTATATCTTATAATTTCACCCCAATGTTTTCTAAAGACAAATATCAGAAGTTTAAATCCAAAATACCGCTACTGCTATTTATACTTCACAAAGCTTTCTAATTTGCAATATATGCAAACATTAACATTATACTTGTACATGATATGCTTATGTATAATGTGGCTTGATGATATTAAGAGATTTAAAGTAATGAGATTAACCTCAACAACAGAGATGAAGCAATTGCTCCCAATCAATTTAACTTAAAACACGACTGTCATAATAAAATATACTTGCTTGAAAAGCCATTTCAAACTCATTATCTTGCTTTGATAACTTTTCATGTGCAATTACAGCAATCCATCTTATAATGTAAGTCTCTAATATATTAGGGGTAGAAACAAAGCCTTGCCTTGGAAAAGCTGAGTGATATTCCAGTTGTTATATTGGTATTAGGTAGTAGTAATAGATAGTGTCCTGAGTCCATATCCTCTGACATTCAATGATTTTCTTAAATTTTAATCTACTTAAGAAAACATTTTGTATTTTACTTTACTTTTGAAAATTTTAAAATCACAGCAAAATTTTACATTGATAAGGCATTTGCTTGTATACCCATTGAAATTTATATGTTTAGCTACATTAAAGAGGTCACAAAACTTTTTTCCTAAAGTTTTAGACAATGGGAAATGCATGTATTAAAACATGATAAAAATAGCAAGAGAAAATGGCAAAAACAGTGATGTCATACAAATTGTGGTATGAATAATGATAGATCTTGGAAGTAAAAAATTCTCATCCAAGTATTCATCACAAAACTGTTGGGACTTACTAGCTTGAAACTGGTAGAGATAAATTCATGTGTATTGCAAATCTAGACTAACCTCCAAGTTCATAACAGTCAAACAAGTGATGAATACTGAAATTAGAGCATCTAAAGAATACTAAGTGAACATGTCGATGTTGATGCTATTAACATCCAGCATTATAAGTTAAAATGTAAGCCAATTTAAAACAAAAACCTAAATGACCCTCAACAGAAGGGTGGATAAGAAAAATGTGATACATTTACACAATGGACTATCACATAGCAGAAAACAACAATGATGTCTTGAATACTGCAGGCAAATAGATGGAGAGAGGTAACCCATTTGATAGAGGTAACCCAGACCCAGAAAGACGAATATAATATCTACTCAGTCATAATTATTTTTTAAATATAAAGCAAAGAAACCAGCCCAAAAATCACAATCCTAGAGAACCCAGGCAACAATAAGGACCCTAAAAAAACATACATAGATATAATCTACATGGGAAGTAGAAAAAGACAAGATCTCCTGAGTAAACTGGGAGCATAGGGACATTGGGAAAAGCTTGAAGGGGAGGGGAGAGGCAGGGAGGGGGCAGCAAGAAATGAAGAACTCAATAAAAATGAATAAAAAGAAAAAATATAAGAAAAGCAAACTCCAGGGAGAAATAAATCCTTAACAAAATTTTACTTTCTCATATCAAAGATTATATGCATCTACCTGTGAGATAGGTGACTACAGTTTTCTTTTCTGTAGATAAAAGACACTATTGTCAATGATATAAATGTACAGATAAAACTTGATTAGTCTGCTAAGCATACTGAAAATGTCCTGGCATAGGGAAACTAATTAATCCTATTTTAAAGCAGACATCAAAATCAAAATTTCAAGTATCCTGTAGCTAACCGCATTTGAGTAATAAAAGAAGCATTTTGCATCTAAAAATATGATTTTAGGGTGCATAATCACTTAAGAGAATATTTTAATAGGTCATATATATGACTTGTACACCAAAGCCATATAATCAGATGGAACAGTATCTATAAAATGAAAGGAAAGTGATCCTTATTTTAGTTTCAAATGACTGTCAAGATTGAAAAGTAGAAAAGTCAGAAGAAAAATAAAGGGAGACACACACTCACAGAGAGAGAGAGAGAGAGAGAGAGAGAGAGAGAGAGAGAGAGAGAGAGAAGAGAGCAATACCAGAAAAGTGTATAACAGAGAAAACTACACGTGTCTGCAGAACTGTATCCTCACATAAATGATAAATATGACAGAGTAGTAAACCATGTAAGAGAAGTTTTATGTGACTTGTGAATGCCGTCATCTGTATCATCATAGAAGTTTTTGGGAGGGTATTCTTTGTGAAATTCAAGAGTGATCAATGTTTTGATTAAGTTACATCACCCAAATACTGCTAATCTGGGATGAAGGGATAGAGAGATTACAAAATAAAAAGCTACTGGGGTCTCAAGATACTGTGGATAAGATACAAAACGTTATGACTGTTCAACATCTGCTATGGGTTAAATTTATTATAAAAGGAAAGATAATCTTTAAGTTCAAACCAATTGGCTGGCAGGCAGAACCTTCTTTATATAAGAATATATAAGATTAAGTCATGGCTCAGATCTGAAATATTACCTAGAAAACTTGTGCGTTCCTAGCTTGTGGTAAAGTGCTGCAGCACAAATAGAAGTGTTTTTTTTTTTTTTTTTGTTTTTTTTTTTTTTTTTGTCTTACAGCAGGTTACTTCTTTTCTGAGTGTCTAGTCTGGGCATTAACAGTGTTCAGCTTTCACAGCACATGATAATGATGCCTTCTAGAATATTATTACAGAACCATGTGAACTATTTGTGATGTACTGACAGCTTCCTTTAATTTCCTTTCTCAGGTACTCTCTTCATTGAAATGCCTGATGAATTAGCCAACATTCTCCGGAAGAGCAGAAGTGATATAATGAGTGTACATACAATAGAAATTTTGGAAAGTGTAGTGAAGAGGCAAGCAGGCCTGCTTTTTGTACCACCCAGCTCCTGAATGGCTAGCTTTGCCCCGGAAATAATAACACAGAAACTGTATTCATTTAAAGACTGCCTGGCCCATTATTTCTACCCTCTTATTGGCTAACTCTCACATCTTGATTAACCCATTTCAAATAATCTGTGTAGCACCACAAAGTGGTGGCTTACCGGAAAGTTTCTAACCTGAGTTCTTCTTGGGTAGGAGAAGCATGATGTCTGCCTCATTGCCTTCTTCCCAGCATTCTGTTCTGTCTACTCTGCCCACCTAATTTTCTGCCCTATTAAAACGCCAAGGCAGTCTCTTTATTAAACAATGAAAGTAACACATAGACAGATGACCCTCCTACATCAGAAAAGCTTTTTGTAATTTGCTTGTTGGTTACTAGCTTTTATTGCTGATACACTCAAATAATATTATATTGTGTTTCATGAAAAATTTTTGCAAAACAAAAATTATTGCTGAATTTATTTAACCAAGTTTCAATTTAGAAATTGTGTCCTTTAAATTTTTATGTCATTTGTAATTATCACAAATTCACATACATAAAAGTCTGTAATGGAAATATAACTTTATTGTAAAAAATGTTTTTTTTTTCAATTTCAGGTGGATAGCCATCATCTTATATATCATTATCTTTTCAATTTACTTGTTTTATGTGAACTTTTACTGAGTTTCAAGTGAAACAATGTGTTTTGTAATTATAAATGATGATAGTAAATTTGTCTTAGAAGTAATCTTCCATGATTTAATGCTTTTCCAAGAAAAAGGAACATCAAAATTATTGATTTTGAAAACATAATTGTACATATTATCTAAAACCACATATTTTGACATCATTTCTGATATACTGTCAAATTTAAAGTGTAAAGAGTTTACTGTCAAAATGATTCATTATTCAAGTAAATATGGTTAAGATTTATCACTAATACTATACAGAGGGGACACGGAGTAAGAAATATAACATGATTTAGTGTCACATAGATGGAAAAATAGTGAGAAAAGAGTTAAGGTTAAGAATGACTTTCAGGAAGATTCATAAAATATTAAGAGCAGTGACTCTAAACCACAGTGTCCCCTTACATATTTACAGGCTTTTATTACTGAGGAGTCTATGTTTAAGTATAGTAATAAAAATGAAAATTACCTCATTTCTTGGCATGAGCCATAAATGTTAACTAAGGAGAATGTGACTTTAACTAATCAAATAGAATTATGATTTCTCTGTTCCTTCCTAAACATGGCATTTCCTTCTGAGAATTTTTAAAATGTCTTGATACTGTATTCATCATTTTCTTAGCTGCACAACTTAATTGGAAAAGCATCCATTCATTTTTTATCTACATTAAAATTATAATTAAACTAAAATTTTCATTTAGGCAGAAGGATGTCCCAAATGTATTGGTTAAGACAATGTCACATTTTAGAACATTTTGAGAAATAACGTTTTTTCCCAAATCATGTTTATTTATACTTAATACTTAACTATTTAATCTAACTTTAATTCAAACTGTTTTCTAAATCTGAAATGATGGAATTGCATTCTCACATGACTTAAATACTGAAACAAGTAGACATTATGGAAAAGATTTTATAACTTGCATTTCCTCTTTTACTTCACCCATATTTCTAAGAATAAAAATAAACAAAAGAATCCACTTTTCTTCCTAGATATCTGTCCAGGTAGTTTTAACATATGAATATAAGTATATTATGCAGAGAAAAACCTAAAGACCGCTCTAACCAATTAATGCATTATGTGTTATAATTTATAAAAAACTTACCAGCACATGATCATCAAATTGGATATGAAATAAGGTAATGAATATCATTTTATTTGAAAATATGGAACATAATTTAACGATGTAAGGATATGTAAATAAGCCATTACTATTTTATTTTCTTATTATGAATGAAAAACAGCTAAATGGAGTTTGATTTTAGGTAGATAATTCTGATACTCTCAAGGAGGCAACCTTGAAAGACCTGGAAAACAGAAGAAGAGATGACAATTCTGGTATTTCCACATTAGCTACTGTGGTCACCAATTATAAAACCTAACAGTAATCAATATTTTGGGGACAGAAACAGTCACGGTATATCATAAAAATAGACACATCATAGAAATTATATATATATCCAAAATTTCACATATCAGAGTTGAATAGGGAATGTTTTCTTTTTTCCTCATTTCATTCCATAAAAGCAAGTTCTTCTGGTGTTTTTCTTACTATACATAAACAAAGTCCATAAAATCTATTAAAAATATGAAAGAATGAATGAATGTTCTTGTCAGTGCTATTAGGCTAGAGCAAGTTGAATATTAAATAATGCTCACTGTAGATATTTTCCTTCAAACTAGGACACAGATTTTAAAAAGGAAGCCCTGAACTCCCACCTTTCCGATAATGTTGTCGTTTAGAACAGGGATGGATGTATGGGTACTAGGTTTGCTTGAAAGAATAGAAGTAATAAAAGCCAAATGATGACAAGGTGCAACACAGAGGCAAATCCAATCCTGAACAACTGCAAACCAAAGAAATCATCTGGAATTTAATTCTTACTTACTGCATTTTCCTTCTTATACTGACTCTAGAAAATATTTTTTTTTTGTGTTTTTATTGTTTTTTTGATTGGGACACTCATATGAAATTGAATTTGTTGTTAGTGGAAGCAGAAGTAGATGGGGAAAAATTTCAATGCCCACAGTAAATTAAGTAGTCTTTATTTTTTGATAATGACATTACAATTCGTCTTTAATTGAGGATTTCTTTTTTTTTCTTTTTATTTTATTCGCACCTTTGATGACAATGTGCTTAGCAAGGAAGTATAAGTTGAATCTTGTAACTTGTTATTGATGACCTGGATATTTCATATTCTAATCATATTGAGTTTCTTGCTTGCACCCAAGTTATTTCAATTAACAACTCTTTCAAGTGTGATGTTACATGATTGTGATGACAGGGTTTTAGTTAGTATGATAAATAATCAGTAAAAAAATTACAGAAATAACTGATATCTTCAAATATTTTTTAACATATTTAACAATTTTTTAAATAAAAAATCTTGAAACATTTTATGAGAATGCTTCTAACAACAATAGAGAATAATGATAGGTATTAAATGAAAGGGCATTATCATCAATATGTAAAAGTGTTGGGTAATTGATTTTAAAAATGTAAAATGTGTTCTAGATAAATGGGATAGCACTAACAGCACTATATTTAGATATTTATACTGATTAAAATAAACTGCTTTCATATTTCCATCTATTTTGCAAAGTTTTGATTAGCAACTAAGGAAAAATGCTTTCTATTTCCATATGGATGTATTATAAGTAAATTTATAAATTTGAATATATACCTTTCAGATTTAAAGTAAAACAAAAAAAAGATAATGTATTACCATGATAATGGTGTTTATGTAGCTCATTATTAGAGTGTCCTGTTCTGTTTAGAAACTTTGTTAATAAGCTTTGAATAAAACATTAGTGAGATAAACATTTTAATGTATAAGTCAAGATTTGCAATACATATGAGTCATTACACATAGACTAGCATGATTTTAAAAAAATTCTCACCTCAATTGAGAGAAATGACGTTCAAGGTCATAGTCGTTATTTTAGTCTAGTGTCAATTAAATTAACTGAGATAACCACCTTAAAAAGGGAAGTTTTTTTTTTTTTTTTCTGGTAATGGTTTCATTCGCAACTATTAGGAAACCAAGCTTGACTATCTCTGACAAAGAGAGGCATCTCAATAAGGTCTTGTATATCCACCTAACAGAGAAAGGGTCCTGGAGCTTCCCAGTGGAGATCTATTCACGTTCCCACGTGCCTGATAGCTGAATTTAAAAGTCAAGTTATCAGCAGCTTAAATCCTAAATAGGATTTCTTGTCTTTAAATTGTAATGAAATCCATCTACACTAGGGTATCTTAATATGGTTTCTTTCAAAAATAGAACTGAAAGCAGAATCATTTCTTAAAATTACTTTTCATTGAAAGTAAGCTATTTTCATACAGTATATTCTGATTATAGTTTTCCCTTCCAAATTATCCCCACATACCTATATAACATCTTTGTTCTCTACTCATAAGAAAGCTATCAGGCAAGTAAACAATGACAAACAATATATATATATACACATATATATACATGCATATATATATGTATATATATATGTATATATCAAATTAGAAGGAGGGAATGAAAACACTAAGAAACAAATACACACAGAGACAAAAACAGCGAAAAAAATAAACCAAAAAACCTCAAAATTAGATAACTTAATACACAAATAAATTGCCAGTAGTATTATACAAAAAAATGGTCAAAAGCCAAAATGTCCAACATACAAACACAGAATAAACGAGAATAATTTCCCCAAATACCTTTGAGTTCATTTGTGTTGACCATCTATTTCTGGGCAAGTGACCTGACCTTATTGTGGTTTGTAATAAGTACATTGAGCTCCATTGGAGAAACAGATTTTTCCTTTGAGAGTATATGTTAACTGGAGATAGCCTTTTGTTTCAAGATGGGGGTCATTTTTACTTTCCCATTTTGGCACTGGAACCCAACTGGTTTGGACCTTTGCAGGCCATACGCATGATGTTACATCCCAGTGAGTTCACAAGTCAGTCCTCTTCTGTGTGGAACACTCCATTTCTTTGCTATCACCCATCCCCACTGGTTCATACAATTATATCACCTTTTTTTTCTGTGCAATTCCCTGAGAATGGAGGGGAGGAATTAGAAAAAGGCATCTCATTTAGCATAAAGTCTCTTAATTTCTTTCATCTATGCAAGTTTTCCAGTTGTGAATCTCTGAATGAGTTCTCATCAACACCAGGAGAAAGTTTCCTGGTGATGGCGAAGTGAGACACAGATCTTTAGATATAGCAGAAGGATTTTGCTGTCTCTTGTTTGTGTTTTGCTTTGTCTCTTTTGTTTTGTTTTGTTTTCTATGTTCCTTTAGCAGAGCAGTTGTAGTACTTAGGTTTCCCGTACATGCCTGGCCTATCTAGTCTCAGGTTCTTCGCCACAAAAGCAGTGTTATGTATGTGTTCCATTTCTTGAGCTGGGCCTATACACACAGTCAGAGACTGGTGGTTTACTCACAAAATGTTTGTGTGGCTATTATACCAGTATATTCTGCAGGCAGATCACCATTATAGATCTCAGGGATACAGCTGGATTGGTATTTACCTTTTTCTTTCTATAGCCTGCAGAGTATCTTTTAGTACAGTGAACACTAGTCAGTAGGCAGTAGATACTACATAGGTCCTGGCTTGATAATTCCATAGTCAATGAGTTGAATAGGTATTGTCTTAAGCAATTCCATCAGGCTGTTGAGAGGAACCAGTATGCTTGGCAATATGATCCCTAATGGCCTAGCCTAAAGACACGGAAAAGAGTATTTCATTCATTCACTCATAGCTCTTTATTTTCAGTCCTTTATTTATGTGCAGTAAGAAAAGCAGAAAAAATGTACAGAACACAAGTTAGAATCAGTCTTGAGGAAAGAAGGAAACATGCAATATGTAACAATGATATGTGAAACTTTTGTATATATAATAAAAAATGAATGCCATTTTACTGAAAACATGTATACATATAATGGCATAGTGATCTCTAAATAAGTCATTGTTACTGTATTTTATTTTTTATTTTGGAAAAATCAGCTAAATAAGGGTAGTTTGATATTAAGAACAAAATGGTAATAATATCAAACTTGTATAGAAAAGGGTCCTTGGAAGATAGGGAAAAACACAGGAGGTGACTATTCTAGTATTTCCATTTTAGCTAAAGCGGTATTAAATTTTATAAGTACTAATAGTGATTAATATATTACATATAGAAATAGGCATGGTATATTATAGAAATTGGCACATCATAGAAATTTCATCATCCTAAGTAAGGAGAAAGTAATTACAAGTTTTTGTCTGAGGCCAGTGTTTCATTTACCAATAAAAGTCTATTAGATTTAGTTCATGAGAAAACAGAGCTTGGAAGACCTGATAAATATTGACTGTCATTACTAAAGCATGAATGTTATTTTCTTAGAACGTAAAATATTTCAATATTGTTGGAAAATATAGGTACATTCCACAGGAGTTAAACACGGGCCATAAGAAAGTGTGTATTTGAATCAACCATTCTCAGCATAAACTTTTGTAATGCATAGTTTTGATCAATATCTAGTGCCTTGCAACTTTATTTTGCTAAAGTAACTGCTGTTATAAGGATAGTAATAAATTAAGAAAACTTCATTTATCATAAGGCATGATTGGTATTTAAAGGGAAAAGTAAATGAAGTACTCATTTGAGAAAAAAGCAAAGAATGCAATATGGCAAAACAATACTAATTTCTGGTATACCACAAAACTACTATAAAGGAAAAAAAGCCTAGTATTCTCAAAGAAAATAGTTTTTGGATGGAAGAGTTAAATATGCAATTCCAATAATAAAAATCATTGGTGAACATATGATGTAATAAGGCTCCTATGTTAAGTAGTAATACATTTAAGCACTGGTTCCTAAATGTGGAAATAAATAAGCTCTATAACTCATATGTCTTTGTCAGATAGGAGCGGAGAAGAAGAAAACCAGTAATGAGGTGAGTAAGCAAATGCTCCTTCAAAAAATCAGCACTCTCCATTTTTTTTAATATTTCCTACCACTTACATAGATTTCTTTCTATTTGCAACTTGAGAAGTAATGAGAATATTGAATGCTGAAGATGGGGAGCAGACAGGGGAGGAAAAGACAGACCAGCAAGTTAGCAACATTAGGAATTCAAGGCTTTTATTGGGGGAATAAACCTGTAGATGTTTGTTCTGTGAGAACATGTGGTTCTAACCCTTACAAACCCCTTAGAAACTAGGGTAGTTATTGGATAGAAACAGAGAAAATAGGAAAACAAGGTGAAAAGATTTGTTTTTATGATCCAATTTTGGCCATTGCTAGGAATAGCCAAATAATGGTGAGTAAACACATATTAGGTAGTTTATAAATAAGTTATGACTGGACATGACAAAGGGTTAGTAGTTTGGTGATGTATAGAGTATAGAAAACCAATTTACTTCAGTTTTGTAAAATTACAATTACCGTAATTTCTGGAAACTGCTGGAACTTTTGAAAATGTCCCTTTTCAAAATAGCTTGCCCATGCTAACACAAGGCAACACACATGACAATTCAAAGTACAATGCCTGAGAACTAACTGCCTCACACAGTGAAAGGAAGTAAAGAATTACAATAGAGTAGAAGGCTGGCCAGAAATGCATGAAAAAGAATTGGCACAAGAATGATTGATCAGCGGCTGTAGAATGTGAGGAGAAGAGCAGGTCGGGAATTCAGTAACAGAGGTATTACCTGACAGTGAACTCTATGAGTCGAAACAATTCAGGAAGATACCTTCACCATGTAAGAAACTCATATTTCCCATTAACTCCTTCACATTTTCTATTATTAAAGTACATGTGTTCTACTTAAATATTAACATAAATATGAATGAATTATTAGAATGATCATTTATTAATAACTGTTAAATTCAACATATAAGTTTTACATAATTCTGGATGATAATTCTCCAAGAGAGTCTAGAATACAGAATGAAAATTCAGAATAAGCAAATCTTTTGATACAAGCACTTAATAAAAGGTTTAATATGACTTGCTTAATAAAGTTAATGTCTTGTTACATAAAGGTTCTTGGGAAATTTATTGAATTAACTTTTATTAATTTGATCACAATTTATTTTCTCATGACTAGGATTTGGCACATCTGAATAGCAATTAGTTAAATTCCTTTCATAAAGGAAGGGTAATGTTTTAATTTGACTTTACAGTTACAGTTGCTTATCTCTGATTGCATGTTTGACCTATTTACATGGAGTATACTTTAAATGATTATGAACTGATAAAATTTAAGATTAAAAGAAATATATGATAGGGATTTTATTATTCAGAGACTTTTATTTTTGTTTTGTGTGTATGTTTTGGCTAAATATATGTATGTACACAAAATTCATGCCTGAAGCCTTTAGGGGCCAGAAGAATGTACTGGATTCCCAGGAAAAACAAGATCCTGACCAAGCTAATATCTGAAAGAAATGGTTTTATTCACTGTAAGGTTTGCAGTGAAGTTCATCACATCTTTTGTCCAATATTGTTTGCCAATGTCACA
Source organism: Microtus pennsylvanicus (assembly GCF_037038515.1). Lineage (NCBI taxonomy): Eukaryota > Metazoa > Chordata > Mammalia > Rodentia > Cricetidae > Microtus > Microtus pennsylvanicus. Next base: position 19,304,402 of record NC_134579.1, read on the forward strand.
GATGCTGTGTTGATCATGTAGAAGTCTGTATGAGCTTGTATTTACTAAGATTTGGAGCTCAGTCATGTCTTTTATAACACACTGAACTGAACATGTGAAAAAACTCAGATAAATATCTGAGTTTCGAGACAGCTACCCTGTCTCGAAAAACAAAAACAACAACAACAAAAACAAAAAACCCTTTTTATATCCAAGATTAAACAAAACAACAACAACAAAACCATTTTAGATCCAAGATTGGTCATGGATCCCAACCTGTTACACTATACTTGATGAACTGTCTAGTTAGAAATTCTGCATTGCATTCTCAGATTTTGGAAAGTTATTTTTATCCCATATCTAACCAATCATTCCCATCCCAAATTTCTTCTAAATCAAGGTACTCAATAAAAGTATAAAAGAATTTCAATACTTTTAAATTATTTTCAGAACAATGGGCCTTGAATGGAGTTACAACATTAATATATTAGATTATAGTTAATTTTAATAAAGAGGTTTTATTATTTGCAGTAAACATATTACAAATGAATTCTTTTAAATCTCGAGAATTAAAAGTCCATTAATTTCTTTCCTTTTATAAAATAATAGCAATAGGAATAGCAATGCAGATCAGGTTCATAACCTAACACTTTTACATCTATCTTTCCACTGTAATAGTGGACAGAAATAACTATTTTGAAATAAAATCTATTTTACACAATCAAATTTTATCTATTTTAAAATCCTTTAAACAACCTTGCAAAAGGGTCATGGTCTTTTGCAAAGCCTATTTTACTCTAAAGTAATACCTGTGAGTGTTTAAGGAAAATGTCAGGCATTTTCAATCCCTTTTGAACATAAAGAGAAAAAGTGCTATTTTAAAAGCTTAGTAATAATTAAGCAGAGCTCTAAAGGGCCAATTTTCAATAGACTTTTTAAAGAGGAGAGCTCATTGTGCTGAATGGAACTTATAATTGTTCATAGAATATTTGCATATGAGAGTTAACTGCACTCCTCAAAACGGTGGGATGTGATTGGAATTTTCTTTTCCATACATTTTAAATGCACATACACCTGAATGGTTCATTTGAAAAACGTGGTTATAACACAAAAATACACCTACCATTTTTAAAAATGTATTAAATGCAAGACAAATGACATCTAAAAACAGGATTAGGGATCTCTCTAACTTGGGATTGTTATTACATGTGGTACATATAAGGAAAAAAAACATATCTATTATATGTCTGTCTTAAACAATTACATTCCTGGTATTCATCAAAAAAATATAATACTCTTCAATTGAAATCTGAAAGTTCTCAGTTAAGTTGAATGCTCATATTTCTTTTTAGAACTTAGATTTTTGTAACCTGTATTTCTGTAGTTTGAATTTTTTCTCCTATATTCTGCCTTTGCCAATTACTTCTAAGCCTCTATCTATGCACTGGTGTTTTTATTTTGATTTCTCATATATAATTGGGACAATGCCTTATTTTACTTCCTGTATTTTTAAGGTACGTGTGTTTGTGTATGTGTGTGTGTTCATGTGTGTGTGTGAGCTTGCAGGTGCACACATATGATAACAGGTACATGTATGCTAAGGTGTCTGTAGAGTTTAAGTGCAATTTGAGGATTTGTTTCTAATCTCCAGGTGCCCTTCACTGTGGGAACTGGAGACTGAACAGAGCAAGTGCTTTATTACCCAGTCATCCATGTTGGTAGGCCACAACAGTTTATTTTCCAGATGTGTTATTTAATTTAGCATGAGTTCTTTCAGTTCCACTAACATTTTGGCAATAAAAAGGAACTCCTCTTTTCTATTTAAAAACAATTACTATTTTTCCTGGAATATATTTTGATTATAATCTGTCTTTCCAAATCCACCATACCTCCCTTCATACTTAAATCTGTGTCCTTTCTTTTTCTCTCAATAAAAAAAAGAAAGGAAGGAAGAAAGGAAGGAAGGAAGGAAGGAAACAGGAAAACAATGACAATAAAATGAAATCAAAACAAGCAAACAAACTGGATAGTATCCAAGTGTACAAGTTGTGGGGTTCTGACTCTCAGCGAGGTGTGGTGGTATGGTGTCTTTGGTACAGGTCTGTTCTGTAGGTGGGTAGGAAGTTAAAAAGGAATGGAGAGGGGCCATGGAGGATGAAAAGCGTGAGAGAATAAGGGAAGGAATTGTGAAGATCATGTGTCCCTACCAAGAGTCTGAATGCCAAAGGAAGCAGACAGAATGTAGTGATACAAAGGGTAACTATGAAGACAGGGATGGAGTAGAGAAGAGTGTGAAGGCCTTTACCTGAGTCTCAGTCGGGTATTGAAGTTTATAGTACCTGGCAGGGAGGAGTACTGTGTATCTTTGAATACAAAGGACTGGAGATTTGCCAGAAAAGGAAAATGCAGAATAACTAACTCACCCCTTCTCGAGTTGTCATAATGTAAGTGTACATTTATAATTTTATTTGTATTTTGATAGGTAAACACTGTCTATTTCATTGTTCCTAGATCCTAGTATGTGTTATGTGCATGTGTGTGTGTGTGTGTGTGCATGAGTTTTATTAACCTTGATTCTACTTAGAGTTTTTTGCATTTTTCATTAATCAGTTTACAATTTATAGACAATAAATGTGGATTACTGAGATATTTATTTTTTTCCACTTATATTTTCTCCCCTCTTATATTTCACTGATGAATATGACATACTTTCTAAAATACTTTCTCATATAAACAATGTTGTGACCATTTTTCAATATTTTCTTCCTTGCATATCAATTAGGCAAAATTTCTATTGATACATATTTGTGCAAAATGCTTGATTATTTGTGTTTCAATCTATTAATAAACCCATTCAGGGAATATTTCATTTTACATTAGTGTTTATATATTTTAAAATAATTCCATTTTTTCTTTTGATTATGTAAGTTTATAAACTGTTTTGTGACTTGTTTTTGTATGTTGTGCCATTTATCCATTGCAGAATTGAATATATTAATTATGCTCATGTTAACTTCTTAGCAGTAATTCTAAACTCTATTTGTGAGGTATATTCTATTTTGAGTTCATCTTCAGTCTGCTTTGTCTGTTTTTACTCTATGTATTAATAAATATGTTCAATTATATAAACACACGTGTGTATGTGTCCCAATTAAAAGTTCCTTTTGTGCATGCCTTTAAATCCAGCACTCAGGAGGCAGAGACGAGAAGATCTTCATTAGATCAAGGCCATCTTGGTTTACAGAGCTAGTTCCAGGACAGTCAGTGGTACACAGAGAAAGCCTGTATTGCAAAACAAAACAAAACAAAAGCTATTTTGTGCATGGGTAGTTGAATGCATGGCTGTACAACTTGCTTGCATCATGTCCTTACAAGACCAAGATAGAGTCAAATCTCCTAGAACTGGATTTAAAAACAGCTAGGACCCATTGTGCAGGTGCAAGTACAAACTCTGGCCTTTTGGAAAAGGAGTCATTGGTCTTAACGTTTTAGTCATTCCTCCAGTCAAACATTTGCAAATTTTATTTGGAATCAGCCAGGATTTATTGGGCATTAGAAGGTGAGGGAAATCAGTTTATTGTAAAGGATAGAAGTTAGCATGGCTCTGTTGGATTGAATTCCTGAATTCTATAGTCACATGTAGTAGAGATTGGAGTTTCTTTTGATTGCCTATTTGAGACTGATTTAATTTCTTTGGGTATACATAGGAACATATAATTTGATAAAGTATATTTCACATTTATATCAGTTGTACAATGATCGTGCTACATTTTCTTGATGGAAATTCTTCACTCTGACATGTTCTAGATGCATCGGGTTCCTGCTTTATCACTTTTACTAATACTTGTTTTAGTGCATTTGGGTCCACTTTGGCAAGAAAGGAGGACAATTGGGCCAGAACTAAGTGATGCCCATTCTCCACATTCTGAAAAGACTCTTGCTAGGTCTTTTGTGTGGAGAATATATCTAGCAGAATTTAGGATATATTTCATACAGATACTACTTTTTTTTTCTCTGTGTCAAAAACACAAAGGTGGTTTCTTAGTCACCAGAGGAGTTTGTTATTCCAAAATCAGTCCATAATTTTTCATCATCAGCTCCAATTTATCAAATTGTCATTGCCTGATCCCCTTTGCCTTCTAGGGCTTGTGATTTTTGTGGTAGTTAAGTTATTACTCATCTTGCTTCTACATCTCCCTGTGTCTCCACTTTGGATGACAGTCTTCTCTGTGACTTAAGATCTCTAAGTGTAAGAATAGTAAGAATCAAATAGAATGATTTAAGGTCTGTTCAACTTTTTCTTTTCTTTTTTTCCCCTTTATTCCATTAAAAAATTTACACTTCCTCCCCTCCTCCCTCCCCTTCCCTCCTTAAGAGAGGTCAGGGAACCTTGCCATGTGGGAAGTCCAAGCCCCCATCCCCCTACATCCAGGACTAGGAAGCTTTGTATCCAAATAGACTAGGGTCTCAAAAAGCAAGTAAATTCAGTAGCAATGGCTTCTCAGTCAGCCCCCATTGTCAGCCATATTCAGAGAGTTCGGTTTGATTGCATGCTCATTGAATCCCTGTCCAGTTGGATGTGGTGAGCCCCCATTAGAACAAGAATGCTGTCTCAGAGGGCCACTGATGGTCCAGACTTTTTTGCTCATCTTTTTCCTCCTTCTGCTCTTCAACTGGACCTTGGGCACGCAGTCCCTTGCTCTGATGAGAGTCTCTGTCTTTATCTCCATCAATAGCCGGATGAAGATTCTATGGTGATATTCGAGATAATCATCAGTGTGGCTATGGGATAAGGCCAGTTCAGGCACTCCCTGCTCTGCTGTCCAAAGACCTACCTGGGGACATCTCCGTGGACACATGGGATCCCCTCAAGAGCCAAGTCTCTTGCCAACCCTAAAATGGCTCCCTTAATGTAGATATCTTCTTCCCTGCTCCTATATCAGCCCTTCCTCTATCTCCATCCTCCCACTCCCCCAAGCTCCCTCTAGTCTTTCCTTTCTCCCTTATCTCTCCCTTTCCCCCTTCCCCCACTCCCACTCCTACCCCTATTCCCATGCTCCTAACTTTTGCCCGACAATCTTGTTTGCCTCCAATTTCCAGGAAGATCTATATGTGTTTTTCTTTGGGTTCACCTTGTTATTTGGCTTCTCTACTCTTGTAAACTATAGGCTTAATGCCCTTTGTTTATGGCTAGAATCACCTTATGAGTGAGTACATACCATATTTATCTTTTTGGGTCTGGGTTATCTCACTCAGGATAGTGTTTTCTATTTCCATCCAATTGTATGCAAAATTCAAGATGTCATTATATTTTTACCGCTGAGTAAAACTCTAATGAGTATATATTCCACAATTTCTTTATCCCTTCTTCCATTTAGGGGCATTTATGTTATGTCCAGGTTCTGGCTATTACAAATAATGCTGCTATGAACATAGTTGAACAAATGCTTTTGTGGTATGATTTGGCATCTTTGGGTATATTCCCAAGAGTGGTATTGCTGGATCCTGAGGTAAATTAATTCCCAATTTTCCAAGAAACCACCACACTGATTTCCAAAGTGGTTACACAAGCTTACATTCCCACCAGCAATGGATGAGTGTTCCCGTTACTTCATATCTTCTCCAGCATAGGCTATCATTAGTGTTTTTGATTTTAGCCACTCTGACAGGTGTAAGATGGTATCTCAAAGTTGTTTTGATTTGCATTTCCCTGATCACTAAGGAGGTTAAACAAGACCTTAAGTGTCTTTTGGCCATTTGAAATTGGTCTGATGAGAGTTCTCTTTTCAGATCAGTAACCCATATTTTAATTGGGTTAATTGGAATTTTCATGTCCAGTTTCTTGAGTTCTTTATATATTTTGGAGATCAGACCTTTGTTTGATACAGAGTTGGTAAAGAACTTCTCCCATTCAGTAGGATGCCTTTTTGTCTTAATGACAATGTGCTTTGCTTTACAGAAGCTTCTCAGTTTCAGGAGGTCCCATTTATTCACTGTTTCTCTTGTCTGTACTACTGGGGTTATACATAGAAAGTAGTCTTCTGTGCTCATGTGTTGCAGTCTACTTTCCACTTTCTCTTCTATCAGGTTCATTGTGGTCAGATTTATATTGAGGTCTTTGATCCATTTGGACTTGAGTTTTGTGCATGGTGATAGATATGGACCTGTCAACCAGACAGAAACTTAACAGAGATATAAGAGAACTAACAGATGTAATAAACCAAATGGACTTAACAGACATCTACACAAATAGGAAAGAATATACCTTCTTCTCAGCATCACATGGAACCTTTTCAAAAATTGATCACATAATTGGTAACAAAGCAAACATCCATAGATTTAAAGAAATTGTAGTAACCATCTATGTACTATCAGATCACCATGAAATACAGTTAGAATTCAACAACAATTCTACACCCAGAAATCCTACAAACTCATGGAAACTGAACAGTCAACTACTGAACCACCCCTGGGTCAGGGAAGAAATAAAAAAAAAAAATCTCAATTCCCACCCTTAGTAAATTGTTTCCTCAGTTAAATTTTATTCACTAAATTTTCTTTCATCTTCCAAAGCAGTGGTATGATTTGGTGAACATGCATCACAGTACATGAGTGTACAGAGGTCATTTCATAGTAATATTTTATTCCTTAGAAAGAAAATTATATGTTCTTTCTTTTTATTTTTGTTTATTAAGAAAATCACTCCCAAATTACCTTGAAACTGTTAATGCCTTGAAAATAAGTAGAAACATCAGGCTCAGGAAAGTTAAGAGATTATGCCAATATGGCCAAGTGACTATTCTTGGCTAACATGCTGTTTGCTGTGTATTTACCTGAGATTTCAGAGATCCAGTTTCTTTCTTAAACTAGATATGTCAACCTCCTACACATTTTGTGATATGGATACACAAGGATAATTGATAAATGGACTGCATTCTAATGAAATCTTTATACTTAGTCTATTCTATAATTTCCATCAAGTCTTACCATTTCAAAATGTTTGAAAAAAGATTTATATATTCTTCAGGGTTCCATCTGTAGCTATGCACTATAGGACTCTTGTTCAACAGAGTTCCCCATAGATTACATAACCCAGCAGAGCAGCCACTTCTAGCTGGTAAGAGGTATCAAGCATAGCGTTAGACTGTATTTTCTATAGTTTTTAATTTCCAGATATTACAAACACAAAATACTGACTTATCTTGGATCTTGAAGCAAATCTATTTTTTCTTCTATCAAATGTGGGGATTTTCTAAGAATCTATACATACGAGGTAGGGATATGCCCTTTGCTCATATTTCTTAAGTCTCCCAAATTATCTGTCCTGAATCTCAGACAATCTCCTTAAAGAGATAATGTATCCTATAAAGTATGCTTAACCTTTTCATCAGTGACTATAATATTACTCATTTAATGAAAATTCAAAATAATTGCAAACCAACTTGATATTTCGTGATCAGATGCTCATCATTAAACTTGTGCTGAAGCAGGAGTTATCCTACAAACGGTAGTTAATTTTCTGTTTCAGAAATCATATTTCTGTTTTAGGATATTAAGTTATTATATTACTGCTCTTTAACTGCAGCTTTATCAGGGGAAAAATCAAACTGAATTCTGACAGTGAGAGACACCTAACACTATCAGAACTTCTCAGTTATGTCACACAAGTGGTTACAGAATTTGTAGTGGACTCTCTCTTTGATGAAAAGCCTACTTTGTACCAAGGCTCTCTTGCCATTCCTAGTATATAAATCTTCTGAAGTATTCATAATAGTGTTTCTAAATTCCTTTTATAGGTATAATATCTAAAGAGTCTCATTGTGTTGTGATTGGAACTCCGAGCTTAACACTGAGAACTACAATGGATGAGGAGTAACAGGAAAAAGGAACAAAAAATGAAAATTGCTACAATGAAACCCAACTCTTTGTCTTCATAATAAGTAGTTTAAAAAATTATATGAGGCACAGATAAGGCTCAAGAGATTGACTTTTTTTTTTGATTTTTTCGAGACAGGGTTTCTCTGCAGCTTTGGTGCCTGTCCTGGAACTAGCTCTTTTAGACCAGGCTGGCCTCGAACTCCCAGAGATCTGCCTGCCTCTGCCTCCCGAGTGCTGTGATTAAAGGCATGCGCCACCACCACCTGGCTCAAAAGATTGACTTTTAAATCCATTATTTAGCATAGTATATCTTGGAACCTGCAGATAATTTTTCTATAATTTTACATTATAAGCATATACAGTTATTTAAGGTGCTAGTTATTACCCCCTTTAAGAAAAAAATAACATTATACAAGTAATAATGTACAAATATATTATTATTGGTTTTGTTATTATGACAACCTCAAGGATTTGGATGACATTAAAATAAATGACAATTTTTTATTCTGATTTTAAACAGGTTGCTATATATGTATAGTCTTGTCATTGCCACAAGAGCAACAACATAATTACATTTTTATAATGAGAATTATTGAAAAAAATTCTCAATATCAGAAAAGTTGATCTGTATCAGCATAGAGACAATTTCTTAATTAACCAATAAAGATAGGTTCACACCATATGTAATTTTATTATTGCCTTTAACCATATGCTTAAACTAATCTAGCAGCTATGGAAACCAGAGTAATTAAATCCATAGCAATAATAGAGGGAGTTGTCACTCCTCCATTCATTAACTTGTGAACCACAATTGAGAATTACCACAAAACTTTAAAATGCCTTGCTTTATCCTTTTGATTAATATAAATAATTTCTTAATTATAATTAATAAGTAAGGTAGTGACCATGTAGCTTGCATGATATTCTACGCATAGTTTTTCTATATGAACCTAATATGCCACCTAAATACAAAGTTCAGTAACACGAAGGCTAGATTTATGTCAACTTGACACAGACTATTGAGAGGAGAAAATCTTGACAGAAAAATGCCTAGACAAGATCTGGCTATGGGTAGCTTGTAGTGAGGGATATTAAACCACAAAGTATGAAAGTTGCCTTCTGATTAGTTTACTAAAGAGTTAATGTCCAAGAGTTGGCAAGAGAGAATAGGTGAGGCTTTTAGGGAGAGAGAGGAGCTGGAGATAAATATCAGTCCATGAGAGATGCCAACAAGACCCTGAGGAAACATACAGAATAAAGGAGAGAAAAAAATCTATGTGAAAGAATGTAGACTAATGAAAACATATTAATTTAAGGTTTTTTTCTTTCTTTTTATTTTGTTATTTTCTTTTCTGATAAAGAGCTTCTTTGTGTAAGAGCCCTCACTGTCCTGGAACTCACTGTATAGACCAGGCCGGTCTCCAACTCACAGAGATCTGCCTGCCTCTGCCTTCTTGGGTCTGGGTTAAAAAGCATGAGCCACCACCACCTAGCTTAAATTAAGTTGTAAGAGTTAGTTTGAAACAAACCTATGCTAAAGTCATTTTCATAACTAAAAATTGGTCTCCGTATCATTATTTAGGGACTTTCTGTCCCCCAAAAAATTCCAGCTAAAATAGACACCCAATGTGGGGTATATTCACATAGGGTCTGAGAAACCCTAAAAAAAAAATAAGTTCTTAACATGGAGTTGGTCACAGCTTCCTAGAGACTGCAAATTTTTAGATAGGCTTGATGCTTGTTGAATAAAGATGTGAGGCTGCATTAAGAGTCTCTGTTCTAAAGCTGAGCACTTGAACAGCTGGTGCATTATGTGGGTAGGAGACTAGGAAAAAACACCTAATGCAGCTTGGCCCACCAACTTCACAGAACTGCATAAGGTAAATATGGTACCTGGGATTGTACCTGTCAGCAGGAGGCTAGGACCTCATGGAACCAAGGAGGGTGGAGCCAGTCACCAAATTTGATTTTGAGATACCTCATGAAAATTTTGGCTGCAGACACAAAAGAAAAATCGAAGAAATATTACAAGACAGGTAACATATATAACATGGGATCAGTTCTGAGACTGGTGAGACATGATACATCATGTTGGCTACAGAGTTCTCATGACTTATTATTGCATGCTATTCTTCCACATGGCATGGGTTAAGATTTATCTTACAGTTTGGTTACCCAGTGAAAATAAATTTACAGAGCTTGAGTGAACAAAACAAAAACAAAAAGAAAAAAAAACTATTTTGTCACCTAACCTTTGACTAATATCTAAGGAAAGTTGGAGTTCTAGTTCAAAATAATGTCAGAATGACACAATGCTTTCTCTAAATGTTACAATAATTTCTTTAAAAGTATAATACAAATGATATGTCCAAAGAAAAAGCTTAGTTCTTGAGGCCTTATGTAAGATATAATGTACTAGACTATATCCTGTGATTCGAAACTTCTGATGAAAAACCCAACAGACAATTTCAAAACAGTTTTGGACAGCTCATTTGATAACTGGTATTTCTTATACAGTTGTAGATATTTAGTGTCTGGAGATGAACAAAACACTTGATGAGAAGTAACTCAGTAGACATGATTACAATTGTATGTGTTCCAAAATGTATCCATTCTAGTTTCTTCTTCTTTTTACAGGATTATGTCAGTGGTGATGGAGTACTCTACCCTGCTGCCAATGACACCAGGAGTTCTTTTCAGAGATTTCCACTAAGTTCACGGTGGACTTTTGGTTTCACCACAGAAAGGGATTGCAGTAGGTGGCAGGATGAAGCATAGTTAGGGTTTATGCATACGCGTTTTTAGCATAGATACCAAACAACTCCACTAATGAACAGAAAGAAAACCAGGGAATGAATGAGGAATCCATAAAAGCGAAAGTTTGGATTGCTCAAGGAGAGCAGTGGTTGATTTGCAGCAAGGGTTTGGAGCTAGAGCAGACCTGTGATTGATTTTACAGAAGCCATGTATACTTTGCTTGATGGTTTCTGAAATTACATCTCAAGGGATTGCTAAGAAATCTTTTATTTTTTCAGTAAATGAGATCATGATATGTGCATTGAATGCGATTGCAGCTGGGAAGGTAAAACCATAGGTCACAGGGGCTTCAGGGAAGTTATGATGTTTTTACTGTAAACAAAAAGTTTATACTTGTTTGTGAGGTTTCTAGAAAGTATCTGGGAAAGAATTAAAGCTTTTCTTGAAGGTCATACAGGCTTAGACCTCAAGCATGACTCACTGTTTTAATATTCTTCTTTATATAGATGGGATATTGTCCCTTGTCACCATCACAGCAAATGTTAACTGTGCTAGAATTCTTGATTCTCAGCTGGAAAGAGGCTTAAACTGATCTCATCTTTCCTTCCCCCTTTCCCAACTCTGTCCCTGTCTTTTATCCTTCTTCAATTATTTATCGTTTTTTAGAGAGAAGTAGTGATGAAAAATGTAGTCTGTTGTTACTTTAAAGCAGATAGAATGGAACCGTGACAAATATGGATTAGAGTTTGCAAGATATCTGCATAAGCTTCACAATTTTGTTCCCAGAGGAAGAACTGCATCAGGATATATGTTTATAAACAGAAACTGCCATGGCTTTTTAAGAAAGGGAAACACTCCCAACACTAGTGTACTAGGAAGATAAGAAAAAGCATGCACACTAAAGCACTGGTCCTTGAAGCTCATTGCCTTTTATATGCTACTTAATAAGGCTCACCTTTACACACCTGTATACATCATAGAGCACATACCTTTTGTGAGCTCTACTAGTTAACTGAAGCCCAGAACATGAGAACAGGCTTCAATTGTTTGTCAACTGGCTTCTTTCACATATTGCTCCTGGTGCTCTTCTCTTTAGTCTATATTCTCCTGCAAGGGAAAGATCTATACTGCCCTAAAGACGCTAGACCATAGGAAGTCAGTGTTGTTAAAATGAAGCTCCTTACAAATAAATGGTATATGTCTTATGTAATAGTTATTGATGTATTTTATTAAGGAAAAATATCAAGGTTTGAATGTGAGACTTTTGATAATTTTCCTCATATCTCTCAAAGATTTTTTTCTCTGGGGTTGATAGAAAAGAAGCTCTCAGAAACTTGCTGGCTGGCAGGTTCCTGGAAAGTCAAATTGATGACATCCAGGGTCCACGACAAAAAATGTCTCAAAAAAATGAGATGGAAAGTGACCAAGGAATGTACCCAATGTTGGATTCTTTCCTTTGTGTACAGCTAAATATACCTGTACAAATATTTCCCTTAGAAATAGTCATAGACACATGAACATGTTCACACACACACACACACAGACAGAGAGAGACAGAGAGAGAGAGAGAGAGAGAGACAGAGAGAGAGACAGACAGAGAGAGAGAGAGAGAGAGAGAGAGAGAGAGAGAGAGAGAGAGAGAGAGAGAAGAGAAAGAGGTGCACCAAAGTTTTTGCATCTATGTACCTTCCTTGGACAGGAAGACATGAAGGAAACATCTCCATCTTTTGTGACAGAGCACACTGCCATCTTTACTGACTAACTGCTTTGAACACTTCTCTATTAACCTGCCTTCAGTCCATACAATTTTCCATGACCCTGGCTACAGCTGAAAGCATAATGACTACCTTAGGAAGCTTTGTTTCAGTCAGATTTTATCCAGGTAGCTGGATGTGATGCAGTGGACTTCACTATAGCCATAAGAATCCTAAATGACTTTTAGATGATTCTCTCTGCAACTGACATGCATGACCCCGACAATCTTATGGCTATTTAGGCTAAGGACAGAGAAGTAGGAGAGAGCACTCCCCCAGAGAGCCAGAAATCTTGTCCTGATTATCAAACTCTTGAAGTGTTTAGGCAGTCAGTAGAGAGAACAAGGAATACTTGCATGCTTTGTGAGCTTGTAGTTATTACCTCCTTTCTTGTGTTCAGAACTTTGTTCCATCTTAACATAGTCTTAGATGCCTTATCCAGGGGATGGAGTCTGCAATGTGGGCTGGAGATTCCCTCATTGATTAAGATGATCAAGACAATCTCCAAAGACATGACAATTAAACCTGATCTAGGTTGTGCTATTGGAAATTTTCTTTTGAGGTGATTCTCAGTTATGTCAAAGCTCACACTTAGAACTAACCACCACAATTTACTATAACGACTGCATTATTTTCACCAGTTCTCGGCACCACTGTGGTCAGGATTCAGTGGGACATTCTAGATAATGTGTTAGTAGTAAACTCAATTTCCCTTTAAGTGCACAGACCCCTTAGTATCAAGGACTGTATCAATGTATTTGTCTATATTATAAGCTTGTATTCACACATGCTATTATCTTATTCTCTCAAAACACACACGCACACAATATTCCTCCTCCTTCACACTTCCTGCCAGTTTTGTATTCCATATGGCAAACAGTCTATTTCTTCTGGGTCATGAATCACACTGAACTACATGGACTCAAATCAGTGAACCTGACTACCGGTCTCGTAGCAGTGTAAGACAGGACTTTAAAAGATCAAGCATTCTTTTGTAAAGAACTCACCTATAGTTAAGTCACTGTGCATTTTCTACCAAGGGAAACTTTTTTTCCTGAAATTTCACATTCATAGGTTGACTTTTCTTTGTCAGTTCTCCATTTCAAGTCCCAAATACATATTTATCTGATACTCCCTTGTACAAAAACTCTGGCAATGCTTGTCATTGATTTTATCATAATGGCTAACTTTGTAGAGTCAAAACAATGGTTTAATTGATAATAAACTCTTCTATATGTCTGTTGAGAAAAGAGCATATTTGAAACAAATTATAAACCATTTGGGTGCTGTTGTTCTAAAGGCTGTTTTTCTAAAAAAAACCACTTTCAGCTTCTAGTGGGCTAATGTGAGATTATTTCTGACATTTAATGTTGTCAACAAAAATTTCTCCAACCCTTAGATTTCTCAATCATCTCTCTGACAGCACTGAAGTGCAAAAACTCCGCATACACAACAGCTTTCCTTCTACTTAATTCCCCTCTATAATCAGATCCTTAGAACTTGTGTGAACACCTTACAACTTGAGATATGAATACATGGTATACTTCCTGGCTACTCCCTTTCTTATTTAAAATTATTTGTCTTGGTCTTGTGAAGGGAAATTTGGCTCAAAGTCCTTGGGTTCCTATCTTTCTAGAAGCTCAATCCTAGATGGAATAATGTGAGAGGGAAAAACTATAAGTGATGGGGGTGTTGGGAAAAATACCAGAAAACAAAACTGTGTCACCAAAGGGGATAGCACTAATGTATCAAGATAGGCTAATTTTATAATGATCTTAACAAATTTCTTTCCTACAATCAGACAATCCAGACCTGGGAAAAAAAAGAAGGATTTTTGATTGTTTTCAAGACAGGGTTTCTCTGTAGCTTTGAAGTCTGTCCTGGAACTCATTCTGTAGACCAGACTGGTCTCGAACTCACAGAGATTCTCCTGTCTCTGCCTTCAATGATTGGGATTAAAGCCATGTATCACCACTGGCTGCTTTTAACTGCTGACTATATCTCCTGTTGCACAAAACTTTGTCTCCCACTGAGGGACTGTGATGCCTATATTCTGCTGTTTAGAGAGTTGCTTACATTAGAGTTAACAACCAATAGTCTAAGGAGAGAGGCTGAACTCTTCTTAAAAAGAAGGGACAAAGTGTCGATTGTCTGGTCCTTAGTTCGAAGCTTGACCGAACCCACAGAATTTGTGGAGTCTGGTTAATGTAGAAAAAATGAGAAGAGATAAATCTGTGAAATGTCTGATAAAAACTTAGACCAAACAAAATCAAAAACCAAATCTGATGCCCTAATTCTCATTCTACAATGGCAAAATATCCTCTCTTTCTGACTTTTATCCAGAGTTGAGTAAAACTTACAAAAGAATATACTTATAGGTGTTGACAAAAACTCTAATTTTGTCAACTATTCCTTTTTCTTTTGATATTTAACTACACACTGAGCTTAATTAAGTTGTTTGCATATTTTGGGATTTGGGGATATTCTTATGTTTCCTAAGTCAGCCAAAAAGATGTAAAGAAGATTATCTTAAATTTGTGGTTCACCTGCCTCTAACTCCTAATGTTGTATTATAGATGTGCTTTCCAGCATCTAGTTTACAAACTGCTGAGGATTAGATCCAGATGCTCATGCATGCCATAAGCACTCCGTCAAATGAACTGTGTTCCCCAGCAATTTTTTCTGCTTGTGAAATAGAAACCATTAAGAAATGCTCACTTCATTTCTTGGTTTAGGTAATTTTCTCTGTGACTCTATCACATTCACCTTTTACATGCATATACACATGCACAAACATACACACACATATCACACACATAAATATGCATACATATGTAAATATACATGCATACTTAGCAACGTAATCATAACCAAAATACACACAACACTCATGTGTTCTATACATTTTTATATTTCAGTTATATCTCAGATTGCATTATATATTTCTCATTGAATAAAAATTATTGGGACTAATGAGCCCTGGCCTTCAGCTGGATGTTGGGATTAATGAGTCCTGGCCTTCATCAGCTCTTCCCTCCTAGAAACTTCTAATTAAAGTTACTTGAAGCTGTGCCTCGCTTAGAGGATCAGAGGATGGGATTTTCACCTGTTGGCCATTGACTGCAGTGTATTTAAGCCTACATGGTGCTAATAAAGAGGGGCTTTTGGTATCACTGTTTGAAGGTCTGTATGTCTGTCTATCTCTACGTCTGCATTCTCAACCTCCAGCCCCTTGCACGAAGCTCGCGAACTGGGGTCTAGGGCATAGAGCGCAGACCGGGGCCGTGGTGGGGGGCAGAAAATTATTGCCAGTTAAGTTTTCACAAATGGCCAAATGCTAGTAAGTTTTTTCTATTTTTCATTTTATTTTTTTTGTCAAACTGAGTAGTTTTTCTTAATTATACCTCTCTATTTTTGCCAATCTTCTATTAATCATTAATAAAGGCTTAATAATGGCATGACCAACTACTTCCCTGTTTTTTTCTAATACGGTAATAAACATTTAAATAAAAGCCATACTAAGTACCAAACAAAAGCTAATTGTGGCACTATTAACACGAATTTCATTAATAAAAATAGCTCCTCTGGTATTTTCTACACTCTGACTCTATGATAAATAGCCGCTCCAACAGTTAGCAAGTTCCTCAGCTAACCTTCTAATGGGTCACAATTTCCTATGGAGATGTATTCTCACAGCTCATACAGAGTTTGAATTCTTCAGTATGAATTCTTCAACGGAATCTTGACCTGTATTTTCCTTTATTCTCATTCTTTTTCAACATTTATGATAGAGGATAAAGTCTACGAAAGAAGGATTGTTTTCTTGAAAGTACAATCATATTACTGAATTGTACTCTTTTGCAGGTGATTTCCAGCCAAGTTGTTCAGCATGTTTCTAACTTATTTCTATTTGTCTCAGTCATATTTAAACTCATATCTGATCAGGTCTGTTGTTTTGCTTTTTGTATTGATAAAGCATTTATTTTCACTTTATGATGTGAGTAGAATTTCAGTACTGATATAAATAATATTTATTCTTAAGTTCATAGTCTTGTGCCTTTTCATGCCAGCCTGGGAAAATAAAAACAAAAAGAAACAAAAACCTAACCACCAGAGACATACAGAGGTTATCCTGACATGGTGCTATCTCCTTTGCCAATAAGTATATCACTTTTTTCTGTAAACTAAATTTTCAAAATATCCTATAAACCTGATACATCCACAGATGATCTTTACCTTGGGAAAGTCGTAAGGTGAAGTAATTAGTCATAAGGTGAAGTAATCTCTTTGCTATGAGATGAGCTTTCAGCTTGAGTCATGAAAATATAGTGAAAATTATTTGACATCTTTAATAGGCAGCAGGATGTGAGACTACTTCTTACTGTCAAACACTTTCTAATATAATGTTCATTAACATAACATCTTCAATTTTTTTAAATTTAAGTTGGAAACCAAAAATTTCTGTTTCCTAAAACTTGCTTCAAGTAAAACCATATGTAACTAAGTTAGACAAAACAAAATAAGTTTTTTTATGTATTTTTTATTGATAAAAGGAGAATAAAGAAAAGAAAGAAAAAAAAGAAACAAATTTCCACCTCCTCCCAGCCTCCCATTTCCCTCCCCCTCCTCCCATTCTTCTCCCCCTCCTCCCACCCCTCTCCCCTTCCCCCCACTTTTCTCCCCCTCCCTCTCCAGTCCAAAGAGCAGTCAGGGTTCCCTGCCCTGTGGTAAGTCCTAGGTCCTCCCCCCTCCGTCCATATCTAGGAAGGTGAACATCCAAACTGGCTAGGCTCCCACCAAGCCAGCACATTGCTTTGGATCAAAACCGCGTGCCATTGTCCTTGGCGTCTCATCAGCCCTCATTGTTCGTCATGATCAGAGAGTCCAGTTTTATCCCATGCTTTTTTTGGTAACAGTCCAGCTGGCCTTGGTGAGCTCCCAGTAGATCAGCTCCACTGTCTCAGTGGGTGGGTGCACCCCTCGTGGTCCCGACTTCTTTGCTCATGTTCTCCCTCCTTCTGCTCCTCCTTGGGACTTGGGAGCTCTATCCAGTGTTCCAGTGTGGGTCTCTGTCTCTATCTCCATCCATCGCCAGATGAAAGTTCTAGGATGATATGCATGATATTCGTCAGTATTGCTCTAGGATAGGGTCATTTCAGGTTCCCTATCCTCAGCTGCCCAAGGAACTAACTGGCGGCCTCAGCTTGGGCACCTGGGATCCCCTCTAGGGTCAAGTCTCCTGCCCATCCTAAAGTGGGTCCTTTAACTAAGAAATGGGGTTCCGTGCTCCCCTATCCAACCTTCCTTTATCCCGATCCTCCTGTATCCCCAAGTCCCCCCTCCTTTCCTTCTACCTTTTCTCTCCCCATCTCCCCTTACCCCCATCCCACCCCACCCCCAACATCCCACTATTCTCCCCGGCAATTTTGTCTACTTCCCTTATCCAAGAGGATAACTATATGTTTTTCCTTGGGTTCACCTTCTTACTTAGCTTCTTTAGATTCGCCTATTGTAGACTCCGTGGCCCCTATTTATGGCTAGAAACCAATTATGAGTGAGTACATCCCATGTTCATCTTTTTGGATCTGGGATACCTCACTCAGGATAGTATTTCTATTTCCATCCATTTGCATGCAAAATTCGAGAAGTCATTGTTTTTTACCGCAGCGTAGTACTCTAATGTGTATATATTCCATACTTTCTTCATCCATTCTTCCATTGAAGGGCATCTAGGTTGTTTCCAGGTTCTGGCTATTACAAATAATACTGCTATGAACATAGTTGAACAAATGCTTTTGACATGTGATAGAGCATCTCTTGGGTAAATTCCCAAGAGTGGTATTGCTGGGTCGAGGTGTAGGTTGATCCCGAATTTCCTGAGAAACCGACACACTGACTTCCACAGTGGTTGCACAAGATTGCATTCCCACCAGCAATGGATGAGGGTACCCCTTCCTCCACAGCCTCTCCAGCAAAGGCTATCCTTGGTGTTTTTGACTTTAGCCATTCTGACTGGTGTAAGATGATATCTCAAAGTTGTTTTGATTTGCATTTCCCTGATCGCTAAGGAGGTTGAGCATGATCTTAAGTGTCTTTTGGCCATTTGAACTTCTTCTGTTGAGAATTCTCTGTTCAGTTCAGTGCCCCATTTTTTAATTGGGTTAATTAGCATTTTAAAGTCTAGTTTCTTGAGTTCTCTATATATTTTGGAGATCAGACCTTTGTCTGTTGTGGGGTTGGTGAAGATCTTCTCCCAGTCAGTAGGTTGCCTTTGTGTCTTAGTGACAGTGTCCTTTGCTTTACAGAAGCTTCTCAGTTTTAGTAGGTCCCATTTATTCAATGTTGCCCTTAATGTCTGTGCTTCTGGGGTTATACCTAAGAAGCGATCACCTGTGCCCATCTGTTGTAGGGTACTTCCCACTTTCTCTTCTATCAGGTTCAGTGTTATCGGGCTGATATTGAGGTCTTTAATCCATTTGGACTTGAGTTTTGTGCACGGTGATAGATATGGGTCTATTTTCATTCTTCTACAGGTTGACAACCAGTTGTGCCAGCACCATTTGTTGAAGATGCTTTCTTTCTTCCATTGTATACTTTTAGCTCCTTTATCGAAAATGAGGTGTTCATAGGTTTGTGGGATTAAATCCGGGTCTTCTATACGATTCCATTGGTCGACTTCTCTGTTTTTATGCCAGTACCACCCTGTTTTCATTACTGTAGCTCTGTAATAGAGTTTGAAGTCAGGGATGGTAATGCCTCCAGACAATCCTTTATTGTATAGGATTGTTTTGGCTATCCTGGGTTTTTTGTTTTTCCATATAAAGTTGATTATTGTCCTCTCCAGATCTGTGAAGAATTTTGATGGGATCTTGATGGGGATTGCATTGAATCTATAAATTGCCTTTGGTAGAATTGCCATTTTTACTATGTTGATCCTCCCAATCCAAGAGCAAGGGATGTCCATCCATTTTTTTGTATCCTCCTCAATTTCTTTCTTCAATGCCTTAAAGTTTTTATCAAATAGATCTTTCACTTCCTTGGTTAGATTTACCCCAAGATATTTTATGCTGTTTGTGGCTATCGTGAATGGAGAAGCTTCTCTGATTTCCCTCTCTGCTTCCATATCCTTTGTGTATAAGAGGGCGACTGATTTTTTGGAGTTGATCTTGTATCCTGCCACATTACTAAAGCTGTTTATCAGCTGTAAAAGTTCTTTGGTGGAGTTTTGGGGGTCGCTTATGTACACTATCATATCATCTGCGAATAACGAAAGTTTAACTTCTTCCTTTCCAATTCGAATCCCCTTGATCCCATTATGTTGTCTTATTGCTATTGCTAAAACTTCCAGCACTATATTGAAGAGGTATGGTGAAAGTGGACAGCCTTGTCGTGTTCCTGAGTTAAGCGGGATGGCTTTGAGTTTCTCTCCGTTTAATTTGATGTTAGCTGTCGGTTTTCTGTATATAGCTTTTATTATATTTAGGTATGACCCTTGTATCCCTAATCTCTCCAAGACTTTTAACATAAATGGATGTTGAATTTTGTCGAAAAGAATGCTTACAAGACCTTTGAAAAGTGAGGTAACCTGAAGTAATAAATAGTTTAAAATATTTTATATTAAACATCATAACCTAAACAACTGGGAAAATATGAGTGACTAATTTTTGTTTAAAATTATAAAAGATAAAATTTTAATGCTTCTTTCTGAATTTTAATCACACAATAATTTTCATTAAGTTAATTCTATTGATACTGTTTAGAATGTATTTACTCAGATATAAAATGAAACACAGAAACAATACTCCATGTAGATGTCTTGGGCTCGTTGGGTTCACAGGTAAGTACTAGAAAAGCCAAAAATGTTAAACATGCAGAGTTGTCCTCTTCAAAGAAGTATATACCTGTTTTCAGCCTTGAAACCTGGAAGAAATGTAATTAATATCTCTGTGGCCTGTGCTATCTGTGTGGCCAGGCCACACCTGTATCTCTAAGAATATCATGCTTATCTCAGTCTTTATCTTGAGCATTGTTTTGCAATCAACAGAACCAATATTAAGAGATAAAATGTACTTTGTAAAAAATTTCAGTGTAAACATGCCTTGAGCTTTATTGTGCACATAGGATTGAGTTATTTGTTACCAGGAAGCTTTTTCAAAATTTTACTATGCTTGAATATGTCTAAAATGAGCTGCTTGATATCAGGCTCTACAAATCTGAATTTTATTTCTTCGTATTCTCACAACAATTAACAGTCATCTAGTTCTGATATTTGCAAAGACTTCTACAATTCTAGACATTAACAGTCATTTCATCATGTATATTTGAGCTCTTGCAACAAACTATTTAACCTTTTATATATAGGAGTATTATTTCATGGGCATCAGGATTTAGTTCATTTGGCATGATTCTTGGATCTTGGCATAGCACACACAGGACCTGAATTCAATATACAGTTCTAAAAACAAAATCATTTTTCTTCAGCATCTAAGCAGAAAACAAGTGACATTAAAAGAGTCACAATTTGTTCCTGCTTCATTTAATTCTCAATTCTGACACATTAATAAATGGCACAGAAGCAGATTCAAAAGGAAAATTATTTTCTTTCATATATTATTATATATTTCTTTTAATATTTTCATATATTTAGATTTATATAACTAATTTTGAATTTTGAAATCCTAGTAAAGTCATGTTCCTCATTGCCTTGCTCCTACTGAAATATATATACATATATATGTGTGTATATATATATATATATATATATATATATATATATATATATATATATATGTCAATTTCTGTCTTCAGAGCTAGTGAGTGAGTCTATAGACACAATGCATATGGAAAAATAGCAAATTAAGATCTTAATAAGAAATCATGTTTTTAAGACAACAGATATTTATAGATGAAAATGAAGGCATAGTAAAAAATATCAAATCTAATACAGAACAAACATATTCATTAACAGAGAAAGGGAAAAGGCTGAGACCTGCTTAAGTGACATTAGTGAGATTGTTCCTTTAATGTGACAAAGAGAGATATATACTTCTAATATTAGTATGTTCATTGTAAAATAATTTAATAAAAATATTTTGGTGCTTTTGAGAGAAAAAATAACCTCTCTGTATACATTTTGTATTAGTTCAAGTTCTATTCTTTTTTTGTATATTATTGTGTCTTACCTCTAAGTGTTAATGTTTTTTTTGTGATAAAACATGCATTCTATGCTTTTGAGTTGAACGTCTTCTCCTTCTTCTATACCTATAAAAACATGCATTCTAAGTTAAGCATTTTCAACATGTAGTCAGTTGAATAAGCTGTATTTGAGGTTTTCAGTAGTGCTTTTATTTATCTATACAAATACTGTAATGATTTATCATATTACAATGATGTAGCAAGCAGTAATAATGGATCTGAGGTCTATGGCCTTTTAAAAAATATATGGAAACCTTTTGGATGAATGATTAATACACAGAGCATACAGCGACAGATGGTGCAAGATCTTTGACATTATACCATGTTAGTATTTCAGACCAGTGTGTTATAGAAAAAGGTCACTCAATATTAGAGACAGCCTGTAGAAAAAAATATGTAGCCCCACAGACAGTTGAAATAAATGTCTGGAATATGGTAGGAATACCATAACTTTTTTTATTAGAGGTTAAAGGTGAATATACCAGAGGCTCCTAAACATTCATATAAAAGGGAGGACTTTTTGATTATTTTAGTCAGTTTTTTATCCATATCCAGAACTTAGAAGGATTTATGATAAATTTTAATTGTCAGGGGATAGTGATAGCTTTATGTGCCCATGCTCACTTTTAATAAATGACCAACTGCTAAGGTAATAATAAAGAATCTCCAAAAAAAAGAGATCTAAAAAGATGGTAAAGAATATATAAGTTGATAGAATTTAATCCACTTTTATGGATTAAATTGACCAATATTAGTGTTTATAAATTAATGCAATTTAATTTTAAATGATAAATAAAACTAAATTATTTTGGAAACATGGAAAACTTACCCAAAGGGAAATATATCAGTGGCATTTGCCTAATCTGATATGAATTCGATATACTACATTGCAAGAAGCCTAGAGCATAAAGCCCAATAACAGTCCTTCCTAATATCCACACGTTGGCATTCATGTGGATCATGTGCAATCTTCTTTCCAACAGTACTTTTGGCTTTATTGGCTTTCATGCATTAAATAGCACAGATAACTTAAAAATGATGTCACTTTGGAAGTTAGGAAATATGTTAGGTGGTCATTTCTTACATTGCCTCAGTGACTCTCCCTTTGAGAGTTCAATTATCATCCTCTGAAACAACCTTTCAGAGAGGTCTTTCTGGGATGTGGGGTATCTAGGTTTCCCAAGTTTGGACATAGATGTTTTTCACATACTGAATTCAGAAGACATTGCAATTTCAGCCAGTACACTTCCTCATGAAAAACTATGAACCAGAAGAATGGGGTGATATTAAGTAATAAAGAAAATTTTGATAATGTCTAATAAGGAAATTGATAACTATTTCTTAATTAAGATTATGCAAAGAGATATTTAAATATGTAAATGATAGAAACTTCTCAAAAATATGTTTTTATAGGCAGTCTTGATATGAAATAAAAGATGAACAGAAGGTTTTATTATAAAGAATAGTGTTTACTACTGAGTTGTGTCTACTTTAATTTATATTCTGCATTATTTTTCAAATAGAATTGCATTTGCAGTGAGAACATATTTATCAAAGCAGAGTGCCAATTTATTCTTGTAATTGATGCATTGAAAGCTTATTCTCAGCTTATGGAAGATCATGCCATTATGACAAAATTCCTTGTTGATACAATAATCAAATGCTATAGCAAATTGGTACTGAACGAAGAATTTGACAGAATTATCAAGTACATTCACCCAAAATTCTAACACAATGCAATCAATTGCTTTTATTCTGCTTTGTCATTTAAGTTCATTTGTACTAAATAGATGGAAAAGTGGGAGAAATGAGTTAGAAAAACATTTTGGCTATTTATTAACAATTTCTCATAATTTCACTGGAGAAAAACTTCATAAATTATCCAATATTAGTTTTAATATTCTTCAAAGCTCAACATAACAAGCAAACCTTACAAGTAAACATAGTACAAAGCATAATTATGATATTATATTAATCTGATCTATTTGAAGTGGCATGAAACATCATGTCCAGGAAAAGCCTGCATTCTGAAGGTTCCAGTCCATTAAGAGGGGAATGGACATAGGACAGGCAAACCAGGAATGAATTATTTGCTAGTGTCATTCGAAGGGCAGTGGAAACTGAGCAGATGCCTAACAGAAACTAGAAGAGAAGCCACTTTCTTGAGTATGTACCAATAACAGGTACCAGATCCTTGGGTTTGACTCATACAGTAGAACAGAAGAAAGCAGTTTATATCAATGTTTGTTATCTAACTTATTAAGCCTTTTTCCTCAATGAGCTTGCTGTAGGCACTGTGGAGGATAGTAGCAGTATATGGCTGGAAGGAATATTGAGACTCCTCCTGGTGTAAATTGTCATTCAAATGATAGCTTTTTTTTTCTCCTCTGGTTTTGTGGCCAATAAGCCAAATGGTGAATTACTGATCCAAGACTGTGGAAAATGATAATTATCAGGATATATAGATGACTGCTTTATATGGGTCAAATATCATGCTCTAATTTAATTTGCAAAGAAATATAGATTCACTCCATATTAGTGAGACCAAAAATTCTAAATACTTTGTTATACAAATCCCTTTCAAATAATAAATATTAACATGTAAGTAGTCATTTGCTTAGGCCATTAATTTCTACTTTAATGTCATAAAAAGCTTATTTCTTCCATATTATTGTTTTAAATTTATGCTTTTATGCAGTATGATATAAGCAGAAAAATCTTATGCAGAATTAGGAAACCCTTCTATTTAAATTGCCATACATATGGGCTATATAAAAGTAAAGTTACTGGGTGGAAGTGCCAATTTCAGAAAAGGACATATTTCTGAACTGCAACTGTATGGCATTCCTAATCCAGACACAGAAAGAAAATGTGGACAGGAATTCCAGAAATTACTCTATAATATATAAAAGTAAAAATGTTCCCAGGATCACTGTAGCTTAGAAACTGAATTACTCATGAAGAACTAACCCACATAGTTTTCAAAAACACAGTAACA
Organism: Microtus pennsylvanicus; assembly: GCF_037038515.1. Lineage (NCBI taxonomy): Eukaryota > Metazoa > Chordata > Mammalia > Rodentia > Cricetidae > Microtus > Microtus pennsylvanicus. The sequence goes on from NC_134579.1 coordinate 19,328,963, forward strand.
ATTATTTTTTGTGTGTCGACATTTCCAGTCATTCACATATTTCCTAAGAAATACTTAAATATCACAGAAGAAAAACTCTTTTGAGTCTAAAGGAATTTCTTTTTCATGTCACTGCTGCTGAGAAGAGCACAGGACACTGCCTATTGTTCACTATCTGATAGTTATCTTTTGGAAAACTTAGGTTTCCTTACTTGAATGCTTGTTCGAATTTGAACCAGCACTTGTTTATACTTTCTGACTATAAAGACAAAATGGAAAATTGTATCACCTGTGATTTATGAATTCTCAGAAATGCACTAATAAATAATAATCATAATCCCAATGATATCATATCTTCATTACACATTAGTGGAATCGATAAAATTTTTATAGAAAAAATTTCAAGATTATTGTCGTTCAAAATTACTTTTCTTGTGACACAACTTAGTTATCATTAACTATGAAAAACTTCAAGTAATCATTGAAATTCTAAAACATGTTTGAACCATGACTTGGTTACTTTTTAATTGCTGGGAAGAGATGTTGTGAACAAGGCAGCTTATGAAAGATAACATTTAACTTGGATCTTGCTTACAGTTTCAGAGGAATAGTCCATGATCACCATGGTAGGAGTCATACCAGTAAGCAGGCAGGCATGGATGTAGCATGGGGCTGTACCTCATTGTTTACTTCCAATGGCACTGCCATGAGTCAAGGTGGTGGAGAGGGGGAGAGAAAGTGAGAGAGAAAGCAAGAGTCTAAGTAAGAAATGGTGCACATCAGAAATAGCAAAGACAATCCCTGGTAACACATCTCCTTTAGCAAGGCCACACCTGTTAATCCTTCACAAACAGCTTCAACAGTTGCAAAACAGGTATTAAAATATGTGAGTCTATGGGAACCCTGCTCGTTAAAAGAACCACAACTGCTTATAAAGCGACTCTAAGACATCATGTTATTATTATTTTGCAATTTTAAAATTTGTTATAAGTAAACATTTTATCTTATTTATTACTAGATATTGTAAAAATCTAGCACTATCATTTGGATATTACAAAGTCATTAAGTTATCAGAAACAAAGTTTTAGAGATGGCTTAGTGAAGGAAACCATTCCAGTACTAGGACAAATGAACCATAATGCTAACATGTGTACACATGCATACTATATAATACCTGTACTCATCAATTCACACATACATATTTATGAACAGCTTTACACCCTCATGCTCATTCAACCTTGTGCACTTATATATCTTTACTCACACACGAAAAATAACATATATCTCCAGTCGACAGGCACGTATGTAAACACTCACATTATCACACACCAATATTTACAAAATCATACATACATGTACACACTCACATATATCCATTTACATATGCATATAACCTTTGCATGCAATGGCACATTTAGACATGTATTTATACACCTTATATTCATCATCAAAACATACAGTCAAATACTCTGGAACTCATTTCATGCAACAGCACATGTAACATCCCAAACAAATGCATACCATTGTATACACAAGCACACTAACACATATAGAAATTAGCACCATAACCCACCCAGGTATGCTCAACTGCATACATGCAGACAATATCTTATTCGCACACTTGCTTCACCACTTAAAGATCAACTCGTATGTACACATTTTCACACAACACACTGAGACATCAAGTACATACACACATCTACATGTCTTACTAACCCATTTACATATCAACACAAATGCACATAAAGCACAAATGTTCATGAAAGCATAGATGCACTTATATAATCACTCAGTAGTTAAATGGTCAGAAATTCAGAAATTTACTCAATTATAACCATTCACATTCATGTGTTCACTCACATATTCAACAAGACACCTGCACATAGGTTCATACACATTCAAGCCTACTAAAAACACACGTACTTCAATGAAAACTAATATAGGTATACATTTAAGTATAGAAAAATGCTCAGACTTAAAAAAACTTATATGAACACAATACACACTGAAACACAGACATAAATATATACAATCCTATGCATGTATAACCTCATGAAAATGTATGCATTTACTCTTTCACATATATGTAAAGACTTATGACTGCACCTTCTTTACAGACCATATACAAGAATATGCACCTTTTTACACATGTGCAGGTCACCAAAGCACACATGCACACTAAGTCACTGGCATGTATGCGTTTAAATACATGCATGGCAAATATATGTAAGCACTTACATAAATATCCAATTACACATAAATGGACATCCTCATATACCTATGTATTTATGCTTACTAACATCCAGAGGGTAAGGAGAAAATCAAAACAAAATTGAAAAGAAAATAATTTCCTTGGTTCTTAGACAGTCTCCTGCTTCTTCGTTTGGACTTCAGAACTTCTGATTTACAGATTTAGGATGATGACATTACACAAGCTCCTGCACTCCTCCTCTAAGCTGATGAGTCACAGATGACACTGTGGATCACGACATGGCTTCCTTGGATTGCAGGTGCTTAAGAAAGCTAGCTAGCAAACAGCATCCCCAAATTTCTAGCACTGATGACCACATAACCCAGTTCTACTCATAAACTTCTTTCCCTTGGCTATTTTTCTACATTTTGTCTGTCTATTTTCTATAATTATTATTATTAAAAATTTCCACCTACTCCCCTCCTCCCCTTTCTCTCCTCCTCCCCCCACCCCCTCCCTCTCCCTCTCCAGTCCAAAGAACAGTCAGTGTTCCCTGCCCTGTGGGAAGTCCAAGGTCCTCCCCCCTCCGTCCATGTCTAGGAAGGTGAACATCCAAACTGGCTAGGCTCCCACAAAGCAGAACATGAAATAGGGTCAAAACCCCGTGCCATTGTCCTTGGCTTCTCATCAGCTCTCATTGTTCGCCATGTTCAGAGAGTCCGGTTTTATCCCGTGCTTTTTCAGTCACAGTCCAGCTGGCCTTGGTGAGCTCCCAGTAGATCAGCTCCACTGTCTCAGTGGGTGGGTGCACCCCTCGTGGTCCTGACTTCCTTTCTCATGTTCTCCCTCCTTCTCTTTCTCATTTGGACCTTGGGAGCTCAGTCCATTGCTCCAATGTGGGTCTCTGTCTCTATCTCTATCTCCGTCCATCGCCAGATGAAGGGTCTATGGTGATATGCAAGATATTCATCAGTATGACTATAGGATAGGGCCATTTCAGGCTCCCTCTCCTCAGCTGCCCAAGGAACTAGCTGGGGACATCTCCTTGGACACCTGGGAACCCCTCTAGAGAAAAGTCTCTTGCCAACCCTAAAATGGCTCCTTTAATTAAGATATATACTTCCCTGCTCCCATATCCACCCTTCCTCCATCCCAAACCTCCCATTCTCCCAAGCTCTCCCCATCCTCCCCTTCTCACCTTTCTCTCTTCATCTCCCCTTACCCCCACCCCACCCCACCCCCAAGTTCCCATTTTTTGCCTGGCAATTTTGCCTAGGAGAGATGGCTCAGCCGTTAAAGGCTAGGCTCCCAACCAAAAAATCTGTCTATTTTCTATTACTATATCTTGTTGTGTATCTGTCTTTCATCTGTCCAGAGGTGATTTATCTATCTCTATGAATAACAATGACTAATTTTCAGTCTATTTCAAATGGTACAAAGTTCACTTTGAAATTATGGGAAATTGATATCGAGATACTTTAAAGTACTTTACTTCTCTGTTTTTCTCATCTAGTGATTGATTTACTGTGTCTGTTTTGGCAAATACTTAGGTTTCTAAAAATATAATTCATAATCAGTGTCATTTATTGAAAATTGCAGATAAAATAAGCCATTATCGATATGAGAGTCTGATATTATTTTTGAAATAACATTTTATGTCTTGTTAGTTTCAAGATTGTAGTTGTTATTCTAATTTTCATATAATAGTGACTTATAGGAAGTGACATAAGATTTACTTCATAAGATAACACATTTATTAGACTTGAATGCTGCATACTATGATTCACAAATATATGTATCTCTGCTTATAGGTCAATTTTTTTCTATGGAGTATTATTTATTGCAATATCTTTCAAGTATGATTTTTAGTTAGTCTCAAGATTTAGTTCAGCGATATCTATTTACTTAGCATTCATAAACTTTGTCAATTTCCAACAGATAAAAGCAAAAATTCTCCCACCAATACAGATTTTAACATCTAATTTTATCAATAACATAAATATGCTCTGAATCTGTAAAATAATCATAAACTGATATCTGTTACCATTCAATTTTTCCTAAATTAAGCAATCAAAATATTTTTGCTTGCATTTTTTCATCTTGACTTCTTTGGAGTCTTTATTTATTATATAATATTGTAGAAAACACAGTCTACTATAATATGAAAACTTCAACAACTTTTACTGATGTAATGTCACACATTTTGACTGAAATATGTTTGAAGAATGACAAAGTGAAGAAAACAGTCTATGTGATGACATGCCTGTTTTGTCATGCAACTTGTGCCTGCAAACTGCAACCCACACATTCATTATTTAACATTTCAGTGATACTTCTGAACAACTGTCAAAAGGATGTTTTCCTAACGTCTTGGGGAGGGAGGGAGGGAGGGAGGGAGGGAGAGAGAGAGAGAGAGAGAGAGAGAGAGAGAGAGAGAGAGAGAGAGAGCATTTTTACATAATTCTATTGGCAAAAAATGTCTGTACAATGCTACTTCCTTAGAGACTTCAACATATTTTGAGGTATGAGTTTTAGGGGTGTCTAAATCATTGGTAACATTTACTTTTACTTCTATTTCATCATTTTTATTAAATCATCAAAATGATTGTATAGAATAAGTCTGTCTTAACAAGCGTTATTAGTTTGTTGTGGTTTTGCTTTTTTTTTTAAAGAATCATTGCATTAAATTTTAAATACCGTGCCAGATAATTAAAGAAGAATTTGATTGGTCTGCAGATTTGATACAAATGAATAAAATCAGCAAGATGGTAACCACATTGACTGGAGACGTGTGGCTTCAGAAACAGAGATTACATACACATCCCTCAAATTCTTATTTCTTGTGAGATAACGTGCATTTTACCACACTGAGATTTTGATAGAAAGAGCCATGTCACTTATAATGAGGGTTCTATCTAGTATTAATATTATGTACTTCATGAAGGATATCCTTATCTAATAAGTGTGTACTTCATGAGGGTATTCTTGTCTAGTTATTGTGAAGGGTATCCTTATCTAGACAGTGTGTGCTTCATGAGGTATATTCTTAACTAAACATTGTGTTCTTGATGAAAGATATCTTAGTGTAGACAATGTTATGTCTTGAAGGAAATCTTAATCTAGACAAGATATAATCACAGGGGTGATCTCATTCTCATGGTATGCTTCATGAGGGATATCCCGATCTAGATAATGTGTCCATTATGAGGGGTATTCTTATCTAGACAGTATATACTTGATGAAAGATATTTTAGTCTAGACAGTGTTAATGTCTTGAAGGAAATCTTAATCTAGACAAGTTCTAAACATGGTATGCTTCATGAGGAATCTCTTAATGTAGACATTAATAATTCATTTTTTCTATAGCAACAAAGTTAAGGTCAATATTATTTCTACTAAATGAAACACATAATCAGTAGTGTAAAAAGTGTGAAATTACAAATGTAGTTTCATATTGTGCAACTATGTGCATTTTTACCTTTTAAAATAAAAGAATATTGTAAAAACCTCAAATATTTTGTACTACAAGCTGTAAATGTAGGCAGAAATTTAACCTGCCCTCACCTTTACTCCCAATTATGTCTATCATCCTCACTGTTCTCATCAGCATTTATTTCTTGAATGAAATCCTTCTCTCCCATCTTATTGTCCTTAATATACTGGAGTCTTTTTCAGACTGCAGCATTATTCCTGGTCATTTTACATATTTTAATATTTTATAGCTAAATTCAATATAGTATCCTCAGATTTTCTAAGAGGACTTGTATTTATTCTCAACATAATTGTATTTTCTATTGTTTAATTAGCTCTTTAGCATACAAACAAATGGAGAAAAGACTAAAATTGATATTACAGATAGTTCAAATGAAAAGAACCAATACAACAATTATGTCATCTATGGATCCTCAGGTTCATAACATGAGAAAACAGAAATGATTTTACTCCCATGAAATATACTTATCAAATATTACAATATCTTTCATAGTCTCTATCTATCTATCTATTTATCTATCTATCTATCTATACATACATACATATATATATACATACATATATATGAATATATTGCTTTCAAGACTCAAGAATTACTTTTGATGTGAAGCCTATACAATTTTCCCACATTCTCAAATGAACCAATATGTTCAAATTTAATTCAGTCAACTACTAAGCAATGAATCCACATGCTTTTCTTTATCATATGCTGTAATGTACTACTTTTAGAAAATACTTGTTTACAATTGGTGCTTATAAATGTGAGACTTACAAGTGGGGATATTCTAAAATATGCCATGTGAAACAGTTTGCTAAAATAGCATAATATATATATATGGTATGTAAATAAGCCTTTGATTCTGAGAGTGGAACAATGTGAGTTGAAACTCCAGCTCACTTTGTTTGACCTGCCTAATTTGGTACAATTAAAATAGGTTCTTCACAGCAGAGTTTTCTTTTGAATAGCACAGAGAAAGTATCTACACAAAGTTTGGAGGGGCCCAAGAAGAAATCAGCTATTTCACATAAATAATGAGTATACAATAATAATTATTTCACAGTACTTGGTAATGTAATAATAAAAATAATTTTGTACTATATTCTCAATATTGCATGCATTTTTATTTACATAAACTATCTGATAATAGACTATTAATCATTTTGATTTATTTTACTCCAAAGTTAAAGCAAATGCATATAGATTTCTCTTTTCATACTTGACTGTCAGAATACAAATATTGAGATGGACAACTCTAAATGAGTTCTTTGGAAGTGCCACTTTAAATGTTGTCTTCTTGACTCATTTGGTATTTTCTGTGAACATGTTTTGAAATTATATCCTTTTCTGAACAACTTCATAGTAGTAATGTAGAAATTTCGAAAATATGTTATTTTAGAGTAGAATAGGTAATTTGCTATCACTGTGGTAAAAAACACCAAGACCATGACCTCTTGGAGGGTTTATTTGACATAACAGTTCAAATGGGATAAGATGCCATAATGGTTGGGACAGATGGCTACAAGACACATGAGATACAGCAGAAAGCCAAAAGAATGGCTCTTCCCTTCAAAAAGAAGCCGGAGAGTGTACAAGAAGTGGGAAAAAAAAACTGTAAATACTCAAAACAAGTTCCACTTCCCAAAGGTTTCATAACCTGAGCAAACAGAGACACCAACTAGGGTCTAAGTATTCAAGACTGGAATACATATATTTTAATTCATTTTAGGACGAAGAAAGTATCTAGTTTGGTAAAATGCTTGACAAATACTAAAGAAGCTCTAGATTCCATTCTTAGCACTTGGTTATGTCCCATTTCAGTACAAAGCCAGCATGGAAGATAATAAACTACCTTTTTTAATATTTCTATTTTTTTATTTTTATTAAAAATTTATGCCTCCTCCCCAACTACTCCCAATTCCCTCCCCCTCCCCTACTCCCCTTCCCTTCCCTCTCCAGCCCGAAGAGCAGTCAGGGTTCCCTGCTCTGTGGGAAGTCCAAGGTACTCCCCCCTCCATCCCTGTCTAGGAAGGTGAGCATCCAAACAGCCTATGCTCTCACAAAGCCAGTACATGCAGTAGGATCAAAACCCAGTGCTATTGTTTTTGGCTTCTCAGCAGCCCTCATTGTCCACCATGTTCAGAGATTCCGGTTTTATCCCATGCTTTTTAGACCCAGTCCAGCTGACCTTGGTGGGTTTCCAATAGATCAGCCCCATTGTCTCAGTGTGTGGGTGTACCCCTCGCGGTCCTGACTTCCTTGCTCATGTTCTCCCTCCTTCTGCTCCTCATTTGGACCTTGGAAGCTCAGTCTGGTGCTCCAATGTGGGTCTCTGTCTCTATCTCCTTCCATCGCCAGATGTAGGTTCTATGATGATATGCAAGATATTCATCAGTATGACTATAGGATAGGGTCATTTCAGGTTCCCTCTCCTCAACTGCCTAAGGAACTAGCTGGGGACATATCCCTGGAACACCTGGGAACCCCTCTAGGGTCAAGTCTCTTGCCAACTCTAAAATTGGCTCCTTTAATTAAGATATATACGTCCCTGCTCCCATCTAACTTTCCTTTATCCCAACCATCCCATTCTCCCAAGTTCTTCCCATCCTCCCCTTCTCACTTTTCTCTACCCATCTCCCATTTCCCCCATCCCACCCCACCCCCAGTTCCCAGTTTTTGACCGGAAATCTTGTCTATTTACAATATCGAGAAGGATAACTATATGTTTTTCTTTGGGTTCACCTTCTTATTTAGCTTCTCTAGGATCATGAATTATAGGCTCAATGTCCTTTATTTATGGCTAGAAACTAAATATGAATGAGTACATCCCATGTTCGTCTTTTGGGTCTGGCTTACCCCACTCAGGATAGCATTTTCTGTTTTTTTTTTTTGTTTTGTTTTTTTGTTTCTTTGTTTTTTGTAAATATTTATTTATTTATTATGTATACAATATTCTGTCTGTGTCTGTGACTGCAGGCCAGAAGAGGGCACCAGACCCCATTACAGATGTTTGTGAGCCACCATGTGGTTGCTGGGAATTGAACTCAGGACCTTTGGAAGAGCAGGCAATGCTCCCAACCACTGAGCCATCTCTCCAGCCCCAGGATAGCATTTTCTATTTCTATCCATTTGCATGCAAAATTCAAGATGTCATTGATTTTTACCACTGAGTAGTACTCTAATATGTTTATATTCCACACTTTCTTCATCCATTCTTCCATTGAAGGACATCTAGGTTGTTTCCAGGTTCTGGCTATTACAAACAATGCTGCTATGAACATAGTTGAGCATATACTTTTGTAGTATGATAGGGCATCTCTTGGGTATATTCCCAAGAGTGGTATTGCTGGGTCCTCGGGTAGGTTGATCCCAAATTTCCTGAGAAACTGACACACCGCTTTCCAAAGTGGTTGCACAAGTTTGCATTCCCACCAGCAATGGGTGAGTGTATCCCTTACTCCACACCCTCTCCAGCAAAGGCTATCATTTGTGTTTTTTATTTTAGCCACTCTGACAGGTGTAAGATGGTATCTCAAAGTTGTTTTGATTTGCATTTTCCTGATCCCTAAGGAAGTTGAGCATGACCTTAAGTGTTTTTTGGCTATTTAAACTTATTTAATTAAGTACAAATTGAATTTTTAGTTATTGTCTTAGTTAGAGTTACTATTGCTGTAATAAAACACCATGACCAAAAACTTGGAGAGGAAAGGGTTTATTTGGCTTACAGTTCTATATTGTAGTTCGTACTAAATGAAGTCATGACAGGAACTCAAAGGAAGCCAGAACTTGAATGCAGAAGCTGATGCAGAAGCTGTGGAGGGGTGTTGCTTGCTGGTTTCCTCCCCTTGGCTTATTCAGCCTGGTTTTTTTTTTTTTTTTGTAGGACTCAGGACCAACAGCCCAGGGATGGCACCACTCATAATAAACTGGGCCATGGACACAGCACTCACTAATTAGGAGAATGCATTGTAGACAAATCTTAAAGGAGGTGCTTTCTTAACCAATATTTTCCCTTTAAGATAACTCTACCTTGTGTCAAGTCGACGTAAACCAGCCAATGCAGTTGTTAAAAACAGATGTTTTAAATTCTTATTATATCTGAAATTTTGAAGCAATAAATATACTAAAATTGTGAAAGTTGACATATTGTAAATGTTATAATAGTTATACTCTATTTTAAAATTTGTAGTCATAAGGCTAAATGAATATGAGGACCATTGGCTAAGTTTGCTAACTTATTTCATTCTTAAACATAGAAAAACTTTGTCATTCCCAATGCTTAAAATAAAAATGTACCTGAATCAGTGGGTTAGAAAGAAAGCAAAAAAGGAAGGAAGGAAGGAAGGAAGGAAGGAAGGAAGGAAGGAAGGAGAGAGGGAGGGAGGGAAGGAAGGAAGGAAGGAAGGAGAGAGGGAGGGAGGGAGGGAGGAAGGAAGGAAGGAAGGAAGGAAGGAAGGAAGGAAGGAAGGAGAGAGGGAGGGAGGGAGGGAGGGAGGGAAGGAAGGAAGGAAGGACGGAGGGAGGGAGGGAGGGAGGGAAGGAAGGAAGGAAGGAAGGAGAGAAGGAAGGAAGGAGGGAGGGAGGGAGGGAAGGAAGGAAGGAGGGAGGGAGGGAGGGAGGGAGGGAGGGAGGGAAGGAAGGAAGGAAGGAGAGAGGGAGGGAGGGAGGGAGGGAGGGAGGGAGGGAAGGAAGGAAGGAAGGAAGGAGAGAGGGAGGGAGGGAGGGAGGGAGGGAGGGAGGGAGGGAGGGAAGGAAGGAAGGAAGGAAGGAAGGAAGGAAGGAAGGAGGGAAGGAAGGAGAGTGGGAGGGAGGGAGGGAGGGAGGGAGGGAGGGAAGGAAGGAAGAAGGGAAGGAAGGAGGGAAGGAAGGAAGGAGTATGGAATTGAAATGGAGTTGTGAGATTCTCAGAAGATATAAGGAGTAGGTGTGATAAAAATTCTTTGCATACAAGCTTGAAATTATCCAAGAATAGATGTGTTAAAATTATACAGTAGTTAAAATGGATGCATTGCAACATACTAGAATTTTAAAATAATATTTTTATCATATCTATTTTTAACATTATTTACAAATAGCACAAAATATTTTAAGATATTAAAAATATTTCCTTAAGAGGAATTACATATTTAAGTAGGAAAACATACATTTACTTGAAAACAATTCAATATATTTCTTTGGAGAATTAAGACAATTGCCTTCTAAAATTTTTATTTTCAAATTAACTTCATTTTGTATCTCATATAATTTTGATCACAGCTTAATAATAATAGGACACTTTATTCTAATTTACATTTAAAGCAAAAGAACAGTATGTGTGGCTTAGCTTTTATTTTCCTAGGAATTATTGTTGAACAGTCTAAAGTTTGCAGCATTTCTCTCATTTGGCTTTTAAAGTTATTTGCATGAACCCCTATTCCAGAGAATTAGTCATTGAATTCACATGGGACTATGGGTGACATATAAAATGTGTTTTCATGTTAATATCAATAATTATAATGAAAGAAGGAAGCAGCAAGTAAGCTCTTTAAGTGTGCCTTTTAATTGGAAAAGAATGTTAAAATAGGGCAACTTTTGAAAGTTGTAAAATGAAACTCATTTATTGCATATTAGCAATTAAATGTCTTCTCATTTTTCTTAGTCCTTCAATATCTTGTGTGTATTTAGAAGGCAATTCTAATTATTTAGTGCTAGTTTTGAAGCACAGGTTTAATCTGACAGCTACTAGGTTCACTTTCTTATTTCAGATTTTTATTTTTTATTTTGTATCTGAGTTATACAATTAATTGTTACAGATAAGACAATAAACAATCAAGGTACAACAGTAGCAATAACAAGAAGCAAATATTTCTTAAACAGAGTCTAATCATTCATATCTACCAATTGGGTTAACATACATTAAAATTATTTACATTGTTAAGAGAAGGAAAAGAAATTCTCATAAGAGAACATATTTTCATACATACATATGAATAGTATAAATTTAGTATGATAAGATATACATTTATGTATAACTATACATGTATAAAGGCAGTTATACTTAATCCTGGGTTTATTTTGGGTGTCTTTAGTACCTACATGTTCAGTTTGAAAATGCCAAAACATTTACTTCTCTACATGTTATGCGTTTTATTTTTTCCTAGTATTTTAATTGCATTATAATTAATTGGCTAGAATAAATCTAGTAGAAACAAAGATGTTAAGCACAATATTTCATTCAGAATTCAAATGCTGTTATGAGCAACAGAAAATATTTACACTACTTCTTTGGAATTTAAATAATTCAAATTGAACATAAACTTTTTTTCCAGAAGAAATATGTGGAACTTACACATTGATGACAACGTGATGGTTTTTGCTTTGGGGATGACTTCTGTTTGGTGTGTTTTGAACTACAATTCAGTATGTGTCTATTTTTCAAAAGATACTAAAGGCTGAGGGATGGCCTTAATATATTAGTATTAAATATAAAATAAAAATCTCTTTAACAAAAAATATTTATTGGTATTTGCATTTGTAGAAATAGCAATACTTCCACTTCAAAAAGAATTACAGATGAGATTTATAATTTGAATCATTTTTTACTACTAATAAATATAGATTTCTTAAATGGATGTAAAACATTACACCAATTGTTTACTATTTAAAACATACGGACACATGTGTGAGTAAGTATACACATACAACAACAACAACAATATCCTGTGATTAGCAGCACAATGATTATTGTGATGTAGTTCACAACTGTAGACTGGCAGGAAGAACATTCCCAGAAGAGGATTTAAGAATGTTTTAGTCTGATGTGAGTTAACATGGGCTAACTTCTGTTCCTCAGTAACTCTCTCTTCCTGCATCCTTCACAATTCATCAAAACCAACGTGAGGCTATTAATATGAACTGATTAATTACTGTGGAATTAACAAATGTCACAGGTTTGCACCTCTATCATTTTATTATGTGACAAATTTTAGGGGCACCAATTATGCCCCAAGCTGTGAACTCTCCTTGCATGTGCCATGTCATGGTCTAGAGTCACAGCTTTTATACCCGTGGGCATTCACATATTCTATTTCTCTTAGCTGCAGTGACCTTTTCTTATTCTGCACTTGAATTTTTAATTTGCTTTCTTGTCTTAGGCAGAGATATGTTTCAAAAATGTTTCCCCCATCTTCAGAATAATGCAATCTAAAATATTTATGCTTTGACTTCACAGGTGTCTGTATATGTATTTATTTCAAGACATAAACTGGTTAATTTTTATCAGTCTTATAGTTTCCTATAATAATAACACTGTCAAAGAGTCAGTTTTATATTGTTAATTGTTTAAAATAATGTTTGAAAGCAATTTCAGAACTGAGTAGTTGGTTTTGTTTAACCAATTAGTAGGATCTTGTGATAGCTATTTTTGGTTGTTCACTTGACCACATCTGGAATTAGGTAAAAATCAAAGGAGCCATGCACACTTCTGACAGTGTTTTTGTAATTAAATCATTTGATGTGGGAAGACCCATCTTTAATCCAGACCACACCTTCTGCTGGCAACCTGTTGTAAAGAAAATGGAAGAAGCTTGGGAATTTTGCTTGCTTGCGCTGGTTCTCTCTGACAAATTCATTTATTCACTGACATTAGAACCTACTGTTTTGGGATTACAATATGTATTAAAAATAAGCTGAGATATCCAGTCTTCGACACTAAAGAACTACTGGATTCTTGCACTGGCTGTAGGTAGGCAGCCATTGTTCCAGTAGCAGGAAGCCATTCTGATAAATCCTATATGCTTATATCCCTAAAGAGAACCCTGGCTCATGCACCTCTTTTATAGTGAATATTATTTCTCCTTCTCTCATGTTTATTAATTGCTTAGAGTTCTTTCTCTGTAGTTGGAACTCCATAAGATTTTCTTTCATCAGCTCGAAGAGGAATCAGGGTTCCCTGACCTGTGGGAAGTCCAAGGACCACCCACCTCCATCCAGGTCTAGTAAGGTGAGCATCCAAACTGCCTAGGCTCCACCAAACTTGATCGGGGGAGGGGGAGGGAAATGGGAGGCGGTGGCGGGGAGGAGACAGAAATCTTTAATAAATAAATAAATTTAAAAAAAAATGAGCTAAAAAAAGAAAGAATTTCTTAAAAAAAATGATTTTCTTTCATATTACTATTTGTATTGCTGCATCATTTCCAGGTCTTCCTTAGGAAGTCATGATAGACTTCAATGTGCAGTCTCTCTAATATTTGTAAGAGTCTAATGGATACAATTTCACAGTAGACTACCTCTTACTCCATATTACAATATCTCCACCCCTTCTTCTCCTATTATCCCTGAGGTTTAAGTTGTGTTGTAGATGCATCAGTTGGGGCTGGACACCACATAGTCCCCCTTTTACTGTATTTCGATTGGTTGTGTTTTTCTCTAATAATCTCCATCTTTCTGAAAGAGAAGTTTATTTGGTGGAGGGTGAGATTTATGCGTATGTGTAATTATAACGATAATGTTTGGATTATATTTAGAATTATGATAAAATTATAAATATCAAACTGGAGGTTGTATATGCCTCTTTGAGATCCACAGATTCCCTATTCATTAGTAGCTGATTAATTTTTTTTCATGCCAGGCATGATCTCTTATTTATTTTACTGGTTCTTAATTCCAATTAGATTATTGGTTAATGTCAACATATATGTAACATTCCTTCATCCTTGGGGTTTCTGTATCATGCTGGTCACTGTTGTTTTTTCTTAGACATCATAGCTATGTATGACTGTTGGTTGTTTTCATTCATTGGACACTTTCAAGCACTTACGATATTATATGCATAGACACCTACATTTGTGTATACTCACGTATGCATCTGTATACATAACTATTATTCCGGAACAACTGGCAATGCTTAAAACTTGTAAGACAAACATTATAGACACAAAGAATCTTTATATATACAAAGAGCCTGAGGATGTTGTTTGATAATTGTAAATTATGAGATTGCAAAGAAGATAGGCTAATGATCAACCTAAACTTATAGCAACAATTTAGAAATGTCAAATAGGAAATACATTTAGGACTTATAACAAATAAAATATCTGGAAACTGTGTAAGGTCAAAAAAGGAATGAGGGTAGCCAGAAACCAAAGGAATGAAATTTCAATTGCCTGAAGAGTAGTTGATTAATGAATAAATAAATAAACACCTATCAATTAATAAATATAAATGCTAAAATGGTCAATTATATTTCTACTCTTGATATTTAATAAAAATTTTTATTAGAAACATTAAAGAACATATGTAGTACTGGTGAACATTACTATTTATTTGAGAAATAGCATGTGACAAATAGGTCTGATATTAAATGTGAATAAATGCACACTATTATACACTGAATTACCACTACCCTTTTAACACAATGGTTTCATTAAAAATAATAAAGAAAAACATAGAAAAGCCATCTTTTTGTAATCATTCACTAAATTCACAAATATGAATTAAATGTAAGGACTACATTCAGTGCAGATTAATACAAGTATCAAAATATGTATTAGGTTAATTGTTTCATACATAATGGTAACAAAAGGTGTCAATTACTCCATTACAATTTTAAATTCTTTTTTAACATTGGTTGAAATATTATTGATTAATTCATAACAATTTTGGAAGAAGAACCAATACTCCTGTCATTGTCAATCAGTTTTGTTTTTCACATTTAAGTTACCATCCATATTAATCTGTCACTGACAAAATGTCATGTCTTTAGCATGACCTCCTAGTCACTATATTTTGTTTGACTAATGAGAAAGGTAGAAACCAAATATGTATTTCATCGTACTTGTAAAATTACCTGGGAACTGTGATTTTCAAATGGTAGCAGGCAGCACATACTTTTTATAAACGTTTGTTGGAGCATTTTCAGGGGTTAAAGGGGTAATTAATTAAAGGGAAGAGAGATCATTTGTTGTGTCTTTTCATGTTTTGTCTTTATATATGCCAGAGACAGTTGGATAAGGATTTAAGTTTCTATTCACTTTAAAGTTTTTTTCTCCAGGCACTGTTAAAGAAATGCAACTCTTTCTTTTGTTCCCTCCTTCCTTTTCAGATGCTCACACTTTTATGCAGAGTAAAAATAAAACCGGACATCTTTAAGGTTGATGGCAAGACCTCTTTATATATAATCTTTGATTTCAAGATAATGTCACAATTGTAGGATATGTCTTTAATGAAGGAGGGAGGCACCAGCCAAACAGTGGTGTGGCAGTGTTTTCTTTATCTGTGAACTTCAATGACAAGGGGTCAGATCTTTTCATTTTCAGCCTCCCAACTCCAGCTGCCTTGTTTTCAGCATGCCAACGGATATGGAATTTGGTGCCCTCTGTAGAGGCCTTTCACGAAACCACAGATATGTGTATTTGAGAAATATATTTGATATTGAGAACAACTGTGGGAGGGAGCCAGGCGAAGCACACCTCATGTAACAATGCTTTGAACTGACAACCTGAGAGGCAAATTATGAGTCTCAGATATTTTTGATGAATGGAGTCTTTAAAGTCTGCATGAGAAAATTCAGGTATCAGTTATAGACCCCATCTGCTCCTCTTCTGTGTGATTTTTCTTTACTATATACTTATCCATAGGCCTGTGATCTCATTCCCTACCCGTCACTACAGTTCCCCTAATACTTAAGACTACTCTCTTTTCATATTCTAGTTTGAGGATGCTATAAAATAAAAGCAGTTCTGTGGAATAAACCAAAGCCCACTGATTTTGTATGTAAAAGACAGAGAGTTAAGTTGATAGTCACTCAAGAATTTGTGTTTTCAAGATTGTAAAAATAATTATGACTCTGTGTTCAGGGATGGAACTTTATGGATTCTGTCATCTCCCAAACATTAATGAAATTATAAGACATATTATTTACAAAATTGTGTGTGTGAAATGTGAGTTATAAAGTGGAATTATCTTGTAGATGGGATTAGAATTCAGAAATAATTAGTTCTGCCTTGGACAGAAATGCTTGCTTTTGGTGGAGTCAATTTGTTTGAACCTCTTTTAAATGTGACTATTTAATTAGAAAAAAAGATATTGCAACAGAATTTTCAGTGTTTTGGTGCTAATTACAATTAATGTCATGTTCTGAAGAGCACACTAATTTGCAGGCAGTCCTCAAGTTTATTATAAGTTGGCACTCAAGTTTATTTACAGTCTCAACATATTGCTCTGGAAATTATGTTCACATACAAATCACTTCAACCATGAAATCTGTTTGGTAGAAAAATAAAATTTTCCCCAAATATACTTTCATTCTTTGCTAGTAAGGGTAGTTTGTAAGACAACACCTTTGTTTCAATTCTTATACCGTACAGAAAATAGTATATAGAAATCAATGAACCATCATTATATTTTCCCAAAATTATAATATTTACAAAGCCCTAGAAACTAGTATTGCACTGCCTATCTAAAATGTGCACAGTAATCTTTTTATTATAGTGTTGCTTCAGTTACTGCTGCTTTATGTTTTAACAGGAGTATTATTTAATCAATGGCATCAAACTGGGCTGCTGAGAGTATAAATGCAATTCTTTATAGGAGGAGGGGTTGTGCTGTGTTAAATCTAACAAGCAGCAGCATATTCCTATTGTTATTGCATATTTTTATTGCTCATTTTCTTTTAAATTCCTTTCTATTGAATGAATGGCAGGAGGGTACTTCATGCTAATTTCTGTTTTTACTCTTTGGATTAAATAACATGACTAACATTGCCTGCTTCTCCTGATGTGTTTCCTGAAATGACAATTTGACACTTAAATGTAATATATAATTCACTCTGCTTGAAAATAGAGCCTCTGACTATTTTTAGTAGTACAATAAAGGAATTTTTTTTCTGATAATTGCTATGGTGTTTTGAGCCAAACTTATTTAAAACTGATGTGTTCAGAGAAATTGAAAATATTTTGGCACATTCATTTCGTGAGATGTGGGAAGTCAACTAATATGAACCTACAAAGTAAGGGCACAGTGTGTCTGGTGAGGAAAGGTTTCTGGAGATAAAGTGACTTCCTCCTGCAGAGTAAACAAAACTGTCTTCAGGCTGCAGAGTGTTATGAAGAAAGGTAGAAAAGTTGATTAACTAAATTACTTCCTGTTCTGGAGAAATTAATTTGCTTCACCTTGAAAGTTATTTGCCCTTAGAGAAAATTTTCCTTTAGTAAAGGTGAGTCTGATTCTCACCTTTCTGCTCACAAGCAAAACCTACATTAAAGTAGTTTAGTTTTGAACAATAAAAGTAAATTACACACCTGTTTCTTAAGTTTTTTTTTTTTGAAGTGAATTAATATAAAACAGGAGAGAAATACAGCTCAAGTAGGTTAGGGAAGAGATCTGAAAAGCAACAGTTCATATTGGACAGAGCCAAATATGGCCTTGATTCTGTCCTTAGTGGCAGCCAATAATTCCAGAATGAGGCATCCGATTCTTGCTCTGGTTTCTTTTTTAAATCTTCCTTCTTCTTGTAATTACTTAGTTTATTGATGAGCTGCTGTAGAGTATTTGCTGAACTGTACAAAGAGGTATTGCTTTTGTTTAACTATGTATGGATGTGTTGCATTTGTTTATACGGTTGGATGTTTGTTTAACCATGTAAAGATGTCTTGCAGTTATTTGATTGGTCTAATAATGAGCAGAATGGGCAATAGTGCAATAATGAAGGCAGAGATATAATCGGAACTTCCAGGCATGCAAAGTAAGTAGCAGGAGAAAATTAGGCTCATAAAAAGCCAAGAAAGGACCTGGAAAGGTGAGTTTTGTGGTTAAGAGCACTTGTTGCCTTTGCAGAAGTTTGGAGTTAGAGTCCCAGCATGCGCTTTGACTACAGTGCATCCAAACACATTTATTTTGGCTTTTGCACATACACTCGCACTGACACTGTTCTAATGTGCTTTTCTGGTGCTGCAATTAAACATTTAATTTAATTTTTTTATTTTTTATTTTTTTTATTGAAAAAAAAATTCCGCCTCCTCCCAGCCTCCCACTACTCTCCCCCTTCCCCCTCTCCTCTCCCCCTTCCTGTCCAGTCTGAAGAGCAGTCAGGGTTCTCTGCCCTGTGGAAAGTCTAAAGTCCTCCCCCCTCCATCCTGGTCTAGGAAGGTGGACATCCAAACTGGCTGGGCTCCCACAAAGCCAGAATATGAAGTAGGATCAAGACCCAGTGCCATTGTCTTGGGCTTCTCAGAAGCCCTCATTATCTGCCATATTCAGAGAGTCCGGTTTTATCCCATGCTTTTTTAGTCACAGTCCAGCTGGCCTTGGTGAGCTCCTAATAAATCAGCCCCACTGTCTCAGTGGGTGGGTGCACCCCTCGTGGTCCCGACTTCTTTGCTCATGTTCTCCCTCCTTCTGCTACTCATTGGGACATTGGGATCTCAGTCCGGAGCTCCAGTTTGGGTCTCTGTCTCTATCTCCATCCATCACCAGATGAAGGTTCTATGATGATATGCAAGATATTAGTCAGTATTGCTATAGGCTAGGGTCATTTCAGGTTCCCTATCCTCAGCTGCCCAAGGAATTAACTGGGAACCTCGCCTTCTGTAAAGCAAAGGACACTGTCACTAAGACAAAAAGGTAACCCACTGACTGGGAGAAGATCTTCACCAACCCCACAACAGACAAAGGTCTGATCTCCAGAATATATAAAGAACTCAAGAAACTAGACTTTAAAATGCTAATTAACCCAATTAAAAAATGGAGCACTGAAATGAACAGAGAATTCTCAACAGAAGAAGTTCAAATGGCCAAAAGACACTTAAGGTCATGCTCAACCTCCTTAGCAACCAGGGAAATGCAAGTCAAAACAACTTTGAGATATTATCTTACACCTGTCAGAATGGCTAAAATCAAAAACACCAATGATAGCCTTTGCTGGAGAGGTTTTGGAGAAAGGGGTACCCTCATCCATTGCTGGTGGGAACGCAAAATTGTAAACATTTAACAGAAACAATTTGGAGAAGAAAGATTCTGTCTTATCTTACATATTATATTATTATTTATATAAGCCAAGGAGGAAGACTGGAACAGAAACCTTAGTGGGATGTTGGCAGCCAGCAGTATGGAAGGCAGTCATCCGTGATGAGTAGCAGCAGGGCTAGAGATTAGAGGAGGTCTAAGTAGGGGAATTCATGCAGTCTACCTTCGTTCATGATACATAAAGAAATAAGATTCTCTTAAACTTACAAGTAACCTGCAAAATATGGTACTTTTGTGAGGTGGAAAATGGGAGCAGCCTTTTAGGTTATCCTAAATCTTTGAACTCTTCTTTGATTTTATTTGCTGATCATTCTTCTGACTTTCCGTGTTCACATCTAATCACATCTATTTTCAAGAAATTATAAGCAAGTAATGTAAGTTAACTCCTATTGGTGACTCTTCAACTTAAAATTTGTAAAATTCAATTGGCAGGTATGCATATGGATGCATATATAGACTTTTAGGTTTATATCAGTATAGACATAGAAATATATTAAAATTATGCAAAAAAATTGTCTAAGTACAAACGCATCAAAAGGCTTATATTTAAAATATGCTATATCACAGCATACCAATTACTTCAAAAGGAGTCAACTTCATTTTGCAAAAATGCAGTAAAAATACAATAAAAGTGCTTCATCACAGACATTCTCAGTGCTGACTCACTCAATATCAGATTGATTTGAGAGAATGTTTCATTTTTACCATTAATTGACTTTTTCTCTGTGAATCAGATTCACAGAGAAAAAGATTGATATTTCTATATTCTTAAAAATAAACTAATATAAACTAATCTTATCCTACTGTACTGAGATATTAAAAAATGACTGCTCATGAAATAATACTTAAACTAAAAATACATTTTTAATACCAAAGGAAATATTTTTCCCTATATTTTTATATTGTAAGGTTTTTTTTTTTACTTTAATAATTTGTATTTTTACATTTTACTCTAGGGACAATTCTTTTAAAAATCTAAGATTCAAGAACATACTTTATACTAGGCCTGAACACTTCATTGCCTGAGTAATTAGGGTCAGGTCTGGGCTCTATAATCATTAACAAGCTTGGCTTTGCCACCATACTTAATATAGCAATTGAAAGAGACAAGTTCATGGTGAACAGAAGAAAAATAATGAACAAGAGAATTAGTTAATAGAGTAACTTTGAAACAGCAGGCAGGTCCATCCACTGACTGTGTAAATTAATCTTATTTGGAGTCCTCATTGGAGGTTACGTTTAAGTATAGGGCAAGAACTTTAAATTCTGCTCTGTTTTCTATCACCATAGCCTGTTTGTACTATTTAAATGAAGACTATTTTAGTAAAGAATATAAACTTGGTGACTTCTATGCACTAGGAATTTATTTCTAACATCTGGAAGTTAAGAAGTCCAGTATCAAGTGCTGACTGATTCAGAGTTGAACAGGAACTGGCATCCTCACGCAGAGAATCCTGGATTCTTTACATCATGACAGTGTTGCTAGAGCAAAGGTGACCTTTTAGAATTCTGTTTTAAGAGCACCAAGATCTTTCACTTTCATAGGGACCTCACACAGGCCCTACTACTGAATGTCAACACATTTGGGAATAGTTTTTAATAAGTGAATTTGATTTGTTGAATCTTAAAAATTCAGTGTATTGATCCATCAATAAAATATTATGAAGTTAGCTAGTAAAATCTAGACTCAGATATTGTACTTCTGGAATATATGATATTTAATTAATAATGTAATCTATAAATTTACCAAGATCCCTTTAGCAGAAATTTAGTCAGGATTTATTTATTTATTTTAAAAGCAAATGAATTCAGAAAAAAACTGTTATTGACATAGACTAATATGGAATATGTTCAGAAAAGAACAAAACACAGAATTCATGAAGTTAGTAACATAGCACAAAACACGAATTTTTGTGGAAAATTGACAAAGGTCATGAAGTTACATCAAAAATAATTTGCAGGAATGAATTTAATGCATTTCTGAAAATTCATACAGATGGTGGGAGATAAGAAATTTTTGTTATGATATTGTAAGTTTATGAAGAACAAGCAGCAAAGAAGGACAGCTTGAAATTAGATACAGGTGCGAATTGTAGACCAGAAAAAGGAAAGCAGTGAGAAACTATGACAAAAGTACTGAGCTTGCTCCATCAACACTGATCCAGTTAGGGAGAGCACAGAAAAAGCTTTCAGAACAAGCTCAGCATCCAGTTAGGGAGTAGACTGGCTCCTTTCATAACAGTCCTGTCACCATTTTACCAATGGGCACATCTTAGCTGAATGATATGTCTTATAGACCATTCTGTTCACAGTTAGATCAAACATTCATTTAAACATCTAAATTTACTAACAAAAATAGCCAAGATATTCTGTTAGGTTATAGATAAATTAGTAATATTTATGCAGTGTGAAGTGGGTGGATATATGCCATGATCTTTACAGGAATACCATTGCATCAAGAACTAAAAGTTCTGAGTTTGAATTCCTCAGCATCTACTCAGGGACTACCATATAGCTTTGAGCTTCTTCTCTTATCTGCTCACAAGAAGTCTAATGTTTTTAGATACATCTCCAAATGTTGATGTGATTAGTCAAACATTATGTCTTATCTACTTTTATAGAAAAATATTAATGAGAAAATTATACATATTATCATAAAATAGTAAATATTTTAAAGTGAAAGTTTGTTGAATCTGGCCTTACTTTGTAAATATGTTGAACTAACTCCTTTTTAAAGAAGCTGTGTTGGTATGTATTCTTGATTTTGCAATTAAAATTTAGATAATAGGAAAGCAATTCTTCAACTTCAAATGATCAGACTATAAGAGAAAGTTTTACCTCTATTAGTTGCATAATTAGAAGTAGTTAACCTTAGATGCTGTTATATGGATAATATCAATTTTAATAATAGGAGAGCCAAATGAGAAATAAAAGGAAAAATGTAATTTTCAAGTTTTGAGTGTCTTTCTTTGACTACATGGTTCTTTGCAAATATTATATTAAAATAGAAGCAGTTAATTTGTTTTCTCTGACTATAGCACCAGATTATGTATTATTCACTCAAATATATTTGGATATATATGTATATATATACATATATATATGAATACACGCATATACATGCATGTTCTATTCCCACTGCATTAAAATATGTAGTACTATACAGGCTTGTAACATATTTCTTTAAAATTTACTTTTCTATTGTTTTGCATCAATTATTTTAATAATATCAGAAGGAAATGAGTTTGATCAATTTAGTGAAATCTCCTGATTGAGAAACTGCAGACACAAATCAAGATGGATTTAGTTTGGTTTTATTTGTT
Organism: Microtus pennsylvanicus; assembly: GCF_037038515.1. Taxonomy (NCBI): domain Eukaryota; kingdom Metazoa; phylum Chordata; class Mammalia; order Rodentia; family Cricetidae; genus Microtus; species Microtus pennsylvanicus. The sequence continues at coordinate 19,351,947 of NC_134579.1, forward strand.
ATTTCTTTGGAATTATTTTCAGGAGATGCTAATTTCAATGAGTTGCAAACCACATATTTTTATCTGAACTTAATTTTCAGAAACATTTAATCTAAAAATCCCTCAAATGTTTTGAACAAAGAAAAATATCAATATATACACTGATATAATGCCTTTGTTTATCAGTGTTGATAATATTCAAATTAATGCTATATTGAAACACTTTAAAAAATGATTTATATTTGTGACATTCTACATATTGAAATTTACAAAAGAATAGACCATATTCCAGGTGTTGCTTTTTTGGACGTGAGGATGTTAAAAATGTTCATCTATTATATAATATTAATTTAAAAATTAAAAGGAAATTAACTTAATGACTAGTGAGTCTTCATGAGGCTTTCATGTGGACTTTTGGTTTTTTTAAACTATTATAAGTCTCTCTTTTCTTCCCATTCAAGTAAATTTATTCTTTGAATCTTAAGAAGAAAAACTTACTTAATATCTTTGCTATGTAATTAACATTCAGTGCTATATTTTCTGTAAGAAATTTCAGTAAATAACCAAAAAATCATTTTATGATTTTAATTGACCATATTTACTTGTAGGAGGAATATTTGCTTTGCATAAAATAGGGTTTATACAGTCGGTGTTTCATATATATGGCTTTTATGATAGTGAGTGTTGTGGAGGAAATATTTCACTTGTCTAATAAACTAGGGCTACAATTCTTGTATTTAATTTACAGTTTTATACTCTTTGGTGTATGATTTTCAGAGTGCCATCTATTCTGTCAGGCTTCAATACTGTCATTTGACCTCTATATATGTATACAGAAACATGCACACACACACACACACACACACACACACACACATACATGTAAACATAATTATAAAAAACAAATATCAGTATAAGTTATAAACACAGCAAAAATCTTCATATGAAATGGATTCATAATACCCTACAGTGTTATAAATGATGGTTCAACACTATCTGATGCATCTATATTTTTTCTCTATAATGATGAACATTCAAGCTTTAATTACTATGCTATAAATACAAATAATGTATTATCATGTTGATTAGCATCTCCTAATCATGGCCATGTGATAAAGCAGGTGTTCACGGAATTTCACTATACTATGATCTCTGTGTAATTAAGATGTTTAGCATATGTTCTATGACAAAACAGTTGAATGTGTGTTTCTTTAATATAGCTATGAACTCACTGGAATTAAAAGAAAAAATATACCCAATTTACTAGGTATTTCATTTTTCTCACAATTTCATAATTTTGTAGAAATTCCCAGAAACTGGGAAAACAATGCACTTGTATTTACAATTGCTGGTTATGATTCCTCTTTAATTGCACTGGGTTTTACAGAATTTTCACAGGTGCACTTGCTTGACTTTGTTTGTTTTGGGAGCTTTAATTGGCTTTCTTTTCTGAGAACAATTTTTTCCATGCCAGATGTCTGAGGCTTCCCTGGTCAGCCACTAGAAACTGGGTTCTGTTTTTATATTTTATTCACGATCTCTGAATGCTATACATTGCTAAGGTTCTTTAAAATTTTAAATTTGAAGTCTAATTTGAACATCATAAAACACCTGTGTTTTCACTTGAATTGTATTTTACTTTGTTCTTTATTATTTTATCGTAAATCCTGCAATTTAAAATTATAGTGACTAAAGATTCTCTAAGCAAGATCTGTGAAAGATGAACAAAATGTGAATGTGTTTTGAATTGATTTTTGAATCGATTTTGAGATGTTGAACAACTGTTCTTCACGACTTTACAGAGCTAAGTTTGAATTTTTCATTTGATGTCATAGGTTGGTTCCATAATTTATCCATTTATATTTTTCTTAAGGCGGGTATGGATTACAGCAGGGAGATTTTTAGCATATAATCAATGCCCTTGGCATTAGCCTCTTGATTTTACAATGAAATAAAGACTTCTGCTTTATCAAAAACATCAGCAAGGTAATGGAATAAAAGAGCAAAGCTGTGCTTAGTCCAAATGATATATCCTGAAATGTTCCTTGGAGAATCTGAGACTCATTAAGTCTCATCTCTGTGAAAATCTACCCACTTTTTCAAGATATTTTACTTCTAAAATTTCATAATCATATCATTTTAGATAATTTTATTGCTGAGTAATAAATGTTTTGGTTTCAATTCAGTTTTAGGTTAGGTGTATTTTTTTCTGATTTTTGAAATCAGCCTTTGTACTTAAAAAATTATTGGTGCTGAAATTCATTTGATCTGATGATGAAAATGAAGATTCGGGGATGACCACCTGAAGACGATTAAGGATGTTGAAAAAGAGGCTGGCGAATGAGAGGAGGGCAGAGACTGCTCCAATAGGGGGATGACTTGTAAGAACTTAGTGGAGTCTAGAAATCTTATCCCGTTATTCATTTGCTTGGGGACTTGTGAGAGATCAAAGTAACATCAGATGCATCACCAGCACATCCTCACTGTTCTCCCTGTTCTTATCCTTCCTGTGTTCAGTAATTCATAATTATCCTGTGCCTAGCTCCATTTTTACTTCTGATGCCCCTTAGTACTTTTTAAAAGTCTTTCTTTGTGTTACTTTTAATCTTGATATCTCTTTGACATAGCCATACAAAGATCATTGATTTTCTATTATAAAGAAGAAGAAGAAGAAGAAGAAGAAGAAGAAGAAGAAGAAGAAGAAGAAGAAGAAGAAGAAGAAGAAGAAGAGAAGTCTGACTTAAATTTATTTCCCTCCCCTTAGTAGGTTTTTTATTTTTATTTTATTTTTGTTCATTTTTACATACCATTCACAATTCCTTCTCCAACTCTTTCTCCTGAACCCCCTCCGGCACTCCCCCCCCCCCCCAAACTCCTTACCTACTCCTTAAAAAAGTAAGTTTGCCCATGAGGAATCAATAAAGCTAGCCACATTAAGTGGAGGCGGGGTCAAGCCCCTCCCCTCTGCATCAAGGCTGCTACAAGGCATCCCACTATAGGGAATGGGCTCCAAAATGCCAGCTCAGGTACCAGGGATAGATTATAGATTCTGTTCACACTGCCAAGAGCCCCTCAAACAGACCAGGTTACACATCTGTCTCTCACATGCAGAGGACCTAGTTTCATCCCATGCAGGCTCTCCAACTTTTGGTCTAGAGTTTTAGTGTCCCCATGAGCTTGGTTCATCTGTCTCTGTAGATGTACTCATCATGATCTTGACCCCTTTGCTCATATATTCCCGCTTCCCTCTCTTCAAATGAACTACTGAAGCTTGAACTGGTGTTTGACTTTAGATCTTTGCATCTGATTCCATTAGCTACTGGATGAAGGCTTTATGATGACAGGGTATTCACCAATCTGATTCCAGGGGAAGGCCAGTTCAGGCACTCTTTCCACCACTACTAGATTCCTTAGCTGCAGTAAACCTTGTGGATTCCTCCATAGCACCAGGTTTCTTCCTAGTGCTCTCATGGTTCCCTCTATCAAGATATCTCTTTTATAGCTCTTCTACTCTGCTTCTCTCCCAACTCAACAATCCTGTACCCCAGGAGTTCTCATCCCACGCTACCATACATCCTGCCCCAAGTTTATGCAGGAGATCTCTTTTGGTGACTTTTGAGAAAATTGTGGATCAATCTACCTCAAGACCAGTGATACTACTCTAGGGTATATACTCAAAGGATGATCAATCTTATCACAAGAGTACTCACTCTACTATGTTTACAGCAGTTTTATTCATAATAGCCAGAACCTGGAAACAGCCTAGATGTTCCTCAACTGAAGAATAAATGAAGAAGATGTGGTACATTTATACAATGTAGTATTACTCAGTGGAATAAAACAAACAAATAGATAAACAAAGACCACTGACATTGTGGAAATTGCATACAAATGGATGGAACTAGCAAAAATCATCCTGAGTGAGGTAACCTAGACTCAGAAGGACAAACATAATATGTACTCACTCATTATCAGAACTACATGTAAAGCAAGGATAAACAGACTAAAATACACAGCTACAGAGAAGCTAGATAACAATGGAGATCCTACAAAGGACACATGGATCAACCTCGAAAGGGTAATTACTTATTAATATGTTATTGATGATGAGAAACAGTTCTTATCTTTTTGCTAAATATCATATTTTCCTAAGTGGATTTAAAAATTAGAAACATAAAATTTCTTTGATTAGTCTGAAATCAAGCTTAAAATTAAAAGGACATTCAGGTTTCTCTCTTCAAATTGATGGTAAGGACCAATTGCTGAAAATAAAACTTATATAACCTATTGAATATGGAGTTGAGCTAGTGTCTACCTAAACCTTTACCCCTACTAACTATTATTCATTGTACTAGAAGATATTCTGAATCCTGCCAGAACTAAAAGATAAATACCAAACCAACTACAAACCCTTCAATCTACAATGGTGACCTTCCTGTAAGATACACTAGTGCAATTGTGTCACAAAGCTTGCAGGAGTAACTAACCAATATCTGATTGTATCCTTGTCTCACTCCATTATCTGGAATCCATCCACAAATTGCCCTGATGACTAAGAATTAGAGAGCAACTAAACCACGGATCTAGGGCAAAAGCAAATGCTGCAGTTCTGCTACAGGAATATAGAAATAAAACTACTCCCAATAACATTCTGCTGTGCTCATAAATCAATATCTTCCTCAGTTATCATTAGAATAACTTTCTCTTGTAATAATAGTGAAAAATACAGACACCCAATTTGACAACATGCAGAGATTGAGAGACCTTGGAACACTCAGTTATTAATTTTATGTCTTCATGAAATCAGTCCTATAAGACCTCAGGGAACTTGGTGGAAGAAAAGGCAGAAAGATTATAACAGACTAAGGTTTGCATCCTTAGTACTGGAACAGTGTGCACAGCTCAGAGACAGTTAACAGACCTCTTAAACCATGTTGGACTGAGCAGCACAAGCAGGCATGGCTGTATTTGCACCGGCAATGCCACAGGTTAAGTTTTTAAGAAGCACTTAGCATTTTAAGAAGTGCTTCTGGACAGTAAAGAAATACAGATACATAATAGGACAGATTCAGACATAAAAGACCTCTAAATGGGTCACAGTGTTTGATAAATGTACATAGGCTTGGGAGAGATAAGAAAAAATAAAGTACACATAGTTATACAATGAAGTAAATGGTTGTAAAAAATAGAACAAAATCTTTAAAAAGACAGAGTACAGACATGTATTAATTAAATATTAAAAAGTAAAAGAGTAAAAAATAATAAGCCATATAAGATGGAAAATACAAAGAGAGTATTTGTATTATGTATATTATTGTGTTTTCTTTTAATTTTTTGACTATGAAGAAGCTAAGAAACCAACATATATAATTTAAAGATATTTTGTCTTCAAAATTTGGGTCTGAGGATACATTGTTTTGGAAAAGAAATTCTTTTGTTTCTGCAAAGGATGAGAACCTAGTGATTTCTTCAAGACTTATGAGGTTTGGTGGACCAAGACCGTCTGACAGGTCACCTTTAACACCCCTCAAAAAATTACTTCACTCAAAGAGCAGTCAGGGTTCCCTGCCCTGTGGAAAGTCCAAGGTTCTCCCCCCCCCTCCATCCAGGTCTAGGAATGTGAGCATCCAAACTGGCTAGGCTCCCACAAAGCCAGGATGGGGAGATGAGTGGGGGGAGAGGAGAGGAGTGTGAGGAGGGGGAGGGAAATGGGAAGCTAGGAGGAGGCAGAATTTTTTTTTCAATAATAAATAAATAAATAAATACATTAAAAATGATCCAAAAAACTAAAAAAAAAATTACTTCACTTCACCCAATAAACACTAGGAAGCAGTTTGAAGAGACCTATGCCCATATTGCCAATATTGTTTATAGATGTTAGTTTACATTTAAATTGGGATATTCTATAAAGATTTGCATTGGTGTGGATCTTGGTTTATTGATAAAAATTTAAGATCAATTTTGTTATACTGTGTATAGGTATTTCTGACCTTGATTAAGGTATTGTATTTGCCCAGCTAATTTAAAAATGTAATGTATAATTAAGAAAGACATGTTAATAGATAATCATCTGTAATAGTCAATTTTCTACTCATGTTAGTTAGGTTGTTCAGGAATATAGAGATATAATTCAATTAGATAGGTGGTGCAGGAGAATCGTCTGTATTCTGTCAATCATGTATTTTAATAAAATACTGATTGGCCATGCAAAAAGTATTGGCAGGTCAACCAGACAGGAAGTAGGGGCGGCACGATGAGAACAGGAGAATACTAGGAAGGAGGAAGCCCATTCCTTTCACTCCTGCCCAGACCACCAAAGATGCAGGATGTGATCTTCCCTGCTGAAAAGGGTACTGAGCCATGTGTCTAACATAGATAAGAACCATGGATCAATAAGCTACAAGAGCTAATAAGTAGACTGAGCTAATGGGCCAATCAGTTTTATAACTTATAGAGATCTCTGTGTGATTTTCTTTGGTACTTGCTGGCTGTGGGGAACTTGGCAAGACAGAAACCCCAACAAGCAGGCTCCTTCATGTTACAGATAGGGATTCTTCCAATCTTTCTTTTTTTTCTTTTTCTTTTCTTCTTTTTTTTTTTTTTTTTTTTTTTGGTTTTTCGAGACAGGGTTTCTCTGTGGTTTTGGAGCCTGTCCTGGAACTAGCTCTGTAGACCAGGCTGGTCTCGAACTCACAGAGATCCGCCTGCCTCTGCCTCCTGAGTGTTGGGATTAAAGGCGTGGGCCACCACCGCTACAGAATATGGAATTTAACATGTTTTAATATCTAAGAACTTTTTATGACAATAAGACACATCTACTCCTGGCAGCACAAATCTACTGCAAGAGGATGACAGGCATTGATGAGGCTTATTGTGGAGTTGGCTAGATATGTGGACAAGAAACTGTTCTTGTCTGGATTACTTGATGAACTGGATATGAAGGACCCACAGAGAAATGACTGCTAAACTTGCCTAAAGGTGAGACAAACCTTCAGGGTTCCTGCTTCATGAAAGAGTTTACTAGAAATTCTTCAGGACTCAGAAGAAAGTGACTAACAAACTGCCAATAAGGCAGAACTGTCTCTGAAATGTCCTGTTTCATGAAAATATCTGCTGGATACTATGGGCCTATAGGCTGAATATGGATGCCCCAGTGGTATAGAAGAACTGTGGGCGACTGTCCAGGCAGCAAGATGCCTCTGTTAATTTTAGAGTTTTGAAAGCTACTTACAAAATACTTCCTGTTTACCTAGGGATACTGTGTGTGGCTTGCAGAGGCTATGAACAGATCTCCACCATGATTGATTGGGCAGAGCCAAAAGGCAAAGCAAACTTAGTCCGAGTGAAGCTTCTGTGCATTTTAAGAAGTGGTCCTGATTAGAAAATAATTACAGAAACACAATAAAGACAAATTCAGATAAGAAGACCTCTACATGGGTCACAGAGTAATAACAGGATGTACATGGTTTTAAAAAGTAAAACAAAATTTTAAAGAAATAGAGTAAACTTGTCAAAAAAGTAATAGACTCAGAAAAATAAGTCACATAAAAATAGAAAATACACAGAGTCTGGATTGTGTGTATTATTGTGTTTTCTTTGAATTTTCTGAAGGAACTAAGTATAGAGAAACATTGTATTGTATGGGCTGCTAAGCTAAATCAATACATATCTTAAAGGTTTCTTGAATTTAAAGATGGGCCTAAGAATATGTTGCTTTGCAAAAGAGGTTCTTTTTTTTTTGTTTCCACAGAAAATGAGAACATATGGATTTCTTGCAGACTATTGTGTTTTGATGAACCAAGACCCCACAAAAGGTTGCCGTCGACATCCCTGAAAATTTACTTCACTTAATAAACATCAGGAATTAGTTCGAAAAGAACTATGCCCAAATTCCCAAATATTGTTTATAAATGTTTGTTTACATTTAAAGGGGGATATGCTATAAAGTTTTGCATTGGTATGGATATTGGTTTATTGACATAAAATTAATTATTCAATTTTGTTATTTGTTTACTTCTGTTCTAGATTATGGTATTGTGTTTTTTGAAGCTCATTTAAAAATGTAATTTAAAAATTAAGAAATATAGGTTAATAGGTAGTCATCTAAAATAGTCAAGCTTCTAGTCATTTTAATTAGGTTTTCTTCATATTTAGAGAAATATTTCCATTAGCTAGGTTTTTTTGTAGGTTTTCAGAGACTTTATAACTATGGTATTTAAAGTTTTTTTTTAATAACTTAGGACTTTTTGTGACATCCTCTTGAAGCACCAATCTCTTCAAGAGTATGATGGGTATCAAAGAGTCTATGGATTTGTTAACTATTTGGGCAAGAAACTTCTTTTGCTTGGACTGCTTGATGGCATGTTGTATGTACTGGACATGCAGGACCCACAGAAAAATGACTGCTGAAGCTATCCAAAGAAGGTGAAACAGTTCTTCAGGGTTTCTGTTTCATGAAAAAGTCTGCTAGACACTATGGGCCTGTAGGCTGAAGATGGGTGCCCACAACTTTACAGAACTTTGGGTGACTGTCCAGTCAGCAAGATTTCTCTGTTAATTCTAGAGGTTTAGAAGTTTCTTACAACATGCTTCCTGTCAACATACGTAATATTATATCCCCCTGGAGTCTTTGATGGAGTTGAAAAATTTAGAGTTATAATTATAATTTTTCTTAGTTATTATGAAAGATTATATAATTATAAAAATATTGTAATGGTAATTCTTTCTTGATACCTATTTTATTATATGTAATTTTATTATGTTAAAGTTAAAACCTTTTTTTTAATTGAAACAGAAAAGTGGAAATGGTGTGGGAAGTCCTTCTGTTTATGCGTTACTTTACTTTGGTTAATAAAGAAGCTGCTTCTGGCCAATGGCTTAACAGAATAGAGCTAGACTGGAAAAGATATATACATAGAGTAGACGGAGTCAGGGAGACACCATTGAACTGCCAGAGGGTAAAGTCATATGCTGCTATCAGGAACCAGTAGGCCACAATGCCCATGGTAAATTATAAAATAATAAAAATGGGTTAATTCTAGGTGTAAGAGCTAGCTAGCAATATGCTTAAGCTTTTGACCAAACAGTATAGCAAATAATACATTTTTGTGTGACTATTTCTGGTCAGGGTGGCTGGAAAATGAACTGGCAGCCTCCTACAACAATTTTGTTTAGCAACTTATTTGATTTATTTTCATTTTTATGGTATGACAATTGAATTTAGGCCTTGCACATATTCTTCAATGATTATACTGTTGCTAAAATTGACAAACCCTTGTTTCCACTTTACAAGTTTGTGGAATGCAGTCCTCACAAGAAATTAATTTGTATATTTAGTTGAATAAAAACTAGCCAGAATATTCAGGTGTGGTTAGGTCCTTCTTATTGCTTACATTAAAACTTAGAGCTATAACTGACTTGAATTGGAATCATCATGCAAAACTTAACATAAACAATCAGAAAATCCTCAGAATATCTTTGTAAAAATTGCAAAAAGAGAAATTACTGTGAGTGTGGTAAACAATTTTATATTTATAGGATCATATAACTATGGGACATGTTTCATCATCTACTCCAGCTGGAATTGTAGGGAGGCAGTTTCAGACTCGGATATTATGGGATGTGATCATTCAACACATTTAAGTCTGTATGCTGTATTCTTCAAGACCAAAAAGACTGATAATGACAACAAGGGGTGTTCCAAAAGATACTTTTTCATGCAGAGAGATGTCCTGTTGCCATACTTTCAAAATGCTAGAGAATACCTGCCAAAACTCATTGATGTAGATATACCAGAAGCCCTGTGATATTTGTACCATTCACTATGGAAAAATATGCAAATAAGTCCCTGTGAACAGAGCTTCACTACACAGCTCCTTTAGACAAAAGCAACAAGCAAGCAGTAGTATTTTCCATTTTTTTTTCTTTTTTTCCTTGAAGGTTTACTGCAGCATGGTGTTTGTCTGAATAGGACTTGCGATTGTTCAACTCCTGACCTTTCATTTCCTTTCACAATAGAATTCCTGTCTTATGCCTTATCTGCTAGTACTTTTTGAAAACACAGCCTGTGATTTTCTCATATGTTAAGATTTGTATAGAATTCTGGGTCAGAATGAGTGAATCATGAATGAGTAAGTTTTACCCATATTACATTTAAGTAAAATCCAAATGTAGATATCTAAAAAGTATCAAACTAAATTAAAATATTGAACTAATTATATATAGATAGAACATATGGTTTCAATCCATAATATTTGATTTTTGAATGATAAAATGATATCTTGTCTACTCTTAATTGGGAGCCAGTAATTGAATAGAGATAAAAGGGGAAAAAACCCAAATACATATCCTGAGAATGATATTATATGCAGTCTGATCATAGAGTCTGGGTTGTCATAATTACTTTTTTCATGCCATTAAAGAGTATGCCTATATTTAGACATAATTTTCAGACTACAATATGCAGAACTGAATGGTGTGGGAAGTCCTTCTGTCTATGTGTTGCTTTTATTGGTTAATGAATAAATCTCAGCAAATGGCTTAACAGAATATAGTGAGATTGGAAAAGATACATAGAAAGAGTAGGCAGAGTCAGTGAGAAGCCATGCAGACAACTTCAGGAAACAGACATATCAGAACCTTGCTGGTAAGCCACAGCCATGTGACTATATTCAGATTAATAGAAATTGGTTGATTTAAGACATGAGTTAGCCAGAAATACACTTAAGCTGTTAGCCAATCAGTATTGCAATTAATACAGATTTCTGTTTGATTATTTTAGGAGTGTGGGAGCTGAAAAATGAATGAACAGCCTCCTACAACACCTGAACCTAAGGCATAAAGAACCATGGCAGCAAAGAATGACCTCTTTCAAGAGAGATAGGAAATTTGAAGGAGAAGAGAGTATAGCTTTAAAAGTCTGTGGTACAAACCTGTAAATACATGGAAGGATAAACAAATTACACTTTCATAAAATAAGGTCAATTGTGAAAAATATTACCTACTTTTTAAAAGTCATATCTTTTCAGAAATAAATTAATTCAACAGTATTTTAGCATATGGCTATAGAAATTGATATGTACAGGTGTCTAACTATGTGTGTGTGTGTGTGTGTATTTCATCCTTCTATGTAGATAAATGTAGCTTTTTAGATACACACAGAGAGTGTATGTATAATGGATATCCATTACGGATGTTACCAAAAAATTCTCCAACCTAGGCAATTAATAAAATAGAAAAAAATGTTCTCACATTCTAGAATAGGAGAAATAAAGGCATTGGGAGACTGTAGGTATTCTGTCAGCGAATCATAGATGCCTCTCTTTCTATCCTGCTCTCTGCTGGTTAAGAAGTAAAGAAACTCCTTTTCTTTGACATAATGAGAACTCAAATCAAATATTGATTAGACATTCCTAGCCAACTCGTGACCCTGTGCTCCACTTCCAAATATCATTTCACTGGAGATCAGATGTCACCATAAGTGCTTTTTGTTGTTGTTGGTGGTGACGGTAGTGGTGGTTGTCAAGACAGGGTTTCTATGTAGTTTTGGAGACTGGCCTCAAACTCACAAAGATCCGCCTGCCTCTGCCTCCCATGTTCTGTGATTAGAGGTGTTCACCATCACCACCTGGCCGTAAGTGTTTTTTAGTTAGGCAGAGCGATGCAAACATTCATTATATCATAAATATCTTAATAATCTAAAGGTAAGAAATTGTTTTATTTGTTAGGTATTTTTAATAATGACAAAATGTGGAGCAAATCTAAAAAGCTTGTAATCTTGTTGCTTCAAATCTTCTTTCCTTTGTGTCTATTTTTCTCCTTTTTTAAAAAAACTTTATTTTGTGGAGTGAAAGGTTAGGATTTTTACTTATTTTAGCCTAATTAAGACTTGAATGTTAGGCAGTGGGGATCATGTAGCCTCAGCTCTTCACCAAGATTGTAGGCTATATATTAGGCTTAGAAACTTTATTTTCCTCTCTTCTGTTTTTGGTTTTGAAATGAAACCTAAATATCATTTTCCTTCCATTCATTTCTCACATGAGCAGTGTCTCATCTAAAAGTTCAAATCTACATAAAAATTTGTGAAAAGGTAATGTTCTGAGGAAAAGGCAGCAGAGTTTAACCTGAATAATAGCTGAGGGTGAAGAAAAGAAAATGGCATGAACTGGCAAGTCTGAGGAGTCACATGAAACAATCAGATTGTAAAAGGAGCAGAGGTGGAACTTATCGGCTTCACGGTATCTCTCAGGTGACCAGGAAATGTGTTAAATAATTCTAGAATTTTTGAGTAGCAGAATGTGTCCCATCACACCTACTTGTGAAGCACTTATACAACATAAGAAAGCAGCACACGGTCAATGATTCATAAAATTATTATTCCATTTACTTTTTAAAACTCTTATTGACAAATGCATTGGGCATTTCATTAAGAAGATTAACACTGCAGCCATGATTTGACTGCTTGTTTGCTAATTATAAAGCACTTGCCGATTCAGTCATTAATGAATGAATTAATGTGAAAAAAAGGATATCTAAATTCCACTATGCATTCACATTCTAGAGTGCTGCTTCAAACCCCAGCAACCTGTACAATATGCTAATACTCTTCTCTTTCGCCACTTTATTCTTTCAGTCGTCTGGGGTGTCTATAATCTGTTTATAAATATGGATCCTTTTCTGAATGTTTAGAATTACCAGTGCATGAAGAAAAGCAAAAGTGAAAGTACAATTTAATTTGTCAAGCATGCTTTTTAGAATACAATCCATAAATATCGTGAAAAAAATTAATCTTGTTTTTCAAATAATTGAATAATTAATTTTCTAGTTGTTTTAGTAGGCTTCTTAATTGAATATTTAGGATTTTCTATGAAATCAGCTTTTGAAAATCAATTCAAATATAATTTGTATGTTACAATAAATAAAGATTTAGTGGTTTGAAAATCTGTAGACAAATGGTATCAAACTTCGATTTATTCCTCTTAAGGAAAGAGTAGCACTGCAATTCACTTGGGTATTATAATAAGCTCAATCATTTTTTGTGTTTATTTTTAAATGCTTTACATTGTAGGTAAAATAGATTTTATCTGATTCTATGAAGTTTTACATTTAGCTAACCCTAAGGTTAGTAGTTCATAATTCAGCATGCTATTTCTCATTCTGGAGTGGTATATGAAAAACTATGCATAATTTCTCATGTATTAAATATTTCAATATAGCAGGTTTTTATTTCTAAAATATGCTTAAAACATTTCATACAAGAAAGAAAGGCATATGCTTAAGACAGTTTTTAAACCACATTTGAATATTTTAATAAGTTGTAGGCTTATACTCTTTAAGATAGTGTTTTTTATTATATCCAGAACATGGTATATATTGAAATAAACTACACATTTATACAACTGAACACTGTACATAACAGGAGATCAGTAAAAAAAATACTGTTTCTTCTGCATTTGCTCTGCTTTGCCTTTGAGACATAATTTCTAAAATTTTGTTGATTCTCCTTTTATTTAAGAAGGCATTAGGCTCAGAAATATTTGAAATAGGAAGACACAGAAATAGTCAAAATTTAACTATTTAAATTTAATAAAAGTCACACTGTAATTTATAGAAAATGCTACAATTCAAGAATTTTTTGTAAAAACATTGTGCATTGTGATAACAGAGTTGTTGTAATCTAGATTTTCTACTTTCCTTCATTCATAAAACTTTCTCTCATAAGCTTGGAACAAGTAAGACTTTAATATGTAAACTAACTTGACTGTGTAACCCAGGAAAGTAATATTACATTACACCTTTAATAAAGATCAATAAACTTTGGGTTCTTAGAAGATAATTTATCAGGCTATTACATTTTTAACTGTAACTAAAAAAAACCTCACAGAAGTAGCACCCATTAAAATAAGATAGAATATTCCATAAATGCATGGCAAATTAGATATTTCTACTTTTTAAAGCTAGGATATTAATACTTGAACTTTATCTTGTAGGCAAGAGAAAAACTGTTTAAAATTCAAATCATTAATTTTAGAAATAAAATTGCATTATTTTAGTATTTTAATCAGCAAATTGTATTTCTACTATAATATCCTGAAGCCTTTTAAAATATGAGATTTTAAACTACATTAACTTTAAATTTATCCATTTGTATTTTAAACTATTTCATTGATATAATAAAAAACCTAAGTACTCTTTACAATTAAAAAATGTCTTGTATGCCAACAGTTTTTACATGTTCAATAATGTTATCCTCCTTTCTGGCAAAATAGATTATATCACTAAACATATGTGTGTGTGTGTTTGTGTGTGTGTATATATATAATGCATATAATGACTAATTGCTTTTCATATAATTTGTTATCAAAACAATACCAGGCTACATCGTATGGAAGCTTCTAAAAGTATCTAAATACTTTTATCATTATCTGTTCTAAAGAATCTATACAATTGATTAATTGTTTCTTTCATCAAACAGAAATTACCTATAGATTATCATACATTGTTACAATAGTTGAATAAAAAATTTCAATAAAGATGAATCTAAACTTTTCTAAGTATCTAGTATCCTAACACCAATCACCAGGTCCTCAAACTGTTTTCTCTCTGGTTACATTCACAGATATAAGAGAAGATTATAACTTACTCAAAAACAAAAGATAACATCAGGCCAACACATTTTGTTGCACACTTAAGAATTTTCCTTTGATTTTCTGTTGTATGAATATCAGCCACATGGTTACCAACTGTGCTGATAATAATAAAGTGCTGTCATAGAACTCATTTGGAATGAAGGAACAAATTCTAAGTTTGAAAAGTTTTCTGTACATTTTATTTGGGTATTGTCATGGTTGAGATCTCAACTGCATAAAATGTTTACATATGTATAGTAGGAAATTTACCTGATTCCTCAGAATTTGTCTTCCTTTACTTCTGGGTTATGCTTAAATTTGCAACTGGCACCACACAAATCCCTCTTTTCTCAATTAGTTTTTTGCTTATACCAGTACATCTTAAACTGTTATTTCAAAGTGATATTTCCCTTTTCTAAAACATGTTAGTCTTAATACATTGAGGCTAGTTGGAAGGGAAGAATTCATTCTCTTGTAAATCACTAGGAATCAGAGTCCAAAACAATCTTCTGAGAACTTTATTTATTATATTTTAACTTAAAAATATTGTTTCATTAATTTTTAAGAGATTTAAGTATATGTATGAGCTTTTTTATAGCTAAGGTACTAAAAGTAAATTTATCAACTTTCAAATTATGAATTGTGTTTTAAAACTTTTATATAAGTCATTGTTTTAAAACTACTTCATATTGTTTTCAAAATGAATAAACTATATATGTTACTACTACTAAAGTGTTAGAGGTTATTGACTATTTACAAATGTATATTTTCTTAAATTTTAATTATTATTTAAATAATGATGTGTATCAACTGTTAATTTCCTAGTACTGACTACAGGTTTTGTTCAACAATTTATTTTCCATTTGCTTAAATATATTAAACATTTAATTTCGAATATTTTTATTCTCAATTTTTTTCTTCTATTTTTTAAATTTTTTTCTTTATTTTACATTCCAACCTGAAGGACAGTAAAAATACATCCCACACTAGCTTAAAATTGAGTATAATAAAGGGTTATTTCTTTAGGGGTAGACGCACAGATCATAATCTTCTGCACCAACAGGGAATAGGAACCACATCAAGTCATGGGAAGAGAGGCCGGATGCACGCATTACATAGGCATATATAATATAAGAGGCCATGCCCAAGTGGGCTGGTAACAAATGCTACTGGCTGTAGGGATTCCTACAATTCCAACCACTGTTTACTCCAACCCTTCCTCCCACCTTCATCCTCTCCTCCAGTTCACCCCTCATTCAATCCTCTCAAACTTAAGGGCTCCCATAGTGAGTCAACAAAGTCTGCCACATGAAGATGGGTCATGAACAAGCCTCTCCCCCATGAATTAAGGCAGAGCATGGCATACCACCTTAGGGAATGGGCTCCAACAAAGTAGCTCATGCATCAGGGACAGATCATTGTACTACAGCCAGGATCTCCTCAGAAAGTACAAGCTTCACCATTGTCTTTCACATATTGAGGGACTAGTTCGGTCCCATGGATGCCCAAAACTGTTGCTAAGAGCGCATGCATTTCCACAAGCTTGGTTCTCTATTATTATCTTGACTTCACTTGCTCTTGAGTGGATTCCCAGTGTTTGTTTGTTGATCTGGTTTCATCAGTTAATCGATGAAGGCTTTGTGATAATAGTTGGGTTATTTACCAATCTAATTACCAGAGAATTCCAGTTCAGGTACCCTTTCCACTATTGCTAGAAGTCTTATCTGGGGCCATTGTGAATTCCTGGGAATTTCCCTCGTACCAGTCTTCTCCCTAAACCCACACTAGTTCAAGACCCAGCGACACCACTCTTGGGCATATTCACAAAGGCAACTCAATCATACAACATGGCCACTTGTTCAAAAATATTCATAGCTGCGTTATTGATAATAAACAAAATGCCCCTCAAATGCAGAATGGATAAAGGGTAAATGTTCTACATTGACTCACCTGTATACAAACAATAAAATCTAAAATTTGCACGCAACTGAAGTTAACTAGGAAAAAAAAAAAACATTCTGAGTGAGGTAACCCAGATTCAGAAAGACAATGTGGTATGTACTCACTTATAAGTGGATATTAGGTGTAAAACAAAGGATAACCAGAATACAGTCCATAGTTCCAGAGAATCTACTTAATAAGGAAAACTCTGAGAAATATGGATCTCCTTAGGAAAGGGAATTAAATGAGATCTACCACATAAACTGACAGTGATGGGGGGGGGGTGGGCAAAGGGGATGGGAAGGGAGATGAGAACATGAGAGAATGGGATGGTCAGTGCGGGAGAGGTACTGAGTGGAAGAGCATTGAAAGAGAGATATTGATAGAGAAAGCCACTCATAGTTTTTTTAGTAATAAAATCAATTGTATGGTATATTGTGGTAAAGTAAGTTAAACACTATGTTATTCATTTCTTAGATATACCTTGTGTTCTCTATACAAAGTAAGATGCAACAAAAGCTATAAAAGAAAAAAAATGTTCAATTCAGAAAAGTTAATGAATCTGCCCATGCTCATTCTTCTACTACCAGATAGCATAGCTACTCTCTGTCCTCTTACTAACCTATTGTATCATGTCCTTTATTTCCTACAGGTACTGCATGACTCATAACTTGGATAGTCTCAGTCACAAATAAAACATTTGTGCTTTCTAATCTACAGTGTTAGAACTTGTCTTCCATCGCGTTTCTGCATGATGACCTGTATTCCTAATATCATTTTACTAAAACTATAGGCAAGAGATAAATGGAAACCCATGTGCTGTGTAAAACTGTTAAATATGCAAATAACAACTATAGAAAACCAAACCATATTTTTATGAAATGAAAATTCTACCAAAACATTATTCTGCATTAATTTTAAACATTTCCTAATGAGGTTGACTATAAGGCATTGCATTTGTCTTAGAATTATATAGCATTCTTTACTTTTGTTTCTCTGGGTAATAGTTATAGAAAGAAATGAATAATATGATAGAGTCTATCACATCTGTAAAAATTCCATCCACCCTTCCTTTCCAGTGTTCTCTGGTGCTGTAGAGTTAAGTCCCTCTGATAAATGGGCACTCATAATAATTGGGTTTGTCCCAGACAAAAGTGTTAAAACCCAATATGTGACTCTAGGTTTGAAGAGACCCAAATTTTGTGTTGAGGGGTGCAGAAAGGATAAAGCCTAAAAATGATTCAGAGAAAGAATTTTGAAGGCTAATACTGAGAAACTCTAGGGTTTATATTTAACTAGTGAATAATTTAAGTTTCAATTGAATGCAGAAAAATGCTTCTATCAAATTTCATATACTATTATATCCCTGTTTTGTGTAATATTTCACATTAAAAATGAATTTATGGCATGCTGTTTTTTAAAATTTTCAAGAACAAGTTTATGTGTTTTTAGCTATCCAAACTACTTCTAACATTTTTGAGGAACAACAGGGCAACTAATTCATTTAGAAAGCATATAAAAACACATTTTGGGAGAATGAACAGTAAGATGTTTTACTGTTCGTTGTGAGATGAGAAATGACTTCACACAATTGGTTCTATTTTGGCTTTAATTTAGAGATGCCTGAGCATTTTCTCTTGTAAAACTTAGCTCATCTCACAATAAGCATGAATCAAGAAAAAGCTATTTTCAAAGTATAAAGAAATAAAAATAACAAGAACACCACAGCTTTATTTTGAAACAAAGGTAATGAATCAAATTTTTATTGGACTTCAGTGTACATCAGCAATTAACATAATCTAAGAATTGCTATTAATTTACATTGAAGAGTCTAGGTACCATTTAAATCCATATGTGTCTTTTCAAGTCTATACATACATAGTCTCACAGATCAGAAGCAGAGCTCACAATGAGAAGCTGCTTTTAGCCCATCAGAGCTAAAGCAGCAACAATGTCTGGGTTGCAATCTCTGAAGAAATGACATCTACAGATGAGCTACTTTGCAGCTACATTTTTTCTGACTCATGTTTGGGTCACAGGCACCGTCTGACTTGACGCTTTGAAACAAGTCCTCTTCATATAACTCTGTTGAAGTCTTTATGTCATTGAAGGAAACGAAAATTTTCAAACTTATTTCCATATTCTGGTCAGTGTCCAATATCAATTTTATTTCTGAGAGATCATAAATGAGAACTCTATTTACATCATTTCACCTCTTCTTCTGACCCTTCAACTCTTGTATCTGCTCTACTCCCTCTAGTGTGTGACCTTTCTTCTTCAATTATTGTCACGCATACATGTGCATGAATATCTATGTGTGTGTGTGTATGTATATGCAACCTACTAAGTTTGTTTAGGATCTCTCCTATGTGCATGTGTTGAAGGATAGACACTTGGGATTGAATACTTTATTAGGGAACTCACCCCCGGAAAAAACTGATCCCCCCTCCCTTTGCAGTTATTGATTGGCTGTGGCTGCCTATCTAATTGTGAGTATTTTGTGAAACCTCCCATCTATATTGGAATGACATCTGGGTTTGTCATTATGTAGGTCTTTCTTGCTTAGATAGACCATATTGTCAAGATTTTTGTGAGTGCATATTCTCTGTCACATACAGAAGAGACTTTATAGACACGCTGCAGATATCCTGAGCCTCTTGCAATCTATTTTCCCCTCCTCTTGAATTCCCAGAACCTTGGCTGTAGGGGCTGTATTATAAATGTGTCTGTTGGGGTTGTACAATGGATAGTAACATGTTTTCTGCATTGTGACAAGTGGGTGATCTATGCACTAGTCTAGTTGTTCTTTCTCCTCTTTATTTCTAAGTTTAATGGTCAATTAAACAAACAGTTCTTATTAATTACATCTTCTTTTACAGTGATACAAAAATCAGTTCATAAACTGCTTGACTTTCCAAGATGCTTGTGATACTGAGGGATGAAAATAGGACAATGTTTTCCTTTGTATGGTTTTAGAATCAAGACTACAGAATAACATCAACTGATGTAAGTGTTCTTTACTTATGACTTTGATTGAATGCTCTAGCATATGGTAACCTTAAAATTTATTCATAGCCTACCTCAGATACATTCTTAATGCAGTTTGATAATAATAAACTCAGGTAGTAAACAATATAATAAATGTATGCATTTTGCCTATAGTAACACTATACAATACTGTTATACTGATTCTTTGCTTCATAAAAATTATTGACTTTTCAACATTAAAGCAAAGTCTTGACAATACACTGTTTAAGTGAAATATAAGGAAAATTATTATATCAGACAGTATAAAAATTGTAAATTAAGCTTTCATTTTAATGCAAATCAGATATCCTTCCTACAAATACAGATTAGATATGCATTTTCTTTACTATTGCTATCACAATTACAGCGTCAGCTTAGTAATTAATGGTATTATCTTTTGAAAGCATAAAAATTAAAATTATGAGCAGAGAGAATAGATAGGCATTAGACAACATATAGCTACTATGCAACATGTGTGATATTGTCTATTAGGAAAGTGTATTGATTTTGTGCCGAGTACCGTTTCGTATAAATGAAAATTGATTTTCTAAATTGTTAGTTGCATGTCAGTGAACAAAATCTGTGTTAACTTTTCCAGTAATTAGACTACAACAGGGGAATGACTTTAGTTGAATTCATCATGTAGATAAGTGATTGACAGGTTATTTGCTATTCTTCACTGTTCACACATATTCAACATAAATAAAAAATACACAACATGAATAATAACATGCTTATAATCCCATATTTTCTCTCCAATGATAGTTATAGTTTGTATCATATGTTAAAGAGAGGTACTTCCAGGGTCTTCTTGACTGCTACTTATCCTTATAGCTCTCATCTAGTGATATATGTAAGGACTGAAAACATTTGCCTGTTGAGAAATAACTACAGATCGCTTACAAAGAATCACTTAAGACTTCCTCAGAAACCCTATTCAGATGCACTTCTCTAGAAAAATGGCTTCAATTTACAATAGTAATAATAATAATAGTAATAGTAATAATCAATTTATCTTAAAAAAATCTAAGAAAATCTGGCCAATCTCAGAATCTTTATACCTCCTTAATGCCTTCTGTTGAATCCAAGAATCTTGTTTTAGAAGAGATACATTATATTTCTACCAGAAAAAAAAACTTCCCCTACTACTCAGTATACAATAATTATATAATTTATATTTAGTTAAGTGAAAGTCAACTGATCACAAATAATTATGTTTTGTTTTGTTTTATTTTTATTGTGGGACAGGCCCCAGCTATGTAACCCAATCTAGCTGTTAACTTAAGATCCTCTTGCTTTACCTCCGCAAAACTGATGTTTGAGTGCTAAATAATAATGACCAATTATTAGGTAGATTTTAAGGGAAGAAACATTGATAAACTACCACAGCAAGGCAAATTTTTAAACCAATTTTTGTGGAATTGATAGTTTCATTCAATAAATATATTTTACTGCATTTTAATATGCATATTTAGTGGAATTAAATATATCCAGATATTACTTAGATTTATAAAATAGTTTTATTTTGTAAAGGAGAGATGAACTACTCAAATATATGTAAGCCATTTGAATTATATGAAGATAATATTAAAGAATAAAAATTCAACTTAAAGACCTTCTATTACTGTATGACAAAAAAAATTGATGTGGCAAGAGAGTTGGTATATAAGAAGATATGTCAAAAATTAAAACTGACCTTTTCTCATAGTTCCTTTGAATGCAAGAAGGTTGTTTTAAAATATCCATTGTATCCTGAGCTAGCCAATGAAAGACTAATTACTAATCTGTTTTAATATGGATACTTTTTTCTTAGAATAATAGTAAGTCCTTAAATTCTTTATCAGATAATTAGCAACATAAAGAGACTAAAACTATATTACTCAGAAAAATTTGGGCACCACTTTTAGCCAGCTCAATGGTGTTATTTTTACCCTATTAATCTTGTATATCCTATTGGATTATCAATGACCCTTTTGTTCCTGTTTTGTATATTTTATAAGATATTTACCTATTATGATATAATTCTTAAGTATTATACTATCATTTTTTACAGTGCATAATTTTGTAAAATTTATATAGATCTTCTTTAAACACAGGAACAAACTATTTCCCTTTAGTACAATCTAGAATTGTGTTAATATTTAATCACATGTTTACCTTCAGCTGCTGCTATACGTTGGTTCAAGCAGTTTGTCTCAGGGCAATATTTATAACAATATATTATATATAATATATGTATAAATATACAGATTAATAAAGACCCTTGCTCTAATATCTTAAAGAGTGTTACTGGTTTTATTCCATGATCAATTTCAGACTAGGCTTTTCTCCAACACCATCAAGAGTTGGCTCCATAATTCTTTTGGGCAAACAGAGGGTTCCAGGAATGAACTCCTGAGTAAAAGGTCAATGCACCTTTGATGGTAAGCATTTATTATTTTAGAAAGTAGAAATATTTTAAAAGTCTTGAGGGCAACATCTGCACTGTACAGTGACACAGTGGTTGTTCATGTGAACAAAAGGATTGTCACGTCTTTGTGAAGTGAAATGACAGTAAACCATGGATGAATGTTATGTAACCTTATGAGTCTCTGACACTAATATCTATCTCTGCCCTCTTGTGTCTTATGTTATTTTTTGGTATTAAACCACTATCAATTTGATGCCTTATTTCATTAAATCCTGACAAGCATTTTAAAAATCTTTGGACCAACAGGCAAGTGCATAACATTTGAGTATTACATTAGTTTCCTGAGACTAACTAGCACACCTCAGTACTGCAAGCAGAGAAGTTAATTCAGTCTCTTAAATAGGTATGATTCTAGAGTGTAAAATCTCTCACAAATAAAACATCAAAAATATTTCACCTTATGTTCAAGAGTTGAATTATCCACAGCTGTGAAAAGTTAAGTTAGACAATACTCTAACATTATAATTTTATATATATAAATTACCAACTGTGTTTGTTTACATTTTATGTTTCAGAAAGCTCTAAACTGAAATAGATATCAAGGGGGTTTAAAGATTTTTTTTAAATATGGATAATAAAGTAACACAAAATTCTTGTTATATAAAAACAATATATCTTCCATATGGTCAGGTTAATTTACCATTCATTTTATTGCTTATGTATAAGCCAATTATTAATAAATCAAGGACAGATTTAGAAGAAAAATGTTTAATATCAATATTTCAATAGATATGTAAGATATAAAACTTATCTATCTTCAAAACAAATTGAAAAAAATCACTGTGCATGCTATAGTAAAGGTGTATTGTGAACACATTGTGTGTATATACATACACATACATACACACACACACACACACATATGCCTGTGCTGGGAGAGATGGTTGTGATCATGGGCATGGGACAAAAGAGTGGTCTCTATTGTTCTCTTCTATCACTTTCCACCTTATTTATTGATTTGGTATCTCTTACTGAGCCAGGTGCTAGGATGAAAGCCAGCAGTCCCTGCGGATTCTCCTGTCTTCGTCCCAGAGTTCTGCAGTTATAGGAGCATGACTGTGACCATGTTCATGTGCCCATGTGGACAACTAAAATCCACATAAAACCCACGAAAGCTTAAAAAAGGAAACCTAGACACAAAAGCACAGAATTAAGCACGGTTTGGTAATGGCATTTTCTTGGGTGGGCTCTGTTTGCTAGAAGCAAACAGAGACATGGCTCTTTTAAGAGAGGTTTTCCTGATTCAGTGATAGTAGAAGAAAATGCTGTGCTGTTTTAAAACTGTGCTGTTTTGAAACTGCGGCTTCCTGGACCATGCAGTCAGTTCAAACTCTGACAAGGTTCAGCTATGGAGCAATTATATGGGGTTTGTGAACAGAGAGCTACAACTTGCTTAAATAGACTGGCTGTTTGCCTAAAACTGGGACTGTGAGCATGGCTCTCAGAGGCAGCAAAAACATCCACCATGGTGAATTGGGCAGAGCAAGCAGACAGTGCCATATTTCCCCTAGCAATGGCACCGCTTAAGTTCATAAGAAGGGTTTAGCATTTTATTTTATTTTCTGGTTTGAAAATAATTACAGTTAAACGGTAAAGACAAATTCAGATAAAAAAGATCTCTAAATGTGTCACAGTGTTGGATAAATGTATGTGGGCTATGGAGAGAAAGGAAAAAGAATATAAGCAGATATAAAAGGGAGTAAATGGTTTTAAAAAATAAAACAAAGTCACTAAAGCGACAGAGTATAAACAGTCATAGATTAAAGAAGTAAAAATAATAAAATAAATATTAAAAGGCAATAGGGTAAAAAATAATAAGTCACACAAAGATGGAAAATACACAGAGAGTTTGGATTACGTGTATTATTGTGCTTTCTTTAAATTTTTTGACTATGAAGAAGCTAAGTAACTGACATATATACTTTAAAGTATCTTGATATCAGAATTTGAGTCCAAGGATATATTGTTTGGAAAAGAGTTTCTTCTTTGTTTCCACAGAGGATGAGAACCTGTGGATTTCTTCCAGGCTAATGGGATATGAAGCATCAACCCCCCTGAAAGTCACCATGAATACCCCCCAAAATCATTTAGTACAACAAAAGGCAGGAAATAGTATGGAGAGAACTATACCCATATTCTCAAATCTTGTTTTTTTTTTTTTATGTTTAAAGGGGCATATGCTATAGAGATGGATACTTTGCATTGGTATGGATCTTGCTTTATTGATACAAATTTAAGGTCAATTTTGATATATAGTGTATATATATATATATACATACATACATACATACATATATATGTATATATATATTTCTGCTCTTGATTTAGGTATTGTGATTGTGCAGATCATTTAAAAATGTAATGTATAATTAAAAGTAAGTAAATAGAGAGTCATTTCTAATAGTCAAATTTGTAGTCATGTTAGCTAGATTTTCTAGATGTACAGAGGTGTATTTAGATGGATAGGGAATATTCAAATCTTTCAAAGACTATAGACTGGCCTTTAAAGTGTTTTAACAATTTAGGACTTTTCATGGCTGTGAGAGACATCTGCTCCTGACAGCACCAATAACTTCAATAGGAACATGGGCATCAAAGAGGCTCCTTATGGAGTTGGTTAACAATTTTGGGCAAGAAACTGCTCTTAGATGGACTGCTTAATGAGCTGGACATGAAGTAACACAAAGAAATGACTGTTGAACTTACCTAAAGGTTAGACAACTTTTTGGGTTTCCTGCTTCATGAAAGAGTCTTCCAGATATTCTGCAAAATATAGAAGAAAGTGACTGACAAACTGCCAAAATAGGCATGTCTTTGAAATTCCCTGTGTCATGAAAAAATCTTCTGAATACTATATGGGCCAATAGCCTGAAGATAGATGCCCCAATGGTACAGAAGAACTTTGGTTGACTGTCCAATTAGCAAGATTTCTCTGTCAGTTCTAGAGTTTTGGAAGTTGCTTAAATGCACTTCCTCTTTACTTAGGTAACATTATATCCTTCCGGAGTCTTTGATGAGTTGAAGAATTTATAGTTATTGTTACATTTTTCCTTAGTTATGACAAAAGATAAAATAGATATAAATCTTGTAACTGTAATTCTTGCATGATACCTGTTATGTATAATTTTACTATGTTAGAGTTAAAACCTTCCTTTTTTATTTAAACAGAAAAAGGGGAAGTGATGTAGGATTTTCC
The DNA here is from genome assembly GCF_037038515.1 of Microtus pennsylvanicus. NCBI lineage: Eukaryota > Metazoa > Chordata > Mammalia > Rodentia > Cricetidae > Microtus > Microtus pennsylvanicus. Next base: position 19,377,187 of record NC_134579.1, read on the forward strand.
TCTGTATGCTGTGATTGCCATTAATGAATAAAGGAACTGTTTTGGATCTATAGAATTGCAGAACTTATTTAGGTGGGGAAAACTAAACGGAATGCTGGGAGGAAGAAGGCAGAGTCAGAGAGAAGCCATATAACCCCTCTGGACACAGATGCCAAATCTTTTCTCAGTAAACTACAGCCTGGTGACAATACACAGACTAATAGAGATGGATTAAAATAAGATGAAAGAGTCAGCAAATAAGAAACTAGAGCTAATGGGCCAAGCAGTAATCTAAATAATATAGTTTCTGTGTGATTATTTTGGGGCTGAGAAGCCAGGAACCAACAATTGGGCTTCCGTTACAAATTTTCATGTGGGTTCTGAGACTTGAACTTAGATCCTGATGCTTGTGTGGCACATGCTCTTAACTGCTGAATCACTCTCCTAGCTCATTTCTCTTGTCTATCTACTAGCAACTTTATTCTTTCTACCAATAGGGTATGCAGCAAGTAGATGCATATTTTCCAATCTTTGTTAGCTTCTAGAATAAACTGGAGATTGTTTTATAGAATTTCCTGGCTTTTAGCACTTGTGGTTTATGCCTTATAAACAGTCCTCCAAAATAAAAGTCAATATCAAGCCAATATACTTTTATTTAGCTATAAAAATGTGAACAAACCATACATACTGGCTCTACTAAGATGAGAAAATTTAGTTCTGCCCAACACATGATTCAAGCATGATGCAAATACATTAAAGTGTTAATGATATGAAACTAAATTGTAGTTAAGTATTTGTATCTCCCCCAAGTTTATTATTATATTTTCTTCTCCCCCTGGGAATAGCTATTCAAAGTAATCTCTCTATATTAGTATATTACGTATCAAATACTTTCACTATATTGATATATAACAATCTCTCTTATTGAGGAGTTATGCTAATGTTCAAATGCCTTAGGTATATAAAGTGAGAAATGACTTTCCAATATTTGTTGCATACTTAAATAAATCAGTTCCCAATTCTGGATATACTTATCCTCATTACCTCTGCATTGATCTTCCCAGAACTTGATATGCTTTTTTAAAGATTAAATCAGTACCAACTTAAATTAAAAGACAAATGGGTTCCATCACAAATTCTTCAACTGTACAAACACATTGTTACCTCTGTTCATTCAAGTCCCTTCTACTCACAATTAGGCTGTTTGCTTGTGGTAGAAAATACTTGCTTGCATAAATCACTCTATAAAGAGAGAAGAAGAGAGAAGGGAGAAGGGGGAATTAGGGAGAAATTGAGGGAATGTGATGGTTGAGAGGGAGAAAGGACGGATATGGGAGCAGAGAAAAAGATACCTTAATTAAGGGAGCCATTTTAGGGTTGGCAACTGGCTTGGCTCTAGAGGGGTTCACAGGTGCCCACAGGGATGTCCCCAGCTAGGTCCTTGGACATTAGAAGAGAGGGTGCCTGAATTGGCCTTGTCCCGTAGTCAGACTGATGACTATATTGAATATCACCATAGAACCTTCATCCAGTGACAGATGGAAATAGAAATAGACACCCATATTGGAGGACTGGACTGAATTCCCAAGGTCCAGTTGAACTGCTGAAGGAAGGAGAAGATGAGCAAGAAAGTCAGGACCATGAGAAGTTGGTCCACTCACTGAGACAGTGTGCCTGATATAATGGGAGCTCACCAAAGCCACCTGGACTTGGATTGAATGAGCATGTGATCAAACTGGACTTTCTAAATGTGGCTGACAATGGGGGCTGATTGAAAAGTCAATGATAATGGCACTGGGATTTGTCTCTAATGCATATACTGGCTTTTTGGGATCCTGGCCTATTTGGATGCACCTTCCTAAGCCTGGATAGAGGAGGGGAGGGCTTTGAACTTCCCACAGGGCAGGGTACCCTGCCTTCTCTTAGGACTTGCGGGGGATGAGGGAGGGGGAGTGGGGGAGCAAGAAGAAAATGGGAGGAGGAGAGGAAGTGAAAATCTTGAGTGGTATTATTTATAAAGCAATAAAAATTAAAAAATACCCAGTTCATTGCAATAAGTACTGCATATAGCCACAAACCTCTGTGGTATTGGTTCTAGTATTATTTGTACTTTTAAATTTTGCAACTTTTAATAACTTATTGTTTTATTGCTCTTCTTTATTGGGAAAACTGAATTTCACACAGGTAGACAACAGATACTGTGCACGCACTAACTTCGACTAAATTTGCAAATAGATACTCTTGCTGGGTGGTGGTGTCACATGCCCTTAATCCCAGTACTCATGAGGCAGAGGAAGGCAGATCTCTGTGAGTTTGAGGCCAGCCTGGTCTACAAGAGCTAGTTCCAGAAGAGTTTTCACAGCTACAGATGTATTGAACATACAACAACAATAGCACCCACTTCTTTAAAAATAAAAATGAAGAAAGACAAAAAATAGATATTCTTGTCATTCTTGTTCATCAAATCTTGTCCTAGGCACCATACAGAATGTTTCTACAAAATATTGAATTTGAAATGGAAAGTTTCAGCAAGGTGGGAGTGCTGGAAGTTAGTCTACATCTTTTTTTTTTTTTTTTTTGAGACAGGGTTTCTCTGTAGCTTTTGGTTCCTGTCCTGGAACTAGCTTTTGTAGTCCAGGCTGGCCTCGAACTCACAGAGATCCGCCTGCCTCTGCCTCCCAAGTGCTGGGATTAAAGGCGTGTTCCACCACCACCCGGCGTTAGTCTACATCTAAAATGTTGGATTTTAGCCAAAGGACTAGGCATATTCCCTTCATAAAATAATAACACAGTTAATATTGTCTCCATCACTGGGAACATCTGCTTGACTAGTAGATCTAAAGAAGGTGAATAACTCAGAGAAACATGTCTTGATTGTACCTGGTATTTGTTTGCTCATATATATATATATATATATATATATATATATATATATATATATATATATATTTGTATATTGTTCTTTCTTTTTTGCCTTATTGTAACATTAGGTCCTGCTTTGTTGGGGTTTCTGTCCTTCCCGGTACCCCACAACTGCCAAATCCCAAAGAAAAATCACACAGAAGTGTCCAAAAGATTATAAACTGATTGGCCCATTAGCTCAGGTTTCTTATTAGCTCCTATCACTTATATTAACCCATTATTCTGATCTATGTTAGCCATGTAGCTCAGTACCTTTTTCAGCAAGGCAGATCACATTCTGCTTATTCGGTGATCTGGGCAGGAGTGGGGGAAGAGCTTCCTTCTTCCCATAATGAATACTCCTGTTCTCATTGCCCTGCCTCTACTTACTGTCTTGTTGATCTGCCTATACTTCCTGCCTGGCCAATCAGCATTTATTTAAAACATGATGACAGAATACAGAGTATTTTCCCATATCACCTTGTACTTTTCTTTAGTTGCCTTCTATTGTTGCAAATTGACATGTAGTGAATTTGGCTGGTGTTTTTCATTATTTTGCTCTTCATATCACTTTTACTCTGTGATATAATTTTACCTTTATGACTTTTTTGATTCTCCCTTCAAAAATCTGCTGTTCTTGCATAGTAAACTTGCCACTTTACAAACCCTTAAATAATCTCTTTGAAATATATTTGTAATTTTTAATTATTTAAAGCAATTCTTAAATTTAAGTATATTTCTTACTCCCTGAAAGTCCTTCCATATCCTAGCTCCTCACTTCCCAATCTACTTTCTCAAGTTCTTTCTCAAGAAATGAACAAACCTCCCATACAACACCAAATCTGCCAAAACCAAGCAAACCACATCAGAAAAGAAAAACAAATCAAACTGTAATCAAATAAAAGTGTACAAAACTGTGGAGCTCTTTATATGTTTGTCATTTAAAACTGAATATGATGCCTGTCCTGGAGTGGTTTATATACCCATTGTCACTCTGTTGGAGAGAACTGATTTTCTCTCTTCCAAAAGGTATATACAACACTTCAGTCAACCTTTATTCTTGTTACTGGTTTTTCATCCCTCCTTCCACCCACCCATCCATCCATCCATCCATCCATCCATCCATCCATCCGTTCATTAATTTTGAATAATCAATTTTGAATTTAGATTTGCTTTTTTGCTTCATTATAATAAGACCATTTGAATCATTTTATTTTTTATACGAATCTTGGTGCTAATTTTTGGGGTGACATTCACTGACATTCTAATTATGAAAATCATACTGCACGAAAACCACTAAAATTTAAAACTTGAATTAAACAGTTCTCTCAAATGTATCTTCAACGAGCAGCACTGTTGTGGTCCATTTCATCCTAACAACAGCATTCTCTAATTCAGATCTTTTTATAAATTTAATATATCTCTAGTTGATTTAATAACGTAGAAGTGATACTTTTCAGTAATATTGTATCCATGCTACTTTGAGTTGCATTGTCTTAGTAATTGATTCATATTTAAGTCTACACCCATTGCAGAATTTGACAGTTAAATGTTTGTCTCTTTAGCAACAAGTAGCATATTAAATTCTACTATACTCTCTTTTTGTGGGTTTAACTTTTACACTGGATTTTTTTATTCCAATGCACAAAGAACAGCATTTGTGGGAATGGGAAAGCTGTGATACTGACAGATCCTGGGTTTGTTACTAATATACAATATTTTATATACTACATCCCAGTCTCTTGGAAGCCTGTAGAATGACTTTTATTTCCATAAACTACAGTGTAGTGTCTCTTCTGGCATACTTTACATATTATTAGTAACTGTATCTTCTGTGGTTTATGATGCTAGTTAACAAATTTTCCAAGCAGCAGGTAATACATTCGGTTTATTTCAATATGGTTTTCTTCTCTGTAGGATAATATTTAAAAGTACAATGCAAACACATTCCTAGGATTTAGTCATTTTCCCAGATAGTTTCCACTACAAGCAGGGAGCCACCAGAGGACTTAAGATTTATTAGTTCAGATAATAAATTCAGGTATGATTAAAATAACGATTTTAATAAGCAGCTGATGCTCTTCAAATATCAGTAGGTTCTACAAAGTGCTGTGAATAAAAGCATAGTGATTGAATTTTTGTCTTAGTTTTAAGAGAACAACACCGCTCTTCTACTATAGGATATATATAGTTTTCTGACAAAGGGAAATCATGGGAATATTTGTAAAGAGATTTGAAGAAAAAACAAAGAGTTTTTGAAAAAGGAGGTCTGTGTAAGCCAGTCACAGGTCGAGGAGGATTTTCAGTTACTCAAAACAGTGGGAGATACATTATGATTAGGAAAGTGATAGAAGTAATGACCTATATAGAAGATAGAGAGAAAAAAACAAACAGTGAGACGGAGAGAGACAGACTGAGAGAGAGAGAGAGAGAGAGAGAGAGAGAGAGAGAGAGAGAGAGAGAGAGAGAGAGAGAGAGAGGGATTGTGCACTCTGGAAGTACTTGCCATGCAAGTGTGAGACCCCATAAAACTCTGGGTGCCATGATCTACATTTGCAATCACATGCCAGAAAATCAGAGACTGTCATATCTTTGGTATTCATTGGCCAATTTGTGAGATTAAGGCCAATGAGGGAATCAAACAGACAAGCAAGCAAACAAAAAATAGACACCAATCAAACAACAAAAAAAGATGGAGCGTACTTGGGAAAAACAGCAGTTGGGGTGTGTTTTCTACACACACACATACACACACACACACGCACACACACACACACACACACACTTAAACACACTCAAACATAGGCACACATAAAGACCAATAATCTTGACAGAAAAATAGAAAGTAAATTTACTATTTTGAAAAGTGAAAATAAAGACTGAATAAATACTTAGATATACATCACCAGTTGACATAAACCACATTTTTACATTGTGGAGATTTTTAGTTCCATGCTAGGAAAATTATTTTTACCTTTCTTCAAAGTTTTATACAGGGATTCAATAAACCGATCATGAAACAAAATAAACTAGATCTTAGTAGCCACATATAAGGAAAGCACCAGTGCTTATGTTAGACAAACAGCACAATATATTTGATTCCTTCTTCACTGGGCATGAGATTCAATAAAACACACTTATTGAATTAGATCAATCACAGAAAAATTCACAAAATCACATATACAAATGAGCACTGTATGTAGAGCAGTCAGTGATTAAAGGGTATTCCTAAACTTCATAAAGACAAGATTAATTTAATCTTCAATGTCCTGTCAGTACAGCAGAATTCCCTGGAGTACATTGTAGGGAAGGTCACCGAGAATAGCTCCAATTGCTTTATTAAAATGGCAAAGAAAGTGGTCAATATTGCCAGACAAATGAGGATTTTAAGAAGTCTTTAATCCTCCTGGAACATACCCAGATTCTGGGGGACAGCCACAGATAGTTTGTGTTCTGATGTCATTTCTTGACTCTTGGGAATACTTTCAATTCACTGCAGGTCTTACATAGCAAAGAGCACAATCAATGTTAACTCGTACATCTCGTAAATGACTCCATTTACTTTTGGTCTTTCTTTTTTTCTTCCTTCCTTCCTTCCTTCCTTCCTTCCTTCCTTCCTTCCTTCCTTCCTTCCTTTCTTCCTTCCTTCCTTCTTTTTTCTCTCTCTCCCTCTCTCTCTCTCTTTCTCTCTCTCTCTCATTCTCTCTGTCTCTCATCATTTATTTCTCCTGCTTAAATCAGGATAAAATATTAGTGTTTGTCTTTTAGTATAAGTTAATATATTTCTGGTTTGTAATTTTTGTTTTAATAACCATTATATAGAAAAAAACATTCAAAGCATTTTAAGTCACTTATATGTAACTGAAGAAATATCAAACTTACATATTTGTATTAAATGTTGTGGGTAAAACCTTATTATACAAATAAAAGTAGGGGAATAATTTATGGTAAATGTTTTAACCTAAATATAGTTACCCATAAATACTTTCTTCTTAATATATTCAATTGTCATGGAGAAGTTTTTCAGCATAAAAGCTTTATTGTTAGCCTAGATACAACATTTGAAGAATGACATGATCCCATCCTCAAAGCATCTGTTGGCCCTTGCCATTCTAGATAGCCCTCTTTTTTCTGATCAATTTCCTTGTGTGCCATTCACCAAAAATAGAATTACCACCTGTCTCTGCTTCTGTCCATATGGCTGTCTTGACTTCCTTATGTGGCATCTGCTTCTCTCCAAAAGAGTTGTATATATTTTAATACATATTTAAATTCACAAATGAGAGACTCTCCTCCTTTAAATATTTCAGAAAAACACCAGGGAATAAATATAAATGTAGAAGTCTTGCTCCCATTCTGAAGTTTTTAAATGTGAAGTTTCTGATAAAAGAAACTGTATAATTTTAGTTTAGGAAAAATGATGGTGGTTTGTCACCCAACATGGCTGGGCAGACTGAAATTGCTACGAACTTCTGAAGTTTTTATTATGATAGTTAAAGTGTAGAACACACAAACTTTTATTATATGTGAAGTGAAGTTTTCTTGAACTCTCTCTTCCTATGTATGAGGTAATACTTCTGTGTCTTTTGAGTGTCTTCTTCCTATGTAATTCTGATTTCATCTTTCCATTTTCTTCAACCAGTCGCCATTCTTTAAAGAAACTTGTTTGAATATTGAAATACTTCATTGCAATCTGTTTCTATCCTCTTTTCTATCATTGTTTCCCTCTCTTCTAAAGAACTGATCTCTGTGTGATTCAATATATTGTTATATTTTCATTAAAGACTTATTAATGTTTCTTTCTAGCTTTAATCTCACTAGACACCAAATTCAGAGCATCAACACACATTGTTAATTACTGAACTTGTTTTCCCATACTCACTCAGTACATATCATATTATTTTTACTTTGCTTTAAGTTCATGAAATAAGTTTTCAGGGAAATTAAGCTTCATAATGCTTTCTTTCTATATATTTGCTAAATATGATGAAGTTTCTCTCTTGGAGAATCACCCTGTGTTTTTATTTTTATATTTTTATTGTCAACTTGAGGGAATCAAGGATTACTTTGGAGTTGTAAGTCTGTGACTGACCAAGAGTGGGCATTTGTCATAATTACTATACCTTACCTTATTGTATAGAAGATCCATTCTAATTGTGGGTGTAAGATATGTTTTATGGGTGGAGAAAGCAAATGAGCCGCAGTATCCAATGCACTCTTCAACCAGGTGCCAGTGTTATGAGCTAAGCTGCCTCATTCTTGGGCTGCCTTCATTTTCCACCACAGTGGGACTACAGCCTGGAACTCTCATGTAAATGGAAACTTGTTTCATCCTAAATTGCATTTAACATAGTATTTTACATCACAATAATTGGCAAACAAACAAGCATTCTTCCTCCGCCCTTTATTCCTTTACATTTCTGATTAGCAAACACTGTCATGTTGTTTACTACTGACTGAAAATACCTCTCCTTGCAGGCTGGTGTTCAACTCTTTCTTCAATACTTCCCAAAACATTCTCACCATTCCCCTTCCTATCATTGGCTTAAGGTTAATGTTGCTGTTGTTGTGACAAAATACATACGTAATAAGTTAATGGAGAACAAACATTTAATTTTGTTTTGACTTTCAGACGTTTCAGATCATTGTAGGTAAGTACCATGGTATGACATGTACTTAACATACACATGTACTACACATGCTGGCTGCCAGAGAGTGGAATCTACCTGGCTTGGTTGTTGCCACTGTTGTGGTTGTTCTCCATTTTATTTGTGGAGTCCCTAGACTTTTGTCAGGTGTCACTTCACTTTTGAGTGAGTGCTCAGTAAAAGTGCCTTATCACTATCTCTGTCACCTCTCATTTCAGTAAAGCTATCAATGGGGTTAACCATTAAAGGGTTAAATTCTATCTGTGCTGATATTTTGGCTGTCATTGACACTGCTGAGTTTGTATCTCCTTTGATATCTGAAATGCACTTGGAAATTTGCAACCTGAAATAAAGTTGGTCATAGTCTTCTCATGAGTTAAAAGGAAAAAAAAAGTCTGTCTAATATTGGAGTCAAAATAGAAAAAGTCTTAATAAGTAATGATGTAAAATTTGGAGAACTGCTTAGAAACTCCTTCTAAAATAAATTGCTTTGGGCCAAATAACAGCCATGTCATTCTATTATCTTATATCCTTCCAATAAATGTTTTCCATGTTTTTTTTTTTTATTTCTGTAAACCTTAAGGAAGAGCGCACAGCATGAGGAACGTGTATAATGCATTTGTACATATACTGGACCCACAAATTTCAAGATGGGGTAATTGCAACTACTACACTTTTCAAATATTCCAAAATATTACTTAGAAATGTTATCAGTATTTCTCAGTAGAAAATTTTGAGATATTATTTACTATAGTTCAGGTACGTAAACAGACTTGAGTAAATAAATTATATGGACTTAAGAAAATTAAGTGTTAGAAAACTTTACTTAAAATTTTAATTCTCTCTTTTCAAATTCTTCAAAATTGTTAACCAAAACCTTTTTTACACTACCTGTATCCAAAACTCTCTATAGTTATACATGACATATTCAGTGTCTCTCCTTTTAGACAGAAAACCCATGATTAAGTGAGAGAAAATATTATGCTATCAATTTTGTCTTCCTGGAACATTTTCAATGGGAACCTAGAGTTGCCAACTGTACCCTATCCAACCCTGCTCAAACTTCATTTCTTCAATAGTGTGTGTGTGTGGGAGGGGCTACTCCAACACAACAAGAGTTTCAGACTTGATATCCTTTGTCAAACAGTAGTCTATTTGGGGACTGTTATTTTATCATATTTAAGTTTTACAAGAATCATGGTCATCTACATGCTTCTTGATTTTTACTTGTGTATCCCAAGAACATATCCTCCAAAACATCAGGACCTTATTTATCTCTATAACCAATCCTTTGCATGAAGAATGTCACAAGACAATACTTCCATGATATCTGTTGAAATGAATGATACATGGAAACCAGTATAGAAGGAGGGCCGCTTGTTAGTTCCTGGCTGCTTAGCCCCAAACTAATCACACAAAAACTGTATTTAAATCATTGCTTGGCCCATTACCTCTAAATTCTTATTAACTAACTCTTACATATTAATTTAACCCACATTCATTAATCTGTGTATCGCCATGTGCAAATGGCTTACCAGGTAAAATTCCATTTGTGTCCCGTGGGGCTATATGGCTTCTTCTTGACTCCACTCTTCTTTCTCTCAGCATTCAGCTTAGGTTTTTTTTTTTTTTTTTTTTTTTTTTTTTTTTGCCTAGCTCTGTTCCCTTATAACTGCTGTAGTCCCAAGCAGTTCCTTTATTAACCAATGATATTCACAGCATACAGAGGGAAATCTCACATCAAATCAGTGAATTTAGAGTTTTACTTTGCTATCAGAATGGAACAACTTGGTGTAGCTAGAGATCTGTCTATTGCTCTCTCTGATTTCTTCCCAGAGCTTGCTCTGTGACCCTATATCCCCACGAATATAATACAGAAGGAATAGTTCCCTATATTCAACTCTTCAGATACAGAACAGCTTTTTGTTATGATTTTTGTGTATGCAAAATATTTTATTACCTCTAGTAAATTAGATACTAACAATAATTCCCTAAACTAGAATACATTAACTATATACAAATAATGCTGATAAAATATTGAGTCTTACTCAGCATGTATTCTATGTGACTCCTTTTTCAACACAGAAACCATACTATTTAAATAACTGCTTGGCCCATTAACTCTAGTTTCTTATTTTCTGACACTTACATCTTAATTTAACCCATCTCCATTAATCTGTGCATAACCACGATGTCATGGTTTACCAGAAAAGTTTTAGCATGTATGTCTCTGGCAGCGAATGCATGGTTTCTCTAAACTTCTTTTTTTTTCTCCTAGCATTCACTTTAGTTTTTTCCTCCTAGCTCTACTCTACCTTATCAGGCCAAGGCAGTTTCTTTACTAATGAATGATATTCACAGCATACAGAGGGGAGTCTCACACCACCTCCCCTTTTCTGTTCAACTATAAAAGAAGGTTTTAACTTTAACATAGTGAAATTACTTATAACAAAACAGGTATCAAGGAAAAATTACAGTTACAATATCTATATCTACTTTATCTTTTATCATAACTAAGGAAAACTATAATTATAACTACATATTCTTCAACTCCATTAGAGACTCTAGAAGGAGTACTTTAAGTAAACAGGAAACACTTTGTAAGTGTTGTTCTTTTGGTCCCTGCCCTAGCCACGCCCACTCCTTTTAACTCCTGACCTCCGCCCTGCCATCTCTCCTCTTCCTGCTTTTCCTTTCACACGGGGCTTTGCCTCTCTCCTCCTCTCTCTCTCTCCCCTTCTCTCTCTCTCCCCTTCTCTCTCTCTCTCTCTCTCTCTCTCTCTCTCTCTCTCTCTCTCTCTTTCTTTCCCTTTATTTCTTTCTCTCCTTGTTAATAAATTCTTATATGGCTATTTCCTGTGTTTATATGTCTGACCCACCACCCGCCGACTGTAGACTGCTGGAACCCGCAGGAGTTTGCTGCCGGGCGGGGGGACCCCAGGGATATTTTTTAAGAATAAGAGTAAGAAACTTCCAAAACCCTTGAAATGACAAAGACATCTCACTGCCTGGACAGTCACCTAAAGTTTATCTGTACTGTGGAAGCATTCAGTCTTCAACCTACAGGCCCATAGTATCCAGCAGACTTTTTCATAAAGCAGAAAATTTGAAAATCTGTTTTGCCTTGTAATGTCAAAGTCTATCAGTTGCTTTTTTCTGTGTTCTGCAGAATGTCTAGGAGACTCTTTTATGAAGCAGGAACTTTGGCATGCTTTTATCTTTTGTTAATATTGCTTCAAATTATGGACTTAATTTTAATTCTATTTTCTCTTCAATTTCTAATGAATTGTTTACAGTAAAAATGGAACAGACTACAAAGAGGAGAGAGTAAACATCCTACTGCAAGCATATTTAAGTTCATTTATTCTGTTGCTCTGATAAAGAGTGACATTTTATGCTTAAACATTATACTTTTACACAGAAAACATCACATCTATGTTATCTCCTTTGTCACATATATACACATATCATGTTTTCATTCAGCATGACTAGATGGTCAATGTTTCTTCTGGATATAGCATTTATTTAACTTACTGCTGGTTAAAACATACTGTCATGAGTCTATAGCCTTCAACACATCCTAGAAAATTTTTGCCTTTTAAATTATACTCTCACTTACTCAGAATATCATCAACAAGCCTGAAAATATCAAAGAAATATAAACAAATAAACAGCATTTTCCCTGAGTAAATTTAACTTTCCCTAATGAATTAGTTTAGGAGAAAGACAAGAGGAACACTCTTTTTTAATGTGTGTGTTATTATTATTCCAAAAGAGGCAATCATCTGACAGATTGGTTGAAGAAAATATCAGAGGAAAAGTGCATTCTAGTGACCTTACCTTTAAGATTTTCCCTCCATGATGATTGTTTATTGTTAACAGCTTCAATTTCTGTGATGCTTCATTCACACAGGTCTTTCAAAAAGTGCATCAGCTACAACAGCATGCTTTAGTGGCTGGGTAGATTGTGCAGTCTGTTATCTAGTTGAGAAAAATAGTGCTTCAAATATAAAGTATACCTTCAATTGTAGACCTGATAAAAAAAGATGGTTATGTATCTGCTAGTGAACTTCTAAATTAATTTTAAAAATAAGTTTATAACATAGAAGAACATAAAAGATGTGCTGTGTGAGTGGATAAAGCACTTGGCACACAAGCCAAAGGAAGTGAATTTGGATTCCCAGAACCCAAATAACTGGAGATGCTAGTGACTACCCTCAATTTCAGTGTTGCTTTCTTTAAAAAAGAAAAAAAGGAGGAAGAGGAGACTCTTAGAAGCTCATGGCTATCTAGTCTAGTGAATGTATCGGCACACAATAAGAGACTCTGCCTCAACCAAAATAAAATGTAAAGAATAATCACAGAGTCAGCTATCCCCTGACTCAGTTATACACACACATACAGTACAAACCCACAAAATGTTTTCAACCAAATAAAAGAAGTGGTGGCTTTAAGGAATAAGACCTGAATAGAGTGTGAGAATAGACTACTCCACTATGTCATTAGTCACAATGAGACATGTTTCTGGAGTAAGGATTAACTGTAGAGAATTCCGTACATATTGTCTTCACTGGTTGAAAGCATTAATTTGAAACCGATGAGTTGATGATGGGGATTGCTTTTTCCCTGTATTTTACTTTTATTGAAATAGATTTTTTTTAATACAATGATATTCCTCAGGAAACCAAGTAGTGAGACATGATAAACCACAGACCTAGTAGACAATCAAACACTACTGTTCTGCCAAGAAACAGAAGAATAAAATGGCTCATAGTTCATACCGCTACAGTCATAGATCAGTGCATGTTCAGCCATCATCAGAAAGACTTCACTGACAGAAGATGCGAACAGATAGAGATAAACACAAAATATTCTGTCATATCGATAACACATTTTAAGAATCAAATGTTTTAACTGGGCTGGGGTGGTACTTGCCTTTATTCTCAACACTCAGGAGGCAGAGACAGGCTGATATTGTTAGGTCCAAATCCATGAGGTCCCCCAAAAGCCAACAAGGAGACTGAGTCCCAAATGTAAAAGCAGAGCCTTTATTTTTTTTATTGATTTTTATTGAGTTCTACATTTTTCTCTTCTCCTCTAAGAGCCTTTAATTTATTCAAGTTTGTAAACTCTGTCTCTCTGCATGTCCAACATAATGGAATAAATGGAGAGCCCCAATCTCAGTTAAAATTGGGTTTTTATAGTAGTAAAGTGGGGGTGGGGATTTTGAGGTTTAGGACCCCTGATTGGCTGACATTTGACTAGGGGTGTCCTATTGAGTGTGTGTTAGCAGGTGGTCCCATCTATAGCAATTGGAATGTTAGGCTTCTTTGGATGGTCTGTTTTTGTGTAATCCTCAGGTAATCTCAGTTTGTGGTTCTTCCTGCAACAAGGTATTGCTTCAGGGTAAACTACCGAGACTCGGGCCTTTATTAAATTTATTGATGGCTGAGTCGTACTCTGGCAAGTGATGATGGTTAGAATTACTTTCTTTGGGCTATCTGTTTATATTTAGCTTATCATGGCTGGCTCCAGCAATATCTGTGAGTTAGAGGTCAGCCTGGTCTACAAAACAAGTTCCAACACTGTCTCCAAAGCTACAAAGAAACCCAGTCTCAAAAAACAAACAAAAAGGATCAATTTTTTAAATGAATATAAAACATTAATTGTAATAGAAAAATTAAAAATGATACAGATCCCCAAGTGGCTACAGAAGGCAGTGGGCCATGAGACCATGCTGCAGGCCCCTGAAGTGCAGGCCACTTGGGGGGTCCTGAGAGCAGCCAGTACCAGGCAAGGAAAGCACAGTTCCCTGAGTGGCTGCAGCAGGCCACAAGGACAGACAGACGGATGGGCATGCCAGGAGACCATGCTGCAGGGGGTCTCCTAAGGTGGCTGGGTCCTGGGCAAGGAGACAAGCAGTGGTGGGCTAGAGAGCGAGATATGCATAGGCATGCCAGGAAGAATGAGCTTGGATATTTCTTTAGTTGGTTATGGAAGGGAAGAGGGATGAGAAGGAGAGAAGAGCAGAGAGAGAGAGAGAGAGAGAGAGAGAGAGAGAGAGAGAGAGAGAGAGAGGAAAGAAACAGAATGGGGGGAAGGGAAGAAAGGAAGAAGGCAGTAGCTGCCTCTTGAGGGAGAGACAGAAAAGGAAGAGAATCAGGCTGCAAGCAGAAAGGAAGATCTATCTGTCTCAGTGGAGGTTGGGAGGGAGTGGGTATGACTTGTCTCTTAAAGTAACAGAACAGACCATTACCTTAATACTTTTATTTTGAAAAATATTAGGAAAAATATCTGTCATTTTCAGCAAAAATATAAAAATTACTTACTATTCATTGTATAAGCAACACAGTATAGTGTAGTAATAAGCCCCAATGTGAGTTTGTAAATTAACAATGTAGACATATTTTAATATTCTAACCACCAGTTTATCAAATACTTGATAATGTTAGCACATTTCAGAGAGCTGATTGTAAGAAGGATATATATGCCATACAAATATTCATAGCCACTTTGCATAAGCCATCAATCTGTACATGTCAACCACTTCTTAATCCTTTTAGTACACAAACATTGCTAACAACTCATCCATGCTACATAGAAATGACTTAAAACTGAAATTTAAGATTTTTCCTGTTTTATTTTTCTTATTAAAATGTGTTAGCCATCCTCTATAACAAGTAAAATGACAAATTCTGTAACCATATTTCTTTTTAATCTATGTTTCACAAGCACATATATGTATGCTAATTAACTTTTATTTTCTGGTTTTATGTCATTAAAATATCTTCTATGTAGGGTACCTTGCTTCTATGTCTACCTTCCTTTCTATGCCTATATCTACATTTTCTTTCCCTCCCTCCTGTCCCTCCCCTCCCCTCATCTTCCCTACCCTACCGTTGTCTCCTCTCCATTACTCTCCTCTTCTCTCATCTCTTACTATTCTTTGAGATAATAGTAAATAGAACAGCATATTATTCCCTATTCATTAAATACTTTTTAATTTGCTGAGGTCAGATTGTTTCTGTATATAACAACTATTGTTGATGAAACAGTAGATAAGAAAGGGAAGCAAAATTAAAATGTACTATTTTCTGAGTTTAAAATTGCATTATATTTTGTGAAACTTTTAAACTTAGTAGTTCATCTGAGTATAAATCCCATGATTTAGTTATTATTTAACAGTTAGAGAAATATAAATTGAAAGATTATTTATAGACCATATAAGTTACAAATTTTAATCAAATCACCACTCTTTATTTTCTTGTTCGTTTTACGCTTGCCTTTCACCTGCAAGTTCTTTTTAGAATTTTCTATTCAAAATATACTCTTAAAATTATTGACCTACTTTGGCTATGGTTTTCTGCAAATGAATTAAAAAACAACAACAAAACGCTGCTATGAATTAGGTTGAATGCTGAGGTAGTAATTGTATAAAGATTATATAGAGTAGAATACAATTTTCAGAATTCTTCAACATAACCAAATATATTTCTCAGAAAGAATAGTACCTCTTATGTATTAGTGAGAGAGGATCCTTGAAATCAGCCTAGGTGTTAGCTATTTTAGCATATTTAACTGAGGGATTAATTTTATCATTGAGTTTCTTTTCCTTCCTGGAAGAGAAAATCACTGCATTTCTAAGCTCAAGTGCATAGTGTTAAATGTGTTACTTGAATTTGAAAGTAGGGATTTAATTAAAAGGTGATTTCTTTTCTTTTTTTAAAGCATGAGACAGAGGCACCTATGAAACAAAATATACTTTTAAATAATTATAAACGTGTAGAAAATGAGGTTTTCAGAACTATGCATTCCACCTTCTGCCACTGACTCAAGCCTTATAAAAGAAATTGAATGCAGGGACAACAACTGTTGTCTGGACCTTCCTGCACAACTCCTGTTTTCTCAATCAGCTTTCACCTTCCCCTTTGCCCCTGCAGCTCTCCTGTCACTTCCAGCCACTCTTGAGAATGACTCCTGATGGCTGTGCCAGCCAGTTATCTAAGAAAACAGGAGACAACAGGTTCTTCTGGCAGGAAGTAGTAGAGGGAGGAGGGGTTGGTGTCTTTGACACCTCTGTTCTATTGAAGCTTTGGTAGATGTGTTTTGCATTTCAGAGAATGTTTTCATTTTGAAAGCATGTCTGATTTCCTTGTATGTTGAAAATGAGAGAAATAAATGATTTCAATGAAATAAAAAAATTTCAAACAGAAAAAACAGAGTGTTGCAAATTATTTTGTATCTTTTCATTTCTAACTTATGTGACAAACAGGGCCTTTGTGAATTTGTAGTTTTCAGATATACACAGGTCTTTAATATTATGCTAAACAACGCCCAACTGTAATCAGAAAAGAATCTTGGAATACTACTTGTGCTAGGTTTTATGTTGTTAGCACTTTGATGTAAGTGATACTTTATATTTCAGTCAATGACCAGTGTGCAGAACACTATTCTTTTGAAACTCTCCTGATGTTGCAAACCATTGTCTAGATCAAGAGATCAATAATTGATCTTAATAATGTGGCTGTATACTTAGCCCTTGAGCAGCAAACAGAAGTCGTCGTATTTCTAGGCCAACACTTGAGCATGGCCCATGTGGCAGTGAGTTTAATGTCAGTTCCATGCTTGATGTATCAAGCACTACTTGCAGAGCTGAACTCTTTTAATGAGATTATTGGGAAGCGTAATGGAGAGTATGGCAATGTGCCAACGGAGGAGTCAATGCGAAAGGAATAATAGGGGTAATGAGTTATATGGAGAAAGAAACAGGTGGGCCAAGGGAATTGGATCCTGTGAGGACTCTGTAAAATCAAGTGATTGAATTATAGCTGCAAGGGGGCTGTCTAATGGTAATCACTGATGTGTTTTATACCCAAGAGTGTGAAAGTCACTTTATGCATTTTATTTTTGATAATTAAGAGTAATTTATAGGCTTGACACCTTCCCTGTTTCAAGTGGCAAACCTCCAGGTCTTCCTGTACTGGCACACTGCAGTATGAAATAGAAGCATTCAGTTCTAAAATGCCTGAGTTATTGGTATCAAATAAATATTCTGTTAAATGACTTTATTTTATTTTTCTGTTAATTAGATACTTGTTTTTAGAAGTATGTACCAAAGTATTTGTTTGTAGAGTTTGCATTTGGTGGAGATTTCTGCTTAGACATTAGGTTAAAAAGTAATTAATGTTTGAGAAAAGGAGAGAATGGAAGTCCTTAGCAATAATTAAAAAGCATTTGTTTCTATTTCTAGCCTTTAGATGTTTAAAATTATGAGTCATGTAGGGTTATTCATTCAGAAATTTTTATTGATATATATTTTTCCCTCTCCACTTCCTTCCTCCCCTCATAATCCCAATTCTATTTAGAGCTGTGGATTGTAATCTGGTTAACTATTTCTTTGCTTTATATCTTTTATGTCCTTATGACTAAGTGCATCCAATGTTTGTTTTTCTTAATCTGGGTTACCACACTCAGGGTGTTTTTTTTTTTTTCTAGTTCCATCCATTTGACTGCATGATAGCCTTCTAGTTTACAGCTGAGTAATAGTCCATTGCATAAGTGTACAACATTTTTTTTTGCCCATTTTCAGATGAGAGGCATCTAGGTTGTTTCCAGGTTCTGGTTATTATGAATTGTGCTGCTATGAACATTGTTGAGCAAGTATCCTTATGGTCTGATTAAGGACACCCTTTTGAGTATATCCTAATAGGGATAACTCTGGGTCTTGAGGTTGATTGATTCCCAATTTTCTGATTTCCAGGAATGTCTGTACAAGACTGCAGTTCCACCAGTGGTGGAGGAGATTTCCCTGACTCCACATCCTCTCCAGCATTAGCTGTCCTCAGAATTTTTTATCTTAAACATTCTGACAGGTATAATATGGTATCTCAGAGCTGTTTTGGTTGGCATTCCCTTGATAATTAAGGATGTTGAGCAATTCATTAAATGTTTTTCAGCCATTTGAATTTCTTCTGTTAAGAATTCTGTTTAGATCTGTACCTCATTTTTAATTAGATTATTTGGTATTTTGATGTATAGCTTATTGAGTTCTTTATATATTTTAGGAAACAGCCCTTTGTAAAATGTGGGGCTGATAAAGATCTTTTCCCATTTTTTTAGGCTGCCATTTTGTCTTATTTACTGTATCCATTGCCTTATGCTCTTGGATAGGTAGGATTGACATAATAAAAATGTCAGTCTTACCAAAAACAATCTACAGATTCAATGCAATCCCCATAAAAATTCCAACAAAATTCTTCACAGACCTTGAAAGAACATGACTAAACTTCAAATGGAAAAAAAAAACCAGAATAGATAAAGCAATCCTGTACAATAAAGGAACTTCCCAAGGCATCACCATCTTGGACCTCAAGCTCTGTTATACAAGTATAGTAATAAAAATGTCTTGGTACTTGCATAAAAAGAGACACATGGATCAAAGAAATCAAACTGAAGATGCTGACATTAATTATGCACATATGAACAACTAATTCTTGACAAAAAAGGCAATAAGATATAACAGAAAGAGGGAAATATATTTAGCAAATGGTGCTGGCATAATTGGACCTCTAAACATAGAAGATTACAAAAAGATCCATATCCTTTGCTTTCACAAAACAGTCCAAGGAGAGCAATGACCTCAATATAAAGCCAGTTATATTAAAACTGATAAAAGAGAAAGTGGGAAGTAGCCTTGAACTCATTGGCACAGGAGATCACTTCCTAAATATAACACCAATAGCACAGATACTGAGAGTACCAATCAAAAAAAGGAATCCATTCTATCTTTTAATTATTATTATATTTTTTAGTTTTTGACCTTCTCAAATTATGATTCCTTTACTTCTAAAACTAATTTTTTTTGTTAAATTTTAAGCTGATTAGCTTTCTATACATTTAGAAGAGCAGCAGAAGAAGGTGTTGGGGATGATCACAGAATTCAAAAATAAAACTTGTTGAACACAATAAAGGAAAATGAAAGCTTTACTGACAAAATGCCAGCATGAGAGGGTTTTGTGATTATTTACTTTTAATGAACATGTTTGAAACATGGTCAAATACAGACATTTAAATTCTTTCTTTTTTTTTTAGTGCTTTGGAACTATTGGTAATTGGCTTCAATGCCATATGATTTAGTTGTCAAGTTGTCATTCCTTTAAATAAAGATTTTGTGCTTGCAAATATGGGTTGGGAGTAAAAGCCCACATTTCACAAGCGTGGGGAACACAAGTTTGAATCTTCAGAAAGCATGCACATGTTAGGCAAGGTGAATCATGGTGCATTATGAGCGGAAATAGGTGATGTGGTGTGGGAAGTAATTCTGTATATGACTTGCTTTTATTAGTTAATGAATAAAGAAGCTGCTTTGGCCTGTGTTAGGGCAGAGTAGAGGTAGTCAGAAACACTAAACTGAATGCTTGGGTAAAGAAGGCAGAATCATGGAGAAGCCGTGTAGCCATCGACAGGAGACAGATACCTCCGCTGAAGCCTACTGAAACTTTGCCAGTAGGCCATGACTTCATGGTGATGTACAGATTAACGGAGATGGGTTGGTTTTGAATATAAGCTAGTCATATGTTTATATTGGACAAACAGCATTGCAAATAATATAGTTCCAGTGAGTTTTGTAGGACTGGACAGGACAGACACCTCCACCAACAGTGATGAAGGCAAGAGAAACTCTAGAAGTTCTCAGGTTCCCTAGACTGGCAGACACAATTGGAAACAATGGCAGATATTCTCAAACTATTTAGAAGGTAAAGATCAATAGGTAAGAATTTTAATTTGATATCATCACATCCATAGGGTCATGTTCATGCCCTCACTTTCACATACAAAAAAGTACACACACACACACACACACACACACACACACACACACACACACACACCCATCCAAATAAAATGCAGATTACATTTAGTCTGTAGATACTTTAAATACACGTATGAAATTCTTACTTCAATTCCAAGTCTTATTTTCACATTTCATGCTCATTTTCTGTGGGTTTCTGATATGCCTTTAAGAACCCTTGAAATTTTCCAGGATAACATCTTGCTAAGGAAACTGCCTATATTAGTATTGAAATATTATCACTGATATATGTATATATGTGCATATATATAATTATACATATATAGTTTGTGCATGTATGTATTGTTTCTGTACATCAGTGTGGATTTTCATTAAATCAGGAAGATGGTATGGGAATACATAGAACTGAAGATGATGTAGTTGTGATCTGTCCAACATGGATGCTGAGAATCTAATCACTGGTCCTCTGAAAAAGCAACAAGTGCTCTTAATCACTGAAGCATCATTCCAGCACTCAGATACTATTATCAACTGTGACCAATGTTTTCAGTGAATTTTGTGCTCAATTTACAAAAAAGGTATCACTACAAAAATAGAACAGTACATTATAATTGGTTCAGCTGGCATTGTTATATACATCCAGTACTTTCTGAGTGTCATTATTAAGTAGATATGTCCTACATAAAGTGATAAAGTAAGGTATCATATCTAACTTCAAGGCATTAGAGTGCAGCAATAAAAGTAGGACAGTATAGATTCCAGTGTTTAATTTTGAATGTTAGATTAGTTCCTGCTTTTAAAAAAATGCATTTTCTTCACAGGGTAATGTATTTTTGTAATAATCCAAACAATAAAGAAACAGACAAGCACACTGATTAAACCAATTAAAAGTATGAGTTCTTTATTGGCCAGCAACCAAGAACAGACACATACCCCAAAGTCTCTTGGTGCCAAGGCCCAGGGTACAGAATATTTAAAGGCAAAACACACAAAGACCATACATCAAAGTTAGATTGTGGTCAGAGTAACCTTGAAGCACTTGCTTCTGGCAAAGCATCATAATTATTTACGACAACACATACACTACTTCTTGACTTATACCTTTTTTCAGATATTTTGTTTTATGTTAAGTTCATATAAACATTACTTATTTTGATTAATATGACTAGACCATAGAAACATCAAATGATTTGCCAAAGAGGACATGGCTATTAAGGGGTACTTACCAAGCAAGCACCAAAGAGTGAGGACAAGATGGGGTTATCTTAGTCACTTCAACTTTAATTGTTCTTATTTAGTGCAGTATAAAAGCAGAAGTTCACATTTTCCTTGAAAAAAAATAAAGGAAATAAGACTATCAAGTATATTTACATATCTGAAACATGCTCTGCGACAAAATGAATCTTTATTAAAATAATTTTTATAAATTATCACCTTTGAACTCTCCCTGCCCTATTTATGTTTGAAATACCTATCTTTATTACATTGTTTTGGATTATTTTCCTCATCATATATACTACAAGTGTAAGACTTCAGAATCCTGCTTACAGGTAAATAATCATCATATTTGAATTTTATTATTTCTCTGATATTTATCTTTAAATATTATACAGTATAAGGAAAATTTACCTATTGTTCTTAAAGGAAAAATGAAACTTTTCTCTAGTAGCCTTGTTTAAAAACTCAATCTTTGTCCAATCAAAATATTCAAGATTATTATTCAATAATATATTCGGATTCTTCAAAGTTGTAGCTATACTTGAACTTAATTTAATGTATTTTTATCTTAACATTTATATATTAATTATAAATTCAATATCTTAAATTTTAAATTACTGACACTGTGAGCTCAAACACTGTTATATTTTTTTTTACTTTGAAATAATTCAAAAACAATTGATAATGTTACATATAAAAAAGTTCGAGACCAGCCTGGTCTACAAGAGCTAGTTCCAGGACAGGCTCCAAAACCACAGAGAAACCCTGTCTCAAAAAAAGCAAAAAAAAAAAAAAAAAAAAAAAATCTTCTTCTAGACAAGCAATATGTAATTGATGAAAAACTTGAAATTCACATAAAATAATTTTAATTCAAGAATATGCTATATTATTAAGTATGGCTTACTAGTTTATTAAACATACTTATGGCAATTATGTTACACTTTTTCACTGACTCAAAACTGTACAAATAAATCTTTAAAAATCTTCATGCTGGATAAAGAAGTTTATTTTATGACTCAGTTTGTTACACTGCAGCTTCCATGATGTGGCTTCTCTCTTTCTCCCCCCTCCATTTTTTCTCTTAAATTTATATTTTTATACTAGCTCAGGAAGTAAATGGGTGGGATTGGAAGACATGATGTGAAAGACACAAAGAATAAAAAGAAAGCTAAAAAACTCATGTATGACAATATTTTCATATATTGACAAAAACATTTTCATGCATATGTAGATACCATTAACACCATATTAATGATCCATCAATAACATAATTTCAAAATTAATAAATCAGAGAAACTATTATTTAATATGTGTCAGTCTAAACTAAGATGTACATTTAGTCAAGTGAACTTGTCAGTAGTTATGTTCTGCATAGATGTCTGAGGCAGTCAGATTCAGTGACAGATGGCTAGGCTTCAGTGTAGGCAGTGAAATCCATCACAGATGGCCAGGTAAAGTCCACGCAGAGCAGTTAATTCTCCCAGAAGTGTTTTTTTTTTTTTTGGTTTGTACAATATATAAACTGACTTAGTTTCTTCTGAAAACAATTTACCCACCAGAATTATTTTACAGTTCTATATTTGAAGCACAGGAGTGGATAGCAAAGGAGTAAGCTATTTACATACCTGATCATATTGTGAGAAAAAAAACAGTTGTATTATCCCTGGTTGTTGTATATGTAACACTTTTATATTTATTCTAATTGTATGACAGAATGTTGAGAATTCATTCATGTGGTGAAATATTAACCAAATAAAAACAAAACCAAATTTCTAACTCTAAGTTTGCAAATTTGTGGGAAACCATTCAATGTTCTTCATGCAAGCATACAAGGGGATTATCATGGATCATTTTATTAAATAGTATTTACTTACTTAGCAACATCTATGCAAAATACAGTATTATTAAAGACCTCATAAGTCAGTCATAAGTGTAATGGGATACCAAAAGAAAGACAATAAAGTACTAAAGAAAGGAAGATAATTTTATAAATACACAATAAATAAGTAATTAACTAATGGGATATTCAAAATTTCAGAATCATGGTTAGAATACTCAGAAGCCATCATAACTATCATCATTCTCTGTGTATATCTATTCACTTAAGTCATGATAAGACTTCATAGTTTTGAAGCATTCATTCATATTTTGGTGTGTGTTTATGTGCACGTGTGTGTAGATGCACATAAGCTACAGTGTGGGAGGGGAAAATAAATAAAAACCTGCAGAAGTCAGTTTTCCTGTACATCTTCAGTCCCTGACTAAATCAGCTATTTTGGGTTGGTAACAAATCATTTACTAATGGATGTCTTTGCTACCTCCATTGTTTACTACTAGAAATACTGAATTTCATTATTTTCTATGAAATAATTTTATAATTTAGATCAGGATACTGGAACCTCTCTATGTATGAGTTTCACAAATAGGCAAACCAATGTATTACATAAACTATCTAGAATAACAAGAATGAGATTTACAGGAAAATGAAATAGTGCATTGTTTAATAATGTGCTTCTCAGAACAAGCTAAATTTTAGTTTGTGTTCTAGTCCGAAGAAAACAAAAGAAATAAAGCTTTGCTTGAGAAAATGAGTTTAATTTCTTGTTGTTCTTGGAGTTCTGGTATTTAGTTTTCATATTTGGAAAAGAATTAGAACAGCCACAAAATCAAATCAAACAAACATTAAAAATCCCCAAACTTCCTCTTAAAATTCTCCTAAATAGGAACCATTACCTAAGTAGGTAACATCATAATGGCATTTGAAAACATTAACAGATGCATCTTCCCCTAGCAATACGGCCTTTTTTCTCTAGATAGTCATAATTCCGTAAATGCATGGAGCAAGGAGCTAGCACAAAGAATGCACAAAAGATAAGAAAAAAAGGGACTTTATCAAATTATATATATGATGATATATATAGAGAGAGACAGAGAGAGAGATATCTCATTTGAGAGAGAAAGAGATTCCTCTTTGGGAATATAGCCTTTGGGGAATCTACATACAGTTCTGGTAATTTTCTTATAAAACAATATTTGTTTTGGTCCTTTTCTGTATATTTGAAAAAATGCCATCACTTTTTGCTCAAATCAGTAACTTAAAAAATACAAAGGCTGCTGTTATATAGCCTATGAAGCAAAGAAACAAAATGAATATTCTTTAAGAAGTAATACGTTTTATAAACCTTAATAATAAGTAACAATATTTTGTAATGTATAAATATAAAATATAAAACATATGTATATATCTTAACATATATCTTTATTTCCCATATAAGAGCCTGTTGTTTTTATTATTTGCCCTCTTGGGAACCCACCACCCAGTTACAAAACAATACACACAAAAACTTATTCTTCCTTTTGAATGCCAAGCTGGCCTTAGTTTGGCTTATTTCTGGCCAGCTTTTCTTGAATTATCCCATCTACCTTTTTCCTCTGGGCTTTTTCCTTTCCCTATTTCTATAATCTTATTTTGACTCTTATTTTGTTGCTGACTATGTGGCTGGGTTGGCTGGCCCCTAGCATTCTCCTCTCCTTGTTTCCTTGCTCCTTCTTCCTGCTTATATTTATTCTCTCTGCCTGTTAGCCCCCACCTGTTCTCTCACCTGCCTCACTATTGGTCATTCATCTCATTATTAGACCACCAGGTGTTCTAGACAGGAAAAATAACATAGCTTCACAGCATTAAACAAATGCAACAAAAGAATGCAACACATCTTTGCATCATTAAAAAAATTCTTCACAGCATAAACACTACAATACATATTAACACAATTATGTAAAACAAGAGCCCAAAGCTACATTCTAGATTCTTAGGACATTTGTGCAAAACAATTTCAACCCTCCTTGAATTGCTCTGTAACTTTACTGCTTATTCAGAAACAGTCAATTAGCTGATTAAATTAATTTATTTCCTTATTCTCATCAGCTGAAATTACTTTCTTTTGAGCAGTGGAATTGGTGTTCCAATTTTCTTGACTATCAACTCTCTGGAATTGGTTTAAGGTTCCGAAATCCACCTCACAAAATGACCTTACCTAGCATATCGCACGGCCAGTTGACAACATGGATTGACTGCCACTCAGTATGGGACTTTTATTTATTTTTATTATTGCTAAGTAATAAATATAATATGACTAAATCCATACTGAAAAATCCCCTTTCAATTGACTCAATAATTTATGTAAATTTCACATGAAAATTTTATTTATTATTTTCATAAGGTTCCCTTGCAAGAACAGAAACTTATACAATGAGTGCCTAGAACTACAACTAGTTATTCCTTATGATTATGGAAGCAGGGTTGGGTGCTAAGATCAAATGCAATCAATTAAGATCAAGGTTTAGGTCCTAATCCACCCAGACATTATCACATCAATGAGCAAGGGGAGTTATTTTCTCTGTTCTCAATTTCATCATGGTTGTATCTAGCATACCACAGTATTCAAAAACAATCACAAAGACTCCATCTATATTGGACCTCAGAGCTTCAAGGGAAAGATTTGGAGATAGATGTGAACATTTTGGGAAAAACAGACATGAAAATTTTTATGGGAATTATTCAAATTGTATTCACAGAATCTCCTTGATTCAGAGAGAAAGAATGACAGAAGATAGGTTCATGGATATCTCAGGGAATTGAAGTTGCTGTAGAATTATGCATAGGAGCTTTATTATTATAAACTCATGAATGAATCTCCATCAAATTTGTACAAACAAGATGAAACAAAAAGTCAAATAAAAAATAAAAATCTGAGAAAAATCTGAGACAGATTAATAGAGATAGATGGATGATAGATAGACACATAGATAATGACAGGTAGATACATATGTGACAATTGGGTACAAGGAATAAATGATCAAGTTAAATAGGATCAACAAAAAGGTTTTGTAAAGAATAATTTTCTGGCTTTGCATATATTTTGTGCTTTCATATGCACCAAAATGACTCAAAGTATTAAAATATTTAAGATAAAAACCTAGCCTGTGTATTAGTTCTAGATCTTGAAATAATAAGACCAATTATATAGAAAATAATATAGTGACTTATTGTATTATAGCTAACACTTCTGACTTTTTTTTCCATTTTCTCTTCAAATCTTTTTTTTTTACTTTGTCTCTTCCTACACTTTTGATCCTTCTCACTCCATTCTCTTTTCAACCTTACATAGCTCTTCTATCTTTCTCCTCTTTCTCTTTTTCATTATTTCTAATTATACTCAATGGTTAACCATAAGAACTGAAAAATCTAGGAGTTGTTCTTCAGAGTGTAACTGAATTTGTACTTCAAAAGTTTGGTAAAGTTTTCATTTACCAAGTAGGAATTAGTAAAATGCTTAGTTTTTTTCCATATCACTTTGTTTCCTAATTCTCCTCTATTTACTCATGTATTAGTCAAAACTGTTCTGAACTTTGCAAAAAGCCACACATTTAATATTTTCCCTACATTTTGATTATGTTTCTGACTTAAGAAGTTATAGTTTCCTGACATAAAAACTGCCATCTGCCATATAAGACTGTTAGTGATATCTGTTTCAGACCTTGGCTCCAAGATGAGAAGAAGAAGAAGAAGAAGAAGAAGAAGAAGAAGAAGAAGAAGAAGAAGAAGAAGAAGGAGGAGGAGGAGGAGGAGGAGGAGGAGGAGGAGGAGGAGGAGGAGGAGAGGGGGAGGGGGAGGGGGAGGGGGAGGGGGAGGGGAGAAGGAGAGGAGGGGGAGGGGGAAAGGAGAAGGAGAGGAGGGGGAGGGGGAGAAGGAGAAGGAGAGGAGGGGGAGGGGAGGGGTGATGGAGGAAAGTCATTGGCTAATAAAAAAACTGCCTCAGCCGATTTTGATAGGCCATCCCTTAGGTGGGTAGGCAGAACAGAATGCTGAAAGGAAGAGGAAGTGAGCTCAGACTTGATAGCTCTCCTCTCTGGGGCAGACACGATGAAGCTCCAACCCAGAATGGACGTAGGCTAGAATCTTTCCGGTAAGCACACCTTGGGGTGCTACACACATTAATAGAAATGGGCCAGGCAGTGTTTAAATGAATACAGTTTGTATGTTGCTATTTCAGGGTATAAGCTCGCCAGGTGGCCAGGAGCCGGACTGTGGGAAGAGGCTGGAAGCTCCTTCTACAGAATGGCTCTCAATGTGGTAGCAGCAATTTCTCGGGTCTGCTCTGTTTGCTAGAGGCAAGCAAGCACTCTCATCTAAGAGAGGCTTCCTGACTCAGCTGCAAGGTTTTGCTGCAGCTCTTAAGAGGTCCTGCCAGGAAACACTTAAATGGTGTTGATAAAAGCCGACTGAATGCTTGTTTGTTTTCAGCAGTAGCAGGAAAAAAGTTGTGCTGTTTTAAAATGCTGGCTTTGTGGGCCATCCTGCCAGGGCAAACTCTGACTCAGGCAGGCAGTCTAAATGAGTGTGGTCTGTGAGCAGAATGCTGCAGCTTACTTGCTGGCAGAGACTTTGAAATGCCACAGAGTTGTGGCAATAAAAATGGCTCCAGTGGTACCTTGAGGCTGGAAAGCTAAGGAATAGTCTGGATCCAGTCACCAAAGCCACGACTTTAGTCCTACCGATATTGCTTGGTAAATTAAAGACTCATTTGGTCACAAAAAGAGAGATATACAGTAAAGAGAGATTCAAAGACAAAGAATATTTCCAAATGATTTACAGTGTGTTAAAAATATATGCAGGCTAAAAGTTAAAGTTCTTAAAAGTAAAAAAAGGAAGAAAGAAAGTAGTTGGGTGTGGTAGTAAACACCTTTAATCGCAACACTTGGGAGGCAGAGGTAGATTGACCTCTGAGTTGAACTCTGTGACTTCAAGGTGTGGTAGCATACACCTTTAATCCCAATGCCTGGGAGGCAGAGACAGGCAGATCTCTGAGAGTTCAAGGACAGCCTGGTCTACAAAGTTATTCCAGGACAAAGATATACAGAACATATAAAATAAGATTAAAAATAAATGAAATAGAGGTTAAAATAAAGTGCTCAAAGATAGAAAATACACAGAGAATTTTGATATTGTATGCTATTATGCTCTCTTTGAGTTGTTTGAATGCTGAGGAAAGAGCAACAGCTGCTAAAAGATATTTGTTTATAAATGCTGCTGAACTAATCCAACATAGATATTGTGAAAATACCTTGACTTCAGAATTTGGATCTAAGGATATGACACTTTGGAAAATAGATTCTTCTTTTGTTTTCACAGATGATGACACCCTGTGGATTGCTTCCATCCCAATGTGGTATGATAGACCACACCCTCCTAAAGGTTGCTGTGAACACCTTCAAAAATTACTTCATTCGATTGCTGACTGAGATGAATCTAGCACACAGGTTATACCATGAAAGACCTAAATAACAGTGCCCCCATTCAGCAACAACAGCAACAACAAAAATCTCTCAGTGATGTAGCTTTTGTTTACTTCTTAAGCTTGACTCTGTTGTCATGCTGTGTTTTACATTGAACTAATATGGATCTTGAGTGTTATCTTCTCTGCGACTTCTTAGTATCTATACTTTTTTTCATTTTTCGAATATTTCAAATACCTTTTTCTGTAAATGTTCAAGTTCTTGGCCTTACCTGTGCATGTCAGACTCTTTGGTGATAAGTATTATATGGATTCTTAAAGCAGATCATAAATCCAATAACTGGAACCTTAGTAAGGAAAAAGAAACATTCACCAGGATACAAGAGTTTGTGACGATGGAGGTAAAGATCAAAAGAAGCAACTGAAAGCTAAACTGTAGTCTGGATTTCAGAGACTCATTGGAGACCTTGAAAATATAAAGAGTGGTTATTGCTTACAGCAATAAGAGATGAAATAGTCTTAAAACCTAGCACATATTTGGTACTTTAAATAATTAAATTTGTAATACTTTGTACAGTAGCCCTATGAACCTTACTTATGAATGTTCCCTCTTGATTATTAAAATAATTATTTATGGATCTCTCAAGGTAGTGTTTTTAGAGTATTTTACTTCTTGTAAAAGTACGATTTTATCTTCTTTGATTATCAGTTATACAAGATACTCAAAGAATGGAAAAGGAAAATGTACATTTACACAAGGGAGGACTACGCAGCAGTAAAAAACAATCATGTATTGAAATTTACAGGCAAATGAACACAACTAGATAAAAACATTATGAGTGAGGTATACCAAACCCAGAAAGACAACCATGATATGTACTCACTTGTAACTGAATATTAGGCATAAAGCAATGGATAATCAACCTACAGTCTACAACCCAAGAGAAGCTAAATAACAAAGTGGACCCTAAGAGAGGCATACATGGATTTTCCTAGGAAGGGAAAAAAGGCATGATCTCCTGAAACTTTCATTCAAAAACTGATGGAAACTGATGTAGAAATCTTCAACTAACCAATAGACAGAACACTCGGAGTCCAGTCGAAGAGAGATAGGAGCAATATTATGGGCACTGGAGTCAAGACCATGATGGGGAAACCCACAGAAACACTTGACATGAACTAGTGGGAGCTCACTGACTCCAGACTGACAACTGAGGAACCTTCAAAGGATGATATAGGTTCCTTGAATGCAGGTGATGGTGGGTGACTTGGGCAGTTTGTGGAGCCACTGGCAGTGGGAAGAGGAGCTATCCCTATTAAATGATCCGGTTTTTTGGAGCCCATTTCCTATGAAGAGATCCCTTTCCCAGCCTAGGCAGGGGGTTGGGTGGTTGATGAGAGGGCCTTGCTCTTGCCTCAAGGTAGTGATAGGACGGACAGATTCCTTTGTTGAGTACCCATGGGACGCCTTATCCCTCACTGAGAATCAGATGGGAGTGAGATGAGGGGAAGGTGAGAGGTGCTAGGAGAGGGGAGGGAGGCAGGATTGGGATTAGTATGTGAAAATATATTTAAAAAGGAGAAAAAAAGCTCATCATTTCTAACATTCAAGAAACAAAATTAAACTGATCTCAGAAACACATGCAGTAAAAAGTAATAAATGGCACTTGGTACTTAGCATATTTCTCATTAATCATACTGGTAGGGTACAAACTCAATGACATTTTAGAATTGTTTTATAGGAAGAAAAAGAAAAAAAGTGAATTCTCAAATTCATAAGAGCTAATATATTGATGTCAGGTATGCAACATTATTTTGTGGTTTGGACTCTTGTTTCTGTCTGGTTTTGTACACACAGGCAGCAGGGCCTATGAACTTTCATTCCCTTTTTTCCCAGTCTTGCCGTAAGTATGCTAACTTGCAGATTCATTATACTCTATGGGCTCTTAACAGATCCCAGCAAATCAAGCTGAGATTCATTGAGCTTGTGGAGTCAGAGATTTTACACATAGAATCATCTCTCTGGCATCCTCAAGAGTTTAATGATTGAAAATGGTTAATCTGCATTCAAGGTATTTTAAGTCTCAGTGGAAAAATATATACAAGTAAACTAATGATAACCTGCAATTTATTTAGCTAAAAAATTACAGGATCTTTTTTCAATTGCATGTACCACAGAGACTAATTATTTGAAACAAATTGAAAGGAATTTGTTGAATAAATGCTGTAGTAGAGGTGAAACAAAAATCACATGCAAAGGGATCCATGTATCTATTATGTTTTGATATCGTTTTTCTTTGTCAATGATTATTACTAACAACAGAAAAGGAAATGTTGGAAAATATCTCAGGTAAAACGATTGATTTTCTTTTTTATCCTTTTAAAAATGTTTTTGAAAATTTCATGCAGTATATTTTACCATAGTCTTTTCTGTTTTCCCACTCTACCCAGCTCCTCCATGCTCCCAACCACCCAACTTTTTGTACTTTCTTTTTCTAATAAAGAAAAAGAAGAAAAGCACCAAACAGTGGAGTATTGTCAGGAGATTGCTTGTTTGTCCTGGCCTCCCATACCCAAAATAACTACACACATACTGTGTTAATTAAATCAATGCTTGGTCCATTAGCTCCAGCTTCTTATTGGCTAACTCATATATTAATTTAACCCACTTATATTAATCTTTATATACATATCACCATGAGGCTGTGGCTTACTGGGAAAAGTTTCAGTGTCTGTTACCAGAAAGACTACATGGCTTGTCTTGGACTCTGCCTCTTTTTCTCCCAGCATTCAGTTTAGTTTTCCATGCCTAACTCTGTTCTGTCCTTCTCTGCTATAGGCTCAAGCCAGCTCTCTTTATTCTTTAATGGTATTCACAGAATGCAGTGGAAAATCTCACATCAGTGGATTTTTGTTTGTGTTGTTCAGTTGCTCCTGAGCATGAGCTGTGGAGTAGTTGATATACTCAGTTCTACTCAGCTAAAGAAAACTGCTTTTTACCTCTCCCACCAAATATCTTTTCAAAAAGCAAGAGGTGGGATCTTGTTCACATCCTTCCTTCTTCATGATGAGAATGCTGTCTGGCTGTTTATGTATAAGGCTTTGTGTATATTGTCATATTCCTGTCACTTTCCCTGTGAGATTGCTTGAATATTTGCCCTATTCTGTCTGCAAAATGCTGTTTTATATAAAATTTTAACCAACTCTGGCCCTTAAAATCTTTTTGCTCCCTCTTCCTCATAGATCTCTAAGACTTGAGTGGAAAAGTGTGATAAAGATGTCTGATTCCAGGCTAAACACATGTCCTTCACTCTCTGCATTTTTTCCATTGCAGGTCGATGTATTAATCAAAATCAATTGCAAGAAGTTTTTCTGATGATAGTTAAGCAATACAATGATGTATTCATATAGAAATATTTCATTAGAGTTCATTTTCCCCCCAGTTTGTCTACCCCAATTAGAATGTAGGTTATGCCCTGGGTCCAAAACTATCTAGTCTTATGTTTGTGGTTCCATAATGGTTCCATCTCACAGAGTGAACAGTAGATATAACTTTAAAAAAAAAGTGTTTTCTTATTATTCACCGTTCTCCTGTACTAGTGAGCACACCTTTTAGGTAGTTTGTTATTGTGGAAGCCCAGAGAGTTTCTAATTTGTTGATATTGGTTATTTCGTTTCTACATCCTTTGTATGTCTAGAAAATTCCTGCAGGATGAACACTAGCCAGTAACGGTGAGTCTTCCAGTTGATTACCAACTAGATTTCTTTATTTTTGTATGACATTAGTGCATGGTATTTGCAGCAATTGTGTCTTATCATCACATTGTGTGGGATAGCTAATAACACTAACTATGGGGTATAATGGTTGTTTTGGGATGGCGGTCTGTATGGATCACTCTAGCTAATGGCACAAAAAGATATCAACCATTGTATTACTAGTCAGTTTGCATGGTAACATATTTTTAGTTTGGTCATTGTTTTCCCCTGTAGATAGTTACTTCATTTAAATTCTTTGATGTAGCGGCATAAACGAATGCAGACAGTTTGTAAATATGTATAGTTTTAATGTAGAAATAGACTTACAGAACCACCGTTCCCGCGGAGACCAGGAGAGTAGAAGCGACAGCTCGGAGCACGCTCGCCAAATTTATAGGCAGACATTAGCCCGAGGCGAACACGCCCCCTAAGGGGCGGGACTTATCCCTACACTTTGATAGTTGTATTTATTTTAAGAAACTTCTGAAGCAGAAGGTCTTTAAAAGGCCATTATTTTTAGTTCTTCTTTTCCATATTCCCTCTCACCCCACTCCGTTTAATTCTCATGCCCTAGTTTCCCCTTTATCTCTTTTAACATTGCATTTTATTTCTTTTTTCTTGGAAAACCCCCTTTCCATTCTTGTCCCTTATTAGGTACCTAAACTCTGTGGATACTCTACACAAAATAGACATATTTAGAGAGTAAAACAAAGCACAAATAAGAAAGGGTAACACAAAACCATGAAGATATATTTTGAAATGGAAAACTAAACCCTGAAAATGAAGTCTGCTGACATTTTTATAAACTTATACTATTTAGCTTCCTGCAGAGGAGAAAAGCATATTTAGAGACATGGTGAGTAAGAACTGATAGTCAACTATAGGAATGGTTACTTAAGTGAATATGTATTGTATAGCATATAATTAATTACTATTGTACAATATAGTGACATGAATGAATGAAATATGTGCTCAATTATCTTTACTCAGTAAAGCATTGGTCAATAAAACAAAACACAAACTTTAAAACAAAATCTTAAAAAAAACATTCATTTAAACTTTGGTTTTGGGAGGAATCTGACCAGATGGTATAGAAAGCATAAGGCAATCAGAGTGACATAATCCATAAATACTATGTAAAATAGGAATCTGTAATGTTTCCAATGTCTGTGAGAGGGCTTGGATGGTAAACCTTTTTGAACATCTATGAAATCTGCTTTTGACATTAAAGAAGCAATGAATATTTCAACCATAGGTCTGATGAGGATGGTGAAGTTCAAGATGTTATGTGAAGCTTATAGTCAAGATGGAGTAAAGGTCCTGTCTTATAAATATTACACACTTTGGGTTTGATTAATGTTTACTAATATCAGACATTCACACCAAGATACAGGTGAATATTATCATCATATATCCATTTCTGAGTGAATCAATTTCTGGGAAATTTCAGAATTCAGTACTCTTGTTGGCACCCACTGTCCAAGAAAATTTATAAAGCAATGATGAATGCCCAAGAAAAACCCCAAACATTAATTATTACACAGCGAAGAAACAGTAGACATCCCTCCCAGGAAGCAATAAGAATAACAAAGCAAACTCTCAGGCTTGTGGTTTGATTTCTAGAGCTCCTGTATCTGTAGATACTGAAAATTTCTTTCAAAAAAGGAAGTAAAACAAAAAAGAAAATCATAAAATAAAACACGAAAGTTTTGTCAAGAAAAAAAAAAGAAAAAAGAATTACAAAATAAACATGGAAGTTTTGTAGCCTTGAAAGGAAAAGTTAAATTCTAAATGGCTTTAATGTAACTGTATTATGCAAAGAATTAAAAAACTGCATTAAAGATCCAAAGGAAAATATAACTAAGCCAGGATGATGTGAACAGATCAAAATATTAATAGATTTAAAACATAAAAATAAAGGTAAGGCAAAGAATAGACTTTAATTTTACCATAACTGAAATTTAGAGAAATGTTTAGATTACATAAAACTCAGACAATAGAAACCAAAATATAAAAATTGTGAAAATGCAATGTAAAATAGTATGGATTTTTACTATGTGAGAAGACTTGGGACCAATGTGAATTGATTTGTAAAGACTTCAGGGGCATTTTCAAAGACACTAAACCATTAATTGTAGCTAGATTGGTGTCCAGGTTTCTCTTCCAAACAAGCCACCGAAACTTCCACCTACAATTTGTCCTGCCAGCAAGATGTGCTGAAGCAATGGCTGCGAAGTATATGTGGAGTGGCCAACCAATGTTTGGTTTAACTTGAGGGACAGCACATGAAAGGAGCCCATGCCCTATACTACCAGGATGGCAAGAAACAGGAGACTGGGTATCCCAGAGATGTAGTGTAGAAGAAAATAGAATTGTCAGAGAGAAATCAATGAAATAATTCATAATGATATTCTACTATACTCATAGATTGGTTCATTGTCCAGTCATAGTCAAAGAGGCTTCTTCTGGTGGCAAATGAGTGTGAGTGCAGAGACCCACAACCAGACATTAGGCAGAGAAAGAGTCTAGGTTGGAAGTCTCCATCAGATCCATTTGCTTAGAGATTAGAGAATCCTGTGGAAGAAGAGGAGAAAAAGTGTAGAAATCAGAGGGGGTGGAGGACAGCTAGAGAACCTGGCCCATGGAACCTAGTATGCAAACTCACATGGATCATAGACGCTGAAATTGCAAGCACAGGAACTGCATAAGTCTGTATCAGAGTTTCTACATATGTTACCTCAGGGGGATGGATCTGGGTGGGGTTGGAGAGACGTGGGTGATTAGGAGGAGTGGAGGGAGGAGAAACTGTGCACAGGATGTATGGTATGAAAGAAATTTTAATTTCAAAATAAAACAGAAAACAAAACAACACCAAAAAGAAATGAAACATTCATAACACTCATTGTAGGAGATCATAAAGAAGAGAAAAACACAGAGAACAACATGTGAAAATAACAGGTGAAACTTTTTTAAATTTAAGAGATTATGTAGGTTCTTAATTTTTATTTTTTACATTTTCTGCTGCTTTTGAAGTGACCTTGATGGTCCTTGCAATGATTTTTTTCTTTATTTTTTGAGTAAAATCTCTTGATTTATTTTTTTATTTTTTTATTTTTGTACTGTTAGAGCGAAGCATTCATCAGATGTTTTGGAACTAAAGCAGTTATATAAATTAGGAAAAACAATTATTTCTTAAAGACAAAAGACATATTCACGTTTTGAAAGAATTAGCTGAGTACTTTGCCCTGATACCATCTCTAATTTTTTTTGTGCGGTGTAGCTTTAATTTGTTAGTTTCTGGTTTTGAATTTGCATATTTATCTTTGATGTTTAACTCTTCACAAGGTGAACTGTCTAACGAAGTTTTTGTTTTAGGATATTGTGCCCCTTGTATTCTACTTTTTTGGCTTTAATAGCATTTTTTTTCTGATGAAGATTTGTCTGTTTATTTCAAATGTCTATGATTTCTATATTGTACCATTTTCTGTAATGAATCCATTCTTACTTGACCTTCACTTTTGAGTTATAGTGTACTAGCAATTTAATTCTAAATTGACAGTGCAGTTACAACTCAATAAACCCCTTTTGAATTGAAAAGACCACAAGTCTAAAGTGTATTGAACCTTTCATCATTTCCTTTAGTTACCTTGCTGCCTTTACTTATATCATTTTCCAAGCTCTTTTTAAAGTAAAAATATAATGTTTGAATCTAAAAAATGCTTGAGTATTTCAGAAGCATCTTACCCAGATGTTAATCCTTCATCTATCTTAAAATACAACAATATAACCAGTAGTTATGCATGTTAAGGAAATTCAGTCAACTAGACTTGAATCCAGACAATCATTCACTAGTGGATTAAAATATTTGAGTTTTGAAAACTGTATAACCATGAGTTTTCAAAACTGTATAACCAAAAGACTTAAGTCTCAAATGTATAGATTAAACTTTGTCACAGTTAATTATATCACTAGCTTCATATTTATTTTGAAATTCCGTCATATCACTGTTCACAGCTCATCACATGTTCTACTTTCATATGGGTGGAATGTTTTAGCAAAGAGAAAATTAAAAAGAAAATATGAATTCTTATTTTAAAAGAATTCTTTCATTATTCTTTAATTATTCAAATAAACAAAAGAATTTTCTGTAAAAAAGAGTAATATTACTAGAAATGATTTTGTATGTCAATGACTGATTAAAAAATTTTAATTGAGATTAATTTTTACTCTACTCAGCAGAGATATTGGCTTACCACCTCGGAAACAATGGTGAAAGCACGCATGGGATTCTACGCATCAATGTTGAAGACTTATTTACTTATGATTTGGCAAGCAATGTGAATTTCTGATGTTCTTTTCATTGTTGTTCATCTTTTGAAAATAGAGTTGTTACAAAGCAGGTGAGATGTAAACTATGAACTTATATTTAAAATAAAAGCTCTTTGTATGGCTTTTTTAATGAGAAATTCAATTATTCTTTACTTTTCAATGTGTAAATAAATTCAAACAAAAGAAAACACACTTAATAACTTCTTAATATAAGATCATACTAATAACTAAATGGGAAAATATGTTAAAAGTTATAATTACAACATGCTTAATTTTCTGTGGTTTATAATAAATAGAATACAGTCTACTAGAAAATCAAGCCTCCAATTTTAGACATAATGAAAGTAATTGTTATGCTAAATTATTTAAGAAAACTATTTTAGGGAACTATATGATAATCATTAATAATATTGAAAATATAATTCAGAAAAATCATTAAAGGGTGTCAAAATTAAAATGTCCAAAACTGATATGGACTTATGTTCTAGATCTCTTGATATTCACTGTGATTTTCCTTACTCTATGAATACTTTGTCATATTGTACTGTCCTGTAAAATCCACCATTGCTAGTGGTTCATACCTTTTAAAATATATTTTTAGATTTATTTGTTTTATTTTCTGTACATGATCATTTTGCCTGCATGTACACATGACACATATGTATCTGGGACAGCTGAGGTGATACAGGCTTTGTATGCTCCTTTACTGAATTTATGGAGTATGAGTCACCATGTGGGTGCTCGAAACTGAAGTAGGGTTGTCTACAAGAGTAACAAATGCTTTTGAACAGTTAACGATGTTGATAGAGGTTTCTGTCCTGCCTGGTCCCTCAGCCATTCAGTTCCAAAGAAACCTTAATTATTAATTGGTTGGCCTAGTAGCTCAGGCTTTTTATTAACTCTTACATCCTACAGTAACCAATAATTCTTGTCTGTGGCTTTGTACTTTTTATCAGCGAGGTCTTCTTATCTTGCTTCCTCTGTGTCTGGGTGATAACTACAGACTGAGG
Source organism: Microtus pennsylvanicus (assembly GCF_037038515.1). Lineage (NCBI taxonomy): Eukaryota > Metazoa > Chordata > Mammalia > Rodentia > Cricetidae > Microtus > Microtus pennsylvanicus. Next base: position 19,415,135 of record NC_134579.1, read on the forward strand.
CTTTCCTGTTTTGCAAAATTCTCTTGCTCATGTCACCCCGCCTAGACTTCCTGCTGACCAATCAGCATTTTATTAAAATACAAGTAACAAATCTTTACAGGGTAAAAGACCATTGTCCCACAGCAGAACCATCTCTCCAGCCACTTAGGAATCTTTTCAGCTCTGTTATTTGATCTATGTAAGTGGATTTGACTACAGTCAAAATGCTGTGGTTTATACTCAGATGAATAATTGAAATAGAGGTGGTAGAATTTAAGAACACTCCACAACGGTTGCGGCAACATGTTCTGAATCCATATAGGCCCACATTAGCGCAAATTTTAGCATGGAGAAAAAATTTGGGTATACAGTTCCTCTCCTAACCATGGAGCTATTGGGAATAGGTAGCTATTCAGACAGGAAGAGAACACTTGTTCTAGAATTTTAGTCTTGGTAAAAGAACAGCTTTAACACAGCAGACTGCACATTGAGAATATTTGGGCAGCACAAATTGGTCTTAAAGATTTAAAAATAAAAAGAAATCAGTTGAATAGAAGACAAGGTAAAAGTTCAGGAAGAGGTTTCATATGAACAAAACATGCATAAAATTTAAAAAAAAATGTTTTCTTAGAACAGACAGATAAAACTGATTTATTTTATGCCAGGAAGAATCCAATGGCTTAGGGATTTAAACAATATGAGTTTCTCTTAATCATAAAAATTTACAGCTTTCTGGTCCTCTGTTTTCTTCCAAAATTTCTCCTCCTATTTATTATTTCTGCCTTCCAGGTCTGCCTATCTGTTCCCCCATCCTGCTATTGGCCATTCAGCCCTTAATTAGACAATCAGGTGTTTTAGATAGGCTTTACAGAGTTAAACAAATGTATTAAAACTAAAGCAACACATCTTTACATCATTAAACAAATGTTCCACAGCATAAAAACATAACAAATTTTAAAATAATATTATACTACACAATCTTATACAAATATAAACAAACAACTAATAAATGCTCAAAGTTGGAGAAACGGGCTTATCCAGGGAAATTCACACCAGTTGGTATTCTACATATTTTCAACAATACTCCCCTTTAAGGCTAACATTGGATCAGTGTCTGTTATATTAATTCTCTCCTTACAATGGCTTTCCTTGTCTCCCTCTGACGAGCATAAGAGTCACTGTGATACAAGATGGCATAATCTATGTATCACCTTCTTGAGGCTGCATATTGAAGTGTTCTCTTTCCTACCTTCTGAAATCCACTCATTTTCTGGCATTGCTTCTCATCTGATAATTGGAATGGCTAGTGCAGGAAAGAGACATGAACAAATCTCTTTTACTTACTTTGCCTTTACAGAACAATATAAAAAGTTTATGTTATTATTCTAATCTCTGTCATGACTTTGTGTCTAGACATTGGAATGCTCAAAAATCCCATGTCTTAAAGCCTTATTATTTGCACTTCCATATTGTTTTCCATAGTATGAAAAGCTAAACTAAATTATTAGAAAAATTAACTAAAAAATGAAAAGTGAAGAAAAATAAATACTAGAGAAGAAAAGGTGAACATTAGAAATATACTTTCTAAAACAACCAAGTGGTGGTTCTTTGCAACAATCTGCCCAGCATTCCAACGTGTTTGTGAATGTAACTGTCCCAGCTTTTATGCAGACAGTAGACATACACTTATTGAAAATATGTACATGTTGCAAGTTTAAATCAAAGCCAACAGAGTAAAGAACAAAGAAAGAAAGCCATAAATAGGTGATCTTCCTGGGAAAAACTACTAGTGGAGAGCTTCCCTGTATTGTCTTATATTTTCCTGTGATAATGTAAAGAGCGGAGTACAAAATAAACTGCTTGAATTCATTATAAATTCTACCCATGGTGCATGTGATGTTAGGTGAAGATGTAAATATTGGAAAATTCATAGAAATCCATAATTTTAACATTAGTTTCTATAACCTATTAAAAGAATGCAGTAAAAGTTAAATGACAATATAAAATACTGTAGTTTAATGATAGGAAAGTCAAATATAATACTTTCATTGTATAGTCAGTAAATTTTCTTTATTTAAAAATCATATTGGAAGCCAGGTGGTGATGGTGAACACCTTTAATTCTAATACTCTAAAGGCAGACGGGTATCTGTGAGTTCCAAGCCAGCCATGTCTACAAGAGCTAGTGCCAGAATAGGCTCCAAAACTACATAGAAACTCTGTCTTGAAAAAAGAACAAAAAGCATGTTGGCATTATGATTTATAAAAATTGGCAATAAAATAAAATGAACAATTAGTTATAACCAAGTATAAGCTTGATTTAAAAAAAACTTTGGAATTACTGATATTTGCATGTTACATGGTTTTACATATTTAATAAGTATATAATATGAATGTATCTGTGTAACATCTTTAGCATTCTTTCCTAGACCCATAGTGTTTTAGAAGCCCATATTGCTTCAATACTGGTGTATTCTATTACCACTCCATTAATATTTCTCCATATCATTTTTTTTCAAATTCCACATGGACCACATTTATTCACTCTGGTGGCTCTCTATGTTCATTCTTGATTAACCTCATGACACCACACATGTCTTTTTTTTATGATTAATAGGGTGGTATTTATTTAAAGTGGAAAAAAACTTACAGATAACTGCCCCAGACAACAGCCCTCTGCACAATCAGGAAGGAGTCTAGTCGCCGGAAACGGAGCAGGAAGCAAAGAGAACGAGAAGGAAAGTAGCAGCTTTTTTAAAGGGAGAGAGACCACGCCCCAATGGGCTGGTATCTCAGCGGCTATAGGCTGGAGGAGTGGAAGGATCTCCCGCAACAGAAGTCAAGAGCATACAATGAAGAAACTGACAGCATCTTCAATAAATTATGCAAAAATTGTGTGTGTACATGCAGAGGTATAATATTAGACCCATATCTATCATCGCACACAAAATTAGATCCAAGTGGATAAAAGACCTGAGTTTGTAAACTGAATTGCTAAAACTGCTACAAGGAAATGTATGCAGGATCCTATAAGACACAGGGTTAAGAAAGGAGTTTCTAAATGAGGCTCTATTTGTTCAGGAATTAAGACCAACCTCAAATAAGAATGTTTCTGAATTCAAGAGAAGGAAACGCTCAGGTGGAGAAGAACCCTACAGAGTGGGAGAGAGTCTTTTTGACAGAGGATTACTATCTAGAACATGCAAAGAGTTCCAGCAACAGAGTCAGGAAAGCAAATGATCCAGTTTAAAAAGTGGACTAGAGAGTTCTCATTAAAGAAATAAAAATGGCGAGAAAGCACCTCCACTCCAGCAGGGAGTAGCTCAGTGCCTTGCTCAGCCATCATCAGAGAAGCCTCCTCCAGCAGCAGATGGGAACAAATTCTGAGACCCACAGCTGGACGATATGCAGAGACTGAGACTTTGGGACAGTCAACCCTCAATGGGATGTCTCTTGCATGTTCTTCAGCTCTCAAGGAACGCAGCAGAAGAGGAGGCAGAATGAATGTAAGAGCCCTGGCGTCGGAGGTGGGGTGGGGGGGAATGCATGACACCAAGGAAATAAGGCGGCCCTAGAAAGCAACAGGATTGACTTATGTATGAATTCACAGAGGCTCAGGCAGCCTGCTCAGAGATTGCATGAGTGTGCACCACATAGGGCTCTAGAGCTGAAAGAAGTGTATACATGTCCCTGTCCCTAACCCAGACTTAGTCTCCAGTTGATAATTCAGTTTCCTCCAAGGAAATCTCGCGGGGGAAACAAACTACTCCTAAGGGTAGGCTAAGTGCCCACCAGTAGACAGCCAATAGAAAATGAACTCAATGACATCTTTGGAGGCTCCTTGTGTGATAATGTCATGTTAGGGCTTAAAGGGGATGTAATCTTTTTTCTTTTTCTTTTTTCTTTTTCTTTTTTTTTGTTACCTCTTAGAGATACATATTCAAGAAATAAAGAACACTGCCAACTGTTCTATTCATGAACATTAGATCATTTCTGGAACAAATAACAGTATGAATAAAAGTAGCACAGTCTTCAGTAAATTACACAATTCGAATTTTATTCACCTCAAATAATTCCCAAAATATGTACATATATTGCATCAGATTACTTTAATTATATCAAGGTATGCATTTTGCACTTTTGTTTCTCTTTTCTGTCCCATTCTTTGTCTTTCTTTCTTTTATGTGTGTGTGTGTTTGTGTGTATGTGTGTGTGCATGTGTGTGCATGAATATGCACGTGTGTGAAACTTTGTGTTAGGGTCCTGGTGAAGCATAAATTTATTAATAAATTTTTAATAAGATTTAGATGAATAAATTAGTAATGATTTAAATATAAATTAAAATTTAATATCCATAACTAATTTACAGTAATTCATTTTTTGCAGATGTTTAAGATAAGTGTAGCTTGGTTTTACAAGCATACACGGTGCTAGCTTATTTGTGCTTTGCAACAATGTATGAGGAAAGAAACATCATTGTTCACATAAAATCCTCCAAAATACCGAGGGACAAAAGTTTTAAATGTTCATGACATGAAGGCATAAGTTCATTCTTTGAAAGCAGACTATATCAACTTTTAAGAATGGCATAATTTTAATACAGTGTATGACTTGGAACTGTGTTTTCTTTATTGAAAAGTCACCTTAAAGAGGCTTTCCTGTTTCCTAGGTATATTTTCTCTTTTTAAAACTGCTTCTATGTGAATTGAAATACCATTTCGCTCTTGAAAATTTTTTCCTTAATTTTCCCTTCTGACAATGTTAACAGCAGAAATAGGATATATTGAGATTATGAGAAAATGAAAGTTGGAAGTGGTTGAATTAGTTTATCCTAGTGGGTAAAAACTTATTCAAGTGAAATTAAAGAAAATTAGATAGTAAAATTGAGTACTTCCATCACAAATGTGTATATTCTCTTATTAAATTATATCGAATTGATGTAGTATAAGCTTTGGGGATTTATTGTTTGTTTCCAAAGTACAATTCAATCACAATAACTGTAGAGCCAGAGTGGACTCCAGAGAAGTAGCAGTCTAATTAGATGTATGAAAGGTTAGAATCATACTTCCTGAAGTTTGTTAAAACTCTATGCTTATTAATATTTTTATTCCTATGAGCATAACGCATGATTAGCTAATTCATTTTAAATCAGCCAATTAAGAGTATCAAACAAAGTAAAATTTTCTCCCATTTTAATGTTAAAACTTACAAGAAATAGAAATATCTGTCTGGAATATACCATTATGATAGAGTTACTTATATCTGCAATTGGACTTTAGAATATATGGCCATTGTAATTTAAAGACAAATTGCTAATAAAAATGGAAAAGCATGCATTTATAGAGAAATTTATGATTTCTTTATATCCTTTTTATGGGGTTTTTCAGTTACTCTTAGTTCTCTCTGTATTATGACATATTCACAGAATGTTTGAGCTGATAAGTGATTTAATTAGCTGCAGGCTTTTCCACATTATGGAGAAACATAGTTTGGAAATCGAGTATTCTCGAAACTCAGATAGGCAGGTATTTTAGGTTACCATAACTTATCACATTTATCACAGCTCTCTTCGAATTCTCATATACAATAGAAGAAATGATAATTTTGCTAACTTTTTAATAGCACTAAATGATGAGACTAGGAACTGCTTCATTCTTAATGAAAGTCAGAATTTCCTAACTACAATACAGATAAAAGCCACCTTCATTATATGTGTGTAAACATATGCATTTATCATAGAATTGATTATAATAGTATACGCATCTATTACTCTTCTTTAAGATTTAATAAAGTTCACAAGTCCCTCTTAGAAATTATTTTATTACTAAAAAAATAATATGTTTTTATTATGATAAAATATACCACTACACCATGTTTCTGTTTCTCTTTGGGACCATTATGTTTCTTGAGACATATGTGTAAATTCCAGATGACTTTATTAGAAACATTCTAGAAAGTGCAGAGAGAAGTAGAAAGGGACTGGATAGGGGAAAAAGAGAGGGAGAGAGAGAGAGAAGGAGAGAGAGAGAGAGAGAGAGAGAGAGAGAGAGAGAGAGAGAGAGAGAGAAATAGAAGATATACCCCCTTTTCATTTTAATGACAATATTTGATAGGAATGGTTCATTTTCATTTTCAAGATGATATGTGGTGGATGCAGGGTGTGTATTTGAGAATAATTTCAGACTCCCATAGACTTTCTTCAAATCAGTTCCAATATGTATAAAACACACTTTGTTAAAATATTATGTATTGGTTGGTTAAAATCAAGTTTTTAGAAAATTTAGGGCTCTGCCTATCTTGTACTTCAAATACATACATACATATATATATATATATATATATATATATATATATATATATATATATATCTTTGGCTATTCTGTGAATAATTTGTGTTTGATCATGACTGCTACATGCTTACAGTAGAACTGCTGTTGCTCACAACTGTACAATTTTTTTCAGTTGAAGTGGGAATGCCAAGTTGCACAGCAAGAATGAAACTTGTTTTGTTGCTTTTTCAAGACAGGGATTCTCTTGTGGCTTTGGAGCCTGTCCTGGAACTAGCTCTTGTAGATCAGGCTGGCCTCAAACGCACAGAGATCTGCCTGGTACTGCCTCTGAAGTGTTGGGGTTAAAGGCATGCGCCAAAATTTTAAACACAGCAAATTATTTTGAATATTGTTAACAAAATAATTTATATTGTAGAAGTTGTTTAAATCTTTTCATAATAAGCAGAAAAGATTTAAAAAATATCTGTATTCTTTCCACAAAGAACTTTTGGAAATAAATCACAATAGTAACTATGGCAATGTCAAAATACAGTAGTAGCTATAATATTAGTAAATCTTAGCACATAATGATTAAAAATCCTACAATGACAGCTGACCCATGATAGAGGGAGCTCATAAACTCTGGACTGACTGCTGAGGAACCCTCCATAAAAACGAACTCGACCCTCTGAAGGTGGGTGACACTTATGTTGCTTGACCTGTTGTAGGGCCCCTGGCAGTGGGACCAAGCCTTATCCAGAGTGTATGAATTGGCTTTTTGGAATCTATTCCCTGTGGTGAAATACCTTGCTCAGCCTTGATAGAGGGAAGAGAGTCTTGGCCATGCCTTCACTTTGTATACCAAACTTCATTGACTCCTGGGGGAGGCCTTACCCCCTCTGAGGAGGAGAGGGAAGAGTGGGATGGAGGAAAGGGAAAAGTAGGAGCGGGAGAAAGAACTGGGTTTATAAGTAAAATGAAGTTTTGTAAATGAAAATATCTACAATGATCATGGATTACTGCCACACACCCGTGTCTGCGCTCTGTGCGCTGGCACCTAGTTCGCAAGCTTCGGGCAAGGGGGCTGGAGGTTAAAATACACAAACACACGAAGACAGAAAGACAGCGACACGGGGCATCCTTGAATTCCCCAAGAATGCCCCCTTTATTGTGTTCAGGGGCAGATTATATATAGAGAGTCACGCCCCAGCTAAACCCACCAGAAACCACTCTCCTGCCTTCAGGAACTCCTGAAGGTCTCGTGCTCAGAGCAGCTGTAGGCACTCAGATCAGGGGATTACAAGAAATTCAGGATCTGGGGTCTCCCTGCTCCCAACAGATTACTGTTCAGTGGTAATTATTACTGCACATTTTTCTTTTCATTTTTTTTAAATTATTGCATCATAAATAATACCATTCAAAATTTCCACTTCCTCCCCTCCTCCCATTTTTCTCCCACTCCCCCACTCATCCTCCCCCCTGTCCTGTCCTAAGAGAGGACAGAGTACCCTGACTGCGGGAAGTCCAAGGCCCTAGCCCCTCCATCCAGGCCTAGGAAGGTGTGCATTCAAACAGAGTAGGATCCCGAAAAGCCAGTACATGCAGTAGAATCAAATCCCAGTGTCATTATCAATGGCTTCTCAAGTCAGCCCCCATTGTCAGCCACATTCAGAGAGTCTGGTTTGATCACATGCTCATTCAGTCCCAGTCCAGCTGGCTTTGGTAAGCTCCCATTAGATCAGGCACACAACAAAATTCTTCACAGACCTTGAGAGAACAATAATCAACTTTATATGAAAAAACAAAAAACCCAGGATAGCTAAAACAATACTATACAATAAAGGAACTTCTGGAGGTGTTACCATCCCTGACTTCAAACTCTGTTCAGAACTACAGTAATGAAAACAGCTTGGTATTGGCATAAAAACAGAGACGTTGGCCAATGGAATTGAATCAAAGACCCGGATATTAACCCACAAACCTATGAACACCTGATTTTTGACAAAGGAGTTAAAAGTATACAATGGAAGAAAGAAAGCATCTTTAATAGATGGTGCTGGCATAGCTCTATGTCAACCTGGAGAAGAATGAAAATAGATCCATATCTATCACCATGCACAAAACTCAAGTCCAAATGGATCAAAGACCTCAATATAAATCCGACCACACTGAATCTGATAGAAGAGAAAGTGGGAAGTAACCTGCAATACATGGGCATAGGAGACCACTTCCTATGTATAACCCCATTAGCACAGACAATAAGAGGAACAATGAATAAATAGGACCTTCGGAAACTGGGAAGCTTCTGTAAAGCAAAGAACACAGTCATTAAGACAAAAAGGCAACCTACTGAAAGGAAGAAGATCTTCACCAACCCCGCATCAGACAAAGGTCTGATCTCCAAAATATATAAAGAACTCAAGAAATTAGACTTTAAAATTCTAATTAACCCAATTAAAAATAGGGTACTGAACTGAACAGAGAATTCTCAACAGAAGAAGTTCAAATGGTCAAAAGACACTTACGGTCATGTTCAACTTCCTTAGCAGTCAGGGAAGTGCAAATCAAAACAACTTTGAGATACCATCTTACACCTGCCAGAATGGCCAAAATCAAAAACACTGATGATAGCCTTTGCTGGAGAGGATGTGAAGTAAGGGGAACACTCATCCATTGTTGGTGGGAATGCAAACTTGTACAACCACTTTAGAAATTAGTCTGGCAGTTTCTCAGGGAATTGGGAATCTACCTACCTCAGGATCCAGCAATACCACTCTTGGGAATATACCCAAGTGATGTCCAATCATACTACAAAAGCATTTGTTCAACTATGTTCATAGCAGTATTATTTGTAATAGCCAGAACCTGGAAACAACCTAGATGCCCCTCAATGGAAGAATGGATTACTGCATTTTTATAGTAAGTTCAATTAATTGGAAATAGTACTATGGAGGAAAATGTGTTACTCTTCTGCTGTGCTTAAAAATAGCACCTTGTGGATGAAAGAATATAATTTGGCTTAAAGTTCCAGGGAAATAAGAATCAAGCACATGACAAAAAGCAGTTGGCCGAGTGGCAGGAATAGGAAGGAAAGAGATTGTGCCAGGCACTAAAGTGAGAAAACTCTATGAACTCTCACTGTCTGGTCTCTGTGGCATACTTCCTCCACCAAGCACTACCACAATTTTCATTAAAATCACCACAATACCAATGGCAATTTTATGCAAAATAGGAATTTAAAATTTTATACATCTCTTTAAAATCAGATTTAAATTACGAAGGCTGGCTCCATCCTTAAGCACATTAATTTCAAAAAAGTTTCTGTGTGGTGATTGACTTGTTCTGTATCGGTGGACAAATGATATAATTTAGACTTCTCTGTAAACACTGAGCCTTACTAGTATCAAATTTGATAATTGGAATCACTGATTGCCTTTTGAATATCTGCAATGTAACTTGCTGAGAATTTCTGAACATCCTTTAGTTTTTCACAAGCATTTTCATGATGAAGTTTCATCCTGTCCAAAGAAAATTATTTTGGATACACTCCGAAAATGTTGAGTGGTTCATCTTAAACTATAAGGAGAGAGGATTAAAAATAACCTGGGATGAATCAAGATAATAACAGACATCTGTATCATGATAACAGATGTACTGGAATTTGTCTTCCTTGATCACAGTAAACCTTCTTTATTTCTGTTTCTATCATTGTAAACATTACCTATGATAATGAATTTAAGATCATTCAAAGGAGCATTGAAATCCCCAAGAGTCAATTTATGCTCTACTTGCTACAGAGAACTACATAGAGCATATTCTATCAAATAGATATAAATTTTGTTTGTTTTTCTTCTACTCTCAATCCATAAGTGTTCCATCATACGCAAGGAAATTGGAGAGGTTAAATGGAAAGTAAATATGAATGACTAGCTTATTAACTAACTAAATAAATTAAAAAATTATCCTCCAAAGAGAAAAGGCCCGGAAGATATGTCAGGCATTAATATTACAATGCCTTGACTCTGATGTCTTTGGCACTGACTAAGGAATCATAGTGTTCCCAAGGATTAAAGAAATAGAGAAACTCATAAGTTTTGCCCTGTTTCTCGAAGCATAACAATTACAATTACATTAAGGAATGGTGATCTTTAGTTGTAGCAATAGACTCATGATCACTCAATCAGGGTTCATACTTTAGGCAGTTTACACATTTAGAACTCTTTGAATGAAGGGAGAGCCAAGATTTTTTGAGGAAAGACCTTACTAGAACAGACACAGCTTAAATATATTATCATATCACAGATTGTAAGAATGGCACAAGCAAATTTGAAGATTTTTTTCTACATATTTACCTAATGGGAGGTGTGTCCATTAATTTGGATAACTATACTTTGGGTAACAGTAAATCATTAGAATTTTGGTGTCCTACAAAACCCTGGATTTGAATTGATACAAATTTTTCCTTTGAAGCAAGTAAAGCACTCAGTTTCCATCTTGGTTGCAGAAAGGACTATGCTCACCATCTATCAAATCGGTGGAACCCTTGACTTTGGACACCGGAGCCTTTAAACCATCTCAGTGTTTGAAGGGCCTAGAAGAAATGCCTTGGTATTCTCTTTACTCCTCCTCCTCATTTTTTCTCCTGCCTCTTCAGAAAAATCTATCTGCATGCAAAACCACAACTAACTTATTTTGTAATTGACCCTAGAGTTGGAGTACTTAGCTGGGAGGTTTATGCTTGAAAAATATTGGGACCCTAAGTACTAAGTTATTTTGGGAGGAAAAAGCTGAATTACTTCACACAGCCTAAATCCTTAATTAGGACTCCTAAAACAACTGCAGAGTTATCACCATGGAGTCTCAACAGTAAGGAATAGTGGCTCTCCCCGTGAAAGATGTTGAGTGAAGACTCAGTGATTTCCTATGGCTCAGTATATATATATATATATATATATATATATATATATATATATATATATATATATTTTATTTGGATTTTTCGAGGCAGGGTTTCTCCGTAGCTTTTGGTTCCTGTCCTGGAACTAGCTCTTGTAGACCAGGCTGGCCTCGAACTCACAGAGATCTGCCTGCCTCTGCCTCCTGATTGCTGGGATTAAAGTCGTGTGCCACCACCGCCCAGCTCATATATTTATTTTTAACTAGAAGACAGGTCTCCACATATGAAGATATAATTCCCAAGTAGCAGCAGCAGCTATATACGCATGTTTCAGGAAAACAGAAATGTGTTTCAACATCTCTTAGCATTTTGTATCCATTGGCAGTCGATGAACTAATTAATGGACATTAAACTTCTTACACATGTTCTCTCATTTGAACCTCATGAGTCACCATAAATGCTGTTATTAGACTCACTTCACAAAAGAAGCTATAGATCTAAGAGATAAAGAAATCTCACCATTTCAATCCTGCTTTCTACTAAATGAAATGAAAAAAGAGCCTTTATTATTTGTGAAAATGAATTAAATATTAAAGATTCTCTGTGTTATCTGACTTTCTTTTCTTATGTATGGTCAATACCTATAATTTGGGGGGTAGATAAAAATAATTTGGAAAACTGAAGGGAGTTTGAACTTTTTGTGTGAAAGTAATTACAAGCTTCTGTGTTAGAAGCTTTTCTTTTAATGATTAATTTACGTTTTTTTAGACACATAGAAGTTGTTACATTATTTATTGATTTACTTTTACATTTTATTTTAAGCGGTTCAACAGATCCTTTCCAAACACATGGCAATGCTCTTCCAGTTAACAATGCAAGGGGATGATGAGCATTTTGTCTCTCTGCTAAGCTCATTACTTCAATATGATTAAATGTAAGCCGACTTTTCCTATGTTTTCATACCTACAGTTTCACACTGGATTTCAATTTTGTCTTGAACTTTATTTCTAACAATTTATGACTAATTAAGAAGTAAGAACTTAAGGTTATAGAGAAAATATTTCAAGCAATTGCTTTTGAAATAATAAGATTTTTCTAGCTTCAGAGCTTCACCAAGGGCAAAAAGTTTTATCTTTAAAGCTAATTTAATATTTGAAGGGAATAGAAAAATATACTAATATTATGAGTTAAAACATGGTGATGTTTCATATTTGTTGTAAACATTCTAATCTAGAATTTTCTGTGTCATTTGATATATTATAAAAGACTTTCCAAGATAATACTGTTAACTTTAGTTCCTTACAGAGAAACTCCCTGGATATCCACTAATGGGGATATTTTACACGTTATCATATTACTAAACCCGAATGAAGAATAATTGTTCTAAACACCTCTCTGAAAATGACTTCCAACACCCCGCAACTATTGTGTTAACTTATGGGCTGAGCCCCATCCTGCTATTAACAGTGACCTTAGTAGGCAGAATCCAGCATCCATCTGCGTGCTGCAATTTTATGGCGCTGGGAAGGCCAACTGCCCCAAATTTATGCCTTGCGACCAGTTATGGTCTCTGAACTCAATTATTAGAGATTTATTTGTTTGTTTCCCAGACTCTCTGTTCAGTGCTCTGAAACACTGTCAGAATGTAAATAGCCTTTGGATTGTAGACTCCAAAGTGTCTTGCAATAAGTCTGAAGCTTTTGCTTTTTTAATAAATCCATTCCTACCTGATAAATAAAATGAAAATAATTTTAAAGTCATTTTGCCTACATTCCTCCATGTGCTCTTGCAATATTAAAGAAGATATTTTTTCTCAGCTATCTAATTGACTTTTTCACTGTCTTTTGATACTTCAAAAATGAGAAGCAAAGAAAGAAGCCCAAAAAACTGAAACCTAAGCAAAATAAAGTAACACTGCATTGACTCCAAGCTTAAATGAAAACATAAATGAAAAGAAAGTAATTCTTTCCCTTTGCTATCTGTGATTCATTTTCAAGATAGAAACAACCATTTTTAGTGTGTGTGTCTGTGTATGTGTGTGTGTGTGTTTGTGTCCTGCCCCCGTTTATCTTTCTGTGTGTGCTTGTGTGATATGAGGACACACATATGTGTTCACATGCAAGTAGAAAACTGTGGTCAATGTTATGTACCACCATCAACTTCCCTCTACTACCTTTTGAATCAGAATGTTTAGCTTTACCTGGAGTTCATAATTCAAATCTATTTTGCCAACATCCAAGACACTCTCCTATCTACTTCACCACTGCTGAGAGTACTGTTACACACTGCAGTACCTGGCTTTTTACGTGATTGCTGGGAATCTGAATTCATGTCCTTATTCTTATGTGACAAAAACTTTATAAACTGAGGCATGCCTCTAGCATAAATATGTGATAAGAGCTGGGCAGCGTGAAACCACTGTAAAAACTGGGTATGGTGGTATGGCTCTGAAATCACATTGTGAGGAAGCAGAAATAGGAGGACCCCTGAGGATAGTGGGCCCACCAGCCTAGCTGAAACCACACCAGGATCAATGAGTAATCAAGTCTCAGAAAATAAGACAGACGCTAATACAGGAAGATGTGTGACATTAGTTTGTGGCCTCTGTACACAGTGACATAGCAAGAAAAACACATACACTTATGCACACTTACACATCACATCCACAGAAACAATGCAGACAGAAGTAGAAGGTACCTGACCACCACTTTTGACATCTGTAAGCATACATATGGAACACATGAACAAACAGAAACACACACACAAGCAAAAACCCTCTGTATGAATAAGTACATCACAATGTAATAACTGCACTTTCCTTCTGAAATTGCAATTCTGAACATTTAAATATGACTTTATTTCTATACAGCTGCCAATGCTTGTTTTTTTTTCCTCACCTAAGGCTTTCTAGTTTGATTGTTGTTAGAATTTTGATAAGAAATAGTGACCTGAGGATAATCTTTCTTAGAGTAAATATAATTCTACTTCTGCTCCAGGAAGAATTCTGAAGACTGAATAAGCAGATCTCACTCTTATAGAGAAATCGTTCAATGTGAAATTGAATAGATGTTTGGATAATGACAAAACATATCTTCTTAGAAACTGAATTCAATATATCCAAACTTGAACCTCTTCTCTACCACCTCACCCGAGCCATTGTAGCAGCATTTATCTGATACCTTATATTCTGGAGAATTCTCTGTTTTATTTCAGTGGTTCTTCTCTTTGTACTGCATAAAGAAAGTTTAAATTTTCATTAGAAAAAATGACATATTGTGAATAAAACACTATATCAAGCCAAGCAAACTGGAATATGATAAATATTAATAATAATTTTCTCCCTATCACCCACTTTCACTTTCAACTACCAAGTATGCCTTTTATGTTCAACAACAGTTGATTGTACTATCTAGCTTTGGCCCAAGTAAATTTAATTTTATTTCTGTATTTTAGTAAAATAATCATACACACAGACACACACATGCACACACACAAACAGAAACACACACAGAGATACACAGACACATATGGCACACACACATGTACACACAGAGAGACAGACAGAAACACATACACAGAGACACACACACAGGTACACATAGAGAGACAGAAACACATACATAGGCACACACATAGACAAACAGAAACACACACACAAATACATACCCAGACACACAGACACACACAGATACACACAGAAACACACACACACATATACATACATAGACAGAAACACACTCAGAGAAACACACACAGACACACACACATGCACTCATGCACACACATGGAGAAGGCAAACAGAGTTGTGGATCCTACACTGTTTTCACTGTACTTTAGCTATCCAAATTATTCTTCAGTTGTTCTAACAAAGCACCATGATGAAGGCACCACAAGAAACAAGAGTTTCTTAATGTTTCAGATGCAAGTCCCTGATCATCACGACAGGAGCATGGCATGATTCAAGCAGGCATGGTGCTGGAGACTTATCTGAGAGCTCACATGCTTAGTCACAAGTAGGAGCTGGGGCAGGGAGCAGACAGAGAAGACTTGGGATGACATGGATTTTGAAACTCAAAGCCAGTCCTCAGTGATGTACCTCCTCCAACAAAGGCATACCTCCCCCACCACTGTTAAAACATATTAGTATTACAAAACAATACATCTATTAAAATACATAGAAATATAAAAGGGGATACACAAAATTATCATCTTGATTAAAAAATAAAACAAAATAACAACAGCAATAAAAAATCCCTTGCTTTACTGGTCTTTGGCAATATGGTTATTTTATTTATAAAATTAGTATAGTTCCTATTTTACGTATGATTTACTTGAAAAGCCCTCTGGAATGATTTACATTCATGATGTAATGTGAATGTTCTTCTATACTAGAAGGTTTAGTAATATGGGCGGCGGGGCTGCGTCCCCAACACCCCAGCCGCCTGCTAGCTTATGGCCGAAATAACAACACACAAACTGTATTCATTTAATCACTGCTTGGCCCATTTCTATCTAGCCTCTTCTAGGCTAACTCTTGCACCTGGACTAGCCCATATCTGATCATCTGTGTCGCACTGCTCTTACCAGGAAGATTCTAGCCTATGTCCATCCTGGGTCGGAGCTTCATCACGTGCATCTTCCCGGGAGCAGGGAGCATGGCGTCTCTCTGAGGCATCTGCTCCCGAGAGGAGAGCTGTGGAATCTGATCTCAGTTCCTCTTCCTCCCAGCGTTCTGTTCTGTTTACTCCACCTACCTATGTTCTAACCAATAAAATGGGCCAAGGCAGTTCCTTTATTAGCCAATGACCTTCCTCCATAAAGAAGGCAATTGATTTTAAGTATTTTTGAATATTTGTTTTTCCTCTATACAATGGAATTTTACCTATTATTAGCCATAAAATGATGTGGGATTCCCCTCTGCATGTCATGAATACCATTGGTTAATAAAGAAACAGATTTGGGACTATGATAGGGTAGAGCAGAACTAAACTGGGAAAACTAAACTGAATGTCAGGAGAAAGAAGGTAAAGTCAAGGAGAAGCCATGTAGCTCTGCTAGAGAGAGATGCCAGAACTTTAACTGGTAAGCCACAGCCTTGTAGCAATGCACAGATTAATGGAGATGGGTTAATATAAGATATGAGTTTGCCAGAAATATGCTTAAGCTATTGGCCTAACAGTATTGCAAATAATATGGTTTCTGTGTGATTATTTCAGGGTGTAGCATTGGGAACAAATAATCAACCTCATACAACAGTAAAATGAATGATTATCTATACAGGGAGGCATTTTTTTTAAATAGAGTGGATATCAAATCCATTGTACTCAGTAATAGTAGGGGTTTATCTCATTCTGCAATCAATATAATTTCATGCAGGTCATAAACTTCTTTGGACATCTAGGCAAAAATGGCAATGTGCTAGATATGCTTATTTAATGATGTAAGAGAAAAAATATTTGAGTGCAAAACCGAGGCATACGCAAGATTAGGAATAAAGAAACATTGAACAAACAATGTGAAATAAGTAGGGATCCACTGACGGAAAACACTATTAATTGGGAGCCTTGGACTTTGGAAGTTTCTAGCTTCTTCTTTTTAAATACATGGTCTCAGGTGGCTCAGGTTACTCTCATATTTATTATGTAGCTAAAGATGAATTGAACTCCTGATCCCTTTTCCTATAAGATCACTCAGTACCTAAAATTGTGAACATACACTACCATGTATGTGTATGTTCAAAATAGAAGAGGACTCAATTTTAGAATGAGGCTGCTTGTTGGTTCCCGGCCGCCCAACTAGCTTAGAGCAGAATAATCACACAGAAACTATATTAATTAAATCACTGATTGGCCCATTAGCTCTAGCTTCTTATTGGCTAACTCTTACATATTAATTTAATCCATTTCTATTAATCTACCAGCAAAGTTTCAGCACATCTATCTCCAGCAGATCCATGGTGTCTCTTGGACTCCATCCTTCTTTCTCCCAGAATTCAATTCTGTCTTTCCCTCCTACCTAAATTCTGCCCTCCTATAGGAACAAAGCAGCTTCTTTATTCATTAACGCTATTCAAATATAAAAAGGGAAATCCCACATCAAAGATCGACTTCTTGGTACACACTGTAACACTTTTCATGAGCTTCACTTTCCCTAAGAGGGAATTTAAGCAAATAATTTATGGTTATTAATAATAGACAGTATGAAAGTTATGTTGTCATATACATACATTTTGTTAATATTCAATATTTGACACATAGTAGTTTCAATTTTCTATAACCTATAAGCTGTCATGGCAAAATTCTCAATATTTTTGCAGTTGAGCACAGAATTCAAATTACTTCAAAAGTAACACCCAGATATAGGGTATTACAAATTAACCTGGAAATATCTTATGTTTATGAATCTCATGTCTGAATTATTTCTATAATTTTGTTTGCTATCATATTGCCTTATAATATATTATACCTTTCTAAAAAATACCTATTGGTGAATGGTATAATTAATGAATTCTCTCATATTACATGTCAATGATTGCATACCTATGGCACCATGTTGTGACACAGAGATACTCAGATTTGTCAAAAATGGGGATATGAGTTGGAAATGCTTATTCAGAACTTATTAGATACTAAATACTATTTTACTCCATTTATTGAAATTGATAAATTTATTTCTGAAAGGGAAAAAATTAAGAATTTTTTTCTGAATATTATTTTGTTACAGATAAGATAACAAAACCTGAGAACTTCAGTAGTTTTTATAGAGTCACATAAGAAGTGTGCAGTAGGTTCATTCTGAATCAGGTCTGTTTGTCTCTACTCATAGATTATTTTTTAATGGAATACAAATTGCATATATATACAAACACACACATTCTTGGAAGCTTTGAAAGATTTATAAAATGTGTTATAGGAAGTTGTTGACCATCACTCTTCTTGCTTCTTTCTTTCTACTAAAGTCAACTTTATCTTCGAATGTATGAGAAGTACACTAAATTTACAAAGTTCATTCAAGACAGAGATTCGTTTCAGATTTGAGATATCTTAAGTTTCTTTATTTTTACAATTTGGGAACTTAAGATAAAAGATGAAGAAATCAAATTTTTAAATTTTAGAGTTTTGTATTATTGCTATCTTAGTACAAATTGTTTAGTTTTCAATAGCAAACTAAATATAGAAGGATGCTTTCAGTCCTCTACTGCTTCATTTATGAAGAATATGAGTGAAATGCCTTGTGTGATGGAAGACTTCTTTACAATGTCAACCTCCTGTTCATTTCTTTTACCTAGATATTTCAGATATTAGAAACAACCCTTAACCAATTATAATCTTTATTGTGTAAATGTGGGGTTTTTTTTGGTTTTGATCTTATATATTTACTTCATCTAACCATATGAACCTAGTAATATAATCTATTTGCCTGCATTTGTTCATCCCATTAAACTGCTTTTAAAGGGCAAAGAGCAAATAAAAGCTATAAATCTCAAACCACTTATTGCTATGTCAAGCACCAGGAATGCATGACAAATATGAAAAGGTGACAGACAGGCAGAGATTCGGAGCCAAGAATAAAGATGAGGGCAACGAGAAACCTGCTACATCCCAATGCCGAAGAAGCCTGCCTTTCCTTTCTAGGTAAGGTCAGGAAATCGAGCTCCTGGTTACTTAGTTCTTTGTCACATTCATTTGTGTAATGCAAGGGGCATAATGCTTAATATTGATTTTCTCTGATGGTTGCTTAATGAGCATAGTTATGCCTATGTGATGGATGAGACAAGTGACCTGCCAAGGTGGCATTGGGAAAAAGAAATGTATCTGTACAAAGGTAAAACAATTACGATGAAATATGCTTAGTAGCCTTTGCCAGTGTTGATTTGTTGAGTCAAACTCTTAGTAGGAGAAGGAAGAGAATGGATTGTAATGGGAGATCAGCATGTCAATTTTGGGAACTGTTTGGTTTCGAAACTGGGTTTTTAAAAAATTATATATTTTTTTTTCTATCATGTGGCAGCTCTGGGGTTACTTTTTTGGGATAATAATGATTATAATATTAAATGTGCTACATTAGCTGAAAACTGTTGGCAATTTTATTTGTGCCTTACTTTGGTGAGACTCAAAGACTTTATTATCTAAATACTATCCAAACAGCAGTGATTTCCCAATGAATATACTAAATATTGGTGACTCAGATAAAAAAGACTAGTATTCGAAGTTCTATTTTACTAATAATTGATTTCAGTTACGAAACATTTTATATAAAAATATCTTCCTTGATAACATGTGGCTGTAAACTAGGAACATACTAAAAAATATAATAGCAAGTTGTTTTCATTAAGATTTTTAAATAATTTTAATATGACATTGATCCATTATTAAATATTGTTTCATATGTGGACCAAACATGAACCTGACAAAACTTAAAGACTAAATTAATCTTAATTGTATGACTAAAAATTAAACAAACAATATGATGCATTAGAATGTGCTATGAAAAATAAGTCAGGACATATTTAAACCCAATAGGACTTGCATGGGAGAAGTAGTCTCTGCACTCTCTGGATCCCATTTTCAAATTCACTCAAATTCGATCTGATAATATTCTTTCTTTCAGCCTATTATGCTCCAGTCTTTTATTAGTTTTAACCCGAAGTCATTTATTTATGACTGCAACTACTGAAATGACTTCCAACAGAACTTCAGTGTTTATTTTGGAAGGGGCATAAGAGGAGTGCAAAGAAGGTTAAGGTTGAATTTCTTCACACGTTTTCATTGTCAAGAGTTACCTAAATAAATTGGGTTCAGAAAAATGACCTTGCTGTTAAAGAAGAGGTGACAAAGAGAGGCATCAATGTTAATGCAGTGTTCATTGCTTATGGAAAACCACACAGCTTGCCTTCCCAGAAAGTACTGGCTACCAGAAGGTAGAATGTATAGTTCAGTCATAACCAAAAGCAAAATTGCTATTAATAACAAGCAGGCTGCCCCCAGCAGGTGGCATGGGATGATATAACTCAGATTGCTGATCATCTGATAAAACACTATTTCTAGTTACTCTGAAGTTAGCAATGTGCAAAGAAGATGAAACACAAGATATAACGAGGAAAAATCTAGTCAAAGTAGTACATAAGATGTGACCAGAGTTGATTTATTATACTAGATTAACGAATGCTAGGACCTTGTTCCAATGTGAGACTTGTTACAGGAAAGAACTTTTCAACCAAAATACCAACATTACCAGAAATAACAGCAGTCTGAACAGATGGGGTTGCGTTAAAATTAAAAAAAAAAAAAATCTGTACAACAAAGGAAACAGTCATCCGAGAAAACATATAGCTTGCAGAATGGGAAAAAATATTTCATAGTTTCAAATCAGAAAAGAGGCTAATGTCCAAAGTTCATGAAGAACTACAGAAACTGAATATCAAGAAAATAAGGTTATCAGTCAACATAAATAATCAATCAAATAATTCAATCAATAAATATCAAATGGGCAGTAGTCAATAACATCTTTAACAACTCTTAAGTATCCCTCAAAATCACAGGAATGAAAAATTAAACTACTTTGAGGTACCTAGTTAGAGCTACTGGACAATTATTATGAACAAACCGGATAACGCAAGTTGGAAAGGATGTGGAGTGAAGGGATCTTCATTCACTCTTGCTGGGGATTTAGAACAGAACAAGAAAACCTAAAGTTGTGACAGAGCTATTGATTTTCTAATTCTGTCAGCATTTTATTTTTTTGCATTTTGTTTTGGTGATGAGAAAGTAACACAATGTGAAGCTTGACAACTTCTTGCTTAAATCCAATTATCACAGTATATAAGTTTATTAAGCTGTACAGACTTTGGTTGTGTTTTATTTAAATATGTGGTCTTCTTATTTATTTGCAAGTTTTTTGTTATTACCTCAAGGTTTTAAAAGTGAACAAAACTGATTCATTATAATAGCTTAGTGAATGTTGGGCATTCTGGAGTGAGCATTAATGCATACACCTATGTCTGTTACTTGTCAATAAAGGTGAAAGAATAGTGATATGTTCAAAGTTAGCTTGTTCACTCATATTTCCCAGTGTACTAATTTGTTTTTATTATTTTTATATTTTGTTATTTGAGATTGGCTGGAAACTCTTACAGTTTCAGAGTAAGAAAACACAAACCTTGCCATAAGTATTAATGAAGTAATTTGTAGGTGTGTCAGATAATGCAATACTTGTAATAGATGTTAAAACTGAGAGGTCAATGTACAAATGTAGTAGAAAAGACAGTGACTCCCAGGTGTTCATGTTTAATCCCATGCATGTTATCATTGTTCTTTACAGACAGCTTCCTCAATTCATGAATATGTATCAATATATATGTATTGTAGAAAGAGGTAGTTCACTTGAAATATTAGTGAAAGATATGGAAGTCTACAAGTTTTTCATAGTATACTGAGACAGGTATAAACCAAACTGTCCTCCAACTTAAATCTTACTGCCACTGGAGAGAGGATATTTACTAATAGAAATTATTTAAAAACAATAAAAATACGTATAATGTATTGAGTTGTGTGGTCTACATTAGATGAATTGTAGAATAAATTTTGAAATTGTTGGAAAATTCATGTAAAATATATTATACAAACATAGAAGAATGCTTTTATAGCTATAATAATATCAGACAAAAAAGACTATGGAGAGAAAAATACTAGATAGATCCAAGAGAAACTGTTTTAACAATGGGACTTCTACTTTTTAAGATACATAAAAATTATAGATAAGGTTTACATATAGATAGGCATGTGTATATACTCATAAATATATATATATACTCATAATATATGCATATACACAATATAAAATATAATCACACATATGTATATATGCTTAAATATACATATATACATGTATATATTAAAAAATAATAAGTGTATACACACACACACATATATATATGGCACACCATCATCAAAAGTAATAGCCTTCATTGTCCTGAAAAACAGTGTCATATCATAAAATAGTATGTGCAAAGAAAAGAAGAATGAATAAAATAAAATAAAACATGTTTTTCATGTTTTCAGCTAGAAAAGACTAGACTGACACTTCATGTTGATACCAGAAGATAATTATAACAGTAATTAAAGATACTTTATGATGAACGTATAAAGACTGTGTATTGAAATGGTAAGATATGCATTTAATTGGAGCTAAGATGGAAATTAATTACTGTTAAATGTCTATGTTGAAAAGGCAGAATGATTTTGAATTAACTGAGCTGATTTTCACCTGAAAGCTAAAAAACAAAAAAGGGCTACAGAGCAACCCTGTCTCAAAAACAAAAAAACAAACACAAAATAAACAAAACAACAAAACAAAGGAAGGGATGTAGCACAATTTCTAATTGATCTTAATTATATATTCCCAGTGTCATATATTAGGGGTGAAAGCTGAAAGATCAAAAAAGCAGAACAGCCAGCTACTATTTCTTACCTCTACAAAAACCTCAGAGTGAATGTGAGGGGTATCCTGTCTCTGAAATCCTCAGATGGAATGCCGAGCTTCCTTCTCCTCCTGCCTTATAGTCCTCTCTCTGCCCAATCATATCCCTCATATCTCCACCTCTCTAGTAATAGGATTAAAGGTGTGTGACTCCTAAAGACTGGGATTAAAGGTGTGAGTCACCACTGCTAGGCTCTGTTTCTCCTTTAGGCAGATTCACTCTCGTGTAGCCGAGAGTGGCCTTGATTGCAAAGAGATTGACGTCCTCTCTAGTGCTGGGATTAAAGGTGTGTGCCACCACTGGCCTCTATGGCTAACTAGTGTGTTTAGCTCTGCACTCTGATCTTCAGGCAAGATTTATTTGTTAGAGCACAAACAAAAGATCACCAGAAAATGAAGGGAGGATACAGCAGTAAAGATTCCTGCAGTAGTAAAATGGAGAATAGAAACACACGAAGGAGAAAAAAATAATTGAAACAGTTCATTTCTAAAAAATTCTGCAAGTATAATGAATCTTTAGTTAAAAGAACCAGGAGAAAATTAAGAATAGTTAAGTTGCCAAATTAAAAATCAAAAAGACAATGTTACTACTCACCTGATTGAAAAGAATAACGATGATTGTATCATGCAGGTGCGTATCTAGAGAAGCTAGAGCAATGCTCAGTCAATGACGAACTTGTTGTGCAAGCATAAATAACTCAGTTTAATCCTAAGCACCTTTCTTCAAAACAAGTCAAATAGAGTAGAGTGCACTTACAAACCCATTAAGGAAGCCAGCCACAGGAGTACTCCATAGGATTTGCTGACTAGCCAGCCTATTTCAATCAGTTAGGTCAGAGACCTGTTTTCAAAATATAAGTTGGAAAGTGATAGAAAAAAAGCCAGTCTCAACTTTTGGGTGCCACCAGTACAACCATTCATTCATTCACACAAACAAATAGAAAAATTGACCCCTGTATACACTGAACATGCACACAAGTGCACTGTACCTGTACCACAGAGTATAGAACAAAATCTATGTCTACAATTTAGATAAGCATATTATAGAATGGAAAATTTAGAAGCATAGCTGACTGATAAAATGATCAAAAATGTGGGCAGATCTACACATTAGTCTCTGTCAAAACTGGACTCGCTGAACGTAGTGGACGATGAGGACTACTGAGAACTCAAGATCAATGGCATTGGGTTTTTGATCCCACTGCACGTACTGGCTTTGTGGCAGCCGAGGCAGTTTGGATGTCCACCCTACTAGACCTGGATGGAGGTGAGTGGTCCTTGGACTTCCCACAGGGCAGGGAACCCTGATTGCTCTTTGGGCTGATGAGGGAGAGGGACTTGATTGGGGGAGGGGGAGGGAAATGGGAGGCAGTGGCGGGGAAGAGACAGAAATCTTTAATACATAAATAAATAAAAATAAAGATGAATATGCCTGTAAATATTTGCCTAATATCAGAAAAAAACAATTTTAGAGATTTGTCATTATAATTTGAGTCTCAGGAGGGGAAATTGAAGAATAAATATGAAATGAATATACTTGATTAGGGATGTTTAATGAACATGTTCAGTCTTCACATTAATAAAGGATGTGTTTCCTCTAGATTAATATAGGCATGCACCCAAGTACATATATAATATATTATCAATTCAATCACACAGATTTTACTAAAATCAAAATATAGAAGCATTTAGTAAGAAAAAAATAAAAAATGCATTGCAAAGCAAATATCAGTGAAAATATAGATCGAAAATTCATGAATAATATATTTTGTAGAAAATATTTCTTGCAGGAATAAAGCTTTTTGTAATCTCAGAAAAGTGCCAACTGAAGGGGATGAGCAGTATTCCAGTATATTATGAACAAACAAAGATACACCATCAATCAGCACATATTTCACTCTCTAAGGAAAAAGGTCCTTAAAATCAAAAAACCTCACTATTTGGCAGTCTTTCAAACAAATCATAGATAAAAAGAGAATAATTTCTACTATATTTTAAAAAAATTAGTAATGTACTTTTCTTAATTACTTTCCAATTCCAAAACTGTAAAAAAAAAAAAAACTGAAGAAATGTAGAGATTGGCAAGGCATTCTGTAATAATCCATCAATTCAGAAGAAAGAAAACTTATGTTCGTTTTGGGAAAGAGAGAAAGAGGAAGAAACCTTCCTTCATGATAGGCGTCAACACAACCACACTACTATGATTAAGTGTTGAATTGATGACAATCTTCAGGTGCCGACAAACACAGACATAAAAGTCGTTGACAGCCCTGTCAGGTGTTTACAGGTATATGGGATCTCCAGGGAACCCATACTGTGCCTAAGGCTATTACTTCTTCCATTAAGATTTTTCCTTTTTTATTATATCTGGTCATTCACTGAGTTTTCAGCAAAGGTCACAGAATAAGTTTAGTGCCCAAAGGCATGCTTTTTAGCCTCCAAAGCAACTGTCCGATGAAATAAAGGGTCTCTACTAACAAACTCACTCTACCTTCTTCAGCTTCTTTACTCCTTTGAACTGAGTACAAAAATAAGCAAATATATAGTTGAAAGTTCCTAGTTAATTTTTTCTCTGTTTACAATAACATAATAATACAATGAAGGTTTAAAACTGGGGGATCGTGCATTGAAGCACTTTTATTCTCCTTTGCCACTAATTTTTTTATTTATCTTAAAAAGGAAACAAAGTAAAACAAAAACTCCTACTCCATTCTACTGTGACACCCATTCCATTTTCCAAGCAAGATTAAGTGAATGCCTTTATTTTTTTTATTAATACAAGTTTAAATATTTGTTTTTTTTGGATCATGTTTCCTTTTAATTTTTATTTTTAATTTATTTATTTATTAAAGATTTCTCCCTCCTCCCCGCCACCGCCTCCCATTTCCCTCCCCCTCCTCCATCAAGTCCCCCTCCCTCATCAGCTTGAAGAGCAGTCAGGGTTCGTTGACCTGTGGGAAGTCCAAGGACCACCCACCTCCATCCAGGTCTAGTAAGGTGAGCATCCAAACTGCCTAGGCTCCCACAAAGCCAGTACGTGCAGTAGGATCAAAAACCCAATGCCATTGTTCTTGAGTTCTCAGTAGTCCTCATTGTCCACTATGTTCAGCAAGTCCGGTTTTATCCTATGCTTTTTCAGACCCAGGCCAGCTGGCCTTGGTGAGTTCCCGATAGAACATCCCCATTGTCTCAGTGTGTGGGTGCACCCCTCCCGGTCCTGAGTTCCTTGCTCATGCTCTTTCTCCTTCTGCTCCTGATTTGGACCTTGAGATTTCTTGAATTTTGCATACAAATGGATGGAAATAGAAAACACTATCCTGAGTGAGGTAAGCCAGACCCAAAAAGAGGAACATGGATGTACTCACTCATATTTGGTTTCTAGCCATAAATAAAGGACATTGAGCCTATAATTAGTGATCCTAGAGAAGCTAAATAAGAAGGTGAACCCAAGGACAAACATATAGGCATCCTCCTGAATATTAACCTTCATCAGGCAATGGAAGGAGACAGAGACAGAGACCCACATTGTAGCACCGGACTGAAATCTCAAGTGAATGACTTTTAGAAGCTAGAATAGCACCATTTAAATGGGTGTCACTTTTATCGTCTTCCCTCTCAAATGAAATAAATAAAGATGAAAATTTGCAAAATTGCAGCATAATAAATAAAGTTAGAAGAGCTAAACTTATACATTCTAAATTTCAACAAACTCTTTTTTTTTTCTCTAAAACCCACCTGTGTAAATCCTTCTGACACACAGGACGATATCTCTACTTTATGGTTTTTATACTATTTCACCTTCTAATTTAAAAATTTTCAAATTGGTCCAAAAATTCCCCAGTGGGGAATTAATGTCTTTATTCTGTGTCGCAATTATATCTTGATTCCAAATGAAAAATGACATTTAATGTACATTACTTAAAATTGAGAAAAAAAGTGTAACTTAAGGGATAGAATCCAGGAAAACTTTCTGATTGGGTGAGAGCAACCAAATTCATCTGCTGAGTTTAGGAAAGGCGGTTATACTGAAATGAAGTTATTGTGGGAACCACAACAGAAGCATCAAAGGGAGTAGTGGACAGTCTCATTCTTATCTTCAAATGACCTGTCCACATAGACGAAGGCATCCCTGGAACATGTGACTAGTAGTGTGGGAAGGAAAAAGAAGAAAATCAATATTAAAAAAATAGCTACAACAATATATATATATATATATATATATAAAGCTGTGATGAATAGACACAGACTATGGTCTTTTTCAGTGTAACAGCAGAAATTCTGTGATAATCAAACATTCTAAATCATAGTGGTTAAATATATGGTATTCTATATAGTTTGGTAACTCACAATCTAAAGATTAATGAACAATGTAACTGTTAAAAAGAGTTGGACAGTATCTTGTTTTAAATACAGGTATATCTTATCACCGTGTATTCTCTTTGAACTCTTCTATAAGATATTGAGTGTTATTTTTTTTATTTTTATTTTTCCATTCAATTGTTTACATTTCCTTCCCTACTTCCAATTCCCTCCTGCTCCCCACACCCCCTCCTTCCTCTCCTGCCCTCCTTAAGAGAGGGCCAGGAATCCAGCCCTGTGGGAAGTCCAAGGCCCTCCCCACTACATCCAGGCCTAGGAAGCTGTGCATCCTTATAGGCTAAGGTCCCAAAAAGCCAGAACACGCTATAAAAACAAGTCCCAGTGCCTTTTTCAATGGCTTCTCAGTTAGCCCCCATTGTCAGACACAATCAGAGAGACCGGTTTGATCACATGCTCATTCAGACAGGTCCAGCTGGACTTGTTCAGCTCCCATTTGAACAGGCACACTGCCTCAGTTGATGGACCAACCCCTCGCAGTCCTGACTTCCTTGCTCATCTTCTCCCTCCTTCTGCCTTTCAACTGGTCCTTGGGAGCTCAGCCCGTTGCTCTTTTGAGGGTCTCTGTCTCTATCTCCATCCGTCACCAGATGAAGATTCTATGGTGATAGTCATATTTGAGATAAACATTAGCGTGATAGTGGGGCAAGGACAGTTCAGGCACCCTCGCCTCTGCTGTCCAAGGACCTAGCTGGAGACATCCCGTGGACACCTGTGATCCCCTCTAGATCCAAGTCTCTTGCCAACCCTAAAATGGATCCCTTATTGTAGATATCTTCTTCCCTGCTCCTATATCCGCCCTTCCCCTATCTCACCGCCTATAAACATTGCCAACTATATTATTGGTAGCAATATCTTAGGAAGGTGGAGCAAAATCCTAGTAACAACCATGACTGCATAATGGACTTTGTATAACTCCATATGATAAAAGTATTTTTTTTACTAGAAAATGAAAAATTGTAAAATCTTTTAAGACATTGGATAAATACTGGTTTATGTTCAAGACTGATTCATGTCATTGGCTCAACAAGTCCGAAGAAGAAGTGTCATTGAAAGATGCTTCCTTATTTATGACTCTACAGACTTTAAGAACAAAATGATTGACAAAAACAAAATTTGTGAAATGAGCCAGCCTCAGAAAGACAAATGTTCTCTCCAATATGCAGAGGCTACCTTTCAGTTATTGTATACCTGTATTTATAGAGCAGCGATGACAGGTAAATTAGAAAGGTATTATGAGGTGGAGAAAAAGAGGGTCTTTCTTGTTGAATACATTTTGCACTTGGTTTATGAAGGTTAATGCTAGAGACAAATGGGTGCATGGAGACACAGGCGATGGAAGAGTTCAAGGGACAAAGGAGCAATCAAACTTCAATGTATAGGAAAATGCTATAATAAAACTCATGACCATGTGTGCTAATTTTGAAAGTATTATAAAAGAAATAAAACTGCATGATCCCCAGGATATTCTTTCCACAGAATCTTTGCTCCACTATTCATCACCAAAATCTCAGAATGATGAAGTTAGGCTTATTTTGGATGGTGTTTTGTTTTAGGTTTATTTTTAGATGGTATTTTGTTTTAGCCAATGGAACTAAGATGAGTTTTCTTCTTAATTTTAATTTTTAATTGGCTTGGCATGGGGCTTTAAAGTAGTGGTTTCTTTTCCTCTAGTCTTAAACTAATCCTTATCTGTTTTATCTACTCGTGTTCTGGGTTAAGAGAGTGAATCAGCAAACCTAACTGTATATAAATGATACTTTTCTTTATATATGCAAACAACTTGAATGAATGCTTGACATTTTTCTTGCTTGGTTCTCAAACTTCCTTTATGTTAAACTGTGTATCATTTGTCTCCTATTCTAGGAACACTAAAGACAGTTGTTATTAATGGTTCAATTAATTTACTTTAGATTTATAAAATTGTGCTAAAACCCCAATCACCTACACAATTTGCTATTAAGAAAAATCATCTGTTTTATTAAACAAACAGACATCTGACTTAATTAAGTAGGGATGACTTTATTTCTACTGACTGTGTCATTTATAAGAAGGTTTAACTGCACTGATCTAAAAATCTTATCTATAACTCTTAAAATCTCTTCAAAGACTTTTTCAAAAAACAAAATAATATTTTCTCCACTGCAAAAATTGTCTTTATCCTAATGTGCTTCTTATTCTGTCATTCGGATTACTCAGAGCTAAAGAAAACAACCAACAGCATTGATGTCAACTCAGTATTATAATTCCGACTATTCACAAACCAGTTGATATAAAGTTACTTAAATTTCCATCAAAAATATATAACTATTAATGTAAAGAATTTCAGTGAATGTCTTATCTTCAGAAATCTGTACAGAGAGAATCAAACACCTGCAATCAAGAAGAGGTTGTTTGTAAAGATAAATGGATAGTCCACTACAAGTATTTATATTTGTCCCCCTGTTACACACACACATGTACACACACAATTTTTTTTCTTGTAGAATATTTTATTCATTAAAATGTACTTATTTAAAGTGAATTTACTTTTATTTTGTATTAAACATATAACATACATATATATATATGACCAAATATTTTTCTAAATTTAGTTTTAAATAAAATAATAAAACAAGTCCTTCTATGTCTTGATTATGCAGCCTAATAATCTTTTATTCCATCAATCTTATCACTGATGACATAATTCTAGCTTTTCAGTGACCCACAAGTATTTTATCCCATGTCCATTGGCTTTCATTTTGTTTTCTAAGCACTTCAGTTCTTTATATTTTTCTCTCCTCCATTACTTCCTTAGAATTAATCAATATTTGAAAACATATGACCCCTCTATTAATATTAGTGTACACATTTCTTTAAAGTAAGAGCTAGACTTTGTTAAATGCAAATTAATAATCTCTATTTTGTTAATTTATTATAAGACTCTCTCTGTGTATGTACAAGCATATGCATGTATGTGTATGCTCATCCTTTTACATGGACAGGTCAGAAAACAGCTTTTGGCAGTTTGTTCTCTCCTTTCCCTAGGCTTTCTGGTGAGTCAATTAATTTTAAATATTAAAAATTAATGAATTCCATCTAAAATTTATGAAAAATTTAATTTTATTTGTCTATAAATTGTAATTTATTTGTGCTGTTTTTATTCAGCTATATTATTAATAATTATATATTATAATTCTTTTGCAATTAATTAAATATGAACTCTTACATTTCCTCTTAGAGTCATGTTTCTTCTGCTTAAAATACAATTTTAATATTTTAATAATATCACAACTTCAGTTTAACTTTATAACTCTTTATTAAAAAATAACTTTTATAATAGATATGAATTAATTTTGTAATTTTCTATGTGACAAATGCTACACTAAACATTCCTTTTCCTCTTAGGTATAATAAAGCTTCCTGTATAAGAATAGGAAAAATTAAACATAACGTTTGGGAAAATGGAATAAGACTTCTAATTGTTGACAACTTGCAACCTTTACTCTTCTGACATAATTTGGATTTAAACAAATGAAAAGCTATTGTCTTAAAACCCTATTTGCTGCCAACCCTCCTTTTTTTACTGATGACAACTTAACCCTTCAAAACAAACTAACAACAACAAAAAAACCACATCTCCAGGTGTGACATCTACAAGCACCTGCTCATTATACTTTGTCCTTGGAAGTTCTGTTTCCTTAGTTGAGTTATGGTCACATGGAATGATGAGTTTGATGATGAACATACATGACCTTAACAGTAGCACAGAAAAGAGAGGTAACTTATTTCCCAGCAAGTCTAACAAAGTAAGAGAGAGAGAGGGGCCAGAATTATAGCTGTGGGAGACAGTGACCCCATGGATTACAAAACAAATGTTCATAAGATGCTCATGTCCTCAAGAGTCCACTGTTTTAAGAAGCAAAATGACAGCTGGTCACCTCAAGAAAATTCTGGTGCTGCAAGAAGTTAGTGTTTTCTCTCCTAGGAGACAGTGTTTCCTCTTATAATGCTCTCTGGGTATGATTTAGATAACACTTACCTTTGGTAAGGATAATACTTTAGATTGGTTCTGTAATCTAAGCAGTAAATGAATACAGAAACAATTTTTCTTTTATGTTTTCTCTTTCTCTGAGATGTAATAGATTGTTTTGATTTGTGTATTCATTATGATGTGATTGTCTATCAGTGTCCACTAAATTCATGTCTTTTATTTATGAATAGAACCTTTAAAAATTTTACCCACTTTAAAATAGTCATTCTCACGTTACTCACCATGCTGTGTAATGAGACACTAGAAATTCTTCTTCCAGCTGACTTGAGACTTATTTCCCTCTGATTTGTCTGCCTTGATCCTCTCAGTATTTTTTTCCTTCCTCATTGTTGTGACAAACTAGCTGACAAGAGCTATATTCAAACAAGGATTTCCCTGCTCCTAGTCTGAGCATACAGTTACTGGAGCTCTTAGCAGAGGCAGCAGGCCTATGGGACTTATTTCTTGCTTTGGGGCAGACTGGAAAACAGATAAGAAAGACTATAGGGTTCATACCTTTTTCTTTTTAATTTAATTCAGGATCTCAGCCTATGTAATGTTACTACCCATATTCAGAGTAGAGCTTCTTTAAGCCAGCCTTCTCTAGGATTACACATGGAGGTATAACCAGTCTGTGTAGACATTTCTCAATCAAATATTTAGTATTAGAATCCCACTACAAAACGTATCACTTTTAATCCTTACATTGACTCTGTGGCCCCTTACAATGAGTCTTGTAGCCTACAGTTAACAGTGAAACTAGCTTCCATTTGAGAAAAAATACAAAGAATATGTCTTTCAATGGCTTAGTAACACTTATACATAGCAAAGTTCTTAATGCATGAGGTTAGGTAAATACATAGTAATAAAGAAAATATCATCATAGTACTGGAGAAATGTGACATAATGATATATTCTCACTGAATTTGATATTTAAAACCACTTCCATTTTTAGTTTAATTTTCAGTGGTCTGACTTTGTTCTTAAATAGTGTATATCAGGATGAAAATATCTTGTACTGTGTTCCACACCAATTGTATGTTCTTTGTATTCAGGACCAATATTGATGTTTCTCCTTGCAGAAATTTTATTTAACATATTGCAGGTATGTTTGACCATATTGCTAATAATGCATTTTGGCTTAAGTTGAAATTGTAAGGAGATACTTCTTAATGATCACCATGTAAAAATACTTTTTGTGCAAATGCTGCCTGTTTCCCCTAGAAGCACAGTCATGAACATTGCACATAAACACTCCTCACCACTCTTTCAGTTTCTACTGTGAATATTTAAACTTGATATATAAAAGTGTAAGCCCAAATGCCAACACTGGTCACTAATCCTGAGTTACATTATTTTTGTTACATTTTAAATAGTTTTCTTGAATATTATCAGTACTATAAACTGAATCATCTAGATAGACAGAATAGACAATAGAGAGTAGCATGCTCAAATCCTTAAATGATCAAGTAGCTTTTTCCCAGAAATACAGATTAATCTATATCTTTTCTTACATAAACTCAGTAGCATATACAGTCACATCATCTATCAGATACTATTGATGCAATAGTCCCCAAAGGTCCTTGATATTTCTGTGCCATTTCATTTTCTTTGTTTTAGTTCTTACTTCTTTTGAAAAACTCTTTTAAAAATTCTCATGTTTCTAAGTCTATTATATTCATTAAATAATGCATTTTATCAATATAATTACTACTTTTGGACAACTTAAAGAAAAAGTATTTACTTGAACATCTCTATATATAATTGGTGTAAAACTTTTTTCCAGATAACAACTGAAAGCATAAACATGTTCACTTTTCCTTTTTTCCTAAATGTTCTTGGAGTAAGTAACAATAATAAAAGATTTAATTAATATTAATTTGGAATAAATCGCCACTAAGTAAAATATTTCATGATTGTTTTAAAAGAACCATGAAAGATGGCACAACATTGCATAACCCAAAGAATGTCAACATCTTCATCAATTACTCTTGATATCATCTACTTAGGAAGGAAGAAATTAGGTAATCTTAGTCTAAAACAATTATAGTTCATAAAGAAATGAAAACACTCTTATAGAATACTATAAAAATTAAAAATGTAATAAGGTAAAATAATAATTTTCTCAATCTCTTACCTAATATGATTTGAGTGATTACCAAGCCACAGAATATAGATACTGTTGATGTATTTGGAACTTTTGTTATTATTAAAACTTCAATACCCTACTGACTTTAGAAAATATAAACACAATAAATGATATTTAGAAGAAAAATACTGTGTATATGCACAGAATATCTCAAATTCACAACAAAATTTGGCCTTATTAATTTTAAGAAATATACTGAAATTTTTTTAAAAAACTAATAATATATTATGCACAGCATTGCATTGCTTACAATGTAAACTGAAGATCATGCATTAGTTTTCTTAACATACTTAGATAATCTTTATATTATTATCTGTTTAACAGTATTTCTGAAGACAGGAAAGCTGTAAGGACTATACCTGCAATCTATACAAGAGAACTCAGCATGAAGCCAGGAACACCTGTAAAGGACTCTTTCAAATATATAAAATGTAGGTTATTTTTTTTCTGACAAGAGTATACTTGTGTCATAATAAATAAGACCAAGGCTAGATACCATTGTGGATGCCTAGCTGAAGGACTTTCACTAAAAATATTTCTGGAATGAGAACACTGGGCACCTGAGCTTACATGGTGTTTTTCTTCTGTGCTATTGCTAGAAGTCTTATGAATAGCTACTGTGACAAACGGCATAAAGGAAGCTCAAGAAATACTTTCAAAGCTTCAATGCTGAAGTGGCTGTAAGAACCAGAGTCAGGGATCACATTGTTTGCTATTCTAACCTTGCTAAGAGAATGCAGCAAATATGCCACAAAATAAAGTATGGTCTACTGAGTAAAGAAAAAGATTTTCATGTAATAAAATATTATTACATCGCGAGTACAGAATTTAAGGCTTGCTTTACTGAAATCAGGGGTTCTGTTCATTTCCCCCAGCCTATATAAATTATCTTACAGCAACATTCATTTGCCGAGAGGCTAGTTAGAGATATCAGAAAGATGTCGCATATTTCCTGACTTCTATTCAAAGAATTCATTATTTCTGTCTGATTGAAAAGATTAAAATTCTTGATAAACATAATGAACTTGGAATTCTGAAGGAGCTATTCCTTCATATATAGAATGTCATAGTTTAAAAGCTCATTGTTTCTATCCATTGTAAGTAGTGGAGTCCCAAAAATTTTGGCAGATGCATATTGGAAAGATTTAAAAGGATGAATATATAAACCAAAAACACTTGAAGTTGAAGGACATACTTAAGGTAGAAACTAATATCCCTTTAAACTCAGGGTTCCTGATCTTCAGAAAAAGTTATTTCCTCATGTGCTCCAAAGCTGATGTGCTTTCTTTCACTATCTATAAACATTCTTTTAAAGCATAGGCATCCAGCAGTTGATATTAGAGTTAATATCAAAAATTAGCTCTCCACATGGATAAAATAACTACCATAATATATAATCAAATGTCATAGAAAAGGCTCATATAAACTAGCTATCTGTCAAGACCTTTCAGGGCATTTTTGGGATGATTTAATAGGATTTGGAAACTTCTGCAGGTGGGTTTGATCTTTTGCTCTTATATGGCAGTAATTAGATTCAGCTGCACATTTCAACATGGATATGTTAAAAGCATATTTGCTGTCCAATTACTACAATGCAAATACTTTGTTTAAATGATACGATGTAATGAATGGAATTTTTGACAGTATTTCTATGCAATCAACCGATGAAAAAGAAAATCTGAACAAAAAGAAAATACATTTTTGAAAATTGAAGCTTCCAAATTTATCTGAAAATATCTATGCTATTTTATGAAACATTCAAACTACACTTTTTAAACATATTCTTTCCATTTTAAATTTTGAATTGGTCTTTTATTATTTCTTTTTTTTTTTCTAGACATGGTTTTCTGTGTAGCTGTGGAGCTTTGCTGCCTGTCCTGGAACTAGCTTTTTTAGAACAAGCTGACCTTAAACTTGCAGAGATCTGCCTACATCTGATTCTGCCTCCCAAGTGCTGAGATTAAAGGCATGTGCCACCACCACCGGGCTACAGAGATTATCTTAATTTTGTTTCTTCAATATACATTTTCTGAAACTGAATTACTCTGAAAATTTTGTTCAATGTGTGCTTCCTTTATTTTATATTTTATCTTTGGTTGTGAAGTAGCTTTTTTAGCTGAGCTACCCCTCCAGCTCTTTTCTTTTATTTTAACATTGGAAATGTGAGTGAACATGTCTTTGCAATAAAGATTACATATGAGTATATAATAAAACAATCGACATAGAAGAATATTCCTAGCTCCTGCTGTATAAGTAATGAGATGAGATGAAGATACGAAACATGTAACATGTAATAATTTTTTTTAAAACAACCAAATGTACTGGGACACCATTTTTTAAAAATAATGTTTGTATTTTTGAGAACATTATATGTGAGGATATTATATTTACATCAATTTCAATGTTCCGTCTTTAACTAGAACTTCTGTTGTGTCCCCTCAAGCCCACATATTTTTCTGTAATTATCATTGCTACACACAAACACATTTATACATCCACAAATATGTGTATATTAATTGAACACTCTAGATAGATAGATAGGATTGATGGATAGATGGATATAAATAAATAGATAGATGATAGATAGATAGATAGATAGATAGATAGATAGATAGATAGATAGATAGATAGATAGATAGATAGATAGATGATATACAGACAGACAGGTAGATAATAGATGATAGACAGACAGACAGATAAATGGATAGGCAGACAGACAGATAGATAGATAGATAAAACCTCCTAAATCAAGTTAATGCTTATTGCTTGTACATGTATTTGGGGTTGACCACTGAAAAGCTAACCAGGATGTATGTCCTTAGAGAAAATTCATTTTCTTCACCTCAGTAACCATTGATTACTGAAAGGTCTTATAGGTATAAGCCCTAGTGAAGGTTTTACCCATTCACTTTGGCTTGTCAGTTGGTGGTGGTATTATTTTTCAGATCTTGTTCAATAATTGACACAGCTGAGATTTCATGGATGCAGTATTTCTGTCCTTTATAAAAAAAACAGAATCACAGAAAGCACTCTGAGGCTGTGGTCCTTACTTTGATTCAACTCCTCTTATGTGACTTTCTCAGGACCTTATGAATAGAGTTTATTTTGTAAATGTTTCAGCTAGGACTGGGAACACTATGGTGACTGATGGTCTGCATTTTGACAGTGTGGATGAGAATATCAATCTCTGTCAGTGGGTAGACATTTTCTTCATGAGATGTGAGAACTGTGTTCAACAAGACATTATTTTCATAATAAGAAAAACATCCTTTGCAATGTCATAATAGTGGATAAAATTTATGTTTGAATAATTCCATGGAATTTAAATATCAGGAATAAATCTTAACACAACAATCAATTTATTTAACGATAAACTTTCAATAGAGGTTTGTCAGTCTTGTCAGGGATGATATGATAATGGAGAATGTGGATAGGGAGGGTCTATTAATGTATGGGAAACACTGACCCTTCTCCCTATTTTACATTGACATAAAACTCATAAATTTTGCAACATAATTTAATCAAGTATTTTAACAATTCATTACTTTTTACTTTAATCTTTCTTTTCTTGATGTTTGATAAGGTGACCTATGAGACTCCCTTAATTAACAGTCACCCTTTAGGATCTCTAGATATAAGATATGCAAAGATTTTAATAATGCATGAAAGGCAAAAGAGGAAGATGTAAATACTAATTTCTGTTTTGTGTTTTATTTAACAATTTTGTTTTGTCTTTTGTTATCAGCAGTTCAGCTTAATTATTCAAGTCTATTCTTTTATTAATTACAATAATCTGTGAATTATGCATCCTAACCTATTTCTAATTGTAGAACCAAAATATCCTTCTACATATGGTAGAGAAATTATTTTATTTAAAATTGGCTGTTTTGCTGAGAGCATCTTGACCTTATTTAATGCATGTAAACAGATTTTGCTTGTTATAGCTTCTTACACTGTCCACTTGAGGGGTACTGATTTGGGAATGATGGGTGGTCCTAGAGGGTAACCTATTTTGAAACTATTTGATAAAAGATTTCCTACCAACCCTAGAAGAGAAAGTTTTGTATATATGATTATAAGATCAAATGTGTAGGTTACTGATTTTAAGGTCTTAGTTTATATAGGGAAAGGGCACAGCACAAATATTTTAAAACCAACATAGAAAATGGGCTCTAAGCCAGCAATAGTTTGAAACCATGATTGATCAGAGCTTAAGGATGAATCCAGATGGTACAGCTGAGTTACAGATTGCAGACATTACAAGTTCATCAGATTAATTTTCTCCTCAGTCTGCTCAATTCTTAGTAAACACTTTGTTTTCTCCTGGAACTTTGACTGTTTTCTGCTCTTCAGTATACCATATTTTCTTTGTTCTATACATCTGTCATCTTTCTATTAATACTTGCTTTATACCAAGGCATACTGATCTGCAGTCAGAAAAAATGGCAGGCTAAGTAAACTATTCCAAGAAAATAAATGAAAAGGGACAAAATATGTCTCTCTTTTAAAGTTTCTCTCTGTGTAAATAAAACATCAAGGCCTTTCTTCTGGCATTATTAGTAGAAGTTTCATGTTTATATTTTCTTATCTGTGATCATGATTCTGAAAGCTCACACTGGCTAGAAAATATTCCAAAATCCTAGGGTCATTTTAGACAGCTTTAATCATGTGAATATTGCATTGTAGAATGCTAATTATAATCAACATCTCAGTAGCTTAACAGGTAAGTGTTTATTTCTGTTTTCTGTCTTAATATTCAGTGAATTAA
Organism: Microtus pennsylvanicus; assembly: GCF_037038515.1. Taxonomy (NCBI): domain Eukaryota; kingdom Metazoa; phylum Chordata; class Mammalia; order Rodentia; family Cricetidae; genus Microtus; species Microtus pennsylvanicus. The sequence continues at coordinate 19,453,063 of NC_134579.1, forward strand.
AAGTCTCTATGATGGCATTGAATCAGCTATGACAGTATATACATAATGGGAATACCTTCTAAACAACATCCTGTACTTTCTAAACGTTATGAGCTGAGAAGTTTAAGGTGGAAAATTTGCTTGGATCGAATGTTTTAGCACACAGTCATGATTTTCTCTTCTGATCTTATATGGTGGAAGTACTGAAATGAAAACTTTATGCTTTTTTTCATTTTTTTTTGATTTATTCTCTTACTATACTGAAACTCTGTACACAGAAACTCTTTGATCTATATGCCTCCACAGCATTGGACTTAATGGCATTTCCCTCATGCCCAGGCTCCATGTTTTCTTTTTAATGCAGTAATATGATTCATAAATATGCATGGCTTATTGTCCATTCATCATGTTGTTTGTTGATGTTGTTTCTTAAAAGAAGAACCTAAAGAAAGGGAGTACATTTAACTACTCAGCAACAACAACAACAAAGCCTCTATTCCAGCATTCTCCAATACAGTACCTCCTTAATTGAGGGCTACATTGACTAAAAAAAGTCAAGTATCAGGGAATAGAGGATATTCTGGTAGAGCTCAATTTTACTCAATGTGTAATTAAGTAAATAAAGACAGAGAATAAATGGTCTTGGAAAAGCAAACAAAAAGCAGAGGTGATAATTCTTCCATTTTTATAAAATGTGGTGATATTGAAAAAAGTGTTTTATGATTGTAATTCATAACTTTAATACAGCATAATTATAAGAACACAGAAACACTTTACAGCAAAAGTCACAGATAAATTTTCATATATTTAAAATTTCAAATCAAGCAAGTAAATGTACTTTTGGTTTTAATCAGAGTCTCCCTTGCACAGAGAGGGTGGCCCTTTGTTGGTCCCAGCCACCCGTGTAACTTACACCCGAAATAGCCACACAGAAATAGTTTTAACTAAATCACTACCTGGCCCATTTCCTCTAACCTCTTATTGGCTAACTCTCACATCTTGATTTAACCCATATCTATTAATCTGTTTATCATCATGAAGTCGAGCATACCAGGAAAGATTCAGCATGTCTGATTCAGGCGGCTCCATGGCAGTTCTCACTCTGTTTTCTTTCTTTCTTTCAGAATTCAGTTCTGTCTTCTCCGCCTCCCTAAGTTCCATTGTATCAAATAGGCCAAGGCAGTTTCTTTATTCATTATCCAATGAAAGCAACACACAAACAGAAGGAACACCTACACCAAGTCTCTAGTGACCATATGTGTGTATTGTTCTTGTAAAACCAAAAGAACAATTTCTTTGAAATTATTAAGATGAAATCAAGTGTTATTCAAAAAAGAATAGTGATTAGGCTTTCGAAAGCAAAAATAATATTTTAATATTTTTCCAGCCAAATGGAAATAAATTTTAAGATGTTAGTATCATAAAATTTCTTTTAAATGTGGAATTTTAAAACTATGCCTACAAAGTCCTAAAATGATAAATTAGAAGGATTTATATGATTATTTTGTTTTATAACTTTTATAATGTATTCTTGGGATTTCAATGATTTTTTAAAAGGCTATAAATCACCTATAAAACTATTTTTAAAACATATATATATAATTTTTATAATTTATAATACAAATGTAGTATTATTGACCTAATGTGAGGTTACATAAATTAATTCAGATATTATTGTGTGGGCCTGAAATAATATTTGTATTATCTTTAAGGTATAAGACTAAAATAGTATTTAATCTTATTGACAGAAGAAACTCAAAATCCTTTGTGCATTAAAAATGGAAAATAAAAGCATAAATATTATATCAAAACAAATATATGTGTTTAGATTATGGAACTGTATTTTAAAATGTCAGAAAAGATTATTTTAAATGTTTTCCTCAGATATAACAAATGCCATAAGCTTTTATGATTTTTTGGTTCTGTTTTGTTTCAAATGCCATCAAACTCAGTTAATAATGACAAAAAAGTAGAGACAGAAAGATTGGCTTGGATGTTTAATGGAATAGCAATAACAATCAGGAAAAAAAAATGTTTAACTTTCTTGGAGTACTGGATTGCTGGTATTATTTGGTTCCTTATAGTGTATTGCTGAAGACTGTTGAAAAACTTTAGCAATTCGTGAAAATGTCATCCTGTTAATATATACAGCTTTCTTCCTGCTCACATTTTGTAAAATAGCACATATGATTACACTTTTGCAGATAGTCAAAATAAAATATACCTCAAGTGTTTCTAAAGTACAACTTTGGGATTATCATATTGATTCTCTTGGTTTTTTTTGTTATTTGTTTAAGAAAAATATGACAATAAAATTTGCTAAAGTTTAAATTTAAGTGAAAAACATGATTTGTGTAGTTTTGGCGTTCATTTGATTAGGACTTTGCAATTTCTTCCTCAACCAGTTTAAAATTTGTCTAGATAGTTTTGCAGTGAAACAGATCTTTGATTTTTAATATTGCACTGTTTTTCCTTATGTAGCCTTGTCAATATGATTAGATGTTTTTCTTGAGGAATATTCATTCAGCAATTAATATTAACAATCACTTTATGGAAATCTCACTTTGTATTTTGTTCCAGGGCCTTAGTTTAATAGATAACTTGCAATCAAAAGTTAATTAGAATTCTTACTCTAGGCATAGAGTATTATTTTGTCTATAAAAACCTAATATAATACAAAAGACAAAAATAAGAAAAGAACAGGTTAACATGATGAATTTAACTGAGGAGAAAAATACTGATATAAAATTCTGCCTCTAGAATATTCCTATGACAAGTATAAATTTAACCAACACTGTATTTCTAAAATTGCAAATGTATTCAGTAAAGCATAATGTGCCGAAGAATTTTCTAAGATACACATATGTACACTGAATCTTAAGCTACTAAATTGTTCAACTATTATTATACTTCAATAATAAACAACAGAAATTAACTGTTTGTTGGCATATGCTTATAATCCAAGCACTTCGCTTCCTCAGGAAGGTATTTTCATGGGATAAGGTATGTTAAAATGAGATTATAGTAAACATAACCTACAAATGACAACTTATTTCAAAGAAACAAAAACAGGAAAATAAAAATAAATCACCTCTCTGCCCAAACTTAAAGAGCCCCAAAATCATCTCTATGAAGACAACATTGTGAAAGCAATTACCAAAATAGCCTGACATATATGTTTATGTAGCTATTTATATTATATATTATTGTATATTTTTATTTCTCTTAATACATGTTCATGTCAACTTATCTGTATGCTGGTGTGTTAAAGACTATATAAATGTGACACGTGTCTACAATTAATGAGAGTGTATCATTGTTGAATCCAGTAGTTGTGCTCCATGAAAAATCAAAATTCATAAAATTATTGAAAATCTATTTTTGAAAAGAATTTAAAAGTTTAAGGTTATCAAGTGTTGTTTTATTTTAATTATTTAATTATTTGCAGATTTTGTGATACAGAAAATCTGGATACCACTGGGTTCTGAGTCTTTATTGCTACCTCTGTCTCTCATACAGAAAATCCAATGATACAGAAGACACTCAGAATAAATCTTGTCAAAGATATTGTGAGCTATAGAGATTCATTCATCATCTAAAACTAAAGGTTGTTGAGCAAACAAAAATAATGAAAATCAATAAAAAAAGCTCCATGAACTGACATAATTTCTGATCTATCTTATAGATAATGATAAGTTGTCAGAATTTTCTCCTCAATTTCTTAATCAATGGAGAATAGTTTAAGAAAATATTTTGCACTAAATGCACATTTTAAACATATTTTATTTACATAAATTAATTGATAGAATAAAACTATACACAGTTTGTAAAATTGTTAACATGGTCACTTATTTTAATCTTTTATAAGATTCATTTCCTCTAACTCTTACAAGTTGATTTAGAGACTTATCTTTAATTAAAATTGTGTTAGTTTCTAGATACTATGTTTGAACATCATGTTATACATGTAATTTCTTAGCAAATGAAAAATTTAAGTATTAAAGTTTTAACTTTAATTATTAATGAAACTAGATAAAATCATCTAAACTGACATCCATTCTGCAAAAATATGAAAATGATTCAACCTCCATTGCTAAAAATTTCAAAGAACAAAGCAGACATATAATTTGACCTTGTTACAGGTATTTCACATAATTTTCATGTTTCTTTTTATTAGAATATATCAAATGATTTTTATAAACTATAATACATTGATATGATTAATAGAACAATGTAAATCAAGTCCAAAAAGTCATGATTAATAAATAAACTTTGTCCATGAGGTTTTTACTAGTTTTCAGCAACTACTTCAAACTGTTTCTGTTTTCTTTTTTTTTTACTTATAATTTCTGTCACTGATGTAGGATGAGTCAGATTTATGCATATTATTGTGTTTTCTTTGAATTTTATGACTTTAATAAGCTTACTGCAAAGACACAATTAATGGTTTTGTGTGTGTGTCTTGACTTCAACATTTGAATTTAAAGATATGTTGCTTTGTAAAAGAGTTTCTGCTTTTGTTTCCACAGAAGATGAGAGCCTATGGACTACTTCCATGCTAATATGGCTTCATAGGGCTAGACCTCCTGAAAGAGCTCCATGTCTTCTGATGTCAAAACATCAAGGAGAATTAGGACAAGCCTTTGAGAGGTTCATTTTGCCTTGGGGCAGAAGTAGGGGTTGTTGTGGAATTCCCCTCTGTATGTTGTTAATATATTTTATTGCCATTGGTTAATAAAGAAGCTGCATTTGGCTGATAGTTTAACAGAATATAGCCAGGCTAAAAAAGATATATAGAGTAGGTGGAATCAGAGAAAGTCATGCAGCTACTGATGGAGACAGATGCCAGAACTTTACCCAGTAAGCCACATCATGTGGCAATACACATATTAATAGAAATGGGTTAATTTAAGATATAAGTGCTAGCTAGCAATATGCCTAACTGACTAGCCAAGCAGTATGGCAACTAATATAGTTTCTGTGTGGTTATTTCAGGTCAGGGTGACTGGGAACAAGTAGCCTTCAACTGTATGTACTCTTGCTATGTTAAAGATAAAAACCTTCCTTTTTGTTTAGACAGAAAAATGGAGGTGATGTGAGATCCCCCTCTGTATTGGTTAGTAAAGAAGCTGCTTTGGGCCTACTGCAGCACAGAATAGGGTGGAGGAGGAAAGAGTAGGCAGAGTCAAAGAGAATCCATGTAGCTGCTGCAGGAGACTGACGCCAGACACCAGATAGAATTTTACTGTAGGCTACTACCATGTGGTGTTACACATATTAATAGAATGGGTTAATTTAAGATGTTAGTCCTTGCTAGAAATACGTTTAAGCTATTAGCCAAACAGAAGTGCAATTAATATAGCTTCTATGTGGTTATTTTAGGTCTGGGCAGCCAGGAAAGAACAAGAAGCCTCCCACTACAGGGCTAAGCTATTAAACTGAAGAAATGAAAAAACACATACAGGAGAGAATAAAGGGGGTGACATGAAAACAAATTGCTGGTGACCAATTGTGGATACCAACCTGTCACCATGCTCATATTAATATTTAGTTTCCAAACCCTGTACATTCTCACAGGAAGCCAAACTGAATTTCTCAATTCTTAAATATTTTAAAGTTTCTTATTTGGTCACAACAATGATCTAAGTTACAAGTACAAACTGCTAAGAAAAGTTTGGGATCGACTTACGTGAGATAAAACATTGTCAAACAGCATAATCCTTGATGGAATTGTAAGAATCAAGGAGACATTTGGCTACAACACAGACATTCACCCTACACAGCTTCATAGTAAACATTAGCTATAAAAATTAAATGATACCATAGTTCTTTTCTGTTTGTAATGATTAATAACATCCTCCTAAGATGTTTTGTTTAATATGTATTATTAGCTTCTTTGTAACATAGACATGGTTATACTATTGGTTCTTATAAAGTTAAAACTTTCATTTCAATATATTTGAATTGGAATCTTGCTACAATAAAATATTTGAAACTTAAAGATTTATAGAGAAAATATATTATTTATTTTGGGTCAGAAATTACAAAACTAAATTTACCTTGAATGTGAACTATCTTCTTGAGCACTACAGCAGGTTAGATGTTTTTTTTGTCTTCTAACTATGATGTGGTAATATTAATTATAGGGTCAGGAGGAAAGCAAGACCAGGCCAATTAATGGCCTATGGCATGTTCTTATGTACCACATATCTTTAGAATCCCATCATGTTTTAATGTCAACACAATTGAAATCAAGTTTGTGATAATGACCTTGTTGAATATTTAGCCAAAGAGCTCAAAGCACTGTAGCTTCTGCAAATTATTTTCAGTTTTAATCCAGAAATTTGCTAGCCGTACAACCTTTTATTCCTATTTCTTTAAAATAGCAGAAGCTGGAGAAGGTGCAGTTTTCTTTTTGATCAATGCAATTGTTAGAAGCTGCCAAGTAATCACTGCATTTATGTGTTAATCTTGGCACCTGTGAGTTTTCTATATGATTTTTCCCACTCAAGCTTTAGAACTACAAATTTTCCATATTATTCTCTTATTGTGTCTCCCACGTGTTTATTCCTGAAGTCAGGGTTATCACATTGATCCTTGCCATAGATACTTATCTTTATAGTTTTTGTTCAATAGTAGGTCTGACAAATAATCATCATTCTTTCAACCATATTTAATAAGATGTCATCATTCCCAAAGATGTCAGAATTCCTGTATATACCTCTCCTCTTTACGTCACTGTGCTATCATTTTGGAAAATTTGGCTATGTGGATAAAAATGTTCTGTAACAGGATACAGAATGATAATTTGGTTTCAGTATATGAGATTGAATAGCACCATAGAAAATTATTGATATTGAAATGGAATAATATATCACTGGAATTTCTAAATTTGTAAATAAACACCCATTGTTATAATTTTAAATTTCTAGATACACATATAGACCAATAAGTATAGTTCTCAGCACCTTAAATTAAAAATTTACATTTGTGTTTTAATTTAGGTCAAAGTAACACAGGAATAAAATTTTAACAAGCAACAGTAAAACTATTGCTGTAGGTCTGGTAATTAGGGTGACATTTAAAGATGCAAGGTAAAGAATTTGAATTAAAATAAGGAAGGATTTGTTTATGTACAGAAAAATAATTTTCTAAGACATATACATTCTACCTATTATTAGAACTTATTTATTTATTTTTTCCTCCATTTTATTAAAAAAATTTCCACCTCCTCCCATTTCCCTTCCACTCCTCCAACTCCCCCTCCCCCTCCAGGCCTAAGGGAAGTCAGGGTCCCTGTCCTGTGAGATGTCTAAGGCCCTTGCTCCTCCATCCAGGCCTAGGAAGGTGTGCATCCAAAGAGACTAGGCTCCAAAAAAGCCAGTACGTGCAGTAGGATCAAATATCAGTGCCATTACCATTGGCTTCTCAGTAAGCCCCCACTCTCAGCTACATTCTGAGAGTCTGGTTTGTTCAGTCCCAGTCCAGCTGTCCTTGGTGAGCTCCATTAGATCAGTGTCGTCTCCGTGAATGGACGCACCCCTAGCAGGCCTGGCTTCCTTGCTCATCTTCTCCCTCCTTCTGCTCTTCATCTGGACCTTGGGAGCTCAGTCTAGTGCTCCAATGTGCGTCTCTGTCTCTATCTCCATCTGTTGCTGGATGAAGGTTCTATGGTAATATTCAAGATATTCATCAGTGTGGCTATGGGGCAAGGCCAGTTCAGGAACTCTCTCCTCTGCTGCCCAAGGACCTAGCTGGGGACATCCCTGTGGACACCTGGGAACCACTGTAGAGCCAAGTCTCTTGCCAACCCTAAAATGGCTCCCTTAATTAAGATATCTTCTTCCCTGCTCCAATATCCACCCTTCCTCCATCTCAAACATCAAACTCCCCCAAGCTCTCCCCAATCCTGCCCTTTTCCCTTCTCTCTCCCTATATCCCCTTCCTCCACCCCATTCCGGTGCTCCCAACTTTTGCCTGGCTATCTTGTCTACTTCCAATTTCCAGGGGGATAAATATATGTTTTTCTTTGGGTTCACCTTGTTAGTTAGCTTAAGAACGTATTTAAACATACTTCAAAGGAATGTCAAGAGAAGCAGACAATAACATAAGGGCATTGTAAGACAGTTTCGGTCAGGTATCAGTAATCAGACACTGGCTCTTTCTGCCAATGAAGAAAAGCAAGTGTGCTCAATGCAGATCACAAAAGAAGAAATCTTACTAACAGCAGCATTTTCAGGTCTACGTTGCTTGTGCCTGTCTTACCATGGCTTTTGAAGAATAGCTTTAGAAGTAAGTTTAGAAAACTCTTTCCTGCTTATGAGATGTGCGGGATAAGGGTGACCCAGAGACTGTGGGTGGACAAACAATGACTGGTCCACCGTGAGACCCATGGCATGGAAGTGAGCCCACTCCTGACACTCCATGGAAAGCCAGAACCCAGAATCTGGATGGTCCAGAGACCCAGGATTGAACCAAAGAACACTGAAGGAAAACAATGTCGTTGTAATGATGCCTAAAAATGTTCTGCTATACTCATAGATTGGTGCCTAAACCAGAATTCATCAGACAGGCTTCATCCAGCACCTGGAGGAAACAAATGCAGAGACCCACAAACATTAGGTTGAGATCAAAGAATATTCCTGAGTAGAGGGAGGAAGGATTATAGTAGCCAGAGGGGTCACGGTCACCACAAGGAACTCCACAGAATTAATTAATATGGGTTTGTAGGAGTTCACATAGACTGAAACAATAAACGGGGAGCCTGTATGGGATTATTTCTAAGCCCTCTTCATATATGTGACATTTGTGTAGGTTGTGTTCGTATGGTTTCCTAAGAGTGGGAGCGGAGGCTGTCCCTAATGTTTTGGCTGGCTTTGGGAAACTTATTCCACGTAGTGGGTTAACTTGCCCAGCCTTAATACAAGGCAAGGTGCTTAGTCTTACTACAGTTTGATACGCCTTGTTTTGTTGATGTCCATGGGAGACCTTCCCTATTCTGAATAGAGAGAGAGAAGGAGTGGATGTGAAGGGGAGGCAGAGGGAAGGTATAGGGAGACTTGGAGGAGAGGATGGAGGGAAAAATGTGGTTGTATGTAAAATTAATAATAATAATAATGATAAGGTGATAATAATAATAATTATGATGCTACCACAAACACTGCTTCTTTATAAAATAGGGATTCTGAAAGAATTATACATACATATATATATATATATATATATACAATGCAATATGTATAACTTAGTTGCATATATCACACATAGGCATATCATATGTTATATCTTACACGTACATAAAATATATACTTATAAATATATATACACTACGCAACTGAAAATAAATTTACATATTAATAAACAGCATTTTAAGATGAAAGCTTCTTATTTACAAAAAGCCTTTTGTAAGCAAAGTAATGGGCTAATTTTGAATGAAAGACATATAAACACAGTAAATGATCAAAACTCAAAAAAATTGTAACTATTTTGGCTTATCTTAAAGTTACAAGGAAATCTCTCACATATCAAAAGTGAGAAGGGTGAAAGGCATGATGTATGAGTTACAAAGCTTAAGACTCATGTTGGAAGATCAGAGTTTGGATGCTCAAAATACATATGGAAAAATAAAATAAAAAGAAGGAAGCAGGACAGAGGGAGAAAAGATGAGAAGGAAGGAAGGAAAGATGCTTAAAATATATGATCAACATCTTAACGGTAACAAAGAAAACGCTCCTTCGAAAGTACAGGAATAGAGTGTAACCATGCCATTATTGATTAATACTGTGAACTAAATGACAGTTCTTTATGGTTTCTAACATGAGTTAAGAAACAATGAATTGGGCAGAGATACATGGACAAAACCAAGTAAAACAATAGAATTTGTTAAGAAAGAATTAATGTCCAAGGAAGGAAGCTGGACTGAGCAAAATTTTAGCTCAAATTGCAATCTCCTACAACATATTTGCACATCTCTCATATAGTGAGAAAATTCTTTTGACATTTAAATAATATAAACTCTTGGGTCATTGTCATAGTATATACTTTTTAATCAAGTTCCACTTGTTACATATACTTTTACATATAAGCATATACCACATGTTTCATTACCATCTGAAATATACTACCAGTAATGCGTCTTCTTGCATTAAAACGAATCATAAGGCACTGTTATTTAGAAAGTCTGAATATTTCTGTGACTCTCCCAAACAGACTTAGAGAGAAGTTTCCAAGATTTCTATTCATGAATTGCTAAATACCTTATATCTTATGGTCCTTGTACAGAAACCACACAAGGCCCTATAGAGACCCTGTGTTAACTCAGACAAATTATGATACACACTTCTGATCCAAAACAAGAGATCTGATATATAAAGGAAAAATCTATCATTAATCTTATCAGTTCTTCAGACACACACAAGATGTTGAATCATTAAAGTGCAGGAATATGAATTATTCTTTTATTCATTTAAATGCCTTTTTGATACCTCAGAAATACTGTAACAGTGTAATTTCTTAATAATGAAGCTGTAGAAAGATTTCTAATTTTTCAAATCATATAATAGTAAATACTAAAAGAGTGATATATGAAACCAATGTTTTGTACCAGAAAAAAGAGAGAAGAACTGAAATAGCTTTACATATAGCTGACTTCAGAACTTCTCTAAGGGATTGAAGGACAGGCTCAAGGTATGATGAAAAAGATGAATAAAATGAAGTGGAATAGGGATATTAACTGACAAAAACATTCAAATTTGTAGAGAATATAAGACTAGGAGTATAATCAATGAAAATGCTTTTTAAGTTGATTTTAAATTATATGTATTGATAAATATTGAGAGGTTACCATCAAATTAATATTCAATACTAAGAAATCCATTTTTATTCAGATTCAGTTATCTGGGTTATACAGTTTTACATTACTTAAGCACAATATAAAATTTATTTCCTAAAAATGGATTACACTTTAAAAATTAGTCTCCATATTTTATACTGATAATTTCATATGCAAAAAAATCTCACACAAATGTTTTAATGATTATTTTATCTGTATTTCAATTCTAAGGTGGGGAATTGTTTCCATATTCTTTTATAATCACATGCATTCTAAATAAAATACTTAATATTTTTATAAAAATAAAAATGCAGGTGAAATACATGTCCATTTTATAGTCTGTTTACTCAGCATTATTGACCATTCATATTCATTTATATTTGATTTTCTTGCATCTTCTGCAATGGATATCATATCTCAATCTGACAGCTTCCTAAATTAATACTGAGTTCAATTTATTTTTATTTTTTATTTTTATTTTTGTGGAAGCAGAAGAAATTGATTAGTGTTCTTCTCATTTCTTGTTTTTTTTTCAGAAACTATAGCACACATATAAAATCTTCAATCACTGTATATCTAGGTTTTATGATAAAGTAGCTTTAAGAAATATTATTTTTGAAATAAATTGATGTTTTATAGAATAGATCAAGAATAGCAAATAGGGGGTTTCATGGCATAATGAGTGTAATAATTAATGGAACATAAGGTAAAATATTTATCCTAAAACTTGAGGGTTAATATGTTCAATATTTTTAATTAATTTACTTATTAAATGCATTGTTCCATGTGTGTCCTCATCACCTGCTTGCCTATATATTTTTGAGGCGAATCTCTGAGCACAGTCATATTCTAGTTAGTCATCTTGCCACCCAGAGCCCAGTCTCTGCCTTCCCCGCATTGAAATTGCATGTATGTTGTCACATGCAAGCAAGCTTCTTTGTTTTTTTAAGTTTTTAGATGTTTTTATTCGTTATATGTATGACTTTTCTGAATTCTTACATGAATGTATGAATGACTGTTACCCACAGACTTCAAAATAAAACATAAAATCTCTTAATACTAAAATCGCATATGCTTGCAAACCATGATGTAGGTAGTTAAAACTGAATTATGTATTCTTTGCAATATTATTAAGTACTTTTATCCACTGGGCCAGTTCTAGCTCAATCTGCCAGGCTTCTAAGTCAGTATGCAATGACTCAGTTCTGATCATTACACTTAAGTCATGCATTTTATTCACTGTCAATGAATAGTATCACCATTAACAGCAAGATGACTGATGAAATGTATGTACTATTCTGGAAACAGAGACTGCTCTTCATTTCCTGGCTTCCCAGACCCAAATAATCACACAAACACTACATTAATTACAAAACTGTTCGGTCGATGGGCTCATGCATATTTCTTAGTTAGCTCTTACATTTTAAATCAACACATTTCTATTATTTTATATTTTACAATGAGGCTCATGGTTTGTTATCTCTTGCTTCTTGGGTGGTTGCATGGCATCTTTCTCCTCCTTCAGCAGCTACATGGCGCCTGCCTGAGTCTACCTTCTTTCTCACTGCATTGAGTTTGACTTTCCCACTCTATTCTGCCTTGCCATTGGCCAAATGAGCTTCTTCAGTAACAAATGGTAACAAAATATAGTTATTGCACATACACGGGAAATCCCACATCATCTCCACTTTTCTATCTAAATAAAAAAAGGCTTTAATTTTAACAATAAAATTGCATATAACAAAATGGGTCCTAAGCCAGAATTACAGTTACAATGCTTCTTTGGAGTCTAGAGTTTCATAAATACTTTGTTTCATCATAACTAAGGAAAACTATAACTATACCTGTTTCTCTTCAACTCCATCAAAGATGCCAGAAAGGTATAATATTATAAGTAAATAGGAAGTGCATTGTAAGCAATTTCCCAAACTCTAGAGTTGACAGAGAACTCTAGCTGCCTGGACAGTCACCCAAAGCTCTCTTGTAACATTGGGACATCAATATTCAGCCTACAACACTATAGTATCTGGTAAAAATTTCCATAAAACGTGAAATTTGAAAGATTGCTTCAGCTATATTGGCAGTTTGTTCGTCACTTTCTTTTGAGTTTTATAGACTATCTGGCAGACATTTTTACAAAGGAGAAAGCCTGAAAAACCATTCTGTCTTTTGAGAAATTTAGCAATCACTGTTATGTGGGTCCTTTATGTCCAGTTAATACAGCATACAATCAATCAGTCCAGACAAGTACGGTTTCTTGCCTAAATGGTTGCCTTTTCACATTGAAGACAAATTCCACAACGAGTTTCTTCAATGCTCATCAACCTCTATGAAGTAATTGGTGCTGAAGAGCAAGCAAGTCTCACTGTAGAGAAAAGTCTAAGTTCTTAAAATATTTTAAATGCCATATTACATAAGTCTTTTAAGTGTTGAAGATTATCTAGCTGAAACATAATCTCTTCATATTTAGAAAACCTAACTAACATGACTACAAATTTGATTATTAAAGTGACTATTTATTTATCTGGAATTTTTAATTATATATTTTAAAATTAACTGTATAAACAAAATATCTTAAACAAGAGTAGAAATATACATATAACAAAATTGACTTTAAATTTGTGTCAATAACCAAAATCCACACCATAGTAAAGTATTCATTTCCATATCAAATTACCTTTTTTGCTTTAGAAAGACCTTGACTGTGACAATTAACTATTTGTAAACAACACTTTTTAAATAAAAATAGATATTTTTAAACAATTATTTTTGGAATTTGGGCATAGTTTTCTCCAAACAACTTCCTGCTGTTTTTTGGGTGAAGTATTTTTAAGGTTTATGAAGACCATTCAGGGAATCTTGTTTCATCAAACCACATAGGTTCTCAACTTTTGTGGAAACAAAACCAGAACCTCTTTTTCAAAGTAACATATCCTTGTAGTCAAACTTTGAAGTCAAGATAACTTTAAAATATATATGTGGGTTTATCTTAGCAGCCCCAGAATCAACTGTCTCTTTGCAGTCTTGACATTCAAAGAAAACATAATATACATAATCCAGACAATCTGTATACTTTCCATTTTTTCATGGTTTATTTGTTTTATATTATTTTTACTCTTTCTTTGAAGAATTTGTTTTACTTTTTAAAAACTATTTTTTATAACGGTCTATACTCTTTTTCCTCTTTCTCCCAAAACTACATACATTTTTTTAAACGCACTGCGTTTGTTTCATTTAGAGGTTTTAATGTCTGAATCTGTCTTATTATGTATCTGAAATCCTTTTTCTGACAAGAACTTTAATAAGATAAGCACTGTGGTTGTGGCAGCCGTGGATGCTGACTCTGTCTTTCTCAATCTTTCAATATGTTAGAAGTACTTTTACTGCAAGTTCTGTGAGCCATATTAACTGCTCCAGCTCCAGGGAAGCAGAGAGCCTATGTTACAGTCATTAAACAACTTGTTGCCTGCTGCTCATAAACTGCATTTAAGTGATCAGTAGTAGGATCTCCCAAAAGAGCCATGATCCTTTCTGCCACCAACAGGAACCAGGTAGCTCTCTTAAAAGAGCAGTATCTCTGCTAGCCACCAGCAAACAGAACCTATCTGAAAAAAAAAATGTGGCTACCAAGAATATCCAATTGACTCTTATTTTTCTGAATCTAGAAGTCCCCTTCTAAACTTTCTTAGGCTTTATGTAGATATATGTTATTGAACATTGGGTGCCATTATGTAAACAGATACTGTATTTTGTTTCTCAGCTGCCCAGATCTGAATAATCACATAAAAACTGTATTTATGACAACACTATTTGGCTGATGGTTCAGACATATTTCTAAATAGCTCTTGTACCACAAATTAACCAATTTCTATTATTTTATATTTTAAAATGAGACCCATGGTTTGTTGCCTCTTGTTTCTTGGGTGGCTACATAGCATCTTTCTCCATTGGCAGCTACATTGCCTGTGCCTGACTCTACCTTCTTTCTCCCTGCATTCAGTTTAGTTTTTCCACTCTATTCTGCCCTGGCATAGGCCAATGTAGCTTCTTTATTAACCAATGGTAATAAAACATCTTCACTGCATACAGAGGGGAATCCCACATCTCTGTTCCATTATCTACATTATTACCCTTAGATTTATTTTATAATAAAGAATATTCCAGAGGGCTGGAGTGATAGATAAATGGATAAGTGTGCATACTGCTCTGAGAATGCCAATTCCACTCATAACAGTCACATTTCACTCACAAGCCCTTATAAAACTCTAGTTCCAAGGGATATGACATCTGCTTCTGGCTTTTGTGGGCATATTCACTCATGTGCATATACCCACACACAAATACTCATATATTCACATGACTGAAAGTAAAGATAATTCCAGAAAGCCAATACTATCTCTAAACTCCAGGAACCAAAAATTGTTAAACGACGTCCTGAAGGAAAAAATTAAAGAAATAAAGTTATAGAAGCATAAAATAATTTTACCTGAAAATTTAATTAGTTCTTTGTTTACATAAATACAACATATAAAAAAATGTTTTATAGGTGCAAAATAATTTCCTGCTTGTTTCTTCCCAGGCACAGGTGTGAGAATAACCTTGTAAAAATTCCAGACAAGAGATTTCCTTCCATCCCACCTACATGCCATCTACACAATCCCAAAAAGCCTGATTTGAGTTACATGGAATAACCTACAGAAGATCCCAGTATACTGAGTGACCAAAATCTTCCCCCTGCAGGTCCCAATCAGACACAGTTGGGAGTCATATTTACGTGCTTACTAGGTTACTCTAATTAGAACCACAACTTTCTCTCCAATCACAGCCAAACCTAAGTATCTGGAGAAGTGACCTACCAACTCTTCATACCTGATTTGAAATCAATGAGGTTGGAAAATGATTTTAAAAAGATTACACTCTACAGAGGCAAGTCAGTGCAAGTAATCCATGTGCCCAGGTAATACTGTGGATACAAACAACATAAAATGCAAAAAGATGCAGCTCCTTACCTACAAACAAATCATTTGTTATGTTCTCCAATGAGAATTACTACATTTATTTTTAAAAATATGTGTAATTTTGATCTGTATACACTTTTCTCATGTGTATTCTACCTTCAGAGGGAAGAGGAAGGCTATAATTTATGGTACTTGGGAATTTTCCAACATAATACTGATAATTATATTGGGTCCTCTGGAAGATTAGCAATCTCTCTTAATCATTCCTTGATGCACCTTTCTGTACCATTATTTTAGCTATTAATTCTTCTTTGCTTGCTATATTTGGACAATGAAAATTGCATCTATTTAGACAGTATATCTATACTCCCAGGGAATTTAATATGAAGCAGGACAAAATACAATGTGATACAGAACAGAAGAACAGGTGCTGTGGAACAATGGTCTTGTACACTGTAAAGTTTTGTCACTGTACTGGTTTAATAAAATGCTGATTGGCCAGTAGCCAGGCAGGAAGTATAGGTGGGGTGACCAGAACAGGAGAATTCTGGGAAGATTAAAGTCCCAGTCTGTAGTTGTCACCCAGATGCATTGGACAAAAAATGAGACTGTCTCACTGATAAAAGGTACCAAGTCACATACTAACACAAACAAGAATTATGGGTTAATGTAAGTTATAAGAGTTAATAACAATCCTGAGTTTATAGGCCAACCAGTTTATAATTATTTTAAGCTTCTGTTTGCTTCTTTGGGACTGAATGGCTGTAGGACCAGACAGGACAGAAACCTTTGTCAACAGAAAGGGGAAATTATGAACCTTATTTACTAAAATGGCAAAGCTGCACTCACCTTGGAGTCTGGATAAAGTTTCTTGCCAGTTGAGAAACAAGAATTGCAAAACTTTGGTATTTGCTTAATGTTTTGTTCTTTTTCCAGTCAAAAAAATCTATAATTTTCTGAAAAATCTCACTAGACTTTCCCTTTAAAGTAAATGTTTATGTCCCCACCTCCTTGTATAACATCAGTGATTGCTCACTTTATTGTATCAGGTTGTAATTTCCTCTATGGTACCTCTGGAAATGTTTTATAATCCTACTTATAGAACAAAGTGGAAAAGAGTGGTGTGTGAGTGTTTCTTAAGGATACTTGTAATTCTTGAAAAGTCCATATGCATGCTTGAGTATTTCTTATTCTTTCTCTGAATGTCTCATTTTGTCTTAAAATATATATTTAAAGGTATCTTTGGAGATGCTGATACGACTCAGCAGTTAAAGTACTTCCTGCTTTATGATGAGAACCTGATTACTAATCTAAGCAGGATACCAAGAGTTCCACAGCAACTTTACCTCCAGCTACAAAGAATCTGAAAACCTCTTCTGGCCTCTGCAAGGTCCTGAACATACATATATAAAAATATACCCACACCGACACAGAAATACATGAACACACAAACACTTGCAGTAACAAAAATTAATGGCTGTCAAAAATTTTTGGATTGCCTTTAATAAAGAAGCCAATACTCTTGTTCTTGGATGAATCTTATTCTTCCCCTCAGTTCTTTCTCTTTTAATCTATGTTTAACACACATCCTTATGCTTCATACTTATCAGTTCTCAAATTCTTCCTTTGCATCAAAACAACTATCAGATTTTACCTAAACATTATGGAAACTCTTCAGGATGCCTAGAACAACAGTGTGGAGCTGTGTTTCTGTCCCTGGTGAACCCAACCATCTTTCCAATGTCCAAGAACAGTTAATTTTCCAGTAAATAGTTTATTCAAGTTTACCATATGAATATCTCATTCTACTATGTTGTGGAAACAGATAAAAAGAACATAAAACAGAAAATTGAAGGAAAAAACTTGTGTTTTCAATTTAAATTTTGAAAATAATAATAGCTAATTAAAACCCAGAACTCTAAGAGAACTTATAAAATCTTTGAGCACCTCTTTCTTAGAAAATTTAAAATCATTTAATTCACAGGTAGGCAATATCTTGGTTTTCATATGTATTTGCTGTAGATGGCACCTCTACCTGAACCTACTTAATAGGTTAAACAGTCTTCTCCATGAGTTCTATCTCAACTTATCTTCCTTAGGAAAGATATTTTTCTGCTCCTTTATACTCAGAGAGAAATGGCCATGTGCTGTTTTTTATTTATGAATTTAATCAGATAGTTCTCTCAATGTCTGAAAAGTGAAAAAAGGGAATATAGATACTTGAATGCTTAATCAAGTACTGTATGCCTGCAGTTTCATAGTATTTAGAATAGAAAGTATGAGAGAACATGACCAAGAGAATAAATACTTATGTACTGTGTTATATTTTCATTATGAAATTAATACAAAATATTTCAAAGTCTGTGCTCAGGACTTTTTTTTTAAATAATGAAGAAATTGATAATATATCACTGAATTGTTTACACTTAATTCTGGAAAATTCCACTCAGGATGGTGAAAAAAGTCCCTCTAGACAGCAATCCCCCCATGAGCAATGTATGTGTATGTGTATGTATGTGTGTATATATATATCAAGGTCAGTAATGGTCTACAGGGGGCATAGAATCATTTTTAGTGTCTTTGTGCTACCTATCTTTAAGTTTATGCTCACTTTTTATTAATTATAATGAATGACATTAAGCTATTGTTTATTATAATTATACTGTTTGTATGTGTATGTGTATAGTATGTATGTGTGTGTGTGTTTGCAGTTAAACAAATTTGACCACACATGTGGAAGTCAGAGAAACACTGTTAGGAGGAGGGTCTTTCCTGACCCCTTGTGGCATTCAAGGCTTTTGTCCCACATTCTCATGTCCTGGTTGCTGAGACAGCTAATGAGTACAACATCTTTAGTTCCTTTTCAAAATAGTGTTTGTGAATGTATGTATGCATGGTCTATAAATGAGCATACATGTATGTATGCTCAATTTTGTTTGTCTTTGGATGCCAGATGTTGAGGTTAGCATGTTAAATTTTTGAAACATGTTCTTGACAATCTGAAACACTTTTTTTTAAACAGCAAATCTATGTGTATCTTTTGCTGTTCAGGTAGAAAGAGGTCATAATTAAAGAGAAAGACCTTATTAATAATATAAAACAATATATACAGTGTATTTATTATGCCTTATGTAATAAGTATGTTAGGACATTGATTTTTTTCCTTAAAAGTTGAATTGCACAGCTCTGTAAGTACAATGAAAGAATATGTAACAATTTACTGTGCATCTGAATATTACTTCTACTGACTACTCTAATGACTATACAAATGAGGTAGAAAAGATATTTCTAGACATGACAGTTCCTAGCTTCAATAATTTATGTTTTTATGTATTTGCTTCTTCCATGCAGTTTGAACAACTTGCAAATAAAGAAATACTAAAAATACTTGATGATAAACAAGTAAAAAGTTGACAACTTGTATAAAATTGCATAATTTAAAGTTTTTTCAAACAAAAAGTGAAAATAATTTTAAACATGAAATTAAGCTTAATATACTTGCTCATGTTCTTATGGATAGAACAATTCTACTCATGTGGCATTTAAAAAATACAAAATGTATCTACAAATACTTTATTTTGCGTGTGATCTTTCCTATATGATACTAAATAGCAGAGTAGATAAAATTCTAGCATTTTAATTTATATCAAATACAGTAAAGAAATCAAAAATGAACAGGCAGATAGCTTTTCATGAAACAAAGTATAATTACAAACCAGTAATATCAGGAAATAGAACATTTGCAGCTTTAAGAAGTTCATCTGAGGCTCATTCCTGCTTAATAACAGTTCTATATTTTGGTGATAACATTGATGATATCATATTTTGCTCATCAATGCATATAATGCAAAAGGGATTTTAATGTGTACTTTATTAGACTCCTGAAATTTTAACTAAAATTTAGTAAAAAATCATCAAAATAAAATCTATTTTTTCTTTATTATTACATGTTCATTTAATGTTTATAGGTGGGCCATTTTACTTTGACATACAATCGTCAAATATTTATATATTTAGCTTAATTTGGATATGTAGTCTGGCTCCAAATGAAAATCTCAACAATTCATATAGCAAACCTTTAAACTCAGGATTTTTCTTGCTTTGAAGCTAGGTTTTACAAGTTTTTTTATGAGTATAGCATTTTTAAATTTTGATATGATAAAATAAATATATTTCTCCCTTCATTTTCCTTTTACCAAATCTTCCTATATACACCACCCACACCATTTTCTTTCAAATCCATGGAGTCTTTTATCATTTAAGTAATACTATATTCAATAGGCACACTATAATTCAAATAGATATGGCTGTTGACTATATTTCCTCTTATAAGCCCTCCCTCTCCTTTATCTTCATTTTCCCCTTATTCCCTATTGTCTTAGTTATAACTTTTATTGCTGTGAAGAGACACTATGATAATGGCTACTTTTATAAAAGGAAATATTTAATTGGGATGTCTTACAGTATCATCAGTTTGTTGTAAGGGACCACTTGTTTGTTTCCTGGCCAGCACCACAGATGTGAAATAATCACACAGAAACTATATTATTTAAATCACTGCTTGGCCCATTAACTCTAGTTCTAATTGGCTAACTCTTACATCTGAATTTAACCCATTCTATTAATCTGCATATGGCCACATAGCTGTAGCTTACCTGCTAAAGTACCAGTGTGTGTATGCAGCAGGGCTACCTGGTGTCTCTGACTTCGTCCTTCTTTCTCACAGCATTCAGTTTAGTTTTCCCTGCCTACTTAACTATATGTAAGTTTATATATACCTTATATAAAAGTAAGATAAAGAAAATTAGAATATATTTGTATTAGAAAATATTTTCTCATATTTAGTCCATAGTGAAATCCTTCTATTTATGAATTTAGTGATGAAGCATTTATTATTGATAATTTTTCTAATTGAGCCACATGTTAATTTTTAAATTTTAAAAATGAGAAGTAAAGAAGAAATTGACCTGTTAAATTTACAGGGCGTCATTTCAAGGACATTAGCCCTACACAAAGAACTATAGAAAACTAAGGAATAGTAAAAGCTGGAGAAAAAGTGTTTTCTAGGAAGGGATCCCCTAATTTCCAGGTCCTCAGTCCTGAAGTCATATACATAAAATAATACTAAATGAATAGTGCAGTATGTATATACATATACAATAGAATATTACCCAGATATTTAAAACAATCATGGAATTCACAGGTAAGTCGATGGAACTTGAGAAAATATCCTTTGAGGTTGCCAGACCCTAAAAGATAATTATTGTGGGTTTTTTTGTACATAGTTATTAGATTTTAAGGCTTTTATTGTCATGGTCCAATCTATAAAACCACAAGGATTAAGTACTGAACAAGAAACTAGGGTAGAGGCCGGGCGATGGTAGCGCACATCTTTAATCCCAGCACTCGGGAGACAGAAACAGGTGGATCTCTGTGATTTCAAGACCAGCCTGGTCTACAGAGCTAGTTCCAGGACAGGCTCCAAAGCCACAGAGAAACCCTGTCTAGAAAAACCAAAAAAATATAAAGAAAGAAAGAAAGAAAGAAAGAAAGAAAGAAAGAAAGAAAGAAAGAAAGAAAGAAAAAAGAAACTAGGGTAGAGCAAAGGATCTCGCATGGAAGGAGAAATAGAAAATGTGTTTATTGAGAGAGGGAGGGGGAGAACTAGAATAAGAGGATTAAACAGAGGAAGATGGAAGAGGGTGATAAGGGAGGAAATAAAAGGAAGTATGAATGGAAGTACCAGAGAGTAGGGGAACAAAACCCCAAGTAGTAAAACCTGCAGTGCTAGGAGTGGGTTGCATCTCATTGAGTTGTTAGCCAATGGGTCCCATGAAACCTCCAAATGACTCACGGTGTTGCCAGTGCTAATGGTTGTTCTCCACAATCTGATGGTAAGGCCTATTGCTGAAGAGAGCACCTACATACCTCATTGAACATAGGAAGTCATGCTGGTGGCTAGCAAGAGCATTCATCCTTACTGATTGTTGTTCATGTTACTGAAAGACACTCTATATACTCTGAGAGGAGGAAGATAACCACACACTCAGGTACAAACACTGTGATCTACTATGGTGACTTGCCTGCTTGATAAACAGATGTTGTGGTATAACCACCCCTTTTCTGAAAGGATGCAATGCCCATGCCATGAGAAGAAACTTATGCCTAACGCAACAGAGGTGGCTAAGCACCTGAGGCAAGATAGGCTAGGGACATATGGAAAAAAATTAAAATTACTGTTTGCTAAAGGAGCACAGAAATAAAATGACATGTGGTGACATTCTACTGCATTCAAACGTAAGTGTCTTGTGTCTCACTCAGTAATCATCAAAGAAACTTCCTCCTGTAGTACATGGGAAATTAAACAGAGACTCACAACTGGAAAACATGCAGAGAGTGAGAAATGATGGAACACTCAGACTTAATGGGGATTTCTTCATTAAGTCCCTCCTTTTAGGACTTAGGGAACGTTTCAAAAGATGAGGCATAAAGAACATAAAAATCAGTTGAGATGGAAGACAACAAAGGAACAAGGCCTTGCAGACACAGCAGGAGTGATGAATGAATGAACTCAAAGAGACTGAGGCAGCATGCCCAGGCTCTGCAAATGTCTGAACCAGATGGGGTTCCAGCACTAGGAGAGGATTTAGACTTGAGTCTCATTGCTAACCAGGAAGCTATACTGAACTGTCAATCATCAGCAAAGGAAAAATGAGTCTTCTATAACAGAATCTCACTGTGTATAAAAAACCACACTCTAGGCGA
The DNA here is from genome assembly GCF_037038515.1 of Microtus pennsylvanicus. Taxonomy (NCBI): domain Eukaryota; kingdom Metazoa; phylum Chordata; class Mammalia; order Rodentia; family Cricetidae; genus Microtus; species Microtus pennsylvanicus. Next base: position 19,475,596 of record NC_134579.1, read on the forward strand.
GACCCCATGGCTAGCAGTAGGCAGCAAAAATGAAATGAATTCAAAGGTATTTTTGGATTTTTTGTCTTATAGTGCATTGTTTAGTCATTTTCTTTTATCTGACAGATCTTTTGCTTGAAATCAGTTTCTGATTTTCTGCTGTTGTGTGTTTACTGTGGTATTTCTGAGTGTGTATATGTTTCTCATGCTTTTTTTCTTTTTTATTTTTAGGTTTGTGTGATTGGCTTTATTCTACTTTTTATTTGCCTCTTTTTAAAGAAAGAAAAGGAAGACAAACAAACAGAAAGACAGAGACAGAGAAATGGAAACAGAGGCAGAGATAGATCTAAAGAGGACTGGTGTTGGATTGGTGCAGAGATTTGAGACATCTCATATGGGAGAAGATGAGAGAGGAACAACTTTAATCAAAATACATTGCATGAAAAAATACTTTATATTAAAAAGCTAAAATAAAAATGAGGAATTACTTGGTAAAATAAAATAATGTTCATCCCCACTATATGTAAGTCAATATAACTGCAAATGGTTCTTTACATTTCAAATAACAGACTAGTTAGTAAAATTACAAGTACAGCAGAACTTAAATCAAGTGTTTTTATTATAAAGACAAGAACTTGCTGTAATGTTCTGCCTACAAATATTCAGGTAGTCATAATTTGTAGAATAGGCACTTTTTCCCCATGACTGCTTTAAACTTATTCACTTAATAATAGCCAATATTAATTTTTTTTCATACAGTACTATAGACCTTTCTTCTTTTCTTATAGAATATAGTCATGTAAAATTAAGAGAAATTTTATTTAAGTGACAACTTAGAATACTAAAGAAACTTAGTAATGTAAAAGTGTGATAGGTATCATTTATAGGATATTCCAGGTCTGGTTTAAAAAATACATTTTCCATTTTCTATAACAGTGAAAAGGAATAAACTCCACATATGACCCCATGAATCTTAACCAGCAGGGGTTAAAATGAATGAAAATAAGTTCTCCATGAATCAGGAAGAAAAAACTGTTTTATTCCTCTAGATGTAGTCTCCCACTGAACTGGACCATCAAGCCCAGGATTTAAAAGGTCAAATCTAGGGTCAAGAATGTAGTCCTGCTGATGCACCTGCATGATTCCGGCTGCACCCCTTGAGGTCTGTCAGCTCTGGTGTCCATAAACACTGAACTAGTTGGATTTTGCCTTCCCTCTTCCATCTTAATCCTTTTTTCCCTTACTCTTATCAAAACCTAACATGCTCTATACCGTATTACCTTTTTGTTTTCTTTCGGTGAGTAAGACTATAGTTTCTAAGACATAGAAGACCAGACTAAATAACTCACTTAGGAGCTCTGTCAAAGGCAATGCCTATTATGTGTATTAAGTAATGCATTGAGAGATTCTAAAATACTGCCCGATCTTAATGTAATTATTATTAGTAAAGAGAGGGGGACAGAAGAACAAGACGAAATATCTCAGATGTTCCCAAAGACCTGGGGTATACCATAGAGCTTTTTTTTTTGGGGGGGGGGGGAGACTGCGCTATAGCATCCCTTCATTGTTTCACTACACACTCAAGGCATGGACATCCTTTACTATCTTTGTCTTACTTGCTTGGTCTGTGATTTGAAGTAGCAGACCTAAAGCAAGAGCTCAGCACAAATGGACTGAACAACGTCAGTGCAATTGCTGTAGCTGGAGATTATACTCCCCAGAAATGCACGTCTATAAGGAAATCTGAGGTTGCCACAGAATACATCTCCGTACTTACAGCTTTTCATGTCCTGTCCCCACCAGCTATTTCTTTACATGAATCATAGTTAATAAGTTTATGTAAATAAGATGGTCTGTACAAAACAATTTTCCCTACATCATTTTCTTGATAAAATCTTCCAATGGTCTAAAATATATATTCCCTTTGGTAGTTTGTGGACCTTTACCAAAACTTCCCAATTAAGCCAATGTTATGTTGGGGATTATTATTTTCAGGTATATCACTTTGGTTTGTGCTACATTTGATTAACTGTGAAGGTATGATTATTTGCAGGTTTAAACACATGATGGTCGTAATAAAAAGCTGAATGGTTAATAGCCAGGCAGGAGCAAGAATAGGTGGAAATGGCAGGTAGAGAGTATAAATAGGAGAAGAAATCTGGACAGAGGAAAAATGAGAAAACATTGAGGGGCCAGCCATGCAGCTACACAGAAAGTCATGAAGAAAAAAGTAAAAGAAGTTGTACAAAAATAGAGGAATAAAAAAGCCCAGAGGCAAAGGGTAAATGGGATAATTAGTTAAGAAAGCTGGCAAGAAACAAGCCAAGCTAAGACTGGACATTCATAATTAAATATAAGCCTCTCTATGTGATTTATTTGAGAGCTGGTTGGTGTGCCCCTCAAAAAGCCAAGAGTAAAACATCATAGGACAGTGATTTTTTGTTTCTTGATTCTCAACATTGTAAATTGAAGGCAAGGCCTTGTGCATATTCATATTAGACAAATGTACTTCCATTAATTTCTCCCTGAGGGGCCAAGAAAATTAAAGGATTGGATAAGGAACTAAAAAGGTACCCCTACTTTCCCCAACTTATTATTTCTCCTCAAGAAATAATTGCTTTGAGATCAATAGCAACTCAAACTGAATTTGAAAACATTCTTTTTTGTGCTCATGCTGCTCTATTATTAAACTATATTTGATTATACTAAAGATAAAAGTGGTACAGATAAAACTTAAGGTTTGTGTTAAAAATAATGTGAAGCAATTAGGTTATAAATCTGTGGGAAAGTAATGATGAGTGTTATGAATCAATGTATTTACCTGACCTGCCAGTCAAAGCATCTTTTATTCAATAATCTATTGGTGGCAACTGCACTGACTTTATTAGGAATTTCTGTGCATCTCTCCTGAAATATAGTTAGAACAAATGTAGCAGATCAGATGTATGAATTTAGGTAATTTTTACTTGCCACAGTTTTCCAATTAATTTGTGGTCCAAAACATTGTATCTACTGTGTCTCCCAGCTTAGAATTCGCCTTTATTTTTCACAGTGGTGTATGGTCAACATGGAAGGATGTTGAGACATGTGAAGTAAAATACATAGAATTAAATACTGATGCTGTGTACCTGCACACTCACAGTGGTATCATTTCTATGATTCTTATTCCTTACTATGTTAATTTATGCTGTTTCATTTTTCTTGATTTTTTTCATCTACTGGTATCTTATTTTAGATTCATTGAATAAATAATGGTATTCTAAAGCTTTAGCATTTCTGTGAGAGTTTAATTTGAATTCAGGAATGGCTTGCTTGTTAGTCTCTTTCTCTTGTTTCCTGTTATTTTTATTTGAGAGTTTTCCCAGTGGATTTTTTGTAAGCTTGGGCCTCTGAATTCCTTTCTCTCATACCCCTAGCTCTCACACTGTTCTATACACCTTATCAAGAATAGGTGATCTGTGATCTTTCTACTCAAGAAATCCACCTCCTATTTTCTTGTCTTCTAGTTTGCATGCAATCAAGTGTTTTTGCCTGAGTTTGGTATGAAGTTTTTTAAGGAGAACAAGGCTATTTACCTTAAAAGTTATACCCTACCACTTAGGAAACATGAATTACCAATACTTATAGAAGGGTTGAGGCTGCTGGTCTCCTCTCTTATTCAAGAGAAAGTGTTGATGAATATAATTTTGGGTGGCTAACTATGACTGCATTGAATTGTTGAGTGCAATTGTCATTTCCTGTCCAGAAAACATCTTTTCATTGCACATTTACTCATCCTGGACACCTAAGTTCGTCCCATTCCTTCCCATTCCTTCTTCTTCAATCAAATAGGAGCTGACTGTGTTGAGGCTTGATTACTCGACCAACAGTTAGTCTTGATACTTTGTCCAGTTAAAAATTCAGAATTAAGTTTCACCCGCTACAATACAAAAAAATTCTCTTATGACAACTAGATGTAACACCAATTTTATAGGTATAAACATTAGCAATTAGGAGGTAGTTTGACAACCTGATTGCTTAGTAAAAGAATAGTAATGAACTCCTTTATAAGGCCTCTGATCATTTTTGTCAATGGCTCTTGATCAGGTGTAAAGAACCAACCATGAGGTTCCATTGCATGTGGAACAGACTTCCAATCTAATAGGTAAACAGTTGTGCCACTGTTAAATCAGAAAATAAGTTTTTACTCTTATTTCATAATTATAGCTCACAGGCTTCGGGTTCACAACTGTTAAAGATAGTCTATGCTTTTCTCCCTCAGCAGCCTCAAACGATAATTCTTTGTTGTAACATGAATGTTAGCAGATATGGAGGAATCTTTGAGCTCAGCTTCAGCATAATTTCTCTATGACCTACCTATGATAAACTGTTTAGTATCCACAGCTGTAGAAAATTTTTAAATCAGGTTCTAGTGAGCAACCAAGATCAATGGCATGGCGTGTATTATTTAGGTGAGCTGTTGAAGCAACTTCAAATAAAATGTGATTTTGCAGAAAAACATTGCATAGTATTTTCAAACTTAACATGTTAATACCTAATACTAAATGTGAAACTGTCTTCATGTTTATAAAATAACTTGTTCCTATTCTATAACATTTACACCAAATTTGCAATTTTTTTTGAAAAACACTCTTAAATCTTATATCATTCATTTTCTCACCTTTTCCTTTCCATGATCATCTCTATTCTGTTTTTCCTTACAATTAATTATTCAAAATAGACAAAAATTTAATAAACACATTTTAAATCTCAGTTTTGTCAATGTATGTAGAATTAAAAACACACACCTTAAATTAACCTGCAATAATTAATCATAGACAGAAATTAATTTTAACATATGTAAAATAAAGGTTTACAGTTGTCTGTAGTTTATAACTCAAGACATTTAAATTTATTTGAAGTCTGTATGACTTCTTGATTGCAATTTGCATCTTTGTTATTACAGACAGAGAATCTTTAGTTAGTAAATATCTGCTCAAGAAAAGGTGATGATAACAGAATATAAGGAAATGCAGAGAGATTGACTTTCCAAGTGGAGAGGTGAAATGAAATTGTAGAGGGCTGGTTTTGAACTGCATAGAAACTCTGTGCAAGGGAGACTTGAGGTAGCATTCTTGCTGATAGGCTTGGCAAACCAAGTTGGGAGGAGGCAAACCTCTCCTACCAGTAGAGTGCCTTGCCAATGGTCAGTCCTTGAGAACACAGATGTGCAGTGTAGTTCAAAGGCTCTGATTAGGTTGTGGTTTGTCTTCAGATGAGGTGTTTTTACATATTATATTAAAACAAGAGTTGTTCCCATAACACCGAGCTTTTTGTTTAGATTAGCTAGGGCGCGAAGCTCTCGAAATTAGTCACAACCAAGTGACTAGTCTATGAAACTATTAATGTATTATGGAAACCTTGTTTGAATCGTGATTTGAGTATTATAAAAGGGACACTAGCTTCACAATAAAGTATGCAGTTGTATCTCCTACTCTGCATCCCCTGTGTCCTGATTTCTGCGGCACTACCAAGCATCATCCATAACCATGGAGGTTGGGGAACGATCCCCAACATGAAATGATTTCAGATGGCTCAGAGTTTATTGATTTGGAAACTTATGGTATATGCACTGTTTAGAACATCAGTCCTTCAGTATATCATCATTTTGTACATCTGCTATGATTGTGAAGTGTTGAGAATTATTAGGTTTCACTCTCTCACTGGAACGTATTTGAAAGAATCCACAAAAGTCCGTTTGAAGCAATTCGTCAGATTCTGGTGATCATCCTAGTTCAGGTCATAGTGTTACTCTTTAATAGATCCCTGATGATAGCTATTGTGATTTCACTTGATGACAATAATATTTATAACATAGTTACAATAACATTAATGCTTTTAGATGTTTATATGCTGATGTCATTCAAACACCTTAGATCAATATTCATTCCATAGTCATTTATTAGAAACACTCAAACAGAGGGCATTTATAGAAAAAAGCAGAATGGTTTGCCTGAAACTCAGTTATAAAAGTTAGATACTGAATTCTCAAAAGATGACTGAAACAGTGTCTCCCACATTGTGGTTTTCTAGAAATTCTCCACTTCTACGCAAAGGCATGTTAAATCCCCATCTTCATTGTTGTGGAAAGACTTGAGTGTGTTTTCAGGAAAATAGTTCAATTGAAACGTTCCTAAAATGTTTTCCACTCAAATCGACATTGTGTAAGCTCAGTCTCACTTCTCTAGCAGTGTAGGCACGATCTTTCTATGTTGAGATCCTGGAGGATGTTAGAGGTAAGGATTGTAGAAGTTTTGGGCCTTTTCCACATCTATGGAGAGAATTGTGTGATTTCTGTACTTGGTTCTATCTGTATGATGCTCCTCTTTGAATAAATTCTGCTTGATTAGAGTGTATGTTCTTTGCTGTGTTGTAAATTTGATTTGCAAATATTTTTTGAAGAAATTTATACTTTTTACACCAAGACATGCCCAGTGGTTTCTCTTTTTTTTGCTACTATTTTCTTATCTAAATATCACAAAAATCAGTAATCAATATAATGAGTTTTATTTCAAGTATAAAGGCTAGATTGGAATCATTGGTGATAGTTCTTTAAAATGGGACACAAATGTGGCTAGTAAATTAAGATGAAATCTTGAGAATGATAATATAACTGACAAATTATCTACTATTTTGTACAACTAGCACACAAGAATTAAAATATTTTAAAAAACAAAAAAATATTGGAGAAGCTTTTAAACATTTTACAAGGACAAAACTATCATGAAATGTATCACAATACTCTAAGTTTTGACCCACAATGCCTAGGATATTATTTTCTATGGAAGCTCATAGGAATATACTGGACTTCCTCACACCCATGCTTAACATAGTTATTATTTGTCCCAAGAAATTATTTAATTTTCATCAAAGTTTAGAATGTACATGTTCTTATTATATTATGAAGACTTCATTAGGTTTCACACGATAATAATATTTTTCATAAGAAAAACTGGATTTTTCAAAATATACATTTTTGTCATTTTTATGGTTCAAACTCATTAAAAGCATCAGTTATAAGAATCATCTTGATAGAAAAGTCATATTCTAAAACAAGAAATTCCTTTATGGCCTTGGGTTACAAATACTTAAGGACACAAATAATTTTATCTAAATATAGGTTTCATTCTTTCCGATTTTCTGTGCATTAACATGTTTTTAGTTTGCCACTTTCATTTGTAGGAAGGTTATTAAAATACACTCTCCAAGAACTCCTACTGATTTGAGAAATTTATTATCCCTTGAGGGATGTGTTAAAAATTTCAACTTACTACCATAGATTGTTTCAACAAGAAAATCTCACTGAGTTCTCTGTTAGAATACACACTGCTCATTCTATACTGGGCCAGTTATTTATTCTTTTCAAATATTTTTGAATGATTTTGAAAAGGAGAATGTTCTCTCTCATAGATACCTTTGTATATTTTTCAAACAATCAGACTTTAAAATTATTGGAGTAAGTAAACAAATGAAAATATATAAAATAAAAAGATTTTCTAAAAGCTAAAATTGGAGTTCAATACAATTATATTTTAGGATATTGTTTGATATATTCTTCCTTATAAATCATTATAGCAACAAAATGTTTTGTTTGACATTAAAGTTTATACATGAAAATGTTTCTCAGTACATAAAACTGGGAGAAGTATTTAAAAAACATCTTAGAAGCAAGGTATTACAAGTGAGGAGATATTATTGACCTATAAATGTACCTAATAACTTTTTTAAGGGTTGGAAGGAACAAAACAAAGTAGATAGGAGAGGCTGAGGTCAGAGATCTCTGAAAGAACTGAAATGTTTTGCTTCAATGAAAACATTCTAATCATTCCAATTTAGTCTGATTTTAAGAAAACAATTTCTTTGAGAAAAATTATGGTGCTGATGTTAGCCATGAAAGTGTTAGTGGTGGTGATAATTGGAATAGGTGGTATGTTTTGCAAAGAAAGATAATTGTAAGATAGTCAGAAGTTGGAATGACAGTGTGGAAAATATTGTGACTTGTCAGAGCACCAAAGTTAATTAAACATCTCTAGAATGCTGTAATTAATATGCACAGCATTATTCATAGAATCTATGGTTGCAGTTATTCTTCTACAGCAAAACTATTGATGACTTCATGCTGTAAGATAAAGACTATTCCTCTGAGTCTTTTGCTTATTTTATTCCCAAGAATCAAATCAAAACAAAACAACCAACAAACCAACAAAAATAAAAAAACAATAAATAAAAAAAAGAACAGAATTGAGTGCTGTTTGTAGATAAATAGAAGCAAGGGTAAGACACCAAAATAAACAAACACTGGAATCATAGTCTGACAAGATTAAACAAATCTAAAGCTACCATCTGAGTATACCCATGGCACTAAGGCTTGGAAATTGTTATAGAGATGTGATCTATTAGAGTTTGAAAACTATTTTTGTTTCAATGTTTACTGAGTTAAAGTTGTTTTATGCAAATGGATGTTAAGATGTGCTGGTAAAACTTCAGTTGCAGCAAGAGATTTATTTATTGCTATTTTGCTTTCATAAAAAGTTTTCTTGAAAAAGTTGACAAAACTTTTATGATTGTATATTTTTATAAGTGTTAGAAAAATTATCTCATGAGAATAAGTGCAGTTCTCCGCTAGAAAGGCAGAAACCGTATCTTTCTCCATTTCTATCCTGTCTGGACCTTTCACTTCTGTGCTGATCACTGATTTATTGAGTGATTTATTGAGTGAATTATTTCTCTTATTATATTAATTTGTTCTCTTTTGGAAAATTGGTTTAAAGAAAAGGGTGGTAATAGATTGGAGTAGAAATTCACAGAATGCAAAGAAAAGCCACATACTTTAATCAATAGAATGGTATTAGCCTGTTGATAATAAAAATTAAATCTGGTGCTCTTCAATAGTATTGGCAATATTATTAATAATAGCCATTGGAAATGTGTTCAAGATCTCATTAATAGACCACATTTATGCTCTTATAAGCAAACTTAATTAAAATCATTGTGTGTTTGAAATATGATAATAGAACACTTATAAATTAAATGATCCTGAGCACAAAGATCTATGCCCGTCCTAGTGAGTTCTGCTGCTTTTAACTAGCTGTTAACTGTACTAGCATATGGAGGGAGACAGTATGGAGTAAGTCTCAGTAATAAAAGAAAGCAAAATTCTCCTCAAGGATGGTTTTCTGGAAATTCTAATTCACTGCTTAAATGTTCTTTTCAAAAGTTATATACTATCATAAATATGAATTATCATTATTTTAATTGATAATAAAAAGTGAACTTTTAATACAAGTGTTAAAATATATATTGCGAAACTCAAAATTATTAATATTTCCATGTCCTTATCCTTGCTTTGTGTTCAGAGGCTTTCAGAAGCTGTCTTCTAATTATTCACACAACATATACTAGGCAATTGATAAACAGAGAACATCACTGTGGTGTAGACTAAGAGAAATTATTGCCTCTTTTTTGTATGTACCTTCTATTTGAACACTCAGTATACGCTCATCTTTCTCAGGCTCCAGTAATCGTTATTTTACAATCTGATGATTATTTCAGCATCGACATAAAAGAAGGAATATGTAGTATCAGTAACTATGCATTTAACTGATTTCTACATGATATAATATTTTATTGTTACATCCATTTGTTATAATTGATCGGAGAAAATTATTCTATGGTGTATATTTTACATATTTTTATTAATTTTTTGTTAATGTATAAGTAGTGCTTTTTTCGCTTTTTGTTTTTTTAAGACTGGGTTTCTCTGTAGATTTTAAGCCTGTGATGAAGCTAGCTTTGGAGACCAGGCTGACCTCCAACTCACAGAGATCTGCCTGCCTCTGCATCCTCTGCTGGGATTCAAGGTGTGCACCACCAGCACCTGGTTCTAGTTAGAATTATTGTACATAAGTAAGTCATTGTTCCCTACTTACTTTTAAGATTTTGGATTATTGTTTCTGAAATACGATCATGATTTTACTGTTTTTCATGTGACTCCAAGTTTATTAGTAATGATATTTTATATCTTATTGTGTTTAGTAGTATTCTCTTTGTGTTTAAATTTTGTGAAGAGCTATTTGTAGTTGATAGTTTCTGCAAGAGGGTAAATTATTCCTTTTAAGGTTTTGGATAGTGGTAGATACCCAGTGCTCAAGTGGATGGCATCAACCCCATGCTCATAGAAGCAGTAGAAACTGTATATATAATAAAAAATTATATTTATTTTTTGTTTATTTACTACATGTTTTTTATAGTAAAAAATATATTACCATATACTTCTCCCCTACTTTCCACTCCAAGTACATGCTACATTTCCTCTGAAATCCACGGGTATTCTTCTGTAAATGTTTTTATTACATAGATGTATAAATATTAGATACATAAAGATCATCTGATAGGTTCATTTAGCACTGCATGTATACATATAATTTTGGCGCTGAACACTTGGAATCAGATAATCAGTTAGGAGGCTGGTCCTTGGGAAAGACAAATTATCTGTTTTTCAAGAGTCCTGAGTTGCCTATCATTCCTTGTGTAGGTGTGGGGGCCTGTGAGATTTATTTTACATCAAAGCACATAGTTTGGTGTTGTCATTGCTCAGGACCATTTAGGTAACAATGTTCTTGAGGTATCACAGGTGTAGCTTCTCTGTACTTTAGGTTACAGGATCTCCCACAGACTTCATGATCCTCTGGCTCTTCCAATCTTTCTGTCACTTCTTCCTTGATCCTCGAGTTTGTGTGCGAGAGTTGGGCTGTAGATATAGCCATTGTGTCTGACCACCCCATGATCAAGCTTTATTTGTATTTTGATAAATTGATAAGTTGTAATGCTTGAAGTGCTCTTAATCTGAAAAAAAGAGAGCCTTCATTAATGAGGACTAAATGTTAAACTTTTCTCTGAGTATAAACATAAGTATTAGACTGCAGTTAGAAATTGTGCTTGTTTGGTAAGAGATTTGCTTCTCCTCTTAGGTCAATATCCTCAATAAATCCAGGTATTTTAGTGGTTTTCAAGTACCAGGTGTCATATACATTCTGTATACATATAGCGGTATACATATACATTCTATTAGAGAGCTGCCAAAATACAAGGTCCACTATTGCACCTTTAGGACTATGCAACCATATTAGTCATTGTTGCGGTTCATACACATGGTTTGTGCATGTATCACAGCTGATAAGATTATTATTTGTTTACCTTTCAGTGGCTTGAAAAGTATCTCTCAGGTCAGATCCTTTCTGATCTTCCTAATCCTGTTCCTAAAATACACAACTTCTTCAGCAATAGAGATTTAACATTCAACCTAGAACACAAACCACTAGTAATACAGCAACCTATTTGGAAGGCTTTTGGGCTCGACTGACCAACAACTTGAAAAGATGGTTTTCATGTTTTTCCCTGTAAGTTTTGTTGGTCTATATCTCTTTTGAGTAGTGTTGTCAGTAAAAGTGTCATAACTTCTTTTGTACTACACACACACACACACACACACACACACAAATACGCACAAACATGTGCATGCAAACTCATCTCTCTTATATAAAAAGCACTTATGTATTTTTTGTATTTCCATGCTCTCAGAGTTTAGTTTTCTCAGAAAATGATAGCTATTATTCTGTTATTAAATTGTACAAAATATAATTAAACCATTTTATTTGAAGAATAAAAATTAGCTGAAGACATGCTTTGATTCCATTTTTTCAAATATCAACTCTTTCACAATGGTTTTCCATATTTTTACTTTTGACATTTTATCAATAATTGTTTCTAATACCCAATTGATTTATATTTCCGAACATGACTTTCTTAAAATTCTACATAATAGAATTAGAAACCCTTGTACCAGGGTTTGGAAAATCTTTTTGCACATGATTCAGAAATGTCTCTTCTTTGCTGCAAACTCAAAACCAAAATATTACTGAGATGATTGTTCACCTCGAAGATGATGATGTTATGGCTAGTATATTTTTGATCATTTATTTTTTAATTTTATAGCGTGTAGAAAGACTCATAATTTTTTATTTGACAGAGATGTGTGAGAGTATATATGCATTTAACATGCTTATACATGTGCACATAGATGTGTAGTTGTGCATGCATGACTATGGGTCTATGATCAGAGGTCAATTTTGGGCCTGGAATTCACCCGTTGAGAAAACTGACTGGTAAATAGCTATAAAAATTGACCTTCCTTTCTCTACTTTCTCCCTAACAGCTGCATTGGTGTGTGCCACCAAGCTAAACTTTTTTAACAGGTTCTAAAAATCCAAGTTCTGCTTTTTGTGCTGATCAGGTAAATCGTTTATAGAATGAGCAATTCCTCCACCAAATCCATAAGTATTCTAATGGTGATTGTTCACTTTGATTAAATTTAATCTTTTTAAACTCAATAGTAGATGAATATGTGACAGCGATTGACAGCACACTCATAGTAGTTTAGATTACTACTAGTCCACATGAGTACTGTATACTTTCAAATACAAGAAGCATTACCGACGTGGGTTTTCCCTCTGTATGCTTGGATACCATTGATAAATAAAGGAACTGCTTTTAGCCTATAGCAGAGCTATGGGGGAGAAGAGCTAGGTGGAGAAAACTAAGCTGAATACTGGGAGAAAGAAGGGCAGAGTCAGAGAGAAGCCATGTAGCCCTGCCAGACTCAGATGGAACTTTAGCAGGTAATCTGTGTATTGTGTGGATATACACAAATTAATAGAAATGGGTTAAATTAAGATGTAAGAGTTAGTCAATTAGAAGCTAGAGCTAATGGGTCAAGCAGTGATTTAAATAATATAGTTTCTGTGTGTGATTATTTTGGGGCTGAGCAGCCAGAAACGAACAAGCAGCCCTCCTTATAATATATTACATATATATAATTTAATAAATACATGTATATACTTACAGACATATTTAATTTCTCTTCTCCTTATCTCTTGTTTAAGTCTTCCATCCCCACTAGGATTCATTACCATCTTTCATAATAATATTTACAAATAATATTTATTTGTAATATAAATACACACAGAGAACTTACCAAACCTGTTTACTGCTTTAGCTCATATGTACATATGTTTAGGGCTGACCACTTGGGATTCAATAACTTAAAGTGAGCTAGTTTCTGGAAAGGAGGAATCTTTCATCTCTTAGTAGCCTTTAATAGCTAGTAAGTGTTCATCTAGAAGTGTGACCTTGTGAAATTTCTTTAATCCATGTTCACCTGTCATCTGGTGATTTGTTCATGTATGTCTTGTTCAGGCAGCCATATTGTTTAGATTTAAAGGTTCAGCCTCCCTATCATGTTAAGAAGAATCTGCCTTATAGCATGCATCTTGATATTCTTGCTTTTACAATCTTTTTACCCCTTCTCCCATGATATCCACTAGTGTTAGGTGCAGAGTTTATGATGTAAATACATTTATTGGGATTGTAACCTTAGCCCATTTATTCTACAGTTTGACCAGTGTTGGATCTCTGTAGATCATCTGCTGCAAAAAGAAGTTTTTTGAGGTGAGGTAAGAGTGAAATCTATCTTTCATTATAAGGATAAGTGTTTTAGAATAATTAGAAGGTATAGTAAGAGAGCTATTTAGAAAAATGGCTGTGATTTCTCTCTAGAGTATATGAGATCACATGCCATGAGTAGATGGTTTCATATTTGTGGTACCAGGCGTCAAATGCATCCTATTGAATTGGCCTTAATTAAAACAGAGTCATTAGTTGCTCTCAACATATGGTGACTAATATTGCAGTAGATACATTTCCATGCCAGTGATTGCTGTGGATTATAGAATTAATACCTGGGTAGGAATATTGTTTAGTTTTTCTCTTCCTAGCTTATGAAGAATCTCCTCAAACTATTATATTTAGATTTTGGGAGGAAGATTAAAGGTCAATACCAGCTTGAACATGTCAAGTCCTGTGTTTTGAGTTTGTGGTGCCATCAAAAATAGTTCTGTTAGGCCAACAAGGGTAATGTATATAGCCTAAATGTTTGGGGGATCTCTTAGAACTAACTCCTTTGACCAATGACTTGAATTAAAATTTCATTTAATTTCATGGAACTGAAGTATTTGTTAGATAGAGTGCAGATCATGGGGGTAGCATTATCATCCCATGTAATATAATGCCAAATACTCTATATGTGCATATATGTATGTACATACACGTAGACACATGTGTCTTTCTATATATACTCGGTATATATGTATAGTGCTTACATATATATCATAGTGTTTTTCTATTATGTATTTATATAAATGTATGTGTATATATAAATATAAATATATCATATTTTATAAAATAATGTTTCTGAATAGGATATTCAAGTATTATTGGTGATTTCTGTTTCATTACTCTTCTCAAAAACATATAAAGTGTTTATTTTTGTGTGGAGCTGGAATCAATAATTTTAATGTATTAGGTGAGTTCCAAAATCAGTGCTTCTCAAGTGAGGATAAGCCTCAGCCACAAATGTTCTTTGGGGAATTTGGAAATCTCACTATACTCTTTACTGATATAGAAACTGATTTAGTTTGTTTTATTATAGAGGCATATATATAGTCAAATAGCCCATTGGGAGGAACACTGCACAAACACCTAATAAGACATTACTATTGATAATATCAACAGATTCCCTCTTAAGGATTATTGTTTTAAATAAACTAACCCTTCTAACAAGAAAACTAATTACACAGGGAGAAGACAGACTAAAAGATAATCATGTATAATCACATGTCAAAATGTATAATCTATTATTAGTTCTATTAAGAGATGTATTCCTAGTCCACACCTTTCCTTTTTACTATGCATTAGCAGTTATCAATTTCTACCTCTGGCTAAAGGTTTCAGAAGAGCAGGAGAATTAATGTATTTTAAATGGGAAGTCACTGTCTAATGACTTGAAAAGGCAACTACATGATATGATAATGAGTTGGCAGGCACTGGGAAAGAGTGATCTATTCAAGCTACTGGAGTGGTACATAGTGCAGGGGGCATTTTTGTGGAAGGAGCTAGTTAGTGAAAGTGAGAAATGACATTGTTATTTATTGTATGATTTCTAAAATTCCTCTCTATTCCTAATGCATTAGTTTGTCATTGCATTATTAATGTATACCATCAGTCATATATTTAAGTTTTATTACTGCGACATGATATATAAAATAATATGCTAACGGTCTTAATATAACTTATTATCAAATTCATCATAATCAAACTCATTTGGCAATACCTTCATATACACATATAAACTGACATTTTCCTATTAATCATACTAAAAATGTTACTTATTACACAGTCATAATATACATTACAGCTCAACTAAGTATCCATCAAAAGGTGTTTGCAAATAAACTGCTCCATCTATTATTTGACAGTCATTTACTTTTGTCCTTTATTGAATCATACATTCATATAAGACTATAGCATCTAATTGTTTACAAATAACTATAAAACACATTCTTATTAATTTACAAAGTTTCTCCACTGTAAAATGCTTTAAGTTTCTATCAAAGAAAGTTGCAGTTTGAATGTACATTAGACTCAGGCAATTTAGACAAATCATTAAGTGTCATACATACTTTATGGAGATTTCACATTTCATAAATGGTTAATACAAAGGAAATTAATTTGCTTACTAAAGAAGTTGCATTTAAGAAGAAAATGTCAACTTAGGCACTCATTATTAGAGACACTAAATATTGAATGCAGAATTTACATTTTTAATGTGTATAATCAAAGTATTCACAGATCCAGTATGCACACTTATTTTTATTTATTTTTTTTCTTTTCAAGAGCACATTCTAAAATAGCTTTCTTTTTACCATCTCACTGTCTGCTATTTATACATTTAACTTTCAACACTTTCTCCTATGCCAACAAATAAATACATAAATAAATAAATAAATAAATATATAAATAAATAAATAAATAAATGTATGTTTCACTGAAGATCTTCTGTGAGATATGGAATTATTGGATACTAGAAGCACGTCATTAGGTACTAATATCTCATACCTCTGCTAATTCACATCATTTCTTAGTACTACTTTTGAAATTTGCTTTTGTTCTTGATTTTTTGTCTGAAATGCAATGTTGATGTGGGAGTGTCATATATCAATTTGTTGATTTCATTGGCTAAGCAATAAAGGAACTGCCTCGGCCCATTTCATTGGTTAGAAGATAGGTGGGAGGAGTAGACAGAACAGAATGCCAGGAGGAAGAGGAAGTGAGGTCAGACTCGACAGCTCTCCTCTCCAGAGCAGACGCCTTCAGAGAGACGCCATGCTACCCGCTCCAGGGAAGACGCACGCCATGCCCCAGCTCCGACCCAGGATGGACTTAGGCTAGAATCTTCCCGGTAAGCGCACCTAGGGGCGCTACACAGATGATTAGAAATGGGCCAGAGCAGTGTTTAAAAGAATACAGTGTCTGTGTAATTATTTCGGGGCAAAAGCTAGCCGGGCAGGCGGCTGGGGTGTTTGGGGACGCAGCCCCGCCGCCGTCCTAATTACTACAAATGACGCCCAGACGTGTGGCTAACTAAACCCACTTAAAAAACCTGAGAAGGCTTAAAAATAAGGGAGAGAGAGTTTAACACAGATTTTTGCTGTTTGTTGGTGGCGTGCTGTAGAGAGATTTCCTGATTCAGCAACAGCAGCAGAAAAAACGCTGTGTCATTTCAAAGCATGGCTTCCTGGGGCTGTGCCGCCAGTGCAAACTCTGGCTTTATGTTTGTGTTCCCGCTTGGGATCGGAAGGAGAGTGCTCTGAGACCTTGACGATGACTCAGAGCTCCCCGCCTGCTCCTGGGCAGAAGGCAGAATCAGGCTTAGGCAGGCGGAAGAGCATGGCGGATTCCTGCTGCCATACAGAGATGTGTTTTCAGACTGCGTAGTGCTCTGCGTGTCAGATTTGGATGTAACTTGGATGAAAAGAATTTCTGTGCTGCACGCTCAGTCTCAGAATTAAAGTGCTGAGTGCCGCTCCTACCTGGTAGCCCCAAGAGACTTCCTGACTCAGCTTTAGCTGCAAAACCCTGCAGCTCATTAAGAGGTCCTGCCACGAAACATTTAAATGGTGTTGACGAAAAGCTGAACACATGCTTTTCGGTTTTCAGCCGTAGCAGGAAAAAAGCTGCGCTGTTTAAAAATGCCGGCTTTCTGGGTCATCCTGCCAGGGCAAACTTTGACTGTTTGAGGCAGGAGGGCCGGCTACCGAGAGAGGACTTGAGTGTTGTCTGTTGTAGCTCGCTGGCTGGCAGGGACCTTGAAATGCCAGTTGTAGCTATAAACATTGGTTACAGCCAGTACCTCAGCCATGAGGCTGGAAAGCTAAGGATCCAGCCGTCAAAGCCACGGCTTTAGTCCTACTGATAGTGCTTGGTAAATTAAAGACTCATGTGGTCATAAAAATAGAGAGAGATACAGTAAAGAGATTCAAAGACAAAGAAAAATTTTAAATGATTTACAGTGTTAAAAATATATACAGACTAAAAGTTAAAATTCTTAAAGTAAACCTCTGTGACTTCAAGGTGTGGTAGCACACGCCTTTAATCCCAGTGCCTAGAAGGCAGAGATGAACAGATCTCTGTGAGTTCAAGGTGTGGTAGCACACGCCTTTAATCCCAATGCCTGGGAGGCAGAGACAGGCGGATCTCTGAAAGTTCAAAGACAGCCTACAGGGTTATTCCAGGTCAAAGATCTGCGCTCAAAAAGCAAAAAGTTAACCTAGGAATGTCACAGCTTAGATTCTTAAGCATCTAGTGATTTAAAGGTGCAAATCAAAAGTGCTCCTGGATAGTAAAAAATTGCAGATTCACAATAGGACAGATTCAGACCACTAAATGAGTCACACTGTTGGATGAATGTCACACTGTTGGATGAAGGCTTGGGAGAGAGAAGAAAAAGAATATAGAGAATAAAGTTAATGGTTAAAAAAAACGTAAAAGTAAAGTCTTTAAAGAGACAGAATAAAGTAAAGTGATAGAGTAAAACTAAGCCGCGTAAAAATGAAAAATTCACAAAGAGTCTGGATTATGTACATTGTGTTTTCTTTAAAATTTTTGACTGTGAAGGAGCTAAGTACAGAGAGACATTTCATTATATGGGCTGCCAAGTTGAACCAGAACGGATATCATGAGGGTATGATTTCAGAATTTGGATCTAAGGATATGATACTTTGGAAAAGAGATTCTTCTTTTGTTTTCACAGAGGATGAGACCCTGTTCATTTCTTCTATTCCGATTTGGTATGATGGACCACGTCCTCCTGAAGGGTTGCTGTGAACATCTTCAGAAAATTGCCTTGCTCAACTGCCAACTGAGATAAACCTGGCACACAGGTTACACCCTAAATAATCTGATTAACGACGCCCCCATTCAGCAGGAAGCAGTTTGGAGAGAAAAAACTGTGCCCATGTTCCCAAATATAGTTTATAAATGTTCTTTTACATTTAAAGGGGGAAATGATATAGGTATGAATAATTTGCATTGGTATGGATTTTAAGGTCAATTTTGTTATATGTATAAATGTTTCTGATGTAACTTTTACTTGATAACTGTTTTGTTATATGTAATTTTGCTATGTTAAGGTTAAAGCCTTCGCTTTTTTTGTTTAAACAGAAAAAGGGGAAGTGATGTGGGAGTGTCATATATCAATTTGTTGATTTCATTGGCTAAGCAATAAAGGAACTGCCTCGGCCCATTTCATTGGTTAGAAGATAGGTGGGAGGAGTAGACAGAACAGAATGCCAGGAGGAAGAGGAAGTGAGGTCAGACTCGACAGCTCTCCTCTCCAGAGCAGACGCCTTCAGAGAGACGCCATGCTACCCGCTCCAGGGAAGACGCACGCCATGCCCCAGCTCCGACCCAGGATGGACTTAGGCTAGAATCTTCCCGGTAAGCGCACCTAGGGGCGCTACACAGATGATTAGAAATGGGCCAGAGCAGTGTTTAAAAGAATACAGTGTCTGTGTAATTATTTCGGGGCAAAAGCTAGCCGGGCAGGCGGCTGGGGTGTTTGGGGACGCAGCCCCGCCGCCGTCCTAATTACTACAAATGACGCCCAGACGTGTGGCTAACTAAACCCACTTAAAAAACCTGAGAAGGCTTAAAAATAAGGGAGAGAGAGTTTAACACAGATTTTTGCTGTTTGTTGGTGGCGTGCTGTAGAGAGATTTCCTGATTCGGCAACAGCAGCAGAAAAAACGCTGTGTCATTTCAAAGCATGGCTTCCTGGGGCTGTGCCGCCAGTGCAAACTCTGGCTTTATGTTTGTGTTCCCGCTTGGGATCTGAAGGAGAGTGCTCTGAGACCTTGACGATGACTCAGAGCTCCCCGCCTGCTCCTGGGCAGAAGGCAGAATCAGGCTTAGGCAGGCGGAAGAGCATGGCGGATTCCTGCTGCCATACAGAGATGTGTTTTCAGACTGCGTAGTGCTCTGCGTGTCAGATTTGGATGTAACTTGGATGAAAAGAATTTCTGTGCTGCACGCTCAGTCTCAGAATTAAAGTGCTGAGTGCCGCTCCTACCTGGTAGCCCCAAGAGACTTCCTGACTCAGCTTTAGCTGCAAAACCCTGCAGCTCATTAAGAGGTCCTGCCACGAAACATTTAAATGGTGTTGACGAAAAGCTGAACACATGCTTTTCGGTTTTCAGCCGTAGCAGGAAAAAAGCTGCGCTGTTTAAAAATGCCGGCTTTCTGGGTCATCCTGCCAGGGCAAACTTTGACTGTTTGAGGCAGGAGGGCCGGCTACCGAGAGAGGACTTGAGTGTTGTCTGTTGTAGCTCGCTGGCTGGCAGGGACCTTGAAATGCCAGTTGTAGCTATAAACATTGGTTACAGCCAGTACCTCAGCCATGAGGCTGGAAAGCTAAGGATCCAGCCGTCAAAGCCACGGCTTTAGTCCTACTGATAGTGCTTGGTAAATTAAAGACTCATGTGGTCATAAAAATAGAGAGAGATACAGTAAAGAGATTCAAAGACAAAGAAAAATTTTAAATGATTTACAGTGTTAAAAATATATACAGACTAAAAGTTAAAATTCTTAAAGTAAACCTCTGTGGCTTCAAGGTGTGGTAGCACACGCCTTTAATCCCAGTGCCTAGAAGGCAGAGATGAACAGATCTCTGTGAGTTCAAGGTGTGGTAGCACACGCCTTTAATCCCAATGCCTGGGAGGCAGAGACAGGCGGATCTCTGAAAGTTCAAAGACAGCCTACAGGGTTATTCCAGGTCAAAGATCTGCGCTCAAAAAGCAAAAAGTTAACCTAGGAATGTCACAGCTTAGATTCTTAAGCATCTAGTGATTTAAAGGTGCAAATCAAAAGTGCTCCTGGATAGTAAAAAATTGCAGATTCACAATAGGACAGATTCAGACCACTAAATGAGTCACACTGTTGGATGAATGTACGTAGGCTTGGGAGAGAGAAGAAAAAGAATATAGAGAATAAAGTTAATGGTTAAAAAAAAAGTAAAAGTAAAGTCTTTAAAGAGACAGAATAAAGTAAAGTGATAGAGTAAAACTAAGCCGCGTAAAAATGAAAAATTCACAAAGAGTCTGGATTATGTACATTGTGTTTTCTTTAAAATTTTTGACTGTGAAGGAGCTAAGTACAGAGAGACATTTCATTATATGGGCTGCCAAGTTGAACCAGAACGGATATCATGAGGGTATGATTTCAGAATTTGGATCTAAGGATATGATACTTTGGAAAAGAGATTCTTCTTTTGTTTTCACAGAGGATGAGACCCTGTTCATTTCTTCTATTCCGATTTGGTATGATGGACCACGTCCTCCTGAAGGGTTGCTGTGAACATCTTCAGAAAATTGCCTTGCTCAACTGCCAACTGAGATAAACCTGGCACACAGGTTACACCCTAAATAATCTGATTAACGACGCCCCCATTCAGCAGGAAGCAGTTTGGAGAGAAAAAACTGTGCCCATGTTCCCAAATATAGTTTATAAATGTTCTTTTACATTTAAAGGGGGAAATGATATAGGTATGAATAATTTGCATTGGTATGGATTTTAAGGTCAATTTTGTTATATGTATAAATGTTTCTGATGTAACTTTTACTTGATAACTGTTTTGTTATATGTAATTTTGCTATGTTAAGGTTAAAGCCTTCGCTTTTTTTGTTTAAACAGAAAAAGGGGAAGTGATGTGGGAGTGTCATATATCAATTTGTTGATTTCATTGGCTAAGCAATAAAGGAACTGCCTCGGCCCATTTCATTGGTTAGAAGATAGGTGGGAGGAGTAGACAGAACAGAATGCCAGGAGGAAGAGGAAGTGAGGTCAGACTCGACAGCTCTCCTCTCCAGAGCAGACGCCTTCAGAGAGACGCCATGCTACCCGCTCCAGGGAAGACGCACGCCATGCCCCAGCTCCGACCCAGGATGGACTTAGGCTAGAATCTTCCCGGTAAGCGCACCTAGGGGCGCTACACAGATGATTAGAAATGGGCCAGAGCAGTGTTTAAAAGAATACAGTGTCTGTGTAATTATTTCGGGGCAAAAGCTAGCCGGGCAGGCGGCTGGGGTGTTTGGGGACGCAGCCCCGCCGCCGTCCTAATTACTACACAATGTCTTCAAAATGAGGCATTTAGAGTTTGGAATTGTGTTATTTGCTGAATATTTTTAGAAGGTAGGTATGTTAAGCACTATTAACAATTAAATTTCACATAAAATGATATATATTATCACACTTATTCATGCTTTTGGAAGATCATTGAATAGTTCGAACCATCTGCCGCACACCACGGCCCCCGTCTGTGCTCTATGCGCTAGAATCCAGTTAGCGAGCTTTGGGCAAGGGGCTGGAGGTTGAGGAAACACAGGCAGAGACAGACCAATACATGGACCTCCAATCGCTGGTACAAAATTCCTTTTTTAATAGCACCATGGAGGCGTAAATACCCCACAGTCAATGGACAACAGGTGAAAATCCCATCCTCTGATCCTCTAAATTAGGCACAGCTTCTAGTAACTTCAATTAGAAGGCTCTAGCAGGGAAGAGCAGCTGAAGGCCAGGACTCAATTAGTCCCAACAACCATCAAGACAATATAACACAACTCTCTAAGGATAGTTAGAACTATTTTTTTTTTTCATTCCTTAAGGCATGAACTAGGGAGCTCCCAGCTAAGCATTGCTTCTTTAGAACACCAGCCACATTTTAGTTTTAACATTTCAACTACTTTTAATGCTGTATTCTAGCTCCAAAGACCATTACATCTTCATGCACAACAGATGTAATGGCTTCTGTTCCTGATGTTGACTTCAGGGACCAAAAATCTCAGTGAGCAAGAACATGAAAAGTGTTTCAGGGCCGGGATCTAGGAGCGAGGAAACAAAAAGAAGGGGCGTGTAATGCCTTTGGTTTTTATTTTAAAAGTATACAAAGTAAAACAAATACTATTTTTGAAAAGAAAAAAAGTCTAGGTGAATTCCAAATAGTCTTATTTTCCCTGAAATTATTCCCACTCTGGCTTCAAGTAGCATTTTATCACAGTAACTCAGCAGAAGGTGTGCTTCCTGATAGTGTTGCAACATTGGCTCCATAACTTCCCTCATTTATCAAAGATCAAGGAGCCTGCCTTTGTTGAAGAAGCAAAGGCAAGACTGCTGCTTTCAGCCTGACAGTACCAGTGAGTGCAGCTGAGCGTGTTCTAAGCGGTGCAGTTAGCCAATGAGCCGAGGGTCATGATACCCCAGGCTTACAGCTGAAATATCAGAGGTAAACTAACAAGTCTGAGATAAGAACTCGCAGGAACCTCCAAGAGACAGCTTTGGTATGAATTTCTGTGGCAGTGGTGAAAGTTAATTAAAGAAGAGCAAACTTAGGAGGTCTGAGTGACATGACAGAGTTACCAGCACTAAGATGACAGGGGTCCTGATACCCATAGCTCAGAGGCTGGACAATTAGCTGTTGACTTGATCTTAGAACAAGAAATATTTGAACTTAAGTTTAGATCAATGGACGGGTGATTATGAAAGCCATAAACTGTGAAACTCTCCTTCTCAAAGATTAGCTCAGCAGGAGCTGAAACTCATGCTCCCAACATTGCCTCTTTCTTCTGGAGAAATTTCTGTTCAGATAGAGCAGAAGAATCCTCAGCAATACTGTCAGGTATATGGATAAAATCACCAATATTTTAAAGAGTAATTTAATATTCTCCCCTGAAGTGTCCTTTCTTGGGATCCATGGAATATAGATATAGGAGTGTGTAATAATGTAATGTAATCTATATAAGTTAAGTATATCTGTTCCCCTTTTGTTCTTCTCTGGTCACTTAAAAACCTTAATGTGAAATATAACTTTAAGGTATGTTCTTGAATTTTTGTATATTCTATACTTAAAGTGATATTTTGTTTATAATCTAAGAAATAAAGGTTGCCTAAAGATGAGAGTGCAAAACTAGCCACACTGTTCAGCCATACAGGGAGTGTTGGCACATACCTTTAATCCTAACAGTCACACTAGTTAGCCATAGAAGCCGGGCAGTGGTGATGCATGCCTTAATACCAGCACTAGAGAGGAACATATGGCGGGGTGAGACAGGAACTCATGCTCTTTTCAGGCTGAAGATTTTGTAGAGGTAAGAGCTCTCTAGTGGTTAGCTGCTTTGCTTCTCTGATCTCTCAACTTGAACCCCAATATCCGTCTCTGGGTTTTTATTAGTTGTGCTATACATACTTTGGCAAATGTGTCTGTTGACATGGACTCTGCCTTGTGATCAGCAGACTGATGATATAAGCTGAAATCTCTGTTTTCGAGCTCTCATTTTATATTTCCAGATGAATCAATATAGTTTCATGAATTAAACTATCCTTCATGATAGCAACTTTTTTTTTTTTTAAAGACAGGATTTTTCCATAGCTTTGGAGTCTGTCATAGAGCTAGCTCTTGTATATCAGGCTGGACTTGTACTCACAGAGAATCTCTGCCTCCTGAGTTCTGGGATTAAAGGTGTGCACCAACACCACCCAACTCATGATAACAACTTTTATTGCCCTTCCTTTAAATTTTTTTGTCTTTGTATTTTATTTTTTAATTGATAAATCTTTCTCTATTTCTCCTATATAACATGATGTTTTGATATAATTGAGAAGGTCCTCAAGCAGACTTGTTGACATGTATTATAACACCACATCTATAATAAGAATGCTTAACATCTACATGCTTTGCAATTGTTAAAGTTCAAAATAACGTGTTTTATTAACTGTTTATTTGCCATTTATCAGATTCTACGTAGTATCTAAAATGTATTTCCTCTGGGGTACAAAATGAACATTTTTTTTTATACTTTACCCATCATCTCTCCAATTTTCAACTCCTGGTTTACCAGTCCCTGATGATTTATTGTCTACTCTTTATATCTTATATCTTTAGTTAATATATGTAAGTGATACAATGAAGTACATGTGTTTTGTCCATTCCTCACATATTTCATTTCATTTACAATTGCTTTATTCCAGATTATACATGTTGTTATAGATGAAAGGATTTCTTTTTTTCTGAAAACTGAACACTAAATTTGCATGTGTGTGTGTGTGTGTGTGTGTGTGCATGTGCACCTAAAATTTGGCTACTGAGCTAAACATAGTGTGACCCCCCCAAAAAATGCAAATATCTAAGAATCCTATGAGAAAATGTTCAACATCCTTAACATGAGCACATTATAGGAAACATGAATTTTTATTGAAAATTATTGTATAGATGCATTTCAGATATTTGAAACATCTAGCCTTTCCACTTTCATTCTTTTAAATTCAACAGGGAGAGAATATTTTATGTTAGTAATTATAAACTGGCAAGTTATTGAAAGAATCTTTTAACCTTTTCAAACCCAAATGAAAATGGGTACTATAAAAACACTACAAATAAAAGAAAAAAATTGACATTTTAAGCTCCCTTGTTCACACTGGATATCAGTAAGATACAAAATTAATTCTACCTAATAGTATATATCTTTAAAGAAATGAGTATATTAGGTGGCAGGCATACAATGATCAATTTTAAACCAATTGGTAAATATCCTCCTTGTTGGCTAGAGGTGCTATGCAGCTCACGGGGGGAGAAAAGACAGCAAAGATTTTAATCTGTCATTGACCCTGCATGCTGCCATTATTGAATTCCCAGGCAATGTGCACCACCAGTGAAATGTGACATACCTCTACTGATTGGATTTAAGCATGCTCACAAGAGTGAATTTCATGCTTTTTCTTGTAATCTTGATCAAAGGCCTTGTTTTGGAAGATCATAGGCATTAGGGAAAAGCTTGAAATTTTTATTTTGCTTAATTAGCATAGTGTCAAATTGCTTGATAAATACCTGTGTTCCTACTCAGAGGCCTTGGTAACTCTCAGCTTTGGTAGTAAACGTTCTTTTTCAGTAGGTAATTGTTAATACCCAAATTAGCATGCTAAAAGTAAGAGAGTTGGTGATTAGCCCTTGCCTTATTCACTCTTTGATTTCTGTAAAGAGATACTATGATAAAAATAAGTCTTATAAAAGGAATCATTTAATTTGAGACTTGCTTACAAATTCCATTACCATCATTGTGGGAGGGAGCATGGCTGCATGAATGACACTTATGATAGTGCAGGACAACCTACATTTGGATCCATCAGCTGAGAAAGAGACTGGGTCTGTCTGGGCTCTTGAAACCTCCAAGGGGACCCACAGAGGCTCACTTCATTTAGCAAGGGCCATACCCAACTCCAACAAGGCCATACCTCCTATTCCTTCTAGTTCTTTCAAACAGTTACATTTCCTTCAGACTAAGCATCGTTATATATAATCTTTTGGGGTCATTTTTATTCAAAAAAACCACAGATATATACAAATAATTTTATCAAAGCTCAACACCTGTAATTTAAAAAAGTCCAGGGAACATTCTAGATGAGAAGGACGAAACTTTTCTAAAAAACAGAGGATAGAAAGAGTGCTTTGAAATGCTGCCTTTGACATTTCAGGGTGTCACATGAATAAGGATGTCTACAAAACTTGAACAACTTTAAGGCTGTTTAAATTCCACTATAGCTATGGAAACTAACTACTTCCTATGTCCTTACTGAGGAGCTATAAGCTATTGTAGCTCATACAGAAGGAGAATCGTTCTTCCCTGGAGGTGTTTTGAATGACAGGTTTTCACGCTACACTGCATGCACTAAGTCAACACTAAGCAGACTTAGTGGTTTGTCAAAAAAAGGAAAAAGGGGAAAAAAGAAGCAGCAAACAAAAAACTAAAAACAAATTAGCAGATATGAAGCTGGAAGGGAACATTTGGAGGTAATATGAAGGAATTGGATGCTATTTATATTTAATTGTATATATATATACATATATGTATATATATATATATGATTATCAAGAATAAAGAAAAACAGTAAAAGAAAGTGGATTAATTATGATTATATATATTTCAATATTTTGGGAATTGAATTACTCATTTATGAACACTGAAAAAGCAGACTATGTATCCCCCAAAATATATACTATTTCAATGTCCAGATATGGGTGACAATTTATTAGGTTTTACTGATTAAAATGTATTATTTCAATTTTGTCTTACCTAATTCTACATTGTAATTCTTCTTCATTGCAGTTAACTTGGTGATAACTTAGAAAAAACATTTCATTTCATGTTATCCATTTTTTAGCTTATGTATAATTAAAAAGAGGACCACACAATCATATTTAATAAAAACTGTTAAAAATGAGAAAAACTGGAAGTAAATTATAGAAGCCAATAAATAGTGATTTCCAAAATCTAATGACTTTAGTTGAGAGGTGTAAGATCTTAAGAGGCTGTCAAAACCTCTGACTTCTTCTCAGGGTTTGACATATTTAAGACATAAGATTTCACACTGGTGCTTCTTTTTTCTTGAAATTTTGGAAAGAGATAGGTTTATTCTAAGAACATAAGTATGTGGTGATATTAGCACATAGATACACAACAGCCATATCAGCAGGAAGAAGCTCTTCTCCTAAGAGAGCTGCAACCTCGCTATTTCATTCTAAATAGAGAGAGGCTAGAAGTCATCTTACAGCCTGAACTAATGGGACCCATTTATCAATGATTATGAGACCATGGGACCTTTAATTGGACAATATCTGTAATGGAGAATTCAGTGAGTATTGACTTAGAAAATACATTCTTTTGCCATAGGATTTTTTTTTAAAAAAACCAAATCAATAAAGGTTAAAATAAAATTAAACTATAGAGAGCATAAAAACTGCTACAGACAGTGATTAACATCAGTGACGTGACTGTTTCTTCCAAGGGAGAAAAATCTGCCTCTTCTGCATCATCTCCTAATAAAAACACTTTTTATTAGTTACTTTATTTAATGCATAATAACTTTGTTACTTAGGTGTTTGCTTTAAATAATATATTACTTCATTTTTGTATTTAATGAATAAAAGCATAGTTTGCTAGTTTGGAATTCCATGATGGAATTATTTTGTCTATTTATTTATAACTTTTCTAGATTCATGTTATCGTGGTTAATTTATTTTTGACTGAACATGTTTTCAGGTGAGAACTTCCAATTGCTTAGGAGGTAATTATTCCCAAGTGATTTGTTATGTCATTAAATTATGTTCAAATTCTTTCTCTAAAAGTAAATAAAAAAATATTCTAGTGTCTAACAGAAGCATTCCAAAGATTGAGCTACTAGCTGAACTCACAGAAGCTCATTTTATGTAGTACAAGAATTCTGCCATAATTAGTCAAACTCCATAAAGATGAACTCAAAGGTTCATCTTGACCCAAATAACAAGGATACCTCATCTGGTTACCTAAAAACCCATAGAAATAAGCAATAATTTCCGTACCAAAATTAGTTCTTCAAAATACTACTTTATTAATGCTTTGGTGGAACCTAGAACTATAATCCATGTAAACTGTAATCTACCAAGTTGAATTTGTGCTGACTGTTCCATCATAAAATTCTTAATGATCAAAATCTGTCTTCTGATCTTCTCTAGTTCTCAGAGGAAAATGCAAAACTAAAGTATATACTTTCATTCACACAACTTTTACAATTTTTACAGCATGCCTAAGAGTAAATATATGCATATGGGTAGTGATATTTAAGGAAAACTTTGCATTAACTTACATTTCTTTAGAAACTTTAGCATCACCAGCTTTTCTACTAGTGCATAGCCAGTTAGCTAAAATGAATCAAATTTATTGGTGGTAATAGTTTTTAAAGTATACCTTTATGATGTAAATATGTTAAGGCATCCAACTAGAAATATTTTACCAAGACCAAAAAAAAAGTGGTTTCTTTTTGGTATATTAGAGTAACCATGGTGGGCAAAACTGAATAAAGTGAAGTTTCCAATCATATAAATTCCATCTACACTTTCATGAATTTAAGAGAACACGAATGTGCTGATTTGTTTGATTATGCATCTGAAAGTGAGCCAAAGCAAGCTGCAAAACAAAGTCTGTAAACTCAGTAAGTGGCTCTGAGATTACTCTCCTGCCACTTCCATACTAGACTTTTGCGAGCTGATTTGGGAACTTGAGCTTTGATTAAACAGGTAAGAAAATATGTCTGGCAGGGTTTTCACTGTTTGTTCTCTCTCTCTCCAAAGTAGTCTCCTGCGTTTGCTGATAATTTCAATGTCTGTGAGTGCCGCATCTGCAGTTACTCATTTCTCTTATTAGATCTTTTATCTCGCTGGAACACATTTTATGCTTCACATTACATTATCAACAACTAAGATGTTATGCGTTGTGTGACTACCTCCCAACATTAGTGTCTTCGAGAGGTAAAATAAAGAAGTACACAGAAAAGGTATGACTGAGAATAATGAGTTTCTGAAAGATGACGTGGCTTTGCAAAATTTCTGAAAAAGATTGTATCAAAGACCTTGTCAGTGATATAGCAAGTTAAGAATGGTAATTTATTCCCAAAGGTGATTTTATTATGACTGTAATCTTGGTTCTACATAGCTCCTGGTTTTCACAAGAACAGATCTCTACAGCTACCTTCTCAATATGTAAGACAATAGGAATGCACATTCATATATATATATCAAGGGTATAAATTTAGGAAAAGCCTTCTATTTACCTAGTCAAAGAACTTACCTACAACATGTATGTCAATAATAAAATCCATTGCAAATGAAAACAACATTAAATGTTATTTCAAACCTTATGTTTTTTAAATAAAATAAAACTAATTTTTGATTGTTCTTATTGAGCTATATATTTTTCTATTCTTTTCTCCCTTCCTCCAGTCTCCTGTTCTACTCCATCCCATGATAACTATGCTCCCAATTTACTCTGGAGATCTTGTGTTTTTCAACTTCCCATGTAGATTAGATCCATGTATCTCTCTCTTAGGGTCCTCATTGTTGTCTAGGTTCTCTGGGATTGTAAATTGTAGGTTAGTTTTTCTTTAGTTTATGTCTAAAAGCTACTTATGAGTGAGTACATACTATATTTGTCTTTCTAGGTCTGGGTTCCCTCACTCAATATCATGTTTACTAGATCAATCCATTTGCCTGCAAATTTCAGGATGCCACCACTGTTTTACTTGTAGTATTCCATTGTGTAAATGTACCACATTTTCATTATCCATTCTTTGCTTGAGGGGCATTTAGGCTGTTTCTAGGTTCTGCTAAGAACATATTTGAGCACATGTCCTTGTGGTATGATTGAGCGTCCTTTGGCTCTATACCAAAAAGTTATACTGCTGGGTCTTGAGGTAGGTTGTTTCTTAATTTTCTGAAAAATCATCCTACTGATTTCTAAAATATCTGTACCAGTTTGCACTCCCACCAGCAATGGATGAGTATTCTGTTTATGCCACATCCTCTCCAGCATAAATTGTCATCAGTGTTTTTGATTTTAGTCACTCTGGCAGGTGAAACAATTAGAGAATTGTTTTGATTTGCATTTCTCTGATGGCTAAGGATGTTGAACATTTTCTTAAGTGTCTTTCAGTAATGTACGATTCATCTGTTCAGAGTTCTCTGTCTAGGTCTGTACCACATTTTTCACTGGATCACTAAGAATTTTGATGACTAGTTTTTTGAGTTCTTTGCATATTTTGGAGATCAGTACTTTGTCCAATGAGGGGCTGATGAAGTTCTTTTCACATTGTGTAGGCTGCTGATTTTTTTCTTTGAGTGGGTTTTTTGCTTTACAGAAGTATCTTAGTTTCAGGAGGTCCCCTTATTAATTGTTTCTCTCAGTGTCTGTGCTACTGGGGTTGTATTTAGGAAGTGGTCTTTGGTGCTAATGCATTCAAGTGTAATTTCTACTTTCTCTTCTATGGGGTCAATGTGGTTGGTTTTATGTTGAGGTCTTTAATCCATTGGGATTCAAGTTTTGTGCATGGTGAAAGATATGTATCTATTTTAATTTTTCTACACGTTGATATTCAGTTGTGCCAGTGCCATTTGTTGAATATGCTTTCTTTTTTCCATTTGGCAATCTTACCAAAAGCAATCTACAGATGCAATGCAATGTCCATCAAAATCCCAGAAAAATTTATTACAGACATCAAAAGAACAATACTCTACTTCATATGGAAAAGTAAAAACCCAAGGGTAGCCAAAGAAATCCTGTACAATATAGGAACTTCTGGAGGCACCACAATCCCTGACATCTAACTCTACTACAGAGCTACAGTACTGAAAACAGCTGGGTATTGGCATAAAAACAGACAGGAGGACCAATGGAATTGAATCAAAGACCTGGATATCAACCCACATACCTACAAACACCTGATTTTTGACAAAAAAATAAAAACTAATGTGTTTCTTAAGATAAATTCTTTTAGCTTATCTTTTTTGCTCCACTCAAAAGCACCTTTCACATTTTATGATATATAGAATATGGAATGCATGGGAAGAAAACTGTTATAAGATATGAAAAGATGATTCTCTCTGCACTAAATAAAGATTTTGTTCTAAAATTCATTTATATTTATAGAAGGGTTATCAAAACAGAAAATCAAATTTCAAGAGCAGATGCCTTTATTTTCTGAAGACATTATTATAGTGCATGTATAAGCCCAAAATTAGCAGTGATAATGTCCTACTTTCTATTTAACTCCAGATTTTGAATAATCAGTACTCTTCAATATGAAAATTTTCCTTTTCCAAGTAGGTACAAAATATCATTTTGCCTTAAATCATTATGCCTCTTTGTGTTCATGGAACATGATAATAAATCAATATTTTTTATTTTTATGATCAGCTTTGTGAATATTCATTCCATTTGTTTTATGAATATTATTTATCTACATTATGAACCTTTTTTTCACAATCACTACAGGAGAATGATCTAATAGAATTTCAATTGATAAGCATATGTAAATGTAGATGATAAATATATACAGGCAAGTATTAGATAGATGATATAGATGGATACATATATAGATGGATACATACATACATAGGTACATCTGTAGATTACTGATGTGAATATGTGTAGTTTAGACCTTAAATATACTACTAACTGCTTCTGTGATGGGGAATCTTTGTTAGTCTTATCTTTATTGTCTTTAAGAGGTGAATTCAAGTTAAGGTGTGGCTTTCTGGGACCAGGAGAAAAACAGGTACACAGCCCAGGTGCACTCTATGTGATTCCCACAGGGTACAGTTGAGCTTGGAATTCTCATTCTTGTTTTGTGAGTTTTCCCCATTTAATAAATAAAAATATAATTCTTTTATCCTCTAGCTATCCTGGTTATTTCCCAAATTAAGCTAATTTCTACACTTCTGTTTTTACCTGGATGTTATAACACTACTAGTGCATATATATTTTGAAACATTAATTGTCTACCAAAAGGAACTATGCCTCCTTGAGGAAAGGATGCTGTGATTCAAATTTCCATGGAGAAATAATACTGTTACTTGCCTGAAACGTTGCAGCACTGGGTGAAATCAGCTAGTGGTACAGGAATCAATGTATCTATTTTATATAACATAGGTGAGCTTGATATTTTTACTAACATATTTTCTGCCATATTTCTCCACTACAGTTTTCTATTTTCTTCTTTTATCATGGTTTGAACAAGAGATATTAATATGTTCCACAGTGAAGAACTGAAATTTAACTCCTAAGAGTTTAGTAACTCCTTGGTTAATAGGACAGAAAATTAGGTAGGCGAAGTAGACAGAACAGAATGCTGGGAGAAAGAAACCGAGTCAGAGTCGCCATGATTCTCCCACTCCAGAGAGACACAGGTTAAGATCTTCCTGGGTAAGCCACCTCGTGGGCTACACAGATTATTATAAATGGGTTAGATCAATATGTAAAAGCTAGCCAATAAGAGGCTGGAACTAATGGGCCAGGCAGTGTTTAAAAGAATACAGTTTCCATGTAATTATTTCGGGTAAAGCTAGCTGGGTGGCGGGACACATCCCCGTCGCTCATATTACAACATATATCCCTTCTAAATATATCCCTTCTTATCTGTTAAACCTGAGTCCTACTAATATCTCCAACTCTAATTCAGTGCTACATGATATTCTAGCCTCCTTTTGCCTATTTGGTTTCATTCATTTCTCTATTAAGAAATCAACCTTCTAATATCTATCATTTTTCCAGTACTGAATTTGAGAATTCCCATTGTTGTCAACACCCAGTACTGTGAGAAACAATAATTCACTTAATTAATGTAATTTTTATTCAAAAGGTTGCTATGTAAAATCATTTAGATTGCTTCCTATTTTCCATTCTTTGTAGTGAAATTATATCAGAAAACTAGTGGACAAGATAATTTATTATCATCTGAATTATACACTCAAGTACATTTTTGTTCTGTTTGTAAATTCTTATTTCACATATTAAAATCACTCCTGGTGATGAATGAATACTATGGGTTTGAGAGTGCATAAAATATTCAAAGCCAAAGAACTAAACTGAACACTTCTGACTTTATTAAAAATTCTTTTTTAGTCATGCATATTACTTCCATCTGGAATACTGTGTTCTAGTACTCTTTGCCAGGGGAATATATATGTTCTGCCTTCATTATGCAACAAAACATTTTTTTTTCTTGTTTTTAACCATTGATCTGTGATATTTTGGGATCTGCTGGATCTAGGCTTCATTTTACCTATTCATCAGTCACATCGGTTTATATGTAGCCTAATTTTCATGCCTCTGAATCAGCAAATCTCAACCTGTGGGCCACAGCCCCTTTGGGGTTCAAGCGACCTTTTCACAAGGGTATTTATATTATGATTCATAACAGTAGCAAAGTGACAGTTATGAAGTAGCCAGGAAATAGTTTTATGATTGAGGCCCTACAACATAAGGATCTCTATTAAAGGCTCACAGCATTAGGAAGGTTAGAAACTACTGGTCTAAATGTTTGTTCCAGAACCTAGATAATTTAGAACCTGTTATATTCATGATTCTAAAATTGATATTTGTTTCACACAATTTTCAGTATTTTAAATCTCAGAACCACAGGTAAAGATTTTTAGTGTTGGCTCCCTTTTCTACATGTATTTTGTGCTAGTTGAATTTTTTGCTACTAACTACTATATGTTCTTTATGAATATTGTTTACATCAATTTATTATATAATGTTTTTCTTATAATGTTACTTAGTTTTTATATTTTATAGGTATTCTACACTTTGGCTTTAGAAAACATAGTTTTCTCTGATAGTCTTCTTTACTATTAAAGAAACTATTTTAAAATATTGAGAGTCACGAAATAAATTCTTCCATCCACAACTTGTCAACAGCTTAGTTTTGTAAATTCATTTTGTTGTTTGAAATTTTAATATAGGTATATAATGTATTCTTATTATATTCAGATCCCAATCACACCCTTCCAAATCCCCTGCCCCATTGTCCTTCTTTCCAAAAGTCATGTGTTTTGCTTTTAAACCCATTGAGTTCACCTGGAATTTTTATTGGCAAGGATGTTGGAACATTTTCTGAATCATGTGTAACCTTTCCAAAACCACATCTCTAAAGAAGACTGAATCACTCTGCCATATACCATCAATCACTAGATGATTTTCAGATAGGAGTTAGACTTATAAACACATCTTTGATTCATTCTTGGACTTTGACTGGTTTTATCTTGCACAAATCTTATGCAGGTAATCATAACCTCTCTGACTTTATACATATAATGGACTTGTTCTATCAAGAAAATAGCATTTCTCTGGAAAGGTGTAATGCATCTAGATCTTTCAATTTCTTTACCCACATCTTCTAAAAGTACATCTAAGACTTGAGAAGGGGTTGGGACATAATAAAATGTCTCATTTATGACTGAGCATTCTGCAATATTTTAGTTTGTACATGGTGGCCAGACACGAATCTCTTTATTAATTGCCATCTACTGCACAAAGATGTTTTACTGATGACAGTTGAGAAATGTATTTATAGGTGTGAAGGTAAGAAATTACAAGTTAAATCATTACTTTTCTTCAGAAAAGAAGTAATGTTATCATTCCCCCCTGTAACTCAGGAAGCAAAGAAACTTTGACCTTGTTAATAGTAAAAGGTATGAGCTCCATTTGTGAAATATGCCTTAAGTACAATCAGAATTTTTTTGGTTAATTCCATAACACTCATGCTTGTTATTGTACCAGTGGTCATATCTTGTTAGGCAATTTCTTATACTAGATAGAAGTGATTATATTGGGACAAAAGCGTTCATTATTTTATCTCCAAATTAAATACATAGAATTTTCCAACAACATGAAAGTTAACTAATATGTATGGACCTTCCATGTGAAAACTGGCTTCATGCCTCCATGTCCTATGGCATAAGTAAATGGTATCCTTAGCAGTAGAGCCTAGAAGGTAATCAAAACCAATGACAATATTATGCAATATTTTGAGCAGCTATGGAACCTACTGCTCTGGCTAGTATATTTGTCAATTCAGCATAAAGTGAGGTCGTCTGAGAAGAAGGAACTTCAACTGAGGAAAAGAACTCATAAGATTAGTGCATAGGTTGAGACTGTGGAGCGTTTTCTTCACTGATGATTGATGTGGTGGGACATAGTCCACTCTGGGTAGTGCTGCTCCTGGTCAGGTGGTCCTGGCTGTATTAGAAAGCAGACTGAGCAAGTCACGCAGAGAGAGTCAATAAGCTTCCATGACTTCTGCTTTCAGTTCCAGCTTCCACATTGTTTCATTGATAACCTGCCATGTCTTCCTTTCATTCCCAATTTACTTCTGATCACAGTATTTTAACAGAGCTATAGAAATCTAATATATGCACAGACCATCAGGGTCATTTCAGGTTCCCTATCCTCAGCTGCCCAAGGAAGTAACAGGGGACATCGCCTTGGGCTGCTGGGAGCCACTCTAGGTTCAAGACTCTTGCCAACCTTAAGGTGGCTCTCTTAACTAAGAGTTGTACTTCCGTGCTCCCCTATCCAACCTTCCTTTATAAAGGGGTTAAATCAGCTCCCTTTAGAGGGCGGGGTTTGCCTCAGGCGAAAGCCTGCCAATAAAGAGTGCGCCGAGAGGCGGCTCGGCCCTTTTTTGTTCCTCGCTACCTGTGCTACGCTGGAACTTTGGTTCAGTAAGTTTAACAATAAACTGGTAAATATTCTTTGATATCTGCATTGCCTTTATTTTGTGCCGGTACATCTGGCGCCTCCCCCGTGGGGCTTTGCCGAGAACCGGCCCCGAATTGGAGTCTCTTGCACCCCGAGCCGCTGCAGCGGTCTCTCTGGGCGCACGCTGAAACGGCTGAGATTCAGAGCGACTCGATTTTCCCTGCTGCTTGTTAGAGTATCAAGCAGTGAGTTTGATTCGACAGAGCCTTTTTAACAGCGCCTAAGCCTCTGTTTCGAGCCGCCCCGGCCAGATTTCCCGTGCGCAACCGCCCGCCGGCGCGCGCGCTGCCTGTGTCTGCTCCCCCTCCCACCCCCACCGCCGCCAGCGCTCAGGTCACGTGACAGCGGCCTGAGAGCCCCGGCAAAAAATACTTATCAGCTTGGTGTCTGTTTCAATTTTGTTTTTGAGTCCTTTTATTTCAGATTTAGGACACGTGGATTCAACTGGGCTCTTTCGCCACCACTGGCAGGAACCAGTTATTACAGGTAAGAGAACTTTTTCTTTTCTAAATAATGTCTGACAACGTGACCGCAGCCTATTTCAATAGTTCTTTTGAATGCACCATTTGGGAGATCTTACAAGAGGTGTCTACCACACCACATATATGGATATTCCTGGGATTCTTAATTTTCCTTAGCACTATTTGGTTTGATAATAGGAAAATGATCAAATCTCTTAAGGCAGAGGTTGAACGTTTAAAAAATATTGAAAGTGACAACAATCTTCTCAAGAATCAGTTTGAAGTTCTCCAGGAAGAAAACAAATCTTTGTTTAACATGACTCGGTTAACTGAGCAAAATCTAAAAAAAGTACAGGTTGATGTTAAGGAGAAATTCATTACTATGGAAGAAGGAACAGCTGAATTAGATCGTAAGTTTCAGCAGTCCCTTTCTGATGTTAAGGAGAAATTCATTACTATGGAAGAAGGAACAGCTGAATTAGATCGTAAGTTTCAGCAGTCCCTTTCTGTAGGAACTGAAACGTTAACTGAGAGAATCAAAACTGCTGAATGTGACAATCGAATTTTGTCTAAAGCTTATGACAGATTGGCGGAAAGATTGTCAATACAAGAAGGCACGGTTTATGCCATAAAAATTATGTCCAAAGAAGACAAGTTATCTCTACTGGACAAATTTCATACTCTAGAATCCTCAATGAAGGCTTTAGAACATAATTCTGGGCAGGAGATTCAGACATTACAAAAAGCAATGGTGAATAGAATTGAAAAGATTGAGGAATTTCTAAATTCTGAAGAAGAAGAGCAAAGGGTAGAAAGGCAAATTTTAACTACATCTGTGGATAAATCCCTCCGGGACAATTTTCACAAAGCTCTACCTACAGCTCTACATGCCTTTCCTGTAATAACAACAGAAAAGGTGGTTGGTTCCAGAAACCCTAGGGTCATCAAGGAAGATACATGGGAGCCTGTCCGTATGAATGATCTCAAAGAAATTAAACAGGCCATCATGTCTTTTGGGATGCACTCCCCTTTTGTTAAAGAGATGCTAAAATCTTGGGCCACAACAAGCAAAGCAACCCCCTTGGACTGGCTCCAGCTGAGCTCCGCGGTCCTTGAGAGTGGACCGCACTTAAAATGGAAATGCTTATTCAGGCAAGAGGCTAGACTTTTAGAACAGCAGGAAAAGGCGAAGGGAATTGACGTTTCCCTAGATAAAATTCTAGGTGAAGGGCTCTTTTCAGACCCTCAGGAACAAGCTAATTTGGATGAAACCATACTCTCCATGTGTACTACAGCAGCCTTAAGGGCTTGGGACAGAGTACAAGACCCAGGACAGAGAATGGAATCATTTGTCACAGTTAAACAGGGTCAGAGAGAACCCTTCAGTGACTTTTTACAAAGATTAACTAAGGCTGTACAAATGGGGATACCTGACCCAGAAGCAAGACGTATAATAATTGAGTCTTTGGCTTACGAAAATGCTAATGTGGAATGCAAAAGGATCTTGAGGCCTTTAATGTTCAGATCAGCGTCCTTGGAAGAATGGGTCTTGCATACACTAGATGTTGACACATTTGACTATGGCACTGAAGCATGGGTAGAAGAAGCAATTTCCAATGGTAAAAGGAGACACCAGAATACCAAATGTTTTAATTGTGGCAAAATGGGTCATATGAAAAGGAATTGTAAACAACGGGTTTTCAGAAATAATAATAATGCGTCTTCTAGAAATAACAGGAATAGAAGGAATCAGCCTTCAGGTTTATGTAGAAGATGTGGGAAGGGCAGACATTGGACGAATGAATGCAGGTCTACAAGAGATAGACAAGGCAACCTGATACAGACGGGAAACGTGAGAGGGGGGGCCTCTCAGGCCCCCATGGCAAACATGGTTCAGACATTCCCAGTTTCTGCAGAGAACATGCCTCGTCAGGACAATTAGAAAGCCACATGCCTACTGTTACAAGCAATAGTAATCAGAAAGATGAGTTACGTGTGTTTTGGCAAACTTCTATAAATGATCAAAGACCTAAGCTGAGAGTGTGTGTAAATGGCATTTTTATTACTGGCTTACTGGACACAGGTGCTGATGTAAGTATCATTACCCCAGAATCTTGGCATCCATATTGGCCTCTTCAGAATGTAAATGTTCAGCTCCTGGGAATTGGAACCCTATCTCGAGTAAGGCAGAGCACGAGATGGGTTGAATGTATAGGGCCTGAGGGACAAATAGGAAAATTAAGGCCTTATGTAGCCAATATTGCAATGAATTTATGGGGTCGTGACCTATTACAACAATGGAATACTCAAATTAACATTCCTGCTACTTCTAGAGCCCATATTTCTGAAAGGAATATTAAAAGTTATTACAAAAGGACAAAACCGGCCATTAGGGCTGTGCAGGAACAAGCAATTGATGTCCCTTCAGAAATACCAACAGCCTTGCCTCTAAAATGGTTGACTGAGAAACCAATATGGACAAAGCAATGGCCTTTAGCTGAGGAAAAGCTACAGGCTTTAGAACAGCTGGTACAAGAGCAACTAGATGCTGGACATATAGAAGAATCTACCAGCCC
Source organism: Microtus pennsylvanicus (assembly GCF_037038515.1). NCBI lineage: Eukaryota > Metazoa > Chordata > Mammalia > Rodentia > Cricetidae > Microtus > Microtus pennsylvanicus. The sequence goes on from NC_134579.1 coordinate 19,514,218, forward strand.
TTGGAATTCTCCTGTATTTGTGGTTAAGAAAAAATCAGGTAAATGGAGAATGGTGACAGATCTCAGGGCCATCAACAAGGTTATTCAACCTATGGGCCCTCTGCAATCTGGAATTCCGTTGCCCTCTTTATTACCAAAAGAATGGCCTCTCATAGTTATTGATTTGAAGGATTGTTTTTTCACTATACCTTTGCAAAAAGAAGATAGAGAAAAATTTGCCTTCACAGTGCCTACTTATAACAATTCTCAACCTTCGAGGAGGTACCACTGGACCGTCCTCCCCCAGGGTATGTTAAATAGCCCCTCCCTGTGCCAATATTTTGTGAACCAACCATTGCAAATAATACGCAAGAAATTTCCCAAATCTATTGTATACCATTACATGGACGACATATTGTTATCTGATTCAAACATAGATACCTTGAACAGGCTGTTTGAAGAAATACAGATACTGTTACCTAAATGGGGATTGCAAATTGCTCCTGAAAAGATTCAGAAGGGAGATTCTGTTAATTATTTAGGTTATAGAATAGGTTTGCAAAAAATTAAGACACAGAAGGCACAAATTCGGAGAGATCGCTTACGGACTCTTAATGACTTTCAAAGACTGTTAGGAGACATTTCCAGTTTACGACCAACTATTGGGATAACACCTGATCTAATAATTCATTTGAACAAGACCTTGGATGGTGATAAAGATTTAAATAGTCCCAGAGAATTAACAGCTGAAGCAGAAAAGGAACTGACAATGATTGAGGAGAAATTACAACAGGCACATGTGGACAGGGTGAATCCAGAGCTCGATTGTATTCTCGTCATATTACCATCGAAAATTTCTCCTACAGGAATTTTAATGCAGAGAGATGATATTATCTTGGAATGGATCTTTTTACCACATAAACCAAGTAAGAAACTGAAAACTTATGTGGAAAAAGTCTCTGAGTTAATTATAAAAGGCAAGCTGAGACTTCGTCAACTAGCAGGCATAGACCCAGCAGAAATTATAGTGCCTTTCACTGCTGATGAACTAAAGAAATTATGGGAAGATAATGAACCATGGCAAAGAGCTTGTGCTAATTTTTTGGGAGACATTAATAACAACTATCCAAAAAGCAAGCGGCTCAACTTCATAAAGAGAACTTCTTGGATCCTTCCTCGAATAGTCCGTGATGCTCCAATAACTGGAGCCCGTACATTCTATACTGATGCCAATAAATCAGGGAAGGCAGGTTACAAATCAGAAGACTTGGGTAAGGTGGAACAAAGTCCTTATGATTCTGTCCAGAAGGCAGAATTATATGCCATTCTTATGGTACTAAGAGATTTTAAAGAACCTATTAATATAGTTACTGATTCACAATATGCAGAAAGAGTTATTTTACATATTGAAACTGCTGAATTTATACCTGATGATACAGAACTAACCTCATTGTTTATCCAGGTTCAAGATTTGATCAGGAACAGGCTTTGCCCTATGTACATAACACACATCCGATCCCATACGGGTCTGCCAGGTCCTCTAGCACAAGGTAATGCAGAAATTGATCAATTATTGATTGGTAGTGTGCTTCAAGCCTCTGAATTTCATAAAAAACATCATGTTAATAGCAAAGGTTTGAAGAAAGAGTTTTCTATTACATGGCAACAAGCTAAGGAGATTGTGAAGAAATGCCCTACCTGCTCTTTCTATAACCAAACGCCACTGCCAGCAGGAGTTAATCCAAAGGGCACTCATAGAAATGAAATCTGGCAGATGGATGTGTTCCACTTTGCAGAATTTGGCAAATTGAAATATGTTCATCACACCATCGACACTTATTCAGGCTTTCAGTGGGCAACTGCTTTAAGTTCAGAAAAAGCTGATTCAGTAATCACTCATTTATTAGAAGTCATGGCTATCATGGGTATACCTACACAAATAAAGACAGATAATGGTCCTGCTTATGTCTCTAGAAAGATGAAACGGTTTTTTGATCATTACAATATCAAGCATGTTACAGGTATACCATACAATCCTACAGGTCAAGCAGTCATAGAAAGATCAAATCGAACTATAAAGGATATGTTGAACAAACAGAAAGGGGTGGAAAACACCCCTAGAAATAGGTTACATAATGCTTTGTTAACCTTGAATTTTCTCAACGCTAACGAGAAGGGAACGACGGCTGCAGAAAGACATTGGATAATGGAAAAGTCTGCTGAACTAAATCAACCAGTTTATTTCAAGGATGTACTAACCTCACAATGGAAGCCAGGAGATGTGCTGCGTTGGGGAAGGGGTTTTGCTCTTATCTCCACAGGTGAGGAAAAATTATGGATACCGTCAAAATTAATAAAGGTTCGGTTTGAGGAAGAGAAGTCACTTGGAAAAGATAAATAACAATTCATTCACAAGGATGACCGACATACAGATGGTAAGGATTACTAATAGGATGGGGGCAGGGTTCTTTTCTTATCTCCACAGGAAAATATTCATCTCCAAAGAATTTGAGGGACCCTGAATATTTAATTACTGATGGATGGAAAATAGATACGACCCATTAAACATCAACAATAAAATTCTATACGTATCGTAAGTATTGGTTTTATATATATTTATTTATATTTATATGTTTTATTGAACACTTCTTTATAAATGTGTAGAGCTGGTTTTGGAGTTGGACTATGGCTCAGTCCTTCTTCAATTCCAAGCCTGTTGATAAGAGATATTTCAAAGTTTCTGTCTCAGGTCAGGAGCCATGAAATGGGACAGAATAAGAATAATTTTATACTTGATAAACTTTCTTTGCCTTCCCTCACATCTGTGTCTTTCTTTATATGTCAGTATAAGTCCTTGTTGTTAATGTTTAAATTTCCCATAACAAGCAACATATTTTCCTACAGTAATTTTTGAAGTTTCCAGGATGAAGATGGGGCCCCACAACACCAACTCAATCTGGTTTTTATGACGTCATGAATTTTTTTTTTTAAGCACTAATTTTGGATCTGTTTTTTGGTACCAATTGCAAGAGACAATTTCATATGATGCACATTTTTGACAACACTCTGGCCGGACCTTCTCGAAACACACAGAGACTAGTTATAGTCTTCTTAAGTCAAAGGTTAATTTGGGAATTTTACCATCGTTTGCTTTCACAGGGGCCCCTAAGAAGAACGTCGCCCCCATGTCAGCTAGAAGCAATCTAAGAGGACGACGTCCCCTCTCCCAACAGAGTTTGCCCACAGGGTTAGGGACATCTTTTAGTGGTTGGTTTAGGGGTGAGGGGATGGGGAGATATTGTATGGAATTAGGGATATATATAAAAAAAAAAAAGAGGGGGATTAACTGGGTTGATGGGATGATTGGTATTTGTGACTTACTGTTTTTAGAAAATTATGTTGGTACTGTTTCTTGTATATTGATATATTGAATATTGAATGTGAGTGTTCCTACCTCTATTTTGGTATAAGAGTATGCTTATATTGTATGGATACATCTATCATATCACAATGTACATTTCTACCTCTGGTCCTATTTATGTCTTCATACATTGCACAATTGTTTATTCCCTTAGTTTTCAAATTAGATAGGTATTGAGAATTACATGTTTGTCATATTATTTTTAGGTTAATCAGGTTTTTTAGATACATAGAGATTATTTTCAGTATAGATAGTATAATCTTCAGCCTCTTTGAAGAGCTGTAGAAAATGGCCTTTAATCTAACCTAGAATTCTGTGCCATCGAGACACAATTTACTCCTGGCAACACCACTCTACTCCCGAGAGAACGTTGAGCACCAAAGACACTCCACTGGGAGCTTGTCTTCCTGGCAGAACTGGCCTTTGGGTTAAGAAAAACCCATACCTCAACTACTGACTAAGATATAAACAGGATTGTCTTATCTTGCCAAGACAGGGTAGGATAATCCTAAGAAAGTTCCTTGCATTTGAGAATAATATGTCAGTTATGTTAGGCCTTAGCCAAAGTTGGTTGACTCAACATTGCAAACGAGATTTTGGGTGATTGCCCAGGCAGTCAGTTGTCTCTGTCATTTGTTGCACATTTTGGATATCTCTTTTTTGTTAAGTAATATTTACTCCCTTCTCAGATCTTTGATGGAGTTGAAGATTATTTAATTGTAGTTACTCTTTAGCAAAACTTTTGCTCTCAATATTGTTTGTTATATTTATCATTTGTTATTATTGTTATAGTTATATTTGGTTTAGTTGTGTCTTATTTAGACAAAAGGGGGAGATAAAGGGGTTAAATCAGCTCCCTTTAGAGGGCGGGGTTTGCCTCAGGCGAAAGCCTGCCAATAAAGAGTGCGCGGAGAGGTGGCTTGGCCCTTTTTTGTTCCTCCCTACCTGTGCTACGCTGGAACTTTGGTTCAGTAAGTTTAACAATAAACTGGTAAATATTCTTTGATATCTGCATTGCCTTTATTTTGCGCCGGTACACCTTTATCCCAATCATCCTTTTTCCCCAAGTTCCCCCCATCCTCCCCTTCTCCCTTTTCTCTCCCCATTTCCCCTTACCCCCATCCCACCCCACCCCCAAGATCCCAATTTTCTCCCCGACAATTTTGTCTACTTCCCATAGCCAAGAGGTTAACTATATGTTTTTCCTTGGGTTCACCTTCTTACTTAGCTTCTTTAGGTTCACCAATTGTAGACTCTGTGACCCTTATTTATGGCTAGAAACCAATTATGAGTGAGTACATGTTCATCTTTTTGGGCCTGGGTTACCTCACTCAGTATAGTGTTTTCTATTTCCATCCATTTGCATGCAAAATTCGAGAAGTCATTGTTTTTTTACCACAGTGTAGTACTCTAATGTGTATATATTCCACATCTTCTTCATCCATTCTTCCATTGAAGGGCATCTAGGTTGTTTCCAGGTTCTGGCTATTACAAATAATACTGCTATGAACATAGTTGAACAAATGCTCTTGTCATATGATAGGGCATCTCTTTGGTATATTCCCAGGAGTGGTATTGCTGTATCCAGGGGTAAGTTGATCCCGAATTTCCTGAGAAACCGAAACACTGATTTCCAAAGTGGAATGCACAAGATTGCATTCCCACCAGCAATGGATGAGGGTACCTCTTCCTCCACAGCATCTCCAGCAAAGGCTATCATTGGAGTTTTTTATTTTAGCCATTCTGACAGGTGTAAGATGATATCTCAAAGTTGTTTTGATTTGCATGTCCCTGATTGCTAAGGAGGTTGAGCATGACCTTAAGTGTCTTTTGGCCATTTGAACTTCTTCTGTTGAGAAATCTCTGTGCAGTTCAGCGCCCCATTTTTTAATTGGGTTAATTAGCATTTTAAAGTCTAGTTTCTTGAGTTCTCTATATATTTTGGAGATCAGACCTTTGTCTGTTGCATGGTTGGTGAAGATCTTCTCCCAGTCAGTAGATTGCCTTTTTGTCTTAGTGACAGTGTCCTTTGCTTTACAGAAGCTTCTCAATTTTAGTAGGTCCCATTTATTCAATGTCACCCTTAATATCTGTGCTGCTGGGGTTATACATAGGAAGCGATCTCCTGTGCCCATCTGTTGTAGGGTACTTCCCACTTTCTTTTCTATCAGGTTCAATGTGTTCGGACTGATATTGGGGTCTTTAATCCATTTGGACTTGAGTTTTGTGCATGGTGATAGATATGAGTCTATTTTCATTCTTCTACAGGCTGACATCCAGTTATGCCAGCACCACTTGTTGAAGATGCTTTCTTTCTTCCATTGTATACTTTTAGCTCCTTTATCGAAAATGAGGTGATCATAGGTTTGTGGGTTAAAATTCGGGTCTTCTATACGATTCCATTTATATATGATCATGTATTTATTTTGAGGAGTTTCTATGGTAATAGCTCCCAATGTTTAATTTTCAAAGTGTCTTTAGTGTTAGTCTTCCCCACATTCTCTTTCCTGCACATTCCCTAATTTCCATTAGATAACTTTCTGTTCTATTTTTGTCAATTTGCAAGTTCAGGTTCTCTTTCCTTATAATCTGCATATATATATATATATATATATATATATATATATATATATATAATTAACCTATAATATAACCATATAGTATGCTGTTTTAATTTATAAATACATTTCTAAAAGTCAAAGCAACCATTCACATATAACAGAAACGATGGTGAGATTTCTTTTAGGTTTGGAATAATAATAATTTAGTAGCCTGATTATTTCAAATTTCATCCATTTGTCCTTAAATTACATACTTGCATTTTTTTTACATTTGGATCGTATTTCATTGAGCATATGTTTGACTTTTTTATCATTCACCTATTTATATTTATTTAGTCTCTATTTCTTTGCAATAGTAAAGAGCAGTAATTGTTGTACTTATTTTATATATAGCTTTTTTAATTAATATGAAATAATATCCCATATATCTTGATTACTTATAGTTTTAAGTCAATTTTGCCAAGTATTAGAATCTGTATATATTCTTATTTTGTAGTTCTATTTGCTTGGAATGCTTTTCAGTCCTTTTACGTTATGATCTGTTAGAAAGACCAAACCTGTTAACCCAGAGTAATATACCAAATAATATATTAAAATTAAAAGATAAATAAAATCTTTCCAAGACATAGTCGTTTAAAGGACTTATGACTGTCAAGTCAACATTAATCAAGATATTGATAGTAATATTTTTGTCTGAAGAGTGTACAGATACCCTAGAGGTCACAGGTTATAAATACAATGTCAGGTCCAGTAATTAAAGAGATCTGAGAAAACATCAAAAAAAATCAGGAAAATGACAGGAATAAATACAGATAATTCAAGAATAAATCTTAATATTAATGTGTTCAATTTCCCAATGAAAGTCACTAACTCAAAGAATATACTCCCAATTAATCCTCTCTCACTTTCTCCTTCTTCCTTCATCATTAGGTTGTTTCCAGTTCTGGCTATTAGAAATAGAAACAATGCTGCTCTGAACTTTGCTGAATAGGTTTCATTGTGGTATGATTACGTATCATTTGGGTATATGCTGAAGAGTGGTCATGATGGGTCTTGAGGTAGATTGTCAGTTTTCTGAGAAATTGCCATATTGATTTCAAGTGGCTGTATAAGACTGCCCTCCTACCAGCAGTGGAGCAGAGTTCCCTTTACATCACATCCTCTCCAACATATGCTCTCCTCCGGGTTTTTTAATGAATAACCAATTGCCTACAGAGAAACTTCATCATGTGTGTTATTTAAGGACTGTTTCCAAAAACCTGTTCATCTTTCTGTGTACATCATGTTGATAATCAAAAATATGAATATAATCCTAATAAGAGAACTAGAAAATCATACTAATAACTTCTTTATAATCATCACCTTTTTGTGTGGCCCTGTTTTTTTTATGTTTTCTCAAACAATATTTTATCTGTTGCTATTGTTAACCCATTTGTCTTTCCTCCAAGAGTAGTTTCTATCCATCAAAAATATTTACTGCCTTTCCCAAAATACACTACATAGTATTTGAAATTTTACCTTTTGGTCAATCCTGTTCAATTATTACTATTTTATATCAAAGAAACTATTTGTTATAATTAATAAGACATTGAGTAAACATCTCTAATTAAAGGTTCTGATTTATTTATATTTTCTCTGTTGCATCTGATATATTCTTTTCCTTTCCAAGAAACTTATCCAGGATAAGATTATATTTGGTCCTTCTTTTTTATCTTGATTTCTGAGGTTGTTTTTATCTGTGGCATTGTTAACCTCTCTTTTTGTTTAATGACTTTGACAGCTTTGATGAAAAGCTTAAATTTGCCTTTCATATACTTCAAATGCTAAAAACATTTTTAAGTTATGACTTGTAGACTGTGTAAATTAGTATTATTTATATAAAAACCATTTTTTCATGTCAAGAAGTTCTAGGGATAAAATAAATGTCTATAACAATTATTTTTCCATTGAAATATATTTTAATCCCTTTACATTGGCCTAGGCAACATGAAGAAAGTTAGTCTGAGACTAGACAATTTCTTTATTGCATCAACAAATTTTTATTTTCATAAAAAGAAAAGTATTGTATCTGACTGGCTCATTTCTATCCATCAATGATAGTATTTTTAAATTTTTTAATCAAAAAATTCATGTTGTGAAGAGTTCATGAGATAAAATGCAACCTTCCACCACATTAATTTCCCAGAAGAGATGGTTTACATTTCCCAATATTTTGTTTACAAAGGAGCACAAATGACTGGAAGAGAGAATATTTAATAATAACTAAGTATTGTAGATTATTTTTCCCTTTTAACATGCCAAAGGAAAATAATCTGTTCATTAGTGTTAGGGAAAGGCTGTTTGTTCATTCCCTGCTGCCCAGACCTGAAATAATCACACAGAAAACAAGATTAATCAAATCACTGCTTGGCCAATCACTTAAGCATATTTCTAGCTCTTATATCTTTGTCAACCATTTCTATTCATTTGTGTATCACCACATGGCTGTGTGTCTCATTGTCATAAAAAGGTTTTAGCTCTTAAGACATTTTAAATACCATATTCTGAAGGTCTCTGAAAGATTTTAAGAATACCTATCTAACTGAAATATATATATATATATATATATATATATATATATATATATATATATATATATATATATATCAACATGTCTACAGGCTTGGCAATTATAGATAATTATCTATTAAGACCACATTACACTTTAAATGAGTTGCAAAAACATAATACCTTAATCAAGAGCAGAAATATACATATCAATAAACCAAGATTCATACCAATGCAAATCTCTACAACATACCCCCCTTTAAATGTAAACCAACATTTATAAACAATATTTGGGAACTTGGGCATAGTTTTTTTTTTCCAAATTGCTTCCTGCTATTTATTGGGTAACATAATTTTGGGGGTGACATTTAAGGGGGACTTGGCCCATTAAACCATGTTAGTCTAGAAGAAAGCCATAGGTTCCCATCTTCTATGAAAACAAAAGAAGAACCTCTTTTCCAAAGTAGCATATCCTCAGACCCAAATTCTGAAATCAAAATGCCTTTAAAACATATATGTCGGTTTAGATTAGCAGTCCATACAATGAAATGTCTCTCTCTACTTAGCTTTACCACAGTCAAAAAATTCAAAAAGAATACAATAATATTCATAATCCAAACTCTCTCTATATATATTTCATCTTATACGGCTTTTTTTCTTACTCTGTTACTTTTTCTACAAGCTCAATATTTTTTTTATCTTTGACTATATGTATTTTTATTTATAACTATATGTATTCCTTTATATTGCATTTACTGTCTCTTTACTCTTTTTTTTCCTCTCTCCCAAGCCTAAGCATATTTTTTAAAAGAACTGTGTCTTGTTTAGAAGTCCTTTATGTCTGAATCTATTCTATCGTGTATCTGAAATTCCTTTTCTGTCCAGGAGCACGTCTTAAAATATTAAGTGGCTAAGCATCTTTACTAAGAGGAAGGCTGTTTTGCCTTTTGGCTTTGCCCAGTTGAAAATGGTGGGGTAAAAAAAATCTATTTAGCATGAGTCATGCTCACAGCCCCATTTTCAGGCATAACAGCAGGTCTATGCTGCCACTGAATCTAGTCGTAGCATTCTGTACACCAACCCCATTTAAATGCTCCGTTGTAGCAGGACCTCCCAAAAGAGTCAGAGTTGTTTGTGCTGGTGAACCAGAAAACCAATATATTTTTTTTTTTAAAGAAGCCATGCCATGTTTAGTGTACCTCCCTTGGAAAGAGAGCCTATCTGAAAAAATGCTGTTACCAAGAAGCTATGCTTGGCTCCCATTTTTGTGGGTCTAGACGTCTTTCTTTTTTAAATATTTTCTTTGGCTTACATGGAAATTCATGTCCCATGCTGGTGCATCAATCATCAGCAAACTATAATTCATTAATTGTGCAGAAGAAACAAATTGTGTTTTATAAAAGCCATTATGCCAAAGGGAATCTTTCAATGAAGATTGTATTTTCAAAGTTTAGGGTATACATGTTATTTAAAAGTAATTGTTGGGTACCGATTAGTATGAACTAATATTTCCCTGACTAATTTTCAATATGTAAAGAGTTGCTGTCTTTGAGCATCTCAAAACACATATTAGTTCACTATCACTATATTTTATTAAAAAAAATTTTTGCTGCAAATATATAACAGCATTAAACTCTGAAACTCATTATTAAGAAAGGAAAAATTCATATATGGGCCTAACACATTATTAATGCCTAAGAAATCCATTTCTTTCAAATGCCTCCATGAGTAAAAATCTACTTGACTGTGTGTTTTTATGCCAGAATGTATTCAGGGATAAAACTCAAAGTAGTATATTTGAATTTGGGCCAAGAATTGATATTTTTATTTATTTAAACTTTTTTATGTGCAGATGGTGGCATACCCACACAGTAGGTTGGTGTTCGTTCTATTGCCATCCTGACAAATGAGCACATAAAGAGTAAATGAAATTTGATTAGCACGTCTGCTTTCTTAAGCAGCTGTTGTATCTGATATAAATTATTCTTTTAGAATTTCTAACATATGCCAAAGTATTTATCACAGATTAACTGCATGAACTTGCATGCTCTTACAAAAGTTTCTGCTCCTAAAAATTGAGCAGATGAATTTTCACAGCTGTTATTAAAATATATATGGAATGCATAATTGTGATTCCAGTAAGTAAAACTAAAATTTTAATACAATAGAAGAATATGTGGAAAAATGATGTTTTTCCTAGTTTTTTTTAAATTTTATTCTCACTAATGACAAGTGTTTTTTAGAATTAATGAGTTGCCTTGCAATTGTACCTGAACACAAAAATCTGTAAATACAGCTCAAAATATTTTGACAGAGTCACCTCTTGTTTTTCATTGTCTCCTATGCTTAGTCTCAGAAATTTTCTAGTATTATATTTGAATTAATTTTTATGTTGTTTCTTGAAGATTATAGAATTACAAAGTAGTATGACCTCATTATTAAAATTAATAAAGATAATTGCTGTTTTAAATGTTTCTTTTCCCCAGGGTTTAATGGGCCTTTATAATATATAATTATATTAGAAAAATAAAAAAATAATATATTATCATTAATAATTTCTAATATTATTGCTGTTATTCCCTATAGTGAATACTTTCAGAATGTATTCACCAAAACATCTGTACCACTAAAAAAAGCCTCATATTAACATCTGATATTACTTGTTTTGTTTGTATGATAGTTAATATAAATATTTTTAGTTTTCTAGAACACAGTAATGAAAAAGAAATATAACTTCTGCTTTTCCATTAGTTTATTATGTACATATTTCATTTAAAGGAAAATTGCCTTAAAAATCAGTACCATAAGTATATACAAACCTTAGATTAAATCTGGTAAAGCTGTTACCATGGTAACAGGAGTTTGATCTTTAAACAATTTATATTCTTCCTGTTTTCTACTTATAATGGTCATTTTTTAAAATATAAATAGGACTCATGAATGTGTATTATTGAAATATTATTTTCTCCATAAGGATACATGTCCAAATTATTCTGCAGAGAGAACTTTGTTGAATGGAGTTTTACTATGTATAAATGTTATCAATGTCACTTTTTATGTGAATGCATTAATAAAAAACAAAGAAAGGGCTAGTGACCTGAGAAGGGTGCATAGGAGAGGTTCAAGGAAGGATATCTAAGAGGGACTGAACAGGGAAATGGAGGAGGGAGTGAGGTTATTCTATTTCAATGAAAATCATATTTTAAAAATATCACAGTTTAGAGTATAGTAGTCTCCAATAAAGCAGGAAAGTATGCAAAAATGTAAAAATAAAAGATTATCCTTGCAGGGGAAGTAAAGCAGACTTGGAAATAAGACTGAACAAAATCTCTAGAAGGCATGGAAGTAAGGAAGTTTATATCACAACATTCCCTAGGTCTTGATGTGAGCATCAATTATTAAAATGAAACAATAGAATATATAGCAATGATTTATCTTTTAGAAGCTTAAGAAAAGGTGAAGTAATGAAAATTAAGCATTCTAACATACCCATTTACTAATACACATATATTTAACTTAAAGTAACAATTTGTTTGTATTAACTTGTTTATTTGTAAATTTCAAAATTGTCAGTTTTACTATACTGCATCTTTGCCTTTTAACATTGCTTTTTTATCTCATGCTCTCTATGTAGGTGCATTGGAATATAATTCGTTACCCTCCATCCTCAGTCTCCAATTGCCACTGGAAAGAAATAATTTCTCAATTTTAAGGAAATTTACATTCAACTTTTATCTTTGCTCTTATCTATACAGATGTTGTCACTGCAGTACCTTAATAAGGGCTTTTTCTACTAGTCATATGTTGGTAGTACAGAGATCTTCACCAATACTGATTTGCAATAGGGACCATGATTGTTAAACACACAGGGTTGTCTCTTTAATGACATATACGTAGAACTTGTTTTCCACAAAAAGGCTGGGAACAGAGGTGGTGGCTCATAGCGTACGTGACATTTGTGCTATTTCTTGGGCAAACACATCCATTTCCCACAGACAAGATTGTAAGTAGTTAACAGTTTGACTGAGCTCTGTCTAAATCTGTGTCTGAGACCACATCAGATCCCCCCCTCGGCCCTTAAGATAACACAGTTTGCATATTGAAAGAACCATCTTCATGAAAGAAGTGATTCTGAAATATGTTTTATTGTGAAAACAGAACTGTGTTACACCAGGAAACTTTTCTTCCAAATTGGATTTTACATAAATGGGACTAAAATCCATCTTAAATCATCAGAATGAATTCAAAATCTGAACTTTCTTTTCATTCTGAAATCCAATAGATTATAAAAAAAATATTTTTTCCATCCCCCAACTTCAGAAGGTTTTCCTGATAAATCAAAGGTCACTCTACATGATAGCAGTAGTTTATCAATAAAATATGTTTTCCATTAAAAATATTTTCTCTCTTCTCTGCAGTGCAATACATGTTGTAATATTTTACACCTTATTTCACTCCATCATAGATAGAAACGGTTGATTAAAATACTGACATTTTTTTTCACACAAATACTTTTAGAAGACATAAGTGAAATGGTTTCTTCTGTGCACTTGAATATAAACATGTGCACGTACGCAAGCATGTAAGAATAATGTGTGTTCCAAGATGATACACTTTATCCTTAATGATACTCAGAAAAAAGGATAAAGATGTTTCAAAAATGTTTATAATAAGTGCCAAATTATTTTTGGAGTTATTAGGGACAGCTCTGGGACCTGAATGACCTAACACTCCAGATTTAACCACAGATTTCCTATAGGCTAAGAGGTAAATAAACAAATAATAAAAACAGAAAATTTATAATCTAATGTGGCTACATCTTCAGGAAGAATAAATAGGTTTAATAATCCCTTAGGTTTATATTTAGAGATGTGACATGAGCTTCACAGATAAATAATTTGATTAGACCTAGTGAAACAGACCCATAGTGAAATAGAAGCAATTATTAAAAGTCTTCCCCGATAAAGTAAAATCCCAATGTTAAATGGTGTTAGCATAGAATTCTCACCATTTCCAATTTCAAGTTATAGTACAATGCTGTATTATTAAAAATTACATTGTAGTGGCCTAACAGACACAGTGATCAATGCAATTGAACTGAAGACCCACACATAAATTCACACATATATACTCACCTACTTTTTGATATAGAAACCAAAATACAACACACTAAAAAAAAAAACCCAGCATCTTCAAAAAATTGTACAGAGCAAACTGGATGTCTGCTTGTAGAAGAACGGAAAGAATTTAACATTTATCATCTTGCACAAAACTCAACACAGGCTATGGCTAAGACTATGAATTGTTTTTACACTTGTGCCTATAGAGAGCCATTGCCCTTATATTTTCTTGTCTTTGATGCAGGAAGTTATTTGCAGGCTAACATAAAAATACAATGGCTAACTCAGTCACAAAGCCATTGACTTACAATTTGTTCTATCTTCAAAACATTCTTGATCAATGGCAGCATAGACCTCATGAGAATAACCAAACAAGGTTGGCCTCTCAGTGAGATGGAACCCATACCCGACCCTGCATGGATAACCAAATAACAGAGACTAGATAGCCTAAAGACCTAGGCCAAAATCAAACACTATCATTGTATAAAAAATTATCAATAAAATTATACTAATGATATTTTGCTATACTCACAGATCATATCCTTATTCTGTAATTAAGAGAAAGCTTTCTTCTGGCAGGAGATGGGAACAAATGCAGAGACCTTCAACCAGACATTATGTGGAAAGAAAGAGTATACTAGTGTCTCTGTCAAATACCTCCCCTCAGAGTTCCCGGAACCCAGTGGAAATGGAGGCAGGAAGAGTGTAAGAGCCAGAGGTGATGGATGGCGCTAGACAACTAGGTTTTCTGAATCGATAAATAAAAGGTGTGTGTGAACTCATACAGACTGAAGCAGAAAGCCTTTGGTCTTTATTGGTTTGCATTACTTCCTCTGCAAATATACAATAGCTATTAGCTTAGCATTTTATATCTTTTGAGTGTGAGGAGTGTGTCTTTGATGTCTGTGCCTCCTCATAAGTCTCTTTTCCTTCTTTTGGGTTGTTTGTTGTGTCCAAATTCTATATGATGATTTTTGCTTTATTTTATTTTGCCATGTTTGGTGGTTATCTCTTGGAAGCCTATTCTGTTATAAGAAAAAAAAAATAGTAAGGATGTGTGTCCAAAGAGGAGAGGAGATGGGGAATAACTGGGAGGAGTTTCTCCTCACTCCAGAGGAGAAATATAATTATTTATATATTATATATATCAGAATATATTATATGGGGAAAAACTATTTTCAATGAAAGGAAGAAGCAAATGTAAAAAGAAAAAGAGAATGTGCATGAATTTAGAAAAACATATTTACCACATTAAATAATACCCTGTCTTGTGTGTGTGTGAGAGAGAGAGAGAGAGAGAGAGAGAGAGAGAGAGACAGAGAGAGAGAGAGAGAGACAGAGAGACAGAGAGAGGGAGAGAGAGAGAGACAGACAGACAGACAGACAGACAGACAGACAAAGTGTGTGTGTGTGTGTGTGAGAGAGAGAGAGAGAGAGAGAGAGAGAGAGAGAGAGACAGACAGACAGACAGACAGACAGACAGACAGACAGAGAAAGTGTGTGTGTGTGTGTGTGAGAGAGAGAGAGAGAGACAGAAACACAGAGAGAGACAGAGAGAGGAGATAACATGTGTTCATAAACTTAAACTGGGTTTCACTAAGATTTTCACTTTTAAACATGGTCAAAGAAGCAGAAGAAAGAAAAAGTAATCACAACAAGAAATATGGAGAGACTGTAAGAAAGGAGAAAAGATGGTATAAGTAGCTCGGGAGACAAAAAGGAGATGAATAAGAACAATTTGTGTACAAAATTACCACAATGGAACATTACTTTGAACATTAACTTTAAATATTAAAAATAATACCATATATTGTAAATAGAAATAAGGGATTTTCATATGTAAGCAGTCCTGACAAGGTGAGGCCCTGGTCACTATTATTGTCTAGTCTTTCCTACAAAGAGATAGACATTACAAGTTGTCAGAACTATGCAAAGGCTCTTTCCTGGAGTCATGTTCACCCTCTGGCTGGTATTAGACTTCAGACATTTTATTCTATCTTTAGGAGACTCCTCAGATAATTACAGTTTTAGGGCATCCATGGAATGAACACTGTGATAGCTAAAGGGAGGGATGAGACCCAATTGTCTTTTTTTAGACTAACTTCATTTCTGCTTCTGTCAGGAGATTGTCACAGCCTTAGTTTTGCTAGATAATCTCCTTTAGCTGTCCCCAAATGACTTTGTTTCACACCTTTCTACAATTTCCCTCTCACCCTTGTTATTTCAGTAACATTACATATGCTAATGGTATGTATTTTATAGAAGTAAAAGTGTTGATTTTCATATTTACTTGTAATTTACTCCAATCCTTGTTCTTACATATTCTCAGTCACTTAATAATGCCAGTTCAGAGGCAAATTCCTAGAGGAAATTTTTTGAAGCTGAAGACAAATTTCATGAATCTGATTATATTAAAGCACTTTCATAAATGTCATTGTTAAGATTTTCTACCAGTCCAATTATCTATTCATAGTCACACATATCAATAGAATCTAAGCCCCTGAGTGCTCTGAGTAATTTTTAGCTGAATTCCTATCACAGAACACAATGAACATCCTCCCTAAAGAGTCTTTTAGCAATAGTGAATAGACTCTTGAACACTAGTCATTTTATTTAGCCATCTTAACAAAAAATCACAGGAGAAAAGTGAAAATTTATGTCATAACATATTGAAAAACGTTGTCACCTTTGAGACATTTGTTTCAAAGCTATTGACTTGTTTAGTCATTTTCCCCACCTTATACCTAAGAAGTTCAAGTAAGTAAAGGGCGAATCTGAACCAAGCCACAGTCTGGAATGCAAACTGAAATGAGCTAATTCTCCTCAGGTAATGTAGTACAGAAATTGACACCTATATTTGTACCCATCAGCTATTAAAATAAAGGATTGTTTAAATGAAATATGACAAATTTTTGTTTCTTATAAATCATACTATTTATTTTTATCACACCCCCTTTTTATTTATTATTTTATTTAAAGTTAAACAATTTCCAACATTTTGGTAATATTCTTTTCTTTTCACCCACCCAACTTTCCCTTACCTAAACTTCATTTTTCTTTCTTTTACAAAAAAAGAAAACATTACAATAATTTCTCAGTTTCTTAACAGGTTTTCTATGAAAGCAATATGCATTCTTAATACCTGGCTATCTCTCAAGGCGTGTGTGTGTGTGTGTGTGTGTGTGTGTGTGTGTGTGTGTGTGCTGTGGGATAATGGTCTTGGTATAGCCCCTTTCAATGTCAGTGTGGCAATTTCTTAGAAAATTAGGAAATAACCTTCCTCGAGACCCAGTAACATCACTTTTGGGTATATATCCAAAAGATGCTCATCCTGCCAGGAGGCAGTGCTTAACTCTGTTCTTTTGTATCTATAATTCCTTCCCAAGTTCTCTCAGTTTTTATGTGGATGTAGTTGACCCAGCTGGTACACCATTTTTGTAAACAGAGGCTTCTCATTTGTTTCACAGCTGCCCATACTCGAAATAATCACACAGGACTATTAATTATAACCATGTTTGACCAATAGCTTAGGCATTTTTCTAGTTAGCTATTAAATCTTATATTAATCCAATTCTATTAATCTATGTATTGCCATGAGGGTGTGGCCAACTAGTATGTTTCCAGCAATGCTCTGGCATCTGCCTCCTTTGGCAGCTAACTGGTATCTTCTTGATTCTGCCTACTCTCTCTCTCTCTCTCTCTCTCTCTCTCTCTCTCTCTCTCTATATATATATATATATATATATATATATATATATATATATATATAATTAAGATTTACTGTTGGGCTATATTTTGCCCTGACATAGGTCAAAGCATCTTCTTTATTAACTAATGGCAATAAAACACATTCACAGCATACACAGGGCTGTTGTTGGAGGCTGCTTGTTTGTTTCTGGCTGCCCAGACCATGAAATAATCACTTAGGAACTATATTATTTACAATATTGTTTGGCCAATAGCTTAAATGTATTTCGGGCTTACTCTTACATCTTAAATTAACCCATTTCTATTAATCTGTGTATCACCACATGGCTGTGGATTACCAGCAAACTTTTGGCAGTCTCCAACAGAGAGGCATCTGTCTCTGGCAGCAACTATATGTCTTTTCCCTGACTCTGCCTACTCTCTTCTTTCCTATATGCTTGGAACTCCTGCCTTGCCCTATTCTGCTAAGCCACTGCCAAAAACAGATTTATTAATCAACCAATAAATCCAACACATTGACATAAGGACTTCCCACAGCAGAGGAAAATCCTTCACCAGTATTGGATATGCATATAGATGAGAGTTACAGAGCTCAATTTTGAAATTTATGTTAATTCTCTTGTGATTGTCCAGCTATATCTGTGAAATTCCAAAAATCTAATTAAAAAATATTTGACAGATACTACTAACTGTGTATGTGGGTAGAGAGATTCTTAGTGATTCCAAGCAGATTTCCTACTTTGAGTAACCTTTTTCTTAAATTGTTCTTATATTTATTTTGGTGGATTGAAAGAAGATGATACTCAAAGGGAGTGGTATTATTATGAGGTGTGACTGTTTTAGAATGGGGATGACCTTATTGGATATTATTGATGTCTCAATGTGCTCAAGACATATCAAGTGTCTCAGTTTACTTTCTGTTTCCTGCAAGATATACAACTTTCAGCTCCTTCTCCATTGCCATATCTACCAGCATGCTGTTTTTTCCTACCATGATGTTAATGGACTAAATCTCTGATACTGTAAATCACTCAGTTAAATGTTTTCTTTTTTAACAGTTACTGTGGTCATGGTGTCTCTTGACAGCAATAGAATACCTAAGGTGTTTATGTATATTAAGATTTTGAAAAATAATATGATATTATCCATCATGAGAATATATATATATATATATATATATATATATATATATATATTTCACATCAATGGTATTTTATCTTTGACTTGAATAATAGTGTATAGGATCAGTGAGCTATATGCTGTTAAAAATACATACAAGTAACATGACAAGAAGTAAAGTGTGTTATACTTAGGAATATATATATATATATGTGTGTGTGTGTGTGTTTGTGTATACATATATATGTATGTTTATGTACACAGAAACACACACATATAACACCAGCAAAAGAAAGAGCCTATGCATTTGCAAAAGAGAAGGGAGAACTATATGGAAGGTTTGGAAGGAGGGAAGGTAATAGATAAATATTGTAATTAAATTATAATCTCAAAAAATTTAAATATACCAGAAAATGTGTTATTGGTTATACTTATTTTCCCACAAATACTAGTTTGGTTAAGGTATTTCCTAGAGTATTTATTTCAATTTGGTTCTTTTTTTAAATTTTAATTATGTCAGGAGTAGTATATTTACTCTTAAGTATTCAAAATGAAAAGATTCTCTTGGTGTCTCACTTAAGTCCTAATTCTACACACACACACACACACACACACACACACACACACACACTGAATGCTCTGCTATTAACAGTAAGATCTAATTTGGGATATGACAATATTTGCTGAATACCTTAGTAATGGTTGATCAAAATATCGTGAACTTGAAATGCTTTAACCTCATTCACTCTGAACCCTGTGGACATGACACAATACAAAAACGATGGCATTTTTTCATTTCTCCATTAACTTAAGTTGTTAAATCCACCTGCTTCAAGGTGAAGTTATTACTGTAATATTTATGAAAGTCATATTATTGTGAAGTCCATTACTAGATAGGACACAGCTAAATCATAGGTTTTGAGATACAACGTTTGCTTCCTAAGGCTGTTATTTAAATTCCAGGACTGACTAAAGAGATGTCATCACCATTTTTAAAATATACTTAAAATTTTCCACTCACATTTTCTTTGAATCCAGAACCAAAGCGGAGGAAGAAAGTTGCCTTTGTTCATATACTTGCATTGACTTCCCATGCTGTTTTTATATCACTGTTACAAACATAGCTAAAGAATTTTAATTGTGCTAGTTTTGTGCCACCACAATAAACAGTCAGCATTCTGATGAATAGATATTTCGTACTATTTTTTCTTCTCATCTTAATCATCAGTTCTCATGTGAAGTATAAGATATGTGAATACGAAAAGCATCGCAAGTGATGCTGACTCGGGGGAGATTTGGATGAAAAAGCAAGGCACAGCGAACAGAACTTTTAAAGATTTTCTTGTTAGTTCTAATTTTGGAATAAAACTTGTGATTTTAGAATATTGGAGGCTTTGTATGATGTAATCTCTTTTCTAATTAATCCAAGGTTTGGTTTTAATTTCTATTTCAAGCCAAGATTTACCTATTAAATACATAAGAATAAATGGTGTTAGATTTTCTGTGTACCTTATATAAAACAATTTTTTTATTGTTTGCTTATTTTATCCTCCTCCTATGACTGGTTACTAACTTCTTCTAAATGATTAATCTTCATATTTACACATCCTGTGTGTGACCGTGTGTGTGTGTGTGTGTGTGTTTCTCGGTCTGTATTTCTATGTTTGTGTATCTGTGAGTGAATGTTTCTGTGTCTCTGAGTGTGACTCTTTGTATTGCCATGTGTATCTCTGAATCTCTGTTTAAATGTCTTTGTGTATATGTTTTCATCTGTCTGTGTGTCTGTGTCTCCATGTGACTGTATATGTTAGTGTCCATGTAGATATGTTTGTGTAGTTGTACCTGTGTGTGGTTGTTTCTATGCCTATGTATGTTTGTGTGTATCTGTTTATATTTTTGTGTGTTTCAGTCTGTCTGTTTTTTTGTGTGTATGTTGTTTAGGTTGTGGTCACATGTTCATGACTACAGTGTTCATGATAAATTCATAAAATTGTCAGTCACAGAAGTCCCAATATTGGCTCCAACTTAAGACTCTTACAACCTTTGTATCCCCTCTTCAGTGAAATTTCTTTGACTTTCCATGTTTGGTATAGACATCCACTAGTGTTGAGCACTGAACCGTCATTAGTTCTTAACACTTTCAACAGCTAAGAGTCACAGCCTTAACTATAAACCATTGACAAAAATATCTGCTCAGAATAAGACTGAGAACTGTTTTATTATGAATAGAATATAAACACACACACATAAATTTTGGTTACATGAGCATTTTGGAAAATATTAAATTATTGTCATATAGTCATATCCTTTCCAAACCATAAGATTTAATTTTTCATTACCTTTTAATGATTGTTGTTTGTTTGTGTGTGACATGTACAGATCAGAAGACTACTTATATGGGTTCTTCTTATTCATACACCATGTGGGTCCTGGGAATTCAAACAGGTATTAAGGAATTATAGCAGGCTCCTTTAATCTCTAAACCATTTCACTGGTCCCTCATGCATTTTTGACAAAATTTATAGCACCAGACATGTATTGCACTCAATCAGAAAACAATTGGCTACCTTTTAAATGCATCATTAATTTTACTTATTTCTCCCCTTACAAAACATTCCCTCCATCCCCTACTCCCATTCCTATGTGTCACCTCTCGTTAGTTTTATAGCACATGTTTTACTAACCACTTCTTCACACCTCATCTCTTACCTTCCACACCTCCTTTTCTCATTGCTTTATTCTTGCTTTCTGTTATTTATAGACACTCACACCATCTTAACTACAAATATCCAAATATGTAGAATCTATGTAGACATATTAGAAAAAAAAGAAACTACATTCACCTCAGGAGCTCTACCTAGGCATTCTGGATATACTGTTAGCAATTTAACAGATTGATGGACAGAGTCAAAGAAAACCCACCCAAACCATTATCTTCCAATGATGACAAGGATTCAAAAAGAGGAAATCTAAAATCTCAAACATGATGGTTAATACATAAGCTCCTTAAATACAAACTTGTATTTTATATATTAAAAATTATAGTGTCATGAATTACAAATAAAAGCAACACATGTTTTGTTGCTACAACATATAGCAATGAAGAGAGCAAGTATAAGACAAGAAGCAATTGTGATATCAATTCTATTAACATTTTATCTTGGGCTACAGTATTTTTGAATTGTGAAATTAATTTATTTTATGTACATCAGTATGCTACCCTCGGTTATTACATTCCTAAATGAATAATTTAATTTTTACTGTCTTACACAGTAAAAAGTAAATTAAAATCAAAATAAGTTAAAAGAAGTTGATAAATACTAATGAGTAAATCAATCACATATAAATTAGAAAACATAGAGAATAATAAATTCATCTTTAATTTTGCTCATTGCACAAGTAAATATTGATAAATATTCATAGTCTGACTTAAAGAAGATTAATACACATTAATTAAAAAATATTGAGAAATTAGAGAACATCATCTCATTTTTACCATAAAAAGTTGTTTACCTTAAAAAGAAATATGAAATTGTAAAAGCATATGTAGTGCTACCACAGTATTAAATATAATTGCAGTGTTAGTAATTATTTCTGTCTGTTTGGAAATCACAAAGAAGCATGCAATCCAAGTAAATGTATTAGAAAAAAAAAATGTCAAGCAGTGGTGACTCTAGTCCTGAAAATCTCTTGCTTGTTTTTAATGAAAGCGATGTGGTGGTTTGAATAAGAACAGCCCCCATAGGCTCAAATATTTGAATGCTTGGTCATCAGTCAGCTCTAGGAAAGGTTTAGATGGTTCGGTCTTGTTGGAAGAAGTGTGTCATGGGCTTTGAGGTTTTAAATAGTCCATTCAAAGCCCTGAGTCTCTGTCTTCCCATTACTTGTTGATGTGGCACTCCTAGTTAGATGTCTGATTGAGTGCCACCATGCTCTCTGCCATGAGGATGATGGGCTAAACTATAAACAAGCCCCAATTGGATGTTTTCCTTTAGAAGATATGACTATGTCATAGTGTCTCTTTACAGCAAAAGAACACTAATTAGGTCACTTAGAATTAATTTCTCATAAAAAACTTAAAGTATAAAACAGGTGATACTTCAAGCTACACTTTGTTGTTTTAATAATTACCAAAAAATAGCAACATAACAGAAATGACGTATAAACCTAGGTTTTATTAACATACGTAAATCTTTCCTTAACAAAATATACTAAATCAAATGAAGCTATATGCATGTATATAAGGGTGCATGTGCAAACTCATTTATAAATACATATAAGCTACAAAGGCAAAACTATCACAAAAGAGATCTTTATCCAAGAAATGCAATGCTATCTTCCTACCACAAAATCAAATAATACAATTCAATTTACTAGTAGAATAAATTATAAAATAGTTCAATAGATAAAGTAAAATATGTTTACTTTGTCTAAATATTTCTTAAGAATTCAAACATTCAACAAACCAAGGAACAGACAAAATTGATTAACTCAATGACAATTACAGTATTGTTGTTGCTGCTGTTGGTTTTGGTGTTTTGAGACGGGGTTTCTCTGTATAATAGCCCTAACTGTCCTGAAACTAGTTGTTGTAGACCAGGCTGACCTCACTCACAAAATCTGCCTGTCTCTGTCTCCCAAGTTCTGGGATTAAAGGTGTGCATCACCATCACCCCGTTTTACAATTACAATATTAAACAGGAAAAACGAATGCTTTCCTTCTAAAATAAGATGATAGAGAGCCCTTGGGTTCCATATTTTCCTCATTCCCCTTCAAGTCTAGCTGGATTGCAGAGTTAAGTTTGTGATTATGAACAAAAACTAAGTAAGAAAAAAAGATGATAAATAGAAAATTCCTATTTCATTATTTAAACTCAACATTATGTAGAGAATAATAGTCAGAGAAGTTACAGCACAGTATTAAATAGATTACATTGAAAAAGAAGAAATAAAATAAGCTATAAAAGAATACTTAGGTGGTCATGGCACATGTGCTAATCCTAGCTATTAGGAGCTAGAGACTAGCTGAGCTCTGTGAGTTTGAGGTCTGGTATACAAAGAAATTTCCAGGAGAGGCTCTTAAACTATGGAAAAATCCTGTCTTCAAAACCAAAACAAAAAAGCCATAATTATTCATAATTATAAATACAGAAAATTTTACAGAAACTGGTGTAAATACATCTTTTGACAAATAAATATATTTGTCAAGATTTTGCAATGTAATACTAATGAGCATATATAAACCATATTTCCAAATATGTAAAATTTCTTTCATGTTTTGAGATTATAATTACATGATTTTTTCTTTCCTTCTTTCCATTAAACCCTCCTAGATGGTCATCCTTGTTCTTCTTCAAATTCAAGGCCTCTCGTTTTCATTAATTGCTACAGTCATACATTCATACATATATAGAGAGATGAATGGGGTTACTACATAATACTATCTGCTCTTGAATACTCCCTGTTCAATATGTACAATATTATTAGTATGGATTTCCAGTGTTAATCACTCGGTATTAGAAAAGCAATTTGTATACTCTGTTAGTTTTTAATTACCGTGACAAATGTATAAGAGAATGATTGGGATAAAATTGATTTTGGGTCAAAGATTTCAATTAAGTCAACTGACTTAAATCTGGAACACAGAAAAGGCAAAACTTACTTTTCTAATACTAGATGATTGCTGTGGCCTTGAAATGTGTTTTAATCCCCAGTTTTCTATCATGAATACAAACTCATTACATGTAGAATTAATGATGTTGTCTCAAAGCTTTTGATATGCCAGTATTTTCTGTTGTTATCACTTCTATTGATGACTTTTTAGTAAGTTAGGCTTCCTCGTATACCTCCAAATCTCATAGATTAGACCATATTAATCCCCCTTTACTATAACTTTCCTGTTCTGCCTTTGCCTAGATTACTAAGATTGTTTAGTTTTAAACTCTCTATTTTGAAAAAAAAACATACATTATATATTATATACATATAAATATACACGCACACACACATATTTGTGTGTGTGTGTGTGTGTACTGTAAATACACTAAAACTCAGTTTATTTGTTGTACGTCTAGCAATGGACTTGGTTCTTCTGTTGGTCTTTTACTTCGTTTTTTTTTTTTTATTTCGTTTCTTATACAATGTTGTACTCTAGAATTAGTGTTGGATGACAGAAGTCTGGACACTGTCTTGTGATCTAGCCCATTTATTGTGATAGTATTGCAGAAGGATGGGGTTATAAACCACAAAATGTCACAAGATTGGAATCTAAAACTCCTGCAGTGTAAGTGGCTGTCACATCCTATTTTTACAATTCACAGGCCTAGATAAGCTGAGTAACAAGGAGAGCTCAATGGGTAAGCACAAATCTAACTGTAAAGGGAAAGAGAGTGAACTGGGGTGGGGATGGGAACAAGAGGGATCAGTTGAGGAGGGAGGAGGGAGGGAGAGAGTATTGGAAAAGACAAGTAGAATCTGGGGGCTTATGGGATGAACTAAAAACCTAGTGCAATGGAAACTCCCAGGAATTTACGATGGTGATCCTTGCTAAAATTCGTCACAATGGGGCATAAAGAGTCTGAACCAACCATCCTTTCTAACCGGACAAGTCTTACAGTGTAGGGATGGGGACATCAATACAACCACAAATGCTTCCACTTACAATTTGTCCTTTCCGCAAATGTTCTGGGATAAAGATAACAGAGAAATTAGAGTAACCAACTAATGAGAAGCCCAGCTGGAAACCCATGTCATGAGAGGAAGTTCATCTCTGAGGGTTAGGACCCAGGGGCATAATACCCCAGAGACTTAGGATAGAACCAAATATGAATGGCAGAAGACAAAAAAAATCAAGAAAATGATTTTCTAAAACTCTTCTGCTATAAGTGATTGGTGCCTCAACTACCTGTCATGAGAGAGGTTTCACCCTGCAACTGATGGAGACATGCAGAGATCCACAGCCAAACATTAGAGATTGTTTAAAGATTAGATTGGCAAAGTTTGGCCATTCCTGCAGAGGAGAAGGAAGAATTACAGGAGCCAGTAGGGTCAAGGGTCCCACAAGAAAACCTAGAGAATCAAGTAACCTGGGCTCAGAAAGGCTCAAAGAGACTGAACTGACAACCATAGAGTTTGCATAGGACTGATCCAGACCGTCTGCACATATGGAACAGTTGTGAAGCTTTGTCTGCTTGTGGGACTCCGAACAGTGGGAGCAGGGGCTGTCTCTGACTTTGTTGAATGCTTTTTGGGACCCATTTCTCTGACCAGATTGCCTCATCCAGTTTTAGTAGAAGAGAAGGTGCCTAGTTCTCTGCAAATTGCTATTCCATGACTGGTCGATATCCATGGGAAGCACACCCATTTCTGAAGAAAATCAGAGGTGCAAGAGTTGGTGGGGGTGGAAGGGATAGAGGAGAGGGGATGGAGGAGAGTAAGAAGGGAAAACTTTTGTTGATATGTAATTAAAATAAATAAATACAAAAATATTAAAATAAAAAATAAAGAAAATCACAAATGGTCAACCTTAAAGTTTACATAGAAGTAACATTATACAAAACATACAGCTTATATTTAGGAATATGTACACATACACACACATATTGCATACATCTACACATGAAGTAATAATTAGTGAAAAAGAGGCCATGAATTTGAGGGAGAACAGGGAGGAATATATAGGAGAATTTGGGGGTAGGGAATGGAAAGCAGGAGGAATGCTGTAATTATGTTATAATCTAAACTATTAAAAGTAAAGCCAGGGCAGATTTAGGAGTAAATAAAGAGACTCTGCAGTTTAATAAGAGGAGTTGTAAGGACATTTTAAGTTTTAATCAGTCGTAAAATAACACGACAATGTTTAATTAACCAAATAAATATGATTAAGGATACCTTTTATAATCTCATTTAAGAACTTGAATGGACATTCACTATACACTTGCATATAAATGGCTGGAGGATATGAAAAAAAATAAAAATAGAAATGCTCCATTTGGAAGGGAAAACTTAGGAAACTCTAGTGAGATCACTATCCCTAGAGGATCTTTCACACCAGTGACACTTTATTCCCTTTCAATTTTTTTAATAGAGATGAAAAATGTTGGAAAGTATATAGTCATTTTTATAAAATCCACTGTAGCAGTTGACCCGCTCTTCATGTGTGTGTGTTTTAAATCACAGGGCACACACTCTCAATAAATAGGATTTGTTAGAGTCAAAGAAGCACACTCTAGGGTGAGCTAACATAAATCGTGGTGGGCGTTTACTTTTCATAATTTGCCTCTTACAAAAAAATACTAAGTGCTTTAGTATTTTGATCTTTTAATAAGAAAAAATTTACCAGAGACTATTTCTCATTTGAGAAATCAACAATTGGCCTCAGACTAAAGTTTTTCTGCACATTTAAAGTACAAATGTTCATTCTAATACACCCTTCCAATGATTTAGCAATACATTTCAGCAGTAAACTGTTCTTACACTGAAGAAAGCTGGGCACTCTTTAGGAAGGCACACCCACTTTGTGATTCTGAGAAGCCTTTGAATTCTAAAGAAACACCTGATGGCTTTGAGCCACCTGTAACCTCAGTCTGCCCAAATTAGTTTTGTACTAATCTTACCAAAAGACCTCCCTGTCTTTCGATTTTATAGACTTTGTATCATCATTCTTATTCTTAATGATGTGATGCTTAAATGAACCTTAGCTCATATTACTTGGTAATTGGTGTGATCCAAAGTACTTGCCCTGAAAAATAAAGAACTTGAATATGATCTAGTAAATAGTTATAATAATCAGATTAACAATGAAATTCAAGTCATTACACAGCAGACTGCATTGAATATTCCAGCTCTCATTTTGATTTGTTTAATCTTCCCAGTTATCCCCAATCAACAATAAAATTGGCGATCCTCAGTTCTATAGCTTCTAGCATGATTTCCTAACCTGGCAAAAGATTTGCACTTCTAAATGAGTATTGCCTGCCTCTTGGGTTAATGCAATCATACTTCTCATATTTTTTTACTTACATGTGACAAAAACTATTTGATTGATCATAGCTCATTATTTCGTGACAACCATTCATAGATCACAAACATGGACAATGATGATTATCCCATTAATTGGTAGCAGGACTGGTGTAGAAAAAGTGACAATAATTACAAAGTTTTGTTGCCTAAAGTACTCAACAGTCGACAAATAAATGATTCAGTTAAATCCCTGTCATCTATTAAGTTTCAATTATCAGGCAAAGTCTTCAGAAATTAGTATGTATGAAATCATGTGGAATATTTTAGTCAGGTAAAGCAATGTTGATGTATGTAATCAGAAAGATTCATTTTTTAGCTTTTGTGATACTTTTCTACAGCTGGCCATATAATTTGTAACTACTTCAGAGACAAAAAATAGCAGAATTCAAAGATGTAAGATATATAGGTTAGTTTTATTATATATTTTTAAGTTAAAATAATACCACAAAGCATTTGTTTGATTCAATGTAATAGTACATTTTTTTCTGAAAATTCAAACAAAAAGCTAGGTTATTTTAGTTACATTTAAGCATTACATTGTTTACAAGTTTTACTTTTGGGGGTTTTACGCGAATTATTTATTGTAAAGCTTGAGCACAAGATTTTATATTTATGTCATCATTTACTTAACATGGTAAGATTAATTATTAAAATTTAAATTGATAATTTAAAAATTTCATTTGCAAGAAGAAGTTCTTATTCTGAACATTTTTCTTAGTAAAACTTGGCTATATAATTTTGCTTAACACAAAAACATTTTGTCTAGTAATTATGACATATATGTGCTACAGTATTGAATTTAGTACAATCTCTAATTTTATTACATTATTAATTATAAAACTGTAAAATATAAATGTGGATACAATAGCCATATAATATAGTTAAGTATTATGAAATAAGAATGGCTTAGTTAGCTCATGGAATCAATAGATATTTACTAAGAACCTTGTCATGAATCACAGAAATTAAAGGCAATTGCAAATTTAATTTCTTGAGAAAGGAATCTCTGTTGTTAAAGACAAATACAATTATTATGGGAACTGATACTGCTTTTAAACTTTGGTGACTTAGTGCTCAAATCATGCAATATCATTAAGCTCTTCTACATATTTGATTTTGAAATTTAGCAATAACAGTATTAAGAATGCTTATGAAATAAATAATTATACAATTATTGTAGCGTTCTTACAATCATATGATCATAGTAATGGTGAAAGGAATATTTAAAAGTGTAGTTAGGAGAGACTAGTAATGTTGAGTATTAAAGCAGACCTCCTTTTTTATTAATGTATGATAGTTGTCTGGTTATACAGGTAAAACAAAGGAATAATGTAAAGTATGGAAAGAAGATCATTTTAAATATATTATCCAAAATAACATTCAGGTAGGTAAAGAAATCATGAGTTTGAATGATTTTTGCTTTCAGAAAGTCAAATTTGAACAATTAGAAAAAACCTCCTGTACAAAAAATGTAAGCTGCCCAACTTCAAGATACAAAATTGAGCATTATAGGATTTTCAGTATCCAAATAATACTATAGTTTTACTAACGAAGGAGAATAATGGAAATTAAACCCCTAAACTATAGCTACTGAACTTCATCAAAACAATATTTCATTTCATTATTTTTATTTCTGTCCCTAACACCTTGTGTCTTAGTTTTGAGTTGCTTAACTCTCTACAGAAGCTGGAGTCTGTTAGATTTGTTTCAGCAGTCTCAGATGGCTCCAGGAACTAAGCTAGTCCTATAGATGTAGGAGAGCATGCTAGCATGATAGAGTTCAGACACAATGCACCATTGTTTAGTTACAAGTTTCCTCTTTCTCTCAGCTCAGTACATGGGAATAGCAGCCTATAAAGAAATTTCAAAATTTCAAATGGCTTCCTAACTGTGTACCCAACTTAATCAAAGTTTCCCATCTGTGAGGTCTCTGTTTGAATCTCTGTGCATTTCCTTAGTATGATGAACAGAATAATTGTTTTCTATCATAAGCAATACCAGGAAGAATAATTTTACATTATTACCATGAGGATTTGCTATCTTCTGTATAAACCCAGTACTCGTGTGTGGTATCATTTCTTCCATGTTATTCCCAGGATGTAGGGCACTCATTGGAATTTGGTAGGTATTCTGTGAAAGTGTAGGAAGTAACAATCATATTGAGTTTAGGAGAAATGGAGTTTCTCAGTATACTCGCTACAGTTTCTTAGGCAATTTTCTGGCTGTGAAACAGGTGCAAAAGTAAGTTCACTGTGAAGAATAATAATTGATTCTATATTTCCAGAGAAAAGAATTTAAGTTATTGACCAAGACATTGATTTTTCTCTGGACTCACTCTATAGATTAGACTATGCCAAGAGGTTGTAATAGTCAAACACAATGAGGAGGATGTTAAATAAAATTATCTCTGAATGAAGATGTTTAAAGCAGATAAAAACAATATTTCAGTTTGTCCACTATCGTTTTCTTCAGATACAGCTAAAACTGAGAATAGTATTTCTGATTTTATGTGAAATATGTGTTTTCTGGCTTGTGTGGTTACTAAATGTGTGGAGACACCCGAAAGCATAATTAATTAAGGATAAGTTATGGTCAAAATTTCTTAGCCAGGTCTTGCATATCTGTATTAGAAATGACTTTGGCAGCACCATAGGACATCTGGAGAATAATATTCTTGGAAATGTAAATTCTTTGGCCAAAATACACTGTTACAAAATAAATTTAAAAATATAATTGGGGAAATCTTAAATTTTACATTAAAATGGCATTCAATGAAAATATTGTATATCTATTTTATACCCAAAGCTTTGTTTGAAAAGAGTAAAAATATTTGCTGTTCATGAACTTAAGCAGAACTTTATTTTGAAAAACATTCTTAAAATCAAGAGGAGAGAGAGACCTCAAAGAGAGTTAATTCTGTATGTAACACACAGAGCTGGAGTAATTCCTAGATTTGTAACAACTGACTTAAATGTATCTTTTATGTATTTGTGCACTTACTATAAGTTTCAGTTTGTGTTGCCATCCTTCAGAAAAATATGAACTTTCCTTTCAATTTCAAATATTCTATCACACTGTTCTTTAATCACCCATTACCATGCTTAAGGCAAAACATGATAATTTATTCAGAATGACATAAACCTCAATAGAAAAATGTATTTACTGTCATTGTAATGGAGAGTACTCTCCTAGGCACAGTCAATTCTCCATAGGGTTGAATTTTTCTTCTTTTGGTAACAGTCAAACACTGCAAGTTTCCTAAAGTGCCTTACAATGTTACCTACCTTGATATCTCTTCAGGGGACATAAATGGATAAAAATTTATTCTTACACTTAACATACACAAGCATTGTCAAATCCCTGCTTTTTAATAACCCTGCTGTTTAGACACATATCAAAATTAACAACATAAAATTTTACTTAATTTTCAGTTCTACCTGTAATGTAATATAGATCATATCATCAATATTATGAAAAAATTTATAGCACCTAAATTTTATTAAATAGGATATGTTGAAATAAATAGAAGCTTTGTTAATTAATGCTTACTTTACTTACTTTTGAAGTTGGGTCTCATTGTGTAATCCTGAGAGACTGAGCAAGTAGTTTGAGAAGCTCCATTTCTCCTAAACTCAATAAAATTGTTACTTCCTACATTTTCACAGAACACCTATCAAATTTCAATTAGTGCTCTACATCCTGGGAATAACATAGAGGAAAAGATAACATACATGAGTGCTGGGTTTATACAGAAAATAACAAATCCTCATAGTAATAATGTAAAATTATTCTTCATGGTAATGCTTATGATAGAAAACAAATATTCTTTTCAGGATACTAAATAAAAGCACAGATTCAGACAGAATCATCACAGATGGGGAAATTTTAGAAAGTTGCATACACAGAAGTTATATCAGGAAGCCATTTGAAATTTCTCTCTAGGTGACAATTCCTAAGTACTGTGTTGAGAGAAAGAGGTAGAAATTAAAATGCTGTGCTCCCATGTTCACTTCCCTTTCATCTGCAGTACTTACTTACTTCCTGGAGCCATTGTTCAATATACCCTTCAGAGACTGCTGACACAAATTAAGGAGTTAGACTTTAAGTTCTGTAAAAAGTTAGTCAATTCAAACAAGGTGTTATGGATTGGGATGAAGCTGATGAAACAAAATACTATTGCTTTCCTAGTATTTCACTTAATCTTAGGTTACTAAACATTGGCATTTAGAGTATAGAAAAGAATGCCCAAGTGGGTGGGTAACTTAAAGGTTACTGGCTGAAAGATTTCCAACAGCACCTGTACCTTTTGTTTAAATAAGAGAGTTCTAAACCAGAAAGCAAAATTATATGCTATTCTTATGGTGCTAAAAGATTTTAAAGAAACACTCAGTATAGTTACTGATTCACAGTATGCAGAAAGAGTTGTCTTGCATATTGAAACTGCTGAATCCATACCAGATGATACTGAGTTGACTTCATTATTCATCTAGATGCAAGACATAATCAGGAATAGGCTTTGTCCTATATATGTAACACACGTCTGATCCCATATGGGTCTGCCAGGTCCTTTAACTCAATGTAATGCAGAAATTGATCAATTGGAAGTGTGTTTCAGGCTTCTGAATTTCATAAAAAACATCAGGTCAATAGCCAAGGTTTAAAGAAAGAGTTTTTTATCATATGGCAACAAGCTAAGAAGATTATAAAGATGTGTACTACTTGCTCTTTCTATAATCAAACACCATTCTCTGCAGGGAGTAATTCTAAAAGTACTCAAAGGAATAAAATCTGTTGGATGTATTCCACTTAATGGAATTTGGTAAATTAAAATATGTACACCACAGCATAGAAACGTATTCAGGATTTTAATGGGCAACTGCCTTGAGCTCAGAAAATGTTGATTTGGTACTCACACATTTACTGGAAGTTATGTGATAGAGAAACTTCATTGGTTAATTATAATAAAAAAACTGATTGGCCCTCACAGGTTAAAACATAGGTGGGAGGAGTAAACAGAACAGAATGCTGGGAGGAAGAGGAAGTGAGCTCAGAGGCCATGCTCCCCTCTCCCTGGCAGACGCCATGAAGCAAGCTGCCAGGTCAGATATGCTGAATATTTCCCGGTAAGACTGATGCTACACAGATTATTAGAAATGGGCTAGTCCAGGTGCGAGAGTTAGCCGAGAAGAGGCTAGATATAATGGGCCAAGCAGTATTTAAAAGAATACAGTTTGTGTGTTGTTATTTCGGGGTATAAGCTAGCCAGGCGGCCGGGGTGCTGGGGACGCAGCCCCACTGCTCCTATTACAATAGAATGGCACCCAACATAGGACACAACTGAATCCACTAAAAGCCTGAGAAAGCTTGGGAAAGAGTAAAGCATGTTTTCTTGGTAGCAACAATTTCTTGGGTCTACTCTGCTTGCTAGAGGCAAGCAAGCACTCTCATCTAAGAGAGGCTTCCTGACTCAGCTTTAGCTGCAAAACCCTGCAGCTCATTAAGAGGTCCTGCCATGAAACACTTAAATGGTGTTGACGAAAAGCTGAATGCATGCTTTTCAGTTTTCAGCCATAGCAGGAAAACAGCTGTGCTGTTTAAAAATGCCAGCTTTCTGGGCTGTCCTGCCAGGGAAAACTCTGACTCTTTTACTCAGGCAGTTTGTGTGGTTTGCAAGCTCAGGCTGCTGAAGCTCGCTTGCTGGCAGGGACCTTGAAATGCCATAGAGTTGTGGCGATAAACATGGCGACAGCCTGTATCTCCGCCATGAGGCTGGAAAGCTAAGGAATGGGCTGGATCCAGCCAACAAGCAACAGCTTTAGTCCTACCAATATTGCTTGGTAAATTAAAGACTCATGTGGTCAAAAAAGAGACATATACAGTAAAAGAAAGATTCAAAGTCAAAGAAAATGTTCAAATGATTTACAGTGTGTTAAAAATATATGCAAACTAAAAGTTAAACTTCTTAAAAGTAAAAAATGAAAGAAAGAGAGTAGTTGGGTGTGGTAGTACACATCTTTAATCCCAACACTTGGGAGGCAGAGGGAGATTGACTTCTGTGACTTCAAGGTGTGGTAGCACATGACTTTAATCCCAGTGCCTAGAAGGCAGGGACAAACAGATCTCTGTGATTTCAAGGTGTAGTAGCAAACACCTTTAATCCCAATGCCTGGGAGGCAGAGCCATGGGGATCTCTGAGAGTTCAAGGACAGCCTGGTCTACAGAGTTATTCCAGGTCAAAGATACAGAGAACCTGTCTCAAAAAGCAAAAAAATAAAAGTAAAAATAAACAAAATAGAGGTTAAAATAAAGCACACAAAGATGGAAAATACAAAAAGAATCTTAATACTGTATGCTATTATGCTCTCTTTGAATTGTTTGAATGCTGAGGAAGGAGCAACAGCTGCTAAAAGATATTTGTTTATAAATGCTGCTGAACTAATCCAACATAGATATTTTGAAAATGCCTTGACTTTGAAATTGGGATCTAAGGACATGATACTTTGGAAAAGAGATTCTTCTTTTATTTTCACAGAGGATCAGACCTTGTGGATTGCATTTATCCCGACATGGTATGATGGACCACGCCCTCCTGAAGGGTTGCTGTGAACACCTTTAGAAAATTGCTTCGCTCAACTGCCAACTGAGATGAAACTAGCACACAGGTTATACCATGAAATACCTAATTAATGATGCCCCCATTCAGCAGGAAGCAGCTTGGAGAGAAAAACATGCACCCATGTTCCCAAATATGGTTTATAAATGTTCTGTTACATTTAAAGGGGGATATGATATAGATATGAATAATTTGCATTAGTATAGATTTTGCTTTATTGATAGATATTTAAGGTAAATTTTGTTATATGTATATGTATTTCTGATCTTTATTAAGGAATTGTGATTGTGTAGTTCACTTAAAAATGTAATGTATATAGGTTGTTAATGAATAATCATCAATAATAGTCAAGCTTGTAGTTATGTTAGTTAGATTTTCTAGATGTACATAGATATATTTTAGATAGACATTTTTCATATCTTTCAAAGACTACAGAATATGGCATTTTTAAATGTTTTAATAACTTAGGGCTTTTCATGACAATGAGACATTCTGCTCCTGGCAGCACCAATCTACTTCAAGAGGAAGATGGGCATCAAAGAGGATCCTTATGGAGTTTGAAAGCCATTTGGGCAAGAAACTGTTCTTGCCTGGACTATTGCATAAACTGGACACAGAGAACCCACAGAGAGAGGACTGCTGAACTTGCCTAAAGGTGATATGATCTTTTGGGGTTCCTGACTTATGAAAGAGTCTGCGAGACATTCTGCAGGACACAACAGATAGTGACTGAACTGCCTTTGAAATTTCCTTCTTCATGGAAAGGTCATTGGTTAATTATAATAAAGAAACTTTTTGGTTCTCATAGGTTAAAACATAGGTGGGAGGAGTAAACAGAACAGAATGCTGGGAGGAAGAGGAAGTGAGCTCAGAGGCCATGCTCCCCTCTCCCTGGCAGATGCCATGAAGCAAGCTGCCAGGTTAGACATGCTGAATATTTCCCGGTAAGACTGATGCTAAACAGATTATTAGAAATGGGCTAGTCCAGGTGCGAGAGTTAGCTGAGAAGAGGCTAGATATAACGGGCCAAGCAGTGTTTAAAAGAATACAATTTGCGTGTTGTTATTTTGGGGCATAAGCTAACCAGGCGGCCGGGGTGCTGGGGATGCAGCCTCGCCA
Source organism: Microtus pennsylvanicus (assembly GCF_037038515.1). Lineage (NCBI taxonomy): Eukaryota > Metazoa > Chordata > Mammalia > Rodentia > Cricetidae > Microtus > Microtus pennsylvanicus. Next base: position 19,549,426 of record NC_134579.1, read on the forward strand.
CTCCTATTACAACACTTATGGCCATCATGGGTATACCAGCGCCAATAAAGACAGACAATGGTCCAGCATATGTATCTAAGAAAATGAAACTTTTTTTCTTATTATAATATAAAGCACATTACAGGTATACCAAATAATCCTACGGGTCAGGCAGTTATAAAAAGGTCAAATCATACTACAAAAAACATGCTGAACAAACAGAAAGGAATGAAAAATATTTCCAGAAATAGATAGATTACATAATACTTTATTAACCTTAAATTTTCTTAATGCTAATGAAAGAGATCTATCTATCTATCTATCTATCTATCTATCTATCTATCTATCTATCTATCTATCTATCTATCTAATCTATCTATCTATCTATCTATCTATCTATCTATCTATCTATCTATCTATCTATCTACCTATATATCTATATCTATAATTTAACACAGCTTTACATTGGCATTTATATTATAAGAGAGCATGCCCAAGTGGGTGTGTAACTTAAAGGCTACTGGCTGAAAGATTCCCTACAACAGTTACTAATAATCCTTAGCGTTCTAATTCCTAAGTAGATATGATCTAAAAGCTGGCCTTTCTGAATCAGAGAAATGGGAGTGTTTCAAGCATTTCAGTTGCCACACCTCAAATTCATGGAATAGAGGTAGGCAGGAAAGCTAAACTGAATGCTGGGAGAAAGAAGGAAGAGTAAGAGAGAAGCCATGTAGCCCTGCCAGAGAAGGACACTAGAACTTTGCTGGTAAGCCACTGTCACGTGGCAATACACAGATTACATATTATTGGAGATGGGTTAAATTAATATGTATGAGTTAGGCAATAAGAAGCTAGAGCTAATGGGCCAACTGTGATTTAATTAATACAGTTTCTTAGTGGTTATTTGGGGCCTGAGCAGCCAAGAACTAACAAATGTCTCCCCTTCAACACAAACGGACAAGGAATTCGGAGTGGCCTGAGCTGGCACACAAAGTGTTAGTATATGAGGTTTGAAGTGGAGTGGGGTGGTGGAGAGGCTTAGAGGCTTGAGGAGTTTGTCTGGTGCTATTGATTAAATATTATGGACCAGAAATTATGAAATAGAGACAATTCTAAGAAATTTGGTTGCTATTCTTCAGCAAAACAAATAAAAAACAAAACAAGAATAACAACAAAACAGACTTCTTAAAATCTAAGGCAAAGGCCTTAAAGCTCGTCTGTGTGTGAGTGTGTGTGTGTGTATACAATGAATATATGTATAAATGGATATTCACTCAGTTTAAGTGATTGGGTTTTTAAGTCAAACCAAATAGTAAAACACATAATATAGTGTGGTTTATCTATATGAGCTGAATCATGAAACTCTGATTTTTAGTAATATATTCCACTTGCTTACAGATATGATGCATGGACATAGTATCACCATGACATTTTACACCTTGAATTATGATGTTGTGGCTTATAAATCCTAGTGATAAATTAATTCTGAAAATCAGAGGTACCATACATTGTGCTATGTCAATGACGACAATGAATGAAAGATGTCAGAATGGATCTGGTTGCTGCATTCAGCAAGGCAATGCATGATTTTATTGACTGTGTTCTGTGTTTTTCTTGGGGAGTATAATAATTTCAGTGATTCATAAACCATATAAAATAGTTTCACAATAATTACACATGTGTTCTGAAAATTCTTACTGACAAAGATCAAAGTTTAAATTGCAACAAATCAAATAATGTCACAAAAATGTGAATCTACTTATAAAAATATATGAACAAAGTTATAAATAATGAAGATAATTTTATCATATCTCCAGTTAGTGCCAGGTAAAGTTTACTCAATGAGATTAGTAATTTATGCTTCCATAAAAATCATTCACTCCTAGGTATCTTATAAAGATTGATCTGTCAAATCCATTGTGTGTTAGAGCTCAGGCAGGCTGCGTAAAATGAAAACAAAGTTAAACAACTTCACAGGAGACAGAAATGGCCTTTTAAGATTCACGGAAGTATGCCTCCCTGTCTAATCCGAGGAGCCATAGGCGGGAGATTGATGGGCCTTGGCAGAGAAGTGTTTCAGGAGGCGGCTGTCTGCTCAGTGGTACCAGAATGAAGCTATCTGTCTTCATTGGACCCCATTAACATGCCCCTCAGATCTATCAGGCGAATGTCTACATACTTACTTTATAAATTATTACCAGCGACAGTTAAATATTTCAGAAGTTGTTAGGAGATATCATTCACCTTACAGCCCTTCATTTACACACATGCTTGTGGTTTTATGCATTTTCAGTTCAAGAATTATTCAGAACTACTTTATATTCCTGCCTTAGATGACAGTTTTCTGTGTAAAGTAATCCATAGGGTTTCAAATGTTGCAGTTTATTGAGGTAAATAAAAAAGAAAGCAAATTATTCACTAACGGGAGTGAATACCCTTTGAGAATTATATAGTTAAGAATTCATATAAATTGACCACAAGAATGAATTTTACCTCTTTCAGTAGAAAAATAATTCTGAATTATATACAATTATTTCAAATCACCATTGTTTGTTTGACATATACACTATTGTAATTAGTTTTTTATTTATCATATTAATTTTTATCTGTTACATGCTTAAATACCACAATTCTATTTGTAGAAATGACTCTTCAAAGCCCACAGCTTAACTTTAATGTGTTTAGTATTAAAATTGTTATGTGTTATTCATGTAACAATTAATCCAATTTCCCACTGAACTGTAAAGCTAACTGTAGAGAAGATTGAACTCGGTATTGGATACAGGCTGGGAACAATTTCTTTCAACATAATTAAAATAAATTTCAACTAAATAAACTCAAGAGCAATTCTGATTTACAACGTATTGTATTGACTAATATAATTTTTCCCAATCCTGAGCTTACATTTCCTCAGAGAGCAGAGCTAGATTTCATTAATCTTCTTTTTCAGTCGGAGGACGGCATATAACTGAAATAGACACATTGAAATTGGACAGACATTCTTCATGGATTATAGAACAGTATTTGGTAGAAAACCAAATCATAAAAGTATCATCAACAAATAATTAAATTTGCTTATCACACTGGAAAGCCAGAAGTGGAGTAAAATACACTAGGCACCTGAAAGCCAGATTATTTTTGTGAAGTATCCCATCTTCTTGGAGTCCTTTGTGGTAAGTACTTTTTTCATATATTGAAGTTAGAAAACAGGTTCAAGGAGGTTAAATCAATTTTATGATTACCATATGAAGGAGGATTGTCACTGAAATCTGACAGTGTTCTGTGTCTTGCCAGTGACAGGTTATGTGCACTGCATAGCTTGTGTGATTCCAGAAAAGGGAAAAATACTTCAGAAAAGATACTAACAAATATTAGATTTCCTATTTGTATTTTCTTTCTTCCCATTATTACTTTATTGAACTTCATTGAAATATAACAAACATGAACTGTTTAAAAACATCTATCACTGAATTGCTTTCTATGCATAACTTCTGCTTTAGCAAAGCTCGTTAAAATGATGCATATTGATCACATAAACCTCTTTATTCACGGATGTTCATAATTCCTTTTTCTTTTGTCCTTTTAGCAGTCTTCCAGTCCACCAAACCCCACCACAGGCAGCCTATAATTTACTTTAGGTCAGTGTAATGTTCATTCATGTTTTCTATAAGTGAATTGGCATTGCAGGTATGTTTTCTGTAATTTTTTTTCACTCAGACAAATTATTTTTGAAACCCATCCAGATCATTGTAAATGCTAACAACTTCTTTGTAGTCTTAGATTGTATTCAGTAGCATGGGCCAAGCAGTTTGTTTATTCATTTAGTAGATATTTCCATTCCTTAGTTTCTAACAGTTTCAAATAAACAGTTTTTCCTTTTCCAATCTTGATTTAAACATATTTACACTCTTATGAATGTTTCAGGGGATTGTACTTTAGGTAAACCTTATTTTACTTATTTTTAAAATGTATGTATTTATGTTTGTGTGAATATATATATATATATATGTGTGTGTGTGTGTGTGTCTATCTGTCTGTCTGTCTGTGTACATATATGTATGTTTGTGTTTGTCTATGTGTGTATCTTTCTGTGTGTATCTGAGTGTGTATGTGAATTTGTGTGACTGCATGTTTGTGTACATGTGTCTGTATGTGAATATGTGTATTTATAGCTGTGCGTATGTGTCAGTGTGTGTGTGTGTGCCTGTGGAGACACCAAGAATGGATATCACCCTTTTTTACTTTTTACTTTAGTTTTGAGACAAGATCTTTCAGTGATTTAGTATTCATTGAATTTTTCTGACTGGCTTGTTAAGAACTCATGTGATCCAGCACACCCAGCCCTTCATCTATGGTGGATTTACAGAAGTGAACCCTTATATAAGGCTGCTAGGTAAGAGTATGGATATCTAAACTAGGTCCTAATGATTATAAGGCAAGCGGTTAATTCCTTGATTTTCTTTTCATTTTAATCATGAATAGTAGATTTGAGTATTCAGTTGGTTGGGAATCAGATAGCTGTAGATCAACACTATGTCATTTGTGACTTTAACACAAGGGCAAGAGAGTAGGCTATTACGATGTCCATTTGAAATTAAACTTAAAAAATTATGTTGGATATGGTATTTGGATAGTTTATTATTATATTGTTATTATTAATTATTTTTCTTATTTCCTTAAAAATGTTTGTTGTTGTAAAATGTGCATACTAAATATTTATAACCATCACTGTCAACCAATTTTAATACACAGTGGTATTCAATGAACTAAGATTTTACTTATTTATCTATTGTCCTTCCCCCACTGGGCTATATGCTCAGTTCCTAAATATGTTCATAATCTTCTTCAGATGTCAGAATCTCCAATTTCTGTTACATTTCATTTCCTTAAACTGAAACTCTGTGTCCAGCAATGAATTCCCATGCCTAGTCACCAGCAATTAATGTTTGCTCTTTTACCTGCTCCCTCTGTGCACAATCATAAGGTTTGACATTTTGTGATTTTATTTTTCACTTAACACAATCTCACCAGATTTGAATCATGTTGTGACATATGGATTTTAATTTGAATAATTATATTTTTTAGCTGAGGTACTGGTGCATTATCTATATTGGCCTGGGATCTCTAGATATGATGCATTATTTCAGATTCCAGAGTTCTGGGACTACAAAGAATTGTTAGTATGCCGGACACCTTAAATTTTATTTCAGTTTGCGTTTGTAAGTTTTGCTTAATTTTTATATAATTATAAAAAATATAATTTTGTGGAGCTTTGTTGATCCACCGTTTCCTCTTGGTATCGCTAGAGTTATGCTCTCAAGCGTAACACAATTACTTAATTAAATATGCTGATTATTTTATTCCCAAGTTATGCTTATTCATTCTCACATTGATTTTAACGTTGTTGTAAAGGGATTTTCTAGAGATGATTGAGATGTTTAACTAGCTTAGGAAATCTGTCAGTTCATTTTTTTATTTGATATTTTGATATCTAGCTTTTTGAGTTTTTTATATCTAAACAGAAACTTCTCATCAGAAGAATCTAAAATGGCCAAGAGACATTTAAAGTGTGGTTCAATGTCCTGAGCCATTAGGCAAATGCAAATCAAAATGACTCTGAGAAACCATCTTACATCTGTCGTAATGGCAAAAAAAAAAAAAAAACCTACTAGTGACAGCTTTTGTTCTAGAGGTTGTGGAGTAAGGGGAACACTCCTCCACTGCTGGTGAGAGTACAAACTTGGAAATTTTTGGAAATCAATATGGCAGTTACTCAGAAAATTGGGAATCAATCTACCTCAAAACACAGCTAGATCAATATTGGACATATACCAAAGGATACTTAATCATACCTCAAGGACACTTGTTCCACTATGTTCATAGCAGCATTATTTATAATAACCAGAAGCTGGAAACAATCTAGATGCACCTCAACAACAATAACAACAACAACAAATCGTTAAAGAAAATGTTCTTCTGTGAAGAAAAAAAAAACAGCAACATAAAATTTGCAGGCAAATGGATGGAACTAGAAATAAATCCTGAGTAAGGTAATTTACATTTTAAAAAAGCATGCTATGAACTAACTCATAAGTGGATATTAGTTATAAAGGAATAAATTAAAGGGTAACCAGTCTGTAACCCACAGCCGCAGAGAAGCTTTGTAACAAGGAAGGCCCAAAGATAGATGTATGGATTTCCCTGGGGGAAATAGAAGAGATTTCCTGGGTAAGCTGGAGGTGTGTGGAGGAAGAAAGGTAGTATCTTTAGCTATCAGGTTGGGTGGGTTAGAGTCCGGATAGATGAGGCAAGTATTGAAAAAGATATCTTAATGGGCGGAATTTTGTCGAAATGGGGACCATCTGGGGTTAGGGAGAAACCTGGCTCCAGGAAAACTCCCTGGAATCCACAAGGATGGATCAGAGTTCTTGTAATAGTGGAGAGAGTGCCACAGGTGCTTACCCAAATTGCAATCAGAGAGCCTTTACTCAGTAACTGATGGAAGCAGATGCAGAGATACCCAGCCAAATACTAGGACAATTCCAGGAGTCCTGATGAATTGAGGGTGTAGGGATTGTGTGAACCAGTGGTGTCATGATCATGACAGGGGAACACACAGAGTCATGGGAACTCAAAGATTTTAGACCACAACTAGGGAATCTGCAAGGAACTGACCTAGGCCCTCTGTATGTATGCAACAGTTGTGTAACTTGTTCCGTATGTAAGACCCAGCAGTGGGATCAGGACTTGTCCCTGGCGCGTTAGCTGGGTTTTGAGAATCGGTTCCCCATTCTAGCTTGCCTTGCCCAGCCTCGATGCAGGAGGAAGAGCTTGTTCCTGCCTCAACTTAATGTGCCATGTTTTTATGAAATCTATGGGAGGCCTGCCCCTTTGTGAATGGAGAAGGAGTACAGGGAGGGGGATGGAATATAGATGTGAGGGAGAGGAAACTAATCAGTATATAAAATAAATGAAAAAAAATAATTTTGAAAAGAAAGAAAAATAAAAAATCTGTGGGAACTTAGATCACTTTAGATGTGATTAAATAACTGTAAGGTCTTCAGAAAGTCTACTGTTCTCTAGTAAATAGAGAATTCAGTAATAAATAATAGTTTATCTCATAATCATGTATTCCAGTGTACACCTTCCTTTTCTTCTTTTTTAAGTAATTTCCCCTATGTCACGATAATTTTTTCCCTATCTTATACCTGCCTCTCTTCTCCCTTTCTCTCCCTTCTCTTTCCCTCCTATCCACTCTTCCTTCCTTATTTGCCTCCCTCCAGTCTCATTACATAAATCCAATCATTTTATTTCTCCATCTTCCTTATCAGTTACTTATTGGTTATATTTCTAGTGGAGCTCTGGGTGTACAATAAAATTTTATTTCATTACTGATGAATTTTCTTCACATTCTGAATTAATTATATTAATGTGTGTGGACATGTTTCCAAACTTCTCTGTCCTATAGTGTTACTGGATAACCTGCCAGTCCCATGTTTCTTTACTGTCGATTTTCTGCTATTCCATGTCAGAATCAGGTAACACACTCCATGTGGTTTTTCCCTAATTTAAGGTAGTTATTTTTATAAAAACTTCTATATGTTCATAAGAATTTTAGGAACAGATTGCTACTAAAAAGGAAAATTTATATATAGTGCTATTTTTTTGTTGAAAACACATCGGATCTAGGGATGTATCTGAGCAGAAAGGATATAGCAAAACTGAAGCTTCAAACCCCAACTGTCCATTCGTCTAAATATTAGCTTACTACTGCCCATCGGGGGAGGGAGGGGACAGCCTCTGGAAGACACAGGGCTTGAAAGGAACCTATAGCATCAGTACATACTAGACTTTTTTATCTTCAGCAGAAATGATAAGTGTTAGGTATTCAGAATAAATGATCATACTTTAGTGGTAAAATGATTATTTTTCAGTTTTAGTATGTTAATTTTTAAACTTCATTTTTATTTTTTTTGCCTATAAACAAAATCACTATTCATTGCATAAATTCACAGGTTGGTTGAATAATATCTTATAGAAATACAGCTTCGCATTAGCTTTAATGTATGAACATGACCAATAGTGTGGTTCTCTTTTACCTTTTCCCATCATATCTGCCTGATCTTGACATTAAGTCTCACGATACTTTCTCTCATTAATATTTGGACAAATTTTAGAAAAATGTATTAGTGTATCCTTAACAGTTGTGAAGAAGCCACCAGCAAAGCATAAGGAGGACTATGTATTCTCTGAAACTGTCTAAAATGAACTTTAGAATATTGTACCATTGAAAAAAATTATATATATTTCACCAAATTATAACATGGATTTGGACAGAATTACTCTTCACCTTTCATTATTATATTTTTAATTTCTGACGGATCTGCAGTTATATAATCTATTTTGTTCCTAATATCAGCCATTGTCTTTTTAAATGTTTAAAATGACCTGTTTGGATTCATATCAAATTTACAGGTTTACTGAAGGAATCACTTGTTATCTCAGTGATTTGTTTTTGTTATTATACCCTTAATTTCTGCCTTACTATTGTTTTAATATACTCAGTGTTTAATTTCTTTTCCCTCATTTCATAGAGAGTATGCTGAAAGATATTATGTAAATTTTACTAATGTTTTAAATCAGTTTGACTATGCTAAAGAAACCTCACAATGCACACACAAATACATCTATTTAGGACAACTATTTCATGAGCTTCACTATGCTGCTATTTGTTTTCTGAACATTTCAGATGCTCCCATTAATTGTCCCATTATTCTGGTTTTAAATAAAAGATAATTCAGTTGAGTTGATTTTCTTTGTAAAAATCATATGTCAAAAGACTGTTAAGCCTTCATGAAGGTATAAGAATTGAAGAACTGGCATGGAAAAGTTAAAGAGAGATTTCTTTTCTTTCTTTCTTTTTCTTTTCTAATTTTTAATTGTTTTTTATTGAGCTATACATTTTTCTCTGCTCTCCTCTCTAACTCTCCCCTGCCCTTCAACCCTCTCCCATGGTCCTCATTGCTCCCAATTTACTCAGGAGATCTTAGCTTTTTCTACTCGCCAAATAGATTAGATCCATGAATTTCTCTCTTAGGGTCCTCATTGTTGTCTAGGGTCTCTGGGACTGTGAATTGTAGGCTGTTTTCTTTTTTTGCTTTATGTCTAAAAGCCACTTATGAGTGATTATATATGATAATTGACTTTCTGGGTCTGGGTTACCTCTGTAGTTGTAGTTAATGCTCAGTTTATCATGGACTGATTAGGCTTGAAAAAGTCTTTTCACACTACAATGAAATATACTAAAATTATGTCACAAGGAACTATTTAGAACTCATGTATGACATTTACATGAACCATAAATATGGGAAATTTATAATGGAAACTAATGAATTCCAGTTACAAAATATTTTATATTATAACATAAAAGAATTTAAAAAGTAATATTTGCCACATTAAATTCCATTTAAAATAAGTATTATGGCATTAATTTGTTGTATATATATATATATATATATATATATGATGCTTATCATATGCACATTTATAAATTGTAAAAGAACAATGACATATTAATATCTCCTTAGCTAATTAAATATAAAGTTAATTATATAGTTTTGTATTTACTTGTTTTCATATAAAAATATCTATCATATGCTATGAGAATGACATTTAAACACAAATCTTGGTGGGAACGATTCAAGATAAAATAATACATATTTAGTTTAATTGAAAATCCTTTTATACAGAAGACATTGCTTCATTCTAGATCTAATTTTTGTTTGTTTTTATTTGTCTCTCTGCTGCTTTGACAAAATGTTTGGATCGAAAGCAACTTGGAGAGGAAATGAATTATTGGGCTTACGAGTTAAAGTCTATCATGAAGAGAATCCAAGACTAAGTCTGGAGGCAGGAACTGAAGTAGAAAAGGAAATCCTTAGAGGAATACTCCTCACTGGTTTCCTTCCTGTGGTTTACTCATCAACCCTTCTTATATAGTCCAGGCTATTTAAAATAAATAATACTATACATATTCATAAATTATCTTGACATGATGATGTAAGTCCAACACTTGTTAGAGGAGTCAAGACCAGGACTTCTATCCATTTTTGTCTACATACAGATTTCAAACCCTCCTTGGATACATGTCATACCAGGAAGAAATAAAAGAGTTAAAAATGTGGTGAAATCTAAGTTGAAAGGAACCTTTATAACAATAGACAGATCAACAATAACAGAATAAGCAAGTTCATTATCACAAGAAATATGCATCATTCAGAAAATATAATAAAAAGCTACTTATAGCAGCAGCTAGAAATATGCTTTATAGAGCATTATCAATAAAGTAAAGGAAATACATAGGGAAATTACGTGACTAGGGAAAGCAGTTTGGTGTTTCTGACGGTGAGAGACTGATGGAAGTTGAATTGGTGAAGAAGCTAATGGAATGACATCTGCTGTTGGCTTTTGTGCCAACATTTCAGAGATGATTGAGTCCAGCCCTGGCTTTAAAAGACATGACCCCTAAAAGGGACATTCCCAGAAACAAAGATGATTCTGATTCTATTCCTTTCCTCAGTTACAGATCCTGATAAAGCTCCTCACTGGGATAAATAACCCAAAAGCTAGGAAACACAGGAACTGAGTAGGTCAACTTCCTAGACATAACAATGCAAGGCAGAAAATGACTTTGGGAGAAAAATGAAAATTCTTCATGTCGGGTTAAAATGTATCCCTCTTGTCATCCCTGGAGATGCCTGAACACACTCATAATACCAAGATGACTGGCCTATAGAGACATCTACAGGAAAATCCTCTTTATTAAATATGGACTAGCAAAAAAAAAGACAATTCTATCAGGAATTTAAGAGAAGTGGGAAGAGACACATTGTTTCTCATTGAAGTTCATCTTGCTTATGTAAAGCATTTTTCTATCACAGTAATATTTTTGAATGCTGTCTTATTGGTTATTTAAGTGAAATGACCTAACTAAACCAAATTACAAATATAAAAGTTTAGCTTTACAGTAATGCTTTGTTTTAAAAACTTATACAGAGCTGGGGTTGAATTTTGTGTGGTTTGGGAACAGTCCATTCCAAGTTCTCTAGCATCTCTTGAATTTGGCATAGCAGGGCATATGAGAAATACAATTGTTTCCATCCATGCCAAAGAATAAGATATTTGACATCTGACAAATAATTCATGATTTTAACAGTAAAAAAGTAAGAATATTTTAAAATACAGTGAAAGAATATTGCCAGAAACAGCTTCCTGTTGAAACACTGACCTGCATCTGAATATGTAGGAAATTTTGTTGTTTTATTGTACCTAACTTGTCTCTAATTAAATTTCTGTTTTAAGTGCAACTAATAACATAGAAAAACCCCTAAAGATTTGTGTATCTTTTGTTCTCTTTTTATAATGGGTGAAAGAGATTCCTATTCATGTTGCTGTGTCAATAAAGCACAAAATCTGGACAGAGTTCCACTGGAAAAAAAACTAGAACAAATTCCTATGCAAATTTTGCAACTGTTAGGTTCTGTTTTTTTAACTTAATTAAGGATCACATTTGAAAATTCATTTTCAACACTTTGTCTTTTCACAAAACTGTGGAAGTTATTTCCTCCTTATTACACAAGTGGTGGTATATAAAAGTAAATTATATTATTTCATCTTTTAAATCTTGCCTCTAGCAACCCACAGTTCACCATCGACATCTCCGATATCTCCCTAGCCACGATCTGTCTCATTTATGAACAAGGATGATGGAGAAATTACAACTGAGTTTCCCTGTATATCATTAGTTCTAGATCCTGTCTTCCTAAATATTACAGTCTGTGAATTTTATGAATTCACTCACCGTCATATTCTAATAAGCAAATGTCTTAAAACCAGATTTCTTAAAGCATGATCTTATGTGGGCCAGGCAGAGAAAATTTTTCTTTCATCTTCTATTTTAAATAAAAGTAAAATGAGCCTACCCATCAGTTTTGATTTTCAATCGAAGTCCAGATGGTCTCCCATAGTTGGTGATATCTTTTTAAAACTTTAAATCTCTTATCCTTTATTTCTCCCAAGTTTCTATCTCACAACCCTGGACACATTCTTTATCCAAGATTAAAATAGCATTTGCATTTGTAAAAAATTTTAATCATTCTTCCCTAGTTAGGAGTCAGTTGTTGGTTTCCATGTAGGACCTCTGGGAAAGGAGGGTTCATTAATCTCTCTAATCTGTTTCCATCAGTGTGAAAGAATGTGATCAAGATGAGATTGGATAGGGATCTATTAACATATCACTTGATTCAGTTGAAACAGTAACCACACTTAACTAAACCCCAGAAATGCGAGGAAGAAATTAAGATAGAGTTAAGACCCAAAATATGATCTTTTGCCACATACCACAAAAGGAAAAGAGAAAAGAAAATGTATTATTTAATCCAATATAGGAAAAACAAATGTTGACTTTCAGACAGATTTTTCCAATACATACTCAACACAATTACTTAAGGGTGGAAATTCATGTATGTTGGCTTGGAATACTGTCTTCTAATGATTCTTCAGTCACGTTTCAGTGGAATTCTCTTATTTGCCAGGTGTTTTCTCTGGTTTTTCACCAAGAAGCATGTGGAATCTTGTTTCCAAAACTGTCCTACAAAGTCAGTGATGTGATTTTCTTTTCCATTTGATATCTGTCATCTGACAAATTATAAACCTCATCCTTCTTTCCCACCAAAAAATAAGGATATGAGAAAGATTTCATTGATCACTATGATTTAAATTGCTATGCTGAATGAGAGAAAAACACAAAGCCTGTGGGTGTTTGATGCAAATTCAGTGTGGACTGAGGTACTGAATAATTGCTGGGATAACTTAAAATAAAGCTAAATCTGGGTTCCAAGCATTACTTTTATATCATTCAAAACAAATTCTATTCTCTGATCAAGTGAAGTTACTTAGAAGAGGCTAGACACAGCTTTTAAATTTTACCTCAAAGAGAACAACCTGGCAGCATATAAAATGGTGAAAGATTAAGAGAAAATCAGATGCTCTAGGCAGAATGTTCCACATAAAAATGAACATGGTAAGCTTTCTTGATATATTTTAAACCACTAAATGGAAAAACAAGTTAAAGTAAAAAACAATTATACTTAATAAATATTTAAATAAAGTAGTTAAAGTATTCACAACAACAGAACATGGTTTTAAATATTCTCAGTGCATACATCTAAAATGGGATTCATTGGGATATGTGATTATAAATTAATATTTTGAAAATCAGAATAAGAAGAAATGTTTCTTTTCTGTTCTTTTTTATTACTTTGTATTTTTATCAATTTCAATGAGGTTTAACTTATTTGTAATATTATTAAATTATTAAATTAAATTAACTTATTTGTAATAGATAAACTATTACAAATGTTATTACTGAAAATTTATTAATGGAGGTGTTTGGTTGTTGTTTATCAGGCTAAAGTTTCCTTGTATCCCTTTATGGTAAACAGTTTACACCATTGATCTATTATCTACAACAAACTACTTAACCATTTTCCAAACTGGATATATTAAAGATAAAGATAAAGAATGAAAATACCACCGGGCGGTGGTGGCACACGCCTTTAATCCCAGCACTCAGAAGGCAGAGGCAGGCGGATTTCTGTGAGTTCGAGGCTAGCCTGGTCTACAAGAGCTAGTTCCAGGACAGGAACCAAAAAGCTACAGAGAAACCCTGTCTCAAAAATCAAAAAAAAAAAATGAAAATACCATCATCATATATTTATGAAAGCACTCATTGTTGCTGATTGTGTTTTATATAAGAAAGATTAAAATTTTGACTAAATAACAGGAGACTATGAGTCCATCCATTGTATTGAGTCCTAAGGTATATGTGATTAGTAAATGGATTCTAGTAGTAAATATTGAGACACAGAGATATAAAATAACCCAAAGTGGTAGTAATAAATTAGTCAAGATGAGATCTTAATTTGTGTACAGAAATGAGAGACAGACAACACTCATGTTGTTCCGGAAGCAAAGGCATCACATTGTCAGCTTCACCGCCCTGTCATATTATTCTCCCTTCTGCACTCCTCCAGTGTGATGTCATCTTTCTGTGAAGAAAGAAGGGAGGGTGTGTGCAAACACTGCATAGGAACAGCCTGCGTGCTGCCCCTGGACTGATGGCATTCTTTCAACAGTCCTTAGGCCTGAATGTTTTCTACACACAATTAAGCAGGTGATAGATGAACTCTTGGTTTTTCCCTGGATGAGAAATAAACTATACTGAGTCTGAAAATATCAACATGTTATATGAATGATGTGTCCTGGCAGACTAGTTTGCATTTCTATCAGCCTTAAATTGGTTCCTATTGTTGAGCCATAAACATGTCACAATATTCTTTAGCTGTCAATAAAGCATATTTTCTTTCTTCCTGAGATAAATATAAAAATTCAATAATATTATGTTATAATATTTTGTTCATGAGCTTGTAAAATGTAACAATTAATATATTTCTATGAAAAAAATATATAGCTGAAAATGTGATGAATTTATTTATGCTAAAATTGTTTATGTATATTTGAAGCATATTTGTCTTAATATATGCCAATGTACTCTAAATGATATTCATAGGACTTTTGGTCCTCATTGGGTATTCTTTGGGCAAATTAATATATATTCAAGGCATGCTTTCATTTTAAGTTCTACATTGCCTTCTTTTGTTTAGGGAAATATTGATGTTTTTTCAATGAGAGAATAACTTTACAAATAAGACACGTTTAGAGAAAAGGCTTTCTGTATTTATACTATGAAATAGAGCAGAAGGCTAACAAATGTGAGATAAAAATGAGAGTGATCTAAATCTGATTTGATTCTTCTTCAATCTTCCTTATTTTAAGTGAAAAATTAAAAAGAAGAAAATATGCAATATAAAGAAATATTTTATCAATATATTTATTTGCTTTAAAGAAAAGTAAGATATATTTCTTTTCAACGTATTTAGTGTTCTGTAAATATTCCTATGTTTTTCAAAATAGTGTGACATGATTCTATCCAAACTTACTAATTCCCTTAGGAGGACCTAAAGAACCCTACGTATGTTTACTACCACATGTCTAAGAAAGTAATGATACTGTTTGAGTACTTTTTATATTGTACAGCTTTAATGCAGTAGAGAGGGGCTTGATCCTGCTTCAACTTAATGCGCTAGTTTTGTTGTCTTGTCATGGGAACCCTTATGAATTGGGAAGAATAGATGGAGGTAGACTGGGGGGATAAGAAGGAAGGAGAAGGAATGGGGACAGACCTGTGGGTGGAATATAAAATGAAATTTAAAGAATAAATTAAAGTAGTCATGAAAGTTACAGAATGTTAATGTAAAATAAATGAATGAGTTCTTCCTTTAGCATGTCAGACTGAATCGATTGTAAAAATGAGGTTTAGCTTAAAAGGGTTGAATCAACATTACTTTTTATTAATATTTCTGTTTGTTTTTGATACAGGGTCTCATAATGTAGTTCTGGTGGGCTTAGAACTCAATGTATATATCAGACTGGCCTCACACTCATAGAGAGATTCCTGCTTCTACCCAGCAAGGATTAAACGTAACCCAGAAGGCCAGGTTAAATATTTTGCTTCTTAAAACAGTTTAGTTATAGGTAAATTTGTGTAAAATTTCATGTGTTTTTCAGAAGATTTTTTTAAATAAACCACGTTAGAAAGAAAAGCCTAAAGTTAATATAGAAAAGAATACTGGAATATGAGAGCAACAAGTAGGCTAAAGGCAGAGTTGCACCTCTCTGCCTGCCTCTCCAGAGCCACTCGCCCATACCATGCCTATCTCTGCCGTAGAAAACCTTCTTCAGTCTTCTTTCATACTCTGTCCACTTCTTTGGATCCCGCAGACATTTCCCTACTAACCACCTGCTCCTAAATTGTTGATTTTTTCCACCCCCAAGCCTAGCAGGTACTCCCTGCTAGCCATCATTCCCAACATCCTAGAAGACCTTCTGGGGTGACCATTCTTCATTGTCTCCCAGAATTCCAAAGAGAATAAGTAAGAAGGCCCTGGTTAACAATCTTCTCTCCTCCTTACTATGAACATTTTCAGTCACCTAACTTTATATTCCTAAATGTCAGCTGCCAATAAACAGAAACACATTTTGCATGGAACCTCCGTGGCCACATATATAATATCCAAAGTAAATTTTCCAAAAGATATCATACAAGCATCACACTCTTCAAAAATACAGAAGGGAATGAGAAACCAAGAGAAAAAAATCCACTCAACCAAGATAAATCAAGAAATCATAATTTAAAATTTATAATTATCCAAACAGCAGATGCCTAGACACCAACATAAAAACACGGCCAATAACAATCTGGATAAATGTATTTACTTGAGCCTAGTTGTTCTACTACACCAAAACGTGAACATTTCAACATAGGTAAAATGCACACATGCACACACACACACAAACAAACACACATGCACAGAAACACAGAGAGACTAAGAGAAAGAGATAAAACTCCTTGTTTGAAGATTATAGATGTCTTTAAGTGGAAATTAATAAATCCCATTGAACAAAAAATAGAATCGAGCAAACCATGTAAAAAATGTATGAACTGTTTAAGAACTTAAAATGAAATTAAATCAATAAAGAAAATACAACTTGAGGGAATAGTGAAAATGGAAAACAATTAAAAATTTGAGCAGGAACTATGGAGGCAAACTTCACCAACATAATACAAGAGATGACAGAAAGAATTTCAAGCATTGAAAATAGAAAAGAAATGACTAAATTGCTAGATTGAACAGAAATAATGTTAAATCTAAAACAAAACAACAACAAAACCCCTCCTGATACAATACTTCCAAAAAATCAGGGACACTGTGAAAAGAACAAACCTATGAATAATTAGAAAAGAGTAAGAAATTAACAATTAGAAAAGAGTAAGAAATTAACAACCACTTGTCATTAAAATCCCTTAATATTAATGAACTGAACTTGCCTATATAAAATGTAGATCAACAAAATGGATGTAAAAACAGGATCCATCCTTCGGCTGCATATAGGAAACACACCTCACCTATACCCAGCAAAATTATCACCATAGATGAAGAAAATATGTTATTCCTTGATAAAACTCAATTTAAACAATATCTATCTGCAAAAGGAACCGTAGAGAAGTTTCTAAAAAGAAAACTCCAAACTACAGAGATTAACCACATCCAGGGAATAAATTATCCCAGAGTAGCAAAATTAAAGGAAGGGAAGCAAGGACATGGACATGTGCGCGCATGCGCACACACACACACACACACACACACACACACACACACACACACGCATACACACTTACACTCTCACACATACTACTGCCATCAAAAGCAAAATAATAGAAAAGAATGGGTATTGGTTATTGAAATCTCTCAGTATTAGTTGTCTCAGTCCCCACTACAAATACACAGATTTACATCATGGATATAAAAACGGGATCTATCCTTCTGCCGAATCTGAGCACCATACCTTGATATCAAGGAAAGATATTACCTTAGGATAATGTGGTGGAGAAAGATATACAGTGCAAAGGAACCTAAGAAGCAACCTATTATAGACATTTTAGTACCTAACAAAATAGACTTTAAAGAAAAAGAAAACAATCAAAAGAAATAGGAAAGACTACTCCATACACTCATCAAAGGAAAAATCTGCCAAAATGACACTTCAATTATTAACATCAATGTCCTAAACACAAGGGCAACCAAATTTGTGAAAGAAACACCACTACAACTTAAATCACATATTCGTCTCAGTAACTGGTAGTGGGAGATTTCAATACCTTACTCTCACCAATGGACGAGCCATTCAGACAAAACCTATAGATATAAATTCTGGACCAGAGAGATGTTAGAAACCATCTGGATCTAACCTAAATTCATAGAACATTTCACCCAAGCATAAAATACTATACATTCTTCCCTGCATCTTATGGTATTTTCTCCAAAACTGAACATATACTAAGACACAACTAGCAAGTCTCAGCAGTTCTAAGAAAATTGAAATAATTCCCTGCATACTGTTTGACCACTATAAAGCTAAATATCAACAACAGAAAGATTACAAGCTCATGGAAACTGAACAACTCTCTACTGAATAAAAAAAAAAAGTGGTTCAAGAAAGAAATTAAAGAATTTGTAGGATTTAATGAAAATTAATACATAGCATACAACAATTTATGGAACACAATGAAAATTCTTTTAAGAGGCAAGTTCATAGCACTAACTGGCAATGCTAAAAAATGGTTGATTTCATACTAGCAATTTAACAGCATACCTAAAATTTCTACAAAAACAACAAAAAGTGATAAAACAGCATGAAATAATCAACTCAGGGCTGAGATTGAAACAAAGAGAACAACAAAAATAACCAATTAAACAAAGAGGTTCTTTGAGTAGTTTAACAAAGATAGGCAAACTTTTTATCCTGAGGAATGGAAAGAGAATATCAAAATTTAATGAAAAATTATAAATGAAGAAAACATAACAACATATGCTAAAGAAAACCAGAGAACCATAGGACTTTTTTATTTATTAGATTTTTTTAAAAATACCAATCCAAGTTCCAATCCTCCCCTCCTCCCTTTCCCTCCACACACCCTCCCATCAAACCCCCATTCCATTCTCAGAGAGGGTAAAACACATTGCTTTGTGGAAGATAGAAGGCCCTCCCTATTATATCTAGGCTGAACAAGGCATACATCCAAGGGAATGGGTTCCCAAAAAGCCAGTACAAGCAGTAGGGATAAATCCTGGTGCACTACCAGTGGCTCCTCAGTGTGCCCCAGCCATACAACTGTCAACTACATTCAGAGGGACTAGTTTGGTCCTATGCTTGTTACTTCCCAGTCCAGCTGGAGTTGATGAGCTCCTATTAACTCAGATAAACTGTTTCAGTGGATTAACCCCTTATGGTCTTGACTTTGTCCCCTTTGTGTGATGTGATTACCATTAATGAATAAAGAAACTACTTTGGACCTATAGCAGGGCAGAATTTAGCTAGGCAGCGAAAACTAAGCTGAATGCTGGGAGAAAGAAGGGTGGAGTCAGAGAGAAGGCATGGAGCTAATGGAGCAGATTCTGGGAATATTAGCTGGTAAGCCACAACTATGTGGAAATACACAGATTAATGGAGATGGGTTAAATTGAAATGTAAGATCTAGCTGATAAGAAGTTGGAGCTCATAGGCTAAGCAGTGATTTAACTAATACAGTTTCTGTGTGATTATTTTTGGTGCTGAGCATTCAGGAACAAACAAGGGGCTCCCTATTTGAACAAATTCTCATTCCTTCCACTCTTCAGCTAGACTTTGAGAGCTCAGTTCAGTGCTCCAATGTGGATCTCTATCTCTGTTCCATCAGTTGCTAAATGAAGTTTCTATGGCAATATTTAAGATATTCATCAGTCTGATAACAGGGCAAGTCAAGTTCTGGCCCCCTCTCCTCTATTGCAGAGGATCTTATCAGGGGTCATCATTGTGGATTCCTAGGAACTTCTCTAGAGCCAGATTTCTGCTTACCCTATAATGGCTTCCTTAATCAAGATATCTCTTTCCTTGCTCTCATCTCTCTCCTTCCTCTATGTGAACTATCTCATTTCCTTATGTTCTCCTCATCCCTCCCGTTCTTCCCTCCTCTTCCCCTTCCACCCTCCCTTCTTCCCCACCTTCATTCTCCCAAGATTGTCAGGAGATCTTTTCTGTTTCCAGTTTCCAGGTGGATCTATATATGTTTTCCTTTGGGTTCACCCATAAGGACATATCTTAACAACTAGTATTATACCAAATTTAAAAAGTCAAAAATAACTGTATAATTTTGTCATTTAGCATTACCAAAGTTAAATGAAGATTAGATAAACATTTTTATCAGACCCATAACACCTAGAGAAATAGAAGCAATCATTAAAAGTCTTGAAACAAAATAATCCTAAGTCCATATGGTTTTAGTATAGAATTCTACCAAAGTTTCAAAGAAGAATTAAATCCAAACTCTGAAAAATAGAAACAGAAGAACCATTGCCCAAATAATTTTATGCAAAAAAAAGATTACACAAACCTAATAGAGAAACCACATTAAACTTATTTTTTTTCCCTTTGGAAAATAGTTGCAAAGTTACCCAAGGAAATATTCATAAACACCATCTAAGCACATATGAAAAGAATCATTCACCATGATCAGTGAGGTTTTATCCCAGAGATTTGAGAGTTGTTCAAAATATAAAAATCAGTAATTAGGATTCACCATGTGACAAAGGTAAAAAAAAAAATCTCATTCGATGTTGAAAATGCCTTTGACAAAAGACAACACCCTTCACAATAAAAGTCCTAAAGAGCCTAAGGATAAAAGAGATATGCCTAACATAATACAGGCAGTTTACAGCAATTCTATAGCCAACATCAAATTAAATGGAGAGAAACTCACAGTAATTCCATGAAAATCAGGAATAAAATAAAGTTGTTCACTCTCACCATATCCATTCAATGTGGTACTTGAAGACAACTAGAAAATGAGACAACGGTAGGATATAAAGGATCTACAAATTGAAAACAGAAAAGTAAATATATCTTTATTTTTAGATGTTGTGATAGTATGTATACATTAGTAATCTTACAATTTTTAATTGGAAAATCTACAGATAGAAGACATTTTCAGACATGAACATAAATAAAAATTTAAGTCATTATTATCAGTAACCCCCTTATATAAAAATGAGAAACTTTTCTTGATGAGGAACCAACTGAGGAAGAAATCAGGAAAGCAGCACTTTTCACAGTGTCTCAGATAGCATCAAATATCTTGGGATAGCTCTAACTGAACAAATGAAAAACATAATAAAATTCTCAAGTCTGTAAAGAAAGAAATTAAAAAGTTATCAGAAGATGGAAGAATCTGCTATGTTCATGGATTAATAGAATTAAAATAATAAAAATGGCTATTCTACCAAAAATAATCTACAATTTAATGAGATTCCCATCAAAACCCCAACATGATTCTTTATACATCTTGAAAGGACGTTTCTCCACTTCATATGAATAAAGAACAACAACAAAAAAAAAAACAGAATACCTAAACCAATCAGGACCAAAAGAAGATGAAAGTTTAACCATCCCTAATTTCAAGTTGCATTTAAAAGTTATAGTAATTGGAACTGCATGGTATATGCATTCAACAAAAACATTGATCAATGGAATCGAATTCAAGATCCAGACATGAATTCATACACTTATAAACACCTGACTTCTGACAGTGTTACCAGTAGTATGCCCTGAAAAATAAAAATCTTCTTCTGTAGTATGATATTAGGGTTCAACCTGAAGAACAGAAAAGCAAAATCGTCAGCCACTGCTTACCTCTACCTCACTCCAAAATGGCAATTTTGCCTCCAGGAATCTCAGAATGAGTCTGTATCTGACAGGGGCCTCCTCCTGTCTTATATTCCTCTCTAGGACTAAAATTAAAGGTGTACACCACTACCACCCAGTTTCTATGAAAAACTGGGAATAAAAGTTTGTGTCACCATTGCCTGGTGTGTAGGGATAACTAGTGGGATGCTTTACTTCCTGATCTTCAGGCAAGTTTTATTTATTAATGCATATATGAATGATCACCTCAGTCTTCAAAAAATAGTGGTGATGAAACTGGATATCTGCATATAGAGGAAGGTAATTAGACAATATTCATCACTCTGCACAAAACTCAACTCCAAATGGAACAAAGAACTCAACATAAAACCAGATACACTAAACCTGATAGAAGTATTAACAAAGAATAACCTTGAAAACATTGGCATAAGGGAAGACTTCCTGAATATAACAATGACAGTGCAGGCACTAAGATCAACAAATAATAAATGATATCTCATGAGACTGAAAAGCTTCTGCACACAAAAGGAAAGAGTCAGTTATAAAAAAAGTGACAGTTTATAGAATGCGAAGAAATTTCTAGCAATTCCACATCCATTAGTGGACTAATATCCAAAATGTGTCCAGATGTCTAGAAACTAGATATCAAAGCAGCAAATAATCCAACTAGAAATGGGGAACAGATCTAAGCAGAGAAATCTCAATAGATGAAACATAAATGCCTAAGAAACACTTAAAGACAAGTTCAACATCCTTGGCCATCAGCTAAGTGCAAATTCATATTACTTTGAGATCGCAACTTGCACCTGTCATAGTGACAAAGTTTATTAATACAAGTGATACCTCCTTTTGGTGAGGATATGGAGCAAGTGGCGGGAGTGAAAACTTGTACAGCCACTATGAAGATCAATATGACAGGTCTTAGGGAGCTGGAACAACATAGATGTTCCTCTACAGAAGAATGTAAAAAGATATGAGGTACATTTCCACATTAGAGCATTACTTAGCTATGAAAAATGACGTGAAATTTGCAAGCAAATGGGTGGTGGGACTAGAAAAATCAGCATCCTGAGTGTGATGACTCAGATCCAGAAGGACAAATGTGGTGTGTATCCACTTATACCTGGACAGTAACAATTTTTAAATGACAACCAAACTACAGTCTGTAGATCCAGAGAGGCTATGTATAAATGAAGTGATACGGGGGCACACATAGATCTCCCTGAGAGGCTAAAATCGATTTATGGATTACCTGAGACAGGGTGTAGATAGTACTGGGAGAAGCAGGTGGTGGCAGGGACAGAGATAGGGTTGGATGCAGAGACTGGCAGCTGGACTAGAGGGCAGTTGAGGGCTGGCATGGAAATCTAATGCAGCGGGAACATCATGAATATAGAAATGTGGTATATCTACACAATGCAGTATTACTCAGCTTTTAAAAATAATGACATCATGAATTTTATAGGTAAATAGAAAGAACTAGAAAAAAATCCAAAGTAATGTATCTCACGCCCAGAAGGACAAATATGGTATGTGTGTTAGCTTATAAAGTGATATTAGCTGTTAAGTCAATGATAACTAAGCTAAAATGCATAGCACAACAGAGGTTATGTATACCAGAAGGTTAAGATAGGTCTCCTAAGAAAAGATAGAGTTGATAGTTGTGAATGGATGGGGCCTGGAATGTGAGGATAATGATAGGACAAGGAGGGGAGAAGAGGTTGAACAAAGGAAGACAGACAGATACAACTAAATGTAAGAGACATTTGAGGTGTATTGTGAAACTTCCATATATATATATATATATATATATATATATATATATATATATATATATATATATATATATATATATATGTTAAATGAAATCACCAAATAACAGGGAAACAGAGTCCTCACTGGCCATCTCGTGCAAACAAAGAAGCTGCCAGCACCAGGATTGTGTTATATCTAATTAAATTGTTGGCTAAAGGATTCCCATTGGAAACCTCAGACAAATGAGCCTTTTGCCATGATTATAGTTAGGTCTCCACAGACTGACAATTTTGGTGTGTTAGTTTATGTTTCTCCTATACTTTATTTTATTTTACTACTTCTTAGAAGCCTGTTCTTAAATGAGAGATAGAAATGGAGTAGATCCTTTAACTAAGAAATGGGGTTCCGTGCTCCCCTATCCAACCTTCCTTTATCCCGATCCTCCTGTTTCCCCAAGTCCCCCCTCCTTTCCTTCTACCTTTTCTCTCCCCATCTCCCCTTACCCCCATCCAACCCCACCCCCAACATCCCACTTTTCTCCCAGGAAATTTTGTCTACTTCCCTTATCCAAGAGGATAACTATATGTTTTTCCTTGGGTTCACCTTCTTACTTAGCTTCTTTAGATTCGCCTATTGTAGACTCCGTGACCCCTATTTATGGCTAGAAACCAATTATGAGTGAGTACATCCCATGTTCATCTTTTTGGGTCTGGGATACCTCACTCAGGATAGTGTTTTCTATTTCCATCCATTTGCATGCAAAATTCGAGAAGTCATTGTTTTTTACCGCAGCATAGCAGGAGACTTGACCCTAGAGGGGATCCCAGGTGCCCAAGCTGAGGTCCCCAGTTAGTTCCTTGGGCAGCTGAGGATAGGGAACCTCAAATGACCCTATCCTAGAGCAATACTGACGAATATCATGCATATCATCCTAGAACTTTCATCTGGCGATGGATGGAGATAGAGACAGAGACCCACACTGGAACACTGGATAGAGCTCCCAAGGTCCCAAGGAGGAGCAGAAGGAGGGAGAACATGAGCAAAGAAGTCGGGACCACGAGGGGTGCACCCACCCACTGAGACAGTGGAGCTGATCTACTGGGAGCTCACCAAGGCCAGCTGGACTGTTACCAAAAAAAGCATGGGATAAAACTGGACTCTCTGAACATGACGAACAATGAGGGCTGATGAGACGCCAAGGACAATGGCACGCGGTTTTGATCCAACGCAATGTGCTGGCTTGGTGGGAGCCTAGCCAGTTTGGATGTTCACCTTCCTAGATATGGACGGAGGGGGGAGGACCTAGGACTTACCACAGGGCAGGGAACCCTGACTGCTCTTTGGACTGGAGAGGGAGGGGGAGAAAAGTGGGG
The DNA here is from genome assembly GCF_037038515.1 of Microtus pennsylvanicus. Lineage (NCBI taxonomy): Eukaryota > Metazoa > Chordata > Mammalia > Rodentia > Cricetidae > Microtus > Microtus pennsylvanicus. Next base: position 19,573,950 of record NC_134579.1, read on the forward strand.
GGAAGGGGAGAGGGGTGGGAGGAGGGGGAGAAGAGTGGGAGGAGGGGGAGGGAAATGGGAGGCTGGGAGGAGGTGGAAATTTGTTTTTTTTTTCTTTCTTTTCTTTATTCTCCTTTTATCAATAAAAAAAAAAAAGAAATGGAGTAGATCCAGATGAGAGAGGAGGCAAGGAAGAACTGTGAACTGGAGAGGAAGAGGAACCTGTAAATATGATACACAATGAAAGGACAAAGAAACAAATATATAAAACCACAAAATAAATTCATATGAAACAGTTAAACAACAAAAGTAATTTTAAAATGGATGTTAAAAATTCTTTCTAAAATTATTACTTTTCTAAAATATTTGTCACTATGCATTAGGTAACTCTTTGAAAACCCCTCCCCCAGTACTGGGAGCATTTGTATAGAATCATGGCAAAATATTTTTGGAAAAAGATATGGGATATGAATATTTATAGTATAAAGTAAAAAAGATCAATTATGGCATGATTTTTTGAACTGAAAAAAGTCATAAATTATTTAATCAATCTATTCATGATAACAGGCCTGGAACTGAATAAAATTACTTGTTAAAATCATAAATGTTAATTGTAAAGGGAAGACAGAAAGAGAGTGATAGAGGTGACAGAGTTCATGACATTTGAAATTTATATGAGGGCATACCACATTCCCAGCTACTTATTTAAAAGTTGCTGTGCCTTTCTTATCCATAAGGAGCATTCACTAGACCTTAATCAATGCTACTAACGTTGCACTGAGAAAAGTTGAATCCATAGTGTAAATTTAGAAATCTAAAAATTCAAAAACTGTTAGGAGACATTGCTGTACAAACCAAGAAAAAGTTTTGTGAAAGAAAAATAAATTCCTGGTATCCAAACACCAACTAACATGTTGATGCTAAATAAAAATAGGGGGTAAAGAATGGAACGAGAGTCTATGGATGAATAAGCAAGAAAGGATTGAACGTGTAGTCACAGTATCTACAAATGTGACATATGTGATAGGCACAGTGTGCACTTATGACCAAAATAACTGACATATAAGGGAGGCATTGAGGTATGATGTATTTCTTCACAGTTTTAGAGGCTTCTGTGCATCCTTGTGAGGAAGGTGTTGTGCGGATCTGTATGAATATTCAAAGAACAATACCCACTGAAAAGAGTCACAGAAGATAGAAATCAGAGGACAGCTGTCATCATAATACACACAGAAGACAGAGAAAGCCAGAGAGACAGAGCGAAAGATTGGCTGAGAGATCGAGAGACAGACACAGAGGGGAGATCATGCCACAACAGACAAGAAACAGAGCAAATGGGAAAAGCAGAGAAGTTTACATAAAAAGCAGAACAGAGCCCAGTAAGACAGAGTTTTCAAAGTCATGCACGAGAGAGAGAATGAGGCTACAAATCAAGAGCTTATCTCCTACCAATACAGTGATACAACACAGTCTTAAATAGATGCCCACAGGACTTCTCTAGCATTTCACATATGAGTAAAAATAGGAAAACACTATTAATTTTTGTAAACAAAAGCAATATGGATTATCCAGGCTGCAGTTAACATTTACTTGGCTTTTTATTTTTATGTATACAGGTGTATTGGTTTTGTGAGAAAGAGTCTCAGTTTGTAAGTGAGGGCAGCTTGAAATTTTTTATTTTACCACGCCTCTGTCTTGCAAGAGCATGCCGATGACTTCTCTTTCAAGGTATTTCATTTAGAAATATTTTTTAAATAAAAATAATGTCACTGAAAACACTGCAACTTTTCCTGACGTCTGAATATTAACATTTTTGTTAAAATCCACTCTGGGAATTATTGAAAAGAATTAAATATGAATTAGTAAATATTTAATAGAATTTTACTTCTACTTTCAAAATAACAGAATAACGATGCCATGGCTCATTTTAAATATAATTCTTAGAACTCAAAATGTCTACAAATTCTTTTCCATAGAATGAATTTTAAAAATTTTAAATTCTACTCTTTACCACAGAGATACTTTACCTTGTCCCCTTTGGCTTCCCAGTACTGCTACCATTAAAACTAAAGAACATTTGTTTTTAAAGCTGTAGGTCCGTAGTACTTTTCTCCATATTCTTAGAAATGATTTGGGATATTCAGTGACTTTTATATTTTAAACATAAATTTAAAATATGATCACATATATTCAATTTTTACCCAATATACATTCTCAAGCAAACTAAACACAGAGGTTGTAATGATTGCATAAAATGCAAAAAATAAGCATTTTATAAAATGCTTATAGTCCCAGTACTTGCCAGATATTATCTAGAAATTTACCGTCACAATCCACTGTTGTAACTTTTGTCAGTGGTCCTTACCAGAAATTCATTCTGCAACATGTGAGAAGCATATTTCTTAAAGAAACTTGATATTTACAATGTGTCTTTCACAATATATTGTTTAATTAGTCAACATATTAAAAACGTTATAAGAAAAATGTTTAAGTTTTGCACATGTAAACATGAAAATATGGCAAAGATGATATTTATGAGTGGATGTAACAAACTCTACTGAACAACAATAGAACTACATATCTATATTTAATTAGTTATACAGGTGAACAAACTAGAGAAATGCATCAAAATATGATCAGTATATGTGGCTTATTAATTTGTTTTTACTATGTCTGCAAAAATAGTATCAAAGACAAATTATCTTTACAAAATAATTTGGTCGACGTTCCAAAGTAGAATAATATATAATTATATAATAATTTTATAAGAAATTCTAGAGATCTTTCTGCCATGTGCTTCTGATGAGGTTTTGTAGAAAATAATTTTATTTCTGAACTTTTCCATTTGGGAGACAGCAATATTCAGGTTACTTCCACTGGGATTTAATGGTATATTACTTATCCAAAGTGTTCAATGCCACCTCCTTACTGTAATTGTCTTCCGGCTTTACACAAGAACATTGAGTTCTGTTAAAAACTGTCACTGTTTTTAATGTCCAAATAATTATGAGTTGAAATTAGTTAAAAAATTATGAGGAGTAAAGAAAGTTTTAATTAAAATAAGTAATAGTAATAAGTACATTCTGATAAAATTGCAATCACAAATAAAATTGACATAACTTAAAATAGTACTAAGACATCAATCACTTTGAAGTCAATTTCATAACAATGAAAAGCTGCCAAGAACCATATTTTATTTCACCCTTATCAAATTTCCAATCTTTTCAATGTTTACCTTGTCATTCAAAATGACAGCGTTTGAGTTCTCCTTGGTCAAAATAGAGCACAGGGCAGGTTCTGGCATCAAGAAAAACTAAATGTAAGAAAGTTGGTATACCCTCAACAATTCATTATGTCCCATGGAAAATTATATTTTTCATGGAATTTCAGTGCACCAGAATATTAAAATATAACATGTACTAAAACACAGCATATGATTAGGTTATACTCAACTATCTCCAATTTGAAGTGTAGAATCTAATAAAGAACCAGCATTTTCCAAGCGCAGAACTATCTTTATATTTGTTTTATATTGTTCCCATACAGCTATAGAATTTCATTTTTAAAAGATGTGCAAATTGACTTTTTTTCTATATTTAAATATCCAAAATAAAGACACAGAAATATTTAAATCATGCTATGTCATGGGTGCAATTGTAATTAATTTTACCATGAAAAGAATGAGAAATAAATATTACACTATAATTAAGCATGACAAGTCTTGTTTTCTAATAATATTTTAATCTTAAATTCATTCTGGTTCATAGATGTTACATTGTGAGCATGCATTATGAACACAGTGGTTGAAAACATGTTGCTTGTTGTCTTTTGGAATATATGTATTTAGGTCAGAAATTTTGCATAAGTTAGAACTCAAAGTAAAATCCATTTTATGAATCTTTTAATATATACATGCCCCATGTATAAACATCCTGTCACATATTACTTTATTAAGCATAGTGCTGTGTAGAGCAGGAAAACACTGATAAAAGCCTGAAATTATTGTTTTCATTTTCTAGGACACTTCCTGTGTGCAACCTAAGCTGTTCCTTTCAATAAATAGTTTTGAATAAGACAATGCTTGGTTTGTAACAACCAGCACACACAACTGTTGAATATCCATGACCCAGTGATCAATTTTTACCATAGTCAGCATATCTCTTAGAACCAAATCATGAAATAATAAAGTCTATGTTTAAAATAGGTAAAGTTCACCATGCCCCCTAAGAGGAGCTGCTTGTAACTCATCTTGTTGTTTTCTTATTCATGAGAGTGTTACTAACATTCTATACAGGATTTTTGGGTCAGCTGCTCATCTCTGTTTTAAATTCTAAATTCTAAGATCTAGAATACAAGACAATCTCTGCTGCTTCCAGTAATTTCTAGAGCTTCTCTTTTTCTGTCTCTGACTATAACCTCACAGTTATCTCTCTTGGTGGATATGAGCTTTCTTCCCATTTTTTTTTTTCAGTATGTATCCTAATTTGAAGTAGAAGATCACTTGTGGACACACACAGATTCTGATCACCCACCATTATTTTATAAAATTAATGTTCATTCTACAGGTAAATTATGGATGGAGCAGTTTAAAAATTCTGAATATTTTAGCAGTAAGTAAACATCATGCCCGTTTCATACATTGTGCCTGTTAGTTTTTAAATAAGTAATGACAGATTCAATAGCTGGTTTAATTGGTGATTGAAAAATATGCAGACTAACATGATATGAGGATACTTTAAGACTTTTTTCCAAAGTAAATTCTTCACAATTGAGTAATGGAAAAAAGTGCTATTAGGTATACTCATCAGTATGCACACGTGCTCATGCATGCGCGCGCGCGCGCACACACACACACACACACACACACACACACACACCACATCATTGATAAAGTGTTCCTGTGTGGATAAAACCCAAGTGATATCAATATTCAAAATCATAGTCATCATTACTGAAACCTTAAATATGAAGCTAGAGGAATGACTCATAGGATCCTTGCTACTCTTATGGAAGGTCTGCATTACTCCTAATGTGATCATATATGTATCATACATCTTTTCTTCTATCTAATAACAAAATATTAGCCAAATATTAATTATTATTTGATAAGCCAAGTTTTATTAATCTCTGGCTTGATGTTTTATTTTATGTCCATTATTCAAGGTATAATTTTTACTATGAAACAATTGTAAGGTTTTTTTTAGATTTTATTTTAATATAGTCTATTTTATAAACTTTTCTTAATCATATGCTACTACTTTAAAATTAATAAAAAAAACAAATTATGTTAATGTGTAATTTACACCAAGATACTTTACTTTCAAACTTCTAAATATAAAATAACACTAATATCTCCTACTCTTAATATAACTTTGTGCCTATTTACTAATTCATCAATGTGGACACCAGAGTTCTGAAAATGCACAAACAGTATAGTAGGAAAGAGCATTTTGTCCCTTTTCTTACCACATTAAAACATGATGCATATGTCACACTTCAGAAGCATCTCTCCATGAACATAATCATTGTGTACATGTCCCTGATGTTTCAATGGGATGCTGTCCTGAAATGAGGTTGTATGGTTCAGTCCATTGATATATACAACCAAAATTATGGTAATATGGGTTGACAAATATATCTCCAAAAAATTAAGAGAAAGATACTAATGAAAACTTGAAACAAAATGCATTAAATGAGCTCACAAAAAGAAATAGTCAATCATAGTCTTCCAAAGGCTCCTGCAAAGCTATAAAGATTGCTGTATTAAAAGTTAATCTCTTTCTCTTACTGGCTGAGGTGTGTGATAATTATATTTACATTATGAAGTGTGAGCAGCCGAAGATTACAACAGATGAACCAACCTTGATGTTATCTAATATGTATTTTTGTTCAGCATAAAATCATTAAGAGCAAGTTTAATTTTTATTCTAATGTGAAAAGAAATTTCTGAAGTTTTAGGGTTGTGCCAACAGTGGCACAGGAGAATTGTCCACTCCAAGAATCTGGTTTCAGTAATTCATTCAGATCCAAATAAATGTTTATGATATGAAGTCAGAAGCTCATGTAGATTTTTGACTTTTGAATATGAAAACAAATTTCTATCAACAATAATTAATTAAAGTGAATTCCTGGGAATTTATATGTATTGGGGGAAACCTCCCACTTTCAAGACAATGCTCACTAAATAGGTAAGACAGTTAATTCTAAATTTCCAAAATTAATATTTATGCTAGGATAGTACAAATATAAAATATAGTGAAAACAGCATTTTTTAAAGATCATACATGTGAACAGTACAATTTGAGGAAAGTAATTGATCTGATGTGCACAGTAGGAAATGCAAAGGTTAATTCACTATTTTGCATTGATCTTTATGCAGTTTAACACTTAAGGATAAGTATTCTAATTATCATGCTTTATTTTTCTGAAATTAAAAGATTGGAATCCCTAACTAATATCTGCACTTAACAATCACCATACTACAGCATAGTTACTGACAAATATTACTATATAGAAAAATAAAAAGTAGTTATTTGACTTTTAAGTATACTTTTTACCTTAACTATTTTTCTGAGAATAAAATTTGATTACATCTTATGAGAATATCTTAAAGTTTTTTAAAGTTAGCATCTAGTGCAGAAGCTATAATTCAGGTGAAAGAACGATCACCTATTGGCAAAGTTTCATTTCTGTGAGGTGAGAAAATGCCCTAACAAAATGCAGCTTAATGTTACAGGGATGTTCTAGCTCTCACTTTTAGCTTACAATCCATCGGTGTGAGAAGCCGCTGTGGTAAAAGCCTGCAACAGCTGGGTGTATAACACCTACAGAGAACAGAGGAGAGAAATGAATGGATCCTTCTGGCTTGCTTGCTTGTGCTCAACTAAACTTCTATACTCTTCTACAGCCCAGGATTTGTTTTCTAGAGAACAATGTAGCCCAAAGGGAGATTGGTTTTCCTACTTCAATTGACTTAATTAGAATTCTGCTCAGACTCCACACTGACCAAACCAATGCAGATAATCTTTCACTAGGAATCTCTTCCTAAGTGACCAACAGATGGATTAAAGCTAGCCCAAGAGCGCACCTGAGTCTGAGGCACTTGTTCTTTTTTGTATTAATGATCCTAGAATTGTAACAAATAAAAATCACAAGATTTTAAATATTAATGTTATTTTTTTCACTAGTTTAAATCAAACAGGAAATTTTTCCAAGACACTTTTATTGGTATGTACTAATTCATGCCATTTAAGGATTCCAATCAGACTCATGATTTGTATTGGCCATGTGGCTAAAAATAGGGTATTTAGTTTATTTTTATTTGGAAGTATAGCTCTATGGAGAATATATTGATTTATTTCATTTTATTTTATAAACAAAACTCATATCCCCTTGAAAAGCAGTGACATTAAGTCACTGAGTGTGTTACTGTTAGTTTTTGTCTGCATCAGAGATTGATATTTTAATCATCTTTAAAACTAGTAAGATCACTTAGCAAGGAACATACCCAAATAACATATGATTTTAACATAAGAAATTCTTAGAAAATATGGATATGGCATAGTTTCTGCCTTCACTAGGCTGTGATTGATGGTACAATATATGTAATGTTTGACAAGTTTCAGGAATGGAATCCACTGGATGAATAATATTCAATAATAAATTAGAGATATCCCAATTCCCTCTCATTTAAAGGAAACCCAGAAAGCAAGTCATAAAACAATTATCAGTTTGAGAAATTAAGACAGAATTTGCTACACGGCATAACACTTCACAGTTCTTATTTTCATAGTTGGGATAATTTACTAGGTGTATTTATCTTTTTATGAAAAGAATAATATCAAAGGAATATGTCCTGATCAATGGTCAGAGTGAGTTTTTTTCAGTTTGTTAAGGAGTTTATTGTAACCTACAATATTGTAGCTTAATTATGTGATTGTTTTTATCACCTATAATTTTTATTCTACTGTAATATGCAATCTGTATTGGTATAAAATACAAAGTTAGAAGATACTTTTTCTACCTAATATTATTATTTAATTTCACCAAGTGTGTCAGCTAAATAAGGTCAGACTATATGAACACAGCTATAATGTATTTTGTTATGATAAATAAAATATTTTTATTGTTTTTAAATAATTGCCATTTTATCTACATTGATTAGCATTTTTCCTTATTTATGAAGAAATTTGGAGAACAAATTTTTAAAAAGAAACAGAAGTGTCAGAGTAATTCTAGTCAAAATAAAAACCATTATTCATTTTAATTTTTTTAATTTTTTTAAATTTATTTATTTATTTAAGGATTTCTGCCTCCTCCCCGCCATCGCCTCCCATTTACCTCCCCCTCCCCCAATCAAGTCCCCCTCCCTCATCTGCTCCAAGAGCAATCAGGATTCCCTGACCTGTGGGAAGCCCAAGGACCGCCCACCTCCATCCAGGTCTCCTAAGGTGAGCATCCAAACTGCCTAGGCTCCCCCAAAGCCAGTACGTGCAGTAGGATCAAAAACCCACTGCCATTGTTCTTGAGTGCTCAGTAGTCCTCATTGTCCACTATGTTCAGCTAGTCCGGTTTTTAAATAATCCATTTCATTTTTGTAGCAACCATCAGGTATCCCAGTTACAAATAAATTCAGAAGGGCTACAGCTGTTATTTCATTGCAGACTTTAAAAGCAATTTTAAACAAATATCCCAAAAATTGATTTTAGGATTACAATAATTCGATCACAAACAATCTGTTAAAAATGTATTTTATTTATTTATTATTTTGTTGAATTTTGAAACCGAAAGGACACAAATCTCTAACTATACCTAAGTTACAGAAACTTAGTGTGTTGGGTAACCTATCTTCTCAACTGGATTTAATGAGCAATTAATTAACCAGGAGGCCTGCCTCTGTATGGGACTGTGGGCATATTTTCAGGAGCAGAGAAGACCCTCGCCTACAATGGATCATGAGAGTGACCGTCCAACTACAAGAGGACGTGGGAACAACAGCGCTGCTTCCCTTGTCTGTCTGTCTTCATTCCTTGCTAATGAGGAGTCTTCTTTGCTTTTGTTCTGCTGCTGCTATCTTTAGAATCAAAGGAGCTCAGCTTCTTTAACCTTCCAACATGGCCAGAAGACCAACATTTTTCCAAAATCCTTTAGTACATCTGCAGCATCAGATTGGAACTCTTGAGTCACGCAGCCATCTGTACTGACACTAAGTTCTCAACCTACCCAGTGTGCAGACTGGGTAGATGACCGAGGCCATATCCTCTAAGTCAATGAAACAAATACTCTTGCACTAGAGATTCATTCTGTTTGCTCTGGTCCTCTAGAGACTAATGACCAACACAATTAATTTAATAAAAATAAAATTATAATTTTGATAGGAATTTGTAATACAGCCAGTAAATTGAAGTCAATTCAAATATCTTAAATAGTCCTGTTCCTACTATATAATAACTTGCTTAAGAAAATTGTCAGCACAAATATTTGCAAATCTAGAGTAGCATGACTGCTATTTCGTTGCTTAATTAATTTGTTATTATGACTACTAATGGTTGACTATTATGATTTTAAGAGCTGTGGAGACTTCTATTCCTACCCCACTGAGCTTTACCACAGAAACTTTGCATTTCTTGGTATCGTAACAATTTAGTGATGGTTAGATTTGGTTGTGATATGCACTGCTCATTATTTTCATAGCTGACATATTTAAACACTGTTTAAAATAATTTTTTCAAAAGTACGTATTTAGAAAGTATTAGTTTGCTTTTTTTCCTAGTTGATGAACCTTAGTCATAAACTACCCTATGAAATGAAAGATAATTGTCTTCCATACCCAAGAAAATTGTGTCTTTTTATTCTTCAGAAAACTCATGAAGGATAAGATGTTGTCTCTTGAGGTATTTGTTACCTTAGTATCAGAGTAAGCCCAAGCTTGGTGGTTCCTAATAAGTATGTACTCCACATCATAACTCTTATGCACACTACTGCAGTACCCAGTCAATGCCAAAACACTGCGGCAAACATGGTCTGTCAGAGAAAGGAGACACAGGGTAAATATGTGATTTTTTTTATTACTGTTGTTGTTTTTAATGAAACTGTTATCTGCTTTCTCAGACAGTGTGCCCTTCAATTGTTCAGGAAGAAAAAATTGAATAGACACAAAAATTTAGAAATCGCTGAACATGGCGGACAATGAGGGCTAATGAGAAGCCAAGGACAATGGCACTGGGTTTTGATCCTACTGCATGAACTGGCTTTGTGGGAGCCTAGCCAGTTTGGATGCTCACCTTCCTGACCTGGATGGAGGGGGGAGGACCTTGGACGTCCCACAGGGCAGGGAATCAGGACTGTTCTTCAGACTGGAGAGGGAGGGGGAATGGAGTGGGGGGAGGGGGAGAGGAGTAGGGGAGGGGGAGAAGAGTAGGGGGAGGAGGAGAGAAGGGGGAGGAGGAGGAGGGAAATGGGAGGTGGGAAGGAGGCAGAAATTTTAAATAAATAAATAAATAAATAAATAAATAAATAAATAAATAAATAAATAAATAAAATTTAGAAATCAGAGCTGTATTACTTCTCATCCTCAACAGTATCCAAACTTTTTGGAAACCTTAGAGATTCAAATTTCCAAGTTGTAAAGTGATCATTATGGAACCTTTGCTTTAGCTGTAAAATAAGAAATTTTAGCTGAACATTTATTGTATATGTTTTGTTAATGACATATCACTGTGTAATCAATAAATACCTGCATATTTTTAAAACATACAGCAAATACAGCTATATATATATATATATATGTGTGTGTGTGTGTGTGTGTGTGTATGATTCTTAGATAATAGGAAGATATGTGGGAAATTGTCTATTCTTTCTACAGTATTAGAAAAGTCACTTGAATTTTCACATTTTATATGGAGTAAACTTGCTTTCTAATAGATGGAGTTCTGAATAATTTGGAAATCAATACTGTGTTCAATTTCCATCTCTAAATTACTCTGCTGTAGGAAATGAACTTTTTAAAGGTACTATGCATTTTTCCTTATGAAAACGTATAATCATGTTTTGGGATAAACATAAGTCAAAAGTTTTCTGTATTTCTGATTAATTTTACCTTCATGCAAAAGTAGTTTATCAACTTATAACCTGAAATAAATTTAGAAAAATTATTTTCAAATATGGTATACAAACTCTTGCTTTCCTCTAGTTTTGAAAACTGCCAGAGATCATTTCGAGGTCAAATTTGTTTTGAAAAAATTAATAATCTTACTCCGAATATAAGCCATATAAGAGCTAAATTGTAAAACGATATGCATATATTTTGCTTCATGCTTCCAAAATGTAGAATTTGCTCATTCATACTTTCTACATTGCCTAGCAAATTGGGAAAATGTCTTCTTATAGCATGATTGAGTTAGTGTTTTGCATGTTTGTTAATTTTTTAGAAACTAACCTCAATAGGATAATAGTCATAAAATTTACATTTCTATTTTGCTTCATACTGACCGAAGGAATGGACTTTACATAATGATAAGAAAATTTCTTTAATATAATTTTTTAAATACTTGCATTTCTTTAGTAATATTTCATTTAATTATTTTTGAGGCAATATTGTTACACATATTTTCTTTTGAAGAATATTTCTATTCATACCAGAGAGAAGTTGTAATGATATAAGAAATAAATTTTTCCGTCTAAGTTCAGAATGGTGAGCCAATGAATTATTAAAGTTGCTTACAGGATCTTGAAAGAAATAAAGGCAGCCATATATCTAAAAATCTCTCATTGCCAAGTTATCTGCTTAGGAATCTGCTTCACTGGATCTCCTGGCCCAGTATTCTTCGTGCAACAGTCTCTTCTTCCCAGGCATTGTTTAATGTTTGTGTAAGCTAAGAGAGAGACTGCATGAGTCTATGTCTCTTATGTGTTTCATGGCTCCCCTTAGGCTCTCCTCTGGTTCTATGAAGGAATAAACCTTTCCAGAAGAGTTACCCAATTACCTATAACACGATAATACCATGATTGAAAACATATTGATAATAATATTTTGTCAATGACTTTTACAGACTTTATTTAAAAGTAATTTTACACTATACATTAATAGAAAAAAATTAAATTAATCTTTTATTTTCTCTGACATGCTCAAAATTACAAAAGTCCTCTATCAGAAGTCACTTTGCAGTTTACCTTTTGTGAGTTATTTTACTCTATAACTTTGTTATTCCATTTTGATTACACCAATCAGAATTCTCAAATTTCAATTTCTGTGTGGGACTTCTCCTGCATATATAAACATGTTACATTTCAATTTCCTAGAAAACTGTTCAACAAATAATTTACGTTGACACAGGCCATACTGAAAATTACTATTCTAAATACATTAGGAAGAAAGCGTTTGATGACCTTAAGTTGTTTTTGACCACAGTACATTATTTGAATGTAAGAGAGAAAATGACAACACTTATTTGGATTTTGAAAAAGTGCTGATATGATTAAAGTGTTTCTGTTAAAAGTTGTAATGATTTAGTTGCCTAGGAATACACAAAAAAGTTATGAAGTTTAAGTTTTCAATAATTTTTTAAACAAATTACAGAAAATTTAATTTTATAATTTATCTATATAGAATTTTTATCTATAAGAACATTTTCTTCTGGAATTTTTAGAGTCAGAAACTTAGGTTAAAATATTTTAATTACATATGAACAATATATGAGAATATTAATAATATGTTATTGGGTGGACAACACAATCTCTCTTTTATATTAAAAGCTGATATTTGTAAAGAATAAAAGTTTAGTTACAAACATCAAGCATAATAATAACAGAAAAAATAACATTGAGAGTGCCAGTTATTTTTCCTCAAATATAATTCAATAACAGTAATTGAGAAGTGAAATTTCTTTATGATGTAATTTAATCATTTTATATTTTGACAAACTATCACCTTTATAATACATAATGGTCATAGTACAAGTGAAGCAAAGATGGTGAAGTTATATGAAGAATCACAATTTTTATAAGCAAGTTAATACCCTGCATCAAAATAATACTGCATGTTTATGGACCATGTGACACAATTTTGTGAAATATTTAATGAAGAACCCTTTCAAATATTCCTGTATTCAAATCAGAAAATGTTACCATGTCTTTAAATATAACAAGACAACACACAGGAAATTAAATTTCCAGCACAAAGAATGGATTCCCTTTTCAGGGTTGTTAAGTGGGCTCCTATCAGAATTAAAACATTGCAGACAATTGACATTTTTCCTGATTATGCTCCTGGCCTTTCTGGTAAGGCCCATTGTCAGTATTTCCACATGTTTTAGTCAAAGATTATGGAGAAATAAATAAAAGTAGTGCTTGATCCTACCCAGTTTTGGACTCTGGGGTATACAATAATGCATGTCTGGATACAATATGCCCTATAGTGTTACAGTGATGTAAGTGTTATAACAGTAACCAATAAATTTCTGATTTTATTTATTGCCATATGGAATCCATATCTGCCATCACTATTATTCAGACCAAAATCTATGGCTCTAAAAGTTATACAAACTGGGTGGATTCTAGCATAATTAATCTTCTAAATGGATGTTGTATTCAACTGACTTCTAATAATTTATTGCTATGTTCATAGATTAGTGGATTTTTCAACAACAGTTGCAACAACACATAAAATTCATGTGCTAATTCAAGTAAGACAAACACCAGGATGTCCATAGGAGATGGGCTTGAATTCTTATACCATGCTTAGGAACCACTGACAATGTATTGCTTCTGACAGAGATGTAATCATTTTTTTTAAAATTTAACTTCATATTCCTGGGAGGATGAGCAGACTATAATGGTCAGCCCCAAACCCAAGATGTTGAGTGCATAGGATGTAGGATTGGATCTGAGATGCGAGATTAAAGATATTCAAAATATGCTATACGAAATTCTCAAAAAAATAATAAAATAGTATTTTAAATAATAAGGAAAATATCAATTCAACATTTAAATGACTGTTTAAAATTAAAAAAAAAACAGACTTCAATTCATAAATCAAAAGTAAACATTTTAGAGCATGTTTGCTAGAATATAAAATTCCTAAGGAAGATAAATCTAAAATTATATCTGATGATTTGTCACTGGACATTTTTTAGGAAAGGAAGCTTCATGAATAGGAATGATAATCTTTTGAGTTTGTTACCACCAAAGAGCTAGATTTATGTGTTCCAAGTACAAATAATAAACCAAGTCACTTGCAGCATGAGAAGATTAATAACATAAAAATCCCCAAACTTTATACAGAAAGCTTCAAATATTTTGGTTGATTGCTTTGTGCTTATGTTTGCAACTGTAAAAATGCTTTTAGAGTGTTATGGAATTCTCAGAGCTGTTGTAATAAAGTATTCCTATGATGATTAAGCAATGTTATTTCTTATGCTACAGCATATATTTTATTTTAATTGGATTATTATTCAAAATATTTTAAATATATTTCCTGTGAGTATAATATGCTATCTTAGAGAAGGCATATTAAAATATGTTTAATAAAATAAAAAATCTTTGATGAATTGATACTATATTAATGACAAGTTGGGGAAATCAGTTGTTTTAAAGGAGTCCACATCAAAAAACATTCTTAAGATGTGCAAGGGAAATATGGGATACAGAGAACTTGGTTGTTGAAAAAGGTGCAACGGGGCTGTGTCCCCCGCACCCAGCCGCCCACATGGCTAGCTTAGCTTATGCCTGAAATAATTACACGGAAACTGTATTCTTTTAAACACTGCTTACCCCATTATATCTACCCTTTTCTCGGTTAACTCTCGCACCTGGACTAGTCCATTTCTTACAATCTGTGTAGCCCACGATCTGGCTTACCAGGAATGATCTTAACCTGTAACTGCCTGGAGTGGGAAAATCATGGCGACTCACTTCACTCAGCTTCTTTCTCCCAGCCTTCCGTTCTGTTTACTCCACCCACCTAAGAGTGGGCCTATCAAATGGGCCTAGCAGTTTCTTTATTGCTTAACCAATGAAATCAACAGATTGATATATGACACTCCCCCATCACTTGGTGGGAGAATTTTTATTTTGACAACACAACTTACATGTAACAACTTTTGTTAGTAACCCTTATGTCCTTCATTTTGACTTGAGTCTTTGAGAGACTTAAATCATTTATTGTTTACACATGACCATAGATGACTCAGGCTTCATTCTCATGTGTTATTTTATGTTATCATTATTCAATTTTGATATTACATAAATTATGCCAACAACCATTTTTATAAAGAAATTTGGTGGCTATTCATGGATGACCATTTCAATTGACAGAAAATAAAATATCAACAGTAAACTGTCAATTTAAGTACACTTAAGATTATAGGAGAAGGGAGGATGTTTGTTTGTTCCTGGCCACCTGAATAACTTAGACCAGAAATAATCACATAGAAACTGTATTAATTAAATCACTGTTTGACCCATTAGCTCTAGTGTCTTAATGGCTAACTCTTACATATTAATTTAACCTATTTCTATTTATCAGTATATGGTCACGTGGCTGTGGCTTATCAGCTAAAGTTCTTGAATCTGTCTCTGGCAGGTCTCATAGCATCTTTCTGACTTCACCCTTCTTTCTCCCAGCATACAGCCTAGCTTTCCCTGCCTAGTTCAGTTCTCCCTGCCAGAGGCTCAAAGCAGTTCTTTACTCATTAAACAATAAAAGCAGCACACATATAGGAGGACACCCACATCATAAGATTCTAAAGAAAATGACTACTCTACACAAACATAAGTAAACTACAAATGGAAGATGGCATTATAAAAGGAATGGTAAAGTCATAATGTTAGGTAAACATACGGTTGTAAGTTTACCAAAATTGGTTCAGAGCAGACTAACTTTACACAGCAGTTTTTTTTTTTTTTTAAACAAACACTTATTCAGTGCCATGATGAAAGTTTCACATTTAGCAAAGAACAGCATGGTTAAAAAGAGTCTGCATAAAAACCCTTTGTGAAGATTCTTTACAATTTCAACAGAACATTAACTAAAATAACCTGTTATACAATTAGTGACAAATACATTCCCAGAGTGTTTTTGCCTACACACAATAGTATGAAACAATTCTTTGTAGCAGCAAGACACGTCCTCCACTGTGTTTGGCTTAGTCCAAAATCTGTTATAAACTGGAGCCTCCCTATCACATTTCTTGTTCTCCTCTCCTGCCAAATTTTGCTTACTGGCAATAAAGCTTTCTGTTACTGCTGTGGCAGTAGCTGTTGCTAGAACTACCATAGCTAATTTGGTTTCACGGGTTAGCAAAGTACTGCTCTCCACTTCTATAAGACCTAAAATTCAGACTCCAAATTATTCAAAATTTGAAGCCCAATTGTTATAATTGTCAAAATTGTTACAGATTCCAACACAGCACCTCCAGAATTTCTTTGATCATTCCCAGAATCATTATAACAATCTCCATTGCCAGCATATACCACACCACTAAGCCTGCCACTGAACTCACCGGGATCACTGAAGTTTCCTCCACGATCAAAATGACCAATGGTACCAAAACCACCTGCATGACCATCATTAAAGTTTCTGGAAACACCTTGACTTCTTTCACTGGTTGAAGGACTAGGAATCTTTTGATTCCATGAACTTTTCTCACTTCACAGTTCTGACTTTTCACAGTATTGTGTTTCTGAATGTCTGTTCCATTCACAAATTCATGGTTGGTTATAGATTACACCAGCAATTCCTCTTTTTGTCCCACTGCCCCCTCAGTCATGATATCAAGCCCTTTAATTTTTCTATATTGGCAGAATAATCTCATGGGTGATGTTTGGTGTTCTTCAGGATCTTCTTAAAATACCAATCAAAGATCTTTATCACAGTTTAGTGAACATGTGCTTCTCGTTTCCTCAACTTATGTCTACCTTGTGTGGCCTTGCATTAATTAATGGTTAAATTCACTTCCTGCATGGTTTTGTAGGTAACAGAGCTTGTTGTTTGGTTTGGAATTCACTTTGTGTTTAAAACCACGTAGCTCATGAGTGATTCTCAATTGCTCAAAATATCTCCCCAGACTCATGATTGTTTCAAAGCTCAGTTTTCCAAAAAAAAAAAGTTTGGGGCTGATCTAATGGGAGCTCACCAAGGCCAGCTGGACTGGGACTGATGGAGCCTGTGATCAAACCGGACTCCCTGAACGTGGCTGACAATGAGGGCTGACTGAGATCCAAGGACAATGGCACTGGGTTTTGATTATATTGCATGTACTGGCTTTGTGGGAGCCTAGTCTGTTTGGATGCTCACCTTCCTAGACCTGGATGGAGGGGGGAGTACCTTGGACTTCCCACAGGGCAAGAGAACCCTGACTGCTCTTCTGACTGGAGAAAGAAGTGGAGGGGAGTTGGGGGGAGGGGAAGTGAAATCGGAGGAGGTCAAAATTTTTAATAAAAAATACATTAAAAATTTAAAAAAAGAATTTTGATAGTTCTTTTGAGAACTTAAGAGACCCTTACTTAGATACTACAGCGAGGAAATAATGACCTTTAGTGATAATTCCTCAGCCACATCAGTGAGAGGAAAAAAGTAATCCCATGAATGAATCCTCTTCAATTGATATTTAATTATAAGCAAAATGAATAAATTATCCCAACCTTTGAAAAGTACATTGTGTAAATGATCCTCATAAATGGAAAAATAGATAAGGAGTTGGAAATTTTAACTTTTTTTCATTTCAGAATATTCAGTTGTCACTACATGTTATACACATACAAGTGAAATATACAAGTATCTTGATATTTTAAAACCTAAAATTGTGTATTATAAATTTGTTTATTGATGTCTACTCATTTAATTAATCTCAATATCAGGATTACCACAGTTCCCATCTGTATTTTTACAAAATTGTTAGACTGGTAACACCAGAAAAACATTTCAAACATAAAATCTGTAAAATATGTGGGAATATAATTTTTGATATCATCCAATTTTAGGTTCGCAAAAACATTTAATCCAAGGGGTTTCTTTCCTGACCCTGAATGATTGATGTACATAAGCACACTGTTTATCAGAAATGATGTTATTCAAATTATAAAGTTACTTCATAATCATTTGCTTTCAAAAAATCAGTTTAATGTGTAGTCAATAAATATTAAAGATGTGTATTTTAAGAAGAAACTAAATTCTACAAAGAATATGATAACATTATTCACACATTTAACATTTTAGACAGACCTATTCTATCCTTCTCACCAGGAAATAATCTGAATGTATGATTATAAAGTAACACTGTGAAGTATGACATATCTCTGAAAATAACATAATACAGTTCTGAAATAAACATTTTTTTTAAAATCCCTGATACTTAACTTTAAATGGAATAGACTCAAGATAAGAGTTATGTGGTAGTGAAAGAGAGATTGCAGAAAATAATCCCTTTGGAAATTGTTATTGATCAAAATAGAACTCAGAAGAGTAGTGCCAGTGTAGCAAGTTGAAAATGACAAGGAAAAGGGAAAACTAAGAGCACAGAGGTCAGTGTAGGCTAGAATGCATGAAGATATTATGCTTGGTACTCATCTGAACTCAGTGTTGGCATGTGGTAAAAAAATATATATATATATATACAATCTTCCATGTTCCTGAGCAGGGTGATTGGAAACTAACTACTCAGTAATAAGACATACATCTTGCTGGAGAAACAGATACCAAATATCAAGAAATTTCACCTGAGTTGTGAAAACAATATGTTTCTCCACAAGCACTTATTTGAATAATAAATTTTAGTATTAATACACCTTCAGTGTCATTGAGGTTAATATTGTTAATGGATATTGAAAAAAGTCACTCTGCTTGTTATTTATGAAATAGCAGACAGAAGACTTAGCACTACCATGTGAAACAATTTTTTGAAAATCACAATATATATATATATATATATATATATATATATATATATATATATATTCCCACAATTTTTGATAACTATGACAAATACTATGAAAGTTGATGTTCCAGAAGCAGTTATCACAATGAATTCCTCCAAAATTTTAATTAATTTTGGTGGTCTGCAGTATATTTCATCAGTTAATGATTCCAAACACCAATCTTGCAATGTAGCTTTTTTTAGCTATGAT
Organism: Microtus pennsylvanicus; assembly: GCF_037038515.1. Taxonomy (NCBI): domain Eukaryota; kingdom Metazoa; phylum Chordata; class Mammalia; order Rodentia; family Cricetidae; genus Microtus; species Microtus pennsylvanicus. The sequence goes on from NC_134579.1 coordinate 19,593,051, forward strand.
AAAAAAAATTGGCTATTAGTGTGGAAGAGGTTTTGAGGGGTTCTCCACCGGTAAAATTTGCTAGAGTCAGGTAACTGACAATAGGGTCTCAACTTTACCAGTTTCTAATCTTTCACTTTGGGAAATTGGTGTCCAAAGTTTGCTTTCCTTTTAATAAACTTTTCAGTAAAGTATTAGAAACATAAACTCATGGCTCTTTAACTTTTATATTGAAATCCAGGATTCAATTTAACAAGCACATGAAATTTTTCCAAGGAAGTCTCAATGTTTCAGAATGATGCTATTTTAGTATTTTCAAGTTTAATGTTGATCTGATTTTACTGCTTATTCCATGAGATTATATTAAACTGCATATTTTAGACAAAATTATATTAAACTTTCTAAATTCATGTTATCTACTGTTACAATCATCCTCGGATCACTTACATAGAAAAGTTAGGTACTTTTATAACGATGGATGGCAACTCATAATGTCTCACTGTGTGACATCACAATTGTACCTGAAATTGGAGGTATCTCCTACATTCTTGTCAGAAATAAATCCTGGATCTTACCAGGTGAATACTGACTGAAGAAACATCTCTGTAATAATCTGCCTTTTAATAAACTGTCTAAGGGTATGATGCAAGTCAAAACATGAGGCTCTTTTTGTCAGAATATGTAGAAATAAAGTGACCATATTATTTTAAAAATGATATTTGTTGCAAGAAAACATGTGGGAAGTATCTAGGAGAAAGGGAAACTCTTCACCTTAAATTAACATAAAATACTAAAGTGTGCATATTTCCTAAATATTGCATTTATTTATGTTGCAACCACATAAAATTATAGAACCTAACTACTCATGTAACAAAGACAGGTCAGTGATTGATTAGAGAATGATATAAGATTTAGTGAGAACTAGTGAAGCCAAATACTTTGTAATGTAAATAATTCTATAGTTCTGAATATATGGCAAAATGTTGGTTGGAAAAAATTGTAATCGCAACTAGATAACAATGCAAGCATAAAACAATGCATTCTAATTTTTAAATTTATAAGATGTCCTTAAGCAACTATTTCAACCTAAAAATACATTTGATTTTAGGAATTGCATATACAACTATATAGATAATTTATCCCAAAAAGGTAAACAATCTAGGTGAATATAGGTGAGTCAGAAATTTATCCGTCAGTAAAAATGATACTGCATAATTTTCAAAATTCTCTCTCGAACACACGTATGTGTGTAAGAACATATTCACTAGTGCCTCTCCTAAATGTAAACACACTACGACCAGTTCTATTCTCAGACAATAAACATTGAACTGAAGCTTAATTTTTTAACTTAATATCATTCTGTTTTCTTCTAAGATCCGAATCTATGTATTACTTTAATGTCCTTTCTTGTTATTGAATATATAAGAACATTCTGTTTTGAATAAGTAGGTGGAAAATATAATTTATAATGGGTTTTATGATTTACATTTCATATAAAATTGTAAATCCCATTCTAAAATTACTTACAAATTGATATTTAATAAGACATTTGCTAAAAGATTTACTGCTTTCTCTGGCATTAAAAGGGGACAGACAGAGTTCACTATTTTAAAATGTGTGTTAATATCTCAAGGAAAAGGGACCTTTAACACCCAACTTTATACAGAGTTCAAAGTAAATAAATACTTGTCAAAGTAAATATTTTAAGACTATGTGATGGTTAGGAGCACTTGCTGTTCTTGCAGAGGTTTTTGGTTTGGCATCACCCATATGGTACCTCATAAATGTCTGTAATTCCAACTTCAGTGAACCTTTTTCTGCATTCTATAGATACCAGGAAAACACGGGGTAAACATACATACACACAGACAAACATCATACCTACCAAATATAAATTAATACTTTTTTTAAAAAAATAAAAGCATTTTAAAATACCACTGGATTTTAAAATAAGAAATCATCAGTGATTATAGTTCTCCAAGAAATGCAACTGAGATCAAAGGAGTATTGCTGATGAAATATAAAAAAGAAAACTAGAAAAACCATAGTCATTAAGAACACTTAAGAAGGGTGTCCTTGATACTTATCATCGATTATACCAAAATAAATTGGAAGTTATTGAAGGATGTCATGTAGAGTCTTGGGGATCATCTAATTAATAATGTGCTTTAGCAAGCAAAGACAGTTCATACACTCCTGACCTTAATAGTCCACACTGTGCATCTTAACCTGAAAGAAGCAATTTAGAAGCCAGAGACCATTAATCAGCTGTCTGATTCTTATCCTGTCTTCTATAACAAGACTACAACACTAACTTAATATGTACCATAAAATACACATTTATGTAAATTGATGAAGCATATGAACAGTATTAATGCCTGTATAAATTTCCCTAAAATTGTATTGTTTATTACAGTTTTATGAAATGTATTATTATGCTACATAATATGCATTATTTTACTTTCTTTTTATCTTAATTCTTTTTATTTTATTTTATTTAGCTATACTTTTTGTCCTATGCTCCCTTCCCTTCCTCTCCTCTTCCCTTCAAACCTCTCCCATGGTCCCCATGCTCCCAGTTTCCTAGGATATCTTATCTTTTTCTACTTCCCGTGTAGATTGGATCTATGTATGTCTCGCTGAGGGTCCTCATTGTTTTCTAAGTTCTCTGGGATTGTGATTTGTAGGCTGGTTTTCTTTGCTTTATCTTTAAAAACCACTTATGTGTGAGTACATATGATTATTGTCTTTCTGGGTCTGGGTTACCTCATTCAATATGCTTTTGTATAGCTCTATCCATTTGCCTGCAAATTCCAAGATGTCATTATTTTATTCTGTTGTGTAGTGCTCTATTGTATAAATTTACCACATTTTAGCCAGGCGGTGGTGGCACATGTCTTTAATCCCAGCACTCAGGAGGCAGAGGCAGGCAGATCTCTGTGAGTTCGAGGCCAGCCTGGTCTACAAGAGCTAGTTCCAGGACAGGAACCAAGAAAGCTACAGAGAAACCCTGTCTCGAAAAAAAAAATACCACATTTTATTTATTCATTCTTTAGTCTAGAGGTATTTAGGTTATTTTCAGGTTCTGACTATGACAAACAATGCTTCTATGAATATAGTTGAGCACATGTCCTTGTGGCATGGTTGAGCATCCTTTGGATATATACCCAAAAGTGGTATTGTTTGAGAAAGGTTGTTTCCTAATTTTCTGAGAAATTGCCATACTTATATCCAAACAGGCTGTACCAGCTTGCAGAAAGTTCTATTGTATTTTATGGTATGTTGTTAGGAACATAAAATCAAAATGTGGCGTGGTATATCACTCATCTCTTCTTTGAGTACGTAGTACTCATCAACATGATAGTATGCCCATCATCCTTTGAATTATAATCTCACAAAATTTAAGAAATAATATTTCCATATTTAAAATATAAAAACAAATTGAAAATTATGATACTGATTTTTTTTGATCTAGATAGTCAATTTACCTGTAGATAAAAGTCATTCCTTGTGGTATATTCCTTAAACACATTATATAATATTTAATTGTGCTATTCAAGAGAAATTATCAACTAACATCCATAAAGGTATTACTGAACTGAAGTTTCTCTGAAACAAAAGATGTTTTAAATTGTTATAGCTCTTAACCAGAAATAATTCTCTGCTATGAAAAATTCTACAAGCATTAGCAGCAAGGTACAGTGTAAGCTGAAAATGTCCATGTAGCAAAAAATGCTGAGTAATCCCATAAAAAGAAGTGGGAAAGGAGAACATGATTTTTTTTTTTATCACAAACATGCCTAATCTTTGGTTAAAGGAAAAGAACAAAACTAACAAAGGGATTTTGTGGGCTTCCATTAGCCACAAAGAAAACGTTTACTAACTTATATTCCTAGTTTGATAGTCAACAGTTTACTTTTACATGAAGATTTGAAGGTATTTGCTGTTTGGCTACCTGGCTCTGGAGTCAAGGATTCAATATTCATTCAGGAATGTAGAAGAGTCTGCCTTACCTGAATATGAAATGTTCCCTATGAGTTCATATGTTGACATTATTGATTGACAAATGGTTGAATCTGTTTCAGAGAACTGAGATTTTATGAGACAGTTAATTAATTGGAGTGGGGTAGAACAGTGGGCATGACCTGGGATTTGAATGGTAAGCCCTACTTTTTGTCTGTTTTGTACTCTCTAGCTTAGTATATATTGGGAATAGCCACTTCCCACTCATCCTGCCATGCCTTCTTAACTAGGTTGAACTGTATCTCTTAAGTTGTCAGCCAGAACAAATCCTGACACTCTTAAATTGCTTCATGTCAGGGATTATTCACAGTAGTGAGAAAATTAAATAATATTGGCCCATATTTTTTATTAGTAACCTTTCATTATCCGTATCTTTCCATTTGTTCTAATTAAACTAAAGATAGCTCAGATTATTGTGTTCTATTATCAGGCAATTTTAAATCAGAATACAACTTCAGAAAAAAATGAAACACAAGGGGCTGTACAAGGTGTTTTTATGTTAACTTGACATAAACTAGAGAAATCAGTGGAAGAAGCATTAGAGGAAGAAATGCTTCCTTGAGATCCATCAGTAAAGAAATTTTCTCATTTAGTGATCTATGGAAGAAGGCCCAGCCCATGGTGTTAGGTGCCTTCCCAAGGCTGAGCAAGCCCTGTGCAGCAAACTGGTAAGCATCTTTCCTCCATGGTCTCTGCATCAGCTCCTGCCTCCAGAATCCGACTCTGTCTAAGTTCCTGTACTGACTTTTTCAGGGATGAACAGTAATGCTGAAATGTAAGCCTAATAAACCCCTTCCCCTCTGACTTGCTTTTTGGTCATGGTGCTTTGTCATAACAATAGAAACTCTAACTAGGATAGGGTTCTATGTAGAAGAGGAGGTCAGTAAATCCAAGAGAAAGAAAAATTAAAATTATATTTTTCCCTAATGAGTTTGCCTTTGTAATTCAACATTTGATCACATGAGCTTGCAATTGTAGATAAATTATATAAGATGTAAGTTGAATTTTTGTTAAACCATTGAATAAATCATTTTGTTGTTTTAAATTATTGTGGATTACAGATTAAATTTATTGAATGACTTCTGATTTATAATGGCCTTTTGTCTAAAACAGTCCTCAAGAAGAAACTGGCCTGGAGCACAGGAATGGCTGTACAAGATCTAATGGCTTTAAATCAGATTAAGAGAATTGTGTAAAACCAGAAATGTTTAATTGGCATCATGTTCTCCTAAGCAGATTTAGCAACTTCTTTCTAGATTGAGAAGAGACTGCCTGGGATTGTTTTTTTTTTTTTTCATTTTTTTTTAATTTATTTATTTATTAAAGATTTCTGTCTCTTCCCCGCCACCGCCTCCCATTTCCCTCCCCCTCCCCCAATTAAGTCTCCCCCCAGCCCGAAAAGCAATCAGGGTTCCCTGGCCTGTGGGAAGTCCAAGGAACCCCCACCTCCATCCAGGTCTAGTAAGTTGAGCATCCAAACTGCCTAGGCTCCCACAAAGCCAGTGCGTGCAGTAGGATCAGAAACCCATTGCCATTGTTCTTGAGTTCTCGGTAGTCCTCATTGTCCGCTATGTTCAGAGAGTCCCAGGCTTTTCCAGACCCAGGCCAGCTGGCCTTGGTGAGTTCCCAATAGAACATCCCCATTGTCTCAATGTGTGGGTGTACCCCTCGCGGTCCTGAGTTCCATGCTCGTGCTCTCTCTCTTTCTGCTCCTGATTTGGACATTGAGATTTCAGTCCTGTGCTCCAATTTGGGTCTCTGTCTCTGTCTCCTTTCATCGCTTGCTGAAGGTTAATATTCAGGAGGATGCCTATATGTTTTTCTTTGGGTTCTCCTTATTTAGCTTCTCTAGGATCACTAATTATAAGCTCAATGTCCTTGGTTTATGGCTAGAAACCAAATATGAGTGAGTACATCCCATGTTCCTCTTTTTGGGTCTGGCTTACCTCACTCAGGATAGTGTTTTCTATTTCCATCCATTTGTATGCAAAATTCATGAAGTCCTTGTTTTTTATTGCTGAGTAGTACTCTAATATGTATAAATTCCATACTTTCTTCATCCATTCTTCCATTGAAGGGCATCTAGGTTGTTTCCAGGTTCTGGCTATCACAAACAATGCTGCTATGAACATTGTAGAGCATATACTTTTGTTGTATGATAAGGCCTCTCTTGGGTATATTCCCAAGAGTGGTATTGCTGGGTCCAGGGGTAAGTTGATCCCGAATTTCCTGAGAAACCGCCATACTGCCTTCCAAAGTGGTTGCACAAGTTTGCATTCCCACCAGCAATGGATGAGTGTACCCCTTTCTCCACAACCTCTCCAACAAAGGCTATCATTGGTATTTTTGATTTTAGCCATTCTGACAGGTATAAGATGGTATCTTAAAGTTGTCTTGATTTGCATTTCCCTGATCGCTAAGGAAGTTGAGCATGACCTTAAGTGTCTTTTGGCCATTTGAAGTTCTTCTGTTGAGAATTCTCTGTTCAGCTCAATGCCCCATTTTATAATTGGGTTGATTAGCCTTTTACGGTCTAGTTTCTTGAGTTCTTTATATATTTTGGAGATCAGACCTTTGTCAGTTGCGGGGTTGGTGAAGATCTTCTCCCAGTTGGTGGGTTGCCTTTGTGTCTTAGTGACAGTGTCCTTTGCTTTACAGAAGCTTCTCAATCTCAGGAGGTCCCATTTATTCAATGAGGTCCTTAATGTCTGTGCTGCTGGGGTTATACGTAAGAAGTGGTCTCCTGTGCCCATGTGTTGTAGAGTACTTCCCACTTTCTCTTCTATCAGGTTCACTGTGTTCAAACTGATATTGAGGTCTTTAATCCATTTGGACTTGAGTTTTGTGCATGGTGATAGATATGGATCTATTTTCATTCTTCTACAGGTTGACATCCAGTTTTGCCAGCACAATTTGTTGAAGATGCTCTCTTTTTTCCATTGTATACTTTTAGCTCCTTTATCGAAAATCAGGTGTTCATAGGTTTGTGGGTTAATGTCAGGGTCTTCTATTCGATTCCATTGGTCGACTTCTCTGTTTTTATGCCAATACCAAGCTGTTTTCAATACTGTAGCTCTGTAGTAGAGTTTGAAGTCAGGGATGGTAATGCCTCCAGACGATCCTTTGTTGTATAAGATTGTTTTGGCTATCCTGGGTTTTTTGTTTTTCCATATAAAGTTGATTATTGTCTTCTCCAGATCTGTGAAGAATTTTGATGGGATTTTGATGGGGATTGCATTGAATCTATAGATTGCTTTTGGTAGAATTGCCATTTTTACTATGTTGATCCTCCCAATCCAGGAGCAAGGAAGATCTTTCCATTTTCTGGTGTCCTCTTCAATTTCTTTCTTCAAAGACTTAAAGTTCTTGTCAAATAGATCTTTCACATCCTTGGTCAGAGTTACCCCAAGATATTTTATGCTATTTGTGGCTATCATGAAAGGTGATGCTTCTCTAATTTCCCTCTCTGTTTCCTTATCCTTAGTGTATAGGAAGGCCACTGAGTTTTTGGAGTTGATCTTGTATCCTGCCACATTACTAAAGGTGTTTATCAGCTGTAGGAGTTCTTTGGTAGAGTTTTTGGGGTCGCTTATGTATACTATCATATCATCTGCAAATAACGAGAGCTTAACTTCTTCTTTTCCGATACGAATCCCCTTGATCCCTTTATGTTGTCTTATTGCTATTGCTAGAACTTCAAGCACTATATTGAAGAGGTATGGAGAGAGTGGACAGCCTTGTCGTGTTCCTGATTTTAGTGGGATGGCTTTGAGTTTTTCTCCATTTAATTTAATGTTAGCTGACGGCTTGCTGTAAATAGCTTTTATTATATTTAGGTATGATCCTTGTATCCCTAATCTCTCCAAGACTTTTATCATAAAGGGGTGTTGAATTTTGTCAAATGCTTTTTCAGCATCTAATGAAATGATCATATGGTTTGTTTCTTTCAGTTTATTTATATGGTGGATTACATTGATAGATTTGCGTATGTTGAACCAGCCCTGCATCTCTGGGATGAAGCCTACTTGATCATAATGGATAATTTTTCTAATGTGTTCTTGGATTCGGTTTGCCAGTATTTTATTGAGAATTTTTGCTTCGATATTCATGAGTGAGATCGGCCTGTAATTTTCTTTCTTGGTTGGGTCTTTGTGTGGTTTTGGTATCAGGGTAACTGTAGCTTCATAAAAGGAATTTGGCAATGACTCTTCTGTTTCTATATTGTGAAATACATTAAGGAGTATAGGTATTAGCTCTTCTTGGAAGTTCTGGTAGAATTCTGCATTGAAACCATCTGGTCCTGGGCTTTTTTTGGAAGGTAGATTTTTGATAACGGTTTCTTGCTCTTCGCGACTAACAGGTCTATTTAGATGTTCACCTGGTCTTGGTTTAGCTTTGGTATGTGGTACTTATCTAAAAAAATGTCCATTTCTTTTGCATTTTCTAGTTTTGTGGCATACAGGCTTTTGTAGTAAGATCTAATGAGTCTCTGAATTTCCTCTGTGTCTGTGGTTATGTCCCCCTTTTCATTTCTGATCTTATTTATTTGCGTGTTCTCTCTCTGTCGTTTAATTAGTTTGGATAGGGGTTTGTCGATCTTGTTGATTTTCTCCAAGAACCAACTTTTTGTTTCATTGATTCTTTGGACTGTTTTCTGCGTTTCTATTTTGTTGATTTCAGCTCTCAGTTTGATTATTTCCAGTCTTCTACTCCTCCTGGGCACATCTGCTTCTTTTTTTCTAAAGCTTTCAGGTGTGCTGTTAAGTCTCCGATGTATGCTTTCTCTGTTTTCTTTAAGTGGGCACTTAGTGCTATGAACTTTCCTCTTAGCACTGCTTTCATAGTGTCCCATAAGTTTGAGTATGTTGTCCCTTTATTTTCATTAAATTCAAGGAAGACTTTAATTTCTTTCTTGATTTCTTCTTTGACCCAGGTGTGGTTCAGTAGTTGACTATTCAGTTTCCATGAGTTTGTCGGCTTTCTGGAGGTAGGATTGTTGTTGAATTCTAACTTTAATCCGTGGTGATCTGATAAGACACAGGTGGAGACTGATATTTTTTTGTATCTGTGGAGGTTTCCTTTGTTTCCGAGTATGTGGTCAATTTTCGAGAAGGTTCCATGGGCTGCAGAGAAGAAGGTATATTCTTTCCTATTTGGGTGGAATGTTCTATAGATGTCTGTTAAGTCCATTTGCTTTTTACCTCCAGTAGTTCTCTTACTTCTCTATTAGGTTTCTGTCTGATTGACCTGTCCATTGCTGAGAGAGGTGTATTGAAGTCTCCTACTACTAGTGTGTGTGGTTTGATGTCTGCCTTGAGTTTTAGTAATATTTCTTTTACATACGTGGGTGCTTTTATATTAGGGGCGTAAATATTCAGGATTGAGACTTCATCCTGACAAATTGTTCCTGTTATGAGTATAAAGTGTCCATCTCGATCTCTTCGGATTGATTTTAGTTTGAAGTCAGTTTTGTTAGAAATTAATATGGCCACACCTGCTTTTTTCTTAGGACCATTTGCTTGAAAGATCTTTTCCCAGCCCTTTACTCTGAGTAGATGCCTGTCTTTGTGGTTGAGATGTGTTTCTTGCAAACAGCAGAATGTTGGATCCTGTTTTCGTATCCAATCTCTTAGCCTGTGCCTTTTTATAGGTGAATTGAGACCATTAATATTAAGTGATATTAATGACCAGTGGTTGTTTACGCCAGATATTCTTATTGTTTTTGGAAGTAGAATTTGTGTGTCTCCCTTCTGCGAGTTGTGCTAGTGAAGGGTCGCTAGATGCCTGAGTTATTGTAAGCAGTGTTGGCAATGTTGGATTCCTTGGGTTGCGATTTTCCTTCTATTACTTTCTGTAGGGCTGGATTCGTGGCTACGTATTGTTTAAATTTGTTTTTATCCTGGAATGTCTTGATTTCTCCATTTATAGTGAACGAAAGCTTGGCTGGGTATAGTAGTCTGGGCTTGCATCCATGGTCTCTTAGCTTCTGCAGTACTTCTATCCAGGACCTTCTGGCTTTCATTGTTTCCATAGAGAAATCAGGTGTAAGTCTGATAACCTTTTGATGGGGGAGTGTCATATATCAATCTGTTGATTTCATTGGCTCTAAGCAATAAAGAAACTGCTAGGCCCATTGGATAGGCCCACCCTTAGGTGGGTGGAGTAAACAGAACAGAATGCCGGGAGGAAGAGGAAGTGAGGTCAGACTCCGCAGCTCCCCTCTCCGGAGAAGACGCAAGAGAGACGCCATGCTACCGGCTCCAGGGAAGACGCACACCATGCCCCAGCTCCGACCCAGGATGGACTTAGGCTAGAACCTTCCCGGTAAGCGCACCTAGGGGCGCTACACAGATGATTAGAAATGGGCCAGAGCAGTGTTTAAATGAATACAGTTTGTGTGTAATTATTTCGGGGCATAAGCTAGCCGAACCGGGCAGGCGGCTGGGGTATTGGGGGCCCAGCCCCGCCGCTCATACTACTACAAAATGGCGCCCACGTGATGGACTAAACCTACTTTAAAAACCTGAGAAGGCTTAAAAATAAGGAAGAGAGCGTTTAACACAGATTTTTGCTGTATGTTGGTGGCGTGCTGTAGAGAGATTTCCTGATTCGGCAACAGCGGCAGAAAAAACGCTGTGTCATTTCAAAGCGTGGCTTCCTGGGGCTGTGCCGCCAGTGCAAACTCTGGCTTTATGTTTGTGTTCCTGCTTGGGATCGGAAGGAGAGTGCTCTGAGACCTTGACGATGACTCAGAGCTCCCCGCCTGCTCCTGGGCAGAAGGCAGAATCAGGCTTAGGCAGGCGGAAGAGCATGGCGGATTCCTGCCGCCATACAGAGACGTGTTTTCAGACTGCGCAGTGCTCTGCGTGTCAGATTTGGATGTTACTTGGATGAAAAGAATTTCTGTGCTGCACGCTCAGTCTCAGAATTAAAGTGCTGAGTGCCGCTCCTACCTGGTAGCCCCAGAGCTAGCACAAAATGGTACATCCTCCATTTTGAAATTTTCCTGACTCAGCAGCAGGAACAAACCTGTGTTGTTTTAAAATGCCGGCTTTCTGGGCCATCCTGCCAGGGCAAAATCTGACTGTTTGAGGCAGGAGGGCCGGCTACCGAGAGAGGACTTGAGTATTGTCTGTTGTAGCTTGCTGGCTGGCAGGGACCTTGAAATGCCAGGTGTGGCTATAAACGTGGCTGCAGCCTGTACCTCAGCCATGAGGCTGGAAAGCTAAGGAATGGGCTACATCTAGCCGTCAAAGCCACGCCTTTAGTCCTACTGAGATTGCTTGGTAAATTAAAGACTCGTGGTCAGAAAAAGAGAGATATACAGTAAAGAGAGATTCAAAGACAGAGAAAATTTCTGAATGGTTTACTGTGTGTTAAAAATATATGCAGACTAAAAGTTAAAATTCTTAAAGTAAACCTCTGTGACTTCAAGGTGTGGTAGCACACGCCTTTAATCCCAGTGCCTAGAAGGCAGAGACGAACAGATCTCTGTGAGTTCAAGGTATAGTAGCACACACCTTTAATCCCAATGCCTGGGAGGCAGAGACAGGCGGATCTCTGAGAGTTCAAAGACAGCCTGGTCTACAGGGTTATTCCAGGTCAAAGATATACGCTCAAAAAGCAAAAAGTTAATCTAGGAATGTCACAGCTTAGATTCTTAAGCGCCTAGTGATTTAAAGGCGCAAATCAAAAGTGCTCCTGGATAGTAAAAAATTGCAGATTCACAATAGGACAGATTCAGACCACTAAATGAGTCACACTGTTCGATGAATGTACGTAGGCTTGGGACAGAGAAGAAAAAGAATATAGAGAATAAAGTTAATGGTTTAAAAAAAAAAGGTAAAGTCTTTAAAGAGACAGAATAAAGTAAAGTGATAGAGTAAAAATAAGCCGCGTAAAGATGAAAAATTCACAGAGAGTCTGGATTCTTTGTATTATTGTGTTTTCTTTAAAATTTTTGACTGTGAAGGAGCTAAGTATAGAGAGACATTTCATTATATGGGCTGCCCAGTGGAACCAGAACGGATATCATGAGAGTATGATTTCAGAATTTGGATCTAAGGATATGATACTTTGGAAAAGAGATTCTTCTTTTGTTTTCACAGAGGATGAGACTCTATGGATTTCTTCTATTCCGATTTGGTATGATGGACCACGTCCTCCTGAAGGGTTGCTGTGAACATCTTCAGAAAATTGCTTTGCTCAACTGCCAACTGAGATGAAACTAGCACACAGGTTATACCATGAAAGACCTAATTAACGACGCCCCCATTCAGCAGGAAGCAGTTTGGAGAGAAAAAACTGCGCCCATGTTCCCAAATATAGTTTATAAATGTTCTTTTACATTTAAAGGGGGATATGATATAGATATGAATAATTTGAATTAGTATAGATTTTGCTTTATTGATAGAGATTTACGGTCAATTTTGTTATATGTATAAATGTTTCTGATGTAACTTTTACTTGATAACTGTTTTGTTATATGTAATTTTGCTATGTTATAGTTAAAGCCTTTCTTTTTTGTTTAAACAGAAAAAGGGGAAGTGATGGGGGAGTGTCATATATCAATCTGTTGATTTCATTGGCTCTAAGCAATAAAGAAACTGCTAGGCCCATTGGATAGGCCCACCCTTAGGTGGGTGGAGTAAACAGAACAGAATGCCGGGAGGAAGAGGAAGTGAGGTCAGACTCCGCAGCTCCCCTCTCCGGAGAAGACGCAAGAGAGACGCCATGCTACCGGCTCCAGGGAAGACGCACACCATGCCCCAGCTCCGACCCAGGATGGACTTAGGCTAGAACCTTCCCGGTAAGCGCACCTAGGGGCGCTACACAGATGATTAGAAATGGGCCAGAGCAGTGTTTAAATGAATACAGTTTGTGTGTAATTATTTCGGGGCATAAGCTAGCCGAACCGGGCAGGCGGCTGGGGTATTGGGGGCCCAGCCCCGCCGCTCATACTACTACAACCTTTATAAGTTACTTGGCCTTTTTCCTTTGCAGCTCTTAGTATTCTTTCTTTAACCTGTATATTTTGTGTTTTGATTATTATATGGCGAGGGGATGTTTTCCTTTGATCCAGTCTGTTTGGTGTTCTATATGCTTCTTGAATATTCAAAGGAATATCTTTCTTTATCTTGGGAAAGTTTTCTTCCATAATTTTGTTCAAAATATTTTCTGGGCCTTTGAGCTGTGAGTCTTCTCCTTCTTCTATTCCTATTATTCTTAGATTTGGTCTTTTTATTGTGTCCCATATTTCCTGAATGTTTTGTGATGAGAATTTGTTGGCTTTGCAGTTTTCTTTGATCAGAGCGTTTATTTTCTCTATGTTGTCCTCAGAATCTGAGATTCTTTCTTCTATTTCTTGTATTCTATTGATTATGCTTGTTTCTGTAGGCTCTGCTCGTTGACCTAGATTTTCCATATCCAGCTGGTCCTCAGTTTGTGTTTTCTTCCTTGCTTCCATTTCAGTTTTCAATTCTTGAACTGTTTCCATTACCTGTTTGATCGTTCTTTCTTGGTTTCCCAGGGTATTATGTACGTATTTACTCATTTCTTCAAATTTTTGGTTATACTTCTCATCCATTTCTATAAGGGCATTTTTCACATGTTGTTTAAGGGACTCTACAGCTTTCATAAAGTCAATTTTTTCCACTTCTTCTGTGTTATGGTGTTGGAGACCTTCTGTTGTAAGATCGTTGGGTTCTGGTGTTTTCGTGTTGTTTTTCAGATTATTGGGTGAATTCTTTCCTTGGCGCCTACCCATCTCCTCCTATCGATGCTATCTAAGGGGTCTTTTAAAACTGGTTCAGGTTCCCCTGCTGGCCAGGGGCTCCTCTTACAAAATGCCCTTGCTCTGTTTCCTGGTTCCTGCTGGGGGCCAAGATCCCTCTCACCCCTCATAAAGGTCTTCAGGAATAGGACCCGGCTCCTCCTTTGCCAGGGACCTCCCCAACCGAAGGCCTACCTCTTTGGTTTAATTGTAGTGGGGCTATCTGTTCTTGGTGTTGCGCGCGGTCCCTGCAGCCTGCTTCTGCTGCTGGGACGGTTCCCGCTGCCAGCAGCCTGTGTCCTCTGCTGCCGCTCTGGTCCCAGTGGGTCGCCGCCGGCTGCGCTGGGCGTCCTCCGGCCGCGCTCCGCCGCCCGGTGTTCCGGCCGCGCTCCGCCGCCCGGTCTGGGATTGTTTTTTGAAATGAGACAGCAAATATGACCTTTGAATTCTCTCCTTAATTCTGAATAGGAAAATAAAAATGAAATAGATTGACAGGCATGGTCAGTCCTGATAGGCAAAGAGCCATTTGACATTTTGACTGAAGAGAAATGAAATTTCTAATAAGAATGTTTGAATACTACCTTGTATAATTAAGTTCAGCCGTATGAATGTTGTCACAACAAAAAAGTTGGAACATAAAGAAATACTAGGTCAGTTAGAAATAGATACTGGATGATTAGTGAAAACTAATATGTAAAATAATAACTGGAGTTAAAACCCAGAATTAATTCAAAAATTGACTTAGAAACTATAAATGTCTAAACTTTTAAAAATATTTGATTAGTTTAGGCAAATTTAAAATTTAGGTATAGTTTGAACATATTTCCCTCCCCCAGGTCTTTCAGATCTTCTCACCCTCACTACCCAACCAACTTCAAGTTCCTATTCAAAATAAGCACCCCCCCCCAAAAAAAATAAAAGCCTCTATAATCGAGAAAACAACATCCCAAAGAAAAACAAACTAATGAAATCACTAAACTGTAAACAAATAAAAGCCCCCACAAAAAATAAACAAAAAAAAAAAAACATGGAGTCCATTAGATGTTGTGTTCTCGGAGTTTCTGTCTTGCTCAGTTCCCACAGTAATGAAGTCCCAAAGAAATCACACAGAGGTGTACATTAACTATAAACTGGCCCATTAGCTCAGGCTTCTTATTAACTCTTATAACTTACATTAGCCTATTATTCTTATCTGTGTTAGCCACATGGCTCTGTACCTTTTTCAGCAGCATAGTCATATCTTGTTTCTTATGTGTCTGGACATGACTGCAGAGGAATGGGTTCTCCTCTTCCCAGAATTCTCCTGTTCTCATTGCCCTGCCTTTACTTCCTGTCTGGTTGTCCCTCCTATACTTACCTTTCTGGCTACTGACCAATTGGCATTTATTTAATACATAATTGACAAAATACAGAATTGTCCCACACCAATGTTGGTTAACTACTCTCAAAAATGATGTCTGAAAGTACAATCTGAAATAAATGATACACTTATTATGATGGGGGATGGTAAAAGAATACATCTTTTGAATGTCAGAAAATGAAAACACAATTGTATTTTTTCAAATTAATTAAGCAAATGAAATAGACTGGATTTTATTTGTTTGTTTTTTATATGTTATAGTAAGGACATTGACTCATAAATATATTCAGCAAATAGGTTTGAAATGCAAATTTGAAATTCTCCAGTCTTATCCCTAAGGCTGCAAAAGAACATCAGCTTCAGCCTTTCTCCTTGCTTCCTTCCCCTAGTCTTAACTGTTTCCCAGCCCCTAACATTAGCAGGCAACCCCTACTAAACCACAGGACATAACCTGCCAAAAAACCAAGTAGGCTTCTCAAAGACATTCTCCTCTTTGTCTGTGTTCCTCTGACTTAACCCCAGTTTCACCCCTACCACTGTAACATAACAGTAGCTGAAGCCTTCCTTCCCGCAGTGTTAATGTCTTCTGTGAATCCCACAGACCATCCCCATCTAATCTTTCCCTCCATAGTTGTTATTCCCTGACTCCAACTATGGGAGGCATCCCCTGCTTAGCCAAGGCCTGCAGCTGCCAAGGCAACCAATAGACTGCAGCCAGATCCACACATATCCTACTGCTCCTTAGACTCAATGACTCCAGTGTCATCCCCAGCTCTGTAGCAAGAAATCTATGTTCTCCCTTTCTTCTCTGATCACCCCATACCCAACAAATCACAAAGACTTTATCGTCCAGCCATCCTTCCCTCCAACTTATTCCAGTATCCTAAACTTCAACATCAGTTGGAATTCCCTGTTCCAGGAGAATAGGCCAAGAAAACAAGAATTCTACAAAATTCCAGAAAATAAACAGAAACCAAGGAACAAAGCACCCACCCAACAAAGCCAAAGCCAGAAATCAGCACCTCGAACTATAATCATAATAAACCAGATACCAAGACACTAGAATAAAAAAACTCAATAAGCCTCCACTAGGACCTAGCTATCCAAGCACACCCTGCCTTGAATATTACAACATAGCTGAAGTGTGAAGAAAGAGACCATATAACAAACCATATGAAAATGTTAGCATTCTATAAAGAAGAAATAGCTAAATGCCTTGAAAAAAGGCAGGGAAACACAATCACTATCAGAAAATGCATAGAACTGTTCAAGACATGAAATTGGAAATAGAATCAGTAAAGAAAATGCAAACAGAGAAAATTCTGGAAATGAAAAATTTAGAAATTTGAATAGGAACTATAGAGGCTAGCTTCACCAAAAGACTATAAAAGATGGAAAAGAAAATCTCAGGCCTTCAAGATATTATAGAAGAAATGGTTACATTGGTCGAAGAAAACATTAAATCTAAAAAACTCCTGAAAAAATATCATCCAGTAAATCTGGGATACCATGAAAAGAACAAGCCTAAGAATATTAGGAACAGCGGAAGGAGAAGAAACCCGGGTCAAAGACCAACAAAATGTTTTACAAAATCACAGAGTGGAAATGTTCTAATCTGTCTTAGGGTTTCTATTGCTGTGACAAACACTATGGCTGAAAAGAAAGGGAGGACAAGGTATATTTGTCTTACACTTCTCTACTGCTGTTCATCATTGAAGGGAGTCAGGACAGGAATTCAAACAGGGCAGGAACCCGGAGGCAGGAGCTGATGCAGAGGCCATGGAAGGGTCCTGCTTACTGACTTGTTTCACATGACTTTCTCAACCTGCTTTCTTATATGACTCAAAACTACCAGCCCAGGGAAGGCACCAACCAGCATGGGCTGAGATTGCCCCCATTTATCACTAATTGAGAAATTACTTACAGCTGGATCTCATGAAGGTATTTCCTCTACTGAAGCTCGTTCATCTAATGATTCTAGCTTGTGTCAAGTTGACACACAAAACCAGCCAGTATATAACCTAAAAAAAGAAATACCAATAAAGGTACAAGAAGCTTATAGAATACCAAGTAGTTTGGATAAGAAAAAAAATATCCCTGTGCCACAAATAATCAAAGCACTAATCACAAAGAAAAAAAAAGAAAGCGTACTAAAAACTGTAAGAATAAAAGACCAACTAATACGTAAATATAGACCTGTTTGAATTACACCATTTTCAAATGGAGACAGTAAAAGTCAGAAGCTAAGAGACCACAAAATTTCTGGGATTACCTGAGAGGGATTTTTGCTAAATTAAATCATTTGAAATGGAAAGGTTCACTTGTAATTTGAATCTTTTGGGTGGGAATACACAACTTTAACTCAGATCAGATCATTGGAGATGAGGTTATCCACCTCTTCTTCTGCTTGAAGCCTATGTAGAGAACATTCAAGCAGGAAGTCTCATTCTATGCCTGCTTCCTCTTTCCATACTAGCAAGTTCATTCTTTCACTGGTATTAGAGCCTAATTCTTTGTGTTTCCAGCATATATTGAAAACTGACTGAGACATCTAGCCTCATGAACTAAACAACCATAAGATTTTTAGACCTTCTGTCCATAGGCAGCTTTTGCTTAATTAACTGAATCACAGACTGTACACACACACACACACACACACACACACACACACATGAATTTAAGTATAAATTAATTTAAAATATTTTTATACCCTAGAAAAAACTAATATACTACTCAGCTCCATTAGTTTCTGTGAGTAGTTTTCTGTAATGCCTAATATATTTTGGATTCATCCTAATTAAATTTCCTGTCCTGTCTCAAGTTACTCCCTTTCTTTGTCAGGAAAGACATTGCCAAACACATTCTCCTCTCATGTCATTCAAACACATAATAGTATACACATTTAGAAAAATGTATCCATCTTAAATGACAGAAACATTTAATAAAGCTGAAGAAGCTTTTCAATGTTTCTGCAACTATTGGGATACCAATTACAATATTCAACAAAGAAAGTATTTCTGAGAATCATGAATAGTGATTACAGAGCTAATAACCCCCTCTGTACAAGTTTTCATTATTTAAAGTTTTATTTCACCTAATGTTGTATGTATCACTATATACTAACATATTTTTATGTTGGTCAGTAATATTTTTTTATGTTGGTCAGAACAAAGAATATGCCTTAATTTACAGTTTATTCCAGTATTTACACAGTGACAAAACATCAGCTAGACTTATTAAATACTCATTGTGAGTAAATAATTATAAGATTGTTATTAAAGGAACACAGAGGGATTTCTTGCAATTGTGGATAATGACTTTAGGTCAATTTCCAGAAACACAATTTTCTTAATAGTCATTTTGCTGAATAGTTCATTCATCACATTTTCCAATATTTGAATAAAATATAATTTCCTTGTGTGCTCCATGAGTACCAAAAGCAGCCTCTCAGCCTTGTGTCTAAACTGAGTATGAATAACATTTATTGTAAACTAATGTAAATTGTTTTTAAACTTCTTAAAATGTCTGCTAAGTTTTATCTTTTATATATTCCTAGATGCAGGAGATTTTAAAGCCTTTACCAAATCTACAAGTAATGGTAAGATTAAATTTTCAAAAAAATATTTACTGAATTTAGTAAATGTATAATAAC
The DNA here is from genome assembly GCF_037038515.1 of Microtus pennsylvanicus. Lineage (NCBI taxonomy): Eukaryota > Metazoa > Chordata > Mammalia > Rodentia > Cricetidae > Microtus > Microtus pennsylvanicus. The sequence goes on from NC_134579.1 coordinate 19,611,837, forward strand.
CATTTTTATTTTGTAAGGGAATATTTTAGTTCATAATGATATTCAAAATCTTTTAAATGTTTTGCAGTATACAAATTTAGGAATAGTTTTATAACTTTGGGATTCACTGATGTGAGCCAGTCTTGAACATAATCACATAATTGGGAACATGAGATTCTTACTGCAACATAGTATAAATGAAATATATATATCCGTCCTACCAGCAATGAACCTAGAAAAATTCAAGCAATCTAGGACTCTTATATGCACCATGTGTTAGGCACACTCACTCTGAACAATAGAGGACATTTTTTTTTTCTCTTCTAGCTAACAGTTGGCAAAAGTTCCATATAATCATAATCTTGCTGTTTACAGATATAAATCATGGGAGACTGATAACAACATGACCTGACTGGATTGTATGCATACACAATTAGACACCTCTTCTTTTTGAGTGAACACTGTCTGTATGTATTTGAGCATGGAAATAATTAAAATCTGATACATCATTGGGATGAGCATGAAAAAAAATGTACTGAGGTAATTCTTGCCTTACTAAAAAAAGAGAAACATTCCCACCATACAGCTTAGCAAAAGAAACCTGCTCTACTAAATATGGCAAAAGGAAGCACCCAAACAAAAACGGAGACTCTGGACTCCCTTCATGCGCTCTATTTTCACTCTTGTCAAAATATTCAAGGGGATCTAATGTTTTCCTTGAAGTAAAGTTAATTAGTATTTCCTAATCTGATTACACTTCTATGTTTTTTTTAATGAGACAATACAAAGTTGGAAACACTGATTTCTCAAACCTGACTATTTCTCTCAATTCTTCCTAAATTTTATTTTTAAACCGAGCATTTTATTCGTTGCTAAAAGTAGCCATCAATCAACCTAAAATAGATCCACAGAACTCTCACAAAAGCAAAAACAATGAAATATACATCAACCAACCTCCAATATGTTTTGTGGCCTGTTCTTCCACTTAATCATACCCACCCATAAAAACATATATAATTTATGAATTAGCACACTATTTATACTATACAAGGTGACACATATGTAACAATACAAACAGCTAGTTATATAACTATTTTATTTCTTTACCATTTGCTGTAGAGAGACTATCTATTAGTTGTGAATTTTAAGGAAAATTACATTATCTGATTCTTGTCTATTACCTTTTCTAGCTCTAATGCTTAACTTTCAGAGATACATTTGGTGTAATATGATGTTGCTTTGATATTCCTTTCTAAATCTACAAAATTCTAACTTAACTGTGCCATTTGTCAGACTCATGCAACCCACAACATCATGAAGTAAAAAGGAAAATTGCTGGAAGATAGATTCGACATACAGTGATAATATTTCATTTCTCTTTTGATCAAAATCAAGTGTTAAGGGGCTGGAGAGATGGCTCTTACAGAATATGTGTGTTCAATTCTCAGTACCCACATGGCATCTCACAACTGTCAGTAATTCCCTCACACAGACATACATGCAAGCAAAACACCAATGTTCATTTAAAAATAAAAATAATCGAGGGTTAAGTCATTTGTTATTATTGATGGCCACAATAATTACTTAGATTGTTATGACAGGGTACTCAGAATGCAAAGAAAGCATTGAATAAAGGAAATGCTTCTAGTAACTTGCAAGAAGTTGAAGTTAGAGAAGTATTACTATTTGTAGAAATATTCTACTCTTTAAAACATGGGATGTATTTTGGTATAAACATAAGAAAAGCTTATTTGACAGATGTGTATAAGGAAAGGCAGAATCTTGAGTGACATATTCTTTCTTACCATTTCTGGTAAATTGACTTGAGTACTCAGTTCACTGCATGTCTTCCATCCAATCTATTTGTGCTGTAATTTTATAATATCCTTTCCTTCTGATTCTGGTCATAGTCATACAGCTTGATGGATCAATACATCCCAGGCAGAAAAGACAGCATGTCAATTCCAATCTTAAGCCTTCAGAGATTTGAATGCATGTGGTTGCTGTCCTATACTTACCTGACTACCATGTGATCATGCAGGTACTGCTTTTTAAAAGATGACAAACAATACAATTCCAAACACCTAAGTTTTAAAGAGAAAACATCTAGAAGGTGACACCTTATCACAAATGTTCATTCTCTCTTGCTTTTCTTTGAATGAAAACAACTACATAAATATGCATTTTATTTGGAAAAATAGGGTTTATTTGGGAATATGTATGTATATTAAATTTATATATAGGTTAAATAACTATTAGTAATAAAAGAGTTTTCATTTAAAAGAGAACAAGAGGGAAATATGAGAGAAATTAGAGGGAGAAAAGGAAAGGGGAAATGGCATAATTAAATTGCATACTCATAATAAACAAGCAAAACCCAAACAAACAAACAAAAATAACACACAAATACAGTGTTAGGTTTTTTTTTTTTTGACATCTCTGTCTTACAATACAAAAAAGCAATTTTCACATAAGTTCATATTATTGGAAAATTAAATTGGTTGTATTTTTATTGGACAAATGGAGCAGAATTCAAACCTCCATAAGGTTACAAAATGTATTAAATTACAATTATAAAACATACACTCATATCAAAGATCCTGGAATATGCTTTTTTAATATTAGCTAATGTTTCACAAACTTATACTTCTTCAGATTCATGTTTAAAAGTGATCAAGGTAAATGAACAGATCCAAGGGCATAATTTATTCTTTAGGAAGTCCTAATATGCTGCCTAGGTGCCCAGTTTTTTGTAATAAAAGGCATAAATTTAATTTCCTTCTCCAGAATGACCCATGCATCACTAAGGTGACATTTAACCTTTGCAAGGATCATCTTTTTAGTCTAAAGTTTTGTTTAAAAAATCCATAGCTTACACTGTCATAACTCAAAATACTGATTGCAAATATATATTTACAATATATAATTTCAAGATTGCTAGGCTTCCTGAGCCTCCTTATTCCCCCAGGGAAAGGTGAGTGTGCTCTCTGCCCTTTCTGCAGACCCATGATGAAGGACAATCTGACATACTAGGGAGTTGAGTCAAAGCAGGAACTCAGTTTATTACTGTGAGCATCAGCTTATACGTTTTAAGTGACATCATGTGATATGAGGCTACGTCCAGCCAATGAGAGGCAGCCAAATCATTCCTCTGGCTGGAGAAGCATCTACCTAGGTTTTGCTGTCTCATCCTCACTCAAACTCGAGCCAGGCTTTTCTCTGTTCTACAGAAGTATAGTCCCTGAACGAGAACCAGAAATTTTTTCTGTCCTATAGACCTCAAGGTACAGGACCTCAGTTAATTTTGACCCAATACAATATATAAAATATATTATTATAATATAAAAGTCACATGTGAAAAAGTGCAAAGTTTTTTTCCTGATATATCAACAGTTGTCCTGTTAACCATTTATAATAAATAACTGAGTCCTGGCATTATCCCATATATAAGAAAATTTGAATAAATCTAAGTATTAGAGTATCTAATTATTGTGACACTGTGAAATTTTGAATTCAGTATCCTCATCAATTTGGTGTGAAAAGTATGAAATGGTATGATTTTATACTGTATTTAATATGTTTTAAATAACTATGTTACTTTTTCATCTCCACATTCCTCACATCACACCATCCCAAGGGTTTCCCCTCCAACTTCTTGCATGTTACCACCTCATTCTCAAAGTCTGGCCTCTTTTTCTTAGTGATGTTACACAGATGATAGGTAGGTAGGTGCATAGGTAGTAGATGATGATGATGATGATAGATAGATAGATAAATGATATACATAATAGATAGATGATAGACAGATGATGATGATAGATAGATAGATAGATAGATAGATAGATAGATAGATAGATAGATAGATAGATAGATAATAGATAGCAACAGAAATAGGGATAATTATATTTATATATAAGTATCAACAAATATATAAATACAAACTTCTGGGTCTGTTTTAATGTGTATATATGGTTTTTGGGTTGCACACTTTGTACTAGATAACAATTAGGGAGCATATCCCAGAGATATGCTAACTCTCCCTCTTTCAGCAATCATTAATTACTTGATTTTTTTCCCCAAGAGTGGACTCTCCTGAAATCTTCCCACGTCTGCTTCTACATGGCTAATAATTTACCATTGACTCTGTCTTGGTTATTTAGCAACCTCTGGGAGAGCTTGTTTCACAGCAGACATCATTCCATTCTGGATCTTAATCTTTTCAGCTCCTCTTCCCATTTCCTGCCCATTAGATATGGGAACTGTGACAAGGGTGTATCCACTGGGGCTGGCCTTTCCATAATGCGATGATCTCTGCACTGTTTAGTTGTGGTTTTCTGTCATTATCTCCACAGCCTGTAAAGAAAAGCTTCTTTGTTGAGGTGTGGTTGCTACACTCACCCTCATCTCAAAAAAGTGGCTCAAGAGCAGGTAACAACCTGCCCTGCATCCGTAATTAGACTTGTGGGTTTGCTGAAGCAAGATTGACATTTTAGCATTGTATATAGAGAATATGGTACAAATGAAAGTACATTATAGAAATGCCTTCCTAAATAGTAGTACAATAAACAATTAGCCACTTCAATCTAAGAATCAACATATTTCTTTGCTGGTTTATAGATCACATTTAGGCATTACTTCAATGATTAGTTTCAACAAATGCATAATAAGCTGCTAATTTAACCTGAAAATCAAGTCAAATTTAATGATAAAGATACCTTATTTATTCTTCTTCATTAATTGGCTTGAGATTAATTGAAGAACCAATAGGTAATGAATTATTTTGTCCAGATAACCAACTACTTTTCAGTAGAATTATCCACCAGAAATTAATTCCTACATTAGGCACTATGATATCATTATAAATACTATATTCATGAATTCCAAATCATTGAAGGTGAAGGGCACAGACACTGAATCTTAAAATAATACAGTTGTGAATTCTATCCTTCAAAATATACAATTCTAAAATGAAAAATATGATGTATATTATCTGTATATGTGTTCATAAAATTGATTCCATTGTACTTTATTGCATATCTTAAATTTTAATATATGTCTCCCATTAACTATAACAATAATAAATTAGATAAAACATATTCTGTACATATATTCAAAAGTAGTTTTATTTCATTATTATTATTATTATTATTATTATTATTTTGGTTTTTTGAGACAGGGTTTCTCTGTGGTTTTGGAGCCTGTCCTGGAATTAGCTTTTGTAGACCAGGCTGGTCTCGAACTCACAGAGATCCGCCTGCCTCTGCCTCCCGAATGCTGGGATTAAAGGCGTGCGCCACCACTGCCCAGCTTATCAACAATATTTTTTTTAAACTAGTATTTCTAGGGATGGGATCCCAATGGTCTTGTCCGCTGGACCACATCTTCCCGGAACTAGCTCTTGTAGACCAGGCTGGCCTCGAACTCCCAGAGATCCACTTGCCTCTGCCTCCCGAGTGCTGGGATTAATGGTGTGCGCCACCACTGCCTGAGTAGTTTTAGTAATATGCAATATTCTTTGTTCCCACTCTCACACCATATTTGTCAATCTGTCCAGCATCTAGTTCCTGCCTCTTAGATGATTTCAGAGTCAATGTATTAGTTTCTTCTCAGGGCTATGTCAAATTACTACTTTGTAGTTTAATATAGAACTTCATTGTTTAAAATAAGAGACATTTGGTTTTGAGATTGTGAAGCTTGTATGTCCATATCAGGTTCTTGATAATACTCTGAATAGTTCTCTGTAATAATTTATGGAAATACTTACCTTATTTATAACATCATTTGATCTTTGCCTATATAGTCACAGTTTTCTTTTTCCCACAAAGTCCACTGGATCTTATTTTGATGCAAAATTGCATTGAAGACACAAGGGAGTTGAATATGGTAAAGATAATTTATATGTGTGCATGAAAATGTTATGATGAAAACAATAATGCACACACACACACACACACATATATATATATATATATATATTATACATGCTAATAAAATGTTTCATGAAAGTAAATTGTATCCTAAAAGGGATACATACTAATGCTTTGAGAAAAGTATCTTTCATATTCACAGTCTGCATATCCATAAATACTTATTTTTCAGAATGATAAACAGTGGACTCCTAACATTCAATGCTGAATTTTTAAGAATATGTCCTTGTGTTTCTCCTTGAAACAATGCCAACCTTTATTTCTTAACAGAGAGTATTCTTCAGCTTCCCAATATCATTTTGTGGCATCACTAGAGTTTCAAGAAGGAGCTCAGTGTGATGCTTGACCTTGGTTATCTCTATAACTGGAAGTGGGATCAGCTAAGAGGTGACACTTGAGATAGTTGATAACATTTTTGTTTGTTACTTTTTCTTCTCACATCTTACTAACAAGTTCTCTACTGTAACTTCTGAGTACTGTTTGCCATTGGCATGTCAGGTGCAGCTGTTTCTGTTGCTACCATCCTCCACTGACATCAGGGACCAGCTTCTATGTCCTTAGTATATGTACTGAGTATGAGTGGTTGGTTCTCCAGGAATCCTTCAGGCCGTCAACCTCACCATGTTCCTGCAGCCATTCAGTCCCAAAGAAATACACAAAGGTCAACTACATTAATTATAAACTGGTTCGCCTATTAGTTCAGGCTTCTTATTAACTAATTCTTACATCTTACATTAAGCCTTATTATTCTTGTACATTAACCCCTTATTATTCTTGTCTGTGTTATCCACATGGCTTGGTACCTTTGTCAGCAAAGGATTCTCATCTTGCTTCCTCTGCAGCTATGTGACAACTGCAGACTGACATTTCCTCTTCCCAGAATTCTCCTGTTCTTGCTGCTCCACGTCTATCTCCTGCCTGGCCACCCAAAACTATACTTCCTGCCTGGTTACTGGACAATCAGCATTTTATTAAAAATAATACAAGTGACAGGAGAAAAGGCCATTGTCCCACAGTACTGCCCCCTTCAAGAAGATTTGTTTAATTTTGTCCTGACCATTATTCATAGCATCTTGTAACCAACCTTCTAAATAAAGGAAAACATCTATCATCTATTTTTTTTAATGTGGGTGTAGGTTTTCAGGATACTTCCTGCTGATTTGGAGTGCTGATACTCTTATGGAGACCTAAAAAAAAAAATATGGTCAAGTCGTGAATGGAATTTTCTGTGAGGCTTGATTATCTCAGCCAGCATTCTTGAAACTGATCTGGACGCAGATCTCAGAGGAAACTCCAACAGTGGTACCCTGAAATGTTGGGTCCTCTGAACCATCTCTCCTATTGGAGATTTTTCAGGATCCAACCTGATTTTTCTTAGCCCAGAATGAATCCACAGCCTTTCATTTCCTGTAGAAACAAAAGCAAAACATCTTCTCGAAAGTAACACACTTTTTGACTTAAATTTTCAAGTTAAGGCATTTTTCAAAGTACATATGTTGAATTAATCAAGCAGTATTTATAATCAAATGTCTTTTAACAGCTCTTGTTCCTTCCTCAGCAGTCATAAAATTTAAAGATAAGACATTAATATACAGTATACAGACTCTCTGTGTATTTCCCATCTTTACATGCCTTTATTTTAAACCCTATTTCCTTTATTTTTTATTTTTAGTTTTTTGATACTAAGTTTCTCTGTGTTTCTCTGGCTGTCCTGGCACTCACTCTGTACATCAGGATGTCTTTAACGTACAGAAATCTGACTGTTTTGCCTCCCAAGTGTTGGGATTAAAGTTGTTTGCCACCACAGCAAACTACTCTTTCTTTCTTTTTTATTTTAAGGACTTTATCCTTTTTCTTTCCTTGCCCAAGCCTACACATATTTTTAAAAACACTTTAAAGCATTTAGAGGTTTTTCTCATATTTTAATCTATTTTTACTGTATCTCTCTCTTTTTCTGACCACATGAGTCTTTAATTTGCTAAGTGATATGGCTAAAATAAAAGCTGTGGCTTTGATGGCTGGATCTATCCAATTCCTTAGCTTTCTGAGAGTCCAGCTTCATGGCAGAAGTACTAGCCAGAGCCATGTTTATTGCCATAACTCTACAGCATTTCAAGGCCCCTGTCACCACCAAGAAGCATGCTGTTGGCTACTCATAAACACCATTTAAGTGTTTGATGGCAGAGCCTCTTTTTTTTTCTTTTTTTTTATTGATAAAAGGAGAATAAAAAAAAATTTCCACCTCCTCCGAGCCTCCCATTTCCCTCCCCCACCTCCCACTCTTCTCCCCCTCCTCCCACCCTTGTCCCCCTCCCCCCACTCCTCTCCCCCTCACTCTCCAGTCCAAAGAGCACTCAGGGTTCCCTGCCCAGTGGTAAGTCCTAGGTCCTCCCCCCTCAGTCCATATCAAGGAAGGTGAACATCTAAACTGGCTAGGCTCCCACCAAGCCAGCACATTAAGTAGGATCAAAACCCCGTGCCATTGTCCTTGGCGTCTCATCAGCCCTCATTGTTCACCATGTTCAGAGAGTCCAGTTTTATCCCATGCTATTTCGGTAACAGTCCAGCTGGCCTTGGTGAGCTCCCAGTAGATCAGCTCCACTGTCTCAGTGGGTGGGTGCACCCCTCGTGGTCCTGACTTCTTTGCTCATGTTCTCCCTCCTCCTGCTCCTCATTGGGACCTTGGGATCTCAGTCCATTGCTCCAGTGTGGGTCTCTGTCTCTATCTCCATCCATCAACAGATGAAGGTTCTATGATGATATGCAAGATATTCGTCAGTATTGCTCTAGGATAGGGTCATTTCAGGTTCCCTATCCTCAGCTGCCCAAGGAACTAACTGGGGACCTCAGCTTGGGCACCTGGGAGCCCCTCTAGGATCAAGTCTCTTGCCCACCCTAAAGTGGCTCCCTTAACTAAGAATTGTGGTTCCGAGCTCCCCTATCCAACCTTCCTTTATCCCAATCCTCCTGTTTCCCTAAGCCCCCCTTCTTCCCTTCTACCTTTTCTCTCCCCATCTCCCCTTACCCTCATCCCACCCCACCCCCCAAATCCCCAATTTTCTCCCCGGCCATTTTGTCTACTTCCCTTATCCAAGAGGATAACTATATGTTTTTCCTTGGGTTCACCTTCTTACCTAGCTTCTTTAGATTCACCTATTGTAGACTCCATGGCCCCTATTTATGTTTAGAAACCAATTATGAGTGAGTACATCCCATGTTCATCTTTTTGGGTCTGGGATACCTCACTCAGGATAGTGTTTTCTATTTCCATCCATTTGCATGCGAAATTAGAGAAGTCATTGTTTTTTACCGCAGTGTAGTACTCTAGTGTGTATATATTCCATACTTTCTTCATCCTTTCTTCTATTGAAGGGGAACTAGGTTGTTTCCAGGTTCTGGCTATTACAAATAATACTGCTATGAACATAGTTGAACAAATGCTTTTATCATATGATAGAGCATCTCTTGGGTATATTCCCAAGAGTGGTATTGCTGGGTCCAGGGGTAGGTTGATCCCGAATTTCCTGAGAAACCGAAACACTGACTTCCACAGTGGTTGCACAAGATTGCATTCCCACCAGCAATGGATGAGGGTACCCCGTCCTCCACAGCCTCTCCAGCAAAGGCTATCCTTGGTGTTTTTGACTTTAGCCATTCTGACAGGTGTAAGATGATATCTCAAAGTTGTTTTGATTTGCATTTCCCTGATTGCTAAGGAAGTTGAGCACGACCTTAAGTGTCTTTTGGCCATTTGAAGTTCTTCTGTTGAGAATTCTCTGTTCAGTTCAGTGCCCCATTTTTTTAATTGGGTTAATTAGCATTTTAAAGTCTAGTTTCTTGAGTTCTCTATATATTTTGGAGATCAGACCTTTGTCTGTTGTGGGGTTGGTGAAGATCTTCTCCCAGTCAGTAGGTTGCCTTTGTGTCTTAGTGACAGTGTCCTTTGCTTTACAGAAGCTTCTCAGTTTAAGTAGGTCCCATTTATTCAAAGTTGCCCTTAATGTCTATGCTTCTGGGGTTATACCTAAGAAGCGATCACCTGTGCCCATCTGTTGTATGGTATTTCCCACTTTCTCTTCTATCAGGTTCAGTGTTTTCGGGCTGATATTGGGGTCTTTAATCCATATGGACTTGAGTTTTGTGCACGGTGATAGATATGGGTCTATTTTCATTCTTCTACAGGTTGACATCCAGTTGTGCCAGCACCATTTGTTGAAGATGCTTTCTTTCTTCCATTGTATACTTTTAGCTCCTTTATTGAAAATGAGGTGTTCATAGGTTTGTGGGATAAATAGAAACACAGAAAACAATCCAAAGAATCAATGAATCAAAAAGCTGGTTCCTGGAGAAAATCAACAATATTGACAAACCCCTATCCAAACTAGTCAAACGGCAGAGAGAAAATTTGCAAATTAATAAGATCAGAAATGAAAAGGGGGACATAACCACAAATACAGAGGAAATTCAGAGAGTCATTAGATCTTACTACAAAAGCCTGTATGCCACAAAACTGGAAAATGTAAAAGAAATGGACACTTTTTTAGATAAATACCATTTACCAAAATTAAACCAAGACCAGGTGAACAATCTAAACAGACCTGTTAGTCGCGAAGAATTAGAAGCTGTTATCAAAAACCTCCCTACCAAAAAAAGCCCAGGGCCAGATGGTTTCAATGCGGAATTCTACCAGAACTTCCAAGAAGACCTAATACCTATACTCCTCAATGTATTCCACAATATAGAAATAGAAGGGTCATTACCAAATTCCTTTTATGAAGCTACAGTTACTCTGATACCAAAACCACACAAAGACTCAACCAGGAAAGAGAATTACAGGCCAATCTTACTCATGAATATCGACGCAAAAATCCTCAACAAAATACTGGCAAACCGAATCCAAGAATACACCCGAAAAATTATCCATTATGATCAAGTAGGCTTCATTCCTGAGATGCAGGGCTGGTTCAACATATGAAAATCTATCAATGTAATCCAGCATATAAATAAACTGAAAGAAAAAAAAAACATATGATCATTTCATTAGATGCTGAAAAAGCATTTGACAAAATTCAACATCCATTTATGTTAAAAGTCTTGGAGAGATTAGGGATACAAGGGTCATACCTAAATATAATAAAAGCTATATACAGCAAGCCGACAGCTAACATCAAACTAAACGGAGAGAAACTCAAAGCCATCCCGCTTAACTCAGGAACACGACAAGGCTGCCCACTTTCGCCATACCTCTTCAATATAGTGCTTGAAGTTCTAGCAATAGCAATAAAACAACATAATGGGATCAAGGGGATTCGAATAGGAAAGGAAGAAGTGAAACTTTCGTTATTTTCAGATGATATGATAGTGTACATAAGAGACCCCCAAAACTCCACCAAAGAACTTTTACAGCTGATAAACACCTTTAGTAATGTGGCAGGATACAAGATCAACTCCAAAAAATCAGTCGCCCTCTTATACACAAAGGATATGGAAGCAGAGAGGAAATCAGAGAAGCTTCTCCATTCACGATAGCCACAAACAGCATAAAATATCTTGGGGTAAATCTAACCAAGGAAGTGAAAGATCTATTTGACAAGAACTTTAAGGCATTGAAGAAAGAAATTGAAGAGGATACCAAAAAATGGATGGACATCCCTTGCTCTTGGATTGGGAGGATCAACATAGTAAAAATGGCAATTCTACCAAAGGCAATTTATAGATTCAATGCAATCCCCATCAAGATCCCATCAAAATTCTTCACAGATCTGGAGAGGACAATAATCAACTTTATATGGAAAAACAAAAAACCCAGGATAGCCAAAACAATCCTATACAATAAAGGATCCTCTGGAGGCATTACCATCCCTGACTTCAAACTCTATTACAGAGCTACAGTAATTAAAACAGGGTGGTACTGGCATAAAAACAGAGAAGTCGACCAATGGAATCATATAGAAGACCCGGAATTTATCCCACAAACCTATGAACACCTCATTTTCGATAAAGGGCCAGAGCCTCTTAAAGAGATACGAGGTTTCACAGCTAAAGCTAAGTCAGGAAGCCTTTCTTAAATGAGATGCACTTGTCTATAGGTAAGAGAGCCCAACCGAGAAAATGTGGTTATCACTAAGGGAGAAAAACAAGTGGAAAAAGATCATCTAGATTTTAGAGCTTTCCACACCATGAAGGTCACTTTCCCAGGCATGGAAAATTTAACAGTGTTCTTCTGAACTTACATAGTTTGAAAAATGTGAGAGGAAACCATCCTTTAACAAAACATTAGATATAAAATAATTAGAATACACATAAAATAATTTGGTTCAAGTAGGTTTTGAATAATTTTTTTCTCCTATAAAACTTCATCACACACATTGTCCATTCTTTTGATGTGTTTCTCCCTTCCTTTTGCTATTTTGACATATTTTTTCATTCTCTTTTCTTCATTAAGCTTTACATAATTGTCCATTTGTCTATATTGGATGGCATCATTGTTTCTCACTTTGAAACATCCATAGACCCTTAGAATGGAAAAAATTCAATGCTATTTGAGGAAATGCTATATTGAATATGCACTGACATTTAAGAGTTTTGAATAAAGAGGCTTATTTTCAAACAAACTTGACTTCTTTATGAATTTGGGTCAAAACTAAAATGTTTTCCTTATATTTGCCATTGCTTTAAGATTTGGTTCCTTAAACTTTTCCCTATGATATATTCCAGTGCACTGGATTCAAAAGGAATAAACACATGAAGTGGCCAAGTATAACACACTTTACAATGTATTCTCATTGTAAATAGAAAAGTGGGAAGAATACATAAAAATGTAATTTGGAAATTCATTAAGAATCTCAATATTTTTGAATGACTGGAGAGATATATGGCTTATAGTCATTTACTCACACATATACATATGTCTAAAAGCAAAACTGCATCTTTAAAAAACTTACAAGATATACAATATATATCAATGTTTTATCCAGACTTCATTCTTTAATAAAATTTAACATTGTAATCTAATAGACATTAAAAGTGTAAATAAAAGAACCAAAGCTTAGAGAGGTGGTTCAGGAGTTAAAAACACATCTTGCTCCTGTGGCTTACCTGAGTTTGGTTTTCAGCACCCTCTTTGAAAGGGCAAAACAGAATGTAATTCTGCTTCCAGAAGATCTAGTGATGTCTCATGGACTGAGCATGCACTGAACTTATATATACACAGATTCATCACTCCAACACATATATAAAAATAAAATAATCTTAAAATACAATAGGATAGTATCTTTGATTTATATAAAAATAATATTAGTATAAGTATGTTTTAACACACTTTTACTAGCATGTACTTGTACTTTTACTATTAAGAAATTATGAAAAAATTCTTCAAAGTATGAATTGCTTCTTCTAGATATAATTTAATCTTAAGAGTATTCATGCTATTTATACATAAAAGTTTATAGTTTGTAATTTTTCTTATTCTCTGTAATATGTATTTTTTGTCTTGCCTCTTGCCTGATTGCAGAAATCACATTCATAGCAGTGTATCAGAATTTTAAAACTAGAATACTGCATATTAAAATGTCCAAACATTTAAACATATAAAAATAATTGAGATGCTGTTGTTTACAATATGAAACACAGTTATGTATCAGTTCCTGTATTCTTAGCTAATGATTCATGCATTTCATTGCACTGATTAGTGAATACAACAACAAAAGAACATGTGTTAAGCTATATCTAAAGGTTTCTCTAGTACAAAAATTTTCTTCCAAAGTTTTGATAGTTTGCAGGAACTCAAGAAAGTTAAGGAGAATAGGTTAACAGTTAACATTATAACCTAATTTTATTAACTGGAATTAAATCACCTAAGTAGAAGTAAAGTGCATAAGTACACAGAGAAAACTGTAAATTTACAAAATGCTAGCTTGTTCTCTATTTTGACCTTCTCAATTTTATATAGCATTTAGGATAAATATAATTTTCCTGTGTCACTTTTTAATTCAAAGAACTTAAATTTAAAAATCAAAACATAAATGCTAGTGTAAATTTTGATCATTTGAGGCAGAAAAGTGGGACAAAGAGAGAAAATACCCATTACTTTCATTGCATTTGAATTCTAGGATGAACCCATAAAATCAACTCAAAAATTTTACCAAACTAGAACCATTTAAATTAACCAGTCTCTTTTCACTTCAAATAAAGAATCAAAGTCCAAGTACTCCCCTCATGATTGAAACCTTCACATATATGGCTTTATCTAGGCATGTTCTCTTTCTTCAGTTAAAATAACCTTAAGGATAAGAATTTGGGACGAAATTCCATTCTTGATTATCTGCAAAACTACCAAGCACTTATGAGTCTATTCAAACATCGGATCCACAGAATTTTCAGAAAGTCCATTGCTGAAATGCGCCTTTATTTCCCCGTGTGCTTATTGCCAATGTTATTTCAGCTGTAAGAGTATCTTAAAGACATAAAAGCAGTTGGCTAGATGCTCTAAAGATGACAGCAGTAGCCTGCAGCTTACATAAACACTATAGGGTCCACGGACATAGCTGCAATAAAGCTGAGCATCTGAACATTGAAAACATGGCTTATATAAAACTTAATACACTCAGCCCGGAAGATACTTTTTAACATTTGCTAAAATTACTTCACAAGCAGGCGTGTTCACCATAAAATTATGGTAATGGAGAAATAAAGCAGAGGTGGAGAATAAAAAGCAAGAATTTCTCCCAAACAGTTCCACTTAAGCATCTCACTAACCAAAAGGGCTCTCTTGATCCAGTTTACAGAGGTTCTTTACATGAAAATGTCAGTTACAGCTTTATAACACTGATAATTATCCTATTTGATGTTTTTCCCCCAAAGCTCTCATGTTTTTTCCTATGCTCAACAAAGCTGACCTATCTGCCTTCCAGATGTGTGTGCTTGCTTTATGCTATCTCTTAAGTAATACTAGTTCGTTGGCTACATTTAAATGCATGTGAAGTAAACATTTAGATTTATTAACAAAACAAAACAAAAATATCGTCAGGTTTATTGTTGGTGAATGTGGTAGTTTGATTAAATAGGCCCTCATCGTCCCATATGTTTACTGCTTGTTCAGTAGGGATAGTATTATAAGGAGGCATGGTATTGTTATAGTAGGTATGAACTTGTTGGAGGAAGTTGTCACTGTGGAGGCAGGCTAAAGGTCTCATATATGTTCAACCTATGCACAATGTGGCACCCAGTCTCCTTGTGTTGCCTGTTGATGAACATATAGAACCCTCACCTCTCCAGCACCAAGTCTGCCTGCACACTGCCTTGCTTCCTAGCCATGATGATATTGCACTAATCCTCCAAAACTGTAAGCCAGTCAAATTAATATTTTCCTTTATAATAGTTGCCATGGTCATAGTGTCTCTTCACAGCACTAAAAACCCTAATTAAGAGAAGGGGATTTTAATGTACCAAAGGGATAACACATACTTAGAATAACCAATGTCAATGCTAATGATGAGAATTGCACTGTTATAGAAACAGATATGATATCAAAGTCAGGCTTAGGGGCTAGGGAAAGAGTTCAACCAGGAAAGTGATCAGTAAGCATAAAAAACTGAGCTCTGTACTCCAGAACTCACATATAAAACTATGCTATAGCACCTCAAGTCTGCAACCCCAACTCTAGATAAACTGGGGGACTAGGTCAGACAGATCCCTGGAACTTACTGACCAAGAAGTCTAGCTAAATTTGTGAATTGCCAAGTAAATTAGAGAATCTGTCTGAAAAACAAACAAGAAAAAAGATAGTGGAGAGTGATCAAAGAAGACATACATAGACTGTGTTCTCCACATACACTGATATACAGGTACAGATGAATCTACATACACAATTGAAAACATGCATGCATGTACATATACATGCCAATCTTACTTAAACTAAATGATACTAGCAATCTTGTGCAAGGTTGTAGATACTTTTATAAAAGTATAGCTTCTTGAAAACAAACCGAAGTGACATACCAAAATGGGGGGATGTTAGAAAAGAAGAACTAAACTAATTAAATGTGTAAGCACATAGCATATCAAACAAAATGTCTTAGACACATTTCATATGTCTGATGGTCTCAGTGGCTTATCCTGATAACACCATTTTTGTGTTTTCAGTTGGAAGATAAAGCCTATCCCTTAACATGTTCACTATAAAGACAAAATTTGCCTTGAGTCTGATACTTGAAAAACAATTACAAAAGTACCTTAACCAGTTATCTGTTTAAATAAATGTGTTTATATATATATATATGTGTGTGTGTGTGTGTGTGTTAACTATAGTAACAGTTTTATATATATAATCATATATATCAGACATGAGAATTTTGTACAATATCTTTTGTTCATATTCATACCCTCTGCTCACACTCCTAGAACCTCTTCCCTCCCTAAGCATTCAACTTTTTATAGTTTCCTTTTTCATTTATTTCATTTACTTATTTATTAAAAATTTCCACCTCCTCCCATGCTCCCACTCCCATTTCCCTCCCCCTTGCCCTACTCCACCTCTCCCCCTCCCCTTCCTCTTCAGTCTTAAGAGAAGTCAGAGTTCCCTGACCTGTGAGAAGTCCAAGCCCCCCCACACACACACACACACCAATCCGTGTCTAGGGCGATGAGCATCCAAACAGCCTTCATCTGGCAATGGATGGAGTTAGGGACAGAGACCCATATTGGAGAACTGAACTGATCTTCCAAGGCCCAGATGAAGAGCAGAAGGTGGGAGAACGTGAGCAAGGAAGTCAGGACCGCGAGGGGTTGGTCCACCCACGGAGACAGTGGGACTGATCTAATGGGAGCTCAACAAGGCCAGCTGAACTGGGACTGAACAAGCATGTGATCAAACCGGACTCTCTGAATATGGCTGACAATGAGGGCTGAATGAGAAGCCAATGATAATGACACCGGGTTTTGATTCTACAGCATCCAACTTTTCATCTTTTTCTGTTTGTTGTAAATCAATAAAGCAGTGTTGATACTATTCATGTATTCTAGGCAATGTAGCATTCTACTACAGTGTAATAGACCCATGAGTGGTCACACCCTTAAAAAAGAATCTGATTCTCTGTTTTCTAGTAGCTATTAATTAACAATAGTTTTCTAGTTAGAAGTGGGAATTCATGCCTGCTTATCCTTCTGAATTGGAATTTATTCAGGCTTGAACTTGATTTGTATGTACATGTTGTCTCCAGTGATATGAATTCATAACAGTTACCCATTTAAGTGATCCAGAAAATATTGTTTCCTTGACATTATCCTTTTCACTCTTAAATCATTCTGCTTCTCTATCCCAAATAATCTTTGATGCTTGGAAGGTGGACATGTAATATAATATCCCATTTATGGCACAGCATTCCATAGTGTCTTTTTCTCTGCACTTCATGGTTGTGGTTTTCTGTGGGTCACTATCACAAAGAGAAGCTTCTTTCTCTGATGAGGGATAAGAGGCACAAATGACCCTGGGATACGCCTTACACCAATCAGAATGACTATGATCAAAAACAGTAATGACAGCTTTTGCTGGAAAGAATATAGAGTAAGGGGGACACTCCTCCATTACTGGTGACAATGCAAACTTTTACAGCCACTTTGGAAATCAGTGTGGCAGTGTCTCAAAAAATTGAGAATCAATGTACTTCACAATCCAGCAGTACTACTCTTGAACATATATCCAAAGCATGTGCATGCATATCACAAGGATATATGCTCAACTGTGCTCATATCAGCATTGTTCATAATAGGCAAAACCAGGAAACAATCTAGGTGCCGCTCAACTGAAGAATGGATAAAAAAAAAGTGTTAATTTTGCACAACAGAGTACTACTCAGTGGTAAAAAAACAAAACAATGAAATTTTGAAATTTATATGCAAATGGATGACACTAGAAAATAAACCCAGACCCAGATAAATACACATAGTTTATATTCATTCATAAGTGGATATTAGACATAAAGCAAAGATTGACCAGACTATAGTCCATGATCCCATAGAAAGTAGGCAACAAAGAGAAACCTAATAGGAGAAACAGAAAATATCTCTTGAGAAAATTGTGAGTGTGTGCTAGGGAGAAGGGAGCATGGAAGAGGAGGTATACGGGAGAAAGTGAGGGGGGAATAGACCATGAGGGAACAGGATCCTCAGGAAGAGGAAAGGATGGGGAAGGAGGAAAAGAAAGACATATCTTGATAATGGAGTTATTAAGAGGCTAGAGAGAAACATGGCACTAGGGAAATTACCAGGAATTCACAAGAATAACCACAACTAAGACTTTAAATGACAGTGTAGAGGATGCCTAAACTGGGTTTCTGTTGTAATCAGAATGATGACTATCTTAATTGTTATCATAGAACCTTCATCCAGAAATTGATGGAAGGAGATACAGAGATCCATAGCAAAGCACTGGGTCAAGATTCTTGAAACCAGCCCAAGAGAGGGAAGAGAGATAATATGAGAAAAGGGGCCAAAACCATGATGTTGATACCCACAGAAGCAGCATACCTGAGCTAGTGAGAGCTCACTGAGTCTGGACTGAAAGTGGGGAAAGCTTGTATAGGACCAAACTAGGATCACAGAATATGGGGGGGGGCAGTTCCTAGAGTCACTAATAATGGAACCAGGATTTATACCTGGTGCTTGAACTAACATCTTGGAGCACATTATGTTTGGAGGAATACCTTGATCAGCCTAGATTTGGGGGGAGGACCAGTCTTCTGCCTTGAAGAGATGTGCCAGAGTTTGTTGACTCCCCATGGGAAGTCTTATTTTTGCTAAGGAGTGGATGTGGGTGGGGTGGGAGGGGGAGGGGGATTGGGAATGGAGATAATTTATGTAAAATGAGAAAAGACTGTATTTAAAAAATCTTACGTCAAAAAAATACACCTGTGAGAAATGCCACTCTGTGATATCAAAATGTGGTGAGGGCAACTTGAGCTGCACTAGCTATAGAATCTCTGCCACTGGACCTTGGGTAAAGCCAAGGCTATGAGTGACTGTTGGTAGCAAATCAGGCACTGACCAGAAGCAGTGCTGGCCATCTGCTTCTGAAAGGGCAGAAAACATGGCCATAAATAGGACTTTACAGCACACTGCTACTGGATGCAGAACAATACTCCAAACTGTGTACGAAGGACTAATATTGATCGGGAAGCAACATTGCTGAGGTTTAAGGATGGAACATGCTTAAGACTCAAGCTGAAGCATGAGAATTAAGCAAAGAGTAACAAGTGTAGAAATAAAAAATCTCAGAAAAATATGCAGATGCGCACACACAACAAGACTAAAGAGAAATATGTTGTGGAATAGCAATTTTACTTTCATAAAAGAAATACATCATTTTACTCTAAGTCAAATATGAGGGACAATGGATGAGACATATAAGCTTATGTTATCTTGAATAGCATGTTCTAGTGTAGAAGAGTTTATATGAGTTTTTGCAGTAACAGAAGAAAACAGAGTCTTAAATTAATGCATTTACATGTTAAGTTGGTAGGAAAATCAGTTTGTTGGACTGTGGCATAGTGGAAGATTCTCTTAGGAGGTTTGAGCCATGATCTTAGACATTAGTTTCAGAGTTGGTGGAGTGTAGAAGCCTGCCAAGCTTAATAACATATTTCCTCAAGTCAGAAAGATGTTAGCTCATATATAGAGGTGGGTTATCTGTGTGTTCCAGAAAGCTGGCAAGCCATGATAAATTTTGGATGTTTGTCTATTTCTTTATCATCGTGACATTCTAGTTCAAGGCCAATCATGTCTTCAGACTTCAATACAGATATGACATCCTCAGACAAGTTAACAACTGCATGGTAGGGTTCTATGGATACACATGACAATTAAAAACAATTCTGGTGAAACTTCCCCCTGTTCATTATATTATTTTTTTTATTTTTTTCTGCACAGTGATTTTAAACTGGATTTTATATCATGGGTGATTAATATTACTCAATGTCCTGTGGTATTTTTTAAGCAGTAAATGAAATTAATTTGTTAGCATTTATGTTTTGGGGGGTACAAGAAAGAGGAGGGTAAGTGCCACAATTTGTCTTCAGTTACCAAAGAAGGCTGTCAATACTTAGATCTTTCCATCCATAATGTGGGTTTCAGGGAACAAATGTATGTTTCTGGTAAGGATGTGACTGCCAACTAGAAATGTTTGCAAGTTACTTGCAAAGAAACAACAGTTTTCCTTATTGACTAGATTTTTATAATTAAAATATTTGTGTGAGATTAACCTTTTCTAGTCTGACCTCACTAATAATTTAAGAGAATAAATTTCATTGATATGCTCAAGGCAACAGTGATACCATCAAATTAGAACACATCGTGGGTAGAAATGTCCATTGTGGCTCAAACTTCTATTTCTATCTCTCACAATAGGGTCAAGAGAAGCAAAATGAGGGAAAGAAACCATATTTTATGTGACATTCAGCAGGGTGTGAGTTCATAAAATGATATATGCTATTAAAAATGACCTAAAACTGGATGTCCTTGCCTGACATTATTGACCTTTAGAGAAGAATTAAAGGAGTTTCATAGCCAGAACCTGAAAACAACCTAAATGCCCCTCAACCAAAGAATGGATAAGAAAAATGTGCACATTTACAGAGTGGAGTACTACACAGCAGAAAAAGTAATGACATCTTGAAATTTGCAGGAAAATGGATGGAGCAAGAAAACATCATATTGAGTGAGGTAACCCAGACCCAGAAAGAAAATTATCACATGTACTCACTTATAAGTGGTTTTTAAACATAAAGCAAAGAAAATGAACCTACAAATCACTATTCTAAAGAACCTAGACAACAATGAGGACCCTAAGAGATCTTACATGGATCTAATCTACGTGGTAAGTAGAAAAAGACAAAGACTTCTGAGTAAATTGGGAGCATGGGGACTATAGGAAAGAGTTAAAAGGGAGGTTAGAGGAAGTGAAGAGAGCAGAGAAAAATGTAGAACTCAATATAAAGAATGAAAAGGGAGTTTCTCAGTAAACAGAAAGCTACCTCATGAGATTTCTGAGGAATTATGAATTTAGGTTTCTATTTTTTCCAACAACAGTTCTTCCGTTTACCTGGTCATAGTCCTTTTGTTTATACAACATTGTCATCATGATTGTCATTTTGGAGGCCCTACTTTTTATCTAATAAGTGAAAAGGTTTTTTATATTTTGCTTTAAATTATTTTTTTCTAGCCAAATGCAGTTCTTTGGACAATGAGACTATAGTGGCAATATCTAGAAAAAGCTCTCTAATATGTAATTATCCTCAGAGACTCCCACAAGCACATTTTTTTTAGCTTGCTGCTCAGCTTAGAATTAGACAAGAGGGCCAGCTATTCTATGATCACAAGTATTCCACTTACCCTGAGGTAACAGTAAGTAAAGACAGTACTTTAAGAACAGCTCATAACCATCACACTTGATCCAACCAGAGTCAACAAATGGTCACACGGCAAAGAACTCTAAGTTCTTTACAGGAATTCTGATTACAGGAAATCACCCATTAGTGCCTCAATCTTACCTTTAGAGACAATAGTCCTGTTCTTTAGAAACCACAAATGACTAACACAAAGTCTCATCAGGTCCCTCTGAAACTTTTCAGTTCAAGTAAGACAGAAATTATCTAAACTCTCCATGATTGAGATAAGAACTTCGAAGTGCTCTTCTAAGTTACTGCTCATCTTGCTGGAACATCTGTTTTACCTACATAAAAAAAACAGAGGTAGGTAAAAATAAAGTCTTCAGGACAGCATTAGCTTTGCTTAGAGAACAGCTAGCTACTGCCATCAACGGGGGTGGAGGGGGGGAATAGCAAATTCTGTGCTCTCCTGTTACAGCTCTCCTATAGACCTTGAAGAGCAGGGTTCTTTAGACATACATATATTATGTTCTTTAACTTCTCAAACTGCTCAGATTCCTCTTAGGTTTTCAAACAATATGATTTCTCAGATTCTTCCTACTCCAGCTCAATAGCCTCTGCCTCTGTCTTTGGTGCTTTTCTACTCTTTGATTCTGTATTTGAAGAGCTCAGTGCACACTACCAAAAATGAGTTAAAAAAAAACCAAACAGATAAATGAAGCCTTTTACTAAACTTTGTGCTGTAATGCTACATAAAGAAGACCTCAAGATTGACATTATCCAACTAACTAAATTAAAACATTCTGTTTATTCAGATAGAAGAAGTGTTTTTCCACAACCACAGCAAACCTAGTGTGGAAATGAAGGTTTGTGTCTAAACAGTTCATACCATTGCCTCCCTGACTCAATGAATCAAAACTGTTTCTCTGAAAGATCTCATGTCGTCTAGTTAGGAATGGTTGGCAGATATTAGTCCACTGACATTTATAATAGCAAAAATTTTAGAACAAAACATATGAAACAATGCTGGCTAAGGTAGAGTCTCCAAGAGTCATATCTTGCAGAGTCTTGTTGAGTCTTGCTGAGATCTTCCTGAGTCTTGTTGGGGCATCAGTGGAATCTCCAAAATGACGGACATATGGCTAGGCTTGCTTGCTGTTTTATTGAAAGTTAAATTGCTTAAGGGAAGCAGACTAATTAGGGAGATTAACTGCCTTTTTGCAAGCAATCATTGCTTATTTACAAGAACATCAATACCTGAATGTACTTGCAATAATAAAAATATGAAAAAGAATAGATTATTAATAACAATGACTGCTTTAACTTATTTAAATGTCCTTTAACACCCACTAGGTGACCCAAGAAAAATAGGTCTCTCTATTCTGTCAAAAGGCAGGAAACTTAGTGATAATTCTTTAAATTTATGTTCCTTTCTTCAAAAACATTAAGTTGTTGAGGACCTTTGTCCCTTGCATTGATAGCTGTCTCTAACTACAGAGATTGGACCTGAATCATTCCTCTCGTAGGAACTTGTCAAGGGTGTTTCTCATTGTGGTAATAACTTACTCTGCACACTTTAGAGACATTGTGAGGAAACTTCCCTGCAGCTGTAAAGGACTGTGAAAGTTTAGAGGCTATGGTATATATAAACCATAACTTTTACTTCAATATATGTTTTGCTCCTCATAACTGCTTCAGTTTGCACAACAACTAAAAAAAAGTCATATTAGGCATGGCATACCTTGGTGACTTCAAGATGTTCAGTGTAGGTGTATGACACAGCCTTCAATTAGGTCAATAGGAGAATATGAAGCTACATTAGCAATCCAGTAAGATTACTGGATGAATTGATTGAGAGAAAAGATACTATACTTAAGGCAATGCTTGAGTTTAGTCCTAGTACAAACAAGTTCTGGGATTAGCGAAATAAGAAGTCTTGCTATATGATAGGTATAATTATTAGTATTTTTTGTTCTACAGTATTTTATTCTGTATTATTTAATTTTTTTAAAAAATGAACATATTTTGATCTTATGTCCTCCCATGTCATATCCTCTCAGATCTTCTCCCCATTCCTAACGACTCAAGATCTTTCTCAAATAACAAAAACTTGATACAACAAACCTCTTAAAACCAAGAAAACAAGCTAAAACAACACTCAAACCAAGAAACAAAACAAACAAACAAACAAACCCAACCAAACTGTATCCAAATAAAATCACAAACAAAAGTATGCAGATTCCATTTTATGTAGGTCAACTACTCTTACGCATGAAGCCTGCTATTGAGTGGTTGATATACCCAGTGTCACTCTATGAGAGGAAAATGTTTTTCCTTCTTTCAGTAGGTACAAGTAAAAAGTCAGTTGTTAATTTTACCCTAACGATGAGGTTTTCATCCATCCATTCACTCATTCACTCATTTTTTTTCTTAAAAATAACAGACAAAATATAATAAACCAAAAGCAATTCCATCAAACATACATGTACAAAACCCATTTCAACTCTGTAGGATGACTGACTTTTGGGATCTGTTATTTGTCTTATTTTATTGTGAACAAGCTTCACTGTTACCCCAAGTGCGTTCCATATTCTCAATCTTCACACCAGTGTCTAAGGTTGATTTGCACAAAGGATATGCAGCAATCATTATAAGTTTAATGGTAAGGATTGTAATAAAACCTTCTTTGTGTTCATTGTATCACTAACAAAATCATGACTAACTAAGGTTCAAGTGGTTTGTAAATGTTCTAATTGGAAGATCATGTATAGAGTATACAATACAGCACTCTACTTTCCTAGAATACCACATGAATCCATTCTTATTTATTTGAATTTTATAAGCACTTTATAAACCTAAGTACTTCAAAATAATGACAGTCATACCTTTTCAAACTTTTCTAGAAATTATAGTGTATACTTGTTTTCTTCAATAATTTACTGCTAATGCTACTTACATAGATACCATAATTTTGTAAATAATCTTTATGATTGTGGTATATCATGTAACATTGTATCTTGTAAAATATAGCTTCTGAGGCTCATATCATACAATTACAAATAGGGAGTGTTAGATCAGATAAAATTTAATTTTATTAACATATTAAATATACATTTAGAAGTTATATTGCATTATAATTTTAGTTTATTTATTTACTTAATATGATTTAACTTTAATTGTGAATAAATGATAAAAGATTAGTATTCTTAACTCTTGCTTCAAGTGTAGCTTTCTTCTGCAAAAATTTCTAAGACTTACATTACAACTGTACACCAGAACTGGAAATGTGGTTCGGTGTTTAAGATCCTGTAGTCCTCTAACAGAGCATTTGAATTTGGTTCAAACCATACACCAGAAGACTCACAGCTAATACAAACTCCAACCTCATGGGGATCTAAAGACTCTGTCCCTGACAATATGTATATTCACATATGCATACTTCAACAATGCATATATGCTTATATACATTTTAAATGAAATAAATATTGAAAAACACAGTAAATATATAACTATATATGTACCTATATCCATATATTTACCCAACCTTTGAAACATGATACTTTCAGAAATTATTCCCTTAAACAGCTGGGTACATATTTTTGAAGCTTCACTAGAATTCATTATGTTGTGAAAAGTAAATTTTCATTTACTTCTGTACAGATTTTCTTATAGACTAAAGGCTTTGAGTTGGAAAATATTCAATGCTCTGTGACTTTACTAATATTCTGAAAAAGAAACAAATTCATTTGATTGTTAATCTTGGGTTTCTATGATAAAACACCAGAGCTAAGAGCAACTAGTGCATAAAGGGGTTTATTTCCACTTTTGTTTCCAGAGTTCATAATTGTTGAGAGGCAGGGCAGTAGTGGCCAAAGCTATGAAGCAGCGAAATCACATTTAAGCTGCACACAGGCAATGGAAAGAGGAAAAATAGAATGGTGAAGATATTAGCTCTTAAAGCCCACCTCGATGAAATGTCTCCTCCACAAAGTCTCCACAACTTAACGGTTCCATAACCTCTGAAAACAGCTCCAACAACTGGTGACCAATTGTTAAAATATATGAGCCTATCTAGCTTTGTGTCATTCAAACAAAAAAGAGGGTTTTTTGCATCAATATTCATTTATTCTCTGATAAATAAAAACTTCAGAGGAATTTTATAATCAGGAATATATGCTTAGGTATATTTTCACATCTTTAAGAGGACTATTTAAAAAAGAAAATTCTAAATTTCACCTATTTCTTTCTTTAAGTGCTTTAACATTTGTAATGTACTTTTTTAAGCTGTAATTTCAAAGTGGTAGCCCAGTTTATAGTAAGATGATTGAAAGACATCTTGCAAGAAACTACATAGCATAACCATGGGAAGAGAGGATGGAAAAGAATAATATTTGTCTCTAAGTTTCACTCATCACAAAGTTTCAGGCATCGTTTAGAAATAATATCAGCAAGTTCTGAAGTGCATAAACCTTATGTTGAAGAAGATGGTAGATTGATTAATATAATTGTGTCAGGTTCTCTGTAAAATTATTTTTTTGTTTTGTATTTAACATGGATGTTTTATACATGTATTAAGAGATTATGTTGTCTCATTCACAAGAATGAAATGTACGTAGATAACTTCTAGAAGAAAATTTTGATATTTAGCAACCAATTTTGTGCTTTTAATTTCTTCTTTACTAGAGATTTCTGAATATATAGGATTCTGTTTGGTGGCTTAAATTTGATTAAGAACAATAATACCAGCTAAAATATAAATAAAAATGTGTGAGATAGATATATAGATGATGTCAGGTTTGTGATACTTTACAAGATGGATCATCTGGTTGGCTGATTCTGGTTTGGTCTTATAATCATCTAGGCTCAGATTGCCAGAGTTCTTTCAGACTTTTGATGGCTTGTTGTGAATATAAACTCAATTTGTTTTTAAAAAGTTTGATGAATTACATGCTACAAAGTGCCGATGATGTCATCCCTGATTGGTCAAATCCACTGGGACCCAATGCAAGATTTCAGTGCAAACTTGCACATATATCAGATGTGTAGCACATACTGTGTGCCCCAGGATAGCTATAAACAAAACTGCAAACATAATTAAAGTTTTTGTAGCAGCTCAGTGTTCCAAATGTACACTCAACTACTCAGCACAAGCAGTTAGAGTTTCAAATGCTCAAGAAGTTATGTATGAAAATGATTTCACAATTATAAAATGAAAAATATCTATTATCATTTTTACTTCTAACAAGAAACATAGATATAATTAAAAACAGGATGTTATGAAATGGTAAGGCTTTTCAATATAGAATCTGTTTAAGATACAGAGATTAAGCTTTAATACCAAATCACCTTTCTATTTCAGTGGCTTGAATGACAAAGATATCTATCTATATCTGTTGGAAAATACTCTTTGTTCTATGCATATCCACAAAGTAATCCTTTGACTTCTGTACTACTTACACTGTCACATTCATGCCTTCACACATTCATCATGAGCACAGAGATTCATCCTTTGCACCTAATTATTTCAGTACAATAATATAATAAAGAAAGAAAACAAAGAAAAAAGGAAATAGTCATCTTTTCATGAACTCTAATTAAAAAGTTATTTGTAAAAAATCAATGTTTTATTCTTTATCCCTGTTTTTCTACTTTTATTTTACTGGGTAGCCTACATTTTCTGTTCATTTCATAGGCGGTAGGGACTAAATTCAAGAGACACAATAAGAGATAGTCAGAATGTCAATACAACTTGCCGAAGTTTTGATTTTGGGCACCAATCAGACTGCTGTATTGATGAATTTACATGTTATGAAAAGTCCTTAACAATACTAACCAAAAATGATGGGTTTATTTTGTAATCATGGTTCAGTTTGTGGGTACAGAGAGAAGTTCGTGGTTTCAGAGTTGTGAGGTATCTGCCTACATTGTACCTGTCATTTGAAAGCACACAACAATAATAGTGCTCAGCCAACTTGTTTGCTTCCTTTTAATTTCTCTGATAGAGTGAGCCTTCTGCCCATAAGTAAATTAAAAATAAAATATTCCACACAGAAATATCCAGAGGCAAACCTGATGTAGCTAACTACTCACAGAAATATCTGGAGGCTAGTCAAACCTAGCTAACTCTACACAGAAATATCCAGAGGCTAACCTGGACTAGCTAACTCCTTAAAGGGATTGTCTGTGACTTTTCTCCTTGGTAATTCTAGATCTCTAAAGTAGATAATATCAACTACCTTGCTACTTCACATATATAAAAAATCTACTATACACTGCTCACTTAATGCCCAGCGAATTCATTATCACCTCACTTATTTACCTCTTTCTCCTTTAAAGGTAATTTAATTCCAAGATAGCCTTCTTTCTTACATTAAGTTTATCACCTTCATTTGACAGTGCTTCTAAATAGGATCTCTTGTGATGTGTCTAGTCACTCCGATAGTTCCCTGTATCTTATATTTAGACATTTCCTGTCACCAAATCTCCATCACCAATGATATAAATTACACACAAACATAGGCATATTTTCTGTAGAAAGTGCTATTGACTGATGTTAAAGCCCATTAACATTAGAAAAATAAATTTCATGTGACCCTCATTTGTCATGTATTCCTTCAGGTAAATTCTACACAATTACTACTTATAAGAATCTATTATAAGTTTTATCTGAAGAAAAAATAAAATATATGACACATCAGGCTACAGATGTCCTTTCCTAAGGCAAAATTATTTAGCTGTATTCCTAAACCCATAAAACAAAGCATAAACATCTTCAGATTGATGAATTTTTTCCTTTCATACAAAAGAAATTGTACATTTCTGTAAGAGTTAAAGAAATTTAAGTACAAAATATTGAAGAATCACATAGTGTAGATTGCATGTGTATGTATGTGTATGTACATGTGATGTGTCTTTTGCATATGTATAAATATCTGTATTCTTCTTATAAGCACAGGTATATATAGAATAATATGATTTCTTGAGATGTTATCAAACAACCTTTGTTATCAATCCTTGTCTATGGACTTTTTCCCTACTTCCCAGGTAAAGCCCCTCTGCTATTCTATTTACGTCTTCACATCTATTACCTATACCCTGCAATCCCCCTCCCTACACCATGCCCACACTTATTTCACTTTATACTTTATTGTTTTTCTGTGGTTACTCCATGTTTTACACTCACACTTAAAGATTTGGAATTATGAATATCAACAAAAGGAGAAACGGGGGAGCTCATTATTCTGGGGTCAGATACCTCACTCCTAAAAATTTCAGTAGAACATATGAAAATCCTACTTTCAAAGGGGTTATCAGGGTAGTACAAGTGATACCAAAAATGATGTAGATTACTCATGTCACCCTTGATTGTCTTCCAGAGGT
Organism: Microtus pennsylvanicus; assembly: GCF_037038515.1. NCBI lineage: Eukaryota > Metazoa > Chordata > Mammalia > Rodentia > Cricetidae > Microtus > Microtus pennsylvanicus. The sequence goes on from NC_134579.1 coordinate 19,640,503, forward strand.
TAAAGGTGGAACTTTATTGCTGAAGACATCATTATATGGCACACATGACTCAGGTGAATCAAATTGTATAGAACATGAAAGGCATTTTCCTGTAGTCTGCTTTTCATGGTTCTAGAAATACAACATGAGCTGTCAAGGGAGAGAAGCAATTAAATATCAGCTACAGAACCTATGAACTATGACAATTACCTGAATGACAAGATTTACATAAAGGTACAAGAAGTGGCAGTCATATGTCTGTAACAACTGGAAGCTGTCTAATTGCTCTTAAGGACAGAAAAACAGGAGAGACATCATGACTGGTACAAGAAACGTAACTAGCTTTCCAGATCTACCAAGGTCATGGACCTTAGGAACGAATGTGCTACTACCGCTTTGCTACACTAACATAATTGCATTACAGTGTAAATCTTATAACATAATTTCTCCTACATTCTAAATCTTATAAGCACCATTAAGTTTCGCTGTAACCCCTCATCAAAGAACCTTCTATTTACAGAAAAATGAGCCCATCATAAAAATTCATGTATACAAAATGCAGATATAAACAAATTATGAAGAATACAATCCAGCACAATGGATATGTGTATATCACAGCTCTAGTATCTATGGCTCAGGGAAAGTCATTGAAGAGGGAATGGACATATTGTAAAAGCAATAATATCAAGAAGTCTTCTTTCAAATAATCATTTCTAGAAATGGTTGAATAAACAAGACCAGAACAATGATGATATCAATAGACATGTAAACTTGGAAATGGAATGTTACTCTGGCTTCCCTCCCTAGGAAGAGAAGTACAAGCAACTACTGGCTTCTGGACAAAGAGAATTATCTTCTCTCAGAGATGTACCATTTTAATGGCTGGCCAAAGGAGAGTGCTCATCTTTGAGAACATATACACATAACAAGAACATATTCAGTATGTTGTATTTATGCATATTTGTTCATTCATATACGTGTATGTATGTGTGTTTTGTTTTGTATGTAACAAACATAATTAAAGAAAAAGATGCTACCAATATGAAGATGGAGAAGTATGTGAGAATTTTGGAGAAAAGCAAAATAAGTGAATTAGAAAGAGGAAGGGAGAGAAAGTTACCTAATTATATTTCAATTAAAGAGGCTATCTTGGCATCTGTTGCTGGCTTTTGGACCCTATTCCTCATACTGAGTTGCCTTGCCAAGCCTTAATACAAGGGTAGGTATCTAGCCTTACTGCAACTTGATATGCCATGTTTGGTTGATATCCATGGGAGGCCTGCCTTTTTTCTGGAAGAAACTGAAGAGGAGTGACTGTTGGGAGGGGGAAATGGAAAGAATGAAGTGAGGGACAAGAAGGAGAGGAAGAAGCGGAAACTTCAGTCAGGATTTGAAAAAAAAGCATAGTTTCTAGTTCAGTGTGTATAATACTATTTTCAGTGTCTAAACGTGATAAACAAAGCTTTTATTTTTAATATCCATGAAGGATAGACTTTATTTCTCTATAATTATAATTGGAAGGAGTATCTTCAGTTTTTTATGTCACACAATGTTCAAACCTTTCTGAAACACAAGGTGTGAGCAATGTGTGAGTCAAATCATTGTTAAGCATTTGACAACTTGTTTTTCAGAATGTACCAACCAAAAAGTAATCTCAAAGGAAGGGAAATGTATCTGAAGAGTTTGGAGTGGTGAAGGGAAGTCAGTTCGCTGAAGAAGCACTTTGTGTGTTTTCATCATAAATGGCAAAGGGCAAGGCCTTAAGTGCATCTCTCCATTTCTTGGAATGTTCCAAATTCGAAGCCTTATTTTTCTTCTTCTTTTTCTTGATCATCTTTGAAAGCAGAGATATAGTAGCTTGATATCTTGTATTTGTTGTATGAACATAGCTACTTTTAAGACAATGCTATCCTTTTTATATAATTTTCATTACACACATTGACTGAAAATAACTACTATATGCATTGCTGATTAAGGTAGTAGTACAGATATCAATCATACCAGAAGGTTAAGCTGCAGAAGCAAACTCCCCCTGGAATTACCTTTTGTGTTATTTAAGGTGAAACAGAGCTTCTATGCTTTCAGATCTTAGAGACATCTTAGAAACATCATTTCAACAGTGCCAGACCCCTAAAATATACATATATATTATATAATATATATTTATATTATACATACTTTTAGTTAAGTAAAAATAATATGATTTCTTATGGCTTTTCAAAATAAGTGCAATATTCTATGTAGGTAAAATAAAAAATTGTTAAAGCCTAGTACATAAATAAACATTTATTAACTTGGTAATTATTTCCTAAATAACTTTTAATCTGTTCCCTGATGTCTACAAACCAAATAGCACAATTAAGTATGTGATTAATTAAATAAGTTTGTCTTTATATAAATAAAATAAAATTTAACATTTAAATAACATTACAGTATATTAAAGTATAGCTATAGGTATATATGTAGGTTAATTAAGATTTTTCTGATTTTAAAGAATATATAAAATGCATATTTGCCTAGGGCTTTCATGGTAAAATCAAGCTGATATATATATAATACAGAAGAAAGTAAATGCTATACCAGGGCAGAAAAAGAAAACTGAAGAAGAGTTGGAAATGTGAAATATACTAGATAAATAGAACTCACAATTATTAAAAATAGATTCCATATAATATTGTGAAATACATTTGTGATGTCTCTCTGGTAGAAGTAGAATTTGTTCCAGGACTGAAATGATGTGTTTTGGGAAAAAGAACATATTCAAGTATAAGATTAGGTAGTACTAGTAACAGAACTCTTACTGAAAGATTAATTTGCATGATTTGATACCAATTTTAATCAAAATGAACTTTACAGTAAGGTAATTTTTCAAAAATTTTAGCTTAACAAGTTTACGTGATTAAATATCTAATGACCACATGTGTGCCCGTACATACATACAAATGCACAGACAGTAGAAGACAATTCACAGGGCAAAGCAAAGGCCCCATGTTGGTATACTCATACTCTGGTGTCTAGGAGCTATCTCACCATTTTCAGGATGCTGTTTCACTTCCAACTCACTGCATGTTTTACAGAGCTCTGGATTTCTAACTGCATATCTACTCCTCCTCCATTTCTATTCAGGAAAGGGCAACCCTCCCACACATATCAACATACCATGGAATATTAAGTTTCAGTAAGACTAAGCACCTCCCCATGTGTTAAGGCTGAGCAAGACAACAGCAATATTAGGAGTAAGGTCCCGAAATCCTGCAAAAGTATCAGAAACGGCCCCTAATCCCACTAATAGGAGTTCCACAAAAGAACCAAACTATACAACTGTAACATATTTGCAGAGTGGCTAGGTCAGTCCCATGAGAGTCCTTGGATGTCGGTTTGGTTCTTTGAGCCCCTATGAGCCAAAGTTATTGATTTTGTGGTTTTGTTTTTGTTTTTCCTCTCTTTCTCTCTCTCTCTCTCTCTCTCTCTCTCTCTCTCTCTCTCTCTCTCTTTCTTTCTTTCTTTCTTTCTTTTTCGACAGGGTTTCTCTGTAGCTTTGGAGCCTGCCCAGAAATTAACTCTTGTAGACCAGGCTGGCCTTGATCACAGAGATCTGCCTGCCTCTGCCTCCAAGTGCTGGGATTAAACACATGCACCACCAGGACCCATCGGTTCTGTTGTTTTCTTTTTCTTTTTTAAATTTATTTATTTATTAAGGATTTCTGCCTCCTCCCCGCAACCGCCTCCCATTTCCCTCCCCCTCCCCCGAACAAGTCACCCTCCCTCATCTGCTCGAAGAGCAATCAGGGTTCCCTGACCTGTGGGAAGCCCAAGGACCGCCCAAGTCTATCCAGGTCTCCTAAGGTGAGCATCCAAACTGCCTAGGCTCCCCCAAAGGCAGTAAGTGCAGTAGGATCAAAAACCCATTGCGATTGTTCTTGAGTTCTCAGTATTCCTCATTGTCTGCTATGTTCTTGTGGCACCTATGGGGGCTACAATCTGTTATGCAGGATTCTCCCAGTTCCACATATGTTTGGCTCTGGGTCTGCATCTATTTCTGTCAGTTGCTGGATGATGCCTCTCTGATGACAATTTTGCTAGGGTATACATCTGATCACAGGAGTGATGGGGAATCTTCCAACCAACTATCTTTAAAAGCTGGGACAAAATTAAGGTGTGGATTCCTGGGACCTGGAGAAAAATGGTGTGCAGCCCTGGTGATTTTTTCTCTCTGTGAGGTTTCCCTTAGCACAGCTGCTTTGGATTTGGACTTCTTGTTCCTGTTTCATGCATTTCTCCTTATTATAAATAAAAAGTATAACTGTTTTGATCTTTTAAGCTAGTATGGTTATTTCTAATATCAAGCTAACTTCTACACAAGAGTATAGGGGAAGGAAGTTTTTTTGTCCTGGTCTCCCAGAACCAAAATAATCATATAGAAACTGTATAAATTAAATCACTGCTTGGCCCATTAGCTCTAGCATCTTATTGGCTAACTCTTACATCTTAATTTAACCCATTTCTAGTAATCTGTGTATCTTCACGTGGCAGTGGCTTACCAGGTAAAATTCCCAGCATCTGTCTTTGGCAGTTACATGGCATCTCCCTGACTTTGCTTTCTTTCTCCCAGAATTCAGTTCCATCCATCCTTGCCTACCTAAGTTTTGTCCTATCAACAGGCCAAGGCAGTTTCTTTATTCATTGATGAAAGCAACACATAGACAGAAGGACCTCCTACACTACTTCTACAGAATCAATGTATTCCTGAGAAAATGTTGAGCATCGAAGAGACACTACTCTTGTAGCTTGTTTTCATCTTGGCAAAACTGGCCGTTGGGCAATGCCTCAACCACTGACAAATTACATGATATCTGGAAATGGATAAGCAGGACATTCAAATCTTGCCTAGACAGGTTAAGACTGTTTTGAAAATTTTCCTGTTTCTAAAAATGATCTGTCCTTTATGCTAGGTCTTAACCAAATTTTCTTGCTTCGACATTGAAAAATTAGACTTTGGGTGATTGCTCAGTTGCTAATTGTGTCCATCATATATTGCTCTCTTTAGAAGCTACTTTATTGTACTTCCTGCCTGCTCAAGTATTATTATCTTCCTTCTCAGGCCTTCGATGGGGACAAAGGTTGGATAGTCATAATTACAGTGCTTTATTATCTAGCCAAGCCATTTCCAATACAAGACTTAGACTCCATAGGATAGAATGTTTATTAAAACATTTAGGATGGAAATAGAAAATACTATCCTGAGTGAGGTAACCCAGACCCAAAAAGATGAACATGGGATGTACTCACTCATAATTGGTTTCTAGCCTTAAATAAAGGTCAGTGAGTCTATAATTGGATATCCTAAAGAAGCTAAATAAGAAGGTGAACCCAAAGAAAAACATATAGCTATCCTCCTGGGTAGGGGAAGTAGACAAGATTGCCAGGCAAAAAATCGGGATCTTAAGGGTGGGGTGGGAGGGGGGTAAGGGGAGATGGGGAGAGAAAAGTGAGAAGGGAAGGATGGGGAGAACTTGGGGCTACGGGATGATTGGGATAAAGGAAGGTTGAATAGGGGAGCAGGGAAGCACATATCTTAATTAAGGGAGCCATCTTAGGGTTGGCAAGAGACTAGGAACTAGAGGGGCTTCCAGGTGCCCAAGGCGAGTCCCCAGTTAGTCCCTGGGGCAGCGGAAGATAGGGAACCTGAAATGATCCTATCCTATAGCCATACTGATGAATATTTTGCATATCACCATAGAACCTTCATCTGGCGATGGATGGAGATAGAGACAGAGACCCACACTGGAGTACTGGACTGAGCTCCCAAAGTCCCAATGAGGAACAGAAGGAGGGAGAAGATGAGCAAGGAAGTCAGGACCAAGAGGAGTGCACCCACCCACTGAGACAGTGGGGCTGATCTATTGGGAGCTCACCAAGGCCATCTGGACTGAGACTGAAAAAGCAGGGGATAAAACCGGACTCTCTGAATATGGCGGACAATGAGGGCTGCTGAGAAGCCAAGGACAATGGCACTGGGTTTTGATCCTACTTCATGTTCTGGCTGTGTGGGAGCCTAGCCAGTTTGGATGTTCACCTTCCTAGACCAGGATGGAGGGGGGAGGACTTTGGACTTTCCACAGGGCAGGGAACCCTGACTGCTCTTCAGATTTGAGAGGGATGGGGAGAGGAGTGGGGAGAGAGGGAGAGGAGTGGGGGGACAGGGAGAGGAGTGGGGGGGAGGAGTAGGAGGCTGGGAGGAGGCGGGAATTGTTTTTTTCTCAATAAAAAAAGAAAAAAAAACATTTAGCATATGTTCCTTGCTTAATATTGTTTGTGCTGGTTATAATTCTAATTCTAATTGATATCTGTTTCTAGTGTATATAGTTTTGTATTGGGTTTGGAAATCTCTTATTTAAACAAAAGGGGGAGATGCTGAGGGATCTCCTTCCACTCCTTCAGCCAATAGTCTTTAAGATACCAGTCCACTTGGGTGTGCTCTCTTATATTGCAAAAGCAGCAGTCAATATGTGCCAGCTCTCTTGTTTACATCTCCCACTTTCGGCTGCTAGACTCTGTTTCTGTTTCACACACAGGACTGTTTTCTAAGACAGTGGTCTGTAAGTTTTCCCCTTAAATAAATAACCTTGTTATTATTCATCATTCTGAACTGGTGTGGGATTGTTTTGCGACTTATGTCATCATCTGGCACCCTTAATGAATAAAGAAACTCATAAGTGTCCAATGATCCGTTTTGGATATTCCTGGGAGATTCCCTTTCACCTGTTGTTTTCCTGACCCCAAAATTACAATCTCCTCTTTCAAGTAGCCCCCTTCAGTACTGTCTCTCTCATGCCACTAACCTGATTCCTCATATTCCCATCCCTACCTACCTACAGAACTTAGTTTGTTGATAAGCTTAATGTAATTTATGTCTGAAGAAAGTAGATAAGCTGGAGTGTTTCCTTGTAAGGCATGTTGTAGCCTCCTGGTGTGCAGGAGCAAGGGGGTAAACTCTTACTGTGCTTTGGGGAAACTTTAGACAATGAAGTATCAAACAACCTTCTCATGCCCTTCAAAAGATGCCATTGCTTTCACTAAGCCTAAAAAGAACCTTTGTATAGTTCATTAAAAGGCAACAAAGCACAAAATCATTTGGGGTATTCTTGGATTGGTATATGTGGTTTCTCAAAGTGTCATCAGTCCTCATGTTGGCCCACAACCAGGAAAGGACTCAGATGTTGGAGTTATAAATAGTTTTTCAAATAAAGACTGTAGATCAAACAGTGACAATTGATTTTAGTTAGAAAGTGGAATTTTGAGGTTTAGATACTTATTTAAACAGCATGTATTTAGAGGTAATCTTGGATAAGGAACCTCTTCTATGTCAAGTTTACATTGACCACAGTATGGCTGTCCATCTCTCAACATGGTAAAGATGTGTTCTAGGGAATTGAAGAAATTTTCTGAAGAATCATATAGTTAATTCTGAATAACAGCATTGAATTTCATTTTTTGCTTATTATTTTCCTTTTTAATAAAATGTTTGCTAAGTTTTCATCTAAAATCATAAGAAATTATTTCACAATAACCAATGACAAATAATAAATGTATGAATACACAACTATTTTATAGGTTGAGAAAATTGAGATAACCCTTAATGGAAAGCAAGAACATAGGTTTAATAGAAAAATTATGGATGTATATCATACTCAGTTTAAAACAGATAATTTAAAAAAAATATGCTCTCTATTTGAGTTGCGTTTCTCAGAAAAAAAGCCGATGAAAACGTGCACATGACACATGACACAAGCCAGGTGATTACCATTACCAATAATATCAGATATTCAGAAATGCCTTTATAACAAAACCAAAATGATGTCCTAGCTCACATACTCATGTACACATACCACTCATATTTAAAAAGCATTTTTCTTTTTCTCAACAAGAAATTCAATTAACATAAAATATTCTCAGTATCTTATAAAGTATGCAAATCTCCTTAAGTGAGAAAAGTCAATTATAACAAAACTCAGTTTTATTTTCTAATTTATTAAGAAAGACAAAAATAGAAGTACATATTAATCATATTCATTCAAATTGATTAGGTAATTTGTTAAATTACAAGTTGAGAGAGCAGCACATATAATCTAGAATTTAAGTATAGTCCAGTGCTATTATTTTAAATTCTGAACAAATGATTCACAGAAGATTCTCTACATTAGTGAGGCTCCCTTATACTGGCTTGTCACTTTAACCAAATGGATTTTACACAGCATGTTCTACTTCTGGCACAAGTCTTTTGAGACAAAACTCACAGAAGTTGCAGAACACCTTTCCTATCTCCATCTTGTAGGTAGACATGCAGAGGACAGGCATGCTTATTCAAGATTAAGAGCATCTTTATAGTGCATATAGCAAGCCACGTAAGCAAGAATCATTTGTACCATAGCTACAGGGAGTAAAAAAAGCAGCTATACTAACTGGGAAAACCATGCACTAAGAAAGACTTTGCAGACTATCCTTCTATATAAGTACAAAAGCTACATTGGGCAGGTAATGAGTTATTGCTAAACTTGGAAAATAAAAGTTCCAGAATATGCTAAATTTGTCCTGAAACTATGGAGGGGGCAGCATATCCAAAGGTTCAAAGACCATGAACAAAACATTCCTGTCACAAAATAACAAGGTTTTATTTCTTATCTATTAGTTAATTTGCTCTTCATCAAGCTTATGAGCACAGTTTTGATAAGCTCATATTTTCAGATGGCAAAGAAGCTTCACTCTCCATCTTACATTGACATTCTTACTTTCTCAGGTCCTGGTAAGGGAAGGGAGGGAAGCATGGAAAAGTCACTGAGGCAAATTCACAGCTTCAGAGATTATACTTTAGAACAACCGTGCAGGGTTTTGAGGGCACAGCCTTGAGTCAAACTCTGCCTGGATAGGTATCTTGAGGCCAGTCTCTAAAGAGTTGATCTGAAAACCAATATCCTCTTAGTAAGATCAAAATACCTTTCCTCTTATGATTCTCAGTTTGTGCCTTTTGTACTTATCAGGTCCTTTCTGTCTTTATATTATTCAAAATATATAGTTCATTTGTTTTTCTCACTTTTTAATATTTTTAGAATTTTATGAGGTATGTCTTAATTTTATTCACTGCATCACCAAGATTGTTCCATTCTTTTCCTTTCACAATTTTGTGTCTTCATTTTTTGTCTTGTTTTTAATCTCAACAAGTACAATTAGTGCTGACATATATAGTATGCATGGATGAATTAAATTCCACTAGATCTTTGTCAAGCCTGCAGAATGGCTACCCTTAACGCTATCTCTTTTGGGTCTACTAATTATCAATATCATCTCAGCCACGAATGTACTTTATTCCTACCTCCTTTCAGCATCCTGGAATTGTGTCTATACTCAGCTTGTATTAGCATACTGTTTCAATTTTTAGAAGCTCATATGTACAATTACCCTACTGTGTATGAAAAACAATTTGATTAGAGTTGTATATCACTTTTGGCTCTTGTTGTCTTCTGTCTTCTTCAATAGACACTGGACTTAGAAAGTATATGGTGCAATAAACCACTTAAGGTGTGGGATTGATAAAGCTCTTATTCTCTTCCAGGTGATGAGTTGTTTGGTGACCGTGTTCTTCGCTATCTACTGAAAGGAAAGCTTATAATGAGGATTGAATAGTTCACTGAATTATGTGGGTCTACTGATAAGTCCTTAAGACTCACTTTAATACTATATTATTTAGCTGAAAAATAGAGATAGGTCCTCCCTGAAGGCCTAAGGTTTGTCTGATCATAGCTTCTTAGCCAGAAAAGAGTGGCAAGTGAAGTTAACATCTTTTGTAGCAGGATGTAAATCTATCAGAAAGTATTTTCTTATTCTCATGTTGTTCATGCCATAGTAGCACCAATAGTCATGCTATTAACTCATAGATATCAAAAGAGTACTTAAGACTGATGATTACCTGACCTTTAGGTAGCATGCATTGTACCTTCAGAAATACTTATTTAAAGTTGCTTTATTTTCCATTTGCAACTTGGAGCTATAAAGCTGGATATTTATGAGGATTTCCTATTTTTATATGTTTTTCTGTTCATATTTTGTCTATGGTAAAAATTTGTGTCACTTGAATGTTTATATTTCTTTAGCTGAAGATGGTTAAACAGTATCCAGGTCAATAAACATGTAATGTGATTTCAACATTAAAGGAAAACTTTAATATATTTGACTGTCAAAAATAAAACTTTGTATAATAAGACATGGAAAAAGTTAAAGTAACTATACAAACTAAAACAATAAAATAAATTGTGAGCTCATATCTCAGAAAAGAGAACATGAAAATGAATAAGAAGCACTAAAATATTTTTAAAGCCATATAAGACTGAAATAGGACAGAGAGAAAATAAATGAGCCATGAAAATGATAATGATATGCTCAAAATATGAAAAAGTTGTTCTGATTATTTAGACTTACTAATCATAAAATAGGAGGAAATAGCGAAAAATAAGGAAAGCAAGTTTATTAATAGGAAGGAGGAGGTTTGAGATCAAAGACTGGAGAATAAGGAAGGAATGAAGGAAAGGAAAAGAAGACAATGAGTAAGATACTCAATTTGTATGGAACCAAGACATCTCAGAAACAATTGTAGGTTTAAGAATCATCATTTTTTTTTTCAAGAAACCCTAGACATTTATCTAACTTTGATTTTTAACCACACATTTGTTGACATCATTTAATAGTGAAATATACTTATATTTTCCTTACCATTAAATATAGATCCCAAGTACTCACTGAATCTCATCTAAATACTGAAATTATTCATGTTGTTTCTATAAGGTAGTTGTGTGTGTGTGTGTTTTGTGTGTGAGTGTTTTAAATTAACTGTTTACTATTAATCTGTGTATTTTCACAGGCTGTGGCTTACTGGGCAAGGTGCTGGTATCTGTTTCCTTCAGCAGCTACATAGCATCACCTCAATTATGCCTACTCTTTCTATATATCTCTTTCAGCCTGGCTATATTCTATCAGAGAGTAGAACAGTCCCACTGGTCAGCCTTATAGGCTAGGCAGTGGTGATACACACCTTTAATCCCAATTGCCACACACTAGTTTGCCATAGAAACCAGGTAGTAGTAATGTGCATTTTAATCCCAGCCGTAGAGAGGAATATAACATGGTAGGAGAAAGCTCTCAGTCACATACTAATTCTGACATTCCTCTAAGCAGAACTGGCATTTCAGACTGAGGTAGATATAAAAGCCAGTGGCTGGCTGTTTTGCTTTTCTGACCTTCAGGTTGAACCCTGAAGGGATTGTGTTAGTCATGCTAGAAGTTTACTTTGTTTTTGTTGTCTTTTTCCTGAGTAAGTGTAGGGCCAGATGTTTTGAGAATATCTCACAGCCTCGTAAAGAGACCTCTCACTTCTTTATGTGTGTCACAAACTCTAAGGTGTAAGGAAGACCTTCAAGTAGATAAGGATATCTCCATAAAAGCAGAGAGGTAGAATGTTCAGGGTATTCCTGGGGAAACTAAAAAGCAGTACGTCTGGGAGAATGCATAAATGATTCATAAGAAACTTTCCATCAATCCAATATTCTCAAACTGTAAAAATATGAAAAGTCATCCAAACATGCAACAAGTGGAGATGAAAGCCATATGCGGCAAGGTGGCCATTGTGGAGCTTAGCTTTACTTGATTGTGACTACCAGCTGTGCTGGCCTATGCCTTTTGCCATTCCTATCAGATATTGCCTTGTCAGGAATCCATACTAATTACAATGATAAAAACTTTAATTCATTTATTTCTATATGAAAAAGTAATTGTGATTAATATCAATTGTTCTGGTAATTCTTATGTAATGAATAACAAATATGGGAAACTATGTGTTCATATAAACAATAAGTTCATGGTTGTCACGAGACTGGACTCAGATGTAACATCATAGAATTAAACTCATATCTGCTGTTAGGAATTAGTGAAAACATATCTGCACAATCTTATTATAATATAACATTCTGTACTATAATGTGCATTTGATATTATTACCTTTTCAGTTATTGAATCTTCACAGCTTTTGAAAAAAGAAGCCATATCATCTGGTTTGATATTCTTTATTGCCACTACAAAAATTGTCATTTTATAAAAAATAAGTTATACACTGAGCAAACTCTTATAGTAAAGCTTTCTCCTGAAATTGGATTTTATAAATTTCTTTTCTAAGAAAATAAAACTAGAGTCAACAAAATCCAGTATTATACATCAGATAATAGACTACAAATAAAAACTCTCTGGCTAAATGAAGTACATAGGAATCTGCATGGGTTGAATTTCAATGTCTAGAAATTTCTATTTTCTTTTATTTTTGGATTCTTTGTTTATTTCTTAATATTAGGAGTCATTACTTATCACTTACTCTTCAAATATAGAAATGCATTTGGTTCAATTAAGTAGGAAATATATTCACAGTATCAAATAGAATAATGTTAAATCATTTTGGTTATTACCACAGATAAATAAGGTAACTGAACATAAACTTTAGGACCAAAAAATAATCATGGCTGGAAGATGGCTCAATAGATAGAACATTTTGCTGCACAAAGGTAAATATTACATTCTAAATCCTTAGTACTTACATAAAGGAAGTGCATGTATGCCTTCCCCTAGAGAAGACTATTTCTAATGTCAATTGGCTATCCTATACCAAATGGTTACTCTGAAAACATACTTACGAGTAACACATTATACAGTCTAATAAAGTAGTGCTTATGTAATAAGGAATATATATTTCCATTCATTATGATATCTATGTGTAACATATACATATATGAGTTAGAAATATGTGTAATATATATGTAACTATTAATTAAAAATAGGACATGAATTTAATAAAAGAACAAATAAGGGTATATTGAAAAGTTTGAAAAGGAAAGGACACTTGATGCAATTGTGACATAAAAAATAATAATGAGGAAAACATGGTGACCTCATATGATCTCAGTCCTCGGGAAGTAGAGACATGGTATCCCTAAAGTAATCTGCGGAGTAAGCTGTCAAAACTGTGGCCTCCAGGTACAGTGAGAGAACCTGTCTTTATAAGAAAAAGGGAGAGTGACTGTGGAACACACTCAATATCAACCTCAGGACTCCACATGGGAAGATGCACATAAATGTACATATATCCTCATACATATCCTCAAATATACCCTAGAACCCTCTAATGACCAGGAATAAAAATGAAAATTTCAAATTTATTATTTGACATTGTAATAACTCAATCACCAGCATATTTTAGTATCATAGTTATTATTTCATTAAAATTAATACAGTGAAATATTCTTTTGTATATTTCTATACATGTACATTTATCTTTCTTTTGGGGGATTTGAGGCAGAGTTTCTCTGTATATCAGACCTAGCTGTTCTGGAACTAGCTCTTGTACACCACGGTGGCCCCTAACTCACAGAACTCTACCAGCCTCAGCTTCTCAAGCACTGAAATTAAAAGCATGCACCATCATCACCCAGCTTGTATATTTATATTCTTAAAATTTAAGTCCTAATTCAAAATATATATTCTATTTGCATGTGAAATATTTTCTTTTATAAATATTATTATATAAGTAACAATGAAAAGTTATTCATATATTGTAATGTTGAGATAAAGATTATAAAAGTGTATTTTTATGCCAGACTTCCAGATGAAAATAGTATATACCATAGCAAATAGTATATAACATTTAGAAAATATGTAGCATTTGATTAATTGTGAGAAAAGGAAAATATGTTGAGATATTGAATTTTCATAGCATTACTTGTTTATTCTGGTTTGTGTGTGTGTGCTTATGTTAGTATGTAAAATGTGGTTTAATTTAGTGAACAGTGATTGATAAACCGTATAGCAAGTTGAGTATATGAAAAGAACAATGACTAGTTAGTTTTTATCTTATTTAACATAAACCAATTTAGTTTACCTAAACTGAAGCCAGCTCTCAATATCAATATGTTCATATGTGACATCATTATCAGCACTAACAGCATTAAAGCTGAGGTATGTGTTATTATAGTAAACATACTAATAAACATTGAGAATAAATCAAGCATGACATGCTATGGTGGTTTGAATAGGAATGTCCCCCTACAGATTCATGTGTTTAAATGCCTGGATTACAGGGAGGGGCATCTTTAAGTAGTGTGGCCCCGTTGGAGTAGGTATGGTCTTGTTGAAAAAAGTATGTCAAAGTAGGGGTGGGAGCTGAGGTCTCAGATGCTCAAGCTAAGCCTATTGGGGAATTCACTACAGCTGCCTGCTGATCAAGTTGTAGAACTTTCAGCTCCTCCAACACCATGTCTGCCTGAATGCCACCATGCCTCCTGCCAGGATGGTAATGAACTAAACCTCTAAAACTTTGTTGGGAGCAGTGAGACCCCAGATTCTGAATTTCTTGTAAACAACTTGTTTTCCCCTGATCTGAGTGCCTTCAGCTGTTCTTAGCTGAAGACCTTCAGGAGTTCCTGATGACAGGAGAGTGGTTTCTGGTGGGTTTGGCCGGGGCGTGGCTTTCTCTATATAATCTGCTCCTGAACACAATAAAGGGGGCATTCTTGAGGAATTCAAGGATGACCCATGTCGCTGTCTCTCCATCCCCCTTCCCCTCCCTCTCTAGTCCAAAGAGCAGTCAAAGTTCCCTACCCTGTGGGAAGTCCAAGGTCCTCCCCCCTCCATCCAGGTCTAGGAATGTGAGCATCCAAACAGACTAGGCTCCCACAAAGTCATTACATGCAGTAGGATCAAAACCCAGTGCCATTGTCCTTGGCTTCTCAGTCAGTCCTCCTTGTCAGCCACGTTCAGGGAGTCCGGTTTGATCACATGCTCCATCATCCAGCTGGCCTTGGTGAGCTCCCTTTAGATCAGGCCCACCGTCTCAATGGGTGGGCACACCCCTCACGGTTGCCATCTCTTTAAGGCACACCGAGCAATTAAATTAACTTCGGAATCAATTTGTGTGCAGAATCCTCTTAGACCGTTATATTTCTTTATTTTCATTTTTATATTGGTCCATCTCACACTTCTTCTGAGAGGGTATGCAAAGTAATTTACCTACCGAGTCTTGTTTTCAAGGTATTCAAGTTACTTTCATGGAAACAGTCATATTTATTTGTGTAGTTCAATTTTCATATTTTTAAGTGATAGTTAAATAAATTATGTAAGTTGAGCAAACAGAAACAACTGGTGTAAACAGTTTTAGAATAAACACATCTGATGCTCAGTACACACAACAAAGAAAACAAAAAGGCAAGGAGGAAGCCTGAATGCCAGAAGCATCTGACAAGCACAGACTTCAGCAAATATGTTTATCTGAAAAATTGGGAGCATTGCTTAATCTGTTCAATTTACAATATGTGGATCATCTAAAATAAGTTTTATTGTATTCTTATTAATTTTTTAGTGTAGATGATTTCTTTCTATATTCTATGGAAGGGGAAAGCAGGAAAATGTGTCTTTTTTTCTCTTCACAGTAAGTATGGAAGTAAACACTTTTATAATTCACAAATGCTATGATAAGTTAATTGCTAACATGATGGACTTGAAATCAACATGTATTTTAAAGACAGGACAGTGTAATTCTTTTACAGTGAACCCAGAACAGACAAATGCAATGGATGCTAAATGTTCCCTGATCAGCGAGCCGAACAGCAAGTGATGACAAGTGGTCTTTTTTTGTTTTTTCTATGTTTCTTTGAAAAGTTCTGAATATATTCTGAAAATTGTTGAAAAGGATATAATTAATGTGTATATATTTAAACAAAATTAAGGAATTGAGTAATACTGTAAGATTTTTTTTCTAAGAACAAAACAAGCAAGGATCATGAATTTGGAATGAATATTGTGCATGGAAAAAGGACCCACAAGCTCTACTCATGAAAAGGGTTAAGTACAGTATAGGCTTTCTGACACATGTCAGTTCTTTTCTATAATTTTGTAATATTTCAACTAAAGCTCATAAAATCTCCCCTTCAATGAAGTTTCAAAAGTTTGAAATTGTATGTCTACTCAGACAATAGGTCTCTGTGCATTTGAAATCTTTTCTCTTGATTACTATAATGGGATATCTTTTAAGCACTAATAGTAGCTTGATTTCTTTTTGGTATATAATTATATTTAATATTCTGTATTATCATGTTCTATTTTATCAAGATCTTTACTTTTCTTACCATTGATGATCTAAGAGTTCATTGCTTTGTGAAATATCTGACAGTGCATATATTTTCATATTTATAAGTGATTAGTGATTAAAAACATCTTCATTAATATTTTTATTTTGATTTAGCATCTATCTTTGTGAGGTAGTGATTTTTTTAATAACTTTAATATTTTGGCATTTTTATTAATTAGACTGGTATTTGTTTTACTATTATGACATTTGACTTGATTTGTTTTGATAATGTTGGTCATATCTTAGCAAATAATACATATAAATAATTTTTGAATTATTTTTTATTAATTTGGATTCATTTGGGTTGTTAGAATTTTAGCAAAATGTACTTTGAACTGTCAATGCTTATGTTTAGCTTGGCTTACTGGCCTTAATTTGACTTTTGCTGTCTGCCTTGCTGCTTTTCCTTTTTTGTTTTTTCATTGTATGAAAGCTCCATGACAAGTCGCTTTCTATCCTGAAATGATGTTAAGAGAAAATATAGCTCTCTATTTTCATGATATTATATCTCAAAATAGTATATAGCATATACTATGAATACATAGTATATCTGTTTATATATGTGTCTATGTACAAGAAGCAAAACCAAAATATGTTCTAAAAATGATTGCAGAGATAATTCAGATGTAAATATTATGTACATGGTAATAATTATACACATATTGCAAACAAACTGTCCACTAGTACTTTTTACTCAGGTGAGCAGCTCACATATTAGACAACAAAGTCATAGTCAACACTGCACTGAACATGGGCTGAGAAGAGAAAGAATGAGCTCATTCCAGGAAAGATTATCTGTGTATTGCAGGGTCTCTCTGTGTTAATTAGAATAATATTTTAAAAGCCATGGTCAGTAATTTTCATTTGATATAAGTGGCCATTTGGCAACATGATAATGCTATAAGACTATGAGTAATGGGATCAAAAGGACACTTGCCTCTGCTGACTCTTACTTCATACTTAATGTACATTAAATAGACTATTAGTCAGGAAACCTTGTAAAGGGGCTATGGCACTATTCGCAGCTGTTTAAAATAATTTAACTAAACTGCAGTGTGATGATTAAAACAAAGTGTTATACATATAAAATGTCCGAATGTGGGGTTATGGGGATGCTGTGGTGCTAAAGGTGAAGACTAAATGTCACCTGAACACGATGATGTGCCTAGTCTGTCATCACAGGGGTCAACTCTGTGTACTGCTGGAGTTGAGTTCACAGCACAAATGGCATAAATCATATGGGAGAAAAAAGTCAGAGTAAAATATGCAGACCACATTTAGAAACATTGAATTTCAACCTAAGAGTCACACATGAAGGGTATCTTACCACAGGGCTGAAGACAAAGCTCATCTATTCACCAAATCGCCTTGAATATCATTAATGGGGGAACACATCAAGGGAATAAGAAACACTGACTGAATGATTCATTTTTCGTGTTCCTGAGTTCTAATAAATATTTTTAAATCATTATCATTAAATCTTGTTATATGTGCAGTACTTAGATTTCTGAATGTATCAATGGTCTTGAGCCATCAGAGCTCTTTTAGTTATGATATAACATGGTATAAAAGTGCATGCTTCTGAGGAGAAAACAAATTCAATATATAACTGAAAAATAAATCAAGCCAGAAGTTGACACATGTAAAGAATGTATCTGATAGATAAGACGAGATAAAAATGCCTACATTGTTTGTATTGAGCACATGATGATAGATGTCATACTATGAGGTCGGAGTTCCTGTTGCTCTGGAGTCACTTGTATTTTAATCAGAAAGACAGAATACTAATAGGCAAGCAGAAAAATGAATGAATGAAATAATTATAGAAACTAATAATTGTTCTCAAAAAATGGAAAATTATGATGTGATAGAAGATAACTAGAGATTCATAGGCATTATGCTAAAAAGGTGCTTTGTGGTGGTGGTTTGGATGAGAACAGCTCCTAAAGAGTCATATATTTGAATTCATGGTCTCCCCAAACCCAGTTTGTGAAACTGTTTGGGAAGGATAAGTGTTGGTAGAGGCTGCTTGTTCTTTCCCAAGAATTTACAGACTTAGAGGAAAAATGTCAATAGGGGCAGAGTATTTGGGGTTTTCAAAACACTCACCATTCCCTACTTGCTCACCACCCAATCTCCTTCCGTGGATCAGGAAGTACCTCTCAGCTTTGGATGAAGTACCTCCAGCTCCATGTTTGTCTGACTGCTATGATGCTTCCTATCACAATGATAATGAACTCATGCTCTGAAATTTCAAGTCCTCAATAAACTCTTCTATACATTGCTTTGGTCATAGTATTTCTGCAGAACAATAGAAATATCATTAATACAGGTGGTATATTTGATAATACAAGTACAAAAAATTCAAACAAACAAAACAAAAAGAAATAGTGTACAATAAGAAGATTCCAAAACAAGTAAGATTCTTTGTAGTACATGTTGCTGTATGTTCATCCCTTTTCCAAAAAAGAAAAGATTCATCCACCATAGTAAACAAAGAGCAAGAGTAACTGCTTAGTTAGACTTCCCAGTATAAAAATCTAATAAATATATATATGCATATGTATATATTCACTATTAACATTCAAATATAATTACACTATTTTTCTTTGAGCCACAGCTTTGGCTCTATCAGAGTACATGTTGACTATTCACATTAGATCAATAACGTCATCATGTTAAAATTTACAGGTGCTAAATTTTTAGTATGGATGTTTTTAAACAAAAGTGTTGTTGTGAGCAATGAAAACTCTATTTTGTGCTTGAAGAGGTTTATGTGCATTGAGAAATATATAAATGTCACCCAATTAAATATAAATAACTGATAAACCATTCTCTTTTTTAATGTCATTGTATGCCAAATAGTACATGGGCACACTGTATTTAAAATCACTACAAATTTATCTGAAATGGAAAAAAATAGCTTCACATCCTTTATTTTAGATCAAAACTTCAGACTGGTAACACTCAATACATGTTTCATAGTTAGTTGTTTAAAGTGTTAGATTTTGTACCTTAATGTTTTTGTGAGAAGACCAGGCAGAGTATATCCTACAAACTGTCAAATTAATGTTGAACATAAGCAATATTTGTTCACTCATGACTAAAGTATTAATCATAATAAAAATCTCTGCTAATAAGAAAATAATTTTAACAAAAGTCACTTCTATGTCCCAAACTAAAATTTTGGCAAACCCAAAAATTAAAGGTCAAAAAAAGAGAACTTATTTTGATAACTAATGAAAAAGAGTAATGAAATAGAAACTAGCCATGTGGTTTGTTCTTTCTTCCCTCTAAGATATTTGAATAATTTAGCATTTGGTAAAGATAATAGTTCACCCAAACATTGGGAACCTTATGACAGTGACAGTCAGGAAATAGATGTCCTTAGCTTTGCCTATAATATTTTTTATTGTCCAGCAAAAGCTTCTAAAAAATAAAGTAACACACTAGAATTTCCCAATACACGTCAAAATAAAGTTCCATATTTTCATTATGTTGTATATAATATTATCACTGAATGCAAATTAATCCTTTGGATAGCAATTTTATATTTTAATAAACATCTTTTGTGATGCCTGCAAAGAATACAGATTAGAAACCTCAGAAAGAGTCAATAATGACTCCACCACAGCCTTTCACTCCTTGGAGATATGGCACAACCCTGGGCTTATATTTGGTAAAAACTTCTTAGAACTTGTGTCATAGCTGTCCTGTTTTTTTTTTATTTTCTTATATAAATTAGTGTGGAAATGATAAAATGGCCCAAACTGATTTATTTCAAAAGAAAAGGCATTGGATATTTTAATATTTTATGCATACCATCTGAGAGTCTGTAGCATTATTTCATTCTACATAGTACAGGCATAATGACTATTCATTTGTGTGTGACTATTCATTTGTGTGTGTGTGTGTGTGTGTGTGAGAGAGAGAGAGAGAGAGAGAGAGAGAGAGAGAGAGAGAGAGAGAGAGAGAGAGAGTTTGTGTAATGAAATGTATCAAGCTTTCAAATTTAGGGGACATCAAAGGATCATGATACCATCTTTTTTTTTCATGTGAGTTGATTGTCTGACTTTCCTATGCCATTCTAGTAATGAGGATGGATGTCTTACTTATTTGGGACAGTATTAGAAAGAGGTACCTCATTACTGGTGTCAAATCAGAATCATTAACTTTTCTGAAGGAAGTCTAAATCCATATAATTTCAAAGACAGGACTGTCTAAACCTAAGCTGAAAAAGGAAGTCACCAATAGAACTGACAAATAGGATAGGAAAATTCAAGAAGGCATCAACAGAACATAATAATTGCAGGCTATTCAGGAAATTGTGTTTTTGAAAAAGAGCAAGCAAGGAGGATTTGAAAGGAAGAAAGAGAACAGAGAAATGATGTGATGATATTTCACAAATAAGAGAAATGATTAAAAACAGCCCAATAAATAACTTTACTAACTGAAAGAAAAGGAAAAGAAATGAAACTATAAAACACACACAATTTCTGTCAAATAAAGCACAAATGTTAATTATAGAACTCTTACTTTCCATATGTGTGTGTGTGTGTGTGTGTGTGTGTGTGTGTGTGTGTGTATGCGTGTGTGTGTGTGTATGCGCAAATACCCTGGAGTTATGGATAATTGGTCTTCATTTTTATATTTATTAGAATATTCTTGGAACTGGATGAAGTAATTCAAGCTCACATGATTTATTCTATTTATTTTACAGGTAATCCCAGTATTTCTTTTCTCTTTCTCTTATTCTTTAGAATGCTACTTAATGTAGCATTACAAGAATTTTCATAAAAATCATTTTATTTCCACACACATTTCTTCTATACATCTCTATGGATTAAGTACATTATTACCTCAAGTATAGCAGAAACAAGATATAAGGACACAGAGTTGATATTATTTGATCAAAGCTGGTAATGAGCAGAATGTGAGTTTATCCTGGTACCTGGCACAATCTTTTTTTTCAACATACACCTTAGCTGCAATTTTTAACTTGCCCATGATCTTTTATCAATAAATTCCATTTTTTATAGCATTCTGACACAAATGTTGCTCATTATCACTGTGGACCTGAATAATAACCAAACCATAGATTAAATGCCTCAATATCTTGAAATTTTCTCAACACACACACACACACAAAGTTACTTTAAAATGCTCTGTCATTCCAATATGAGTTGCTTTTATCATGACTAGGAAAAGTATCTGACTGCTACTGTGGGGCCAAGCTACCAGAAATTCCGAGAATCAGGAGAGATATGCAGTATAGGTGAACTACTGGACTGACACACAGATGCACAGGGGATTTTTCTGAAGGCCAAAGCTTAATTATTCATTATATTTTCCTTTCACATGGTTGTTTCTACTCTGGGCATTTTTCTATTCTGTTCTTCTATTCTGGTGTTTTCCTTCTTTTTTTTCCAGTGGTTTTCCTTCTATATCTTCCCTGATGTTATCCTTCTACTTTTTTGCTGATTTTTTTCCTCTATAACGGCCCTTCTTAATATCCCTTATTTTTCTCTTATCCCTTCTATGACCCCTAATAAAAAGATCTCTGTGCAAGAAAAGATTGCCTCATAACCACAAGTGACATAATTTTCAAAAAATTACAATCTATACCTAAGTATAAATTACATTAAGATCATAAGTTACATGTTTACTTAGAAGACTACATATAGATAAACATTTACCTTTGTGTTGGGACCAATTGGAGTCCTGGCCTTCAGCTGCTCTTCCCAGTCTAGAGCATTCTATTGGGGTTCCTTCTAATTGTGCCTTTTCTAGAGGATGAGAGGATGGGATTTTCACCTGTTGGACATTGACTGCTGGGTATTTAAGCCTCCACGGTGCTATTAAATAAGGGCTTTGTACCAGTGATTGGACGTCCATGTGTCTGTCTGTCTCTGTGTGTGTTTCCTCAATCTCCAGCCCCTTGTCCGAAGCTCACGAACTGGATTCTAGCACATAGAGACGAGGGACGTGGTGTGCAGTATCTTTGTATTAATTTTCCCATCATAAAATTTTCAACCCAGGGCAATGATTCTTTTATTACTAATTAACAAAGTTTGAAGCACGCTAAATATATTTCTGCCAGTTCCTTTTGTATCGGCAGGTTGCTCTTGTGGTTTTAGTGGGGCAGATTTTTATCTTATAAAATCTTTAATAATCTATTTTTCTTTACTTACAATAGGGTCATTTAAACTCTTTTCACAACTTTGTTTATTCAGGATACATATTGGGGCTTCTGATTAATTTTGTAAGCTACATGAACAAACAATTCAGGCCTAACCTAGGGTGTAGGAACATAATTGTTTTCCTTAATCATCCACCTGTTTTTACACAGATAGAATTCATAGGTCTATAATGCTTGAAACTTTATTGTTTTTATTTTCCATCTTCTGAAAATCTTGTATCTAATGAAAGATAGAGTAACTTATCGACTACTTTTGTCTTTTTGTATCTGTAATTGTAGCAATGGGCAGATAATCTAAACAATTTCCCTATTCATCTTTAATAAATACCTTAGCCACCTATATCTTTTAGGCTAACTCAGAAAGTTCAGTTAAATCATAGGTCTAAATAACCATCATTTCTTTCATAAAAGTCATTTTGATTATGATGTTCAAGTAACTTTCCCAATTAGGAGTGGGGTTTTTCATAAGAAGTAATCACACTATACTAGATTCAGTGGGATCCTTTCATGTAATAACCACATCATGCCAAATATAGCTTGATCATGGCAGCAGCAAGCAGGGGAAGCACAGCAAAAACAAGGAAAATTCTGAAGACAACCCTCCCTGCCCCAATACGAAAAGGGCTTGCCTCTCCAGGGGTTAGCTTTGCTATTAGGTAAATTGAACTCTATATGCTTCATTGTTTACTGCAGCTGCTCTGACATGGCCACCAATATCTGGCAAACAACATTTAATGAAAGAGCAGTTTATTTGGGGTCAGTATTTTACGGAAGAATTGCAGCAGGCTCAGCTCAAAGAAAGCATTGGAGAAACCAGAACTGTCAGTCACACAGTCCTGATTTTTTCAATGGAAGGGAATGAATGGCACTTTGTCACATGGAATGCCAAAGTGAAAAGTAATCAATCAACCAGGCGATTCTTTGCTATCCTATTAGAAGTCGGCCTGCTCCTGAGTCACCCCATATCCTGAGCATGATAAAGCCCTAAACTTGAACTTTGTCTCTCAGTGAATAGAAGACATTGCTATTACAGTGACCCCATGCACTTTGCTTCCTCCACCAATATAAGTCATTGTTATGCTTATTACAGATAGTTTCTAGGCCCTAACCCCTGGCTCTAGTTATCAGCCAATAAAATTCATCGTTGTTGTAAAGGTCACATGCCACATGTTCTTCTGTGCTTAAATATGTAAGGAAAGTAAAGCACAAGGTCAGACACCATGAGGGTGACCAAGTGCTTGCAAAGAAGGCACAGTCCTGAGTTTTATTCTTCCTCATGAGGCTTGTTGGGGATCCTGACACATAGGTCATCATGGTGATGATGTCCTGGAGATAGGATCTTTAAGTAGGAGACCTGGTCACAATGTATCCTCAGTTATGAAGCAATATTAGGTACGTAACAATATTCACCTCACTTTCTCCTTTTTATTTAGTTCAGAATCCCTGTCTAGGAAATGGTATAGACCACAAAGAAGTTAGGTATTTTTACTTCAGATAATTCCATCTACATAATGTGTTACATGAATACATACAGGATTGTCTCCTAAGTATTTGAAATTTCTCAGGTTGATAATCAGCATTAACCATGAGTAGCTTGAAAGGGAACTGCTATGCTATGGTGTTGTTTATTAAATAATGAGCAATGATGAGTCAGTAATTGCCCTGCACAATTTAATGTGACCAGTATTAACAATACTAGCCAATGATTTTATAAGCAAAGATAATTAGAATTAAATTATTTTTCTACTTCAAAACTGTTTTAAAGCATTTATTTTGAGGTCTAAATGAGGACCTTTGTGATGTGTAAATGTTATTTGTCTATTATTTTGTGATATGTCAATGTTATTTGTTTATAATAATAAAAATAATTTTCAAATATGAAAGAGGTTTTTGGGAGACACAATTGAAAAATGAAGATTGTGATGGGATTCCATGAGAAGTTCATGGTGACTGGAAATGCAATGATTGTACTAAGAAAGGGAAGAATTTGACAAGTCATTTAGAAAGAAAGGTTAGTGGAATCAACTAAAAAGGATCACCTGGAAAGCTCCAGTTAAGAAGCAGATAGCAGGATTAGTTAGTCTTAACTTGAGAGCTGAAAATTCCATCATCATTTGCTTGTTAAACTTTATCTCTAAAAATTAAAAAAGAGGACATTTTCTTGGAATGCTCAATAGGCCAGATTCTGGGACAATCATTTCCAGCTGATCATTTTTCTTTATGATCATATGATTATATTTTAGTTGGGTCTGCCAAGAGGACTCTCGTTTTCATTTTCCTCTTGTGGTATATGTAAAATAAAATGTTGACTGTAAAGAGGTTTTATTTTCATGTGACAGTATATAATTTGTTCATTAATACCTATGGTTGTTAGCAATGGAGATGGGAGATGAGACAGCCTTCTAAATGAAGATGTAAGGAGTGTATCTAGATAATATCCAATTGCTTCAATCATATACATTATATTGTCTAGCATGGATAACTACTAGGCATAGCTTTACAAGAAATGAGCAATAAAAGCTTCACAGTAATCTGCATAACTCTGCCAGACACTTACTTCATGTTAGGCATTTTATATACTTCATTTCAGAATATTGAAGCATAAAAACTGAAGCTCAGTGAAAGTCAAAGTGTTCTAAGAAAAAAAAAGCCCATCAAGAACTAGCAAGTATTTCTTGGTACTTGGAAGTCTAAAATGTAAACTACTTCAGTTGCACAGTTCTCTGTTTTGGATACATGTTGGATACCCATGGAGAATGGAGAGCTGCTAAAAATCTTATTTTCAGAACAAGTAAAAAGAAAACTCAGAATAAGTGTGGTACTGTATTTACATGTCCAAGTTAAACAGTGACAAATTATTAGGTTCAAATTAATGTTATTAGCTTTACCATGACTAACTTCTCTCTGTGGAATGCGACAATAAGTCCTGAACTCAGAACATTTTGTACTGAAATATTGGAAGTCAGTCTGATCTCTACATTTCCTTAGTCAGATATTATATGTAAATTATGCTATAAAATATTATTGCAAAGGTTTTTAACTTGTGGAAGGCAACACATGACCTTTACATAGGGGTCACCTAAGACTGTTAGACAACCTGGATATTAACACTACAATTCAAAACCATAAAAAAATTACACTTAAAATGTGGTAACAAAAATAATTTTATGATTGGTGGTCACCACGACATGAGAAACTGTATTAAAGGGTCACAGCAATGATTAAGAAACAGGACTACTGATGATGTGACAAACAAAAAAATAGTAATAAGATCTCTAAAACTGTCATTGAAATAAGGGCTTTAATGTGTTAGCCGACCATTAACTAAAGAACCAATATCAATGATGCACTATGTGCATATTTAAGTGATTTTTTTGCTGTTACCTGAAGAGCATGCAAGGATTGGTGTGTCCACCTATATTTATAGACAATCATATAACCATTCCTATGTGCATGTGATTTTTATGTGAATATTATTTTTAGAAGGGGAATGTGTAATGAGATATGATTGTTAGGTGGACATGTGAGATTGAATCCATTCTCCAGCAAAAAAAAAAGTTTATCTCATTAATGATGGTAAATTTATATGCACAAATCATAGTTAATCCATTTGTACTAATTTTCTAGAATTTGTCAAATTATAAAAAATTTTCTAGAATACATATCCCATTTTGATGCTGTCTCCATAGGAAAACACACACACACACACACACACATATATGCCTATTATATTATCATGAATGCGTAAACATGGTACTACGTAGATATATGTGTAAATACATAATGAGCATTTTTATGTACTCATGACTATGCATACGTATGTATTTTATTCTAATTAAAACACATATCTGTAATCAATTTTATTTTGGCCTAACTGAAGTTAATGTTTATTTTTAATTTTTCATTAGTATTTGGGCAAAGGAACTTAATTATGCCATTTTTGAATATGTAAATAGTGTTTTTTAATAGTACTCAGTCCTGTAGGACCCTTTCATTCCCTTTGCAATTCTGATTAGGAATTGTGTATTTTGTGCATGTGTAAAATCAACCGAGTTTCATTAGGCTTGAATTTAGACACATGAGACAGGGTTTGTTTACAGGAACAAGTGTACCTCACCAAAGCCACATTTTCTTAAGAAATTGCGAGTGAGGCTATATTTCTACCTGAGGACTGATATAGCAGGGGTTGAAAAATCCTTGTCTTGTGCAGATTAGTGCAAGTAATCCTGTTGTGAATTTATGACTGTAAATCTGTGTAGACCCAAGAGTAAACATTCCAAGCAGCTCCTCTGATGTGGAATTTCCCTCTGTATGCCGTGATTCCCATTGATAAATAAAGGAACTGCCTTGGGCCTATAGTAGAGCGGTAGGGGAACAGAGCTAAGCATGGGAAACTAAGCTGATTGTTGGGAGAAAGAAGGTCAAGTTATTTCCCATTTCTTATGGGAAAGAGCCTTCTTTGGTGAGATTTTTTGTTATTTTTGTCTGTGTTATTAACTCACCACACATAACTGAAATTGAGACATTGAATTATTCTGTTAACAAAATTGTATTTACACACTAACACTACAAACAATCGTGTGTTCTTTACACATATTACTCTCATAAACATAAGTAGAAGTCCCATACACAAACAGTTTTATGACTAAATATGACTAAAATTCAGAATGATAAAACTAATATTTATGTGCTACGTATGAACATATTGATGTGCACACTGTGTGATATAAAATCTATTTCAAAGTACATAGAAAGTCCTTCATCTGAACATAAAATCACCACAAATATCATTACAATTTTTCATGCCTCTTTAATGACTACTAAATATATCTCTAAAGAAGTTAAGTTCAACAACTAAGGTTGATTTTTACTGAATTCCTTTATTCTATAGGAAGTTTTACAGTGGTCCATTTTCTTTCTTTCTTTTCTAAGCTTATAACTTCATAATACAACCACAACCTACTCTTTTTTATCCTAGGAGTTGGATTACTTTGTAGCTCTGATGAGTTTGACTTGACCTCTTTCCCTCCTTTTTGGAACAGGATTCATAAGTCTAGATATCTGACTTTTATTTTTAATTTGCAACAAATAATGTTTGAGACTCTAGTTGTGCAATGACTCATAATTTAACAAATAAAGTTAAAATGAAAAATTCTAAGTTCATTTCACATGTAACAGTGTTTTCTTTCATATTTCAACTGAGAAAAATAAAATGTTTTAATCTTAAAATTAGTATCTTAAGACCATCTCAAAAATAGTCGCTTAGTTTATTAATATTTGATAGAACATCATTTGCCCTTATCATATGTAATTCTAATTTTGTTCCCATGTTCATGATGACCATTTATTCAAATGTATCATAGAATCAAGATAAAAATTTTATAGTTCCACCATCCAACCATAAACACAACCTCAGAAAATTAACACCAACTTTTTGAACCTCATCCTGTATCATTCATATATGAGAAATTTACTTCCAAAGAATGTATGAGCTTTAAATGAAATGATTACTGCAAATAAAGTAGTTTGCAGCCTTTTGTGTAACTTAATAAATATGTTTCTGTAAATTTAAAAGGTGATATTTATTTGAGAATTGAAAATCTTTTCTTTAGAAATCTGAAAACTGAGTCTATGAAAAAAATTCCAGGGTTTCAATGTTTAATGCTATATATCTTATTACAATCAAAATCTTGTTGGCAAGAACTTAAGTACTGGAAATAATTTAACTGTTTTTGTAAAAATGGAGAAATGCATATTGTCTAAAGAGATAATTTATTTTGACCTTCTCTTTTTAAATAGGATTCTTCTAGGTTGAAAAATGCTACTCATTACAAGTAGAAAATGAGTTCTACTCCCATTGAATAAGCACATAAGAGGTTCTGAATATTACTGATTTTACATGGCTCAACAGAATTAGTATTTACTTACAAGTGTCAATGTTAAAGAAAAGTTTCTTTTAAACATATTTCAAAAGATTAACATCATTGCTAATAGGCATGTGTTTTATTATATAGAAACTTACACATATAATTTTTTCTGATAATCAAAAATAATTCTGCCTAAATAATAATAGCTAATGTTGTCTTTTTTACCTACTTGACATGACTTATATTATTTAGCATTTCACCACTAACAGAATTTTTCTAACAGAGCTCAATATGACTATGAGTCGAAAATACACAGATTACCTATGTGTCACTTAGCCTTCTCTCTTGTCCACCTACATTGAAGTAATGTGCATAGTGACATGTTATATGTACTTGAGATGCTGTTTCCCACATTAACAGCAGTAGAGCCATGTGTATTCCTGTCCTGAGCAAGTCACTCCTTCCTGGTCAGGATGTCATTATCCATCATTTACACTAATGAACTGCATAGGCAATCCTCCCGCCTATCAGCATTTCAACATGCATCAGTGCAGATATTTTTTTTGGCCATGCACTGGCACCATTAACTTTCCCCTTTTATAAGAAGTGCCTCCTTTAGAAAGAGTCATCTTGAGAGAGGGCTTCTAATTCTATCCCTTATGCCTGATTACATTCCTGTAATTAAATTATTAATGAAACTGTAATTAAGAGTCATTGGGTATAAATAATGTACATATAACTTGATGAACTCCTATAAACTGAGATGATTAATAGGTGAAAGTAAAGCATTTGAAAAGTTCCATAGTGTCTTTTCTTAAAAACTGCTGAATGGCTCAATTTTTAATTTTTTTGCTATGAAGAATAATGAGGTTATGTAAATTCTTATGCTGGAGCATTTAAATGAAGTTAGGCTTGTTTATGTGCATTTTATTTTAATTTTATTTTTATTTTTCAGACTCAATCTTGCAGGGTAGCCATTACCCACCAGGTACTTACTACGTAGCCCACAAGTACCTGACTTTATTGCAAATTCCCTGCCTCATCCTCACTTGTGTTTGAAATCTTAAGTATGTACCATAGAAAAGAGCTACAAACTGAGATTTAATTTAAAGTCAAATCCTATTTGAAGAGTGTCATATCACTAGGAGAACTTAACCTAGATACGCCTGGATCGATTTTTCTTTAAATGTTCATTATTGTGACGGCATATCTAGCCTTTCAACAATAGGATGGACACTAAAGAAAGAGATTTTATTTTTATCACAGTCTTGGACATCTTAGTTTATCAACAGGTATCAGGGAGAGTTCGGAGGTGTCGAGTGGGTCATTTTGTGAAGCCTAGGAAACAGAGCAAGAAAGCCCATGTTAGCATATTTTTTATAATATATATGTAAATATATGTTGAGATTATAATATAATTACATCTCTCCCGTTTCCTTTTATTCTTTCAGTTCCTCCCATGCATTACTCTTGCTTTCAATCAAATTCATGACCACTTTATCTGTAATTGTTTTACATATAGACACACACACACACAGACACACACATACACACACACACACAGACACACACACACATATATAATGACTGGCACTTGATATTGGATAATCAGTTGTGGTCCCCTCCCTGAGGAAAATCATTTCTTCTAGTCTTAGAATTTGCCAGCTACTTCTAGTTCTCTGTCTGGGGTTGAGGTATTTAGAACTTTTCTTTTTCCACTTTAGCATGTCCATTGTACCAGAAAGCCATACTCATGAGAATTCATGGATATAACTTACTGACATTTCTAAAACACATAATTTCACAACAAATTTCCTCTTCCCTTGGCTCTTACAATCTTCCCCTCCTCTCTCCCGAAATAATTATTGTAAAACTATGTTGCACATATTTTATTTGGTCCTGGGCACTGAAATATCTCTTTTTCTCTGAATTTTGGGCAGTTTAGTTTTCTGTTTTCTATAATAGTAATAACAGCAACTATCTAATTGTACTTAGGACTACCATCACAAGAGGAAAAGCATGCTTGGTCCTGGAAACCTAGACAACTACCCAGTGCTAATAAAGTCATGCATCTTGGAGAAAAAAATCTAAAACAACCTATTTACCAAAACAGCATAATTTCTAATTACATTATATTTATCTTTATGCCCATTAATAAATTAGCAATTTTTAAGTTTTCCAGTTGCTTCCATTAGCCCCTAAAATATAAAATGATGTTACCAATCCTCACACATCTCTGCATTTCTGTTAATCCTCTCATAATATATCCACACAAAAACACTTAGAAGGGTTTTGATAATCTAAACGGTTTTCAATCCAATCTGTTTGGAAACCAATATTCACCATAATATAAGAGCTGTAACATGATACCCGTGTACTTTCTTAAACCATTATACTTCAGATCTGGACTCTACTCTGAGCTCATGTTGACTGCAAAGTGTGAAACACATTCAATCTATATTTAAGATTCCCATAGTCTTAACAGCTCTAAGCTGTTCAGAAGCCCAAGCACAACACCTTCTTATCCGATTTTCAAAAACCACCTTGCATTGGTACCAAACTTAAATATGTTCCTTTACTGGCAAAACTAACTTTTTTCAAGTATTTTTGATTTGAGTTTTGCTTTTGAGAATTAATGTTAATGAGCCTCTGTACCAAAAAAATAAATAAATAAATAAAAATAGCTGTTGATCATAAGCCTGAATAAAAGTCTGCCTTTACATCGTCTGCCAACTGTATTCACCAATTACATAAACACTCAGAGCACGGGAAAGATAAAAGAAAATTATTTTCCTCAATGCGGCAAAATTGACTGCTAGTTCAGAAGTGGAGCCCTTGTTTCCATCTGAATCCTCATGAGTAGTATATTTTTCACAACCACAATATTATTTTTATTTTTCAATCTAACATTCAAAAGTATGGTAACATTTGATTGCTACATTTTAGTCCTTCCTTTGTTTATTTCTCCAAATGTTTCCAAGCTCCGTGTATTTACATTTGGCAAATGATTCTGATTCACACACTTATTTACTCTCGGCAAAAGTCCACAGCTCTGGGGCCAATATCCTAATGCAGTCAGATTCTTTCCTTGACGTGAGCAAATACCTGACCTAAACAACTTAAAAAGTAAATTCCTCTGGTTCATCATTTCAGGCATTGCATCCTATCATGAAACAGTGACAGCACCATAGAATTTCATCTCTAGGGGGAAAAAAGTGCAAAGAATCCTGTGTCAGTGCAAGCTGTCCTTCTCTCCTATGGATGCTGATCAGGCTTGCCACCTGGTTCAGCATTACCAAAGGTTCCCGTTGGCATCTGCACTATAAACATTCTTAACTGGAAGTGTCCCCACAGACCCATTGGACAGTTCTCAATCCCTACCAGTTGACAATCAAGGTAAATCATCATCCCCTTGACCTTATTTTTTTATAATATTCTGAAATACTAATACAGAGGGTAAGAAGGTGCATCTTTGTATAGTTCTCATAATGAAATTCAATCAAATATATTTCATTTACCCTGCCTGATAGCTTCCCATTCTGTGATAGAGAACAACAGCCTTGTCCTATGTGAGTAGGGGGATTTTTTTTTATATTTATATTTGACACTGAAATGAACTAAATATGAGTGTTATCTCTACTGTAGATGACATTCATTAGATTTCCATTCTTCATTCTTTCTATTTAAATCTTCATACACCTAATGATCTACTAGCTATTGAGATCATTTTAACATATCGAGCTCCTGCAATGTTTTGGTTGTTCCAGTGCCTTACTCGTGTGGGTGAGATGCTCTATATTATACTGTGACCCACATAAGCTGACACTCTCATGGCAATCTTTTTCTTAATGCCTAACCTAGAATATTAGCAGTTTAGCTAACAAGGTGTGTGACGAACAATGAGTATAAGTAGTTGCACATTGACACTGGAAATGGTCTCTCATTTCTGGTGAGATTTAAAATCCCCACCCCTGTAATACTTTTGACATCTCCACAGCAGTACAGAACCAAGGTTTGGGAGATCTGTTTGTGAGTATGTGTTTATGAAGGGATTTAAGATGGATTAGTTAGAAACTTTCACTTTTATCCTTTTCTTCCCTTTTGTCTCACTCAATGTTAAATGGTCCTTTAGTCTGTGTTTCTAACAGTATTTTGTTTTTTTTCCCACTACAGATTTGATAGGTTATTTATTTTGTGAAATTATTGCAGAGATCCAGGCCTCTATTATGTAGTAAGGAAAGACAGCAGACAGCAGCAGTGTTTAAAACATTTAATTTATATCTTCAGTAAAAAAAAAATAGTGCTTCTTTGATAGAAGTAAAATGATGAAGAATGTCCACAATTATATCTTGTTGCTTTGAAAGGCCAACAAAATGCAACAAATACTAATAGATGCAAAATCATGAAATATAATATTAAAAGAAAATAAAATGACTTGAAGAAAACTACTGGGAAGTTGTTTCCTGCATAGAAGGTATACAATTGCCTTGTCTTTTTGCATGATTCTATTTTATTAACAAAATTTTAACCAGACCTAAAAGTATATAGAACCAAGTAAATTGGAGATATATGGTTCAAGTCCACTGAACTTTGTGAAATGTAACTTATGAAAGCGTAGTAAGAGTGGAGAGGCGCGCTATGTTCCTGCCACCCCGGCTCACGCTGCCTGGCTAGCTTATGCCCCCAAATAATTACACGGAAACTGTATTCTTTTAAACACTGTTTGGACCATTAGTTTTAACCTCTTATTGGCTAGCTCTTACATATTGATCTAACCCATTTCTAATAATCTGTGTAGCCCACAAGGTGGCTTACCAGGGAAGATCTTAAGCTGCATCTGTCTCGAGTGGGAGAATCATGGAGACTGCTTGACTCATCTTCTTTTTCCCAGCATTCTGTTCTTTCTACTCCACCCACCTAAGGGTTGGCCTATCAAATGGGCCAAGGCAGTTTCTTTATTAAATGAAAGTAACTCCTCCATCATAAAAGTCTACTTAAACATAATTATTTCTGCTATTTTAGATGGGAAGAAAAGCTAAATCATGTCTATTGATTTTTAAATTCCCTTTTTCTTGACTCAAAGAGGAATCAATTGAAATGATATGTCCCATGAGAAGTAATTAAATATTTTCTCAATATGGCAAAAGTAAAAATAACCTTCCCAAAAAATATTAATGGAAATGTCACATATATTATCTCAGTTACAAATTAATATACAGATTCATCAAATATTTTATTTGGTGGGTATATCTTCAATATAGCATATCAGCTCATTCACATACACACATATCAGCACAAAAAAGACTATTGTATTTGGCTATGAGATTAAATCATTTTCAAAACAATTATCTTTTAACCATTAATATTTGAGAACTTTAAAGAGTCATATTTAAATTGAAATAAAATGATTTCACTTTATTTTCTACTGCAAAAGTAGTTATCAGGTGAAAAGATACAGTCATGTACTTGCTGATTTCCTGACAAGTCCAGATGGCTTTTGTTTGCTTGTTCATTTCTGGTTAACCAGAATAAAAGCAAGTCAACAAAACAATTATTATAATTTTCTTTTCAAAGCTCAAAATCCATTTGTAGTATCTGCTAAAAATTAACTTAATTGTCATTTACAGCTATTATAGCTAGTAGAAATTCTCCCTTTTCTCTATAATCAAGGTCATCAAAGTCCCAGCAGAAGTTTCAGGAATGACACACTTCTAATAACTCTGTAGAGGGTCTCATAGCAATACTGACAATATGAGTAGAACAGTTGTGAAAAATCACATATGATTGAATACCTATAAATCTTGTTCTTTTAAAAAAATATCAAAAAAGTAACTAAACAGGGTCACAGTAATAGTAATTGCTTTTCCTGTTGATTTGACAAGACACTCTGAAAAAATCAAGATATGGAGACTGAATTTATACTGGCTTACCACTCTTGAGTATTGTCCACCATGACAAGAAGGTCATGACAGCTCGAGCTTAAGGGACCTATTCATATCCCAGTCACGAAACAAGGAATGATGAATGCATGCTAATACCAAACTTGTTTTCCTGGCTTAGTCTAGAATTCTGGGTAAGGAATGACTCTACCCACAATAGGTAGATCTCCGCCTCAATCACTCAGTTGAGATAATCCTCCACAGACATGCTCAGAAATCCGTCTTACAAGTGATCAAAGATTAACACAAGTCATCACAGCAGAACTGTATTGAATCCTTTGGCAGGCAATGCTTGCATTAAACTCTTACTAGATTTCACCAATGAAATGACACACTGTCTCTTATCTCTGCACTTTTTTCACATTGCCAACAAGTCAAAAAATGGCATGATAACTTGTGTTTGTAGAAGCAGTGCTTCAGAAAAGAGCCTCTTGTTTGATATGATAATAATAATGAATTCTTGAAATATTTAAATTTAGTAGTGCCCAGATAGTATATTCCGTTAATTCATGCCTCTTCTGTTTACTGCATGTGTCCCAGGAAGATCAAAGTTCCTAGACCTGAACTTTGTTAGCGAATATTGAGGCTAACAGATTTTATGACACTGTTCCTAGCCTTCAGCTTCTGTTTCTCTTATTTTTTATGTAAATGCCTGATTAAATCTTAATAATGCTACACATATTCTGTTGTTTGTCTCCTGTGTATTTCTTTTAGTTTTATTAAGATATTTGCTAAAAAGAATGGCGGACTACTGTATAAAACAATACTGATTTCACTTGACAGCAATGTTCCTTTTCCATTATCTAGGAATATAAAATATATATAAAAGCCATTAGAACAAAATAAAATAAAACAGTATTTGTTCTTTAAACAAAGTTCTATATGATTTCTTTTGCTTTCTATGAAATGCAGAATGCATTTATTTTATTAGGTTTATAATTTTTTTAATTATGATTTTTGGGGTTCCTATATCTAACTTAAATATTTTATTATATTAGTTTAATAAAAAGCATCACAAAATTTCATTAGATTTATTTTAATTCTAACTACATATTTATACTAAAGGATTTCTCTCTTTGTCATTTCATCCCTTGCTTGATTCATGAAGAATTTTCAAAACTTTTCCATTTATACAATGTAATTACAGAACAATATACTAAAACTCACCTTTTGTGACACTCTGTGTTCTTCCTGGTGTATCAGCATGATAGGCTAAAACGCCGAATTTTAAATTCAACCTTAAATGACTCAAGGTTCTGAATATATTCAGAGGCGCTATAAAAGTTGTCAGTTTCTGTGACTAAATTTTTTGAAATTAATGTATTTTGTTCTTTAAGATTTTAAAAGAAACTTTTCAAAAGTACACTTAATGTACCATTCTCTCATGAGGACGAATGACTAGTTATGAGCTACAATATTACAAAAGAAATATAGATTGTGAATACAAAATTATAAGGATCTTAATTTTATATAACTGAAAGGTGTTTGCAAGATATTGGATCTCATTATCAGATGGAAGTTGAAATAAACATATAACCAGCTACAAATTTACATGATTACTAGTCATGTTTACAAGAACAGAAGATTGCAGAATCCAATTGATGGAATATGAGCAAAAAGGATAACTGGGAAATAGTTTTATGACTTAAAAGAAGCAGAGTAGGTAGTAACTCTGAAAGTGGAAAATTTGTCAGCTTATTGTTTGAATCCCGCCCACAGGAAAAAAATCACTGAAGATCAAAATAGTAAGAATCTACGTTGTCAGAATTTTAGACAGCAATGAAGAGTTTGCAATAAAAACATCAATCCTTGCATCCTTTGGTCAGTGTGTTTCACAACCTTCAATTGAGAAGTTCTATTTGCTGCAGACAATTATTAGCACAGAGAAAGTGCAAAGAATAAAAGATGAACAAGATGTCAGGAATGAAAGAGACCTACGTATAGCACACACTAAACCCCAAGTCTCTGGAATCATTGAAGGAAGAGTTTCAGAGCCAGAGGCAAAGGAATAATCTTCTGGACACAAATGGGCACATGTGTGCTCACAAGGACTGGACAACATACACGAACTCTGGGACAACTCCAAAACAGACCACACCCAGCATGAAGTGGGGAGTTGGACATGAAGTCTCGCCAACAGCTCAGCCGCTAAATAACAGCTTTTAGATCATGGGACAGAGATAGCTTTCTGTCATTTGGCCTCTAATGAGTGGGTCACGCTCCAGTGGAACAGCACACACCATAAGGACACCAGATCTTTCACCACAGGTAAAGAAAAAAGGTGGTTTAGGAATAATTGAAGAGGGGATGATTATACAGTGTAAAAAAATACAGTGTAAAAAATACAGTGTAAAAAACCCTCAAAACTCTCAAAGAACAAATATTAAAAAGCAAATTATTAGAAATTTAAAAATACTAAAACTGTGAGGAAGGCTTCAGGGCCTATTTTCTTTGTCACTGCCCTATGCCCTAATCCTGCCCCTTGATTAGGATGAAAAGAGCAACCTTTGCTTAATAACACTTATCTCTGGAGTTAAACAAGCACTATTAATATATTCATCTCTTTAGCGCTGGATAGCTTGCTCCTGAAGAAAAATGGCCAGATAAAGGTCTCTAAGTGGACAATTTACTAAAAACACTTATATAATAACAACTTTCACACAATTTATGTGAGATAAAATGTGTAGCTCAGAACTTTTGTCCACAAAATAAAATTCTATTAAAGTCATCAGATATGACAGTTTATACATATCTCTTTATTTTTCATTGACTATTTATATGGAACACCTCCATTTGATTCCATTTCTTCTCTCATCGCTTTTTCTTACATAGAGTTTGTTCTATTGGAATCCAGCATGATACCTGCACTTTGGAGACAAATAATTTCCTTAAAATTAATAAAGACACTCAAATGAACCTGGTAAATGAATACTTGAGAATATTTAATCTCCATAGAATAGTTTTGCATTCATTCCACTTTGTTCTCCTTTCCCCTCTTCCTTTCCTCCCTGAAATGTATTCAGTCCTCACCTTCTCAAAACTCAGCATGTGAGTCAGTACTACTCTCCATTGTTCCTGGAACAGAAGCAAAAAAAATTAAAGGAGCTTTTGTCCTCAAGTCATCAAAACAAGATATGCTAACAATGGCTGGGGCACAATGGACACACCGCTAATTACAGATTTGGCTAGCTTTCGTGAAGCTGCTATTCTTCTGAAACCTTAATCTTTCTAGTTTTTCCTTTCTCTTATATTCTTAACTTTCTTCTGTTTAGTGACATACATCTGAGCCTGAAAAATGTTTCTAAGCAGGGAACATTCAAGGTTCAATGCTGCACGCCTGTTTTATGCTATACCTTATAAGCATATAAATGCATCAGCTTAACAAATTACTTTTTATTGAGCCTCTTTTAGTACGAGGTTTTGCAATTAAATGATGTAGTGAGCTAAGACTATTTGAAATGGTTTTATACTCGTTTCTGTACAAAGGTGTTGGAAAAGTTAGCAGCTGGGGTTAATTACGGGCAATAGTAAAAGTAGTATTTTTGGTAGAACAATATTTTTCCATGCAAACTTGAATTATGCTTATGACTTGCTATGACCTTATTTTATAATGTTAAAAATTAAAGGTTACCTTGCAAAATGTAATTACCAACTTTCAAAAGAGGATTCAGAGACAGTTGTACCTTAGCATCACTGAATTAACTGCTTAACAACCTGTGTGATACTGACCAAATGCACTTAGATCATGCTCTTATTTCAACTAAAGCATAGTAACAAGAAAAAAAAAAATGGTAGCTGTTTTGTGAGGGAGAGTATCAGAGGGAAAAGTATTATGCTTGTCTCTATGTCTGGACAGCAGGAAGAAAAGAGAAAAAAAGTATAGTTAAGTCAGTTCTTAGAATTTTCAAATAAAATATGCATGTTTAATTTTCTCCATATCTTTCAAATTTTCTTTACCAGTTTTGACAATTTTTTGATGCTTTCTCGAACATTTAATTACTACTTTGAGACAATCAATGTGGAACTTTACAGGACCTCTTATCTCTGAGTTCCTTTTTAGATCAACCTCTGTAGTGTAATGGGGAATATAAGACTGGGGAAAGGCAGAAGCCACTGTGACAGGAGAACACCTGGTTATTGGCATTTTCTCCCTTGTAATAGATGTCCAAACAGGCCCCCAGACACCTGGAGAAATTGTTAGGGCATTAGACTGTGGCAGTTGATAAATTATGAGCAGACACAGTGTGAAAGTAGGCTTCTGAACTTTACTATCATTCTTGTAGAGCAAAAGAGAAGTATCAGCTTACTAGGAAGAAAACCATCAGTAAACATTCTAAAGGAAATGAGTATATTTGATTACCATTGCTTCACTGTAACAAATTCAACAGAGGAAAGGCAAATCAGAGTTCATAATATACCAATGTATCTCTAAAATTTACATATAGAACAAAATTTCTGTATATGAGAAATGTTTGAACATACAAAAATATTATATATAATACATATTATATATAGCATATAATATTATATGATATATACCATGAAGGATGAATATATATATATATATATATATATATATATATATATATATATATATATACCCTGAAGGATCAAAATATACTGAAAAATAGTGTTTGGGGGATTCCTGAGTTATGTAAAGTACACACTGTCTTCATAGATCAATTATATATTTCTTTTCTATTAAGTAGAATTGGTTGCACAAACTTAATTCAGTTTTGTCAAGCATACAATCAACAAAATTCCACAATATGATTTAAGGAATAATGACAAGAAAAAGAGTCCATCCAATTTAGTTCTTTCAAGGGAATTTTCTGACTCTTTTGAATATGCAAATGTCTGAATCTTTAAAGACGCAACTACTAGACTAAGGACCTGACCAGTACATCATTAGTTTTATTCTGAATAATCTTCAAAGTCTTACAAGGAAATATACAAATAACAAGATAACACAAGTAAAACATCATAAAAAAAAACATATGTCATGTTAGCATCAAAAGTCACATAGAGTAACTAAACTAATTCATTAGTTGTATATGGGAAGATGAAGCCAGGTGAATTTCAGATGAGGGGAAGGCATACTTTGGTTGATACTTATGACTCATTATTCTACCCTTCATATCTTTCTGTATGTTGCAATGTTGTAGAACAATCTAAATGAGCAATCTGATTTTTTCATTTTTGAATTTATTTTTTTCTTTTGCATACCATCACCAGTTTCTCATCCCTCCTATTCCCCTGCCTCCCCACTTTCCTTCCTTCCCACCCCTATTCACTCCTCAGAGGCAATAAGGCCTCCACTGGGGAGTCAACAAAGTCTGGCATACCAAGTTGAAGCAAGACTCCCCCCACCCCCCGTATCAAGACTCACCAAGGTATCCTACCATAGGAAATGGGCTCCAAAAAGCCAGTTCATGCACTCAGGATAAGTTCTGGTACCACTGCAACCAGCCGCCCAAAAAGGTCAAACCACATAACTGTCACCCATAGTCATTGGACCTAGCTGGGTCCCATGCAGGTTCTCCTGCTGTCAGTCAAGGATTCTTAAGCTTCCACTAGCTTGGATTAACTTTCTCTGTGGTTTTCCCTGTCATGATCTTGAGTCTCCTTGCTCATATGAACCCTCCTCCCTCTCTTCAACTGAATTCCAGGAGATCATCCCAGTGTTTGGCTGTGAATCATTGCATCTGCTTCCATCAGTTACAGTATATAGATTCCGTGATGATAATTATGGTAGTCACTAATCTGATTATAAGTGAAGGCCTGTTCAGGCACCTTCTCCATTATTGCTTGGAGACTTAGCTGGGATCATCCTTATAGATTCCTGAGAATTTTCCTAGCTCCAGGTTTCTCCTGACCCTGTAATGGCTCCCACTATCACTAGATATCTTTCATTGCTCTCCTCCACTATCCTTCGTCATATTCAACCTTAATTG
This sequence comes from Microtus pennsylvanicus, assembly GCF_037038515.1. Taxonomy (NCBI): domain Eukaryota; kingdom Metazoa; phylum Chordata; class Mammalia; order Rodentia; family Cricetidae; genus Microtus; species Microtus pennsylvanicus. Next base: position 19,680,654 of record NC_134579.1, read on the forward strand.
TTAATTTGTATTAATGTTGCACAACTTGCTGAGATTACAAAATTCGTAATCTACATTTAATGTAAACATAGTTGCATAACGAGTGTCTTTGTGTACAAATTTGAGAGCAGAATCAAATGAGGAAAACCATTTTAAAACTACAGATGAAATTTACTATATGGAAAAATGAATAGACTCTCTCTAGTAAATTGGTATGGGCCTTATCCTAAAGGTGATATGATAAAATTTCTGAAAAACTTTCACCAGTAAGTATTTACTAAGAACTCCTTCTGAAAGTATTTCAATATTTTATAGATATTTGAAAAACAGAATTTTTTTGGTTAATAATATTAGAGGGCATGTACTCCAAAATATATATTCTTCTTCATACCAACTAATGTTGCTTTATAAAAAATATCTTGAAGACCCATGATAGAACCTATCATTGAAACAAACATTTGCAATAGTCAAAAATAACCCTGCTATTTTTTAAATAGAGTCACATCTCATTCTTTTGATCTGTTCTTAATGACATTAAACTTAATGTACCTTCGGTGGTGAGAGTAGACAAACACAAGTCAGGAACAACAAACAAAAAGCTTTGGAATTACTGGGAAGTATCATGAAAATACCTTCCAGATCTTAAAATTTTATGGAGAACTAGTGTTTGGCTACATTCATAGTACCCTTATAGGTATTTATAGATTGGAAGCATCCAAATCTGAAAAAAAAATGCATTTCATATATTTCACCCAACAAAGAAAGACTGCCCCTCTGAATCCAGCTTGTTCATTTGTGACCTAGCAGACAGATTCAATCAAAACAGTCAACTTTATTTTAAAATAAACTTGAATTAAATAAAATGTAAAGTAGCAAAAACTTTTATTCAATAAAATTTTGTCGGAACACTAATAATGTTTAAATATCCATTTTCGGCTGGAATGACAGTACTGCTTCTTTCTATGTAATGTGTGTTAAAAGATTTGGCAGTATAACAAGTCTCTAAGAGAGTAAAACAAACACTGACTTTTTACAATGCTTCGTTATGAAGCAATGATAAACCAAGCTGCAAACAATAGATGCTAATTGAGTTAAGCTGATAATTAGAATTCCTGTAACCTTTCTTCTTGCAGCTACTGGCTATTGTAATAGCATTGTTCCAGTCCATGAAAAATACTAACAAATGTACTGTATTTTGCCTCATAATCATGAAATTCTTTAGATAGATAGATAGATAGATAGATAGATAGATAGATAGATAGATATTTATTGAGTTCTACATTTTTATGAGCTCCCCTCCCTTCCTCTCCCCTCCCCTTGAACCTTCTGCCAAGGGTCCCAATGCTCCCAGTTTACTCAGGAGATCTTGTCTTTTTCTACTTTTCATGTAGTTTAGATCTACTTATGTCTCTCTTGGGGTCCTCGTTGTCTAGGTTCTCTGTGATTGTGATTTGTGGGCTAGTTTTCTCTGCTTTATGTTTAAAAACCACTTATGAGTAAGTACATATGATAATCGTCTTTCCATATCTGGGTTACCTCACTCAAATTGATGTTTTCTAGCTCTGTCCATTTGCCTGCAAAATTCAAAATGTCATTTTTTTTCTGCTGTGTAGTACTCCATTGTATAAATGTACCACATTTTCCTTATCCATTCTTCGGTTTAGGGGCATTTATGTTGTTTCCAGTTTCTGTTATAGAAAAAATAGACTTAGAACCTGGACAGCGGAGGCGGCTGGAACCCAGACAGCGGAGGCAGCTGGAGGACGCCCTCCGTGGCCGGCAGGGACTGGCTGGGACCGGAGCGGCAGCAGAGGACACAGGCTGCAAGTGGCAGGAACCTTCATGGCAGCAGACGCAGGCTGCAGGGACCACGTGCAATACCAAGAGCAGATTGCCCCACTACAATTAAATCAAAGAGGTAGGCCTTTGGTTGGCGAGGTCCCTGGCAAAGGAGGAGCCGGGTCCTATTCCCGAAGTCCCTTCTGAGGGGTGAGAAGGGTCTTGGCCCCCCGGCAGGAACCAGGAAACAGAGCAAGGGCATTTTGTAAGAGGAGCCCCTGGCCAACAGGGAAACCTGAACCAGTTTTAAACGACCCCTTAGATAGCATCGATAGGAGGAGATGGGCAGGTGCCAAGGAAAGAATTCACCCAATAATCTGAAAAACAGCATGAAAACACCAGAACCCAATGATCTTACAACAGAAGGTCTCCAACACCATAACACAGAAGAAGTGGAAAAAATTGACTTTATGAAAGCTGTAGAGTCCCTTAAACAACATGTGAAAAATGCCCTTATAGAAATGGATGAGAAGTATAACCAAAAATTTGAAGAAATGAGTAAATACGTACATAATACCCTGGGAAACCAAGAAAGAACGATCAAACAGGTAATGGAAACAGTTCAAGAATTGAAAACTGAAATGGAAGCAAGGAAGAAAACACAAACTGAGGACCAGCTGGATATGGAAAATCTAGGTCAACAAGCAGAGCCTACAGAAACAAGCATAATCAATAGAATACAAGAAATAGAAGAAAGAATCTCAGATTCTGAGGACACCATAGAGAAAATAAACGCACTGATCAAAGAAAACTGCAAAGCCAACAAATTCTCATCACAAAACATTCAAGAATTATGGGACACAGTAAAAAAGAGCAAACCTAAGAATAATAGGAATAGAAGAAGGAGAAGAGGCACAGCTCAAAGGCCCAGAAAATATTTTTAACAAAATTATGGAAGAAAGCTTTCCCAACATAAAGAAAGATATTCATTTGAATATTTAAGAAGCATACAGAACACCAAACAGACTGGATCAAAGGAAAACATCCCCTCGCCATATAATAATCAAAACACAAAATATACAGGTTAAAGAAAGAATATTAAGAGCTGCAAAGGAAAAAGGCCAAGTAACTTATAAAGGTAAACCAATCAGACATACACCTGACTTCTCTATGGAAACAATGAAAGCCAGAAGGTCCTGGATAGAAGTACTGCAGAAGCTAAGAGACCATGGATGCAAGCCCAGACTACTATACCCAGCCAAGCTTTTGTTCACTATAAATGGAGAAAACAAGACATTCCAGGATAAGAAAAAATTTAAACAATACGTAGCCACGAATCCACCCCTACAGAAAGTAATAGAAGGAAAATCGCAACCCAAGGAATCCAACATTGCCAACACTGCCTACAATAACTGAGGCATCTAGCGACCCTTCACTAGCACAACTCAAAGAAGGGAGACACACACATTCTACTTCCAAAAACAATAAAAATATCCAGAGTAAAAACCCACTGGTCATTAATATCACTTAATATTAATGGGCTCAATTCACCTATAAAAAGGCACAGGCTAAGAGATTGGATACGAAAACAGGATCCAACATTCTGCTGTTTGCAAGAAACACATCTCAACCACAAAGACAGGCATCTACTCAGAGTAAAGGGTTGGGAAAAGGTCTTTCAAGCAAATGGTCCTAAGAAAAAAGCAGGTGTGGCCATATTAATTTCTAACAAAGCTGACTTCAAACTAAAATCAATCATAAGAGATCGAGACAGACACTTTATACTCATAACAGGAAAAATTCATCAGGATGACGTCTCAATCCTGAATATCTACACCCCTAATATAAAAGCACCCACTTATGTAAAAGAAATATTACTAAAACTCAAGGCAGACATCAAACCACACACACTAGTAGTAGGAGACTTCAATACACCTCTCTCAGCAATGGACAGGTCAATCAGACAGAAACCTAATAGAGAAGTAAGAGAACTACTGGAGGTAATGAAGCAAATGGACTTAACAGACATCTATAGAACATTCCACCCAAATAGGAAAGAATATACCTTCTTCTCTGCAGCTTGGTCTGAAAGACTCCAGTTCAATTTTCTTTTAATTTTTAAATACATTTATTTACTTGGGGTCACAGAAGAGCATACATGGAGTATATGTAGAGGCCAGAGTACAACTTGCTCTGAGTGACTCCCAAAGACTGAACTCAGGTGATCAGGCTGATTACAGGTGCTTTTACTGGTAGAGCAGACTTGGTGGCCCAATGTTTTTTTCATCCTCTTTACCAAACTGTGTGGTGTTGTTAATGGAGTTATTCACCCTCTTGAGACTCATTTTCTTCCTCTGTCACATAGGGTTAACATCTAAATTTTTTTTAGCATTTACAGGAATTAATCAATTTGATATATACAAAATATGCACAAGTTCTCAATAAATAAAACTGCTAAAACTGAAAAAAAAATAGACTTAAATGGTAATAATTGGCCAGGTATAGCAGCATAAGGCTGGTATCTTAAAGGCTATTGGCTGAAGGAGCGAAAGGAGCTCCCGCAGCAGTAGCACACACTTATATTCTGAGCACTACGGAGATTGAGGCAGTAAGATCAAGTAGAAGGCTAACATGGGTTGTGAGACAGTATCTTTTCTCAGTAAAACAAAACTGTTCTATACAAAGTTAAATAGCAAATGATAACTTTGAGACTTTTCAGACTAAGTCTACATTTATCTGACATGTTAGAGTGTAGTACACATATTTCTGGTGTCTCTAGTTCTCTGTATTGTACTATGATGCAGTCAAATACCAAACATCTATGAATTATGTCATTTCCCAAGGCTTTGTCTAAGATTTGTGCTTTGATGTATGGCATGACTGTAAAGAGTCACTCATTAAGATACAGAAATTTCTGTGCCTTAAATCTATTGATTGCATGTCATCTGTGATAAATCATGTGCTTAGCTTTGTATTATATGTAAGTCACAGCGTGCAGTACAGGATTTAGAGAAAATTTTTGCTTCCATGGCACATGAAGGAACCAGGCATACTTCCCAAAGAGGGAAAGCAACCAACAGTACTGTGCAGCTATGTTGTCTGGGAGTCACAGAAACAGCCATCAGGCAAGGTAATTCTAAAGGTTTAGTTGTGTGACTCATGCTTTGGCCGAAACTGTGTTGGCTTGAGTGAAAATGGTCTCAATAGGTTCAAATGGCATCTTTCAGTGGTGTGGCCTTGTTAGATAAAATAAGTCACTCACAGCGTGCTTTGGAGATTTAGAAGCCCAAGCCTATCCCAGTGGAAAACTCTTCTCCTGATGCATATAGATTCTGATTTAGAGGTCCCAGATTTCTCTTCTAAACCTTGTCTGCCTGCATAACAACTGTGCTTCCTGTCATGATGCCAATGAACTAAACCTCTGAACTATAAGCCAGTTCCAATTGACTGGTTTCTTTTATAGGAGCTGCTGTGATCATGATGTCTGTTCACAACAATCAAACCATAACTATGACAGCAACCAACAGTTCTCTTTGTAGGCTTATGAACAACAGACAAATCATGCCTGATAAACTAACTAACCAACCACCTGTGTTAAAAAAATCAAGGATCTTGAAGGAGAACCTATAGGCACTTTAGTAAACTAGCATTGCCCATAAATATAACCTATATAATTGTAATTATACAAATAAGCATAGTTCTTGCCTCTCATCAAGGAAATATCTCTTTTCAATAGACAGGGACCATTACAGGAAATAACAACTGACAAAAATGCAAAATTTTGGAGCACAAATCCAATGGATGTGTTTACAAATCTCTCAAGCATCTAACATTGCAAAGTAGGGGTGGAAAAATTGTACGAGGATGCGGATCATGAAGTTTCCTGTGAGATTTTATTTCCAAGTAATATCAAATGCTACAGCCACAAAGTCTCACCAAAACAACTGTCCAAACATGAGTGTAACAACAAAATAAGACTTTCCAAAGTAGATGGGGGAGAACTGAGAAGTCACAACTGTACACAAAGAAATACAGGTTACTAAGAAATACTGATAGAAAAAGAATATGTCTTTCCCAGGAAAGAACACAGCAACTGGTATTCAATAACCAAAGGTAATTCCAGAAAACATACATACAAACAAGATGATGCAGCAGGGAGCATTTATGTACTTAGGAAAATATAATACCATTTATATATGTATATAATAACAATTAGTAAAAATAATCAAGGATTTCAAAGAAAGCAAATAAAGATATATGGGAATCTGAAAGTAGCAAAGAGATGGAGAAAACGATGTAACTATATTACAGTCTCCCAAATTAGAATAAGTAATTAAAAATAAAATGCAAATATGTGGAACATCAGATACGAGTCAAATGCAACTGATGATACACTTTCTGAAACTTTTTAAATACAATAACAAGAGCATTGACTAAAATTGCAGCAACCATTGTGCTACTGATATTTATGTCTAAGTGACTTAAAATTTATGAAGGTGGTGAATGGCCTGAATATATCTAAAAAAAAAATGGCAACACTGGACAACATGGCTTCTTAGCGCAGAGTTCTTTTTAATCAGTAGAGAATTATTTATATTATCTCATTCTTCTTGAGACAACATTTATGCTCACTCATTTTTTAAGTGATTTCAAGTGGCACATATACACTTTAGAGTTCTACTCAGAAGTAAAAAACAATGAGATCTTGAATTTTGCATGCAAATGGATGGAAATAGAAAACACTTTACTGAGTGAGATAACCCAGACCCAAAAAGATGAATATGGTATGTACTCACTCATAAGTGGATTTTAGCCATAAACAAAGGACATTGAGCCTATAATTCATGGTCCTGGAGAAGCTAAATAAGAGGTGAACCCAAAGAAAAAATATATATTTATCCTCCTGGATACTGGAAGTAGACAGGATCGCCCAGCAAAAGTTGGGAGCATGGGGGTGGGGGTGGTTTCAATGGAAGGGGAGAAGGGGAGAGAGAAGAGATAAGGGGAAGATTGGGAAGAGCTTGGGGGAATGGGATGGTTGAGATGGAAGAAGGGTGGATATGGGAACAGGGAAGATGTTACCTTAATTAAGGGAGCCATTTTAGGGTTGGCAAGAAACTTGGCTCTAGCGGGGTTCCCAGATGTCCAAGGAGATGTCCCCAGCTAGGCCCTTGGCCAGCAGAGGAGAGGGTGACTGAACTGACCCTATCCCATAGCCACACTGATGAGTATCTTGCATATCACCATAGAACCTTCATCTAGCGATGGATGGAGATAGAGACAGAGACCCACATTGGAGCACTGGACTGAGCTTCCAAGGTGCAGATGAAGAGCAGAAGGAGGGAGAACGTGAGCAAGGAAGTCAGGACTACGAGGGTTGCGTCCACCCACGGAGACAGTGGGACAGATCTAATGGAAGCTCACCAAGGCCAGCTGGACTGGGACTGAATGCATGGGATAAAACTGGACTTTCTGAATGTGGCTGACAATGAGGGCTGACTGAGAAGCCAATGATATTGGCACTAGGTTTTGATTCTATTGCATGAACTGGCTTTTTGGGAGCTTAGTCTGTTTGGATGCACACCTTCCTAGACCTAGATGGAGGGGGGAGGGCCTTGGATTTCCCACAGGGCAGGGCACCCTGACTTCTCTTAGGAATGGAGAGGGAGGGGGAAGGGGAGTGGGGGGAGTGGGAGGGAAATGGGAGGAGGGGGGGAGGTAAAAATTTTTAATAAAGTAAATGTAAAAACAAAAACAAAGCAAAAGAAGAATGAAAAAGCAATTGCATCATCCTCTTCAAAATTCTGTCATGCATCCGGAATTCAGGGTGGAGACAGAGTCATCCGTTGCCTTGATTTCACCCTCTATCTCCCAACATTTTTGACCACCTCTGCCTCAGTAGGAATATATTTTTTAAGTTTCATTTCTGCATAAAACTGAAATAGCTTCTAAAATAAATATTTTTGTTTGTAGGGAATAGAAACAGAAGCCCCTTCTTGTCTTGCCACACTCTTAGTATTTGCTACGCTGTATGTTCTTATAAGCCAGGAATTGGTCTTTCCCATTTATTCACTAGATTTTTATTCCAGTGGAGCTACTTGAACTTTTGACAAATTTTTTTATAGCATAGTGATTTTTTTCTTTCTCAAAGTACAAATTATCATTGAGAAACAATTCTTGATTTCAAAGGGTTAACATTACCCTTATGCTAGAGACTATTTTGTTTTGTTATTTTACATTACATGTGGCCATTTTCTGGTTTCTCTGCATTGTTTGATGATGGCATAGAAATGAGAAAAAATGTGTACATTTCATTTGGTGAAATATTTTTCTTTTACCCCTCTATACGACAGATGGTCTCCCCACCATCTCTATTTCTCATATCCCTAGCAGTCTAAATAGTGTTCTTCAACAGACAAAAAATATGTTGATAGGAGAAGCTCTAAATAGAATACTTGTAAGGCTAAAACAATAGGAGCATATTTTCTCCTCGCTTTACTACAAGATCTTCCCAGAACGACTGTTTTCTGTTGATATAATTTCTGTGTCCAGAAATCATACAACATTATACAGAAAGAAAGATTGTATATGTTCTACTAAAGGTCTTGATCATAGACTGAGAGTCCCATGCTCATTTCTTATCTTACCTAAGTTCTTGGCAACAACCATCTCCAAATATCACAACATCATAATGAGAAGTTGGGATTTCAATATGTGGATTTGAGGAAACCATGTATAATAGATTTACTATATACCCAATTTTATAACTAAATTAGTTAAGTTTAGTGAAAAAAATTGTCAATTTTTGAAGTGTTTTCTAATTTAATTCTAACATAATGACTTATTTATTACATGATAATAGTCACAAACACACACATACACAAACACACACACACACAAACACACACAAGTAGAACTTTTTGGTTAATTATAACCCTTACTGCTATTGCATATCCATAGTGGGTAATATGTTTTAACATAGTGATTTTCCACTCAATGTTTATACTTCAGGCAAAGATTATCAACAGAACTGAAAGAAGCAGTTTGAAAACAACTGGCTGTCCTGTTGTTTTTTTTTTTTAATTATTTGATTGTTCTGTTCTATTTATTTTCTTTCATACTTTGCTACTTTTGTACATAAATCATCTTCATATCAACAAGCAATATTAGCTAAATATTTTGGTATTATAAACCCATTACACTGCATACATTAATGACAATTGATAAGTACATTTTTAACTTTTCAGTTAAAGCTATAATTAAAAAGGAGAATTGCAGAGTATGTTGTAGCTATCAATTACTTCTACTTTGACTCTTTCAAAGACAAAACTTTGATCATATCAAAGGTTATTAAATGATAAAGCAGAGTAAGGAAGAAAGAAAGGATCAAGGTAAAATGAGACCGACAGCTTAACTCTTCTGTCCCTTTTAAGTTACTTTAAATTTTCCTGCTTAACCTTCTTTTGTTTTATTTCAGAATTGTACAAGAGAGATAAAAAAAGTAGTACATTCGTTCAGAATGACTGCAATGTCTTTACTTGTAGAATTTAAATATACAAAACAAACAGAAGACAGACGTTCATCTTGTGAACACATAGATGAAGACCTGCACCGAGGCACACCAAAGATGAAACCTGAGTGTCTCGAGTTAGTGTGCTGAGCATGTGAGAACTCTGCAACAGACATAGCAAGAACTCTATATAGAGCACCTTTTTAGATATTAATTTTGGGCTAATTATGTTTTGAATTATAAGTTGCAAAATAAATAATTTGTAAAAGTTGTATTGTTTCATTCATTTAAGAAAGTATGCTTTTGATATTTATAAAAAATTTCTTAGTATATATATTGGTATAATTGGTTTTATGAATAGAACCTTTTATATAACATGAAAGAATAGTTTTAATTTTTAAAAAAGGTTATTAATAGTTCTATTAAATTTGTAATTTGTTTTCTTTTACAATGTTTTATCTATGGTGTATTTTATTGGTTCTATGAATTATATATCACTTATAGAAATGTGTAGTCCCATCCCATGCTTCCTTCTATAGCTTGCTGAAAATTGGAAACAGCCCAACATAGAATGACATGCAAATTTCTAAAATTTATTCTGTTCTATTATCTGGTATGTATAATATTATACATTTTATGTCTTTTATCTGTTTTGTTACTTAAAATAAAATCTGTTTAATTATACATATATCTCATCTATCCTATCATAACCAATTTTTTTAATTTTACTATAAGAGAATTTTATAGGGATCATCCCTTCCTTTTTCTCACCTTCTTTCTTTCTTACCTTCCAGCATTTTGTATGTTTTTACTTTTAAAAATACAGTTTCTCTTTTATAAAAGAAAGGGATTAAGAAGAGTTTTGAAGGGAAAAAATGACCAGTGTTTATGATAAATACCTGTAAGGTCAGTACACGGGAGACTGAATCAGGAGTATAACATATTTGGTTTCAGTTTTGAGTACACAGTGAATGACTCTGAGGAAAGCCTGTGTTATATAGGCAGAGTCTGTATTTATAAAAATATAAAAAGAAGAGGAGATGGAAGTTTACACCTTTTAGCTTCAACTGTGCACCAACATCATACTTCCAACAATAAAAAACATTAGTCAGATCAAGCTAAAGGTACTTGTTTTAACCACCCAGTTAAAAGAAAGATAGAAAATGTATTATTCTTATGAAGGGTAGAGGGTGTACTATTCTATATTTTGTTCATGATTAATTTAAAATTATGTATATAATATATATATATATATATATATCCAGCAATAAGAAACATTAGTCAGACATGCTAAAAATATACCCAGTTACTTGTTTAAAGCACCCAATTACATACTGAAAGTGTTTCTATCTATCTCTCCTTCTCTCTGTCTGTCTGACTGTCTATCTGTGTTAAGTATGTGTATGTGTACACACACACACACAAATATACTTAAAATATCACATATTGGTGAGGTTCTTCACTCTGCATTGCTAGAATGGAAAGAGATATTAGGGATATGCTTCACTAATATCACTAGCACTTATATGGTCCTTATGCAGCAAATGAGAGATACTTCAAATTTTAGAGATATTGGAGCAAGAACTTGACAACGTGCTTCTGAGATTGACAATGTCTAAATTCATCAGTATTCAAAATATGCTTTTCAAACCCAAGAAAGAACTCAGTTTGTATCTCAGTTTAATCTATTGACCTTTCTGTAATACTAAACTTTATCTCTGTCATGTGGAATTAGTATAGAGAGTATGTGGAATTAGTATTTAATGTGAATTTGTGTTCCCACCAGGAGTACAACATAATAACAAAGAATTTGAAGCCAGAATCACCTGACTTTAAGTCTTCAAAGTGTGATAGATGGTTCTGTGATCATGCAAAAGCCCACTTGCCTGTCACTACATACACACATCAATTTGTTATTTTTATTATTGTTTTATACAGAAAGAATGCACTTAGGGTTCTGTGTATAAGGAGGTGAGGAAGACTGAAATGAGTTGGTGGAGGAAAAAAGCATGGATCAAAATATATTGCATAACGGACATTTTTCAATAAAAAATGAAAAGAATATGAAGTAAATGTCTTATTATATCGATTCATAAAAAGAAAATAAATTTAGACTCACAAATAATTAAAATTTTCAATTTCTAATTAAAATAAATCCATGTGTTGAATGTTCATGATATTCTTAAGAATAATGTTATGATTCAACAATTCTTGTTGCAAATATTAATCCACAGAAGAAGTTAAAGGTCTTAGAAAGCTTTTAAAGGCAATAGGCACGTGGCTAAGACATATAACCAATAATAGGTTTGTTAATTGTGCTGAGGTAAAATATATAACACAAAAAGGAGGAAAGATATATGAGGAGAGTAAGTAATATTAAAAGGATCAGGAGATATATCTGCTTTCTAGGCATAATGTGACATTAACCATTAATTCAGTAGCTTTATAAAACAGCAACATTACCCTTTAATTATGCAGTTAAAATCCTGAAATTGTTTCCACTGCACTGAAATAACTATGGGAACAAAGTTGCATTCATTCTTCACCAGGAGTTATAGAGGCAAAGAGTGTTTCTTTGCTGATACTTTACAAACTTTTCCAACCTCTGTCCATGCACTGGAGAAAGGCTTATGGCTCACTTCCACACTCTCTTGACTTTCTCTTACATTTCAAAGCCTCTTATGATAATATTGAGCCCTATCATTAATCCAAGATAGTTTACCCAACCCATCCACAATAACCTTCCCATCTGATATAGATATTCAGGGATAGAAAATAGAGGAGATATAGTAGATATCTTTTTAACTTTTTAGAATATAATGTAATTGCATAATTACCCCTTCCTTTTCCTCTCTTCACACCCAACCATATCCCTTTCTTCAATCACTTTCAAATTCATGACCTCCTTGTCCATAAATTCCTGTTACACACATAACTGTTTGTGTGTGTATTTTCATAAATACCACACATTCAGTCTTTATCATGATTCTTGTATGTAAATATGTTCAGGGTTTTTGTTATCTAAAATGAGATTCAAGTGAGTTAGAGATGAAATCTTCTGACTATACATAAACACAATAGTTTGGAAGTGTTTTTAAAGTAAGAGTTTAATGTATTTAGATCATGAATGTGATGGTATGCTGTTAAGTAAGTCACTAAGTCAAATCAGTCGACTGATTTTTTTCTTCAAAATATGGATTGATGGCTTCTTTATTCATACCCATCAATAAGAAATTTACCATCTGCAAGCATATTAAACAGTTGCCATCTGTAATCATGTACAATAACACTCAGACCAGGAAGGAGTGCAAAAGATAAATAAATAAATGACCTGATAATTATAGGACTATAACATACAGTGAAATATTCAGCTTCTTAATGTAAGAATGAATGTAAGATTGAAAAGGTAAAAATTAAGAACTCACATAATCTCTTTTTGTCTGGTGTAGTGATAGTTTGCTTGTGTTTTAATGAAGAAAGCTTGTTTGAAGATCAGAGTGCAGAGCTAAGCCTCTAGGGGCCAGGTGGAGGTAGCTCACACCTTTAATCCCAACATTTTGGTGTCCCACACCTTTAATTCCAGCACTTGGGAGATAGAGACAAGACTGATAATGGCTTGGTGGAGAGAGAAATATAAAGTGGGAAGAGACAGGAGTGCAGTGCAGTCTGAGGTTTGGTAGAAATGGATTCAGTCTGAGGCAACAGTCTGAAGCAGCAGTCTGAGGGCAGGATAGGCCACTTTTGGCTTCGGTAATGGCTGGCTGCTCTGCTTCTCTGATCATTCAGATTTCAGTCCTTGATAGATTGAATCCTGGTTTTTATTATTAAGAAAGATTAGAATCTGTGTTATAGTCTGGAAATTGTAGAGATTCTGTTAAAGGATTTCATATGAATTTTTAATCACAATCCTCCTTTTTGATTCCAAATATGCAGATTCTGTTTAACTTTGCCATCTGTTCTCAAAACGATTAAGCATAAGTTAATTGTGTGTGATTATTTTTAGAATTATTGAATGCCAAGATATCATAAGTGCTGTCCAGACTGAAAGTACTCTATATTCTTCAAAACTTTTTAAAACAGCTATTATTAGAAAGTAAAATAATGGCATAGCTCTCATGACTTCAACAGGCTTGTCATTTTAAACAATTGTGAAAATTTTTTATAGAAATTTTACAATTTCTTGGTACCCTTAATAAGACTGCTTCAATAGCTTCACTCAGATTTCTTGTCTTCTCACAGATTTGGCACATTTTGAAAAATAAACATTGCTCCTCAAATACTAAATCTTACCTCCACTAAAAATGGTTAATAAAAAGAAAAATAATGTATTCAATTAGCAAATATAAATTATTCAAGGTTACAGGCGGATATTATTGAAGGTTGTGTAAAATAGAGTAATATTAATTGTTTCAAGGACCAAATAAGGAGCTGGAGAGATAGCTCTGCAGTTGAAGCTCCTTTATTCTATGGTGAGGTCTCAGGAAATGTTCCTAGCTCCTCCGTGGTGGTACACGGCTCTCTATAACACCAAATTCTAGGAAATCCGGTACCCTGTACTGATCCCAGCAGGAACCAGACATGCAGATAACCTACATACATACATGCACAAGTACCTAAAGAACACTCATAGCCACAAAATAAAACAATCAAAAATAAACAAATACATTTTCTTTGAGAAAGTTAAAAGGACAAAACAAAAGACAAACCATATAATCAAATAAAATTATTATGCATTTGACGTGTAGTCAGTCTTAGTGGCTCAACAGCACAAACAGATCTACTTTTAGGCATTATAAATTATATAGCGTAGAAGAAAACCATCCAAGAGAAGTAACCTAAAATACAATAAAGATAAATGATACATAGATAGTTTTAATATTTCAAAGTGAAGTATGAAGTTTAATTGCTCTGGGATTGTTTGATAGTTTACATAATTTAGGGAATATCCTAAAACAGTGATATTTCAGGTCTTTGTGGAATAGCAAAAAAAGTTGGCAAGGATTTCTTAGGGGCTGGCAGCTGTGGGTGCTCTATAGTATCTGCGGCAATTCATGTGTATGCTCCAAACCCTTATTATTGGGCTTTGTTTTTCCTCTCACAAAATTCCCTAATCTTTACATCAGGTCATGCCTCCTTAGTATTCGTACAGCAGCTATTATTTTATTACCTATTATTGAACATATAATGCTTTAATTTTATTAATTATAAGTTTTAGCTAATTTTAGTTATAATTTACAAAATATCCAATTTTCTGCAAATTATAATAGAAAAAAATGAATTCTTCAGAAATTTTTGAATTGTCTTTTCAGCCCAACAGAAACTGTATTTTCTTTTTCTTAGTTCCTATCTAGTAATTTCCTCAGTTGCAACATGAAGTTTTCATATTTTAGACTGTCATAATTCTTTAAACTACTTCAACATAAAATTTCTTCTTTCATTCCTAAAGTTGATCATTAAAGAAAAAGTAAATTGCACATGTGTTTATAAAAGGAGAAAGAATTCCAATGACTTGCCTTAACAGTTACCTGGCTTCTAAAAGAGTATGTCAGTCTAGTTTTGACCTCTTGTGTTTTGAAAATTAGTGTAATTACTCTCTTATCTATGAGGCTATAATTGGGGGGAAGCCATTGGCAGGTACAAAGAGAAGAAAAGTGGGAATACATAGCTTTGAATGAAATATTGTTCTTTTAGAAACAAATACTTTTGCAAAATATTATATGGCACATGCTTTTGGTTATTGAATTTTTGTTCTTATCAAGTGTATATCAGTTGTTTTGTTTTTCTTTTCTGTTGAAGTTTATATTATTTGTTATTATTAAAATGTTTAAATTTTTTGTTGTCTGTGTGTGTGTGTGTGTGTGTGTGTGTGTGTGTGTGTGTGGTTGCACATGTCATGGAGATAGCATTCAGGTTGGAAGACAGCTTGAGCAAGTTACTTCTCTCATTCTCATATGGGTTGCAAGGATCAAACTCATGCCATTGGGCTTGATGAAAATGCTTTAACTGGCTGAGGAATCTTATCTACCCTTTAAATTGTATTTTAAAATAGCATTGTTACTTAAAGGAAATGAACTCTTAAATTGTTCATTTTAAACATTTATTTTAATACAATAGAAGAAAGATACGCACATATAATTTCAAATTTTGTAATATAATTTCAGTTTGAATCCTACAGTTCACTAATGTGGTGTACAAGTCTATCATTCTGACTCAATTGATATTTTAGGTCATTAATCTTTACTAGCTTTTGAGTAGTCTATGCAAGAAAGGTTCATAATAATGAAAATAAAGGAATTAATTTGTACTTAATTCAGAGATTAAAGGATATTAAACATTTTTTCATGAGCACAATTTAATTAGTACTGATGAAGAACACATACATTGTCATAAAAGTCAAAACTCAGTTTGATACTGAGGAAAGTATCAAACACATTGTATAATTTCAAAACCTACTTCAATCACTTGAGTGTAATGATCTTGTTTGATTTATTTAATTTGTTATTCAAGTATAAGAAAATATAATATGTTATAAAATCTTTCAGAATAAAATATAATCAAACAAAAATTATATTTAAATTGCTGAAATATACTGGAAATGGTATATTTGGAAACAACATTAGGGTATTTTAATAGTCATACATATTTCTGCATATAACACATTGTAATTAAAATATATTTAAGATTAAAATATAGAGTGAAAAAAATCTGAAGTCTTTTTTAATCTCTCAAGTCATTTAAATATTTAAAAAGACTAACACTGAAACCATATTAATGAACATTGTCTTAATTATCATAGCATTTGTGTGCTTAAAGTAAATACAGTGAAATGATTATGCTGTGTCATTGTACTTGTCTCTCTAAATGCTAGAAACATTGCAAATTAACTTGGACAATTACATTTTTAATTGAATGATAGCAAATTACTAGATATCAAATGCTACATGATTTTTTGTTACATATATTTTACAATGCTGTCAATCATGGATGTATATAAGTTTGTGATAATGTCACTTTTAATAATATACTTGACAAAAATGTAGATATTAATATGACATGCTCTTTAGATACTATCTGAGTTTTCAAAGATGTTAGTAGCACAATTTTACAGTTTATACAAAGCGGCATTTACCACACTAAATGTTTTAGTGAAAAGTATAAAATAAGGGGTTCAGAGAGATTACTCAGCAGTTAAGAGCACTAGCTGTCCTTCCCAAGGTCCTGAGTTCAATTCCTGGCAACTGCATGATGCCTCACAACCATCTACAGTAGGATTTGATATCCTCTTCTGGAATAAAGAAGTACATGCAGGTAGAGCACTCATTTAGATAAATGAATAAAATATTTTAAAAAGCATAAAAAGAACAAATTAATAAATAATTAAATGAGATTATGTAAATTGTATGGGAATATATTCTAAATGCTTGTATTTGATCAATGCAGTCATATGGTTATTCAGTTAATTAATAAAAGGCAATTAACATTCAAGTAATAAAAAGAATGACAACGCATCACAGATATCTCATATCCTTGAGGGGGAAGTTGATAGAATTGTGCCTAAAAATTTATGAGGAGTTGTATTAGTTATAACCCTATCGGATACTGCATAATCTTTATATTGCCATTCACAAGCAAACTGTGTTCACTATTTTAATTTTTTTCTTTCAATATCTCAATTATAATAATTATTTATGGATTTCACATTATGGTGAGTATTTTGATTTTGTCTTGGCATATTTTCTTCATATGGCTACTTTGTCATATGGTTTAAAATCCTCTACGTATACATATGGCTGAATAGCTTTGTGTTCTTGTGAGACTCCAAAAGTAGGAGCAAGGACTGTCTTTGACTCTTTTGCCTCCTGTGGGAACCTTTTCCTCCTACTGGGTCACCCTGTCCACCCACAATGTGATGGTACATTCCTGGCATTATTGTCACATATTGTGCTATGTTTGGTTGAAATCCCTGAGACGTCTGCTCTTTTCTGAGGGGAGCTGCAGGGGCTGCTGGATCTTCGGTAGAGGTGAGAAGGGGAAGACTAGGGATAGGTTGGGGAGTGTCAACTGTAGTTGGGTTGTAATATTTGAAAGGATTTTTAAACTTTTTAAAATAGAATTCCATAACATTCATATTGAACATTGCTTTGGGTATTCGGTAATATCTTCTGCTGCAATTAATATGTTTATTTCAAGGCAACTGTGCTATTAGTTAATGAATATTTACTTTTCTTTATAATAATGTCCAATCAGATTATAAAGTGCTTCTAAAACTGAATGATGTGATTTGATATAATAGCTAAATAACCAGAATAGTCCTTGTTAACACATATCACTTAATTATTTATATCCTATCTAAAAATTTGAAGTACAGATTTTCATAAATAGAAGATGATTAAGTGGTTTATTTCTACATATTGAATACACACATATTTTAAAAATTAAGCAGTATTTGTACATATTGACATTTTAAAAACTATGACTATAAAATAATTAAATTTTACTTAATTTTAGTTTAGAAGTCTTTTTTAATGCTTCATGAATTTGAGTGTCATCCTTGGCATGCTCATCTCTGTATCATTCCAATTTTAATGTATGTACTTCCAAAGTGAGCATAGGTTAGAAGTCTTCAGTGGATGCCTTTTATACTGTTTAACATGGCATTACATCAAATGACTTTAGAAAAAAGATTATAGCTGTAGAGTGAGGTCATTGTCATAAGAGTGTATCACAGATCTCTAAATAGTCAGGTAAAACTTATATACATCATGTAGAACTTATATACATCATATATAAGAGAAGAGCTTAACAATAGATATGTAATTTCTTCTAAATAGTTATCATTAATTTCTACTGTTCTCTTATACATTTTTATTTCTAAAATCTTAGAGAATGGTTTATAAGTACCATACTAAATCACTTCTTGTTTTGCCTAAAAGTTTTATTAAATTGGAATTGAAATTTTACTGGAAATAATAAAATCCACAAATCAAAGAAATGAATATCAAATAGTTTTACAACTCTGAGCAAAGACAGAAAATCTGGTTTAAATGAATAGGGTTTAAATGAATTTAGCAAGTACAAACACTGAGGGGGAAAATACTAAACCTATTTTAAGGAGAGAATATGTGTTTTCTTAAAACGTTCTCTCTCTTTCTCCTTTCTTTCCTATAGTATTTTAGACAAGTGGAAGACTCAGAATGAAATGCAATTAAACATTTGTCTGAGCTGAAGCAAGGTTCAAGACTAAGTGAGATTAAAAGTTGACTAGCGACTATCACAAGATGAACCTAGCTATTATCTTAAGTGAATATCCCAGAACCTTTATCATACTCACAATTCATTTCCACAGGGATATATTTAGTAGTGTCTCTTAGTGAAGTGATACGGCACCATATAAGATTTATAAAGCTTGTGTCCTCGTGGCCATTATGTTGTCACAAGTTTATGGTTATACTACAGTGCTTTGATTGATGATATCCTTTATTTTAATAGAGGCTCATTATTTGTCCATTAAAGTTGTAACTTATTCCATCATATAGGGCATCCAATCATCATGGAGACTATAGAGTTCAGGCTGATGCTACTGTCCTTTATGGCAACTTAGTTCCAGCACGGAAATTTATTAATGGCATAATCTGTTGATACTTTTGAGTTTGCTTCAGATACTGGAGAAAATTTCACATTCTGATAAAAAGAATTTCCCTTAGATGCTATTTCCGAACTTAGGTAATCTTAGAGATTGACTCTTCACAATATTAACAAATTCCTCAGGTTTCATTTTCATTTTGACGTTATATGAATTTACCATAAAAATAAATTCCCCTAGTATAAAACTGTGAACTCTAGCCTAGGTTTTTGTCACTGAGTAGAACTGTGCAGAGTCAGACTGAGAGCTTTAATCTTAGATCTAAAAGAATAGGACTGCTTCCCAGGAGTTGAGGCACCACAAGATTTGTAAGGTCAAAATCAAGAATTATAAGATCTTAGGTTGTGAAATTCTGGACACATCCAGTCTACTGTAGGTTTATGTAAATTACATTAAAATATATTTTAATATTTTGTTGCAGCAGTCAACATTAAAAAAATAAAAGATTTATTCTAATGAGGTTACTTTGCTGAGTAATATTTCTGGTACGTTTTTGGTAAGATAATATTGTTTAACAAATACTATTTAGAGATTTAGGCAGACATTGTTTATATTTTCAATTTACTTTCTGTGCAAATAACATTTCAGATTGTTATGGGGAGCCCATAAAAGATGGCTATTCAGCCACAGTTTATAACCAACTGAAAAATCTTTATTCCAGATGGCTGGGACAACACTCTACACTTAGGACTTAAGTATAGCTCTGTGTGTTGAGATCACAGGATTCTGAAAGGTAAAAGCTTTATCCTGGCATTTCACTCAGCAACTACATGGGGCCTTCAGAGAATCAAGCAGTGTAACAGAAACTAAGATAAGAGTTAACAGGAGGGTTTCTGCACAAGATGGTACTTTAATAGAAGCTAAGATAACCTAGCTCGGACATCTTGACCTTAGGCCCTACAATAGAATAGAATGATTTTCTGCGGGGTTCTTTATCAAGGAGATTGAATTCTGGTTAAAATTGAATGGACCCAGCAAGAATGCAAAATGGAGAAACCTCTGAACTGTGTTGCCCAGTCACATTCTCCAGGTTCTATATTCATGTGTCAAATTTTAGTCTCATCTTGTTCTAAGAGGACATCATTCGTAGTCCTTACTAAGTTTATTTTCTGATGTGGTTGACAATGCAGTTGAGGATGCAAGGTTACAACTGTAGACTCACCAGCATAAGAAGAAATAGTCCACTGATGCTGACAGTCATGGGGACCAGACAAGCAGAAACTGATACCAATCATCTGATCTATGTCTCCTTTTTTTTTCCCTTTCTTTGAGTTTTTTTGTTTGTTTGTTTCTGTCCATGGAAAAGATTTATCCAATTATCCATAGGTTGGCATGGAAACAGCAAATTCCCATAAGGCCATGCAAAGTATCTCTTTTACATATAAAGGGGGTCTAGTCGCTTTCAATTCTGTAGGACTTCCTCTAAGAGGGAGTCAATGTATATTTCCAGCCTAGATATAGATTTTTCTAAATGTCCTAGGTCTAAGTCCACCTGGGAACTGTGTTCATTAATCTTTGGATTTCCAACAGTCATGGCTGAGCTATTCCTGTGCCTACTAAGTTTTGGACCAGAACTGTGTCCCATTTCATCTTCCTTAACATTGAGTCAAGGTCAATATGAACTTTCTCTCTCTTGTCCATATAGTCATACACTTGAGAGATATTTTTATCTGAGTATACATAGAGTGGAGGTGTTGTTTACCAGTAAGTAAGTTGAAGGAGGCTCATTTAGTCAAAAGCAACTACCGTCATACCTGGTAGTTTGAGGGCATGATGTAGGTACTTTGTTCTTGCCAGAGAATGTGCAAAATTATAATCAATTGTACTCCATAGAAAAAGAAGACCATTTTATAGCCAATCTTCTGCATGCCCTGGTTTACTGATGCCATTCCCTTTCCTAGACCCATACCATGCTGCTTCTGCAAAGGACACAGGAAAGCAGAAAGTTTTCCATCCTTGGCTTATCTTAATTTCATTGTTCAGATTTGGACTGATTGCAGATTGGATATCCTAGAATAGTAAACTCTGATTAGTATTATATTTAAAGGGTCTGCAACTTCTGAAGACAGCTATTTTTAATGCTGCAAAACTATCAGAAAATAAGTGACATGCCATCATTTATAATATATATATATAATATATATTAAATATACATATGTCTGTGTGTGTAATCTTTCTTCACATAGATCAAAATGTCAGTTATGTGGACAGCAAGATGGCTCTTGCAGCAAAGCCTACTCGTAAACCAAATTTTATCCTGGGAACCTACATGACGGAAAGTAAAAATCAATCCTCCCAAGTACTCCATAGGGACACTGTGACAAATATATTGCCAGACACATATTCCTACATTAAATATAATTAAGTAGATAAATGTTATAAAGGTTAAATTTCCAATTGCATTTTAAACTATATTATTTGCTTCCATGTATTTTCGATGTAGTGAGGTTACGGGTTATAACCATATTTTTACAATAATTTACTGGGATATTAATGCACATACTAAATGTGTTTGGTGAAAAGAATGATTGATTTGAGGCTATAGGACATGTGCTTCATTACCTTGAAAGTGAAAGTCTGGTAAATTTGGATACTTACAGAGTTCTTTACAGGGTTTCATTTTCCATCATGGCTACTCGAAATGGGAATCTACCTACTAACAAGAAGTCAGTGACAAAGAGGAAAGTTCTGACTTTAGGTAATGTCTTGTATATTTTTGTAGACTATTTTATTTGTTAGTTCAGATCCAGTAAGAACAGCCACTATCTAAGTTAACTCAAGAACCATAAGAATCTGAAATCTCAATTGCATCAGCAAGTGATTTTCATCTATATATTAATCTAATGACTTGCATCAAGTCCAAGATTTACCCCACAGCTCAACAGAGGAATTATATTATATATTATGTTACAGTGTGAATACTATAGAGCAGGAATCTTGAGAAATACCCTGTAGTCATAAATTTGAAAAACAGTTTAATACTATGTTCATTTAGCAGAATAATAGTTGTAGGCTCCCACCTGGGGCCAGTAAGTTCTCTAGGTAAAGTTTGCAGTACTAAGTCTGTGTTTCATCCTGTATTCTGGGCTTTATATTCAATCAGGGAGCAGATACTTATCCCTGTCTCTCATGATCCTGTTGTACCCACGGACATACATTGTTACACTAGCATTATTACAGTTCTTAGTGATCCCCGCTAGGTTGATGGCTTATTTTCATAGCTGCAGACTACATAGTACCTACCAATACTGTGAACATTCGATAGTAGGAGGCTTGATTTCTTCAAATCCTTTGGCCAGTGTGCATTCTGTTTTCAGTGTCAGGTCTCGCCACATATTCCAATGTGTAACCAAGTGTATGGATATGTGTTTTGTGAGGTTCTCTGGGACACTACTCACCAAAAATTAAAGAGCAGGTATTCACATCAGCCAATGAACTTTGTATGTAGTCCCTTGTGGTTTCTATGGTGAGTATAATCCCATGTGTACATTAATTCTAATTTATGCTTTATTTTACTATGAAAATATAAATAAAATTAAATAGTTGGTTTTTATATGAGTTTAAGCCTTATATCTAATCAATAAACAGGAAGAACTATAATATAACCCAAGTCAACACTAAATTATGCCAATAAAGTATTAATATGTTGGCTAGTTTTATGTTAACTTGACACAAACTACAGTTATCTGAGAAGAGAGAACCTAAATTGAATAAATCCTCCAAAAGTTCTGACTGTGGATTGTTTTCCTCATTAGTGATTGATGGGGGGAGTTTCCAGCTCACTGTTGTGGGTGGTTTTGTTGCTGAGCTGGTAGTTTTGGAATCCATAAGAAAGCAAGTTGAGTAAAAGTTTGTGAGCAAGCAAAGAAGCAACAGCCCTCCATGAACTCTGCATTAGTTCCTGCCTCCAAGTTTCATCCCTGCTTAAGTTCCTATCCTGATTACCTTCATTGAAGGAATATAATTTAAGAGTGTAAGTCAAATAGACTCCTTCCTCCTCAACTTGTTTTTAATCATGGTATTTCATCACAGCAATAGAAACCATATGTAAGACACATGCTTATAGGACAACCCCTCTGTAACTATGTTTGGACACTTGACATCTGAAAAGATAATTAAGGTCAAGTGGTACCTTAACACTGAACACACATTCGGTTAAGCAGGTGTCCTATGTGGACAAAGAAGGGTTAAAGTGAGTCTTTCTACACAAGGTTAGCCATGTGAGGGTATTGTAGGAGTGAACATATGCAAGCAAGAATGAAACCAACCTTACTGACTCCTCGCTTGTGGGCTCCCAAAGTACAGCACTACAGGATAACAAATGTCTCTTTTTTATTTACTTACTCAGTGCTTTTTGTTATAGTTGCCTGAACAAATCGTTACTCCCTAGATCATTATCGCTTCTTTTCTGTATGTGCTATAATTTTGTTTATACGGTTCAAAAATACAATAATCTGCCTTAAGCTTTAACGTGATTTACATCACTCTGTGTCTCATCAATATCCAGTAGAGAAAGTGGAATGAAAGAAGCGAGACAACATGACAGTGTAAACATTATCTCAGTCTTTCCATTCAGGTTGCTATAACAGTCTTCACCGAGGAACTTCTAATCAGTGTAAATTCACTCATGATTATTACAGAGGTCAGAAATTCCACAGGCAAAGTTACAGAATATTTGTTCCTGACAAGAAGACCTACTTTACAGTCACATATAGTTTTTTCATTCCATCTCATGGAAGAATTGACAAATCATATCCTTAAAATGCCTTTTATATTTTATATAAGAACCAATAAGCTTTTGAACATGACATCTACCTCTCAAAGCCCCTCTTCCGAAATACCATCACAATAGGGAATAGAATTCCCTGTATATTAGCTTCTGGAATAAAACTGACAGTTAGACTTTGATATTTATATGAACACAACATAAGTGGTATAAACCTGCAGTTATCCTAACAGCAGAATCCTATCTAGGCCAATAAACCTGAAAAACTGCAGAAGTAGGGTATACTTTGGACAGTAGGGAAATTTATTTGTTCCTTGTTATGTCCCAGATCCACGTACAAAAAGTGGTGAATAATGGATAATCATATAATATATATGAAGCTATTTTCCTATTGTGAAAACAAACATAAAATAAATTCTATTGATTGACTATTAGATGAGAATTGCAATCCAGGATTTTGTTTTGCAAAACTCTCAGCTTTAATAATAAGAGAAATTGCAGCTGCATGCTTGAAATTATGCACAACTTGTTTCCTATTGAATACACACACACACACACACACACACACACACACACACACACACACATATATATGTAATAAATACAAGTTGATCAATGAGTGAAAAGCTGTGTAGCAAATAGTCTCCTTATATTTGAGAACAAAAACATGAGTTTTCTCTATGACTTGAGTATTAAGAGCCATATATTTAACTGTACTCAATTTTAAACACTCATAGGTGCACTGTTTTGAGCATGATGTTTGTCCTGGTGTTCATGGCGGGTATCAGCAGGGGAAATTACTGCCTATTAGAAATCTCTCACTTACATTTTGGAAGAAAAAGATAAGGCTATAAAAATGAGTTGTTTATAGTTACATGACTTGTTAATGTCAGTCCTTGGAGATGAATAAACTAGAATGTGCAGACACCATATCATTCTTTGAAGAAAAGAAAAAAAGTGTATATCACTTGTATCCAAATAGCAATGTGCCTCTCATTTCTTCTCGTTTACTTAGCTGGAAAATTATATTTCCTTATCTTTCACTCACCAAGTATCCTTGCTTCCTTCCTTGGCTTCCCAGGGCAAGACTTGCTTGTATTCAGGTGGGAATTATGTTTTATGTTTGCAAATAACTTGTCTTCCCCGTTGCTTTGGTAGCCTTTAGCTGTCAGTGCTGTGAAGGGAAAAAGAAAGGTATATCACTAGTAATTATTTTCTGATTTTTGCTTAGCCACTATACACTTAATGTTTTTAGTTTGTTCGAATAGAACTGCAACTTCTCTATTATGCCACTAGAAATGATACTAGGGTCATGATGAAACTTGCTTACTATTGTCACGGCAAGCATAATGTAAATTCTATTGAGTGACTATTAACAGAGAGTTGCAAGCCAGGATTTGATATCTTTTGCAAAACTCTCAGCTATAAACATAAGAGAAATTGTAGTTGCATTCTTTAGATTACGCACCATTTGTTTCTTGCTTAATGCATTAAAAAATAGAAAGACAAAATTCTTCTGTTTCTCCTATCACTATCACTCTACATGATATTAGCAATAAACCCAATAATAATTGGAACAGATAGTCAGCAAGGAATATGGTTTTACAAGTCATTACATGTTATTTCTGAGAAACAAGTCATCTGAGAATCTGATATGAATATAGGACAAGGGAGCAAAGTCATGGTTTAGGAAGTTGATTAGTGTCCAGGTTATTTTTTCTGTAGTCTGCAGAGTACTGTCTTCATCCAAAGAGTCTAGAACATATGGTGAAGGCTCCATGCAGACACCAGTGTGACCTCTCTACTTTCAGTAGTTGTATGGGTGTTGCCCTCATCAATGGGACCCCATTGACAGTTTTCAAAGAACAAACTTCTGTCCTAGAATCAGCCTGTATTGTTTAAGGATCTCCACTGGACCCCGTCAGCTTACTGCTTAAAAAGAAAAGTAATAAAATTGAGAACACTGTTAAGGCACTGTCTAACTGGTTTTCTTAAATTGTAACATAAAGAATGTCTAAAGGGTGCTGAAGAGATGGCTAAACAGTGAAACCCAATGGCTGCTTTTGCAAAAGACCTGGATTTAGTTTTCACATAGCAGCTTGCGGCTGTCTGTAACTCCAGATTCAGGGAATTGCATGCCTCTTTTGGCCTCTGGAGGCAGCAGTCACAAATATGGTGGACACATGCATACATGTAGAATAAACACACTGTGGTAGTTAGAAAGAAAATGACCAAAGTAGGGTGTGCAACTATTAAGAGGTGTGGCTTTGCTGGAGTGGGTGAGGATTGAAGGAAATATGTACTGTAGGGGTGGGCTTTGAGGACTCCTATACTTAGTGACACAGTTGTTTTTGCTGCCTGATAATCAAGATATTAAACTCTCAGCTCTGCTCTTGTACCATGTCTGCCTGCATACTGCTATATCCCAACATGAGGAAAACGAATTAAACTTCTCAAACTGTAAGATAAACCCAAAGAAATGATTTCTTTATAAGAGTTGCTATGATCATCATGTCTTTTCACATCAATGAAACCTTATAACTAAGACATGCATAACTAAGATACACAAGAAAATAATAAGAAGATATTTAACTTTTTAAAGAGCATTTTAAGTATTTTATAAAATTCCTACCTCAGTGCTGCAAGAATATCAATAATAAAGTCATTACTATGATTAAATATGCATTTGATATGAAAATATATTAAGATTAAAATATTCTTTATCAAGTTTAGAGACTTAAACTGGCCAGCTGCAATGCCAAAGAATATAAAGGACATGAGGAGTACAAGACCCTCTAAATCCACAGAGAAAATCTCATATAATGTTGCAGAGACTGTAGCATCAGGAGCAGAGTCTGCCCGTGTTTTCACCAGGTCTTCTGATTGCCAATTATAGCATTTGCTATAATGATTTTATGGGCCTCCAGAGGATTAAATGAGCAAGTGAGTCTCTGATTGTTGTGCTTTCTCTTGGGCTCTTTTCTAAATGGAAGTTTGTTTGCATTGTCCAACTAAAATGAGATACTTTTGTTTTAGTTTTTTTTAATCTTGCTACATTTTATTTTGTTATGTTTTGCTTTCATCTGCTAGAAGTTTGCTCTTTCTAATGAGAGAATGATGTGGGAGTGTCATATATCAATCTGTTGATTTCATTGGTTAAGCAATAAAGAAACTGCTAGGCCCATTTGATAGGCCCACCCTTAGGTGGGTGGAGTAAACAGAACAGGATGCTGGGAGAAAGAAGCTGAATCAGGAGTCGCCATGATTCTCCCACTCCAGACAGATGCAGGTTAAGATCATTCCTGGTAAGCCAGATCGTGGGCTACATACATTATTAGAAATGGGCTAGTCCAGGTGCGAGAGTTAGCCAAGAAAAGGCTAGATATAATGGGCCAAGCGGTGTTTAAAAGAATACAGTTTCCGTGTAAGTATTTCTGGTAAAGCTAGCCATGAGGGCAGCCGGGTGCCAGGGACACAGCCTGCTGGGAACACAGCCCACCGCTCCTATTTCAACAAGAGAAGAGAAGAGAGTGGATTCATATGGTCAGAAAGTTGGGGAGAAGCCAGAGTAGGAGAGAGCTGGACAGGAAACAGTAATAAAGATACATGACATGAGGAAAGAATCTATTTTCAATAAAAAGGGGGAGATGAGCTTTAATTTAAACTGCTAAAATGTAAAATCTTAGAAAATCCTAAGATATTTCTTACTGTTCTTTGATACCATCATTTCCTAAGAGATGTTTAAACAGTCCAAGTCTATTTATGAACACTTTGATTTAAAGTATGTCTACCCACCATTAGGACTGAGCTAATGGATACCTACATGCCTGTCTGTGATAGTTTGCCCTGGGTGTGAAGGAAAAAAATCACCAGCATTTATCGTGAGCAAATATATTGTGAGGTGTGGGAAAGAGGGAGAGGCAGAAGCAGAATGGTTCATGTCCTGTGTAGAGAGGCAGATCTAAAGTGGTCAAGGCTTTGAGGAGCAAGTTAAGATGGATGGCCTGCTTTCTACCCAACGCCATGGTTGTACAGGCATAAAGTGAATGCAGACAGATTGTAAAAAAATATATACAGCTTTAATGTAGAAATAGACTTACAGTACCATGGTTCCCACAGAGAAACAGGAAGCAGAAAGAGGGGTGGGCGCACACCGGGCAGATTTATAGATAAATATTACCCCGAGGCGAACACGCCCCCTAAGGCTGGGCTTAACCCTACATCTCCCTCTTTTGTCTAAATAAGACAGAACCAACCCAAATACAACTATATACAATAATAAAAAATAATAAATATAACAAACAATATTGAGAACAAAAGTTTTGCTAGACATTCTATCTCAAGGAGTCTAAATAATGTAGAGAGTAACTACAATTAAATAATCTTCAACTCCATCAAAGATCTGAGAAGGGAATAAATATGACTTAACAAACGAGAGATATCCAAAATGTGCAACAATTGACAGAGACAACTGACTACCTGGGCAATCACCCAAAGTCTCGTTTGCAATATTGAGTCAACCAACTTTGGCTAAGGCCTAACATAACTGACATACCATTATTAAAGGCAAGGAACTTTCTTAGAACTATCCTATCCTGTCTTGGCAGGATAAGACAATCCTGTTTCATCCACTTAGGGATATTCTGTATCTTTGTCAGAAGTTGAGGTATGGGCTTTTCTTAACCCAAAGGCCAGTTCTGCCAAGAAGACAAGCTCACAGTGGGGTGTCTTTGGTGCTCAACGTTCTCTCGGGAGTAGAGTGGCGTTGTCAGGAGTAATTGTGTCTCGTTGGCACAGAATTCTAGGTTAGATTAAAGGCCATTTTCTACAGCTCTTCAAAGAGGCTGAAGATTATACTATCTATACTAAATATAATCTCTATGTATCTAAAATACCTGATTAACCTAAAAATAAATATGACAAACATATAATTCTCAATACCTATCAAACCTGAAGACTAAAAGAATAAACAACTGTGCAATATATGAAGACAATGATCTTCAACTGTAAACAATGTCATTACATATCAAACGTAAACAATGTTATTATAAAATAGTATCAGAGGTAGAAATGTACATTGTAATATGGTAGATGTATCAATACAATATAGACAAAGTTATAAGCATACTCTTATACAAAAATAGAGGTAGGAACACTCACATTCAATATTCAACATATCAATATGCAGGTAACAGTACTAATACAATTTTCTAAAAACAGTAATTCACAAATGCCAATCATCTCATCAAACCAGTTAATCCCCCCTTTTGTCTAAATACAGGCAGTGTTTAAAAGAATACAGTTTCCGTATAATTATTTCGGGTAAAGCTAGCCATGCGGGCGGCCGGGTGCTAGGGATGCAGCCCGCAGCTCCCTATCTCAACACATGGTGGTATATGTACCTGGACTGCTGTGAAGGGCAACATCTTAGTTTTGATATCTATGTATCCTGTCACCACAGAAGGCACTGATGATAGGGCTGCAAAGAATTGGCCCCCACCCCTCCCTGGCTGCAGCAATAGACATAACTGACCCTGCTGCTCACCACATGCACTCCACCTGGGCAGTACAGTAGAGCTGACCTAGTTGGCAGGGAAACTGAGGAGTCAGTTATGAATGTGTGAGAGTAGGAAAGCTGACCATAATCTCCTTCGTCTGTCATGTGGTGGAGTATTTGAAGAAAAGATGCTTTCCGCTATTACCCCTTGCCAGGCAGGAGAATTCACATCAAGGGCATGAGATGGGGAGAGTGGCTCCTGACTCTCACCAGCTGCAGTACTTTTCAGAGGGTTCCCTGCACATCACCTGGGCAACAGATTTGTACTAGCACAGATGCTGTGGATGAGGATGTAGATGATCCAGTCCTGAAGGGCTGAGAGCAGAAGTGACCTAAGCTCTTGCTGCCTGATGGAGTCAATGAGCTAGCCAGGGAAGGGATGGAGATATTTTGTTAGATATTAGGATAGACACATCTGCTTGTTTCTTAGGTCCGTTTGATTGAAAAACCTTTTCCTAACCCTTTACTCTTAGTAGATGTCTGCCTTTAAGGTTGAGGTGTGTTTCTTATAAACAGCAGAATGCTGGATACTGTTTCCATATCTATTCTCTTAACCTGTGCCTTTTTATAGGTGAATTGAGTCTATTGATATTAAGCAATATTAATGACCAGTGGCTGTTAGCTCCAGTTATTATTATTTTTTTGGTGGTAGTGTTTGTGTATTTCCCTTCTTTGAGTTGTGTTGGTGGAAGGTTATCAGATATCTGTGCTATTTGGGTGTTATTGGCTTCCTTGGGTTGAGTTTTTCCTTCTAGTACTTTCTGTAAAGCTGGGTTTGCTTAAATCTGTTTTTTGTCATGGAATAACTTGTTTTCTCCATTGATGGTGAAAGAAAGCTTTGCTGGGTATAGTAGTATGGGCTTTCATCCATGGTCTCTTAGTGTCTGCAGCACATCTATGTGAACACCTTTTGGCTTTCATGGTTTCATTGAGAAATTAGGTGTAATTTTGATGGGTTTACCTTTTTATGTTACTTGACCTTACTACTCAGCAGTAAAAAACAATGACATCTTGAATTTTGCATGCAAATGGATGGAAGTAGAAAACACTATCCTGAGTGAGATAACCCAAACCCAAAAATATGAAATCACTCATCAGTGGAATCTAGTCATAAACAAAGGACATTGAGACTATAGTTAGTGATCCTATAGAAGCTAGTAATACGGTGAATGCAAAGAAAAACATATAGATCCTCCTAGAAATTGGAAGCAGACAAGATTGCCAGGCAAAAGTTAGGAGCATGGGGGTAGGGAGGGTGGGAGGAAAGGCAGAGGGGGAAGGAGAGGGGAGAAGGGAGGGTTGGAGAGACCTTGGGAGAGTGGGATAGTAGAAATGGAGGAAGGACAGATATGGGGACAGGGAAGAAGATATCTTAATTGAGGGAGCCATTTTGAGGTTGGCAAGAGGCTTGGCTCTGGAGGGGTTCCCAGGAGTTCATGGGGATGATCCCAGCTAGGACCCTGGACAGTGGAGGAGAAGGTGTCTGAACTGGCCTTGTCCCATAGTCAGACTGATGACCATCTTGAATATCACCATAGAATCTTCATCAGGTGACTGATGGAGATAGAGACAGAGACCCACATTGGAGCACTGGACTGAGCTCCCAAGGTCCAGATGAAGAGCAGAAGGAGGGAGAACATGAGCAAGGAAGTCAGGACTACTAGGGTTACATCCACCCATGGAGACGGTGGGACAGAACTAATGGAAGCTCACCAAGGCCAGCTGGACTGGGACTGAACGAGTATGGAATCAAACTGGACACTCTGAATGTGGTTGACAATTGGAGCAGACTGAGGGGGCCAATGATAATGGCACTGGGATTTGTCTCTACTGAATGTACTGGCTTTTTGGAATCCTATTCTCTTTGGATGAATTCCTTCCCAAGCCTGGTCATAAGGGGAAGGACCTTGGACTTCCCACAGGGCAGGGTACCTTGCCCTCTCTTAGGACTGGAGAGAGTTGGGGAGAGGATGTGTGGGGGAGCAGGAGGGAAGTGGGAAGAGGGAAGGAAGTGCAAACTTTGACTTGTATTGTTTATAAAGTAATAAAAAATCTTAAAATAAAATAAAGAAAAATGGTCTTGTCTAACTCGACGTTCTGATGCAGCACTGGTTACCATAAAATTGGGCTGAACTGAGCTTCATTCTTGTCTCATCCTGTTCAATTTTTCTGTGCCTGCTATAGTGGCCTGAAGTGGTATCTCTGCATAATATGAACTATTTAAGTGATGAGTTACCCATTTTTTAAACAGTGTGATGACATTGGGTACTCCTTATGAGTATGTGAAAAGATGAACAACACACAGGCCTGACCTGCTAGAATATCTGGTAAATAATCTAGGGATGCTTTCATATTAAATTAATAAATTTAAATAGCAAGTAAAAGAGAAATTTTATAATTTAGAAAACAAAATTCCAGAGTCTTATAAGAGTGACTGGCAAAGATTGAGAAGCAATCTCTACACATAGAGACAGAGCGAGTACAAAGAAACAAATAATTCTAGTTGTGAACATAAAAATTATTCCAATCCAAAATAATTTGATTTCTATGCCCCATTCTCATCACGACATATACCACCAATTCTGACACAAAATAGTAAAGAAAAGCAAGAAAGCATCTGCTTTAAATTACAATGTATGTCAAGTAGACCTAACAAACTTCTAAAGAACATTCTATCCATATAGTGCGGAAAACATTATTTCTTAGCAGCCCATGGAACTTTCTTTAAAATAATAGTATAATAGAGCATAAAATCAGTCTTAGTAATATTAAAATCAAAAACTATATTGCATTTTATTAATCCATGATAAAATAGAACTAGTATCAACATGTGGAAACAGCAAAGAGTGTGCAAACTCATGGGAATTAGAAGACTCCTGAATGATAAATGGGTTAGTAGCTCAATCCAGCAAGAAATAAAAACACTTTTTATACAGATACACAAGACACAATGAAAATATTTTAATGGGAAACTTTAAAGCTATAAGTGCTATTATTATAAATCAGAAATCAATTAAATAAGTTAAAGTATGCATCTTGGGGCCATGAAAAAAAAAAACAAGGGCAAGCTAAATCTCAATTAAAGCAAAGGAAAAAGTAATTGAAAATAGGGCATAAATCAATGACAAAAATTAAAAATGAAGAAATGAAATAAAGAATTGTTTCCTTGAAAATATAAGACAGCTAATCAAATTATTTGCTAAACTAACTAAAAGGGAGAGGATATCTAAATTAGGCAAGTTACTTTGCAAACAGTACCAATAAAGTCTAGAAATTTATAAAGGCATGCTATGATCATCTGAAAAGTCTGAAATAAGTGGATGAATTTCTAGATATATATGATCTATAAAAGTTAAATAACTATGAAGTAAACAATGTAAATAGACCTGCAAGAAACAGTAAGAGTGAAGCCATGTTGTCTTTGAACTAAAAGATAGCCAAGCATAGATAAATCCAATGTTGAAGTCTACCTGAATTTGAAACAAGAAATAGCATTAATGTTAATCAAAGTATCTTGTTAAAGAGAAAAGTAAACGTGCTACCAAATCCGTTTTATAAGGCCAATACTTTTCAGATTCTGAAACTGTATAGGCACAATCCCAAGTAAACAACAACATAGAATGATCTCTCTGATAAACACAGAGGGTGAATTTTTGTAAGTACTTATAATCTGAACCTAAACCTTACATTAGAAAAATCACTCCCAACAATAAAGTTGTATTCCTTCCTGGTATGAAAGAATAGTTCAATAAACATACTTCAATAGATGTATTAGATTATACAAATATATTGCAGCCTAAAATACCACCCTCTAGGCTGCAAAGGACTTGAAGGGAAAAATCCATATGGCCTGTACTAGACTTTTCTCTCTGAATGAATCAGGGGAAAAAGACATGCACACACTCTCTTGATGGTTTCCTTCTTTATTCTCCATAGTTCTGTGTTCTTTCTGTGCACTTTCTAACTCTGTGTTTACTCTTGATTCTTGCCTTCTGAATCTCTCATTCTTGATGTTTTCTTCCTGACTTTCTTATTCTTGATGGTTTCCTTCTATCCCATTTTAACTCCTTTGCATCACTCTGTTTTTTTTCCTAACAATTTTAATACTAACAAAATCTTTCAATGGATGCAGGAGTCACAAAAGGGGTTATATTCCATTTCTCTAATGAATGGTTACAGGTAAAAGATTAAAAACAGAGTCATCCTGACAATGAATAGGCAATGTAGCTAAATAATGTGTGGCTTGGCAGGCTACAACTTGTGGGTGGAAAGAAAGAATCACTTATTATGTATCTTGGAAGGTAACCTTATAAGGCATTTTGAAGGAATCATAAACCTAATGAAGATCACAAGGAAATGAGAAAAAGTATACTTGTAGCCTATACTTATGAGTTTATTAGGACTGATAGTCACTTTTTCCTTTTGTCCTGCATTCTTACAGACAGAGGCAGAGCAGTTTAAACTAACTCACAACTATATAAACATTTTGAACTAACACCCTTGTAGGCAGAGGCTGCCTGTGAGTTCCCTACTGCCCAGATTTGAAATAACCACACAGAAACTGTATTTATAAAATCACTTCTTGGCCTTATTAGCTCAAGTTTCTTATTGTCTGGATCTTGCATCCAAACTAACCCATCTCCATTAATTTGTGTATCACCACGAGGTCGTGGCCAAGCGGTAAGGATTCAGCAGGATCTAGCTGAGGTGTATTTCTCCTGTGTCAGTATGGCTACTCCCTGACTCTTCCTACTCTCTTTTTCTACATCTGTTTAGATTTCCCACCTGGCTTTACTCTGTTAAGCAATTGGCTAAAAGCAGATTTATTCATTAACCAATAAAAGCAACACATATAGAGAAGGACTTCCCATACTGTACTCTGTAAACAGAAGTTGTAAATTCAGTATTTTCTGTGGACACAGTCGCCCAGAGAGTGCTAAATCTCAGGACATGGAGACATCTGAATGTTATAAATCCTCTAGTTTGGGCTCACGTACACATTCCTGAGATCAACTCCCCCAAGAAACCGTGGAATCATAGCACATTAAATCTCAAAATGTACTTTCTACCCAGTGTGTGACTCTTGACTACTAAAAGAAACTTGTAGCCCTTTCTTGAGTTTATAGAGAATTTTTTCTCTGTAGCACTGACCAACCAGAACTTCTCTCTCAGTGGTGTTTTGGAACAAAATCTGTTTTTGTTTCTAGACTTTGGTTCTACTCCCTGTTGTCTGTGAAGTTCAGGATCTAACACTTTTATACATAAAAAACAGTCAGTCAACTGAACTTTGAATCTTCAGGATGTATACTTACATCAGAAAAATGAAGTCAAGGATGGGGACAATGAATTAATCATACTTTGCCTAACAACTTTCATGGTTTTTTTTTATTTATGACCATAGCCTAATGAATAAGACAACTCAGCTATATGTCCTTGTAAACTTTATATTGACTTTCTGGGAGAATGTTTAGCTTAAAAAATATTAGCAATGCATCTGGTCTAACCTAAAGGTATTTTGAAGCTTTGTTTCAGCTAATGGTATACACCAGAATTTGTGAATGCTTCTTTTCAGCAATAATAGAATTAGAGACAGCCTAGCTCCTGGACTAAAATGTTTTTACTTAATCACTAAACTAAACTGTGACCTAAAACAACTTCTTGAGTGTAACTCATTGGCCTTAGCTGTGAAATGTATTGTTGTATTAATTTTTATTCATTAAAACTCTGTATAAGCTATAATTAATATCAATTAAATAGTATAGCTTAGGGAGGAAGTCGTCTTTCTGAAAATGCACAGATAAAAGTGCCCAGTAGATTGTGATGTTCTCAAGAGATAAACTTACAACATTAGAACCAGTGGGGATCTCCCCACATGCACTCACACTGTGCAAGATATCAGAGAGGTTGCAGTAGCAAACATGTAAAGAGATAGCAGAAACAAAAGACATTCTGGGATCTGTAGTCTTGTGCCCTTACCTAAAATAACACTGGCCTATCAGAGAGTTTCCCCTTAGTAGGATGATATTTTAAATGTAATTGTTATTTGCTGTTCCTCTGACATGGCAACCAGTACAAATGGAGTCAAGGATAGAAACCACATGATCATGTCACTTGATGGAAAAAAAAATTAACAAAATCTAGTATTTCTTCAAAAAAAAAACCTTGAATCTAGGAATACAGGAATGATTTGTCATGTATGTCAAAACTATTGCCCTCATTATATTAGGTGGGGAAAAATCATCCGCACTAAATTTAGAAACAAGATGAGGATGTCTACCTTCTAAATTCTTATTCAATATAATTTCCTAAACTGTATCATCTTCTGGGTCTCTAGGTATTGACACATGAGACATTTTGATGACTGTTTATTTTGAAATATAAGGCTTTTCATCAGGAACAAAACTAAAAACTCTGACAAAATCAAATCATTCTTTAGTGATACAAATAACCCTTAAGAAAAAAATGTGCCTTACAATTTTTCTCTATTTATATAAATCATTCTTATATTTATAAATATTTGAAAACACAGTCATTTAGTTTTCCAAAAGTTCAAGTACAAAAAAGAATTCTGCATAATAAAAGCAACAATTAAACAAATAAAAAATAGATATGGCCAAATATGTTTTATATTAATAAATGGTTTACCATCTTTTAATGATTCTTTAGTCCTCTGGTCCTTTAAAGCTAGATGAGAGGTAACTGTAAGGTTTAAATATAGTATGATCAGCACATTATTGTATTGGTCAATTAAAACATTTCTTAATTTGTATTCACTGATGTTGCTTGTATTATTTAAATGATTGATTTATATTTTGTCAAAAATATTGCGCTTTTGAACAAAATTACCTTGTTTTTAATAATTTATCAGTAATTATAATTCCTACAATTAACAGAGTCATGAACTGCCATATCTCGTTGTAAAATTCAGTCACATCTCCCTTGACATATACCACTGTTAGAACAAGAATCACCTCTGTCTGTGATAAAATCAAGCTCCTGCTCTCTGTGTCTCACCTCAAGGAAATGAAAAGGTAGATTTCTACGCTGAGCATAGTGACTTTGTCAAATCATCAGAAACATGGGCTCCTTCATTCTATCTGATTCATCATTTCAGTCTGTGCCAAATATGCACAAGGTTAAATAGTAGATAATGGAGGTACAAACCTTGATCTGGAAGGTCAAGTGGTTGTGAATAGAGGAGAGATAAAAGGAAGATGGAGGTCTAAAGGGGAATTTTCTAGTTAGTAGCTGACTCAGCCCTTCTCCAGAGACTTCCTGGAACTCGCCTGCAAAGGTATAATTTTTTCTATTTTTCTTTAGTCACCTATGGTAAGGAGATGAGTAAAACATGAAATAATGCTGCTGTGTTTATATGCTGACACTTCATACAAAGTCAAGAGTTTAGTGCCTAGGAGAGGGAAAATAGAAAGAATGAATAGTGCTTAGGTAACTAAATAGCAAAAGAAAGCAAAGAATGACAACTGAAAATCTTTGCACTGAAGTACATATTTAGCACATTTAAAAAGAGAGAGAGCGCTCTAGCTTCATAAAGGTGTTCTGCACAAAAATACACAAATATAGGCAGTGATATGTGTTCTGTGCTAGGCAAGCATTAGTGTTTTTTTCATAAACTTAGCATTCCGTGATGCACAAAACCTGTTCATTTTACAATACCTACCAATGAATCTGTAAGTCTCAGTAACCACAAAAATCATGACATTATAATGAGATCATGTAATAAGCTCAAATGCTCACTTTTGTGTGCTCTAGTGGCAGGCCTTAATTTTATGCTTTTTTTTCCAATTATAACAGACTTTAACAATTTACATAATGATATGTTATATACTATTCTCAGAGAGTTTAGAGAACCTAGCAAAAGCATCCTGATTAACATCTTATATTCTACATCATCTTTTGAAGGTGAAATATGTCTGCACTTTTAGATTTCATGCTTGTTCTATAGCTTAGATTTGTCAACCATTTGCTTGCTGTTTGTCACAGATTTTAAATGTAAGAATGCTACACATAATCCCTCTAAATTCTTGCTGTCAATTTCAGCTAAACTCTGGATATAGTGTTTTACAACTATCTGAATAATTATCCTTTGTCTAGATCTTAAATCATTTTCCCATGGACCCATTCATTGATGAGTCATTATTTTTTACCTCTCTGTTACAATAAATTTAAAAATTTCAAATTACCTGTTATTTAAGATCTATTCTTCGACAATGATTATCATCATAATAAATCTATACTCTGTTTTCTGTTAAATGAGAAGATGAAATGACTATAAACTAAGCATTTTTTCCATTGCTCAACCCTTTACTCATTCATGTACTTATTTTCTGTGTCGGGTAATCACTGCCATAGCCTTAATAACAAGCAGGGAGAACATGATGTGAAGCTAAGTTTTTACCCATGTGAAGGACACAGAACAAGTAGTCAGATATGAAGTAAAAATAACCCCATCAATGACAAGAGATGTGACAAAATAATCCAAAATTAGCTTGGAATTCTTTAGAATGATCCAGGATAAAGGCCTCATTATAGGTTAGCATTTAAGATATCTAATTTAAAAGATGTTGTATATAAGGGCCAGAAGGAGGTTGTTTTAGGAATAGAAAAAAAAAAGGAACATATGAATCTAGAGTAGAAATCTATTTGGAAGTTTCTATTTATGTAACCAAGGTTAAAACTAGCTGCCAACACAGGAGTAAGGACAGGGAAAGGAGGTACAGTAAAGATAATCATTTGTCAACATGTGCAACAATTTCTCGGTGTAAAAATTAATATTCACAATGACTACTATCACGTGTAACAAATGTGTACATTTTCCCCATCTTTCAGGTATGGTCGTGCATTTGTTATACAGGAATACATGTCTCTCTCTTTTGGGTACTGAGTTTTGTAGACACAGGCTGGCAGACTCAGTAATGCTCTTCAAGCAGCTGTTTGGGGACTTCTGGGCAAAAGTCTTCAAAAAGAGTAGAAATGACCAGGGTCTCAAGATTAACAGGTTCAGAATTTTGGCCACTGTGAGGAGAGCTGCAAAGAAAAAAAGAAAGCTTAGACCTTTTGGATTTAAAACTCAGAAAATTGTATTGGTTTAATAAAATCCTGATTGGCTAGTAGCGAGGCAGGAAATATAGATGGGGCCACCAGAACAAGAGAATTCTGGGAAGAGGAACAGCTCATTTTGCAGTCATCACACAGATACCCAGACACAGAGGAAACAAGACGAGAATGTGTCACTAATAATGTGTCCCCAAGCCACATGACTAAAACAGACAATAATTATGGGCTAATATAAAATATAAGGATTAGTTGATAAGAAAGCCTGTTCTCTTTCGTGGTTACAAAAAAATGTCGTTAGAAAGAATTCTTATCATTCATATTGATTCCTACTGTGTAAGCAAAACCGAATGTTCCCTTTAATATTAGTGTGATCAGTTTTTCACTGATATTTGTTTTTTAAGATTTTCACATGAAAACTTATACATAGAAACACTGCTTTCTGTGTATCATGTATATGTTCCAGAACATACAATATGTAAGTGAAATATAGTAATATTTCTGAAGAAATGTATTTCCCTTTCTTTGATGATATATTCATTGCCTTTCTGCTTCAACTAAGCTAACATCTATTGGAGGGTCATGAAATCAGGAACATTCCAATAAAGGTTAAAAGGTTGTTTTCCATTCACCAACACACAGAATTTGTTCTAAACTAAAAGAGTCACTGTTTGGAATAATTTACCTCCAACGTTTTCAATTCCAGGTTAAAAAAAAAAAAAAACTGGCCGGGCGGTGGTGGCGCACGCCTTTAATCCCAGCACTCGGGAGGCAGAGGCAGGCGGATTTCTGTGAGTTCGAGACCAGCCTGGTCTACAAGAGCTAGTTCCAGGACAGGCTCCAAAACCACAGAGAAACCCTGTCTCGAAAAACCAAAAAAAAAAAAAAAAAAAACCTGAAGCATGATTTTACATCCGACTTCTATGGTTTACACTCCAGTCCTTCATGGTCAGAATGTCAAGAGGAGGATTTTCAGACGTGAAAATGGCTGACAGGACATATTTTCAGATATGACTATTCAGAGACAATACAAACTGCTTATGGCAGAGAATCTGTGATCTTTGAGCCCCGGAGAGGTAAAAGGAAGCCAAGTCTTTACTCTCTGGTTTAAGAAAAAAGTAATTGCAATATGAACAATTACAGGCAGGTGTGACACTTACCATAAACATTCTTATTAGTACTGACAATGCTAAACTTAAACAGAGGCTCGTGGTTAAGAGTAAAATATTAAAAACAGATCCCTTTTATCTTTGAGTTTTCTTTAATGTCTGACTAGAAAACAAACAAAAAAAGAAATAACAGAAAATAAGCAAACAAAAAAAAAACCACACTACACAATCATGATGCTTCCATAA
Source organism: Microtus pennsylvanicus (assembly GCF_037038515.1). Lineage (NCBI taxonomy): Eukaryota > Metazoa > Chordata > Mammalia > Rodentia > Cricetidae > Microtus > Microtus pennsylvanicus. The sequence goes on from NC_134579.1 coordinate 19,720,275, forward strand.
GTTTAGGGATTTACATATGAGAAGGGCAAAAACTATCCAAATTCCTATTGCTTTAAGTATTTGGCTGAATGTCTAGTCCTTACTAGGCAGCCTGGACAAAAAGGCGTGCTCTCCAGACAAAAACAGAGTTTAGCTTCTCTGTTTCCATAAGATTGTGAATATTCACTTTTCATCAAGTCTTAATCACTGTAACACAGTATATCTCATCCTTAATGACATCTCTCTGCATGAATTCATGTATATCATGTACATCAGGCAAAATTATTCTTTCATCAAGGGTTTGTACTAATCAAGGTTCACTGAAGAAACAGAACTCAAAAAAATGCATATTCCATATGGTGTATATATTTATAGTGTATATATATATATATATGTTAGAAAGATTCTCATCATTTCATCATTCTCTTTGACCATTGCTATATAAACAAAGAACAAAAGTTCCCTTTAATATTAGTGTGTTGTTTATATAATACATGTGTATATATTACATATATTGTATGCACATATATTATAAATTATGTGTGTAAATAATATATAGTGTATATTGTTTTGTATATACATTATATATGTATACTGTATCATCTTTTTGTAGGTAAATTCCCCTAACATTATTGAAGAATCATGGTTGAGGATGCTTTTGCTGTTGTTTTTGTTGAAGTCATTATAAAAAACAAAAGGAGATGGACTATTCAGTCTAAAATTTTATTCTGAATATATGTATTTTAAAATATTATTTTTATTAAATATATAAGGTCATATTTAGTTACAAAATGAGATTGGATTGTCCTACTCACATATAGCAGACTAGAGAATAAGATGTTTTAATTTTTCAGGGCAAGGTATCCCTGTGAAAGAGCCCTGACAGTCATAGAAATAATCTTGTAGACCAGGCCGGCCTCTAACTCACAATGATCTCACTAATCTGCCTCCATCCTCCCAAGTGTTAGGATTAAAGGCATGTACCAAATCGTCTGACTAATTTCTTTTATTTTAATGCTAAATAAAATGTTACCATCTTTCTCATAACTCTGGTAACAAATGTTAGAGAAATGACCATGTGGAACAGGGCAGGTATGTGATAACAGAGAAACACTAAGATTCTTTTATTATCCTAAGGTCATTGGTTTCAAAATCAAAATGATTTTTAAAATTTTTGAATAAGACTAAGAGTTAAACTGATTTTTCTAAAATCCTTTTCCAATTATTCTTTCTATACCTTGCAGTTTTCCCTTGATAGGAAATTCATAAAAGGTATAGTTCAAAATTTGTTGAAACAAATCATCTTTATTTTTTTCCTTTTTTATTGAGCTCTAATTTTTTGCTGCTTCCCTCCCTGCTCCTCCCTTCCCCTTTGACCCTACCCCAAAGTCTCCATGCTCCCAATTTACTCAGGGGATCTTATCTTTTTTCTACTTAACTTGTAGATTAGGTCTATGTAAGTCTCTCTTAGTGTCCTCATTGTTGTCTAAGTTCTCTGGGATTGTGATTTATAGGCTTGTTTTCTTTGTTTTATGTTTAAAACCTACTTATGAGTGAGTTCATGTGATAACTGTCTCTCTGTGTCTGGGTTACCTTACTCAAAATAATGTTTTTCAGCTCCATCTATTTTCCTGTAAAATTCAAGACATGATTTTTTTTTTTTGCTGTGCAGTAGTCCATTGTGTGAATGTACCACATTTTCCTTATCCATTCTTTGGTCAAGGGGCATTGAGGCTGTTTCCAGGTTCTAGCTATGACAAACAATGCTGCTATGAACATAGCTGAGCACATGCCCTTGTGGCACGGTTGAGCATCCTTTGGATATATACCCAAAACTGGTATTGCTGGATCTTGAGAAAGTTTATTTCTTCCTTTTCTGAGAAATTGCCACATTAACATTCAAAGGGACTGTACTAACTTGTATTCCCACCAGCAATGCAAAAGTGTTCCCTTTACCCAACAACCTCTCCAGCATAAGTTGTCATCAGTGTTTTTGATCTTGGCCATTCTTACAGGTGTATTCATAACACTATTTGAGCATCCAAGTTTTTCCAACCCCTATGACTATCCTTGACTTAAAGAAGCATTGTTCATGATTATTTATGAATGCTAGTTATACAATTCAATATAATGTAATTCTTAGGAAACATATTTTAAAGCATATTAACCCGTACAGGGAAAAGATATTTCTAAAAGTCCAATCTTGACAGGTATATATTATCCATGGACAAATGTCAGACCTGTGGTATTTTATGTTGGTAATTATTCGAAATGACCAAGGACTTGAAAATATTTGTAACAAAAATTTGTCAGGCTAAGATGGATTTTTATAATACTATAATATAATAATATATATTACTTTTATAATAATATAAATAATGAAGAGATATGAAATGGCTTTAGATAGAACATTTAAAATTGTCACAGGCAAGAGACAAAATAGATGATTTTTCTACTTTTGTTTGCTGGTGTTGTTATAAATTACATAGATGGAAGCAAGCTATAAGAACAGGTTGGTTTTAGCTAACGGTTCCTGTTTAATGACCTTCACTGTGAGGAACTTAAGGTAGATCGTGACAGCCACAGTAAAGAGCAGACAGAGGATAAATGCATCCTCACTTTCTCTTTATACATCTAAGCCACACACACAGCGAAGAGTGGCATCCAGTTTTAAGCATTGTCTTCTTACATCATTTAACATAATTGTATTAAAAATAATACTCTAAAATACTACCCGTGGCCCAACTTAATCATTGGAAATCTGCACTGAGATTATCTTCCTGGGTGAATCAGTTTTCGATTGTGTCAAGTTGGCAAAATTAGCCTCATTATATGTCTCAGGGAAGACTGTTTCCAACTGTAAATGCTGAAAAAATGATGCTAGGGAAGATGAATAAAAATTCCTAGGACTACATTTTGCAAGCAGTGTTCAGACACTTAAGCTTGTATGTGTGAGACTGGACAAAATGACTTAAGAATGAAAGAAAAATATACAGGCAAATATAAAATATTAAGACTGGAAATTGAAAACTATTAAACTATCTTTACAAATTTAAAGTCATGAATTTATACCCACACTTTTCCCAGTCTGTCAATAGTAACTATGTTTGTCAATTACTTTTAGGTAAGATACAGTCTTTGCAAAGGAAAGAGGGGAAAAGTCTTGCTGTGCAAGGCCCACTCAATGAAAGGATATGTAATGTCAGAAAGCAAAATTGAATGACCTCCAGAGCTGATCTTTTCTCTCTGTATTAATCTTTCTTAGAAATATTCAGCTAGAAAGAAAAAATACTTTTCTTCCATCACAAAGAAGGCAAGCCTTTGAAATTCAGTCTTTGTTCTTCACAATGTGGACTTGTATCATGTACAGAGTTCTCTCTGAAGCCCACCAACAAAAGAATGGATTGCTGTACACAAGTGACTTTTAACTGGGGGCCCTTCCTCCTCCTTCCTCTCTTGATTTAAAGTGTTTCCAGATGTTACAAAATGAAGATTTAATCTTTGCAACAGTTGAGTGCGGATTTTCACTGAGATTTTTAGGAAAACATCATCTCAAATTGTATGTGATTTTTGGCCCCAGAAGTATATTAGAACTTTGCTAAACATAATTTACTAGTTTTGTTTACTGTAGAAATATTAGAAGAAATTAGATTTTCTGTGAATAAACCTTTCCACACTCACTGCACTCAGAGCTATTTGATTTATAAGTTGTTTGCCAACATGAGTATTTTAAATGAAGGCATAAATATGAATATTACCCCATAATGACGTGCCTTTTGTGGAACAGAAACCCTGATCAAAGGCAATGTTTTGTATCAAAGATGTATTTTCTTCTAATTTTACTTGTTTGGGTTTTTTCATTTTTTTTCATTAGTTTGTCAATTGTTGAGAGAAAATTAAAATCTGAGGATAATATACCATTATTGAAATTTTAAGCAACAATTCTGGTCTATCAGAAGTTTAAAGAATTCTCTTTTTTATAAAAATCCACCTTTTCTGTCTCTGATTTTTGGTTGCCTTGTTTTATCTGAGAACACCTCTTCTTCCTAAGCACCTTCTTTTTCCTTTCCTCTAGTCAATTAAGAGATGCTTTTGAAAAAGTCTCTATATAATCTTAGGTCTTTTAAAGTAAAGTTGGGAGAAGTGAGCCTCCCAGAGATATCATCGATATTTAGAAGACAAGAGCACAAACACAATCATCCTAAAATGGGCCCTGTTTAATTATTTATCTATTTCAGAATGCCACATATAAAATCAGTGACTTGGTAGGGAAATAAGGTGAGGAGAATTTTCCTGGTGGTCTATAAGATTGATTTAGTTCAGCCACATTCAAATGTTTTGAAAAGAATGAACAGAATGATTTGTGTAGAGATTTATAACAAGAATGCTTAAATTGTGCATGTAAAATCATAAAAGCAGAAGTTTAACTTATCACTCCCATTCACATTTGTGAAACAGAGTACTCCTCCAATGCTAGATAAACATAAAGAAAAATTATTAGTTCTTCAACTAATTGTGGAAACAGACTCTATTTAGAGACAGGAACCTAATGGTGAAGACTCTATCTATACCAGATTGTATATTTTAACAAAATAAAATTGTGGTTGTGCTGGCTCTGGTGGTGCACCCCTCTAATCCCAGCTCTGTTCTCTGAAGACAGATACAGGAAGATCTTTCTGGGTTTGAGGCCAGCCTGGTCTACAGAGTGAATTCCAAAAAAGGGAAGATCGAATACACAGAGTCACCCACAAAAGTTTCTAAGCAAACAAAAACAATTGACTAAGAAAAATATACTAAATCATTAAATAAATAGCACCTTTTGTCAATCCATAAAAGAGTATTCACCTGAACTCTTACCAAGTTATAGTAACAGGTATAAAGCAGGAAAAAAAAGATATGAAGAGAGAGAGAATAGGTAGAGGAAGAAACATGGAGCGTCCATGTCTTATCCAGGTGCTCCATGTTTCAACACATTCACTATCATACCAGTGCTGAAACTCTCCAGTCCCTGTCATTTAAAAACCTTTTGGAATTGTCTTTGACGTTTAGTGACTAACCCAATTTCTTGCTTTCTGTTGCTGTGTAAATATGTGAATATTAGAGACAAACTCCATGGTAATATGTCACCCATAATAGTGTGGCTTTTTCATAGTCTACACCTACTAACTCCCTGGGATTCCAGAGCCTGAATTCTACTCTTCTACTTCAATAAAATAAACCACATTAATTTTACAATATTAATGCATTTTTGCTTTATTTAAAAAAATAATCCCTAAATTGATAGCAAAAAACTAATTGAGAGCATCTAGAAATTAAATTTATTAACTGAATACATTTCTGAAATGTTTCATTTGATAACAATAAGATTTTTGAGAAACCTTTCAAATTCAGAAATAAGAAAAAACACTTCTAAGTTGTTTTTATTATAAAAATTTCTTTTAAAAAGTTATTTCTAAGCAAATATATTTAACTATACAAGAAACCTTTGTTGCTGTATCTTTATTTAGTAAAATAATTATGTATCATTTCTTTCAAAACAGTAATTTTGGAAAAGTAGCAGAAAAATAGAATGTTCAATTCTAATAGGCAAAACAATTATACAAACATGTTTACTTATTCCTTTGCCTTCCATTCTTTTATATAACACTACATAGTATGACCAACTCACAATGAAGCAAAATTCTACAAAACATTCAAGGATTTGTTTCAAAATGCAATATGGTTATGTCACTACTCCATTAAACAAGGGAGTTGACTTGACTGATTGGTCTGGCTACATACATTTTCCATCCTGGTTCTTTGATATCTGTTATTTCTCATTTGATGAAACATTGCGAGGGAGGACAATATTTCCTGAGAAATAAGATCAAATTAATGTGGTTGATAACAATAATTCATTATAATTTTATCAATCATATGGAATTTTCAACTTAATCTAAGAACAATAACTTCTGAATATTAAGGTATTCTTTTATAGGTCATCTGCAATATCATGAACAGCAGTGACCTTTAATTAACAGATATTTTAAATTTTAAGTTATATCTCTGATACAGAAAGGAAATTCTTAAATAAGAATAATATAAAGAGATCTGAAGAGATGCATGTTAAGAGTACTTAAGCAGATAGAGCTCTTGCTGAACTTGAAGAGGACCAGTTTGTTTCCCAGCACACACATGCACACATAGACGCTTGTCACTCAAGCTCATGCAATAAACAGTGAAAATGAATCTCACTCTTCCTAACTACAGTCTATTCTATTTAACAAAACTATAGTTTAAGTATTTATCAAATTTAAATATATAGGGAACAATATTGAAGCAGACTACTTGAAAATAAATTACAAGGAAAATAAACTACTGAACTAAAGTTGACTTAGCATATGAAATCTGGCTTTGAAAATTTTGGCACATGTTGATAAGATGTACATTATTTTACTAGATTATTGAATGACATTAGACCATTTCAAATAAAAGTTATTTCTAGAAGAATTTTATTGGTTTGACATTGGGAATAGCTGTTTATTTAAGGTAGTTTTAGACCTATAAAATTTTAAAATATGATGTTAAATATAACTTGGCATGCATAATTATATAAAGACCAATAAAAAAGTTTTGTGTGTATTACTTTCTAATGAAACAGTAGAGGAATAGAATTTGAGAGGCACATAGAAATAGCACTATTTAATATCTTTCACTGTCAACAAGTATTAAGAAACACAAATTCTACAGAAGGTTCTGTTAGAATCTTAATATGTCAATAGACTTCTGAAAATACTGACTTGCATGCCTTATAAAGATAATTGAAAGAAACACAATTGAAGCTCTGTTTTGAGGTTTAGGAATGACTTAAATTCTTCAGACAGATGGCAATTTCATTTTTATAGGAATGTAGGACACAGGAGCTTACGCAGTAATGCAACATATATTACTATTTTTTGTTCCAAACAGAGTTTTGATTTTGCTAGGCATTTAGGCATGTACAGTTTGGACCCAGAGTTCAGCACCATAAACTTTAAGACAGAGCATCTGGAGTCAAACATACCTTCTAACAGATGTTATAAATTGTCTACTATGTCTATGCAGGACCAGGATGAAAGAAGAAAATGTGCATTTGAGAAATACTTATGTTGACAGACGTTTCAGAACAAAAAAATGTTTGAAAAATGTTCTCTTAACTGTGTGATGGACTTTTGTCTAAAGGTGACAAGCATAGGAACTCAGATTTATTTTTTGATAAATATATGATGTTCTTTACTATGGAATATTTGTTGCTGAACACATCTTTAGAGTATTTTACCTGAAAATATTTCATTTTTTTAAATTTTTAAAAATTCATCATTTATTTTTTAAAAGACTATCTTTTCTCATTTTACATAACAAAACCAGTTCCTACTCCCACCCCTTCTCCCATTCTCTCCACATTCCTCACCCCTACCCCACCCACTCATCAGAGAAAGTAGGGCTTCCTTTGAGGAGTCAGTAGAGTCTAGCACATTGCATTGAGGCAGAACCAAGGCCCACCCCACTATACCTAGGCTGAGAAAGGTATCCCTGTGAAAAGAATGGGCTTCAAAGAGTTAGTACAAGCAGAACGCATAAATCCTGGTCTCACTGCCAGTGACCTCACAGTCTGTCCTAGCCATACAACTGTCACCCACACTCAGAGGACCCAGTTTGGTCCTATGCTGGTTCCTTCCCTGTTAGACTAGAGTTAGAGGGCTGCCATTAGTTCAGGTAAGCTGTTTTGGTGGGTGTCCCCATCATGGTTTTGACCTCTTTGCTCATATTCTCACTCCAACCACTCTGAATTTTGGGAGCTCATTCCAGTGCTCCATGTGGATTGACACCTCTGCTTCCATCAGCTGCTGGATAAAGGTTCTATGGTGACATTTAAGATAGTCATCAATCTGAGTACGGAGGAAGACCAGTTCAGATACCCTCTCGACTATTGCTTAGGGTCTTAGCTGGGGTTATCCTTGTAGATTCCTAGGAGTTACTCTAGTGACAGGTTTCTTCTTAGCCCCAGAATGGTTCCCTCAGTCAAGTTATCTCTTTCCCTGCTCTCCATCTCTGTCCTTCTTGACTATCAGGTTCCCTCAAATTGCCAGAACCTGGAAATAACCTAGATGCCCCTCAACTGAAGAACTGATAAAGTAAATATGGTACATTTAAACATGATGTACTACTTCGAGGTAAAAAACAATGACATCTTGAAATTTGCTTGAAAATGGATGGAACTAGAAAAAACCATCTGTAGTGAGGTAAACCAGACCCAGAAAAATGAACACTGTATGTACTCATTCATAATTGGCATTAGCTATAAAGCAAAGGATAATGAGTCTATAGTCTACAACCCTAGAGAAGTTCAGTAACAAGGAAAACCCTAAAAGAAACGTATATAGATCTCCTGTGAAGGGAAAATAGACAAGATCTCCTGAGAAAATTGGGAGCAATGAGGTGGGAGAAGAGGGAACAGAAGGGGAGGAGGAATGGAAAAAGTAGGGCACTGACGATATTTCTTAAGGTCTCATTATTTCATTTAACAAAAACATTATCAGAAATAATTTGATTATTATCTAAATCATTATGGTAAGTTCATATCCAATAATGTTTGCCACCAAGTGTCTGCATTTAATATATTGAGAAATTTTCTTTATTAGTAAGGACAGACACATCAGTCATTTGTTCCTGAATAATGTTTTTCCTAGTAAGGTAAAAAAAAAAAAAAAAAAAAAAAAAAAAAAAAAAAAAAAAAAAAAAAAACTCTGGCTTGTACAATTATTTGATTTCTCCACATTATCATTATATATTTTAAATATATACTAACATCACTAGAAATACAGAGCATAATGAGATGAGACATCCCCAGATTTGTTTTGTTTTGGAAAAGGATTACTCTAAAACATAAAAGAAATATGAGTTTATCCCAAACATAACTAAAATTATTGTACTTATTTGAAACAAGATTTTAACATTTAGAATCAAAGATATTAGGCCATTTACCTCTTTAAAATTATTATACTCTCACTGTATAAAAAATGTCATGTTTATAATTGGGTGTTGATGTATTAAGGCTGCCTAAACTAAAAATTACTCATGAAGAATATAAAGTCAAGTATAAAAAGAAAAAAAACACTCAAATTAAAAATAAATATAGGCCCTTTTATAAGTGAGAAATAACACAAATATAAAAATATTCTGTAAAAACGGGTTTTTGAGCCAAGGAATTTTTTTTGTCTACTTTCCATATGCAATCTTTTAAACTGCTTTTGTGAACTCAGGGTCCAGGTTCTTCTGAATGTTGTTTTACTATCCTACCTTCCTAAATGCTATGGTCTGTCTGCAAATAAGAACACAGCATTATGCATTTATCTATGCATTTACCTCTCAAAAGACACTTTCTTTGGAAAAAGACAAAGTCCCAGCTTGGGATTTCCTCTGTAATGAAGTATAGCTAACCTACTTCTCTAGCTTGTGCCTAAAAGAAGAGCATTATTTAACTATCCATAAAAGCAATTGACACTTTTAGGCCTCATTAGTTTCATTGATTTTATACTATGGCTATAATTTGTTACTCCTTCAATATTCCAAATTCTATCCTTATTTATTCCTCAATTATTTGTTGGACATATTTTAGTAAACATGCAGACAGCAGTTTTGTCCATGGATTTGCAGAGAATATTACCATCATTACAAGAGTACCCATTACTTCTGAGATGAAGTTCTAATACTTTGCAGAGCATCACAGATTTCAAAGATGAGAAATGTGATTATAGATTCAATTTTCTTGCCATCTATAGATGTTTCCATTTTCTTTACCATTGGATTATTTTTTATTAATTTTATTGAGCTATACATTTTTCTCTGCTCCCCTCCCTTCCTCTCCCAACCTTCAACCTTCTCCCATGGTCTCCATGATCTCTATTTACTCAGGAAATCTTGTCTTTTTTACTTCCCGTGTAGGTTAGATCCATGTATGTCTCTCTTAGGCTCCTCATTTTGTCCAGGTTCTCTGGGATTGTGATCTGTCAGCTGGTTTTCTTTGCTTTATATCTAAAAGCCACTTATGAGTGAATACATATGATATTTGTCTTTCTGGGTCTGGGTTACCTCACTCAATATGATGTTTTCTAGCTTCATCCATTTGCCTGCAAATTTCAAGATGTCCTTATTTTTTTCTGCTATGTAGTACTCCACTGTATAAGAATGACCAAAGTCAAAAACACTGATGGCAACGTATGCTGGAGAGAATGTGGGGTAAAGGGAACACTTATCCATTGCTGGTGGAGTGCAAACTGATACAGCCCTTTATACATCAGCATGGCAATTTCTCAGAAATTTCGGAAAGAACCTTCCTCAAGATCCAGCAATACCACTTTTGGGTATATACCCAAATGATGCTCTATTGTACCACAAGGACAATATGACATAGTGTTCAACTATGTTCATAGCAGCATTGTTTGCCATAGCCAGAACCTGGAAACAACCTAAATGCCCCTCAACCGAATGATGTTTCTATTTCCTAATAATTATTTCACCTTTCTAAATTCAGATTCATTCACACAGCCCCAGATTTTAGGCCAAATGGACTACTCAGTCTGTTCTATTTCTAGAAAAGGATATAATATATTTCTTTATTTTCAGTTTCAGAAGTGAATGAATCCACATTTCCCTCTTTATTTATTTCCTGTCTCTATATGGAAAATTAAGGTTATTTCTTCCAGAAAGTTTTTTCAACTCTTCTCTTTCATAAAGCTTCACCACATTTGTCTATCTCTTCTGCATGAATTCAAAGAGTCTAGATCATGGCATAACCTCATTATAGTGGCATTTCCTGTGTCCTTATGATGCTTCAAACAATAGTGATGACCCTTAAGTAATACATTTTATTTAATAATATAATTATTTAATTATCATACTTTATATGTACTAGTTATATAAGCATCTATTAATAAATATATTTTTCATGGGCATAAATAGAAGATTTAAGCCTGTGCAAATACGTAGACCCTAAACATAAGACATGTGAATTCACAAATACTATGTAGTCAGATATTACTATTATTATGTATGTGTGTTTTCTAAAAGACCCTGCTTTTAAAATTTGGCAATATATGTACTGCAACAATTCTCTATGAGGATAAATAATAGCATAATTATAGGATGAAGAATATGCTGTAAATCATGTGTTGAAATTCTTCATGCACCAGGGTAGGCAGCACTGTGAACTGCTAAATTTATCTGATTCGGAGTACTTGTGGTAATCCTTGAAATAATATATTTTTAAAAACTTTTATGATATTTTCATATTTATGTATTAATTTAATTATTTAGCATGTTTTGTGTATATGTGTGTATGTGTGCAGGTGCATACATGAGGGCACATTCATGCACGTGTGCATGGCTTACTTGTGTGAGTATGCCAGCCAGATGGTACATGTAGACATCATAGAACATCCATCTGGAGTCAGTTTCATTTCCATCATGAGAGTTCTGGAGTTTGAATTTAGGGTATCAGGCACGGTTGATGAGTCATCATGTAATATTTCAGCTTCATGGGATACTGAGGACTTCAATGTGTCATTGCCAACATCCATTTCAAAACTCTCTCATGCAGCATCTCAGAATGTGAGTGACTTTGGAAACAAGGTATTCAGAGGAAAGGACTGTATTACAACAATTGCAGCATCACGATCCCAATCGGATTAGACTCAACTCCTTCTAAGAAACTTGTACCCACAGAAAAACAACAGACTCACACACACACTAAAGGGTAAATTGCATCATCTGGATAAAGCAAAAACTCACTCATTTTAAGTCAAAACAACATTCATCAGAAAAAAATTCTTAAGCCTAATATTCTAAAATTTTAGGTCTAGAACTAAAGTGAGAAACATAATTTATGTTATTTAAGCTATGCACTCTGTTTTGTCAGAGTTTGTAAAGGAAATGATGTCAAAAATTGTAGTAGACAGACTATTGAACACCTTCCAAGATACCCAGTTTCTAATCACAGAAATATAGATAAACTCTTAGATGACAATAAAGAACTGCAGAGGTGTACGAGGATGGGTCTTAGAGAAGTGGTCTGTCTTGATTGTTTTAACGCAATTACACAAATACACTATTCTTGGCTTAGTCAGAAAGAGGGAAAGAAGAGGATCATCATAATTTAACCCACATCCATTAATCTGTGTATCACCATGAGGTCATGGCCTATCAGCAAAATTTCAACATGTCTGTCTCTGGCAGCGGCTCCATGGCTTCTCCTGACTCTGACTTATTTCTATAAGCATTCAGTTTAGTTTATCCCACTTACCTAAGTTCTGTCCTATCACAGGATAAGACAGTTTCTTTATTCACCAATGGTATTTACGGCACACAGAGGGAATCCCACATCAGGCATACACTCATTTTACTGTCTTTAAAGAAAGGAAGAAAGAACCAGAAATAAAGGGATTCTGAAATAGTCCTCACTAAACATTTATCAAAGTAAACAATTTTAGACCATTAAGCACAGAAATACAAATTTTGCTAAAGATCCATAAAATAATAATAAAAATTAATTCTCTGGAGCTTTCCTAACAGAAAACTGATCTCCCTCTGCCCACAGTTCTGTCTGAAAATGTGAATGATGTTTTGTGACAAACAACTAATAAGGAATTGAATTTGCATTGAGTTATCTGTAAGTTCTTAGTAGATTTGCTATAGTAGTAATAGAATACCCACAGAATGTCCTGCAGAGAATCTTCAGAACAGGAAATTCCTGCATCCATAATGTGTACTCATGCCATAGACTATCTTTATCTCATGTCCTTCATTGGCATCTTTTACAAAATGCTTAATGAACCTGACATAAAATCATTCCTCTATGAGTAATCATAATTAACAATTATCCTCTGGGCAAGGCTATGATTCATTTCATACACTATTGTTCATTAAAACAATATGGACCTGAGTGTCTGTTCCTTCCCTTTTCAAAGACCAACAGTGAGCTAAACATCAGTTAATTATTATATTCTTTGTGGTAGATGAAGAGCAACTGAAAACTATGCCAGTTTTTATATCTGCAATTCTTTTTTAGTTTTTGAAACTTAGAAACTACAAAACAATATTAGTTCCATGTTTTATAAAACTCTTTTTTTCCAAAGTTTTATTTCTGTAGTATCCAGACTTGTAGGATAAGTTAAAGAAGATTAAATACTTGTAACATTTTAAAATATTGTCCTTAAGAATTTATGTATTTTTAAACTATAAATGCATGGTCAATTAACATTTTACTTAATTTTATATGCAAAGTACTTATGTTGCATACTGATTTGACTTTGCTTTAAATGATTTTCTAAATGTATGTCCAATATTTGTTTGTTTTAAATATTTATTTTTACTGTACTTTATTATACATGCATAAATATCTGTGTGTCGTTTGTACATGAGAGTGCAGGTGTCCATGACACTACAAGAAATAGATCATACTGCTATTTATCTAACACTTACAGAAGTATTGAACTTATTTAAATTGATTAATAATCATATAACCATCCATTTTAGGCGGAGGAACTGTGGTATGTCCTGTGCCAAGCTATTTTGAAATTGAAATCACTCCTCACTAATACTATGTAGCAGTAGTCTCTAGCGAAGGTTTTACTCCCAGGCAGCGGGTGGTGACAAATATAGCTAAAAATAAGCCAGAAAGATGCCTTGGTTGCAGGGAGGTCAATTACATTGTCTAAGCCAAAGAATTCTACAAAAAGAAATGATTTAAATGTATGTTTTACTGCCATGCAAAAAAAAATGCTTAAAAGTGAGAAAGAATCAAAGAAATGAGATCACAGGTACAAAGGACTTTTTAAATTCCATGATTTTATGATGGAATATAAAGCAATATACTACATTTCATGAAAATATCTTTGGAGGAATAAAGAAAGAGATAGGCAAAGGGAGATGAGGAGGAAGTCTGCACTAAAAATCTGAATGAAATGTGTGATATTTCAAGACATCAGCATATCAAAAAGAGCAAGGAGCTTTCATTTAAAAGTAAGATCACAAAGTTTGAAAACCAAGCTTGAAATGAACAGCAGGAACTTGCAACCTAAAGACCTCTGAATGAACTATGTAATCATAGCACGTGCTCTTCTGTCCTCCCACGTTTCAACTTATGAAATATACATTTTTAAAAATAAAGAAATAACAAGAAATCATTGGGAGTTGTCCTTGTGCTTACAGTCCATCAAGACACAAAATACTAATGCCTAGAATCGTTAAGCTGTTGTCACATGGTCCTGCATCCTCTCTTTGTTTCAACGTTGGGGGAGGCAAAACAATATTGGCCTTTAAAGATTTCCATAGAAGTTGAGATTGCCATAGAGTTTTTAGCTGTGGCAGCTGGAAATGTGGTGTTATGGACATCTTTTCATCATTTTACATCTGTCAATACTGACTGACACAGATGTGAGGGTCTAAGAGTGTTAGATCACTAGGGAGAACAAATTGCACAATCACTACACTATATTAAAGCAATTTCTCTTAAAATCACAAATTCTCCAGTCAGCATAATGGGAAAAATTCAGTCCTTTGCACTGTAACCAGTCATACTTTGCAGAACTGGTCTTTGGGTCTTAATTCCACTTCTTCCTCAGTTTGCCTTTCTTTTCCTAACCTAAGTAGTTTAGCAAATTTCTATCACAGCCCTTTTGCCCAGTGGTATAAATAAGATAAAATGTTTTACTTTTTTACTTAACTAAGTCTTTCTTTGGCTTACATAACTTTTCTCATCAGTGATACTTTAGTGAAGGGACTACTGGTAGGAAATTGAGGTTCACTGTCATAGGCTAGCTGAAGGAATTTCTGATGGAACAATGAGAGAGAGACAAAGACAGTAACAGACAGAGACAGAGAAACACGGAGAGAAATAGACAGTGATATAGAAAGACAGACAGACAGTGACAGAGTCAGAGGCAGAGATGCAGAGAGAAACAAATATAGACACTGACAGAGAGAAAGATAGAGGTGCAGAAAGACAGAGACAGAGAGACAGAGAAAGATACTTTCACCACTTGGAAGAAAATCTTCATTTCATATTCATGTCCAGTTTCTTTCTTTCCATATAAAGTCCTGTGTCTCCTGGTGTCCTGTGTGTTCTTAGTTCCTTTGTGCCATGGGGACCTGTGTGCCCTTAGTTCTGATGTGTCCTGGGATTCTGTATATCCCGGTTTTCTGTGTGTTCCTAGCTCCTGTGTGTCTCAGGATCTTGGGAGTCCCTAGTTCCTGTGTGAACTGGGGTCCCGAGTGTTTCTAGGTCCTGTGTACCCTGGGGTCCTGTGTGTTCGTAGGTTCTTTGTGTCCTGAGGGACTGTGTGTCTTTGGGTTCTGTGTGTTCCTAGTTCCTGTGTGTCTTAGGTCCTGTTTGTTCCTAGTTCCTCTGTGTGCTGGGGTCTTGTATGTTCCTAGGTTCCATGTATCCCTAGCAGCTGTGTGTCCCTAGGTCATATGTGTCTGTATTCTCATGTTTTCCTAGATTTTATGGGTCCCATGTGTCCCTAGTTCCTGTGTCTTTGTGTTCTCTGTGAACTTGCATGCTCAAATTGGAACAATGAAGAAATCATTCTCCCAACTTTATCAGACCTAATTTTGAATAATTGAATTTTTCCTTCTCATTCCCTTCTTTTAAGTCTTGTCCTTCAAGTCAGTAGCTGACTTCAGTTATTGCAGTGACGAACTAGGACTCTCATGCAAGGATAACATTTACCTATTTTATGTTTCACAGGAATCACATGAATTTTTACAATTTTGACAAGAATATTAATTAATTCCATGCACTAATATATTTATTTACCTTTATCATTTCATTAAAATCTTATTTCTTTACTTATAGAAATACTATAATTTATCTTTGGTTTCTGGATCCTCAACACTTAAAGTATCATTATTTTTTTTTGAATGTTAAATATGCTTTAATTCTTTGAAAATGTTAGATAACTCATCTATAATTTATTTTGAACTCTCCACCAGTTTTAAATATTAAATTAAACCTCACAATCCACTCTTAGCCTGTTCCAAGTATCACCTGGGAGATAATACTTCACTTTGGAATCCCATCATGAGAAAAATTCTTTCTTCTAGTCATAGTCAACCAAATGGTTTAAAATGTATCAGTTAAAGTATCATTATAATTCTATCCTTGGCATAGTTCTCTGGCAAATCTTTATAGTTGTTTTAGTTTTCTTCTCTATTGGAATGATAAACATTATGCCCAAAAGCAACCTGGGGAGAAAAGGTTTTCTTTACTTTACAGGTTACAATCTGTCTATCATCAGTGAACGTGAAGCTAGGAACTCAGGCAGGGCACCTGGAGGATGAAAATACGCATAGATGACAGAGGAGTGATAATTATTGGCTGCTGGCTTACAGTTCTTATGCAGACCTGCCCAGGAATAGCAATATTCATTGTGGACTGGTCCATCTCCTATTAATCATTAATCAAGTCAATTCTCCATTAAAAAAAAAAAAAACACCACAAACCCATCCAGTTGGAAGTCGTCCTTCAGTTGACATCCCTTCTGTCTGTGATTTTGAAATTTGTGTATACTTTGACAGAATAAAAAAAAAAATGATTCGCTTTTGTTGGCAGAATGATCACACTGTGAACTCTGAGTCTGCATTTTCATTAACTAAATAAAATTAACCTTGGGTCAGGAGGTGGAGCTAGCAACTATCTAACAGTAAGTAATCATAGAGAGCCAGAGGGCATCTGGAAGATTGGGGTAGATAGGCGCACAGGAAGTAGTAGGGATGGAGATTGAATGAGGCAGTCTTATTTGGTTGGGAAGACCAGAAGGATGCTTTCCTTTGGAGATGCTGTTGAAGAGTGAAAATCAGCTGGCTTCTCCTCAACCTCTCTGAGATATCAGGTTTTCCCCTGAGCTCTGACTCCCCAAATCTAACTGATCAATACAATGATAGACATTTACTTAAAACTATATTTGGTGGCAGGGGCAAGAGGCAGATCTGTCTGATCATAAAAGTCCCATCAGGACGCTAACAGAGAAAGAGGTGAGTAACTAAGGTGTCACAATTGTCAGGTGAAACATCAGTAGATTCAGGTGCAACTGCTGTGCTAGAGATAAAGCAATATTTTGTTGCTCCAACGCCTGGCACAACCACACAGAAGAAATTACACTAACCAGCACCATCAGAGTCACTACCTCGGACTCTCTGCAAGTACTCACAACAGTTGGCTGCTGCACTTGGGGACTCTTGGAAATCAAAGGAGAACTCTATTTCACTGATAATGATGCTGAAGAACTGAAAAGTAAGCAGATTTGCTGAGATACCTCAGAGGTCGTTTAAGAGAAGGAGTTAAATGATATAAACAGAAAAATCTTTTTTATGTTAAGAATGGAAAATATGACAATGAAGGGAGCTAGGACTCTGTATAGCTCTACCATTGATGGCTTGAAAATGGAAAAAAAATGATATAAATGCCTTAGCTAAGATTGAAATAATGTTGGTTGTAATTACTATCAATTTTGTATTTCATATTTTATCCTTAAAAACTTGTTCATTAATGTGCCAAATATAAAAACTTAATTGATAAAATATAAGCTTTAGAAAGACATACTATCCATAAGATTCAAGCTTTAGAAAAACTTACTATTGAAAATAAGAAAAATTGGAATGATAAGTTATAAGCCTTGCAAGAACTTAATATTGATTAAATACAAGTCTTAGAAAGACAAACTAATGAATGTGAGAAAAATACCCAGACACAGAATTTAAAGAAATTTAAAGCAGAATCTACTGCACCACCGCATGATGAAACTGAAGAGGGGTGGCTGAAGGTTAATAGAAAACCAACTTAGTTTATCTAGTCATAATAAAAGAATGATCAGCAGACAACAGGCTTTCCCAAGGTTATGAAGAAATTAAAGGAAGTCCTATATATACTGGATTTGAGGAGATTTAAGGAAGCAGTCATCTGGTACATATTCACCCTATGTGAAGCTGATGTTAAATTCATAGAAAACTTAGAAAAGAATTATCTCCCAAGAGTGGAAAGATTTAGCTTAAGCAATATTGGAAGCTGGTTCTCAGTTACAGTGGCAAACACATCGGACAGAGGAAGCTACAGTCACAGAACAAAATAGGGCTAGAGGAATTAATTTTTCCCAAGATTAGCTATTAGATAAATATTATTAAAATGTTTGACAAGAATTTCATGTAGCCCATGCCATCTTGAACATCAACTTCTAAGTTTTCTTCTTAAAGAGGATATTTTGATTGTTTGGTATTAAAGACTCATTTAAGAGATTTAAAATGTTTTTAAGTAAATCCAAAGTGTTACTACAGTTAAAGCTTGTTTTCTAAATATTAAAGACTAAGAATGATTTGAGCTTAATTAAAATGTTTGAGCAGGAAAGTGATAGCCCATGACTTTAATCACAATAAAAGCAGACATATCTCTATCAATTAGTTATTGTTTAAATTCTAGAGTTACAGTAAGCAAGGTGGTGGTAATGCAGTTCTGTAATCCCACCAGCCAGAGACAAAATTCAGATATACCTTCTAATTTGTATGTTTGCATGCTAGACAAATAAACATTCCATATTCACAGATTATTATTATAAAAAACCCCTATAGGGTTACTCAAAAGACACTCTAAAATTTAATATAAATGTCATTTGTGATCTAAAAATAAATACATTTTTACTTTGAATATATGTACAAACATATATATATATATATACATACATGCATATGGGAATATAAATAGGTATATTCATCTACAAACACTAGAATATAATTAAATTAAAATAATATTAATTAAAAAAACAATACTATTTTGTTGCCAGATATTTTTTCCTTAACAAAGATCTAACTTGCAAAAAATGGAACTCCCCAAAATTAGGGTCAAGGCAGGGTTTTACTTTTATCTTTCCAGGAGAAAAGAAGCATCTAATTCAGCAATCCAGAAACCATTGAACAAGCGAGACAACTGAATCAGAAAGATGGATCATCAAGAGAAAATATCCCAAGAAAAAGAGTAGATTGGCTTTATGGTATAGCACACCTCCAATATGGTAGAATTTTATCAATATTCCCAAATGTTTGCTTCTGCTATTCTCTGTAGATATATAAGTCAAATGGTTTTTTCACGGTCATAATTCAAGGTAGGCTTTGGAGTTAGAGCATGGCTCATTCCTTCTCTAAATCTATGCATACTTGTTAAAGGACAATCCAAAATCTCTGTCTCATGTCACAAGAGCTACCTAGTATGGAACAGAGTAAAACAAAATTTAGATGATTATTCTATTGCCATTATTCTCATAATTCTTTGGTTTTCTAAACTCTTTAAAACTTTTCTTAAGGTATTCATTCTGGAAATAATCTTCAGCTAGCTTCCTGTGTTTTCAGATTTGACTCTGAAGCAGGCAATTAGGAACTAAGTTAGTGTACTCCAGATGTACTATACAGATATCTGCTGTTTACGCTGTTTATAATGTATATGTTTTCTGCAGTGATCCCTGACCATTCTTTCCAGTGACCTTTGAGGCCTCCAAATAGATGATGAGACCCTGCAACAACAAATTCACCTGGACTGAGGTAATGCCATTAAGCTGACAAATATTAACTAAAGATCCGTTTCAGACTACACATTGCTCAGGACAGCTTTAAACCTACTAGTTGAGATGGGTTAGCCTCACAGACTGTTCTAGCCAGGACTTCAGTTAAACTCTGAACTTTCCCATCACACAGAGACAGGACAACAAATGACATAGCTGGCTCTCCCAGGACTTAAACATCTTCTAATTTTCTCATGGCCCTCTTAAGATGTTGTAGCCCCCAGAAAGCAAGAAGTAATTTAAAGAACATGACATCCACATCCACATTCCCAAGAGGTGGGGTGGCAGTTTTCCATCATTCTCTGGGTTATGGATATTTGTCATTATTTAGGAGGATTTGTTGCAAGTTGTTATTATTCGTGGTCAGGGAGGAAACTAAATAATGGAAGTTGGATTAAACGATTTGTTTTCTTTCTTTCTTTTTTCTTCTCTATCATTCTTTTTCTCTTATCTAGTTAAAAAGTATTTGGGGGATAAAATGATAAGATAAGAGTGTAGATTATTAAATAATTTAAACTAAAAAGGAACTACTAGTCTCAAATATTTTACAATGGTATGGATATTTTTATATTGACAAAAATTCAGTGTTATTTTTGTTATAACATGCTGTATACGTGTTTCTACTCTTGTTTACCTTTGCAGCCAATTTAAACATGCAATGTAAAGTTATATTTCTTGAAAGCTATTATTACAAACTATTTAAGAAAATTAAGAAATGCAGGAAAGCAGTTAGTCATCTATAAAAATCAAACTGTAGTCATTTTAAGTATGTTTTCAAGATCAAACAGGGAG
The DNA here is from genome assembly GCF_037038515.1 of Microtus pennsylvanicus. NCBI lineage: Eukaryota > Metazoa > Chordata > Mammalia > Rodentia > Cricetidae > Microtus > Microtus pennsylvanicus. Next base: position 19,740,668 of record NC_134579.1, read on the forward strand.
CTATTTTAGACTGATGTGTGGTCAAACACTTCAGAGATCACAGAATATGACGTTTAATTTTTTTAATAGCATAACACTTTTCACAACAGTGAGGTATGTCCACTCGTTACAGTACCAATGTATTTCAGAGAAGATGATGCTACAACATTGCAGAGACACCTTGATGACTGTCCAGGCAGCCAGCTGTCTCTGTAATTTCTCAAGATTTGGAAGTTGCTTATTCTGCACTTCCTGCTTACTCAGGTAATATCTTGTCCTTCTCAGGATTCTAATGGGATTGAAGATTAGATAGTTACAGTTTTGCAGTTTTCTTTATTACCAAATTCAAAACAGAAACTCACAAAAGATATGTAAAATTCATAAATAAAGATTATTTAAGAACATATTTTGAGGGTTACAAAGATAATTTTAGGTTGGTAATACATATTATAATAGAAAGTGATTTATATACAAAATTTTGAACTCACCAAGACAGGATAGGATAATAAAATAATTTTTTCAAAGTCAAATACAGTTGTATTGGATATTTGGAATATAATTCTTACCTGACAATTGTTTTTATGGTATATAGTCTTACTGTGTTAGAGTTAAAACCTTTCTTTTTTATTTAGACAAAAAAGGGAATATGTTGCAGGACATATGATAAAATGTTGAACCCAGAGTTTACATTTGCATTAATTAAATAAAATCAAACTTGGGTCATGAGGTGGAGCTAGCAACTAGTTGACAGATAGTAATCACAGAATAGAGGGCTTTGGAAAGCAGGAGACGCCCAGAAAATAGTAGGGTGGAACTTTGAGTGTGGCAGGCAGTCTTTTTTGGTTTCGGGGAGCCAGAGGATGTTTTCTTTCCAAGTCGCAGGTAAAGAGGATGGGAGAGCTAATTGTTCCTCAGTCTCTCTGATCTAGGTTTTCACCAAAGTTTCTAACGTCTGAGTTTTATTGATAAATAGAATGATAAGTAAATAATATTTAGTTAAAACTACATTTGGTGACAGTGGCAGGAGGCCGATGGGACAGAATATAAGTGGGCCAGCAATCTTGGAACCCCAATTATTGACTGAAATAGCAGTAGATTCTAATGCAGTCACTGTGCTGAAGATAAAACAACACACTTTAAACTATAACCTTTCCTTTCTTTGTCTCCAAGATCCCATATCAATAACACATTATAGATAAAAGCCCAACAGGATTCCTCATCATGTTTTATGCATCTGGATGTGTTGCCTGTTTGAATGTCTGGGTACAGTGCATGTACAATGATTGCTGAAACCACATGGACATGTCAGGTCCCCTGGAATTGGAGTTATAGAGGTTCTATAACTACCTTGTAGTTGCTGGGATTTAACCCACGGCACCTGAAGAATAAATAGAGCTCGTATCTGCTGAGTAATGTCTTCAGAGGTTTTTAATATTTCCCTTCTATGATGTTTCCTATTATTATTCACAACTGATTTTTCAGTCCCTGCTAACCAAAAACCACAGATTTTTAATGAAATATACTTATGATAATAAGAATAGCCAAAATAGAGCCATCAAGGAAATCTCTTACTTCCCACTGAGAGTTCACAAACCAAACCTCAGCTGTCTGCATATATTTTAGCATTGTTTTCTAAATTCCAAGATTTCATCAGGTTCTGATCATGAAATGGGTTTTCCAATCTAAAGTTCCAAAATAGTTTACTTTAGTGCTCAAATTAGTCCATGGTGTAAGAGCTTCATGGTCTGGTCCATCACAGCAGTATTCATATTCCTTGTGCCAATTTTTGTTTAAATGTTGCTTTATGTTGCTGGAATAAATATCACGAAGACAGGCAACTGAGAAAGCTTATTCTAGCTTTTATTATTTTGATAACTGAAGTTCCTTATAACATTTGCTTTCTCTCAGCTTCCTTAATCGAGCAGTTCAAATTGGGTACTATAAAAAAAACAGTAAATTGACTAACATACAGGGGTGACATCAGAATTTTTATGTGAAAGAAATGGGCTATGAGATATTGCAAATATTGACAAAAACTTCTTGCTTAGGTAATTATAAGTTAACCTTTTTAAACTAGAGTTTACAAAAGGTTCAGCAATAAGTCTAGAAGTTGTTTGTTCTATATCCATTCATTCCCTACTTCTTGGTTAGAATGTGATCATCAGCTCTGCTCCATCACATTCTCTTCACTATGGGGTTCTGACAAACCCACAGCAATACAGTCAAGTGAATGCACTCAATGAAACCTCCATACTTAGGAGCTATAATCAACCTTTCCTCCAATAGCTTATATTTTAAGTAATTTGTCACATGATGTGACAATATCACAAACGTTATTAGCAAGAATCCATATGGTCTGAATTGCATAGCAACATAAAGAAAGGGAGATGATATATATAGACTAGGTCTCTTATACAGATTTACTCTCCAAAATGCATGGGAAGTTGTAGGCAGAAGTACATGAATCCACAAGCCTTAATAAAAGGATATCAAAGATTTCTTATGAAACACTCACAAATGACAAGGTAGAAAGCCACAGCAGTCTTCGTTCTGGGGTGAAAGGAAACAACTATCCAGTCTCTGACCACCACACTACAGAGTGAAATCCTGCACTTCTCTTTCTTTTAAAGGAGTTACATCAGCAGACAAGAAGAAGCTCTGTCTGTTCTGTGTGTGGACCTCTACCAAGACAGGTAGTCCAAGGTCATGGATGGGGTAAATACCCACTACATTTCCCCCTGTTTGTCCAAATAAGAAGGTTCTAAACAAAAGTATATAAAATTAGAATAGTTATCAAGTTTTGTCAAGAAAAAAGAAGGGTAAAAGCATATACAAATATAAAACTACAACCATCAAGAAAAACATCAAGCAAGAAACACACATTTAATGTCTGATATTTGTAGCCAGTCTCTGAGCAGCAGGAAAGGGTTAACTGAAGTTCTTACCTAAACATCTGGCTAGATTGTTGTTAAAACTTGGTTAATCTAAATTAGTCGATATGGAATTGTGTTGAACAGGTTTTAGTCTAATGTCAATTTTTGAATGATGCCTATTAGCTTGATGGCATCATTATAAACCAGGTGGAGTCATTGTGGAGCCCCCATATTATTTCTGGTGACTTTAGAGACTGCTGTTAGAAAAATTTATTTTTTACTGTGGAAAATTTGAACATTATTGATATCAAAATAGAAATTTAAATTTTTGATAGATATACATTCCAAGAAAGGCATCCTAGATACAAAGACAAGTATGTGGAGATGTTGAATTTGGGACATAAAACGGTTTTGACAATAGTGTCTAGATCTTTATTTCCTCTGTCCCACACTCGGTTGCTCTTCTGGTATGAACAAAATTCAGAATTTTTCTTTTCAAAACATGCTTCGATTTAGATAGCCATGCTCCAACTCTTGGGTACACAAACAAAAGATGCTTAATCATATTACAAGGTCAATTGTTCAACTATGTTCATAGCATCATTATTTCTAATAACCAGAACCTGGAAACAACCTAGATGTCATCAACTGAAGAAAGGATAAGGAAAATGTGGTACGTTTACACAATGCAGTACTACTCAGTAGTAAAAAACAATGACATCTTAGATTTTACATGCAAGGATGGAACGAGAAAAAACATTCTGAGTGAGGTAACACAGACTCAGAAAAGATGAACATGGTATAGACTCACTCATAAGTGAATACTAACTGTAAAACAAAGGCTAATGAGCCTATAGTTCATGACCCTAGAGAAGCTACAAAAAATATGTAGATCTACCTGTAAAAGTGAAATAGACAAGATTATCTCAAGTTTGGGATAATTGTTGCTAATATGTCCTAAAATTTACTGCAAGCTCTTGCCCATATTCATTATCTTTCCGTAGGAGGAAATTTCCTCACTAGTTAAAGGTACATTAATTTCTGCTGCATCCATTCCTGTCAGTTGATGGAGTCTTAATTTTCCTTCTATAATAAAATCAAAAGTATTTTCTTCATAACTCTTTAATTTCTTATTCTATTTATTTGGTAGAGCATGAGACTTTTAAACTCAGGATCATTGGTTTGTGCCCCATGTTGAGTACTAAATGTAGTTGGAAGTATGTAAATTCATGAAAATCTGATATCAAAAGATATCAAAGATTTATTAGGAAACACTCATGAATAACAACAAGGTAGAGAGTAAATGCAGTCTTCCATTCTGACCTGGGGTGAAGGAAACAATCTGATCTCTGACCACCACAGGAGAGAGCCAGTTTCTCTCTTGCTTTTAAAGGAGTTACTTAGGCAGACACAAAGTTCCACCTATATGGGGCCAGATAACCCAAGGTCATGGATGGGGTGAATACTCACTACAAGAAGTCTGTGCAGGTCAAGAGTAATACAATGTAAATAGATAAATGATATATAAAAACCCATAACTTTTAGAATGAACAAGAGACATGGAAAACATAATTTCATTTTTCTTTCAGTTAAGACTTCAATATGTTCTTTCAAATATTCTTTCTGAGAATGATGTTTATTTTTATTTCTTTTTCCCTTTTTAAAAATTGTATTTCTTAGTAGCATGCAAAGAATTATAGGATTATGGAATCCAAAAATATCCCCACTCTTTACCCCTGACCTCTTGTTCTCTCGTACCCTCAGTAGCTACTTTTTGGGAAACCAATTTTTGGGCCTGAATTTGGAGTTTCTGGAATCAAGGTCAGTCTTGTATGCAAGGTAATCAGTTCTTTCACTCAAGAAAATTTTACAAAATAAAGGACGTTATTATTTTATGTAAACTGGAAATAGTATGCTTTGAATACATAATAATTTTCTATTCATAATGGTAAGAACATTTCATTAGCAAAAATAACATATTGCATAAAATAAATAAGAAAATGCTTCTTTGGAAATTATAGCTTATTTTGTGAATTTTCTCATAGATCATACTATTGCGTTTATAAATTTATAGTTTATATAAACATGTTTTTTGGTAGTTTAGCAGCATGATACAAAGTCAGTTAAGTTGAGTGTGAAGAAACACTTTCATTTTATTGGAAAATCTTATTGCTGCTTACCAGTTTGTAGTACCACTACATATTATCTCTGTATTCAGAAAGGTGAAAAATCTCATGCCATTCTAAGTCAAGCCATCACCAACTGAAAGGAGAGGATAAATTAACAGACAGACAATAAACTTACTTCAGAGCTGGCAGATGGAGCTATACTCCTCAGTAGTATCCTCCCTCCTTGGACTCTGCATAAAAAAAAAAAAAAGCCGGGCGATGGTGGCGCACGCCTTTAGTCCCAGCACTCGGGAGGTAGAGGCAGGCAGATCTCTGTGAGTTCGAGACCAGCCTGGTCTACAGAGCGAGTTCCAGGGCAGGCTCCAAAGCCACAGAGAAACCCTGTCTCGAAAAACCAAAAAAAAAAAAAGAAACATTGATTCTTTTGTCTCAGTCCTCAAAATCTACTGAAGTTCACAAAATTCTCACAAATGTATAACGTGTAATCAGTCTTTATAATTGCAGGTATATATATGTGTGTTTAAGGGAAAAGATACATTAAATATCTGAAGGAAAATGTTAAATATTTTAGATTTTGTCTTTCAAAGGCAATTTCATTATTTATTTATATTTTTGTTTATTTTTTTTTGAGACAGAGTTTATCTGTGTAACAGTCCTTGCTGTCCTGTAACTAGCTCTTGTAGACCAAGCTGTCCTCGAACTCACAGACACTCACTGTCTGCATCCAGAGTGCTGGGATTAAAGGCATTGCCCACCACAAACCAGCTTTATGTTTTCTTTTATCATTATTAACAAACAAGGATGCTGGAGAGGAGAGAATTTGTAGCACATTTTTTGAGAGTAAGGAAGTCATGTGATACATTTGTCTGAACAAATTGTGTTGAATTATTATTGTTAAAAGCTCAAAACTCGTTATCAAAATAATTGGACCAGAATAAAATTGAATTGAATGTAATTGTTTTATATTGGGCATCTCACTATAATAACCAGTCACTTTAAAATAATGATGAATATTTGAAAGAATATGATGTGATTTTTCTATGTCTATATTTAACCTGAACTCTACCACAAACCTCTTTTGTTATTTACTCATAAATGATTTTTAAACTAAATATAGTCCTAAAATGTACTGTGGGTTGGCAATTAGCCTTTTAATATTATTTCATTCAACCCCAAACAACATAAGGTTATAAATACATACTTATCACTGTATAACTAAATTTTCACATCATTTCACCATGTTTATTATTATTTTGTTTCAGTGAGAGACACTTTTTTGTGATGGCAGTTTTCCCTACCACTTTTCTGATTATTCTTTTACTAATGTGAGGCATGCATATAATTGAGAGAATGGACCTGTTTTTTGCTGTCATCAAGAGAAGAAAAAAAGGCTGAAAGATAATGAAAGTACGTTGTCAGTGAATAAAGTTTTCCTAGACAAGTATGAGGTCCAAGGCTCTATGATTTATCCCCAGACATTCTGAGACCAGGTATGGCATTGAAAGCCTAAAATCTTAGCAAGTTGAGGCAGAAGCATCAGAAGTTCAAACTCATCCTTGTCTATTTAGTGAATTCAAGGAATGTCTTGGCTAAATTAGACCCTATCTCAAAAGCAAATTTTAAAAAATACCGGTGATATTTACATTTCTTAATGGAAGGAGCATTTCTTGGCTTCAGCAGTCATATTTTATACATTGGTCTACTGGCATTCACCATTTCTTTCGTTTCATCCTACTCATATGGCTTCATACAAAAACTCAGCATCCCCCTAAAATCTGTCAGTGTTGAAACAGATAGCGATACCATTAGAAGAGTAAAGATATCTAGTTAACATCCTTTTCTGTTACATTTGTTAGCCAAAGCAGAGCAATCATCTGTCAGGTCCAGTTACAAATTATTTCTGTAAATTTTCATACTCCTACATCACCGAAAGTGTAGTATGGTATTTTCTCACTTTATAATTATATATAGTTCTATCTTTAGAAAATGCAGCATATCATGCCAGATATGGCACCCTGAATCTAGAAATTGCTGCACTGCAAATACATATAACTATCCTGTTCTTATCTAATACTAGAAGTCCCGAAAGACAATTGTGTTGCAGATAATAACACTGGACAATAAGTTGAACTCTTGAAATGGTTACATATGTATAGGTGTATGTAAAAAATAAAAATTGGATATTTTAAGCAATTATTTTTTAAACATTTAATTTTAATCAAAGTAGGAACAATATAAGTAAACACACACACAGTATTTCACATCTATATATTTCAGAGCACAAATAGTAATTGTTTTAAAATATTTCAGAATAAATAATAGAAAAATATAGAAAGAGAAAAAAAGAATATAAAAGGACTATTTAAAATTACCCTGTCAATTATTAACAATAATTACTAAAAGTGTTTCAGGACAGAAGCAAGTCAAGAGAACACATGAGTCTGAGAAAAGGATTTTCTATATTTGTCACATATAGTAGAAGGGATGCTTGTTAGGTAATGTGGGGTCTGTAAAGAATTGTGTACTAAAAAATACTAGAGATGGATACTGCCATGCAGTAGAGTTTTGTGACAACTAAGCTATTAAGAATGTGGGTTTATGCAATGACACAGTCAGTAAATGGCAGTGAAGAATCAAACCCAAGAGTTTCCCTAGGAAAAAAAGCAAATGAAGTTCTGTGTTTTTATTTTTAACAAGACTATGACTTTAATGATTATGAAGGTTTTGCTATATTTGTAATTTTAACTTATTGGCTCAAAAATAATAAAGAAAATTCAAAACAGAGAGGAGGTATGTAAGAGGAATGAGGGACCCAATTAGGGAGTTAAATTATCTTAGAAAAATAGTTGGTTAAAGGACATATATAGCAAAATGTAGATAAAATGCCAGGGTAATGTATAATTGGAAAAATTCTATAGATAAATATGTTTACAGCAGATCATCTAGGAGAGCAAATTTCCCATGCACACAAATTGCAAATGTGATAGAGAATGAAATTTAATTATAAATATCTTTACTTATGCATGTTTAGAAATTTCACAATGGGTTCATAAAAGGTTTTTAAAGTTTATTTGACTTATATCCCTTGGAGGCCTGCTCTGTTTTGAAGGAAATTGGAGAAAAGTATATTTGGGGGAGAGAGGAGGTGAGGAAAAACAGGAGTAGTAGAGGGAAGGGAAACTGAGAACAGGATGTAATGTATGAAAGAAAAATAAATTTAAAAAAATAAATAAATAAATTCAGAAATTCTTCCTGTGGGTAAAAAAGCAATTTTTTAACAGAAAGATGTGAAGGAAGGTTGCTTGCCTGATTTGACAAGGTAAGATTTTTTTGTGTGTGCTCTTCATCATATATTTTCACACAATAAAAAATTTAGTCTGATCTGAGGTCACATTTTTTTCCTGTCTTTTTTTTTTTAGTCATGATGAAAAGATTGTAGGAATGTTCAAAGTTAATTTTATTAATAAATTACTTATTCCTTGCACCTTGCAATAGTACAAGGAATAAATAAAACATGGGCATTATTATTACTTGTACAATCTGTAGTGACATGGCACCTTTGAGTGTGCTGGGAAAATTCTGTAATGTTATGATAAATTTAAGTAAAGGGAATTTAAAATGTCATATAAAACATAGATGTTACTTTAACAATTAAAATTTGTTAAAATGATATCCTGGAAAAAGGATGTTTAAAGTGAAGAAGGTGACCTTTTCAAACACGTTAAAAATATCTGAAATTTTAATGAATTGGCTCTTACATGAGAAGTTGGGGAGACTCTCAAGAGGTTTAAAATCAAGAGACATTCAGTACTAAGCTGGAACTTAACAGTAGAAATCTGAGAGAGAAAGAGGGGACAGTGATTACGGTAATTGACACAGCGCTGTCCTTTAAGATGCACTTTGCAGTTCCTGGAATCACTTAACACATAAAAGGGACATGATAAAATGTTCCCTAGTTCTTGTATTAATGCTATTCCTGTGTTAGGGAGAGGGGACACTGGCAAAATGGTCTGATAAAATTGCTCATATTCACAGAAAAATTAACCTCTTTGACATTTTCCCTACATTGGGAATCAGCAGCAATGGAGCTGTAATGAACCTGATACATGTCAAAGAGAGGGCATAAATGAAACATTAATTGACATAAACCCTAAGCCTTTGCACAAATAATGTATGCTCTTCAGTATAAATGACTTTAATTTTTTGATTTAACATGAAAGATGAATTATTCTTACAAAAGATATTCCTAGACGAATGACAATGTTGCAAAGCTAAAAATGGTAACCATTCCCTCACAAAACCTGGCCTGGTCTTTTTGGCTCTTCACTTCCTTGCATTTCTGCCATTCACAATCAAAATGGTCCTGCATTGCAGTGCACAGCTTTCACACATAGGATTCTCTTACTTAAATATCTACAAAAACGTCACAAATCAGAAATAGGCATAGATTTCGGGGTGTCATGTAATCTGACAATGATAATAGATGGGAAGCAGAAAGCATGCAAATAAAAAGGGTCATATGTAGCCTGATACCCATGTGATATGTGGGCACATGTCTGTGTGGTACAAATGACATGCTCCACACCTGTCATTTTCCTTCTGATGTGTGTGGTTGTCTCTCATGGTGGAGGTCACCTTTGTGTCACATGAATACCAACATGTTGTCATTTTCGTAAAGATATCTTTAGCATGGTTGTTATCACCTTTGTAAGTGACTTGATCAGTTGTTGATAATATGTGCATGTGTATGTATATCTGTGTACATATAAGTGTGCCTGTGTTTTGTGCTCTGTGTTGTGCATTTGTGGTGGTGTGTTTATGTGTGTGTTTGAGTGTGTGTGCATATCTGTGTGCATTTTTTTGTATATGGTATATGTGTTTTTGTCTATCTCTGTGTGTTTGAGTCTGTCTGTGGTGTGTGTTGTATGTGAGAATGCATTTGTGGCGGTGTGTATATGTATGTGAGTCTGAGTGTGTGTGTGCATGTGTGTATGCATGTGGCATGTCTGTGTGTGTGTGTGCGTGTGCATGTGTGTATGCATGTGGCATGTGTGTGTGTGCATGTGTGTATGCATGTGGCATGTGTGTGTGTGCGTGTGCGTGTGTGTGTGTGCGTGTGCATGTGAGTCTGAGTGTGTGTGTGCATGTGTGTATGCATGTGGCATGTCTGTGTGTGTGTGCGTGTGCATGTGTGTGTGTGCATGTGCATGTGTGTGTGCGTGTGCATGTGTGTGTGTGCGTGTGCATGTGTGTATGCATGTGGCATGTCTGTGTGTGTGTGTGTGTGTGTGTGTGTGTGTGCGTGTGTGTGTGTAGTACTGGGGACTGAGTTTAGACTGTCATTTGTACTAGGCAGAACCCTTATATTTGAGCTGCATCTCAATCATTCTGCATCACAGTCAGAAAAAAAGTTTTTTTTTTATGCGAGCAGTAAGTACCTTGCTTGCCCAGGTGTGGCCTCAGGCCTGTTGTAAAAATGAAAAAAAAAATTCTTGCTGATACTGTGGTTGTTGTTTTTGATCAATATTGACTTTGGAACTTTGATACTTTAAAACCCATATCAACCCAAAACTCAATATGTAGGCCTAGAGAGGCATAAAATAAATGGACAGCAATTCTGTCTCAATGACTTGAAATTTCAGGCCTATGCTGTCTTATGGAGAAATGTGGTTAAACTGTTATTTTCAAATATCAGCCATTGGCTTCATTTCCAGACCTCTCCATTGACAAGAGTGTTGATCAGCAAAACGCTTGTCCCACTCTACTTACTTCCAGATTCCGAGTCTAAAGCCATCTTGCTTTATGCTAAATGTTTTGGCATAAATGCTGCTTCATTTGTTGATCTTGTTTTTAGTTAAATTTTTTTATACAATATAGTTTAGTAGTATTTTCTCCTTCCTAGTTTCTTGCAGATCCTCTATACCTATCTACTCAAACAACATTGTTCTCTTTCTTTCTGTGTGTGTCATTTAAAAAAAAAATCACTCTAAAATCAAAACAAATAAAAAGCAATAATACAAAAGTACTCAGACAAAACAAAACAAAAACATGGAGTCTTTTTTGTGTAGACCAACTCCTCCTGGGCATGGGGCCAGACTTGAAGGTTTGGTGTTATGCTCAGTGATACTATATTGGAGAAAGTTGATGTTTCTCTTTCCCAGTCAGTAGTCTATGCAAGTGGCTTCTGGATTAGGAATGGTCTTTGTGCCCACCTTTTTCATTCTGGGATTGTTTTTTTTTCTTGATTGTTTGAACATATGCGTGTCTTGTACATGATATTACAGTCTCTGTAATTACACCCAAGTAACAGTTCTTCTGTGCCTGGAAGACACTTTTGCCTTGGCGTTATCTGTTCTCTCTTGCTCTTACAATAATCGTGCCTCATCTTCTGCTACATCACTGAGGCTTGAGGAGAGGACTTTGACAAAAATATCTCATTTATGCATCAGTGCTCCAAATTTCAAAAGTCTTTGCATACTATCCAGTAGTGGGTCTCCTGCAAGAAGCTTTGCTAATGAAGATTGAATGATGCCCTCACACTCATGGATAGCAAGATGTCTTTAGGAATTCCCCTTTTGTTATGTTCCTTTTGCAGAATATATTACAATGTTTTCCCATAGGTTTATTATCTACCTAGTTTCAGGTTCGCAGCTGCTTTAGCAAGACAGTTAAGGAATTGATCTCATATAGTCAACATTAAATCTTAAAAAATGATGTGTTTGTTGCACTCATAACATTTGTGCCACTACTACACTACTGTTCATTGCTGGTAATTTATATTGCAACAACAGCAAAGTCTGTAGCTGGATGATATTGATGATGACTTTTCCTTTCCAATATTTTTAGGAGTAACTTCCTGCACCATAAATATAGTTAGAATAGTCTCACCAATAAATTAATAGTTCAACATCAAGTAAAATATGTCATTTCTAGGCAGCAGTTTCCATCATTCAAACATCACAGAAAACACACAAAGCTGTATCACAATGGCTCCTTTATAAATATTGTCCATCTGGAGTTGAGGTCTTGTGAACTTTGTCAGTGTACTTTAGCATGTCTATTGTGCATATTCAGCTCATGTTTTTATATTCAGGTTGGTAAAAGTTTATGGGCATAGTTTCTGACATTATTGATGGACAAACCACACAAATCTTTCAATCATCTGGCTCTTACAGTCTTTACACACCCTCTCTTGCAATGGTTCCTGAGTAGTCAGTGCAGGAATTTGTATTTTGGATGTAGTGTTTGGGGCTGGACTCTACATTTGAATATTTTGATAAGTTGTTGCACAAACATGGGTTGTGCAATGTAAGATGTTCAGCCCTGAAAACACACAAACACACATAAAGTAACATTATACAAAGTGAGCATCTAATATTTAGAAATATATATGTATATATATATATATGTGTGTGTGTGTGTGTGTGTGTGTTTATGTAGCTGGATGATATTGATGATTACTTTTCTACACACACACACACACACACATATATATATACATACATATAAATAAAACTAATGTAAATACAATCCACGAATTTGAAAGACAGCATGAGCAATACATAAGTAGGTTTGAAGGGAAGACAAAAAAGGTATAAATGTTTTAATTAAAGTATAATGTCAAAAAATAAAAGAAAAATTCAAAATATCTGTATTCCATAGGATACAGGAACATTTTGAGTGATTGTCTTTTATAATTATTCTTTATATCTCTGCATTCAATTTACACTTGAATCAGTAGAAAGAATCAAATAATAATCAGACCTTGTTTAACTTTGCTGAGCTTTGAATCCTCAGTTAGTCATGAGAAATTATGTTTCTGGATGCCATTTCCAGCTCTCTAGTAGGCTGTTCATATGAAGACTGTCACCTACAATAAATTGTTTTCAATACAGCTGAACAATAACTTCAGACACACAAAAGGAAAAACCAGCCTTGCCTATAGATATACATTCTAAATGTAGTGTATTCCTCATATGTTAAACAACAGACCACACATTTTTTCTTTATAAATATCTTCTTTTCCTTATTTTCCTAAAATTCAAAGCAGAATAGCTAAATATTTACTTCTCCAAAGCTATTCCCAGGGCCACAGATTCTAATGATAGGTTCATGGCTAGTAACACATTCCCTGCACCAGGCACATTATTAAAATGCAGCTCTTTTCTTAGGACTTCTTTTCACATTGAGTGAATTTATCAAAATCACAAAGGCAAAATAGGCTTAAATTTCTAGGTCACATCTCTTCTTCTTCTAGCTGTATAATTGACACCTCACTTACTTGCTCTCAGAGCACAGGCCCTTTTCCTGATGACAGTATTTGTAAGCACAGTGAAAGAAAGATATGATGAGATTAATATTGCAGGAGACAGTAATGGAGACATTTCACACTGAGAAAACAGTTACACAAATACTTAAGCCAAGAATGCTCAATGGGGATTCTGATTTAACTATTTTACTATATTTTTTTTTAATCTTGAGAGCAGAAAAAGTATCAGTAAAGATATTAGGTTCATCTTTTAAAAGGGAGCAAACATGTGTTTCTATGGCATAGAATCACCAAACTATCTTTATATCATTTTAGTAGAAGGATGTGTATAAAATCCATTCAAAGCAGGATGAAAAACTTGTAATTTAAATTAAGAATGAATTGTGTGTTATGTAAGTAAGGAAGTGGTTAATTATATTAAGAGGAGAATAATAACAGTACATGAACACAAAGGTAAAGACTTCTCAAAATAGATGTTTTTGAACTGAAAGTTATCAATATATTTTAATAATGTGATTTATTAATGATTTTAACTTCTGTTATTTTTATAATTATCAGACATTTTTACGTGTAAAAATAGAATCTATTTGAGGTGAATTAAAATTAATATATTGCTAAAAATTGCAGTTATATTTGAAAGAAACAATCAATGCATAAAAAATATGAAGCAGGGCTGGAGAGATGGCTCAGCCGTTAAAGGCTAGGCTCACAACCAAAAATATAAAAATATGAAGCAATTCAGTAATAATTTTGAGAGACTTCCAAAGCAATTTTTAAAGTTCCATTTTAGTAATAGGATAATTATAATTTTAAAAGCAAGCTCCTTAATTCCAAAGCAATCTAACCATAAAAATCATTGTATAGGCTTATGTGCATTCAGTTAAAACTAATATGTGAACAAATAAATATAAGAAAATAGTTCTTAAAGAAAAAACTAAGTATGTTAGTAATTTCTGTCACATCGTAATGTATTTTATTTATAAATCTGAAAAAAAAAACAAGGCTGATCGCTTATTTTTCTAATAAGATTGAAAAACTGACATAATTTAAGGACCCAATCTTCAAATATTTATCACAAATTACGAATCTGTTGAAAATGCATACTCAAAGATGGAATTTTTGTTCATTTCCAATAACTTTCATTATTCTCATTAACTTTTTTTTATTATACCTTCTTTAAGAGCTAATCAATCACCAAATGTAGTATATAACTAAATGCTTAGGAGTGGAAGTTTGGTTAAAGTTATCAAGGGTTCTTGTTGCTTTTGCTGAGGACCTGGTTTCTTCTCTCATCATCTCCAAGACAGCTAATAACCATCTGTCACTCCATCTCTAAAGGATCTGTCACCCACTTCTGGCCTCTGAGGGCACTAGAAACATGTGGTATAAAGAGATATCTACAGGTAAAACCAATCACATACAAAAAAATAAATAAATAAGTAAACTTTTTCCACTTTCTTTCATTTTTGAGATTATAAATGTAATTATATTATTTCCCCTTCCCATCTACTCACTCCAAACCCTCCCATGTACCCTTCCTGCTCTCTTTCAAATTTGTGGCCTCTTTTAAAGTAGTTTTCCAAGTATGTATAGACATATTTATTTCTAATCTTATCCTGCTCTTTGTGTTACTTGCATGTATATTAATGTTATTTGTATGGATGTTTTCAGGGATGATTATTGGATAACCTATTTGTATGTTCTTCCCTGGGGAATAATATTTCTTTTACTCTCAACACTGTTCTTTGTGTAGGGCTAAGGTGTTTTGGGGGGTGGGGGAGTGCCCAGTCTGCTTTACATATGCATTATTGTTTATTTCATCCCACTTATGAGTAACAGATGTTGGTGTAGCTTCTGATATTACTAAGTGACACAATGTCAGGAGAAACATTCTGATTTGTTCTTACATTTTTTCTATACCAGCCTGTGCAGTGTCCTACGAGAACTAGATGTGGGAACTATTTTGTAGTTGTAGGCACTGAAACTACGCTTCACAGCTCTGCATTTTAATTTATAGTGGTATTTCTGTAATGACATCTGTGTTTGTCACTGAGAATTTTCCTTGATGAGATGTGGGGACTACAATTTTTCTGTAGGAATAAAGATAAATATTAAAATATTAAGAGACTAATTGGGGATTGTGCAGTTCTACTAAGTAGTGCCCATGGGTTCTCCTTTAAGATGCATGATCTCACTAGGTCTGGGTAGTTGGCTAGGTCTCCAGTATGAATCCAGGCGTGATTTCCATCCTGCTAAGAAGCTCAAATGCAGTTAGATAGGTGTTGGTCTCCTCCATGATATGTATAAAAATCATTGTATCCTTAGGGTTATTATGTGTGCTTGTCATTGTGGTTGATTATAGTCATAGCTAGATAGGAATATTGTTTGCCTTCTTCTTTTGGCAGAACAGAACTACCATGAAAGGTAGTACCCAGGGAGGAGGAATCCTGGTTAGTTCTAATTTAAGGGATATGTGGACTCATTTTGTGAAGTGTATGGTGTCTTTAGCAAGAAGGACTTACTTCCTTACCTGTATAAAGCAACCAAAGACAATAGCTTTAGATGCTGCCATCTTTCTGGAATCTCTTGAAAAACTAGGATCATCGGCTCAAAAGGAATCTCTTGACTCCCTTTTTTTTTTTGAGGGTTTTGTTGGGCTTTTGGAAGCATTGTTAACTCAGGTGTGAAATATTTATTTAAACTATCCATGAATATCTTCTTAGAGTTTCTGTAACTGTAAAGAGACACCATGACCAAGCCTACTCTTATAAAGGAAAACATTTGACTAAAGCTGATTTATAGTTCAGAGGTTTAGTACTTCATTGTCATGATTGGAAGCATGGTGGCACTCAGGCAGACATGGTGTTGGAGGAGCAGTTAAGACTTTCATATTTGCTTTAGCTAGGACCTCAAGAATTATATTGAATAGATATGAAGAAAGTATACAACCTTGTCTTGTTCCTGATTTCAGTGGGATCACTCGGAGTTTCTCTCCATTTAGTATGATATTGGCTTACTGTATGTTCCTTGTATCCCTGCTCTCTCCATGACCTTTATCATGAATGGATGTTGTATTTTATCAAAAGCTTTATTGGTATCTAATGAGATGGTCATGTGGTTTTCATTTTTCAGTTTGTTTATAGGGTGGGTTACATTGACAGATTTTTGTATCTTGAACCATCCCTCTATCTCTGGGATGAAGCCAAAATGAGATCAAGGGAATACAAATTTGAAAAGAACAAGTCAAACTCTCATTATTTGCTGATGATATGATAGTTAACACAAGCGACCCCAAAAATTCTACCAAGGAACTTCTACAGCTTATAAACACTTTCAGTAATGTAGCATGATACAAGATTAACTAAAAAAAATCAATAGCCCTCTTGAACACAGAAAATAAAAGGACTGAGGAAGAAATCAGAGAAACATCACCCTTCACAATAGCCACAAATGGCATAAAATAAATCGGAGTAATTCTAACCAAACAAGTAGAAGACTTGTATGACAAGAACATTAAATCGTTGAAGAAAGAAATTGAAGAAGACAGCAGGAAGTGGAAAGAACTTCCATGTTCTTGGGTAGGTAGAATTTACATAGTAAAAATTGCAATCTCATCAAAAGCAATCTACAGATTCAGTGCAATGCCCATCAAAATACCAGAAAAATTCTTCTCAACAGACCTCAAAAATATGGTACTCAGCTTCATATAGAAAAGCAAAACCTAGGATAGCCAAAATAATCCTGTACAATGAAAGAACTTCTGGAGGCATCCCAATCCCTGACTTCAAACTCTACTACAGAGCTAAAGTACTGAAAACAGCCTGGTATTGGCATAAAAAAAGACAAGAGGACCAATGGAACCGAATCAAAGACCCGAATATTAATCCAAATACCTTTGAACACCTGATTTTTGACAAAGAAGCAAAACATATAAAATGAAAAAAAGAAAGCTTATTTAACAAATGGTGCTGGCATAACTGGATATCAACATGTAGAAGAATGAAAATAGATCTATACCTTTCAACATGTACAAAACTTAAGTCCAAATGGGTCCAAGACCTCAAAATAAAGCCAGCTACACTGAAGCTTATAGAAGAAGAAGTGGGAAGTACACTTGAAATCATTGGCACAGGAGACTTCCTAAATATAAGCCCAGTAGCACAGACACTGAGAAAAACAATTAATAAATGGGACCTCCTGAAACTGAAAAGCTTCTGTAAAACAAAGGACACGGTCAACAGGACAAAACAACAGCTTACAAAATAGGAAAAGATCTTCACTGACCCCACATCAGACAGAGATCTGATCTCCAAAATATACAAAGAACTCAAGAAATCTGTCATCAAAAGAACACATAATCCAATAAAAAAATGGAATACTGATCTAAACAGAGAACTCTCAACAGAGGTATCTAAATGGCTAAAAGACACTTACAGCAATGTTCAGCATCCTTAGTCATCAGAGAAATGCAAATCAAAACAACTCTGAGATTTTATTTTACACCTGTAAGAATGGCCAAGATCAAAAACACTGATGACAACTTATGCTGGAGAGGTTGTGGGGAAAGGGGAACCTCCTCTATTGCAGGTGGTAATACAAGCTGGTACAGTCCCTTTGGATGTGTGACGATTTCTCAGAAAATGTCACAACAACCTTTCTCAAGACTCAGTAATACGACTTTTGGGTATATAGCCAAAGGATGCTCAATCATGCCACAAGGACTTCTGCTCAACTATGTTCATAGCAGCATTATTTGTCATAGCCAGAACCTGGATACAACCTAAATGCCCTTGCACCGAAGAATGGATAAGGAAAATGTGGTACATTAACACAATGAAGTACTACACAGCACAAAAAAAATGACATTTTGAATTTTGCAGGCAAAGTGATGGAGGTAAAAAACGTCACTTTGAGTGAGGTAACCCAGACCCAGAAAGATAATTATCACATGTACTCTCTCATAAATGTTTTTTTAAACATAAAGCAAAGAAAACCAGCCCACAAATCACAATCACAGAGAACCTAGACAACGATGAGGACCCTAAAAGAGACAAACATAGATCTAATCTACATGGGAAGTAGAAAAAGACAAGATCTCCTGAGTAAATTGGGAGATTGAGGACTTGGGAGAAGGTTGAAGGTCAGGGGAGAGGCATGGAGGGGAGAAGAGAAAAATGTAGAGCTCAATAAAAATAAAAAAAATAAGGGACAATGTGATCTATAAAAAAGTATTACATTTAGATCAGAAGGAAGGATGAAGTAAATATTATTCTAGACATGGCCGGAGTATTTGAGAACTTAAAGCCTGGTCCTTTGTGATGCCCTTCCTTGAATAAAGCCATTTCGGCTGCTACAAGGCCACACCTACAGCAGCAAAGGCATAGATCCTAATAGTGTCACTGCTCATGAGCTCATGAGGCCATTTTTTTATTCAAACTACCATATAAATTAATGCTCTGATTATGTGTATTGCACGTTTATACTTTTTAGGTAATTAATATTATTACTCCTTATGAATTTTTCAATAACTTTCTGTTATTTTACCCTACTTCGTTTGCATTTATCATCTTCTCCTTCCTTAATGAAAGCCACCTTTTTCCATTTTCTTTGTCAGATCGCATTTACCCTGCTGTTTCCCTCCTTATTGCTCCCCCATTTTGTACTCCAGAAATGACCCAAATTTTTTCAGTCAATATGTCCTCCGATCTGAAGGTTTGTAGCTAGGAGTCCCACTAAAGAGAGAGAACGTGTGACCTTTGTCTTCCTGGGTGTGGAGTGTCTCACTTAATTCTATCTTTTCTATTTCTTTCCATTTGAACTAAAAATGCTTGATTTCATTTTCCTTTCTTAACAGCTGAAAATTATTCCTTGGTGTGTATATAACACATTTTCATTATCCATTTACTGGCTGTAAAACAGTTAATATGGCTGAACAAGTACCTGTGGGGTCTTTGAGCATGTTACAAAAAATGATATTGCTACTTCCCTTATCCAAGAGGATAACTATATGTTTTTCCTTGGGTTCACCTTCTTACTTAGCTTCTTTAGATTCGCCTATTGTAGACTCCGTGACCCCTATTTATGGCTAGGAACCAATTATGAGTGAGTACATCCCATGTTCATCTTTTTGGGTCTGGGTTACCTCACTCAGGATAGTGTTTTCTATTTCCATCCATTTGCATGCAAAATTCGAGAAGTCACTGTTTTTTACCGCAGCGTAGTACTCTAATGTGTATATATTCCATACTTTCTTCATCCATTCTTCCATTGAAGGGCATCTAGGTTGTTTCCAGGTTCTGGCTATTACAAATAATACTGCTGTGAACATAGTTGAACAAATGCTTTTGACATATGATAGGGCATCTCTTGGGTAAATTCCCAAGAGTGGTATTGCTGGGTCGAGGGGTAGGTTGATCCCGAATTTCCTGAGAAACCGAAACACTGACTTCCACAGTGGTTGCACAAGATTGCATTCCCACCAGCAATGGATGAGTGTACACCTTCCTCCACAGCCTCTCCAGCAAAAGCTATCCTTGGTGTTTTTGACTTTGCCGGGGAGAAAAGTGGGATGTTGGGGGTGGGGTGGAATGGGGGTAAGGGGAGATGGGGAGAGAAAAGGTAGAAGGAAAGGAGGGGGGACTTGGGGAAACAGGAGGATCGGGATAAAGGAAGGTTGGATAGGGGAGCACGGAACCCCATTTCTTAGTTAAAGGACCCACTTTAGGATGGGCAGGAGACTTGACCCTAGAGGGGATCCCAGGTGCCCAAGCTGAGGCCCCCAGTTAGTTCCTTGGGCAGCTGAGGATAGGGAACCTGAAATGACCCTATCCTAGAGCAATACTGACGAATGCCATGCATATCATCCTAGAACTTTCATCTGGCGATGGATGGAGATAGAGACAGAGACCCACACTGGAACACTGGATAGAGCTCCCAAGGTCCCAAGGAGGAGCAGAAGGAGGGAAAACATGAGCAAAGATGTCGGGACCACGAGGGGTGCACCCACCCACTGAGACAGTGGAGCTGATATACTGGGAGCTCACCAAGGCCAGCTGGACTGTTACCAAAAAAAGCATGGGATAAAACTGGACTCTCTAAACATGACGAACAATGAGGGCTGATGAGACGCCAAGGACAATGGCACGCGGTTTTGATCCAATGCAATGTGCTGGCTTGGTCGGAGCCTAGCCAGTCTGGATGTTCACCTTCCTAGATATGGACGGAGGGGGGAGGACCTAGGACTTACCACAGGGCAGGGAACCCTGACTGCTCTTTGGACTGGAGAGGGAGGGGGAGAAAAGTGGGGGGAAGGGGAGAGGGGTGGGAGGAGGGGGAGAAGAATGGGAGGAGGGGGAGGGAAATGGGAGGCTGGGAGGAGGTGGAAATTTGTTTTTTTTTTCTTTCTTTTCTTTATTCTCCTTTTATCAATAAAAAAAGAGAAAAAATGATATTGCTGAGTCATATGGTAGATTTGCTTTTCGGTTATGTTATTGTTGTTGTTGTTTTCTCTACAAAGATTCTAGAGTGGCTATTTCAGTTTGCAATTCCACCACCACAACCGATCAGGGCTCCCTTCCCCTCAAACACCATTCAAAATAGAAGATAAGTAGACATCTACAAAAGAGAAACTCTTTTATTATTTGTAAATCTGTTTTACATTAAACTATTTGTATGTTTGGTATATATACATGTGTATTCATGATCACATATATATGGTCCTATCTGTGTACAGGTGTACAAGTGCTTGTGTGGTGTATGTGGAGACGAGCGGTTGATGTTGAGAGTCTTCTGAAGTTTTCTCAACTTTATTTCTGTGGGCAGGGTCTCTTGTTGAGCCAATAGCTTAGCAATTCACTCACTCTAGCTACCCAGGATTCTCTAAAGCTATTGTCTTTACCTCTGAAGGTGGAATTACACAAGGGTTCTGGATTTCAACCAAAAATATACCATGCATTTTAACATACTCAGTGATTTTCTACAGTTGCTCACTGTGCAGCTGGCAGTGACAATCAGAATACATGCAGGAATCAAGGGTAATAGAGAATTTTTAGTTCTCTATTACTTAATTTCTGTTCATTTTTTATAACATTTCATTTCTTCTTGTGAAATTAATGCATTTTATGTATTGAATTATGCTTGAATATTTGTGGTCTTTGAAACCAACTAATTTTTTTACCTGAAAAACTGAAAGTCAATAATCACCTTTATTTTATGACAGATCACTCTATTTCCACTTAAAAACTCACTTGATCTTTAGCAATAAAAATTTCCACAACTGCTTTTCGTTACTGCAGAAAAAAAATAGATTTTTAAAAAAAATTATACTTTGTGTCTTTCACATCATGTATCTTAATTGAATTAATTTCCCCAAACCTTTGTATCCAACCTCTGCCCTTGCAACCACCCCACTTAAATAAAATAAAATTTAAGAGAAAAAAGAAGAAAAAGAAAAACTCAATCATGACAAGGAAGCTATAGTGTGACATTAAAAGTCACACAGTAAACCTTGTTATCCTTTTATATCTTTACTTGCAAACATTCACTGCAAAGAGGCATTGATCTGGTTCGAGAGTCTGATTTCTGCTGCATTACGGATGATGGGCCCTCATTGGAATTCCTTGTGGTATCGCACTGTTACCCTGTGTTGTGAAAATTCTGTGAGTTTGGATCTGCAGGAGCTATCTCTTCACCTGCTCCAGGAGATCATAGATGGAGTGGATGTTGGCATGGTCCTACATATAATCTTGGTTCTCGGACTGGATAGTTGCGGTTTGGTCAGTCTATTAGCTTTCTCTGTCCCTACTACCAGGTGAACTTTCCTGTATTTTCCTGGCAAATTCACCTCCCCCCTGCAGCAATGAGCAAAGATTGGGGTCAATTCTGATGCTTTCATGGACTTAGGGTCAGATGCCTGGAGATGCCTCCAGGGTCAGCTCTACTGTGTTGCCCAGGTGTGGTGTAGGGGCCACTATCATTAGCCTTACAGCTGATTAGTGACAGGGCCAGCTCTCCCACCTGTCTCAGGGATTGATGGCGTGGGATCTCTCCACTGCCCATGCTGACACATGAAAATGAGTGTATGGCAACAGCTCTCAATGCTAAAAATTTCAGTGCTGGCACAGCCAAAATTTGATTTTTTTTTAAAAAAAATCAAGTCAGATGTCACCTATTGTAAAATAATTCTCATACATTCAAAAGATATGTTGATATTTTTAAGTATTTTTTATTCATGTATCCATCACTATCCTAGAGTAGATTTTATGAATCCTGTTGGCTTACACATTTCATTTTACTCTAATTGAAATGCTCATCAGTTTTCCTATTGTCTGCCAAGAGTGCAATTTGGTCTATTTTATCAAAAAAGATTTTTTTTCCCAAATGAAGGGTATTCACTTGTTATCATAATATCTTGTAACTGGATGTTATAATATTTATATATAGCTAATGTTTGCATTATGTTTTAAGTTCAATATAGTTATATAATTCAAAGAAGCTAACAATTCGTGTTAATCTTCTTATTCCTAATGTTTTATATTCTTAGGCACTAAGACCCTTGCACTAAATGTGCTCCAAAATAGATATGAATGTGGACTCAAAATAAATTGTAAAAATATGAGGTATATACTTACTCATTTTTATTTGGAAAATCAGTTTCACAGTTCTTGAGAATAAACTCTATGGGGAACAATGTCAGAGTCCTTATGTCTTGTTTCGATGTAAAAAGGTTGAGCATATCTAAGAGAGGAAAACTTGACTTACATATGCTATTTCTTATATGTCAGTTTTCAGCAAGGAAAACTATCCTATACAGAGTTAAGTGAGAATAAAGGTCAAGAAATTGCATTACTAAAAACCAAAGACCTATAAATCACCAAAGAGTTGTAAGAAATATTTAATTCTGAAGAAAAACAAGCAAAAAGCCTCCCTAGACAGAAATGCATTCTGTGAGTTTAAACTATAATTTTTTAATGTATTCCTTGTGTTTTGTTTTTATTATGAATTTATTTTTATAAACAACTAATAAAAGTTCAGGAAACATAGCTACTTTTGTCGCTGATATATTCAGTATCCAGGAAAGCAATGCGTCCCATGGCTTATGACACACACAAGCTCGATACTAACTGAAAAGCACATGATAGATTTATTCCATCTTAATTTTAAGTGTTTGGAAGTACAGATAGTCAGATCATATAACCCCTTTTGCAGTGACATTATTTTAACAGTGTATTCTAAATCCATATTTAGTGCAATACAGAGATCCTCCAATGATAAATCATGCTATTTAACATTTCAATTGAGACATTAGTTAAATATAGAGATCTAATTATTTTAATAAAGTATTTAAAGGTTTGCTTCTATTTTAAAATTCAAGTCCTTGGCAAAATGAATAACTTATAGACTGATTATCCCTTTGATTTGTCTGAATTATATTGATTTTGAAACAAAGCATAGATTTATTTTTTTTTTAGGTACTGTTAATTTCAATGCTGAACAGTCCTACTAAGGACACACTAGTTGAAAAAATATGACAACTATGACTTCTCTCACTTTGCTCCACTCTTAATCCCTAACCAATGAGTCTTTTGCATTTCTGTTTCATTTATAAAACAAACTTGCCTAAGGGAAAAATGTAAATAGGGCAGTTATATTTAAAACATTCACATTAGGTATTTTTCCTGCTTTCTAATTACATACAAACAAAATGGTAGATGGTATCCAATTATTTTAAGCTTATTTGTTTAAGAATTATATATATATATATATATATATATATATATATAGAGAGAGAGAGAGAGAGAGAGAGAGAGTTTATTTTAAACATAGTCAAAAGAAGTGAATTATAAACCAAATATTTGATGATAGACTAAAGAAAGTTTTGCTCACACATAATTTGAGATTTTTGAAGTGTTATGCCAACATTTTACTAAAGGAAATTTGAGATGAAGATGTACAAATATTTATGTGTATCTGTGTGTTAAGTGTTAAACTGTTATTCTACTAAGCCCCCCCCCCAAAAAAAGGGTGATTATCCAAGCACTTTATCAGACTTACTGGATCAGTGTTTATTGTTAAAATCTACTAAAAAAATCAGTAGCATGTATACATTTCCTTCCTCTCATCACCTCAGAAGCAGGCAGTAGGTTTCTGAAGAAATACTGGGTACTAGATCTGACACAAAGAGACATGGGAAAGTCATTTAGAAAAGTTCTCTTGAGAATCATCCTGAGAGAAGGATTCTGCATGATATGGGAATCCAGGCAGCTTTGTTTGGCCCACCCACACATTCTCTGTGGGCTGTGGTGTGGTATAGAACACTGCCTACCATGGTGTGTTTGAGGACAGATATTGAAAACTTGCAGTTTCAGTAGTGTTATGCAACAAAATTTTTGCCCTATCATTGGTCATATCTGGATTAGGGCTGGACATTAAGTTTTAGGGCTAAAAATGGTAGTCCTACAAAACACTGATTTAGCCCCCTTTGGAGCTTCTACTTCACAAGTTTACTTTTAGATAATTTAACCTACTTGATACTGTGAAGTTATAATACTATATGACTGCGAGACTGAAAACGACAGGTGTTTAACAATCTGTAATTATCACTGTGCTCACTTACCTTTTTTAGGCTCTATTTTTGTATCTTTGGCAACTTTCACACACTTTTCAGGAAGCTCTTCCCTACTTCTCCTTCCCTGGAATCATTCGCATGTTTGATTAGTATCATATAGGTGGAGTAAGAGACTTGAAATAAGATTAAATACCACATTATAAAGTGATGACTTCTGTTCTTTAAAAGAGGGGATTCCAAAGTTTCTGTAAATTAATTTTCATTATTATAAACTATCTTGTTAAAATGAATTTTAGTATTATATCCCTATCTTCTAATAGATTTTTACTTGTATAAGGTAATTAATTTTTCCAATTAATATACATATATATGAAAATGAATAATTTTATGAAGAAGACTTATATTTTTGTTAGCAATATTAAACATGCCTATTTAATTGTAGGTGAAAATTGCTATAAAGAACTAAAGAATACAGAATTTACTCTCTTTTATATAAGCTGCTATCTGATTATATTACAAGAGCAAAAATATAAACACTGTTCTTTTTTAGCCTCAGGGATCAGTGTTTATGGCTTTTGATTTATGGTTTTTGTCATGTTCATAATTGGTTACTACATTCACATTGTCAACAAAATTCTGTGCTTTTCAACATCCACAAAAACAATGACTTTCCTGCTAGCAATAGACATAATTGGTTGCAGAAAAAGTTAAGCTCAATTGAAGTTATGTTGGACTTAACAATCAATGTTCCAGTTCAATGAATGTGAACGTATATTTTACAGTTTTATTTCTCTCACAGTTTTGGCTTATTATATTTATTTTATGCTTCTGGTTATCTTTATTGACCTTGGATATTTCCCTAGCTCTCCTCAGCATTCTCTGTACTTTTTAGGTTCAGGATTTCAGCATTTCTGACTTGCTTTTCTCCAGTTAATGAATATCCTTTATGTCTAATCATCCCATATTTCTTCAAAAACATTTTCTTATTTTCCCCATTTTTTTCATCATATAGGTCTGTTTATATTAAAACAAAATCAAAACATATTTTCATGCAAGATGTTAACAAATGCACAAGATGTTAAGTGAAGCTTCCAAATTTAATTAACCCAGTCTAAAATTGACTGGAAAATTTAAATACTTGGTATTGTACAACTCATATTTTGGGTGTCAGAAGTCCAGTGAAATGATGACGACGTCAATGGTATAAAATGGCCATTTTGAAAGTGCAAGGGGAACACATACAAAAAGATTAATTCTGAGATTAATTTTTGTCTTTATTTCCTTTTCCTCTGAATTGCATAGATTTCCTGAAATCCTGAAGAGTTTGTATCAGAAAAATAGAAATGGTTTGTAGAAGAAAAATAAAAAGTGTATAATGTTAGATTAATGACTGGCTATGTACTTCGATATTAAATTTGGATAAGCAAGTATGAAGGTAATATTCAGATGTAAAATATTTAATTCTCATCTCAAATATTTCACTGTTGTTTCCTTTCAAATTATTTTAATAATAAGTTACCAGATATGAAAATATACAAACAAGTATATAACAGTAAATACATTTGTGGTTAGGCATCATTTGTGTAGTTTTGGATATAAAGTAGTGATTTCTGGTTAGATAGACTACATCTCTGAGAAGCAATAGGTTTGAGGGCTCTGATTCAATTAGAATTATTCCATTGATGGTATAAAAATCTGGTGTTATTAATGGGATTTAGTAGGATCAAGGTAGTGTGAGAATAATGGGAAAGTTGGTCACTGTGTGTATGTTCTTCCAAGGTATGTCTTGTCTGCAGCCCACAGTTGTCTATTTATAATCATGCATAAAGAAAAGAGTCAAGCTTCTTCATGTCCTTCTGTCATGCTTCTGCCTCTTCACAGGAATCTTGCTGACTGGAGTAATAACTCACTAAAATCTGAGACAAACTTTTCTGTCTTATGACTTGTTTCCCATAGATAATTTTCAAAGAAGTGATAATTGATTAACACAATCCCTTACCACAATCTTCACATTATCCCATTCTACAACTTTGTCTTTTTCACTTCTAGTTTAGGAACACATTTTGTTTCCTGATGTTTTCTTTCTCTATGTAGGATAAATGAACCTACAAAAAAGATATTCCCTGAAGAACTTTGTTTTGGTATACTCAATTCAACCGGAAAATTGGAAGATTTGGAGTATATAAGAGGCAAACATGACTTAGCTGACCATATAGATGTAGGCATTTTTGTGAAAGGAAAAGTGAAAGACAGAGCTATGGAGACAGGTAGAATGAGCCAGAGAAACCCATTTATGTGTAAGGGTTGGCCAGCACTGGATAAATGTGACTATTAGATTGTCAATGTTGTCATGAATGACAAAATCTTTAATGTAGTGGATAATATGATCTAGTACCTTGATAGTCCACAGAAGCTTGGGGGACTCTGCAAAGCTGTATCCACATATGCCAAGAATGTTTTTCTTAATATATGTATATATATACACTTGCCAAAATGTCTATACATTTTTCATAATCTTCCTATCCTATGTTTCTAAGGAAAATAGCCATCGTCTTTGTGAAATAACATATCGATTCTACAAATACTTATGTTTCAAATTGTACATATTTATTAAGTTTTTCAGTTATAATTGTGTTCACTGATACTTTTGTTTTCTACTTATTAAATCTCTATCCAAATTTATCCCTCAAATATCTTCTAGCATTACCTATGTTTGCTATCTTGTTGCAAATGACTCCAAATGCAATCATTTACAAAGTGAAGAGTTATTATCAATTACTAAAACCCAGATTCCAGGACTCTAGATTACTAAAAGACTTCTTTGTGGGTGCAAACCAGAACATTCCTATGCATATTGTTATAATAAGGACTGAGCAAGTTTGGCTCCAATAGGCAATTCTTGCTGCTATTAACAGTGGGATTGTGTTCATTACAAAAAAAAATTCTGAATATATGATACCTTAGTGACTTGGTATCAACATGGCAGATGACTTATGACAATAGGTCATGAAAGAGTTACAGTAATGAATTTTTAATTTAAATTTTTAATTTAATTTAAAATTACATAGTAAGCCACGACCTCTTTATATCCTTAATTGAGTAAGTTACTATATCAAACCAAATACCTTGGCAAAAAACGTTGTTCTCTCTCTATATCAAAAGCTTACATACTGCCTATGCTCCTTACTGGTAGAAGAGAGCCATGCGTACGTATATGACACATCACAAGCTATGATAAAAATAGAAAGAAAAAGGTGACACAGCAGGAAGTGGGTCTTCTTACACTTGCTATTGTGTTATCAATAGTAACCTGCCTTCTTCTGTTATAGAAAACCCTTCTTTGGCATTGATAAAACTGTACCTCTTCATTGTCTAAACCTTTTAATTCATATTTTATAGAAAAAGTATCTTCTCCTCCCTGAAGATTTCTGAAACACTGCTACAGTTAATTTGACTTCTACAACCATCCTGGGAGCTCTGGTAGTTCTTTAAAAATAGGCTTTCTTAATTGCATTTGATTTGGTACCATGTCTTTGATGTACACAGAGGATTTCCTCAAATGGATGACTCTACCTTAGAAAGTCTAAAATACTGCATCTGTCTTTGAACATGCAACCCCACTACTTCATATCTTAGCTCCCTAACTTCCTCTGCAGCTTCCCTCTAGTCCTGACCTCTCTTCAATGATGCTGCCAAAGAAGGAACTGGGCAAAGAAAACACTGAGAAAAAAGTTACTTTTAAGTTATTTTAAAAATATAACAGATATAATTTCTATAGATCTATAACAGGTTCCTTTGATGTGGGATATATTCTCAAACAATATCTTTTATACTGTACACTTCCAGACGCTATAAAAAATAATGTGTTGGAAGTGGAAATAGCCCAAACCAATTCCACCAAGAGAAAGATGTCTCCATTTTCAGGTAACTGCAGATCACAGCTAAATATCCTGGCTTGTGTTTCTAGACTTCTGTTTAATATTTTATAGGATTCTGACATTGCCATTGGCAAGGGGAAGGCAAATGGAGAATTTTCTCTGTAGGGCAAAAACTATACATAGTTTTATTTTTCTATTTTTATAAATATTATGCAATATTCTCTTTTTATATGGCAAACATCATATCTAGTGCTAGGCTTTAAAGTTAAAAATGGAGGTAACAGCTCTGGTTCAGCAAATAAAAAGGCCAAAATGTTCAGAAACAAATCTGGGAAACATCATTAATATAATTTATTTTAGGGCTGGAATGATGGTTTGGCATTTAAGAGATCTTGCAATTCATGTAGAGGACTGGAATTTGCTTTCTAGTAACCATGTGGGATGACTCATAACTACGTATATCTTCAGCTTCAGGAGCCCATATGCATACATAGGTATACACACATGTGGCACACATATACACACACAGAGAGATATAAAATTAAAATCAATCTTTAATAATATATTTGTGTGTATGGGGGAATTGTATAATTTCTGTTTCTACATTACCGAGCCCAGGCTAGTCCTAAATGCCAAGATTTGAATAATTTAAATATCTGAGACAACAGGAACATTCACTGCAGTTGGCATAAAGCCATTGATTATATATTACTAAGTTTGTGGCAGAAAGAAGCAAGACCTTCTTTATAAATATGGGAAAGAAATTATTTCTCCCTGTATGGCAGATTAACTTCTCTTAGAATAAATAGCATAGTAGCTCATGAGGAAAAAAGAAGTGACATACTTTTAATTTTGACTTATTGATAAATTCAAAAAGTGTCACTCTAAAATGTCCCACTATGGTATGCAGGCTACTTAAAACTAAGGACTTTTAGGAAATAGAAAAGAGTAGAAGGATTTTATAAGTTAATATTAAATTCTCCATCACTATCGCTGTACATTGGTGTGGGAGGACATTCTGTCTATGTGTTGCTTTTATTAGTTAATGAATCAAGAAACTGGCTTAGCCTATAGCAAGGTAGAAGGAAGGCAGAGTCAGAGAGATGCCATGTAGCCCCTGCCTGAGGTAGATGCTGGAAAATTTACATAGTACGCCACAGCCACTTGGCGATACACAGATTAATGGAGATGGGTTAAATTAATATGTAAGAGTTTGCCAATAATAAGCTAAAGCTAATGGGCCAGGCGGTGTTTTAATTAATATAGTTTCTGTGTGATTATTTTGGTTCTGAGCAGCTGGGATGAACAAGCAGCCCCCTCTAACAGTACATTGCTCATTAAAGGTGGAACTAGACTCTCTGGGATACTGTAAAACTAAAAATTTAGTAACTGATCCTATGAAGTAAACTGACAGAAGAAAGATGAGCAAGACAAAAGTTAAACAAGTTGATTTCATTCTCCTTTTCAATAGAATACACCAAAGCTTTGAAACATACTGAATCTCTGTATGTATAGAATTAGTGTATATAAATAGTGTGTGCTCTACTCCTAGGAGAGAAATAAGCTATGGCCAAGCAGCATAGAGGAGGGTATTATTGCTGGTGGGAGTGCAAACTTGTACAGCCTCTTTGGAAATCAGTATGGCAGGTTCTCAGAAAATTTGGAAACTATCTACCTCAAGACCCAGCAATACAATTTTTGGGTATATACCCAAAGGATGTTCAATCACGCCAAAAGGACATTGCTCAACTATGTTTATAGTAACATTATTCATAATAACCAGAACCTGGATATAACCTAGATGCTCCTCAACCAAAGAATGGATAAAGAAAATGTGGTACATTTATACAATGGAGTATTACACAGGGGTAAAAAATAATGACATCTTGAAATTTGTAGACAAATGGGAGGATTTAAAAAACATCATATTGAGTGAGAAAACTCAGACCCAAAAGACAAATATAATATGCATTCACTCTTAAGTGACTTTAGACATAAAGCAAGGACAAACCAACTTATAGTTCACAACCCCAGAGAACCTAGACAACAAAGAGAAACATGCATGGATCTACATAGGAAGGAGAAAAAGACAAGATATCCTGAGTAAATTGGAAGCATGAGGGTCATGGCAAAGGATAGACGGGGAGAGTGGATGAAGAAAGCTGAGAAAAGAAAAATGTATAGCTAAAAAAAATAATTATCCTTAGAAAAGAAAATGTAATAGTTAGTGGTTGATAAAATGTGTCTAGAAGTGGTCAGACCTTTAGTATTCTTTCATAAATTTAGAGTTAACCTCTGATTGGTGAGACTCCTACTAAAAGATTCAACAGTATCTGTCCAGAGAATCTGTCTTTACACTGTGGAAAGTCACTAAAGGGCAGCCTCAAAGTGACATTTTTAAATAGCACTTCTTAAATCTCTTCATGTGGACTCTGGGAAAACCTCAGATAATACCATTGTAAATACTGAAATTAGGGAAGCTTTCTTTGTCAAGAAGTTTATTTATTGATTTGGATTCAAACATGCCCCAGAATGTTACCTACAGTAACAGTTGT
Source organism: Microtus pennsylvanicus (assembly GCF_037038515.1). Classification (NCBI taxonomy): domain Eukaryota; kingdom Metazoa; phylum Chordata; class Mammalia; order Rodentia; family Cricetidae; genus Microtus; species Microtus pennsylvanicus. Next base: position 19,771,917 of record NC_134579.1, read on the forward strand.
CAAGAGGTGAGGAAACAGGAAAATCTCTGCTTGTGATTCTGAATTTACCTTTCCTTAGTCTGACGATGACCTCCATGACTTTGGAGAAGGAATGGTTACAGAAATGTTGGGCATTATGTGATATTGCATCAAAGACAAAGCACAAAGTAACGGTTGTACTCAACTCAGACATTGTTTTCTAAATTATTTTCATTTTAAATGTATTTTCTTAAATGTTATATATGTGTATATGACTTTGTTGGTTCCAATCCAACTCCGCCTGGCCCCTGCCATAACATATTTTCCCCATCTAACTACATATGCACCTTCTTCTTCTTTATCTTCTTCTCCTCCTCCTCTCCTTCCTCCTCATCCTCCTCCTACTCCCTCTTTTTTTCTCATTCTCCTCCTTCTTCTCTTATGCCTTCTCTTCTCCTCCTCTTCCTTCTTCTTTTAAAATTTCATTTAAAAAATTACCAAGGTAACATGACTGCTGCATTTAATCTATTTTGTCCATTCATTATCAATAACAACACTAAAGCTGGTCACATAATTCTGTTTATTATTTTCTCATTCAATGGGGCTGTCATATGCTGTGTTTATCCTCTTTCATCCCCCTTCACATCAACACAGGTTACTAGGTAAAACTGGTCCTGATTCTTTTATTTTTATGCTCCTTTCTTGGAAAAAATACCCCTTTTCTGCTATATGCAGTGCATTGAACTGTCTCCAAAGGCAATTTTTTGGAAGGCAACAAAGCTTAAAATTGCCCATATCCTATTTGGGAGCTGTATGATAATTCTACCCTTTATATTTAGTTGACTTTTGGAACAACTCTTAATCAAATAATCAGAAATATAAACAAAGGAAAAATCTGCAATTACACTTAAAGCAAGAAAAATGCAAATAAAAAATCCACAAAGGATCTCTGAAGTCACCTTCTTCCCAGGCATCTTTGGGGAATACATTTATCAGTATTCAGTATTCTCTGAAGATAAGTTCTTTCTGTATCTGGACAATAATTTTTTTCCATTTTATTTTTATTGTATTGTTTTAAAGGTTTATTTTCCATATTTGACTATGTGTATGGATGTGGGTCTTCATATGGATATGTGAACATGGGACAAGGGCCAGCAGAGAGCAAGGGCCACAGATACCTCTAAAAGTAGAGATGTAGGCAGCTAGCCTCCATGGGAACTGGATCGAAACTCTGTTTCTCTACATAGTGTGTGAGTTGAGTCACCATTCAGCCCCTGTTTCTACTCTCTGTGTATGTGTGTAGTGCTCTATCCCCCCTTTTGTGGCAGAGCAGAGCAGAAGAATGTACGTACATGCACACACACACACACACACACACACACACACACACACACACCACTATATAGAAAGCAGAGACACATTTTCTAAGAGTACTGCTTCCTCTCACATGGAAGTGTACTAGTAAGCAAACGTCCTGCTAGAAGTAATAATGTGGATGAAACCACAAGAAAAATAATAAGTCAAGAAAAATGAGAGGCTCCAAGGATCTCAAAAAAATGGTTAAATTAGAGCTGACTTCGTCAACTCTTGATTTCCACTGACCCTTGAATTTATATTCTGAATGGAACTTTCAACCTGTCTCATTAATTTTTTTTTTATTTTCTTATTTTCCTCATTCTTACATTTCAGTCTTTTTTTTTTTCTCAGTTGATTTTATTTTTTCTATTCCATGGGACTCAGCTAATATCTAGATTCCAGTCCCTGGTCTCTCAATGAATCTGGAGCTTACCATGCTGGACATATTGGCTGGCCAGCAAGCCCCAGCGACCTTCACGCCACCCATGTCCAAGACACTGAGGTTATAACTGTGCCTGGGGTCATGCCTGGATTTTCCCCTGGGCTATAGGGATCAGCTGGGCCTCATGTTTATACATCAGTCATACCCAGTTAGTTATCTATTTAGCTCTTGTCCTTTATTTAACTGTTTGAAATAGGTACAAATAAGCTTCAAAATATATGCATACAGATTCATGTCCTGAATATGAAGAAACAGTGAAGAAGTGTGTTATGAATTCCAGATCATAGGAAAATGTCCTTACCTGATTCATGATTTTTTAAATATAACTGAGTATAGGATTTTATTATGTCTTAGACCAATGCATGTTAATAGATTAAATATAAGTCTGAGTTGTATACCTTGATTTCATGAATTCACTTCTAAGGCTGGGATTTAATAACATAGGATAGCATATCAGTAATGAGATGTTTGGCATTTCCTTTTATGGTGGTTTTCTTTTCTCTCTGACTGATATTGTGCAGAAGGGTATAACTGGTATGTAAAAACAGAACCCAGAGTAATGGCATTATTAGTCTTCTCTCCTTTCCATTGCACTGTACTGAATCAGTTACTCATCTTCCAAACACCAACAAATAAGTCCCCTGGATCTTCGTGCCATTTTGTTCTTTCTACCTCTGTTGTGTTTGCTTTTCAACTCTTGATTTGTTATATTTCTTTATTTTAAAATGCAATACATTAGTAGTTTCATGTCCCAGGAAATAACAATTTAACATGAAAGACAGAAATATTCTTAAGAGATGACACATAGAATGGTTGCTTTGGAATTGAAGATGCGCCTGCAACTACCCAGTATAACTAGGAATATTTCTCCTGCTTTTTAATCATGTTCAGAGAGCTTCATGTCTTATTTTTACTCCAGGGTGATCTTTTTGTGACCACATCCTGTGTGAAATATGAACATGGCAATAGAGTGAAGAAAGTAATCATTGTATTCTGATTATATTTCTGCATACACATACAAATTTAATACTCTATGGTTGATAAAGAAGTCACAGCATGCCTAGTGTCAAAAGTCTAAGTTTCTCAAACTATGTCCACAAATAAGTGCTCAAAAATAATTGCCCTAGGATTTCAGTGCCAAATGCATGCATTGAAGAACCCATAAATATTTAAGTCAAAATATATTTTAATTTAATGAAAATTTTAAGTACAAATTTGAAAAGAAGCACATTAGTTCTGATACTTACTTATCTTAACTTGGAAAGTATTACTTTTTCAGCTTCAGATCCTGTTATCAGAGAGCCGAATCTCTTAATTTTGTTAATCAGAACATAAGTTATCTAATTTGTATATTAAGTGAAAGCCACTGGTGAAAATATCGGAGCAATGCAGAGAACGATGGTCACTGAGAAGCTGTATGTCTTTATCATCTACTCAATAGGAGGACAAAGGTCCAACAAGAACACTGCAGCTTTCCATGAGGGGGTTCCAGTAAGACATAAAACTACAGAATTAATTACTACTGTGTTCTAAGTTTAACTCATCCTTTTATTCTGTTTAATTGAAAAAATAAAAGAGAACGACCTTACAGCAGTAGATTCCTTTATTAATTTTCCTTTTCCCCTCATTCCCTAGAGGCAGATAAACTGAATTAAAAATTGATATCAAAAATTCTTGGAATGTTCTTGATGTTGTTAACAAAACAACAATACTTAGAAATATCTTTGAGGCAAATTGACATTATTTTATTTTTATGCTAAGTGAACTATCATTTCTACTAAAAGCAGTGACTTGGTTTTGAATAATTTTTTTTCTTCAGTATTACTGGGTGCGTTCTCCCAATGTACTATTGTATCTACCCATTTGACTACTTACCCCAGCTGCCACCCATTTACTGTTGACTATTTACGAGGGAACAAATTTCCTGGAGGCATTAGATTCAGCCATTGGAAAACATTGTAAAGATAATGAATAACTATGTAGGCCATGCACTTACTTAGAAATATGAAGCAAATTATCCTATAGATATTTTCTATGACTTTATATTTTAAAGATGACTCAAAATAGTATATAAAATCAACTTCAGACTTCTTTCACAGTTACATCTTATGAACATCAAAATAGTTCAATAAAAATTGTAATTTCAAATTCTTTATGTAATTAAATTAGTTGCTGAAAATTTTCTTTGCTAATTGAAAATGGTATTAGTATTAATATACAAAATGTTAAATTTTAAATGTTAAAATTTTAGTTTTTATGTTCTCATTAATCTATTATTCCCCTAATCGTTGTTTTAAGTTTTGGCCATTACTAAGTTGCTAAAAGTGCTTCCCCCTGATGTGGCATTCCCCTCTTTAAACTATGAATATATTTTATTTCAATTGGTTAATAAGGAAGCCACATTGTCTATAGCTATGCAGAATATAGCCAGACTGGAATACATCGCTCCTCCCTCTCTATTACTGGACTTCAGAAGTCTGTCACAGTGCTTAACTGTGAATCAATCTCTGCATCTGCTTCTATCATTTACTGGATGAAGTTTCTGTGATAACTATTAAGGTAGTCATCAATCTGATTACAGGGGGAAGACAGTATAGGTACTATCTCAACTACTGCTTAGCTGTTAACTGGGTTAACATGCTTGTGGTTCCCTGGGAGTGCTTGGTTTCTCACTAACCCCACAATGGCTACCCTTTTATACTATCTCTTTCCTGTTCTTTTGTAAGCAGTGGTTCTCAACCTACCTTTAGTAAAGTTCCCCATGTTGTGGTGACATCAAGCATAAAATTATTTTCATTGCTACTTCATAACTGTAATTTTCCTGTTACTGTTAGTTGTAATATAAATATCATACGCAGGATAGCTGACAGGTGACCCCTATTTAAGTGTCAATGAACCATCAAAGGTATTGCAATCTAGGAATTGAGAACACTTGTTTTATAAGTATGCTTCTCTCTTCAGTTTCATACTTTGAGTTTGTGAGAAATTCATCTTCTAGCCATACAATCCATTTTTATGCCCTTTACTTGGAACCTAAGCTAGACTTTCTTGCGTTCCCACTGAGGCACTTAGAGATAGACATTTTCCTTCTTGAATGAACTCATTACTGTTTGTATTTTAGTAGCCCTAAAATATATCCAACTTCTGAACAACTCAAATAACTCAGAAATATTTATCTATGAGTCTTCTGTAGAACTCAACGAACCAAAACATTTTTGATAATTGTTTAAACTTGCCATTTCCTGTGACTTCTATGTTATATTTTTCTAGAGAAATATACTCCAGAATAGATCTTTTTGGAAATAATATATAGAATTATATACTCCAAGAGATAAAGGAAAATGGACTCAGCAAAAAGAGGAATAGAAACACAGTATTCTCACAACATTGGTTTTAGACATAGTTCAAAACGGCCATTCAATGTCTTCTCAAATATAAGCAAGAAAGCTATATTTTTCAGTGTCATTCAGCAGTCACAAGAGATGAGCAGACACTAAATAAGGATAGTAACTGTGAAAGGTATGTATCATTTTTCCAAAAGCAAGTCTTCAATAAGTATCGTTTGAGCCACTTCTTGTTCTAAGAAAAAGTTGGCATTTTTCTAAGAGTTAGACAAATTAGTGGTTCAGATTTCAAGGATAACCTTTGTAGATCAAGTAATCCATTGCACGCTATGAGGTGAAATACATAAATCAATAATATCTGAGATTCACTGGCATCTATATTAGCTATTTTCCTGTAAATAATTGATAAGGAAATTCTACCAATAGTGCAGCAATTGATGAAGGAACTTACATTATTTCCGTGGTACCTGTACACCTTCTCTTAGAATCACCATTATTCTAACTGATTAAATATGATGAGTCAAACACATCACAGAGGTGTCCAGCCTGGTCCATTTTTAGAATGTCAGATTCAGGATGGATGGGGGGAATCTATCCATTTGCAGTAAACAAAACTGACATGAGAGCAGCAAGAGAGTCTCCAGTGTTTATCTTGGGGATTAAATTACTGCTTCTCTGACTACAGTGCATAACATTATACGTACCTTTTCCTTTACTGATGGTGACATTGTTCTTTCACATGAAGAAATATACTCTCCAAGTAGCAATCATAAATTAAAGTTCTGTGATGCTCTGCTTTGAGAAAAAAAGTTTTTTTTGCTTAGGCAACAAGAAACCCAGATCCACAGAAACTACAAATGCAAAGAAAGTAATTATTAATGTCTCATTTGAAGAATGACAAATGAGATACATTCGTTATCATTCCTAGACTCCAAAATGTGTACATTTTGCCCACTGAGATAAAAAACACTATAAAATGATAATTATTTTTGGCATACATTATGAATTGTGGAACATAAGAACAATAAAAAAATGCCATTTAAAATATCATTTTTAAGATGATGTGACATATACAAATTGAAAATTCAAATCTTTAGTAATTCATTCATAATATTACAAAGGCATTTTTATTTGTTCTCCTTGTCATAGATCCATTAATATTAAGTGGGGAGGATAATTTGAAGGAACAGTATAGTTGATGGAGGAAGGACAGAAATGAGAGCAAGGAAAGAAATATCTTGACTGAGGGAGTCTTATGGGGCTAGCAAGAAACCTGACTTTAGAGAAATCCCCAGAAATCCACAAGGCTGACTCCAGCTAAGACCCTAAGCTGTAGAAGAGAGGGTGCCTGAACTGATAGGTAACTTAAATATCACCATAGAACCTTCAAACAGCAACTAATGGAAACAGAGACAGAGACCCACACAGGAACATTGGACTAAGCTCCCAAAGTCCAGTTGAAGAATGGGAGGAGTAAGAATAGGAGCAAAGAAGTCAAGACCATGATGGGTACCCCCCTTAAACAGTCTACCTGAGCTAATGGGAGCTTAACAACACCAGCCAGACTGGGAAGGAACAAGCAGAGGTCCAAACTAGTCCCTCTGAATGTGGTTGACAGTTGCATGGCTTGGGAAGACTGAGTAGCTATTGGCAGTGGCACCAGAATTTATCCCTACTGTTTGTATTGGCTTTTTGGGAACCTGTTTTTGTTGTATGGATACTTTGCTCAGCTTAGACATAGTAGGGAGGGCCTTGGACCTTCCTCAAAACAATATGCCTTACCCTCTCTGTGAAGTAGATGGGGGAGTGGGCAGAGTGGAGGGAGTGGGAACTTGAATTGGCATGTGTAATGAAAAAAAGTTAGTTTGTTCTCTTTTTTCAACAAGTAAAAATAAAATAAAAAAATTCAGTTCATTTCTTCAATGAACTCTTTTCTTATTTTTTGAAAGATGTCACGACATTTAAAATACATTTTAAATATTTACTTTCTTTTATGTATATGAGTGTTTGCCTCTGTATTTATATACACATTAAATGTGTACCTTGGATGTGAGAGAAGAGCATTGGATTTCCAGGAACTGGAGTTTTAAGTGTTTGTGAATTATCATGTGGGTGCTGGGAACCAAATCTCTGTCTCTTACAAGAGAAACAATTTCTCTTATCCACTGAGTCATCCCTCCAGTATCCTCAACCTTAAACTTGACTTTTTTGAAATATCATACATTCTATGAATCATGTTCACACCTCCTTCTATCCTACATAAATCTTCCTGCCCACCCTACACTCTAACACACATTAATAACTTCTTATTCTTTAAGTAATCTCTCTCCTTCTTCCTCCTCCCATCTTGCAATGGCAACCATGTTATTGAGATTCCTGTCACATACCAAAGATACTGTCTTACAGCAGACATCTTGTTTCTCTTCCATTAAAATCTTTCATATTTTCTGTGATGTTTCCTTATCCTTGAGTGGAGAAGTTATGTTGTAGATGTACATGAAGAAAAAGACCCACGGTCAGTAGGTCTCTACATTTAAACTAGTTTTAGGTTTTTGTAAAAGTCTTAATCTACTATAAAAAAAATCTTTGATGTTGGATCAGAGATGTATTTATGCAAAGAAAAGCAAGTGGGGCATTTCTGTCTATGTAGATAGGTTTCTCTCTCCAATTTCATATGATAATCTTACTGTTCAATAACTACCCTTTCTCCTCTATGCAAAACTAATTTCCATTTTACTGAAAAATAAATCAGGCTTTCAGTACTGTTGATGTTTAAGAATGCAAGACACAACAGCATGTGAACTAGATGATAATTTTATACAAACAAGTGATTAGCAAGTCAACTCATGATTGAAGTGACAATGAAAATATTATAAAAAATACTATGTCAAATTTGCAAAATAGTACTTTTGTTACTAAATATCCAGGTAAAATACAACCTTTTAAAAACATGTTCTTCTGCTAGGTTCTGTCTGAATCTGCATTGTCCACACTGGATTAATTTCTATGATTCAAAGGCTACTAACTTCTTGTTTTATAAATCTTTAAAATCTTAGCTTATACCATTCTTCTGATCCCAGAGTCCTTTCTAAGATCTCAGTATCTTAGAAAATGAATGTTTATGTCATAGAAAATGAAGGGAAAGAATTATTGCACACTTTAAATTTTAATAACTGTCTACTCAACAATGACATCTTCATCAGTTAACAATCCATATCCTAAGGGTTGAAGTCAAAATTGACAATTTCTACAGTACTCTTGCCAATTTAGTCAAATTCTGACAGTTCTGACTCACAGTGATATTTTCTTATCATTCATTTTTTATATACACTTAGTCCTTATTCTTTGCCTTATGTAGGCCACACATAATCTATCTGAAAAAACTCATTTTCTTGCCACCCTAAATGTACCACATCTCATTCAGTTCATCATAGACTTTTAACATGGTCCTTTAATGCACAGAATATTAATGTGAATAATGCATGGCAGTCATATGTATTCTATAAGAGTCCAAATTGTATATAGTGGCTTTAAATTTCTACAATATGCCTCATTTCAATTTTTAAATCTTTATTAATGGGTATGTGAATGCATATAATGTATGTCTAAATATGGGCTTTTGTGTGTCTTAACACATTTGTGGAGGTTAGCGAGCAAGGTTCGTGGAATCTATTTTCTCTTATCTTGTTGATGCTGCAGTCACTGTTTGATGTGGGAGTGTCATATATCAATCTGTTGATTTCATTGGCTAAGCAATAAAGAAACTGCTAGGCCCATTTGATAGCCCCACCCTTAGGTGGGTGGAGTAAACAGAACAGAATGCCGGGAGGAAGAGGAAGTGAGGTCAGACTCCACAGCTCTCCTCTCGGGAGCAGACACCTCAGAGAGAGACGCCATGCCCCGCTCCAGGGCAGACACATGCGATGAAGCTCCGACCTAGAATCTTCCCGGTGCTCACAGATTATTAGAGATGGGTTGATTGGGATATCAGAATTAGCCAGTAAGGGCTAGAGCTAAGGGCCAAGCAGTGTTTAAATGATTACAGTGTCTGTGTAATTATTTCGGGGCAAAAGATAGCCGAGCAGGCGGCTGGGGAGTTGAGGATGCAGCCCTGTCACTCCATATTACAACAACTGTTGTCTCTTCTCTTCTCTTCTCTTCTCTTCTCTTCTCTTCTCTTCTCTTCTCTTCTCTTCTCTTCTCTTCCCTTCCCTTCCTCTCCCCTCCCTTCCCTTCCCTTCCTCTCCTTTCCCTTCTCTTCTCTTATCTTCTCTTCCCTTTCATTCTCTTATCCTCTCCTTTCTCCTACATACACTTATTCCATCTGGGAGCTCATCTGCTAGCATTGAGTCAGTTCTCCTGTCTTCACAATTCACCTCAAAACAAAAATACTAAAATTTCAGATGTAGGCCATCACAACCAACTTTTTGTAGGTTCATGATGATCAAATTCATGTCATCAAGTTGTGTATCAAGCACTCTAAATTGTGGGATCATCTCATAAAAACACTGATTTTTTTTAAGGAAATATATGCTATATGGCCTTGCAAGGGCTACTATAAATAAAATTCAATAAAGTGGCATAAATAGCAGAGTGGTGATTTGATTGCTATCACCTCGACACAAGCAAGATTATCTTGGAAGAGAAAACTCAACTGAGAATATGTATCCATTAGATTGTCTGTCAGAAAGTCTAGTGGGAATTTTCTTGATTCCTGATTAATTGGGTGAGCCAGCTCACTCTGGACAACACCACTCCTTGAGAGGCAGTCTTGGGTTTTATATATATATTACGTACACATATGTATACATATGTGTGTGTGTGTGTGTGTGTGTGTGTGTGTGTGTGTGTGTAACCTCTGAGCATTATTCCTTCAGCCCTCTGCTTTAGTTCCTGCTTCCAGTTTCATGCCCTGACTTCTCTCAGTGATGGAATATGACCCAAAGATTGCATATGAAAATAAACCCTTTCATTTTCAAGTCACTTTTGGTGATGATGTTTCACCACAGAAGTAAGAATCTGAGCAGAGACAATTATAAACTCACAATTATGGAATTTAGAAATTAAGACACCAACACATGTGACTTTTCCTGAGTATTGTCTCTATTGTAGATGATAAACATACATACATATTCACCTGATCCTTTTTCTGAAACTGTCTGTGTCCTTAGCTTGTTTTTTGTATAAGGAAATATGTACCATTGTACTGTTTTCTCTTGTTGGTTCAATCTAATATTAATTAACTTTTTAAATTACTAGCCAAAACAGTCACCATTGGAGATTAGGATTTCAAAATATTACATTTTAGAGGGCAGAACATGGATTGCTTTGAGTTGCTTAAATAAGTTATTCTTGAAACTGTTTGTCTTTTGTTGAATTAAGCTTGTCTATCTAGCTATCTGTCTGTTTGGTTTTGACCATTTTCAGATTTTGAACTGCATGTAACTGTACCTCTTCTTGCCTATGTAACATTACATTTAGTGTTTCCCCCTATTCTTTCATTTCTTTTAGAATCTTGAACCATAATACTTATTGGATGTCAATTAAATTGTGACTTCTTCAATTTTTTTCTGAAACATAAGAATCCTTATTACAGTCAGTAGTAGATCTCAGTATTGAATACAGTATGTACCATGTATCAGAGTCATCATCAAGGTCATACTTTTATAGCAACTTTCATTTTGTCAAAAGCAGAATGAGTTTAACAAATTCTTATATAGCACCCAAAACCTTATATTTGCTTAATGAAAGAGCTCTCTCTGATTCAAATAAATTTAAGTGACTACTTACAACACTGGCCTGTTCTCCAAATAACTACAAAAATTTTATTGTATCAAGAATTACAGAAGAGAGAGATATTATTAAAATAGTTTTAGATCCCTTATGAACATCATGTTGAAATTAATTTTTATTTTAATATTGTTGCAAGGTGGGACCTTGAGAAGGTAATTAAGTGACAATGTACAATACTCATGAATGAAGTATCCCAGGGATGTTTTAGGTATCTCAGGCATTGTTATTGATCAGAGGATAAGTTTGTCTCCCACCTACTCCTGATTGTGAAAATTGTTCTTTCCCTTTATTTTCCTATAGTTTCTCTCCCTTTATTTCCTATAGTTTATTGCCTTCACCCTTCCTTTATTATATTGTCCATCATGTTGTGCATTCTGCCATTATTAGGAAGCAATAAGAACTCCTTATGACATATATTTCCTCAGTTTGGGACTTCTCAACTCAAAGAACTATTACCAACTAAGCATTTGCCTATCGATTACTCGGTCAGCAGTATTCATAAAGGAACAAAAATTAGTCCAAGATTATACCTATATTCCTAACAACCATGTCTCCAAAAATGAGTATTAAATGGAAGGTCAAAGTAACCGCTCTATTCTGAAAATAGAAGTAATGTCAATCCTTTAATATTAATTATTTTCATCTACCAGTTCAATGAATCATAATAAATTATTCACATTATGACCTGTCTAGGCTGCTTATCCTTGTTAAGTTCCCATGTGATTGAAAGACACATTTGAGAATTATGTAGGGAAAGTGTGACAAAAATCATCTGAAAAAATGATGTATTATGAAATAAAAAGAGTTTTTACAGAAGGGCAGAAGAAAATCAATAGCTAAACTTGGAAAGCACACATCTTTCAGCATTATTCTGAAAAATGAAGTACAGAAATTGAAAGAATAAAGGGAATATAGAGAACTATCTAAATGGATTCACAATTTTCAGAGATGAAGATTTGAAATGGAACAATATAAAGTCTTATGCTTTGAACCAAAGTCTTAGTAACTATAGCAAACTTGAAGCCTTGTAAGCATTATTTTATACTATATTCTCACACTAGATAAAGCTTGAATTAAATTCTTATACAATATATACAACAGATATGTAGAGAGATAAATAATAAAATTATTATACCTTAACTGCTCACTACCTTTTATTGCATACCTATTTTATCCATGTGATTCTATAAAAATGAGTTTCAAACCTATGGGCAATAATATTCTAAAAAAAAAAAAAACTCCACATTGGTAGTGTGTATTAAGCGGAAAAAATGAATTCTAATATTTATTCACTAAGTTTTCACCTGTTTTGGCAAAATAAGTGTATACAGAAAAATCAAAGAAAAAGAAAATATAGCAGATGACATTGCATAGAAATACTTAGAAGATGGGCAATGGTGGCGCAGACCTTTAATCCCAGTACTTGGGAGGCAGAGAGAGGTGGATCTCTGTGAGTTCAAGGTCAACTTGATCTACAAGAGCTAGTTTCGTGACAGGCTCCAAAACTACAGAGAAACCCTGTCTTGACTAACCAACCAACAAAACAAACAAAAAAAAAACAAAAAACAAAAACAAAAAAACAAACAAAAAAACTACTTAGAAAACAGAAAAGGTACATTGAGTGTCATATAATGGTTATAGAATATGCATCATATTAAGTCTTTATAGTATTTTGATACTTGGGGTTTTATGGGATATATTTATCACAGTCTTAATGAAGTATGTATCAAAAATACAGCAGTTTTTACACTTCAAGCACTGGAGTCTAAGGCTTTTTTAAAATTTATTTTCTTATAATATTATCTCATACATTGCATCTCAATTACAGCAGTTTATTCTCCCTCTACTCCTTCCAGTGTCTTCCCCCATTTTGGTTTTCTCACAGATTCATTCCTCCCTCCTTACCCTGGGGAAAAATAAATAAAGCAGGCCCCAAGAGTATATCTACAGAATATGTCCTAACAAATTACAGCAAGAATAGGCCCTCATAAAAAGGCTGGATTAAGCAACCCCATGGAAGGAAGGAGTCTCAAGTTTTGGCAGAAGAGTCAGAGACACTCTTCATTCCCACTGTTGGGAGATTCAGCAGAACATCAAGCTAAACAACCATTAGGTATATGCAAAGGACCTAGCTCAGTCATGCGGGGTCTTTGTTTTTCACTTCAGCCTCTGAGATACCTTATGAGCCCTGCTTAGTTGATTCTGTGGGCTGTGTTCTCATGGTGTTCTTGACCCCTTTGACTCCACATTTTTCTTCTCCCTCTTCTGTGGGGTTCCCCAAGCTCCACTTTATAGTTGACTGTGCATCTCTACATCTTCTTCCACCAGTTACTGGATAATACCCCTTAGACTAGACACCAATCTGAGTATAGCACAATATCATTAGGAATTATTTCACTAACATTATTTTTCTGCCAGTCATGTTTGGTCTTCTTCTGGGTCTCTGTGCTATCCTGCCTCTAGTTCCTGGCCATCCAGGCAATGTCAGGTGTGGGCTCCCTTGCAAGGCATTGGGCTCAAATTGGACCAATCATTGGTTGGTCACTCACACAAGTTCTACACCAACATTAGCCGGCACATCTTACAACCTGGACAGATTTGTAGGTAGAAGGTTTTGTTGGTCTAATGTTCCACTCTTACTGCTAGGAGCATTAACTGGTTAAAAATGATGGCCAATGCATTCGGGCTCCCTATCATCGCTAATAAACGAACCAATGGTCGCTCATGGATTCCAGGGAGTTTTCACAAGACTAGGTTTCTACACCACCTCAAATGCTCCCTTATTCCATTTGTCTCTCCCAGTACTCTATTGCTTAGTCCCTCCAATCACCCACCTGATCCCTCCTGACCCCATGCCCACCCATGCCCAGTCCAACTGCTAAATCTCTTTTATTTCCCCTTCCCAGGGAGATCCATGCATCCCCCTTGAGTCTTCCTTGTTACTTAGACTATCTGGGTCTGTGGATTGTAGCATCATTACCCTTTACAGATAGTGACTACTTATCACCAAAGATTTTGTTGAACTCTCAGTCCAGTTTCACAAGGAAAAGCACACAGGAGTCTACAGTAAAACTTTTCTCATATCTTTGGAACATTGTTTTTGATGAATGCCCTTGCTTGTAATATGCCATGAGACAACTACGCTCCTTCCTCCTTACTTTTGTGGTTCCATCGTTTTCAAGACATGTATGTATGTACGTGTGTGTTCTTGTCTGCATGTGTGTGGGTGGAGACAGTAAATGTGAACTTGCCTGTGTCTCCTCTTTTGTGGGGAAGTCAGAAAACAACTTTCAAGAGTTGATTTTGGCCTTATGCCTTGTTAAACCAAGGTCTTTGTTCCTTCTGTTCCTGCATTGTGTACTTACAGCTCTCCTTCTCTGATCCTCTCTGTGCGTTCCATCTCATCATAGAAGTTCTGGGATTTTCAGTCCTCCTTGCCTTGCCTCAGACTTATGTGGGTCCTGGGTACCCATCTCAGCAAATCCTGTACCAACTGAGCTATGACTTCTGCCCTCTTTCATTATTATTTTCCTTTCTTTACTGTTAAATGCATTTTTTTCTCTCAAAAATCCTGTTATTTAAACTTTCAATGTGTGCCTTACAAAACATTATTTTAGAAAAAATAATTGACTAATGTCTTCTGAAAATTTGGTATATTCAGTGTACATTTATACCATTTCACCCTCATTCTCCAACTAATTCTTAGCATTCCTGTGTCTTCTTTTTCCAATTTCTTTTTTTTAATTTATTTATTTATTAAAGATATCTGTCTCTTCCCCGCCACAGCCTCCCATTTCCCTCCCCCTTCCCCAATTAAGTCCCCCCCCGCCCGAAAAGCAATCAGGGTTCCCTGTCCTGTGGGAAGTCCAAGGAACCCCCACCTCCATCCAGGTCTAGTAAGTTGAGCATCCAAACTGCCTAGGCTCCCACAAAGCCAGTGCGTGCAGTAGGATCAGAAACCCATTGCCATTGTTCTTGAGTTCTCAGTAGTCCTCATTGTCCGCTATGTTCAGAGAGTCCGGTTTTATCCCAGGCTTTTCCAGACCCAGGGCAGCTGGTCTTGGTGAGTTCCCAGTAAAACATCCCCATTGTCTCAGTGTGTGGGTGGACCCCTCGCGGTCCTGAGTTCCTTGCTCGTGCTCTCTCTTGGGTGCCTTTTTAGAATGTAGCTCTTTAACTAGAATTTTCTTCACATATAGTTTGATGCTATATCTGACCATTCATAGCCATTCTAACTAGATTAGATTAGTAATAGCAGAAGCTGAATTTCTGGATGCCATGTCTCAACCTGCTATTCCCAGTGACTTTCTGCTGCTTACTGTGTATGGATTATTCACTTTCTACTCAGGAGTAGATGCTATGAAAAGAAACCACAGGAGTAACATTATTTATAAATAAAGTCTTAGCAGATGTCATTAATGAAGAAATAATCATGACCTTATAAGAGAAGAACAGGAAAAATAACCTAAGTAAAAGGCATTTGACAAAGAATTCAGGGACTGGGCTATTCAGCTAATATTAACACTCAGAGGAGCAGCGGGAGCCCTTTCAGAGAGGAAAGAAGCAGGGAAGATTTCTCTTACAGATCTTATAATGGAAGGGGCAAGGTCTTACCTTAAGACTTCTCCTGCTCATACGTGTGAGAGCACAAATTGCTGTTATTATAAAGCACTCAGTTGTAATTTGTTATGGTAACAGCAATATGCTACTAAGCACAATACAAATAAAATGGCAATATTAGTATAACTTATTATATCTAAGTATTCTTTAATCAAAGTGATTTTGTTAATAGATGTGCAGAAATGTGAGAATCCTTGATTTTTAAAGTTTGTGATTTAGAAGTAAGTATTAAGCATATGTTGAGGCAATTATGTTTTTTTTTCTCAGACGAAAGAACAATAGACTATTTTATAATCAGTAGAGCTAACAAGTTAGAGACAACAAAGTAAATTTCTCTCAAGAAACTTTCTAAAATTTTCTTAGAAATATATTGACCTGAGACTTCTATCATACATTTAGTAAAACCAATGTCATACTTGAAACTTAAAATTTAAATAAATAAACTTCATTATTGCAAACATGATTAGCCTAATTTTTAAAAAGAAATCTTGCATGCATTAACAATATTAGAACAGAAACTAGAAAGTGTGTACTAGAACCCAGTCACCCTGCCAGCAATAGATGCTTCGTTAGACCTGTTGGTTTAATTCCCAACCAGAGTCAGCTATTTAAATAGCTTCTTTGATAGTTGAAATAATTCTAACAGTCCTTTTTTTACTATCTCCAAAACCCATTGTATCTCTTGATTAGTTTATCAAATTGAAACAAAATTAAATTTCTTATAGTTGCTTTATTTCTCTAGTCCGTTAATTTTATTTGTCCTTCAAATTTGTGCCATGAATCAGTCACAGTCCAATCAGCAGATGGGAGCTTAATATAGGTGATTGCTGAATATTAATGTGGCTATGAAAATGCAAAGACTTATAAGTACACATGAAAGGAAGAAGTGGCTAAAGTACAGGTTTATTTTGGAAAGGTGTGGGTGGCAGAGTTTGGATGACATCCGACAAGTTCTCTGTCTTCTCACCCAAAGCGTGTCCATATTTCCCCCCAAATTTAGCAACATTTGGTGGGGAATGGTGGTGGGTGAAGTTTGAAAAACCATGAAAAACAGAGGTTCAGGATTAAAAGTGAATGGGGAGATGGTGTTAGGTCTGCATAAGTTTGCTTTCTTACCTCACAAGCTCAGGCTAACTGGGAATGAGGAGAGGCAGGAGAGAATAGGGAACAGGCTGGATTAAGGAGCATCATGATTTGTGTCCCAGTGTCTGTCTGGTCATAAGGTCTGCATCCGCACTATCAGCTAGCTGAGAACCGGCTCTAGACTTAGCAGAATTCCTTATGGACTTTCAATAGAAGTAATAAACAAAAATGGCCACAAACTAGTCAAAAGGGCTGTTTGGTACGACCATGTCTGTCCGTCGCCCTCTACTGGCGATGATTTACATTGTGCTTTTTTTTCTCATTTCTTTTTTTAAATACCAATCCAAATTCCCATTCCCTCCTCTCCTCCCATTCCCTCCACACATCCTTCCACCCCACCCCTATCTAATCCTAAGAGAGGGTAAGGCACTTTGCTTTGTGGAAACTCCCTACTACCTCTAGGCTGAGCAAGGTATACATCCAAAGAGAATAGGATTCCAAAAAGTAAGTACCTGCAGTAGAGATAAATCCCCGTGCCACTGCCAGTGGCCCCTCAGTCTGTCCCAGCCATACAATCTATAGGAAAATTCCCAGAAATCCACAAGGATGACCCCAGCTAAGATCCTGAGCAATAGAGGAGAGGGTGCCCCAACTGGCCATGCATTGTAGTCAGACTGATGATTATCTTAAATATCACTATAGAACCTTCGTCCCACAACAGATGGAGAGACAGAGGCAGAGACTCACATCGGAGCACTGGAATGAGTTCCCAAGGTCCAGCTGAAGAGTGGAAGGAATGAGAATATAAACAAAGAGGTCAAGACCACAAAGGGTTCATTCACTGAAACAGTTTACCTGAGCTAATGGGAGCTCACCAACTCCAGCTGGACGGGGAAGGAACAAGCATAGGACCAAACTATTCCCTCTGAATGTGATTGACATTGTGCTTTCTTAAGCATTATTACAGAGCAAGAGCCAAGAATGCAAACTGGCTGATACATGCTTCATTGATCCTGGAACCTCTAAGTTTGTCTAAAGTGACTACTCCAAGGTCCAAAAGTTGTATATAGTACAGATTCACTTCATCTTTTCCTTTCTGTTGATGTCTTGCTTTACTCCTTATTCTGAAGATGCATATCTTACAGAGTCACTATTGTGCAATTAGATGTAACAACACATCAGTGTATTGTCGCTGATGTAAATGAACATCCATGTGTTAACTATTCATATATATCTTATATTAGGCATTTCTCTTAGATTATATAATTTAAGTCCTCATGAATAAATTTCATATTACTGTAATATTTAATGCTATCTCTTCTGTGATAAATATTGTAGTGTCAATCGACTTTCCCCACAATCTATCTTGTTCAGTGAACGGTTGAATGCACTGTAGGCCCGTATTTCGGTATGGCACAAGAGCCATAGGCCCCGTCTGAGCTGATCACGAGACAAGCTGTCTCTGCCTTAACAATAGCCAGGATGTGCTGCTCCTAGCTTTTTTTTATTTTTTTAATTTAATTTATTTATTTATTAAAGATTTCTGTCTCCTTTCCGCCACCGCCTCCCATTTCCCTCCCCCTCCCCAGATCAAGCCCCCCTCCCTCATCAGCTTGAAGAGCAATCAGGGTTCCCTGACCTGTGGGAAGTCCAAGGACACCTCCATCCAGGTCTAGTAAGGTGAGCATCCAAACTGCCTAGGCTCCCCCAAAGCCAGTAAGTGCAGTAGGATCAAATCCCAGTGCCATTGTTCTTGAGTTCTCAGTAGTCCTCGTTGTCCGCTATGTTCAGTAAGTCCGTTTTATTTATTTATTTATTTATTTATTTATTTATTTATTTATTATGTATACAATATTTTGTCTGTGTGCATCCCCTGCTTTTTCAGACCCAGGCCATCTGGCCTTAGTGAATTCCCGATAGAACATCCCCATTGTCTCAGTGTGTGGGTGGAAACAACCTAGATGCCCTTCAATGGAAGAATGGATGAAGAAAGTATGGAATATATATATATATATTAGAGTATACTCAGCAGTAAAAAACAAGGACTTCTTGAATTTTGCATACAAATGGATGGAAATAGAAAACACTATCCTTAGTGAGGTAAGCCAGACCCAAAAAGAGGAGCATGGGATGTACTCACTCATATTTGGTTTCTAGCCGTAAATAAAGGACATTGAGCATATAATTCTCGATCCTAGCTTCTTTTGTTAGAATGTAGATAACCTGAGAAGAGATGTTGACTGAAGCTGATGACTTAAGTGTTTAGAGGTTCTGTGCTTCCTTCCTTTGTAATTTGGAGGATGTCTTAAAGAGGATGCTAATTCATGGCCTACCTGACTGCTAGATATGGACTGACTTGAGCAGAGGCACCTGGCTGCCTAGGAGAAAACCTAATGTGTTTTCCAATTTCCTAATGTGTTTTTCAATTAATATATATATATATATATATATATATATATATATATATATATATAAGCTGTTTGAAGAATAAATGAGAGATCTTTGGAGAGAGATCTGGCCTTTCCATGATGACCGTGTAAGCTGTGTCAGTTTTATTCCTTGCCACTCCATTCCAGCCAGGTTAGGGAATCTGTGTTGGACCCACACGGACTCCAACAATGCACCTTGTGCCAGTTTTTCAATGGATTTTGATAGACTTTCACCAAGTAACATTGTGCTATATATTCACGCTCATGATGTGCTTCAAATGACATCTCTTTCACTGTCGAAAATAATAGCATTCCTTTAGGACATCATAAGAGACTTGCTATGACTTGTCTATTGTGAATGAATGAATGACAGAATTTTAATAATTGTCTTTCTTAATATTTGCATTAAAATATCTATCCCCATATTTATTTGAGATCAAATGCCATGAGCAGAATTTTCAAACTATCTTAGATAAATTATGTCAATTTAATTTACTCTGATAGTGATTTCTTTTCTATAAGTGACAGGAGTATTTTGAATATTAGATGCTTTTTGCTGTCAAATTGCCTGTTTAAATTTTTAGGCAAACTTCTAGGTTCCCATGCCAGTCTCAAGCTCACTATGCAGTCAAGGATAATCTGGAATTTCGGATCCTTTTCCCTCCACCACCTGAGTACTAAGATTCTGTGCCATCTAGTTTGTGTTTTAAGTGCAGTGATAAAACCTAGGGATTTATACATCCTAGCCTAGCACTCGACTAACAACTTTTCCCCAGAGCCCCAAAGTCCTCATTTACCAGAAGAGAGAAAACAGATAAGCACTGACTGAATGTGTATATGTATATCCCATCTATGGCCTGCTGGAGTCCTGCAGAATGGTAACCACAGGCTCTCCAGGACTCCCAGCAAGAGCAGGAAGTCCAAGAAGAGTTTCAATGAGGTTCAGCGATGATGGTGTGCCCGGGACCTTGAGCCAGAACATATGAATGCTTTGTGGGTCGGGCTACTGGACACACTGCAGCAACCAATGCCACTAGAATGAATGAGGAGGTGTTGAAAAGCCAGAAGACCGAGGTGCATCTGTTTTGCTTTGTTTTTAATTATTTTGGGTGTGTTCCTTTTGAGGAGATGCTGCAGGAGAGAAGGTTGATATTGAGGGAATGTAAGGTAAACAATAATGGAGTGCATGATGTGAAATTACCAAAGAATCAATAAGTATGTTATTAAAAAGAATTGCCCAAATGCATATGTGTGAACTTAATCGTCTATTTGTTCATTTTCAATGATATAAATTTGTGTTCAACAACTTAAAACATTCCCTTGACTTTCATTAAGAAACACATTTTCTAAGTAGCCACGTTCTTGAAAAATTTAGGATTGGTTTATGCACAGTTTAGTTCTGAATTCAAGGATTAGTTGGCTTGTATGGCCATGGGGAACTAATAAATCACGCTTAGCAATGTTTTCCTCATCATCAAATATGGAAGATAACATCCCTTTAGCTTCAAAACAAAGGATGTATAAACATCAAGTCACAAATTTACATGTTTATAAATGTTCATTATTAATATGTAAATGGACTTTAAGTCTCTCATCTCAATATCTGATAAAGAAATCTCACTTCCACTATTTTCTATTCATCATTTTCTGAGCCAACATTTTGATTCCAGATAAAAGAATAGTTGAGAGACAAAGATCTTCTCCTGGGAAGAGTGGAACTCTATTTGCTTTTAGACTTGGATTCCTTGGTTTCTCTTGAGGATATAGCATCTGACAGTCTGAAAAGACCTATAGCATTTTCAAATTACATTAAAATTTTGTTAGCCTTTTATAACTGATCAATAGCACCACTGGATTTTGAAAATTGTTAATGTGAGTCTATTTGTATCTGAATTTATAATGAAAAGAGAGAAAGAAAATATCAGCATTAGGTAGACATCTCTTTTATAAAAAAATTAGAATAGGATTATTGTATCCAATTTTATTTTTTTAACCTCAAAGGGGTTACTTTGAAGTAGACTTCTCTGAACCTATGAAAAGCAAGCTCATCTTCACAAAGGAGCATATGTGGTTAGAGTAATATACAATATGATATTAAATAGCTTCAAACTTATTATATGGCCATGTGTGTGGCACTGGCCATCTTTAACACATGGATAAGGGAAGTTTATTGATAGCTACATTTTGAATGATTGCTAGAAACCTTGGCTAGGAGGTCGACATAACCTAGATTAGGTTAGATAACTCATGATTGATACAGGAGGGAATAGGGCACAAGAACCTCCATGTCCAGCTGCTACTTGATTCTGTTTTAGAGGCTTAGCTTTATTTCTTATGACTGCTGGTAGGAAATAAATGCCATGGAATTTTTCATAGATAGTGACACAAAATGCTCCCATGGCATGGAAAAAGTCATTTCCCCCTTTCTTCTGTTCTGTGTGAGTTGTTATGATATATTAAAAGAAAAATCTTCTGAGGAAAGGGGAAATTGCTTACTGTTTGCTTCCTACATGACTTTAGGCAAGTAACTGAGATGTCCAGGACCATGGCTTGCATAAACCCTTCAAGAAGAGAGATTTATCCCAGAGACTTATTGGAAAAAATATAATACTGTATAAATGATCAACATTCTTTTCTCTGTGCGATGAATTTCATACCACTTCAGAAATAAAGCAAATATAACTTTATTTCATAAGAAACAATTTTAGAGAATAAGATGGGAAACAATTGAAAGACTATTTTGAAGGCTATCTGCAAATGATTTTGAAATTTTTACAAAAATTTGCTCCAAATTATATCTTCCTAGTATAATTTCATTTTACTTAAGGTTTCCCTGTACTCCAAAATATATGCATTTATTACAATTAAAACAACAATAGACAGGCTAGTGTGGACTAAAGAAATCCCCAGAGCCCTTAACCCTACAACAAGAAGCCTTGGGGACTAAAGAATGCTGAGAACAGGAAAAATTATCTTCTACAGAAACGAGCACACAAACTAATCCTATACTTAATGTTCAATATTGAAAACATACAGACAAATAATATTATAGTCTGAGCAGATTGTACTTATGAATTTAGCAATGTATATACATACACAAATATGTATGTATCAGAAATTAATGTAAAACAAGGCTATGAAGAGGATAGCTTATGGGGAGGAAGTGAGGATAATGTAATGATGTTATAATGTCAAAAACTAAGAGAAATAATTAAACATAATCAAAGTGGAGCATTCAAGTGCTACTGTGCTAAGAACTGGCTGTGTGAGCCCATGCTTCTGGGCAGCTGGTGTGTGAAGAGCTCTGTAGTAGAGAGTATAGATGTGAGAGCTGTGGGAGCACAAAGTGAATTTCCAGCTAGCGAGAAACATTAGCCCTCAGGAAGGCTTTCACACCCCTATAGCTCATTTTCTTTCATATTTCAGCGTTGGCGAAAAGTCTGAAGACTGCAAAGCTTGCCTGCTGTCTGACACAAAGTGCAAGGAATGTTACGTCTCCTTGTCATGTTTGATGCTTTATCTCTCCTCAAGTATCTAATATGGCATATTTTAATGTGTCATCAGTTTCTTCTTTTTCGTCCTTAAGTGTGATGTGTGCCCCAAACATTATCTCTTCCTGAGGAAATTGATATTATATTGGATATATATATATATATATATATATATATATATATATATATATATGAGACAAGCTCTTATTTTCTTCAATACATGCCATGACTGTGGCGGTGTATGGCTGTAACGCTAACATTCCAGGATAGACTGAGCTAAGAGACTGTGCCTCTAAAAAACAATAATGGCGTTTTCAGGAGAAAAGAGTGCATTATTTCTCCCTGCTGTAGTTTATGTACATATCTTCCTATAAATCCAAACATGCTATTTTGTAACATTGAAACCATTCAGTGTTTCTTGTTCTCTTCCACAAATTTTGATTCTATTAAAACATTATAAAGAATTTACAAATTAATAAATGGTGGAAATTGTAATGAGTTAATATCTGGAAAGGGAGTTCAATTTTTAACTTAAGAGCATATTTTGAAGGGCATACATAACCCTGGAATGTATTCCTTTATAGCTGAGAGGGGTGTACTTAAAGAACTTAGTCACTGTACTTCTAAGTTCAAATATTCATGGTCCAAATAAAATCCAGTCCCTTGCCATTCAGTGTGTACTCCTTTGAAAAAATAAAACCCAGTCCCATGCCAGTCAGTGTGTACTCCTTTGAAACTTGCCGGAGCACCGTTACTTGGGCATGCAAAGAACTGAAAGACTGATCCTAATTTTTCCTTCTTAGTGAAATCTTTTTAGTTATTATACATTGAATCTTTTCCTATTGGTTTGTATATCCAATGATAATAAGGATATTTGCCATATACCTGATGATACGTCAATAAGCACTCTCTAACTTTTTAAATTTTCATTCTAAATATTGTATATGGTGCTTCAATGGAAGTACTTTATATACAGTTATCAAAGGTACTTATAAAGGTGATTATAAAATTCAATACTATATTGAAAATAGCATATCATTCTTTATATTTATTATTAATCAAAATTTTATCTAATCAGCCACATGATAGGAGAGGAGATTGCCTGCTAGCGTTCCTCCATAGCATCAATAATTAGGCACTATCTGATAGGGAAAATGTTTTTGGTCATAATTGGAATCCAGGTAAGGGACTATACAGCCCAAACAATCCTCTCAAGAATGCACCATAACTCCAACCAAGGGTCATGAATCACTGAAAATGGCCCACACTTCAGACTGTTTGTTCATCAAAATGTAGAGATAATATGAGACTGAGCAGGTCATGAAGTTCCCAGTGAAGTCAATGTTATCAAATAATCTAGCAAAGGTGTAGTAACAAGCTACCTATTAATAAAGACACACTGATCATAAACAATTTAATCATGACAAAGTGTAGTGATATGCAGAGGAACATATCTGAGCAATACAGCAATTTAAATAAATGTATAAGCATAAAAATATAAATAATGTAATAAAGTCCTAAGCATGATGTTAAACACATGTAATCACAGAACTCAGGAGATTAATGCAGGAACATCTACTTGAGCTACAGAGGGAGGCCTTGTTTTAAAACAAAACAAAACAAAAAAACCCAGCAATCTTAAAGCTTATGAATATATCAGTGGAAATAAAACACTTGATAGATAGTTTTCACAAAAGTTTACCATATACAAAAAAGAAAAGCAGCATACATGTAGAGAACCATAATTAACAGATTAGATGTTTAAAAATACAGTCAAGTTGATCCTAAATTCATATATAACCACAAAAGATACTTGACAAATAGATTTTACAATATTGACTAAAAGTCATAAGCTTAGAGACATTGATACTTAAACAATGTCACAAGGTTATAGTAGTAAAAATAATGACTAGAGCAGGCCCAGCTTGTGCCCTGCAGTCCAGGCAGGCAGACCACTGTGATGGACAGGTATGTGGAGAAACGGGAGGAAGGAAGGAGAGTGGCTGTGCACTGTTGAGAGTAGTGAACGGAAGATTCCACGGCAGTGAGAAACAGGCTGATATTGGTAGTCTAAGCTGTCACCCGAGTCCGTGTGAGGCTCAGGCCTTCTCTGCATTCAAGGACCTTAGCCCTCCTGATGCTGTGGTCTGTGTTCTTGTCTGGGACCGTGTTACCTCTGATGATTTTCATCAGATGTCCAGGGCTAATACCTGAGGCCATGTTGCTGTCTGGTTGCCATACTGCTGGGTTCATATTGATCTGAGTGTCCTTCGCTGCCAACAGAGGTCATGCCGTTATCCAGGCTAAGCTGCAGCCACGGGCCATGTCTCAGTTTGTGGTCCTAATGCAGCTGTGGTCAGTTTTGAGGTCAGTGGGACGCGTTACCATTGGCGGTATGGGGGATATGATCCCAGTGGCCTGGGCACTAGAAAAGTGGTCCCATACCTTTCTAGCTGCCTTAGCAGGAGAGCTGCTCCACCTCCAGGAAAACTGGCCCCAGTGTTTTGGGTGTTGGCGAGAGGACCACAACCTGCATGGCCCTGGGAGAACTGCACCCCACCCTACTATTTTTCCTCCACCCCAGCCCCACTCATATGCCCCCACCACTCACAGAAGAAGAGCTGGCCATCTATAATAGATAGGTGGCTACAACTTTTACCATTGCTTAGGAAAGCTGGGCCCTGACCCACCCTTGAGGGGGCAGGACTTCCAGTGGATGCTGGGATTGACATACTCAGCTACTAACCAGATCCATTTGTAGGGCTTAAATTAGCCTACCCTAATACTTACCTCATCTATAACCTTCTGGACCAGGTAAAGAAACAGGTCCTGCAGAACCATAGCTACAGAATCTCCATTACTGGGAGCAACAACAGGATATTAGAGAGAAGTTTCAGTGACTGTCCAGTATTGATTTCATACCAGAAACTAGAGGCCTTGAATTAATTACAACGAACATTTGCAATAAAACTGTGCCGTGGGACAATGGTATTTTATCCTGTTATTTGTATTATTTTTAATAAAATGCTGATTGACCGGTAGCCAGGCAGGAAGTATAGGCAGGGCCACCAGGCAGGAAGTAGGGGTGGGGCAAAGAGAATGCTGGGAAGAGGGAAGCACAGTCTACAGTCATAGAGAAAGGTACCAAACCTCGTGGCTAATATAGACAAGAAATATGGGCTCATATAAGTTATAAGAATTGGTTAATAAGAAGAGCCTGAGACACTGGGCCAATCTGTTTATAATTAAGGTAGACCTCTGTGTGTTTCTTTGGGGCTGAATGACTGACTTCAGGACCGGGTGGGACAGAAACCACTATCAACAAAGCTGTTTTGGCTAAAGGGTATATTGTGTAACAAACCATAGCTCCCAAGGTCACTATGATAAAGGAATGTATGATGTATTGATGGGAAAGAAGGAAAATGGGTTTTTTTTTGCTTCTTTTTATTTTATTTGTTTTGCAGGGAGGTGTGGCTCTAATAGAGGAGAGCATGGAAGGACTGGGAAGGGGGTGGGATTGAGGTGCATGATGTGAAATTTCCAAAGAATCAGTTAAAAATTTATGTTAAAAATTAAAAAAAATAGTAATATCAGAGCAACCTAAAGGCATCCACATGGATTAATTTGGTAGATTAGTTTTTTGTCAGCTTGGCACAGCCTACAGATGCCTGAGAAAAGCCAACCTTAAGTAGGGAACTGTTTCCTGTGGTCATGTCTATGTGGAATTGTTTCAATTGACAAATGATGTAGGAGAGCCCAGCTTACTGTGTGGGGTGTTGCCCTTGTCATGGGGTTCTGAACTGTTCAAGGATACTCTTTAAACATGGGTAAATGATAGAATCAATAAGCAATACTTCCCCCATGGTCTCTGCTTTAGCTTCCATCTCCTTCCTTAAATCCCTGCTTTAACTAATCTTAGTGATGGACTGTTACCTGAAACTCTAAATCCTGTTGCTCCCAAAGTTGCCTTTAATGAGAAGGTGTTATGGCATCAGTACAAATAAAACTAGTACATTATTGGAACAGAAAAGAAGCCAGAAATGAACACATTCAGTGCTTGTTCCAGGAGATCTTGGACACTTGAAGCAAAACAAATTGCTGATGAGTCAAGACTTCACGTTAACTAAAGTTCTTCATCTGTCAGCACAGCCCAGATATATGATCTTAGAAAAGAAATTAAATGACTTAAGCAATATAAATAATTCAATTTATTTCATTGTTAGCAAACACACTTTTTAAAGTGCAAGTAGCCAAAAGGTTCACAAATCTTATGCTATGCAAAACAGAAAGCAGGTACTACTCAATTAAAATATACTATACACTTGTAGTAAAACTTATTTCTATGGTATCATAGAAAAATTATTTCTTTTGCTTTCTTGCTTTTATGTGAAATACCCTTTAAGCAGGTTAGAAAAAGAGAATATCTTTATTTTATTTAAGGTTTATAAGCCCAAATCACAAGAATCAATAGAAAAAGATCAGGTTTTAAATCACAGTTGTAAATGGAAAGTACTTTAGTAATGTAGACTGAATTATTATATACCGATGGATTTTTCAGGTAATTTAATCAACCTCTACATTCACATTTAGCAAAAAGATTCTCTTTTAAGAACTGACAAAACTATTTTAGGTAGTCTGACAGAATTTGAGTTGTTTCAGCAAACAAAGATTAAATGATGTATTGTCTGAGTTCCTAATGAGAATAGTATTTTCATTTGAAAACAATCAAAACATGAAAATTATCATTATTTTCTTTTGTGTTCTTACAGAGAAATAAAAGTTCAGTTGTGTTGCTGTTTTGATCTGATATTTTTTATGTTTGGGTTCATTTGCATGTCTCATTTCCATGTCTTATTTTGAAAAGTATAGATTCATACCTTTTGTCAATATGTTAATTGGATTATTTGTTTGCCTGGTTTGTTTGAATTTCTTATATTTTCTATAAATAATACTATATATGAATATATAAGAAATTGCTAGCAAAGCTAAAATTGGTCTGTACTTTTGAAAATTAGGTTTCCTAATTTAATAACTCTTTTGAATTTAGTTTCTCTATTAAATTCTGGCTCTAGAGCTTTATCATTGTTGGTGGTGGTTTGTTATTGATTTTCTTGCTTTTGCTCTTCTTTTTCATCTGGATCTAAATAATAAATAGAAGTAGAAATTGCATTCATTTCTGAAACAGCAGAAGAACAATTCTTGTCTATCCTTTTATATGCTTTGGCTGAGTATCGCAATAAGCGACTTCAATAAGTACAATCAAATTTTATGTAAGAAATTGTTTTTCTTTATGTAAGCAACTTCTTACATACAATCTCTTTTTTTTGTGAACAGCATCAAATTTGAATTGGAGTGTCTACTCATTGCAAGTTAAGGTTTTTGGCCAAGTCTCTATTAAAGTTTCTGTACAAACTGAATTTGAAAAAAAAAGCACAAAAACTGCATCTTACTATTTAGGAAATGTCAGTACAAACCACCAAAATAAATCTACCTTATTTTCCTGATTTCATTTCTCTATATCTTTCTTTTTACATGTTAGTTCTCTTTTTTCTTTTGAAAGACTAGTTTATAATTTAACACCTTCGAGTCATTAAAAATTTAATGGTTCAATGGTTAAGACAGACAGGTTCTTGGAGCTCACCTAGGTTTGTTTTCAAGACAAAAGTGCCTGTCCCAGTTGTAACACAGGTGTAGTGTAAACACGTCAGTGGTGCCGTGCATACCACTCCACTTTTAAGTCCCTGTTGTCACCACTATATTTATAATCTGAGTGTAGGAAGTTTCCCACAGAGGAGCAGGCAATGCTGATAGACAGCAAGAAGAAACTTCATTAAAGTGAGATAACAAAGTTTATTTAAATGTAGCATTTGAAGAAATTTTTTATTTCTAAACTTTTAGGATAAAGGCATGCCAGAGGGTAATCTATATTTGTTGTATGGAAGCATTGAAATTAACAATTTAACAATTCACATCTTTCTCAATTAGTATTAGAATTTCAGGAAAATATTAATAGATATTTATTATATTAATGTTTATTTAATATGTATAGAGTTCTTTTGAGACAGTTTTTTCTGTAGCTTTGAAGCTTGTCCTAGAACTAGTCCTTGAATATCAGGCTCACCTCAAACTCACACAGATCTGCCTGCTTCTGCCTCCCATGTGCTAGGATTAAAGGCATGTACCCCGCCCCCCTGCTTGGCTATTTATTATATTATTATATATTAAAAAATATAATATATTTTCTTTACATACTCTTGTAATTTTCTTTAAACTAAATTTTATATTGTCAGATAGGATATCTCCTGTCCACATGTGTGTATTAAAATATTTAAATTTTATATCAGTATAAATTATAACTGGGTAGATAATTGAGTTTATTTTCAGTGAGTATTTAATTTTAATTATTTTATATTAAGGTACATGTTAAAGATATCAAAATGACTCATTAGAATTTCTGCAATAATATAAATTCTAGAGCATACTTTATGAACCCTTATCAAATATCCTTATATTTATTAATATGTTAATTAAGTTTGGAACTGACTTGTTTAATCTCAGTTTGCTCCAAGCATCCTCAAGTTCTTTGTGATGCTAGCACCGAGGAAGGTGTTTCACACCCGTGCTATCTATTTAGTCTATGAACCTCAAACCCATAGAAAGCTGTCGTAGTGTTTATCATCCTCACACCCACTTTCACCTTAACATCGGCTTCTCATTATCAATCAGACAAGTGTTGTCAGTGTTCCAGTGTGGATAGTCTGAAAAACCGTGTAAGAGAGAAATAAATTCATTAAGTTTAGATGGCAGATCTTGACCAAGAATGCCAGACTGATGTTCCTGCTATGAGATTTACACACTTATAGTAAAGTCTCCACTTGTAAAACTGAAAAAAAAAAAGATTAAACTACTCAATTGACTGGTTATAAATGATAACATATGTTCTCGAAACAGGAAAACGTGTTTAAGTGACTGCATTCAATGCTGTCTATTGTTTCTGCATCTGCAAGTATGAACAATGTGAAGGATATTATTTCTCTGTGCAAAATGTGCAGCCTGCTTCAATAAAATTATCAATGCAAGCCCAGTCCATTCTGGTTCTATCTGGACTATAAAGTCTTTTTTGTTTCATTTCATCTATACTCCCCATCCTTTATGTAAATCTATTTACTAAGAAATACAATATTACATTAGTTCAGTGAATATCCTTACACTATTTCAGTAATAACATACAATGTAAAGATTAAGGTTTCCTCGAAGGACCCTTAACTCAGTGAATTTGAACTAATATAAATATTTAAGCCCACAAAATCTATAAATAGAGAATGGCTTTATTTAAATGTTAAGACTGTTCCCATGATCCTCAAAAGATCATTAGTAGGACAAAGTGTGTATAGACTTAAACCAACATCTGTGTTCAATGAGACCTTGTAGATTAGGTCTCCACTGATGGAAAACCATGTTCATTTTCTTCAGATTTTGTGTCTGTAACTAGTTAACATATTATGCAATGTCAATCTTTTTAATTGATGTCTAATATCACTACCCCAAATTCTGTTTGTAGTATAATATGTAATTGATGGTAGTGAGCACAAGCAGAATCCTGAGCCAACTTTCTACCACTTTTGAGTTACCTAAAGTTCATATCCACTGCATTTCACATCACTGAATAAGGAACAGATGTTAACATGACAGAAATTTGTAAGAGCAATTCATACATAAGGTAGGAAAGCATTTGAAGTCACTGCATGATATTTTAAGGGTAAATAAATATTAAGAGTATTTTTTTCTTAAGTCTTAGTCCAGTCTTTTTGTATTACAGAGAACAACATTCTTTTAGGTTTTTGAAACATTGGAACATGAAGTTTCATACTGCCATGGTTCCCTGAAGAAGTTAATAGCCCAGAGAAAAGTTTTTAACTAAAATTACTTGTCAGAAAAAGAACAAACAGAAAACTTATTATATTGTAGTGATTTTTATTCTAACAAAACATCTGTTTTCCTACATTAATGGTAAATTATCATTAATGAATCCGTATTTATCAATCTTTACTCACCAAACTTTATTTAAAACTGCATAGTTGAAATATTTGATGATCATTCAAAGATATGTTGAGTGAGGAAAAGAACAGAGCATGTAATACTCATTGCTAACCAAATTTAATAATTCGTTTTCTGTTTCAATTCTCACATTTTAAACATTACAGCAAGTGGATGGATGACACGAGAGAAAATTATGTTGAAAGAGGTAAACCAGACACAGAAAAATAAATGTGCTATTCATAGCTTATATATGAATATTTAGTCATTAAATAACTGATACTTAAACTGTAGTCTATTCTCAGAGAGGTCATTTACAGAGAAAGGAAATAGTAAATACACATTAATCTCTCTGTGATGGGAAAATAGAATAGATTTTATGGGTGGACTAAGGATGGGGGTAATGAAAATGGGAGGATCATATTGGGATGAGGGAGGATGGTGTTGAGGGTGGGAATAAGGATAGAGATAGACAGAATTGGCGGAAATTTGAAGAATGGTATTTGAACCTACTAAAGTGGAAACTTCCTAAAATATATAAAGGTGATCCTAATGAGGTCTCAAAATAATGAGAAATATGATGTCCCAAATGGCAGCCCCTTGTCACCACATGAAACTTTAAGTGCCAAGATAAGGTATTTTTTTTCATCAAAGGGTGTAAAACGAGCCTACTCTTACATTTCCCAGCTGCCCAGACCCAAATAATCACACATGTACCATACTAATTACAAAATTGTTTGACCTATTAGTTCTGGCTTCTTATTAACTAACTTCTACATCTTAAATTAACCCATTTCTATTATTTTATATTTTATAATAAGGTTCATGGTTTGTTATTCCTTGCTTTTTGGGCAGCTACGTGGCGTTTCGCTGACTCTATAAGAACTTTAAGCCTTTGAAGAAAGAAATTGAAGAAGATACCAGAAAATGGAAAAATCTCCCACGTTTTTTGATAGGTAGGATCAATGTAATAAAAATGGCAATCCTACCAAAAGCAATCTAGAGATTCAAATACAATCCCTACTAAAATCCCAACACAATTCTTCACAGACTTTGAAAGAACAATAATTAACTTCATATGGAAAAACAAAACAAAACAAAAACCCAGATTATCCAAATCAATCCTGTACAATAAAGGAATTTCTAGAGGCATCACTATTCCAGATATAAAGTTCTATTATAGAGCTACAGTAATGAAAACTGCTTGGTATTGCCATAAAAACAGACAGGTTGATCAATGGAATCAAATTGAAGACCTGGGTATTAATCCACACACCTATGAACACCTGATTTTTGACAAAGAGCCTAAATTATACAATAAAAAAAACATCTTCAACAAATGGTTCTGCCATAACTGGATGTCAACATGCCTCATGCACAAAACTCAAGTACAAATGGATTAAAGACTTCAATATAAATCGGACAAACACTGAACCTGATAAAAGAAAAAGTAGGAAGCAGCCTTCAATACATAGACCCAGGAAATCACTTCCTAAATATAATACCATCAGCACAAACACTTAGAGCAACAATAAATCAATGAGATCTCAAAAAAAACAAAAACAGCCTACTGAATGGGAAATTGATATGGGAGTTCCCCCTATGAGTGCTGTGATTAGCATTAATGAATAAAGAAACTGCCTGGCCAGTTTATAGGGATTTTCAGTATAAGATCTGTACACTGTGCCCTGTACCCTATTGTTTTGAATTGTTGCCATCCCCTATCTAGTTCATCAAAGTAATACTATATTTTAGTAGAGTGCCAAGGGATTAATGCCTAATTTCTCCCACTTATTAAAATCCAGTGGTAACAATTTTCCTATTTAAAAGCAAAACAAAACACACACACACACACACACACACACACACAACAACAACAACAACAAAGAAAAGCAAAGTTCAATTTGAAGCTTCCTGTGTGAGGTTTCCATGACTGTCATTCTGTCATTTCATAAAGTATTCTGTGCCTACTAATATAGAAAAAGGTGAGACAAAAATATTTTCAAGTATGTTTCATTTCTTTTACTCAAAACCAGACAATAAAGTATATAATATTTCATGAAATTTTATGGCCATTATATTTGTCCTTTGTTATAAATTTCTAAATTGACTAAAATAATATGTTCATTCATGAGTTTTAAAATTTATATTTAGGAAAAAACAAATTCAACATACCTATTTGAGAAAAGTATAGAGTTATTTTCATGAGATAATATATAGTAATTTATTCTGAATGTTTGATAAAAATGAATGGTAAATTCACCAAGAAAATACTTCTGAAGTGAATTACTGTGATGACTCTGAGGCCTCTCAATTTTTTTTGCTCCTTACATTGTGGTTATTGTCATTAAGTTTCTTGGGTAACTGAAGTTCTAATTTTGGTGCAGATTACTGAAAGTAATAACAAAATAATATGATCATTGCAAGTGTTAACAATGATTGACAGCCCTGAATATTCTCTAGACCATGGATCTGTTAACATTCTTTAAAAAGTGCATGTTGCTTATGTTTTATTGCTATTTATATATTAACTCTTAATATATCAAATACTGATCTCAGGAAAAAATAAACTATTTAGATTTTGAGTTTCCAAAAGTCAAGGTAATACTACATTGATTTCTTTTTTTTTGATCTTTAAGAAAAATCTCTTAAGAAATCATGTTTCAGATCTTATTTTGTGTTTCAGATATAAGAAAGAGCACTGTCTCACTATTTTTTGAGAACAGTGTTACTATCTTAGGGAAACTAAGATTTTAAAGAAGTTTTCATATGTCTTTTTTGTTGCTGTTGTATATACATTTAGGTCATTTGCAAAGAGAACCTGTGCTTTAAGATTTTGTTAGAATAAAGATAAATCATTGTGACATTATGGAAAAACTCCAGGAAGTATTGTGTGTGTGTGTGTGTGTGTGTGTGTGTGTGTCTGTGTGTGTGTGTCTGTGTGTGTGTGTCTGTGTGTGTGTGTGTGTAAATATATGTATATTTATATCAAGAAATTGTGAAAAATGAGGAATGAACAGAATCTCACCATAGTTTTCTAGGATGTTGAATTACTTCATTGAATCTCAGTGCTCAGAGGTTATTTTGTCATTCACTCGCTTTCTTTTTTGTGATAGAACATATGTGATGAGAAAAGCTACTTACAAGGTCAAGCAAAGCAAAGTTGAAAATATTGGTCAAATGATAGCTGAAGAGAAATACCAGTGAGAGATCTATTTTACTTCACCTTCCTGAAAACATCTGACACAGTATGTGATATATAAATACTGATCAATAAACTCTTCAGCTATAAATTAGTCATTGTCACAGTGTTTTCATGTTCAATTAATTTATACTGTAGAAATATTTCTATATTTTAGAAACAATTAGTGATAGTGGTAATGTAATGCAAGTTTTATTGTGGAAACGATGGTATGTGTAAAATACTCGTGTTCTCACAAGGGTCATATCAATAAATAACATCGCTCTCACAGTTTGTTCTCTTCCTATAAACCACCAGAGTAAACTCACTAGTTCACCAACCTGAATTCAGTGACTCATTTCTTTGGTTTCTTGCTGATATATTCCACAGGAAAAGGTCCTATATAAGAAAGAGCAATCACAGGGCCTTTCAACTGGCCATTGCCTTTCCAAAGGGAGAAGTCATACACTAAGGTTTTTGCTATTAGTCAGTCATGTTGTCACTTGCTCAAGGATTACAAAGCACTGTCCAAGAGGAATGTATATTTTCCTCTTTCCTGAAATTCTTCTGGTTGATCATCTATATGAAAACTAGAGAAGTTAGTTTATATAGGTTTAATGAATGACAATAAAAACAGAGTCGTCCAGTTTTGGAATTGATTATTTGGGGGCTTTCTTTTTAAAAATCTTGACAAGCATAAACTTAATTATTTACTCTGTACTCTGCAAAGACGGGAGAACGTTTTCATGATAAGGGCAAAATTTTTATCATTTTAAACATTGTATTTCCAAGCTCAATAATGATAGCTGATTAGCTGAAAGAAAACTACAATAAATTTTATTGAAATAATACAAGTACTAAATATTCTAGTTTCAGCTCATTTAAATACAATAGTTATATTCTTTGATTAATGTGCAAAAGGTGAGTGTAAGGTTCTTAAACTTTGTCGTTTATATATCCTTTGTACAATCTTTTCTGAATTGTTCTAATGAGAGAACATTTCATTGCCAATGAAGAAGAGATAATTAAATATGGATATCTTTGAATTCAATAAGTAGGATTTGTAACAAATCAGAAAAATGGATTTTAATTTGCAGTTTCTTCTTGATCTACTACTAATGAAAGTTTCACTGAATTATCTTCTTAAAGGTCAAATGCTAATTAGGAGTTTCTCATCAGCGTAATTTAGATATGTGGGAAAGTGATGACTTTAGCGCTTTGTCTTCTCGAGTTAACGTAGTTTGTACTCTGTCTTCTCAGAGATCTAGTAACAACGAAGGCTATTTGTAATATTTAATTTTGCTGGTTGCTGAGCAGCACATGCATTCTTTTTAAAAAAGCATAATTCGTAGACTTGATCACGATTTCTCCATTTACCCATGTGACTTCATAATATGCCATAAAATTTGTTAAAATTTATAGCTCATTTATAAAAGTGCACATTGACTTCTACACTTTAGATAGCATTTACAGTAATTATTCTTTATAAAACATGCAGTATACTTAATAATTATTGATCTTAAAATTTGACATTTTTAGATATGGGAATGAATAATTTCTCCTGAACTATTCTATCATATATGCTTTATAGTTTAAGAAATCATATCATATGGAATAAATTTTGATAGTTGAAAAGCTCAAGTGTTTTAAACATGTAGTTACTTAAGTTAATTGTACTCTACACAAATTTTCCTATTTTATGCAAAATAAATGACTTTTTATATGCTGTAATCAACTCTATTTAAATAGTAGAGTCGATATGTCTCTCTCTATATTTTTGTGTACCTTGTCTGTGTTTGATTTGTGTAGGTAATCAAATTTATATTGTCGTTAAATAATAAGATGGTCCAATTAGTATAGAATGAATAATCAAAATCCAGAGACAAAAATTGAGGTTCAACCCAAAACCCAGTAAAGCAAAGTCCTTCTACCAAGGCTGGGTGACCACAAAATTAACAACTTAAACTTCTCTCTCTTCCCATTTTATATTCATTCTAGTACTGGGATTAAAGGTCCGCGACTCCCTAGGACTGGGCATAAAGGTGAGGCACCACCACCTGGATTCATTTCTGTATTATCTTGTGTAGCCCAGAGTGACCTTGAACTCATAGAGATCAATTTTACTCTGTCTCCCAAATCCTGAGAGAAAGCATGTATGTCACCATTGCCTGACCTCTGGTAGCTTTAGTTTTGCCTCTAGTTTTCAGACAAGATTTATCAAATATAAATAATATACCACTACAAATTAGTCCTTATTCAGGCTTTTTCTAACTCTGATCAACTTTTGAAAAGCAAGCTTTTAGCCCATGATGTTGCTGCTTTTATGATCATCAAATTTTCTTGCATTTATAATAAAGACTTTATGCAGTTTAATAAACATCCTTCTACTGCATTGAAGGAGAGAAAATTCTACAACTTCATCTATGTAACTATGTGATACAGTTTATAACATATTCTGACAGCATATTTATCAGCCACAAATCTTCCAAAGCTTCCAAATGGATTGACCATCCTAAATTCATGGTGATATTCAAGCTTACAATTAAATTATTATTGAAGGCAGGGAAGAAAGATTGTAAGTGCCAGAAGTAATGGGTATTGCAGCAAAACACTGTTACTGGACATGATCAAACAGTGGCTATGGCAGCATACACAAATCCTGCACACGATAAAGAAGCCCAAATCCCAGCATGGACTGAGAAGGAGTTAAGGAACTGAAAAGCCATTGGTAATGGATAGTTTTTGGGAAAGAACCGTATACACACAGGCAGCACTACACTGATGCAGGATTTTCTTTTCTTTTAAAAAGGAAAGAGAATACATGAATCTGGGAAAAGTATGAGAGGGTAAGTGAACAGTTGAAATGTACAAATAGAGAATTATTTGATAAATCACATTATATGTATGTATGCATGACATTTCAAACAATAATCTATCAAATAAAAAGTAACTAAAATCTTTATCTGTAAACATTAAAAATACAAATATGAACATATTTTATCAACCAACAATTAATCTTAAATGTATAATTTCTTCTAGTTTATTTTGAATTTGAGAACAACGAACAAATGACAATGGACACATGGACATGTTTTATCCTAACTTTCTTCTTTTTAAAATATATGATCAATAGGAATTAATAAAACTTCCTTTGCAGCCAGACAGATGTGTACAGATGTATTTGTATCCTTTCCAGGAGTATGGAAAATATTTTCATAAACAATATAATTATAATAAAGTATATTTTAGAATGGAAAAGTAAGGAAGAAAAAATACAAAGAATATGCATACTGTGGAGAAATATCTTCTGTAATATTTGTGTCATCTTTGCCCATTATCATATCAATCACTATTCATGTAATGGAGGATTGCAAAGACTGAGAAATCAATTATTATTCTGATAAATATTGCTAATATTCAGTGTTTACAAAGTTATGTCTTTTAATTAAATTTGTTTACCTGTGTTTCTTCATTGGGAAAATATCATAGCTTTCTGTATTATAGCTTAACTAATTGGCTCATTGACCTAGTCTACTCCTGTAAATAAACAGGAAGTGTGTAGCTGTGGATTCCAAGCAAGGCGATGGATTTAGAAAGGATTCTCTAAATGATCTCATTAGAAAAAAAAAAAAATATATATATATATATATATATATATATATATATATATATAGTAATAAGAAGACAAGCTACAGGGAATGTTGGGATACCTACATTTGGTCTGAACTTGGAGGATGATGTAGTATACAAATTACACCTGAAATTAATCCCACAGGTCATTAGTTATAGCATGCAAGTATTGACGTATGAGTCATTAAATATATTAATTTTTATGAATACAAATGAACTAGATAATCTGATGATCAGTGCTGAATTCAAAAGATATCAGTCAAAGAAATAAAATATATAAACCCAAGGAAAGAACATAGAGAGTTGTTTTTATATCTAAAAAGGTATTAAGTGGGCAACAAATACATTCAGGTTCAGGTTCATAACTGGTTTAACTTTTTTGTTGTGCCAATAAATGTAGTCTGATTATTTATTATAAGGAAAAACACACCCTTTAAGAAGATTGGCATGTAAGTATCAGAAAATTAAATGGTCTGATTGGACATTAGCATTTAGAGGTAATAAAAGAGCAAACTGGCACCAAAAGATATTGAGAAATGTCAAGTCTTTTACAGTATTGTAGTAAAAAATAGACAGAAATCATTTTCTCAAACATAGAACAGTAAACAGAACACTAAGATGAATTTAAGAATCTCAAAATATGTTTCAGCTTGGGTTTTATTTCATATTTTAACTCTTTACTGAATTCAGTTTTCATATTGTGAAATGTCATCATTTTATTTAGTAGTATAATTGTCTTAATCACTCAAGAGTTAATGCCTATACTTTTATAGTTCAGTGAAATGTTTGTGTCTTCTATTCCCTCTAGTGAGTTGCCATGTTCAGCCTCAATGCAGAGGGTAGGGGCTTGGTACTGCCCCATACTGACTCATTGGAGTACTTACCTGTTGGGAGGTGTGGATGGTCGCTGGGCTGGAGGGAGGAGGGAGTTCAGGAGAACAGGTGAACTGTGGTTGGAATGTAAAAATAAAGGACAAAAAGAAAAAAAAAGAATATTTTTTTTCCTGCAGGTGTTAAAAAAAAAAAACCTTTGGATTATTTGATGAAGTTTTTGCTTGTTCCTTTAAATTGTGTGTCCCAAGATTCATGTAAGTAATTCTCATTGGATTATATTCTATAGGACTGGTGGGCTTTGAAGGGGAAGTCATAATGCCTTGGCCTTTCATACTATTTGTATTTTTGCAATGTTATCTTCTCATGTGGATTTCTTTTCCCTCTGTGTGTCGTAAAAGAATCATGTCTGTTCCTGTTGAAGAGGAGTTTTCTTTTGCTTCCACTGTTTTGCAGATTTGGTTGATTTCGATATGTCAATCCCTCAGATGCTGATTTTTGACTCGAGTGATCAGGATGATTCTAATTCAGTTACCAACCCAGGTAGTGTGAAGAGCAGAAAGGAAATAATGAGGCAGTTAAAGCATGGGATGTAGTAGAAGAAGCGGTCAGGGAGTCATAAAGAACACTGGATACTTTTGAAACCTACTATCATAGAAGCTTTGTAAACAAACACATATATAAGCAAATTAACTATTGAATTAATCTTAGGAGAAATTATTTGAAAGATAAAAATAAGCAAACAATTCATGTGCGCGCACACACATGTACCTATCTTGAGAAATTGTTTGCTATGCTCGGGAAATTCCATGCTATGAAATTCACAAAATGAAGCAAATGATGTTTTCCCCATTTTGCAAGTTATACAATATTTAATTTCTAACGTTGCTGTTCAAAGGAGTGAACATAATTGTAAATTCATCCTTTGATGTAGTCTCTCTTGCTTCACAATGACCTCTTTCTGTTTTATGTCTTGAGTAGCCAATGCATTCTTCTTTTCCACTCCCTGATATCTGCAGATCGTGCACCTCTCCCGTGTTCCTTTATTTGTTTTCATGACCCCTTCCCACGGATATGTATAAACATATGCATATACATTTAAACAAAAATTCTTCATATTAATTATACATGTCATAGCTGCCATTCTGAATTGAACTCATTTCACTTAATACAATGAATTAAGGTCTTTTATTTTTTTCTGCAATATGATTTCAAGTCTTATTTAAGATGCTTGTTATTATTATTCTTACATCATGTTTTCATTTCTTATTCAACCATCTAATCAGTATACAGATCAATGAGCCAATTCATAATTTCCAAGAGAAGCAAGGCAAATGACCTGTATATACTTGAAAGATCATTTAGCACTTTTTTTTCTTCAAAAAGTGCAAATTTAACATTGATCCCAGGGTTAGTTTTTCTTACCATATTCAGAGCAATTGACACTGAGAAAACAAAACAATAAATTGTAGCAAGTATATAGACCATGAGGACCCAAATCCACTGCTGATCAATGTATAAACAGATGTCAATACTTTTGAAAACTGTGTAATACTTTCTTTAAAAGTTTACAAAAAGAACTATAGTAATATCCAGTTCTAACATTCCTAGGTGCTTACCTGAAGGACTCTCAGTTAGCTCTCCTTAAAAATACTTGATGTCAACTTTTATTGTTTTTCCATTTATGATCTCCCAGAAAGGTTAGCATACCAATTATCTCTTTAACAAGTGGTGCTAAGAAAATTGGATATCCACATATAGAAGAATGAAACTGACATTACACACACACATTTTTCTTCCTCCACAAAATAATTCACAATGGGTCAAAGGCCTTAACATAGGATCTGATCCTTTAAAAGCACTGATGGAAGAGAGCACAAGACTTCAAGTGATAGTCTTAGGCAAATTTGTCAATTTGAGTAGGAAATAATCCCTAGACTTGACAGACTGAATTATGTGAAATTAAAGGCTTTCTGTCTGAACAGCAAGGTAAATGATAACAAGAAGCAGGGGAATCAGACAGAAATTTATAATACACAAAGAACTCAAAAAACTAAATATTCAAAGCTCTCCAACACTTTTTAAACTTATAAGTGGAATAACAAACCAGTGTTTTGCTGTATTTTATTACCAATTTGATTGAGACATGTGACTGCAAAATATCAGCAAGGTGAACATTTCTTTGCTGTAAGATTTTGACTGACCCGCTTAGAGACAAAGTTAACTCTACTCATAATTTTCAGGCAGCCAAGTCAAAAGTTAGCAGCATTTTTCTGTTAAAAGCAAAAAATAAAAGAAATAAAATAACATTTGTTTTGTAGGCAATCCACTTACTGTTCCTCAAATACAGCTGATGTATAATAAAAGAAAAATAGCATTTTCCAATAAAGTGTCCTAAGTGATAAATATTTCAGATGATACATATATTGCAAGACTTTATATTTTATTTGCATATGTCACCAATGCTATGATGCATATACGCACACAAATACACATATTTGATATTTTTATACACCAATTAGATTTTTTTAATACAGGAACCATGATAAATTTAGCTTATAAGCTATTAGTTTCTATAGTTTTCTAAAGAGACAAACTGATATTTTTTGTATACAACAAATACAATTGAAGTGAGACAATCTCATCTTTTGTAAATGGATAGTTGATTAATGTCAGTCTTATCAACTTATGAATCATTGTAATTGTAGTTTTGGCTCAGGAAAAAAGATGAATTACAAACCTGAATAGAATATATTGGTCCTGAGTAAA
The DNA here is from genome assembly GCF_037038515.1 of Microtus pennsylvanicus. NCBI lineage: Eukaryota > Metazoa > Chordata > Mammalia > Rodentia > Cricetidae > Microtus > Microtus pennsylvanicus. Next base: position 19,812,881 of record NC_134579.1, read on the forward strand.
AAGGAAAAGATAAAGTCATGCCAGGGGTAGCAAGCACTGCTTGTTTCTAATAATCTGGCATGTGGCCTGTAGGCAAGATGCCAAAATCAACCAAGAATAAAACAGTCTTTTCCCTATTACAATATTGAACTGACCTTATTCTACTGAACTTAATTGAAAGTCTAGTACAATGAGGAATATTACCTTCTTGGATGTTTTGCTTCAAAAGATCCAAACCAAAAAGGAACAGGGAGAATTCAAATAGTCAGAAAATATTTGGAAAAATTAATAATCTATAAACATTTTATATTGTGAAGTTCTTGAGCAGGTATTATGTGAAACTCCAAAAGGAAATGAGTTTTTAAAACATTTTTTAAATTATTTTTAATTTTTGAGCATATTATGCATAGGTACTGTATTTATATTCTTTTTGTCTCTACCTCTCTCTTTCTAACTCTTCCTATATCTCCCCTTCTCCTTCAATTATTGCATTCTTATTTTTATACATATGAATCTTCTTATGGTTGCTCTTAGGTACAAGTATTTAGGGATAACCACTTGGGATCGGATAGTTTATCAAAAAAAAAAAAAAAACTTGTACCAACAGGAGACAACAGGAGAGTTATTCTCCCTTTCTCAGCACTTATTCATTATCCTGTAGCTATTAACTTACACGTGAGGTCTTGAGGTAACTTAAGTTGTTGTATTCAGATTTTGGATAGGCAACCCTATGATTGAGATTTCATGAGTACATCACATCCTCTCTGTTGTATAGAGAATACATTGTAGTAGGCATCCATGTCCTCTGTCTCTAATAGTCTGTCTACCCCATTCTTCTATGTTCTGAATCTTAGATACAGGCTTGCAGTTTATTTTTCATTGCCATCTTAGGCTACAGAAAAAGACTCTATCTCAATAAACAAAGATAAAAGCAGAAATATGTTTTTGCAGACAATTGGTCAGAAATAACTAATGTGGGGCATTTCCAGTTTTATTTTCATTCTACTTTGTGTTCTTACTTTTGTTTCTTATTTTTACCAGAGTTATTTTTCCTTATCGAAACTTGGTGCCTGAAGGATCAAACTTAGGACAACAGGCATGGCAGTAAGTACCTTTACCCATTGAACCATCTATTTGAATGATCAATCTATTCCTGTGAAATAAGTCAAATCATGTCACTGTACTAAACTCATGTGCAAAGTTCTTGTTATGTTTGTTGTTTACCAATCAAATTTGATACTTTACAATTTCAACTGGACTATTGACAGAACTTGGTTTTGCTTTCCTGCAGAAAAGTTGAAGCTAAGAATAATATCATTCAGAATATTAATAGAGAGCAGTAGAGAGGAATTAATATTTTCTAAGTATATTTCAACATTGAATACACAACTAGCCCAGGTCCAGAAAGTTGTGTTCTTTCATTATGCAAAGCCTTAATAACACTTTAACTCGCTGCCTTTCTGGGTTTGGTTTATTTTCTTTAAGGATAACATTAATCTTTGGAGACATTCAATGTAATTTCTTAAAAGGCAGGAGAAAATAGAAAACACAGAGACAAAACTGATAAAATATAATTTGGAAGAAAATGAAGGGGAATTATCAAATAAGATAAAATATTTCATTATGACCCTCCACATTTTTTAAATGATCTGTAGATAATGTTTATTCATATCCTTATAAGTCTACTTCAGTGAATTATCAAAAAATAGAAATAAAGAGCTATAAAGTATTCCTGTTATTCACATATGTCTCATACTTACTTAGGAAATAGAAATAAACTGGCTATGGGAAATAGACAAAATTGCCGGGGGAAAAAATTGGGATCTTGGGGGTGGGGCGGGATGGGGGTAAGGGGAGATGGGGAGAGAAAAGTGAGAAGGGGAGGATGGGGAGAACTTGGGGAAACAGGATAATTGTGATAAAGGAAGGTTGGATAGGGGAGCAGGGAAGCACAAATCTTAGTTAAGGGAGCCACCTTAGGGTTGACAAGAGACTTGAACCTAGAGAGGCTCCCAGGAGCCCAAGGCGATGTCCCCAGTTAATTCCTTGGGCAGCTGAGGATAGGGAACCTGAAATGACCCTATCCTATAGCAATACTGACGAATATCTTGCATATCATCATAGAACCTTCATCTGACGATGGTTGGAGATAGAGACAGAGACCCACACTGGAGCACTGGACTGAGCTCCCACGGTCCCAATGAGAAGCAGAAGGAGGGAGAAGATGAGCAAGGAAGTCAGGACCACGAGGGGTGCACCCACCCACTGAGACAGTGGGGCTGATCTACTGGGAGCTCACCAAGGCCAGCAGGACTGTGACTGAAAAAGCATGGTATAAAACTGGAATCTCTGACCATGGCGAATAAGGAGGGCTGATGAGAAGCCAAGGACAATGTCACGGGGTTTTGAGCCTACTTCATGTTCTGGCTTTGTGGGAGCCTAGCCAGTTTGGATGTTCACCTTCCTAGACATGGACGGAGCGGGGAGGATCTTGGACTTTCCAAAGGGCAGGGAACCCTGACCTCTCTTTGGACTGGAGAGGGAAGGGGAGAGGAGTGGGAGGAGGGGGAGAAGGGTGGGAGGAGGGGGAGGGAAATGGGAGGCTGGGAGGAGGCAGAACTTTTTTTTTTATTTTTCTCAATTAAAAATTTTTAAAAATATATTTAAAAAGGAGGAAATAAGTTCTAGCCTTAATAATATGCACCAGATTATATTTGCAATGAGAGAGATTTTGAGTCTATGCAGACTATCTCAAGAGGCTATGTAAGTTTGCTTTATCTTGGTACTAAGGTTCCATATCATATGCTTGGATCTTTGTTATACTGACAATAGAGAGTAATTGAACCTCAGACACATCATATCTGTGATGATTGACTAATATCAAAAATGTATATTTGGGAATAGTAATAGCTAAAATAATTATTTTTCAATAAATCACTGAATAATTTCACTAACTGATTATTACAAAAACCCAATAAATCAATGCTATGGGGCAGTGGTCAGTATCCTGTCAATTATATTTTAAATAAACGCTGATTGGCCAGTAGCCAGGCAGGAAGTATAGGCAGGGCAAACATCCAGGAAGTAGATGTGGGGCAATGAGAACAGGAGAATTCTGAGAAGAAGAAAGTCCTATTCCACAGTTGTGACACAGCCAAAGAAGAAGCAAGATGTGACTGCCTCACCAAATAAGGGACCGAGCCACATGGCTATGTTAATAGACAAGAATAATGGGCCAATATAAGTTATTAGTTATAAGAGTTAATAAGAAGTCTGAGCTACTAGGCCAATCAGTTTATAGCTAATATAAACCTCTGTGTGATTTCTTTGGGACTTAACCTCTGTAGGACAGAGCAGGTCAGAAAACTTCAGTCAACAAATCAAGTTAAAAGTGTTTTTTATTATACTTGTTGATAGAAGATTATTTCAGATTTCAATCTGTGAGTATTGGTTTGATTTTTTTAAAAAAGTAAAAATTATTTACTTATTTGATATGATAAAATAATTCTTTATCATATTTTAAAGATTAAGTAATAGAATAAAAGAGGTAAGGCAGTTTGTTATTGTAGTGCTTAGAAATACAGATTTTAAGCAGTTTTACCTCTCCATTAATTATCTCTACTATTGTGGATTTTTTTTTCAGGAATGGGCTGAGTGTTGCTCTAGAAAAAAAAAAATCAGAGTCCTGGGAAGATAATATTGCTTTTCCCTACCTGGAAATATTTCTAAGTACTAATTCAGTTTTATTACTTACTTTAAAAGAAAAACATCATTTAAGCTATCATGTTCAGCCATTGTTAAGAATAACAAGTACAATTAAGCACAGATTAAGTGAGTCTTGGATAAGCATGCAGATATTCAGTACCTTTTATCAGTAATATCATTTGTGTCTATGTAAATATATTTGTATTATCAGGTATCAAAAAACAAAATGGCATAAATGTGACAGATTCTTTCATATTGATGCACATATTTTAAGTGAAACCTTTATGTATCATAATTATTTTATAGAAATTAACGATTTTCTGAAGAGTTAAAAGAAAATTAAAAGGGTCAAAAAAACTAACACAATCTTATAGTTGAACAAAGTTTGTGGGAATATTTGCGCTAAATTTCTACAGTAGTTAATGAAGAATGGTATTTTTTCAAGTTACTTAACTCAAACTAAAAAGTGGAATTGTTTAAAAATAGGGAAACCCACACACTCCCCATAAATATGACAAAGCTGGATTGGTTATATACTCACTTAAAGAGAATCTCTCAACTGTAGCTGAAGGTGAAGGAAAGGAGTACCTAGATATACCTTAAAAAAAATCACTTCCAGATATACTGCAATTCTAATGTGAAAGTAAAAACAGCTATTTTTAAAATTAACTTAAAGGAAATAGGCTTAAAATCTTCAGATTTGTAACTGGAGTAAAATAAAATCATGAAATTGTGTGTATTAGAAAATATACAATCGAGAGGACTATACTCTATACTAAGAACCCATAAAAATCTACATAAATCAATATGTTACATAGTAAACAGTGAACAAATATGCAATGAAATTGACCTTGCACTGGTCTGTGAACATACTTGAACTTGGCCAGCATCTTGAGATGGAAAATTACAGCAAGTGTGCAGTCTCTAGAACAGTACGTTAAAATGGAACATCACTGGGAAACCCCTTTATGACTCAAATGACACAAAAGACACAAAGACAAACTTGCTGGTTTTGTAAAGGGGCAATTTCAAATTCTTCTCCAAGATCCATGACTTCACTCGTTGTGGGGATTTGGTAATGTTTCTAGTATGAGGCAGAATTCCTTCTTGAGCCAAGCTTAAGGTCAATTAGAAAGCTGTTGGCTATTGTCAATGTATATATGCCATTACTGCATCCTTTGGGTTTTTGTGCCTTGTCTGTAATGGTTTTGGATAATGAATGTAATTGCAGGGTAGGATTATGGTTGTTTAAACCAGAATAATCCTTAACTTCATGCTGCATATTTATCTTTATATTCATAGATAAATGAAGTACTCACACTTTATCAGAAATCTTATCTTCAGAAAGACCAATTCAGAAAACCAAAACCATCCAAATGCAGAGTAAACAGAAAAGACTTATAAATACAACTACCAAACAACTCTAACATCTAAGACTCAGGGATCATTGCAGAAGATGTGGTTTAGGGTCTATGAGACAGAATATGAGGGAATTAAATGTCAGATTGTGTGTCCTAGTAAACTTGAAGCTACACCCATAACTTTTTATCAAAATGAAGTCCTAAATATGATCTGAAAATGACAATAGACATGCCAAAATAGTTGAGGAGAAGGCCATGAACCTGAATCCTATGACTGTACAAATTAGCATGTATACGTTTCTATAGTTGTCTAACTATAGATGTGAAAGTGTGTCTGATAGAATTGGGAGGGTGGTAAGAAGACACTAAGAAATAACAGCAGAGAAGATCCTTGTACTCAGAATTCATACTCACCATAAATCTCACACTGTATTTTGTTCTAAAATCTTTTATGCAGGTAAATTAAGCATTATCACATGAGAAAACTTTACAGGTAAAATTTTATATTTAACCTAATAAATAGTATAGAGCTGAATAAATAGTTTAAGTGTGAAGTTTATTATATAGTAATTAAAATCATTTGCATTACATTGATTTTTCTCTTACTTTTGATAAAATCTAATAGATGCAGAAAGAATATATTCATGGCAAGAGGGAAAAGAAAACATGCTTCATTGACATTTCATTAACTTAATGTTTATCCTTGCTGTTTCATTGCTTTTCAATCCAGAATATAAAGGAGCAGATACTATTCATGTGTATAATGATAGTTGTGTCATCAAGCATACCTACACCAAAAGTTTCTTTTTACTTCTTTTAGGTTAAAGAAGTCCATTTAGGTGTACATTTTTAACACAGAGTTAAAATATGTAAGCTAAAGCCCAAGAGAATATAAGATTACCACTCAGATATTTAATATACCACCACTTTAGAATAAAACAAAACTTAGAATGTTTGATTTGAGGCATCCGTATTCAAAGGCCATATGCTCCCTGTTTCCTCAATATTCTCACTCCTGATTTAGACCATGATATTGTAAAGACAAATGCTTCCATCTGTCCAATGTATCTTTGGTTTCAAAAATTTGACTCAGCAAATAAATTTTCTTCCAATTTGGCAGCTTTTGCTGAAAAATCTGAAATTAATAAGGATCTGTGAGACTGGATGCTGAAATTGCTAGGAGCTGTTGATGCTAAATAGCTCACTTTTGTTCTCAGACTCAGAACAAAATCAATATCTTGTAAGGTATGAAAATTATTTTCCAAGATCTTTATCAATTCATTAAGCAGTCTGTATCTCTTTGGTCTATTGTGACAAAATTGCAGAAATTGGGTGATTATAAATGCTAAAAATGCAATTCTTACACTTCTGGATGCTAAAATGTACCAAATAAAAAGACTAGCAGTTTCTACCAGTGTAAAATCACTTCCTATCTGTCAAGAGTTGCTATCTTTGCCTTTTAAGGCAGTGAGAGGGAATAATTTTCTCAAAGCCTTCTGTAAAGATTTCTATTCATTTTCACAAGGCCTCCTCAGACATGAAGGAATCAAGTCCAAAGACTCCGACCCACTCAGTTCTAATGTTTTGATGATGAACATTTTTAGGAGACCATGAGTCTTCAATATGAATAGTAGTTTTCTTTTCTGAATAAAGAAAACTGAATATATCTCAAAGCTTTTTTAAGTGTCCTGTTTCTCTTTAACATAAGATGGGATAATATGCAGGAATTGCTGTATTGAACTACCTTTCTCCTTATCCAACCTGGTTTGTCATAGAGTAGAGGGGAAGGTGGCAATAGAAAGGGATTTCATACTACGTAAGGAAAAGACCAACTTCCTGAGTCCAACATGTAATATTTGTGTTGTTATGTATTGTACTTTTAAAAGTTGTATCTATTTTATATCCATCTCTAACCATTTAAATTACTTTGTCTTTTATATCTCCCATTTTTATTATTATTTCTATTCTAGATAAATATTCCCTTCATAATATTCAGGAACAATTGGAGGATATAGTTCAAAGGTGGTGCTTAACTAACAGGTACAAAGTCTTGGGTTGAATCCCAGATCGGGATTGGGTAGAAAACCACAAAACACAAATATTAAGTTGAGGATGCACTAGCAATTTAATATTCAGGTCAGAAATTTTCTGTCTAACTTAACCAATTCACATTCTTAGTTTAGTTACATACCTACCTCATGAATTTATCATTCTTTGGGGTAAAAACTTCCAAATTTAAGTTCTTTTATCTTAGTTTAGATTAAGCCTATATAGTACATTGTCATTTTCTTGACCAACTGTAATAGTTATCTTCCTATTTCAGGATAAAATAACCAGAAAAACCCACTAAGAGAAAGGGACTTATTTTGGTTTAAGGTTTCCATCTTGGGAGAAGGCATTGCTGAAAGAGCGGCAAACAACTGGTAACACTGTGTCCACGGTCACGAAGCAGAAAAAGATAACAATGGGATTCAATAAGCTTTTTCTTGTTTTTTTTAGTATTCATATGGAGTCCCAGTTGAACAGAATCATATAGTGAGTCTCCTCACCCCAGGTAAACCTTTTGAAGTGCCCTTATATACCCAGAAGGGTCCTAGGTTATTATAAATCACATCTTGTTGACTTTGGGTTTCAGTTATTTCATATCCAGAGGATCCTGAACTTAATTCTAGCTGCTTTAACTTGTAACCTGCTTAGTATGTCCTGTCCCCACATATTCTTACACTTTTATATGGGGTCATCATAGATTGACTCTATGATATTTCATCTGTCTTTTCCACTCTAACATTAAATGTCTATAACTACCCTGACAAACTACATAAATCTGTGAGGACTAATAAAGGACCAAGGGTGTTAAGAAAAATAAGGATCTGAGATACATTTATCTGTCTCTTATATGGCATTGATTAAATCACTAAATAATTTATAAGTCTATGAGTTTGGCCTTATTTCTGGAAACATTAGATATAAGTAGAATCACTAAATAAATTCCTATAATAGTTATTCATATCTTTGTGTTGCTATTTTGAAATTGTTACAATTTACTGCTAAAATGAAATAATATATGTAATAGTCATATTAAATAACAGGATTTTTTATTATATGACTTCAAGGTTTCAGCTAGAAAAAAAAATGTTTCCCCTTATTTATATCATGACTTTATTATTAAATATTATTAAAGTTGTTATTCAGCCATATTTTCATATCTGACATAAAAACAGTATGGTCCCAGGACTTTCACAATATTAGAAGCACCTCTTCCTCTTTTTTTTTTATTGAAAATAGATTCTTCTTTCTTAAATCTCAATCTCCATTCCTCCAAATTTCCCCTCCCTTTATTTTCCTTGATCCCTCCCTCCAACCTCTTCACTCACCTAGATCCACTCACCTTCTCATCTTCAGGCAAAAGCATGCTTCCAAGAGACAACAGCCAAACAGGATAAAACAAGATACAAGGCTATGCAAAAATCCTTATATTGAGGTGGGAGCGGGCAACATGGTATGAGGAAAGGAATCTCACAAGCAGGCAAAAGAGTAAGAAACACACCAAAACTCACTATTAGGAGTCCCACAAAACATCAAACTAACAAGCATAAGATTTATGCAGAGGACCTGGTGCAGATTCATACGTTCCTATGGTTGATGTTTTTTGTTTGTTTGTTTGTTTGTTTTATTTATTTTTTTTTGTCTGTGAGCCCAAGTGAACCCTGCTTACTTGATTGCATTGGCCATGTTTTCCTGTTATCCTCCCTCCCCTTTGACTCCTACAATGTTTTCTACCCCTCTTTAGAGTAGCTCCTTGATCTCCAAGGAAAGTGATAAGACCCCTATTCTGTCTCTCTCTGTCTCTGTCTCTCTCTGTCTCTCTCTGTCTCTGTCTCTCTCTCTCTCTGTGTCTTTGTCTCTCTCTGGCTGTCTCTGTCTCTCTCTGCTCCATTGTCTCTCTGTGTCTCTCTCTTCATAATGTCTGGTTTTAGATCTCTGTACCCACTTCCATCTGCTGTTGAATGAAGCCTCTCTGATGTTGCCTGGACAAGGCACTGAACTATGAGTATAGCAAAATATCATTAGGAATAATTTTAATTAAATTTTTTCTAGTTGCTTTCAGTTCTGTAGGCTTCCAGGCAATGTAGTCTCTGGTTATTGGTGATCTAGGCAGTGTAAGGCATGGAATCAATCTTGTCTTATGGGCCTCAAATTAAACCAAACTGTGATTAGCAACTCAGTACCTCCTCATAAGCAAGAAGTATCATCCTGCTTAGGCAGGCAGCAATGAGCATGATGTTCTCTGACTTTGGGTATTGGATTATTTTCTTATAATCATGTTTGTACATGCTACTATATTCAGTGAATTCCAGGAGACATATGAAGTGGATCTGACATTTTTGCTCTAAAGATAACTTGAAAGTCATAGCTGACATGTGAGATTTTAGCTCCCTTAGAGGTAAGTATCTGCTTTAATCTTGTTATTTTTGCTGTATTTTAAGTTTTCTCTTTTAACTATATGTATTTGAACATTTTAAAATTTATACTAACTGTATTTGACAGAGAAAATGGAAACAAAGCATATTCAAATAATAGTTCAGATCTGCTCTTTATTAAAAATAAAACTCCTGCCACAATATATTTTTTGAGTTCTGAATTATACCAAACTAGCTTCTTTGTTTTGCCCTTCACTCTCCTCAGAACTCTCAGTTAATTCTGGGCTCTAATCTCCCTGGCTATATTATTGAATTTGCTACTTTGATTGTGAGTCATTATACACTCCCCTTAGCCAAGTTCCAGTTTATAATATCATGCCCTTCATGGTTAGATCAGTTTAAGGATCCAAGTGAAACATGTAAAGTATTCAATTTGAATACATAAAACAATACAGCAGTAGTTAAAATTGCATGTACCATATAAAAACTATGAGCCTTAAAGTATCACTCCATTAGGAAAGGCCAATTAAAGAACATGGTTCTTTCACTCTTCCCTGACGGTCATTAGAACAAAGGTTTGACATCTAAGATTTTTGCCTGAAATGCCTATAATGTATATTTCTAAAAGGACATTTATACTTTCATATAATCCCACATTCTAAGACAGACTGTTAAATATATTTAGATGTTTATATTTATAAAGCATTTAATATGAAAAAATATGGAAAAAGTGTTAAAAGTTTTCCCAAAATGTATCCTTAAACTTCCTAGCTTTTCCACAATGGTTCTTACCAAGTTAACATACATTTCTCATTTTTGACAAAACCCACCAAAGGTTTTATAAAGTCTATGCACATCCTCTTCCCAGGTTGGGTCCTTTTAGAACGCTGTGACTATGTTCAGTTTCAAGATTACCTCAGCTCTGGAAGCCTAACTATTTGTTTGAGGATGACTGTATCTTCCAGGTTGACTTATATTGACTGCAGACTCTTATATCATTAGAAGTGCTGAAGAATCTATAAGAGTGGTTAGCTGCTGGTCTTTAGGTACTACAAAAATAGACAAAAACTTAAATAACAGGATAGTATAAATGAAAATTTGACTTTGCCCATTTCTTACCTTTACTCTTGATTCCAGAGAATAATATTTGCTACCTATACAGGTTCTAAGGATATGAGTGTTGGACTTACACTGCTTTAATATTTATATTGATTATTTAATGCAAATAACATTTAACATATATTGCAGCCATCTTACAATGGTTTAATGATTTGTTTTAAAACAGTATTCAAAATTTTCACTCTTTATGAAAGCAATTTTTTTTGACCTGTGAGACCAAAAATTGGAATCTTAGAATACCGGAGATATTTTTATTTAAGAAAACTACCTCAAATAAAGAAAAAAAGACATTTTCTCTACCAATCATTCTATTACTTAAATTTTATCTTGTTTATAATTGTTTGGTTATGTCATCAGTTCCCAAAGAAACATCAATTTACTTGAAAAAGCTCTGTGTTCGCTGGCACTGGAGCAGATATATCTAAAATCATGTTCCTCAGAAGCAGAACCTAAGACAGATATCTTAATACAAGTATTTTCAAAAATGCTTTCAAGAGAATGTTATAAGGAAGTGAATGATATATAAGTGGGGAAAGATAATATTCAAGGAGATGATGTGAATTAAATTAAGGATAGTCACATTTGGTGCTATAGGCAGCTCCGAGCAGAGTCCACCTTACAAATAAAGGTAATTGAGTGAAGACATTGATACAGTGGGTAAGGATGCTTCCTGTGGATGTCTTATATTATGAACCCTTAATGAAAGGAGAGAACATACTTCTCAAAGTTGACTTCTGTCTTCCACAGAGGAACTGTATGATGCATGTTCCCCCACCATACATACAAACATAACAAACAATATATAAATCAAAATTCAAAGCAGCAACACCTTGTAGTAATATGGAGCGGCGGGGCTGGGTCCCCAAAACCCCAGCCGCCTGGCTCGGCTAGCTTATGCCCCAAATAATTACACGGACACTGTATTCTTTTAAACACTGCTCTGGCCCATTTCTAATCATCTATGTAGCGCCCCTAGGTGCGCTTACCGGAAAGATTCTAGCCTAAGTCCATCCTGGGTCGGAGCTTCATAGCGTGCGTCTTCCCTGGAGCAGGTAGCATGGCAGACGTCTGCTCCCGAGAGGAGAGCTGTGGAGTCTGACCTCACTTCCTCTTCCTCCCAGCGTTCTGTCCTGTTTACTCCTCCCACCTATCTCCTAACCAATGAGATGGGCCAAAGCAGTTTCTTTTAATTTAACCAATGACCTTCCTCCATCATTTCCCCTTTTTCGGTTTAAACAAAAAAAGAAAGGCTTTAACTTTAATATAGCAAAATTACATATAACAAAACAGTTATCAAGTAAAAGCTACATCAGAAACATTTATACATATAACAAAATTGACCGTAAATCTCTATCAATAAAACAAAATCTATACTAATGCAAATTATTCATACCTATCTCATATCCCCCTTTAAATGTAAAAGAACATTTATAAACCATATCTGGGAACATGGGCGCAGTTTTTTCTCTCCAAACTGCTTCCTGCTGAATGGGGGCATCGTTAATGATTTTAGGGTGTAACCTGTGTGGCAGGTTTATCTCAGTTGGCAGTTGAGCAAGGCAATTTTCTGAAGATGTTCACAGCAACCCTTCAGGAGGACGTGGTCCATCATACCAAATCGGAATAGAAGAAATCCATAGAGTCTCATCCTCTGTGAAAACAAAATAAGAAACTCCTTTCCAAAGCATCATGTCCTTAGACCCAAATTCTGAAATCATAATACCCTTATATCCATTCTGGTTTAGCTTGGCAGCCCATGTAATGAAATGTCTCTCTGTACTTAGCTCCTTCACAGTCAAAAATTTTAAAGAAAACACAATGTACATAATCCAGACTCTCTGTGAATTTTTCATTTTTACGCGGCTTATTTTTCTTTATTTCTTTTAATCTCTTAACTATCTGTACTCTGTCTCTTTAAAGACTTTACCTTTTTTTTTTAACCATTAACTTTATTTTCTATATTCTTTTTCTTCTCTCTCCCAAGCCTACGTACATTCATCCAACAGTGTGACTCGTTTAGTGGTCTGAATCTGTCCTATTGTGAATCTGCAATTTTTTACTATCCAGGAGCACTTTTGATTTGCGCCTTTAAATCACTAGGCGCTTAAGAATCTAAGATGTGACATTCCTAGGTTAACTTTTTGCTTTTTGACGTATATCTGTAGACCAGGCTGTCTTTGAACTCTCGGAGATCCGCCTGTCTCTGCCTCCCAGGCATTGGGATTAAAGGTGTTAGCTACTACACCTTGAACTCAGAGATCTGTTCGTCTCTGCCTTCTAGGCACTGGGATTAAAGGCGTGTGCTACCACACCTTGAAGTCACAGAGGTTTACTTTAAGAATTTTAACTTTTAGTCTGCATATATTTTTAACACACTTTAAACCATTCAGAAATTTTCATTGTCTTTGAATCTCTCTTTACTGTATATCTCTGTTTTTTGACCACAAGAGCCTTTAATTTACCAAGCAATATCAGTAGGACTAAAGGCGTGGCTTTGCCAGCTAGATCCAGTCCATTCCTTAACTTTCCAGCCTCATGGCGGATATACAGGCTGTAAGGTCCCTGCCAGCCAGCGAGCTACAATAGACAACACTCAAGTCCTCTCTCGGTAGCCGGCCCTCCTGCCTCAAACAGTCAGAGTTTGCCCTGGCAGGATGGCCCAGAAAGCCGGCATTTTTAAACAGCGCAGCTTTTTTCCTGCTACGGCTGAAAACCGAAAAGCATGCGTTCAGCTTTTCGTCAACACCGTTTAAGTGTTTCATGGCAGGACCTCTTAATGAGCTGCAGGGATTTGCAGCTGAAGCTGAGTCAGGAAAATTTCAAAATGGAGGACGTACCATTTTGTGCTAGCTCTGGGGCCGCCAGGTAGGAGCGGCACTCAGCACTTTAATTCTGAGACTGAGCACGCAGCACAGAAATTCTTTTCATCCAAGTTACACGCAGAGCACTGTGCAGTCTGAAAACACGTCTCTGTATGGCAGCAGGAATCTGCCATGCTCTTCCGCCTGCCTAAGCCTGATTCGGCCGTCTGCCCAGGTGCAGGCGGGGAGCTCTGAGTCATCGTCAAGGTCTCAGAGCACTCTCCTTCCGATCGCAGGAACACAAACATAAAGCCAGAGTTTGCACTGGCGGCACAGCCCCAGGAAGCCACGCTTTGAAATGACAGAGCGTTTTTTCTGCTGCTGTTGCCGAATCAGGGAATCTCTCTACAGCACGCCACCAACAAACAGCAAAAATCTGTGTTAAACTCTCTCTCCCTTATTTTTAAGCCTTCTCAGGTTTTTTAAGTGGGTTTAGTTAGCCACACATCTGGGCGTCATTTGTAGTAATATGGAGCGGCGGGGCTGGGTCCCCAAAACCCCAGCCGCCTGCCCGGCTAGCTTATGCCCCAAATAATTACACGGACACTGTATTCTTTTAAACACTGCTCTGGCCCATTTCTAATCATCTATGTAGCGCCCCTAGGTGCGCTTACCGGAAAGATTCTAGCCTAAGTCCATCCTGGGTCGGAGCTTCATAGCGTGCGTCTTCCCTGGAGCAGGTAGCATGGCAGACGTCTGCTCCCGAGAGGAGAGCTGTGGAGTCTGACCTCACTTCCTCTTCCTCCCAGCGTTCTGTCCTGTTTACTCCTCCCACCTATCTCCTAACCAATGAGATGGGCCAAAGCAGTTTCTTTTAATTTAACCAATGACCTTCCTCCATCAACACCTAGAGAAGATTCAGCTGAGTCTGGAACAGGTTAATTGCCTTTGATACATTATCCAAAGAGATTCATATTAGCTAAAGGAACTTATGAGTAAAGAAAGCTAAATACATTAAGCACCAACACTAGGTGTACAACCTTGTTGTAGTATTAACCTCATGATGAGAATGTCAGTGCAGTTTTTTAAAATATCAGTTACAAGGGGGTAAAAATCAATAAACATTTAGTGAAGTTTAAAATTTTCAAAGCTATGTTCCTTAAATGGCATGATTAGAGTCATGTCAAATTTGAACATTTAAAATAGAGCTGTGATAATTTATACCCCCCCCCCACAAAAAAAACCTACAGATGAATGGAAGAAGGTAGTACCAACATTTTGTTTCACATCTTTTATCTATATCTCATATATGAATATCATCTCAATATCAAACAATTTAATCACACACTCTTTAAAAACCAAAGGATGATAAACTGAACTAGCATATAGCAACCTACCATATTTTTATTACAAAACACAGTAATCAGAATCTGGTTGGACAAATGGTAGTAAAATGCACCGTGAAAGAAGAATATGGCTAATAAATTTTGCTTAAGTATCTGCTCCTAAAACTGAACCTAGAATCACACAGTTTATTAAATATTTTAGTGTTACATAACTCAGCATATATTGTGTATATGTCAACTATCCTGTTAAGAAATTGATTAATTAAAAATTGTAATCAGTTTGCAATAACTTGGAACATAAATCTTTTGTCCAGTTAACTTAATGCAATGATAAAATCATATTAATAAGCAATAATGATGATATGTTTAAATACTCAATTTAAGTTTTAGACTCAAAATTAGGATAATTGAATATGCAAAAGAAATGAAATAGTTCTATTTTAAAACACAGATATAACTTATTTTAAGGAATACATTTTAAACATGAATAAATAGATAATGAATATTCTATGATACACACACACACACATATATGTGTGTGTGTGTGTGTGTGTGTGTGTGTGTACATGCAGGAATTTTGAAAGCTGAGTGGAATCATATTATTCCTATAAAATTATGAGATACACTATGTGTGCAGGGTGTTCATACTACATTCTTTTCTTTGAAGCTCATTTTCTTTTTCTTTTTTGGTTTTTTTGTTTTTTTGTTTTTCTCTGTGGCTTTGGAGCCTGTCCTGGAACTAGCTCTGTAGACCAGGCTGGTCTCGAACTCACAGAGATCCGCCTGCCTCTGCCTCCCAAGTGCTGGGATTAAAGGCGTGCGCCACCATCGCCCGGCTAGCTCATTTTCTTATAATGACATTATGGTTTACCTTGAAATAATTTAATCAGAAGTATAAAATAATTTGAATAGAGCAAAATTTTGCATATCAAACTTTCCCAATTTCATAGCATAGATCTCTTTAGCATAGCATTTCCTACAGCTGTGATAACATTGCCAGGTTTTAGCTTTGTTTATAGTGCCATAGGAATCCACCAAGCCCTGCATATTCACAGACAAGATGACAAATGGTACAGTATGTTAGAGAGAAGAATTCAACTTGCAGAGGAATAAGTTTTTAAATATAGTTTATACTGGATATTGTTCATATTTTCCCTGTATTTATAAAAATTGCTTACATGTTAGAAACCCTTCATTTGACAATTATGAGAAATAACAAAATGATAGATGTAATTTAAATCAGGTAGGCTTCTGTGTTTTGTTTCGAAGTAATATTTGTACAAGATCTTGATAATTTTGTCTAAATTATTTTACTTCTTTATTTAATTAGGATTATTAACCACTAAAAAAATCCATAATTACTCTAAAAACCATCCCATCAATCTTCTACAGGTGTGTTGTAACATTTGGTTTCAAAAATTACAACAATACAACAGACATTCTTTTTATTTAAAAATACCATATGATATGTTTTGATCATATTTATCATCTCCATTCCTTCCACATTCTTTGGGGTGAGTGAGTGCGGCAGAAGCCCAGCGCAGGGAACTCAGAAGTTCCTCATCCTTCCTACACTTCCTGGTCATCCTGCTGGGGCTATACTGCCTGATATATCCTCTCTCTTCCTATCCCACCCATGGAATCGTATAGAAGACCCGAATTTTAACCCACAAACCTATGAACACCTCATTTTCGATAAAGGAGCTAAAATTATACAATGGAAGAAAGAATGCATCTTCAACAAATGGTGCTGGCACAATTGGATGTCAACCTGTAGAAGAATGAAAATAGACCCATATCTATCAGCATGCACAAAACTCAAGTCCAAATGGATTAAAGACCTCAATATCAGTCCGAACACACTGAACCTGATAGAAGAGAAAGTGGAAAATACCCTACAACAGATGGGCACAGGAGATTGCTTCCTATGTATAACCCCAGCAGCACAGACATTAAGGGTAACATTGAATAAATGGGTCCTACTAAAACTGAGAAGCTTCTGTAAAGCAAAGGTCACTGTCACTAAGACAAAAAAGCAACCTACTGACTGGGAGAAGATCTTCACCAACCCCGCAACAGACAAAGGTCTGATCTCCAAATTATATAGAGAACTCAAGAAACTAGACTTTAAAAGGCTAATCAACCCAATTAAAAAATGGGTCACTGAACTGAACAGAGAATTCTCAACAGAAGAAGTTCAAATGGCCAAAAGACACTTTAGGTCATGCTCAACCTCCTTAGCAATCAGGGAAATGCAAATCAAAACAACTTTGAGATATCATCTTACACCTGTCAGAATGGCTAAAATAAAAAACACCAAGGATAGCCTTTGCTGGAGAGGTTGTGGAGTAAGGGGTACATTCATCCATTGCTCGTGGGAATGCAATCTTGTGCAACCACTTTGGAAATCAGTGTTTTGGTTTCTCAGGAAATTCGGGATCAACCTACCCCAGGACCCAGCAATATCACTCTTGGGAATATACTCAAGAGATGCCCTATCACATGACAAAAGCATTTGTTCAACCATGTTCATAGCAGTATTATTTGTAATAGCCAGAACCTGGAAAAAACCTAGATTCCCTTCAATGGAAGAATGGATGAAGAAAGTGTGGAATATATACACATTAGAGTACTATGCTGAGGTAAAAAACAATGACTTCTCTAATTTTTCATGCAAATGGACAGAAATAGAAAACACTATACTGAGTGAGGTAAGCCAGACCCAAAAAGATGAACATGGGATGTACTCACTCATAATTGGTTTCTAGCCATAAATAAGGGTCACGAAGTCTGCCATTGCTGAAGCCAAAGAAGCTAAATAAGAAAGCGAACCCAAGGAAAAACATATAGTCATCCTCTTGGCTATGGGAAGTAGACAAAATTGCCGGGGAGAAAATTGGGATCTTGCGGTGGAGTGGGATGGGGGTAAGGGGAGATGGGGAGAGAAAAATGAGAAGGGGAGGAGTGGGGGAACTTAGGGAAACAGGATGATTGTGATAAAGGAAGGTTGGATGGGAGAGCACGGAAGCACAATTCTTAGTTAAGGGAGTCACCTTAGGGTTGGCAAGAGACTTGAACCTAGAGGTGCTCCCAGGAGCCCAAGGCGATGTCCCCAGTTAGTTCCTTGGGCAGCTGAGGATAGGGAACCTGAAATGACCCTATCCTATAGCAATACTGACGAATATCTTGCATATCACCATAGAACCTTCATCTGGTGATGGATGGAGATAGAGACAGAGACCCACACTGGAGCACTGGACTGAGCTCCCAAGGTCCCAATGAGGAGCAGGAGGAGTGATAAGATGAGCAAGGAAGTCAAGACCACGAGGGGTGCACCCACCCACTGAGACAGTGGGGCTGATCTACTGGGAGCTCACCAAGGCCAGCAGGACTGTGACTGAAAAAGCATGGTATAAAACTGGACTCTCTGAGCATGGCGAACAATGAGGGCTGATGAGAAGCCAAGGACAATGGCAAGGGGTTTTGATCCTACTATATGATCTGGCTTTGTGGGAGCCTAGCCAGTTTGGATGTTCACCTTCCTTGACATGGACGGAGAGGGGAGGACCTTGGCCTTTCACAGTGCAGGAAACCCTGACTGTTCTTTGGACTGGAGAGGGAGGGGGAGAGAAGTGGGGGGAGGGGAAGAAGGGTGGTAGAGGGGGAGGGAAATGGGAGGCTGGGGAGACGCGGAAACTGTTTTTTTTCCCCTTTTCTCAATAAAAAAAAAAAAAAAAACAGAAAGGAAAACAAGCAAAAGACCAAAAACATAAAATATGTCCAAATAAAGCAAAATAACTAAAAATAAGTCTACAAAAAAATCCTATTGAGTTTAGCATATTGTGGCCAGTTACTCCAAGATAAGGGGGTGGTTAATATACCCATTAGAGAAATTGATTTTAATTGCAGATCACCTTTTAGCTATGGGTGTGCTGTTTCCAGCTTTAGCAGCTCTCCACTTGTGGTCTTGTTTTACCCAGAGGACAATCGTAGATTCACCAGAGTCAGAGGTTATATTTAATAATGGGACTGCAGGCCATTTACACCCTAACATGGGCTAGATCCCCTAGCTACTTCCTCCTCTTAATGCTGGAACCCTTTCTTAAACTGTTGTGCTTTTTCCATTCTTCTATAGTCTTGTGGTTTGTATCTATACAACCAGTCTTGTAGTGTCTGGAAGAAACGGCTCCCTTGATCTCATTCATTTCCCTTAAATCTTTCAGCTTCCTCTTCCACATTGGTTCTCGAGACTTGAGGGGAGAATTTCAATGAAGATATGATATTTCAGGAGTGTTTATCATGAACTTTTATGGGACATGATGCAATTACAGGTTACAGCAATTGAAAATTTAGATGTCAAATTTAGAAATTATTAGAAATAATTTAGAAATTATTCTCAGATGGAAGAATCCTGCTGTGTCAAACTGCCAGGTTCACTAACTGTGAAAATGTTGCTTTTATCTGTAATTTTACTTATGCAATAACAGCTATGATATCTCCCCATTACTATGCATTTTGATGTGATGTGTATATGTAATCTCATGATTGCATCTCAATATTATGGTCTTATATATCTGTGGATGGTCAGTAAGATGACATTCATTTAGCTATATAGTTTTGATATGCAAAAAATATTTGAGGACATGTTTCATAACTAGATCTATCTGTCCCACGATGACTGTAGATACTTAAAAGCCCATTTTGTTGCTTTTGGCTCAAATAACTGCACAAGTTTGCTTACTTTCACCACAGAGCAAGTTTAAACTAGACTACAGGATTTTTGTAAATATATCACAGGATTGAAATTTTACAACTATGCACAAGGTCATAGTGGCAGATATCCAGCCCAGGTTGTTACACAAAGCACTCTAAGAAAAGCATGCCAATTCTTCACTTGGGAGTCTGCTGACAATAAACCTCTATCTAAAAGTTTGTCTCTGGGCACTATGCTTTCTTTCTGGTTACAGTTTTACTCCTCAAACCTTGAAACCCTTGTGTTTCCCTGGTAAATATCTTGGTCCCTTATTCACTCACAATAGGAATGTGATTTTGACTAATGAGAAGTAACTCTTATAGTTTCAATAATACTGTAAGGAGAGAGAGTTTGGAGGCTTAAAAAAGAAGAAGCTATGACAAATTAAAAGTAGAACAGGAGAATTAGAATAGATGCAGAAGAGACTGAATTGGAAAGGCACAGAGTGAGAGATTTCATTCATTACCCCTCAATATACCCTAAGAAAAAAAATTCCTTTTGCTTGCTGTAGAATCCAATCTGAACCCTGAAAAAGATTTTTTGGGTGGAGATCAAAGGCCCTCATTAATGACATATAAGACTGAGGACTGAAAAATCTCTCATTCTTTGCACAATTTCTGATGTGGGAGGTCCTTCTGCCTATGTGTTGCTTTTATTGATTAATGAAAAAATAACTGCCTTTGCCTGTTGATACAGTAGAGTAGAACTAGTTGGGGAAAACTATATTGAATGCTGGGGGAATGAAAGCAGACTCAGAGAGAAGCCATGTAGCCTCACAAGAGACAGATGCCATAACTTTACCATGTAGGCCACAGCCACATGGCAATACACAGATTAATGGAGAAGGGCTAGTTTAAGATGTAAGAGTTAACCAGAAATACAATCAAGCTATTGGCCAAAGAGTATTGCAAGTAATATGGCTTCTGTGTGATTATTTTGGGGCTGAGCAGCCAGGAACTAACTAGCAGCCTCCTACTACAATTGTTCAGATGTTAGTTTTCATCAACTACAAGAAAACTTCTTTGATGAAAGTTAGGTAATACAGTTCTGTCCTCTTCTATGATCAATATACCTTTAGGAGTCACTTTATTGCTATGAACCTTTCTCAGAATAATAGCATTAGGCTTCTCTATAGGTAAATGCTCTATCTAGTCTCAGATTTTGGTAACTTTATCAGTTTGAGAGATGAGTTCCATATCATGGAGTCATCCTTAAGTCCAATCAGAAAATGTTTGGTTATTCTAAGAACACTGGTGCCATAATTGCTCCAGATTCGCACAGATAGATCACTGTTGTAGATCACAACACAGGACTATAATTAGAATACCCTGAGGATTACCTTTATCCTCCATGAGTATGCTGAGTACCTTTCAGTATCATGAATGTCAGTAATGTGGAATTACTAGTTAGGCACTATTTTCCATCTTCAATAACATATGTAATTTTCAATAACATATGTAAAGAACCTAACTACCCAATTGTGAACAGTAACCATAGCTTTGCCAATAGCCTGGTTGTTTGGGAGTTTTCATGGCAAACACTCTAGGATCAACAACTAAACAAAATGTGTCATTCCTGGAACTAGAGGTTTTACCTGTCGTACGATGTCTAATTGGGTATTATCTCCCCTTTAATGCGGTGAATACATTTAGATTCCTTTAATATGTGTATATATTGTAGAAAGTTTTGAGATAAGTAGGATTGCATATGAATTGTCAAGTGGCCTTCAGTATTAGGGTTACCTATTCACTATATAAAATTCTCTTCTGTGTTCTTTCCTATATAGTCTAATTATATTTTCCCCGTTTGAGTCTCAATAGTAATATATTTTATTTCCTGTTCCTTGGAGAACCTTCATTTCCCCATAGCAATTTACTAAATACTTAAACTCTATGTTTATTGAACTGTGGCACACATATTGAAGGTTTAAAAGCTCACAACTACATAGAAGAGAAAACCTATAATAGTTGTGTTTGGAGGACTGGATGACATAATTCAGGAAGATTTTTTTTTTTAGCTTCATTCATTTACTTGAGAATGTTACAGTTTTATTAACAGCTGAATAATGTACCACATATTCATTATTCATTCATCAATTGGTGGAATCCAGGCTGTTTTCAATTTCTGGCTATTTTGAACAAAGCAACAATGAACATGGGTAAGTAAGTGTCTATGTCTAAGGATGTTGAATTGCTGCATAATCCAAAGAATGGGATATATGGATATTGAATAGACATATTCCTGAACAAGGACTCTAATTTAAACAGTGGCTCTACAATTTTGCACTCCTACCAGCAATGGATAAATGTTTCACTTTCTCCATATCCTAAACAATCTAAACAATCATTTGTTTTGTTAATCTTGGCCATTCTGACTAATGAAAGCAGAAATTTCCATGTGTAAATTGACATTGCTCTGAAGGTCTGAATATGGAGCATTTTAAGAGTGCTTCTTAGTCATTTGTGTTTCATCCTTTGAGATCTCTCTGCTGAGTCCTATGTACCATTATTTTAATTGTGGTATTTCTTTCCTTTAAATTCTTTTTTGTAATCCCTTATATATTTCGATGTTAAGAATCTATAAGATGTATAATTGTTAAAGATATTTTCTCACTTTGTAGCCTGTCATTTTGTCCAAATGATGGTCTATTTTGTCATACAAATTCAAATACTCACCCAGAACCAAAATAACCACACAGAAACTATATCAATTACAACACTGCTTGGCCTAGTAGTGTTTATTGGCTAGCTCTTGCATTTTAATTTAACACATTTCCAGTATTGTATATTTTACCACGAGACTCATGGCCTACCAGCAAGGCTGCAGCATATCTATCTCTGGAGGTGGCTCCATGGCTTCTCCTGACTCTGCCCTTCCTTCTCCCAGCATTTAGTCCAGCTTTCCCTGTCTACATAAGTTTTGCACTGCTATAGGTCCAAAGCAGTTTCTTTATTCATTAATGGTAATCACAGCACACAGAGGGGACTCCCACATCATATAGGAATTGATGTAATAATTTCAAATTTTCCTAATGAAGCCACTATTACCCTAACACAAAAACCATAAAAGGACATAACAAAAAATTTGGGATCAATACCTTTATGAATATTTATGCAAAAAAATCATACTAGCTAAAGGAACTTATGAGTAAAGAAAGCTATAAACTTTGAGTACCAATAGTAGGCACACATCCTGCTGTGACAGCTGTGCAGCCTGGGTCCATTCTGTATGGTCAGGCTGCTATGTGCCCCATTAACATCCTGCAGGCTCACATGGTTACAACAATGAGATGCTTAGGAAGATCCTCCTTGAAGTGTCTTCTTTACAAACGAGCATCTTATACTGAGATACCAGCAGCATTCTACTTGGGAAGAGAAACTGATTTGGAGGGAATAGAGCTTTACAATATTTCATTGATGACACAAATTCAAAAAAATTAAGTACCACTTAATAAGAAACTTCAAAGTAATTTATTCTTTCCATTTTCCCATTATATGCACATGAATATTAAGCATGGCAAAATACAGTTATTAACCATAAATTAGTGACAAATAATTGGAAAAATGCATACATTTAAACTTATTTCTGATTTTCATTTATTTTTCTTGAACAATTTTCTTTTTTTATTTAACATACCATTCCCATTCTGTTTCTCTTCCCTCCTATGTGAACCTCATCCTTTCCTCATTGAGTGCTAAGGACTCCCATGGGGAGTCCCCAAAGGCTGTCACAAACATATTATGCACATGTATTAAAATATTGAGTTCCTTTAATGTTGCGAGGCATAGGACAGTTTGGGGACAGAGTGGGATGTGTCACTAACAGGGTCCTGATGTGGGATTTCCCTCTGTATGCAGTGAATACAATTGATTAATAAAGAAACTGCTTTGGGCCAATTGTAGCACAGAATAGGGCAAGCCGGGAATTCCAAGCAAGAGAGGAGGAGAGAGTAGGCAGAGTCAGTGATAAGTCATGTGATTGCTACAGGAGACAGATGCTGGATGCCAGATGGACTGGTAAGCCACAACCACATGGTGACTCACAGATTAATAGAAATGGGTTAGTTTAAGATATAAGAGCTAGCTAGAAATATGTATAAGCTATTAGATCAAGTAGAGTTTTAATACAGTTTCTGTGTGCTTATTTTGGATCTGGGCACCTGGGAACAGACAAACAGCCTTCGACTACAGATTAACTTGCCAACATGTGCCAGCTAAACCCACATAAAACTTTAGAGAGCTTGTGTAACATGAGGGGCCTGCTGCTTGTAGTTTCTGTCCTGCCCAGTACCCCACAGCCAGCAAGCCCCCAAAGAAAATCACACAGAGATCTCCATAATTTATAAAACTGATTGGCCTATTAGCTCAGGCTACATATTAGCTCTTGTAGCTTATATTAATCCATTGTTCTTATCTATGCCAGCCACATGGTTCAGAACCTTTCTCAGCAGGGAAGGTCACATCTTGCTTCTTTGGAGTCTGGGCAGCAGTGGCAGAAATCAACTTCCTCCTTTCCAGAATTCTCCTGTTCTCATTGCATCATTTCTACTTCCTGTCTGGTTTTTCCACCTATACTTCCTGCCTGGCCAATCAGCGTTTATTTAAAACATGACTGAAAGATTACAGACAATTCTCCCACAAGCTTGAAAAGGAATTTTAAAAGCACAAAAGACAGAGTGTAATGCAGCTTATTGGTAGCTGTATTTTTTTCAGGTAGGTTCTGTTTTCTGATGATAGGCAGGGGAGCCAAGGCTCTTTTAATAAAAGGCTTACTGGTGATAAATATCACCACAGAACCTTCCTCCAGCAACTGATAGAAACAGAGACAAAGACCCACATCAGAGCACTTCACTGAGCTCCCAAAATCCATTTGAAGAGTGGGAAGAATGAAAATTTGAGCAAAGAGGATACCTTGCTCAGCCTAGATATAGTAGGGAGGGCCTTGGGCCTCCCCCAAAGCAATGGGTCTTATGTTCTCTGAAGAGTAAATTGGGGGGGACGGTGTGGTGCAGTGCAGGTTATTGTATAGAAGAGTACAGATAGCCATAGTTTAAATAAATAAAGATAATAAAATAAATATTAAACTTGTAGACAAAGTAATATAGTAAGAAAAATAAGCCACATATAGATATACACATAGATCCTGGATTCTGTATACTATTGTGTTTCTTTGAATTTTTTGACTGTGAATGATAGCTTTATTGTACATCCTGCCAACCTAAACAACATATATATTTTAAAGGTAACTTTACTTCAAAATTTGGGTCTAACGATATGCTGCTTTGGAAAAGAGGTTCTGCTTTTGTTTCCACAGAGGATAGAAAGCTGTGGAGTCCACGTCAGTTAATATGGTTTGAACAAACATGACTCCATGAAGCAACTGCCCAGGTAGTTCTACATCCATGACAGTTTCAGGACTGCTGGCTGAGATGGACCTACCACACAGGATACTCCATGAAAGATCCAATTATTAGTGACCCCAATTAGCAGGAAGTAGTCAAGAGAGCAACTCCTAAGTTCCCTAAGTGATGTTTATAAATGTTTGTTTTCATTTAAAGGGGGAAATGCTTTAGAGGCAAATACTTTGCACTGGTATGGATCTTGACTTATTGATACAAATTTTAAGTCAATTTTGTTATATGTATTTCTGCTCTTGTTTAAGATATTATGTTTGTGTAGCTCATTTAAAAATGTAATGTATAATTATGAAATACAGGTTAATAATCATCTATAATAGTCAAACTTGTAGTCATGTTAGGTTTTCTATATATAGAGAGAGATATTTCAGATAGCTATGGATTTTTCAAACCTTTCAAGATGAATAGAGTATGGAATTTAAAATGTTTTAAGAACTTAACTACTTTTCTCAGAAATGAGACACATGTGCTCTGTGAAGTAGATTTGTGCTGTCAATCTACTTCAAGAAGATGATGTGCATCAGAAAGGTTCCTTATGGAGTTTATTAGCCATTTGGGCAAGAAATTGCTCTTGCCTGGACTGCTTAATGTTATGCAGTATGAACTGAACATGAAATTGGTCATCAAAAGAACAAATAATCCAATAAAATGGGGTACAGACTTAAACAGGGAACTCTGAACAGAGTAATCTAAAATGGCTGAAAGACACTTAAGGAAAAGATTACATTTCTTGACATAGGTTTCGAACCCAATAACTGGTTAAATATAGTCCACTGACTACTTATAACTATTAACATTACAATGGGGTTTGCTTCACTAAGGCCCTAATCGTTAACATCATAATCTATTTGCTTGTGTACAACAAGTCTAAACCCATTAAGAAAAGTTATTACATGTACTTAGGTCATAGGTTACACAGTCAGATCTACAATGAGTGACATTTGAACTTAATGAATTCCTAGAATATTTATTAGACTTAGCTTAAGGGTTACACATACACATGCAAGTGTGAGTATTATGGGAGTTAAAGCCCTGAGCACTTAGTAAATCTAATTGTTTCAATCAATCAGTTATATGTTAGTTATGCTCTTACTGAAAATTAGACCAGTTAATTTATATTTCCTTATCATTCAGTTGAACTAATTAGTGCATTCCCATGGTGATGAATTTTCAGCTGATGTTGGTTATCTATCACAGTCACACTAAAAGGCATTTTAATTGAGAGGGCATGATTCTACTTCAGGTTACTAACAGGCCACTTTTAACATGATTAATTGGCAGTAAATATGATAGATTCCTTCTTCACCACTTCTAAACCCATAGTGATTGTCTCCAGTTGAAGTGAGCAATGCATTGTTTTTACAACTAAACTTTTTCTCATTAATTGTTTAAAGCATTTATATATGTGTAATTATCATACCCTGTAAGAAAAATCTCAAATCTAAACATAGTTTTGTTTCCAAGTAGCATTTTTGGTGGATAATAAAATTGTTTCAAAAATTGTACATTTTTGGTGGCAATAAAATTAGCTGATCCTCAGCATTAATACTGTGAGAGAAACAATTAGGAACAGAGATTTCAGCAGGCTTTACTGCCTTCCAGTAAAAAAATGTTTAACATCTCACATTTGAATACAGGTTTTAAGTTTTCATTCATATGTCATCGTGAATATAAACAACACATGCATTATTGTGTGACATGAAATCTTAATATAAAGTACTTCCAAACCTTTTTTCATCTGGACAATTGAATGTTTAAAATTCTGTTAGGTATCATGAATGGAATAATAGTAAATTTAGCATTCTGTCATAGCAAGCAATTTTGAGTGCATTATTGCATTTAATTAGACTTAATACTCAAAAAAACTGTTTCATTATATGAAC
The DNA here is from genome assembly GCF_037038515.1 of Microtus pennsylvanicus. NCBI lineage: Eukaryota > Metazoa > Chordata > Mammalia > Rodentia > Cricetidae > Microtus > Microtus pennsylvanicus. Next base: position 19,839,665 of record NC_134579.1, read on the forward strand.
CCCATTGCTCGGTCTATTACCTGTCTACATATGTATACCAAGCTTAAGGATTTGCTTCATTGAATGAGTGGTATGTGTTTTTGTGTGTGCGTGCATATGTGGCAAGCATGGGGACATAAGAGGAAAACCTTGATTGATATTCATCCACTGTCACCCACCTTTGTAAAATATTTATATTGAGACTGAGTCTGGACTCATACAGGAAACCTTAGAAGCTGTTAACCCAAATGATTTTTTCCACCCTAAATGTTTCCTTTTTTGTCCTTTTAGATATTTTTCACAGCAATAAAATATCTAAAACTAACACATTCTCTCTATTACTTAAACATGAGAAATTATGTAAAATGTTCCTTACATACATTTCACAATACAGTAATCAGTGGTCTCATGTTTACTGAATACTCGAAAAGCAGTCAATGAGACTGAAAACATGAAATTTAAATTGTTAGATATGTTTGCAGATTGTTGCCTCATTCCTTTAATCCCAGCACTCATAAGGGAAAAGCAGGAGGACCTCTTGAGTTGAAGGCCAGGCTGGTCTACAAAGTGAGTATCAGAACAGTCAAGCATGCATAGAGAAACACTGTTTCATACAACTAACTAAACAAATGAACGAGATTAAGTTATTATAAACTTCAAAAGTCATCTACAAACAGGGATTATTATGTAGCAGAATGGTTTTATTTAAGAACCTTTAGCTATCCAGATCTTTCTACAAAATATGTTTTTATTCTAAACTTAAATTACTTCAGTTTTATTTTGTTTGGCTCTTTTTTAAAAATAAATAATTGTTTTTATTTTTCCAATGCTATACTTGATAATACATTTGGCCCAAAATTTGAACATGGACATTGAAAGGAAATTTTACAGTAATTTTTCTTTTACTTTTGAGACTATAATATAACCACGGCCATAATATGTGTTTATTTTACTGTGTAACTAGGGAGTGTGTAGACATTGCCAACTAAATGATGCTGAAGCTAGTGCTGACAGGTTAAAAATAGGGCTTATTGCTGCCAACACTTTCAGCTTTTTAAAACATAATTTAGATTTTTGCACATTATGTGCACTCTTCAAATGTTTAAATGTTAGTTATAACTTTTCAAAACAGTGTAAAATTGAAATTTATCTTTCTTTCATTAAAAAATAAATGCTGTGTAATTAATAATTGTATATATGAATCATATGTTTTTTTTATCAGTTCACTTGTTACCAGGCACACCTCGGTGTTCAAAAATCTACTTAGTACAATACTAAACATGGGTATGTTTAACTGGATTCATTTCTTTTGGAATCCAGGAAACACATTTGCTAAATGATATGTCATTTTGCTTCAAGGTGTGGGAGGAATAAGTAGTGTTTTCTGCTTACTTTTATATGTTCATATTAGTCATTTTAGCTGGAATTGAATGGAATTTTACCATAATGTTAACAACTTACATTTCCTCATGGTTAAAACTAGTATTCAGTTTTCACAAATTTATTTGACACCTCGTTTACTTTTCTGATAAGTGTCAGGTCACTTGTTTTATTTGTTTCCAATTGGATAACTAGACTCTTCCTTAAATATTTTAGTTCTCTGTATATTTTTATCTTAATCCTGTCATGTCAATGTTTGACATCTCTTATTCTTTAGGTTGTACTTTTCTCTGTTAAGTGTTTCTTTTCAAGTACAGAAACCTCTTACTGTACTATAATCCTATTTGTAGATTATCACTTTTGATGACAATACCTAAGCTTCATTCAGGAATTAAAATTGTTTTCCACTAATATTTCAAAATAAGACACAGAAACGACAAGTGTCACATTATTTTTTCTGATTAGAATGTTAGGAATTTCTTTTGGATGATCTGTTACTGGGCGGTGCAGGCTTCTGACTTTTGCTGGAACCCAGGGCTGCCTGCTATGGCAGTTGTGCACCCTGGGCCGCATTTCCCCATTTTGACAAATACTGATGACATTCATGGGTCCTGTTTGCCTAGGGGCTCAAGCAAGTGTGGTATTGGGACCTCAGTAATATTAGCTTACAGACTTTTAGGACACCAACATTTGTATCTATTGCCATTCTTAAAGCCCTGTAGCTTTGCTCTTTGAGTACAGCCAGATTATAATCCTGAATGATCTATATGTAAGTAAGAGTGATTTTTCCCAACCATCCCATTCCCCCAAACTCCCCCCATCCTCCCCGTCTCACTTTTCTCTCCCCATTTCCCCTTACCCCCATCCCACCCCAACCCCAAGTTCCCAATTTTTGCCTGGCAATCTTGTCTACTTCCAATATCCAGGAGAATAACTATTTGTTTTTCTTTGGGTTCACCTTATGTAGCTTCTCTAGGATCACAAATTATAGGCTCACTGTCCTTTATTTATGGCTAGAAACCAATTATGAGTGAGTACATCCCATGTTCATCATTTTAGGTCTGGGTTACCTCACTCAGGATAGTGTTTTCTATTTCCATCCATTTGCATGCAAAATTCAAGATGTCATTGTTTTTACCGCTGAGTAGTACTCTAATATGTATATATTCCACACTTTCTTCATCCATTCTTCCATTGAAGGGCATCTAGGTTGTTTCCAGGTTCTGGCTATTACAAATAATGCTGCTATAAACATAGTTGAACAAATGCTTTTGACATGTGATAGAGCATCTCTTGGGTAAATTCCCAAGAGTGGTATTGCTGGGTCCAGGGGTAGGTTGATCCCAAATTTCCTGAGAAACCGCCACACTGATTTCCAAAGTGGTTGCACAAGTTTGCATTCCCACGAGCAATGGATGAATGTACCCCTTATTCCAAAACCTCTCCAGCAAAGGCTATCATTGGTGTTTTTTATTTTAGCCATTCTGACAGGTGTAAAATGGTATCTCAAAGTTGTTTTGATTTGCATTTCCCTGATTGCTAAGGAGGTTGAGCATGACCTTAAGTGTCTTTTGGCCATTTGAACTTCTTCTGTTGAGAATTCTCTGTTCAGTTCAGTGCCCCATTTTTTAATTGGGTTAATTAGCATTTTAAAGTCTAGTTTCTTGAGTTGTTTATATATTTTGGAGATCAGCCCTTTGTCTGTTGCGGGGTTGGTGAAGATCTTCTCCCAGTCAGAGGTAGCCTTTTTGTCTTAGTGACAGTGTCCTTTGCTTTACAGAAACTTCATCTTATTCATATCAGCATTATTGTAATAGTCAGAACCTGGAAGCAATCTAGATGCCCCTCGACTGAAGAATGGATAAAGAAAGTTTGGCACATCTACACATTAGAGTACTACTCCGTGGTAAAAATCAATGACATCTTGAAATTTGTATGCAAATGGATGGAAGTAGAAAACACTATCCTGAGTGAGATAACCAAGATTCAAAAATATGAATATGGTATGTACTCACTCATTAGTGGATTCTAGCCATAAACAAAGGACATTGAGGCTATAGTCCATGATCCTAGAGAAGCTAAGTAATAAGGTGAACTCAAAGAAAAACATAGATCCACCTGGAAATGGAAGCAGACAAGATCACCTGGTAAAAATTGGGAGCATGGGGTCAGGGGGTAGAGGGAAGGAGAGAGGAGGAGAGAGAGGGGAAAAGGGGAGGGTTGGGGAGAGCTTGGGCGAGCGGGATAGTTGAGAAGGAGGAAGAACTGATATGAAAACAGGGAAGAAAATATTTTAATTGAGGGAGACATTTTGGGGTTGGCAAGAGGCTTGGCTCTAGAGGTGTCCCCAGGAGTCTATGGGGATGACCCCACCTAGGACCCTGGGCAGAGGAGGAGAGGGTGCCTGAACTGGCCTTGTCCCGTAGTCAGACTGATGACTATCTTGAATATCACCATAGAAGCTTTTTCTGGCGACAGATGGAAACAGAGACAGAGACCTACATTGGAGTACTGGACTGAGCTCCCAAGGTCCAGATGAAGAGCAGAAAGAAGGAGAAAATGAGCAAGGAAGTCAGGACCACGAGGGGTTCACCCACTGAGACAGTGTGCCTGAGCTAATGGGAGCTCACCAACTTCAGCTAGATTGGGAATGAATGAAAATGGGATCAAACTGGTCCCTCTGAATGTGGTTGACAGTTGGGGCAGACTGGGGGGCAGTTAACAATGACACTGGGATTCGTCTTTAATGCATGTACTGGTGTTTGGGATCCTATTCTCTTTGGATGCATACCTTCCTAAGCCTGGATGTAGTGGGGTGCCTTGCCCTCTCTTTGGACTGGAGAGGAGTTGGGGGAGGGTGTCAGCGGGGGAGTGGGAGGAAAGTGGGAGGAGAGGAGGAAATGGGAATTTTCATTGGTATTATTTTTAAAGTAATAATAAAAATTTTCACTGATATAAAGCCTAAAAAATTTGTATCCAACACACAAGTCAAACTTAAGGAAAAATATAGTAAGCATTATTTTGGGCTGCAAAGAGGAATGGACAAAGAGAGACTGTGATAAGAAATACACATCTTTAATTATTAAAACATAAAATACCACTGAGAACACAAACAATACCAAGTACAGTAGCATGATGACCACAATTAACTTAAGCATTTCAGTAAACACTCCAAATATCATTGGCCGTAATTCTTTAATCAAAAGACAAAGAATGACTGAATAATGAAGTGAAACCATCTATGCGCTGCTTACTGGAAATATGGCCTAGTTTTAAAGATAGTCATCACCTTAGAATAAAAATATGAGCAAAAGTACACCAAGCAAATACAATAGGGAAACAAACTTCGCCTTATAATCGAGAAGGACACTTCATTCCAACCTAGGGAACAATTAGACAAGATGTTACTGTCCTAAACATCTGTGCATCAGACCCTGGTGATCACAATTTTATTTGAAAAATTACCATTGGTTTAAAAGGCACAGATTCATTAATCCATTGTAGGTGGTTTCAATACCCAACTTTCCTTGACAGATAATCTAGGCAAAATATAAACAGAGATATAACAGAGCAAATTGACCTTTATTCATGAAATAAATTTAACAAGTACATACAAAATATTCCAAAAATTAAAGAAGAATTTACTCAGTAGCACATAGACGCTCTTCTAAATAACACCACATCTAGAAACAACACACTAACTTTTACATATTCAAAGAAGATTGCAATACTTCCTTGAATCCTACCTGAGTATAATGCAACAGAAGACAAATTGACAGTCAAGGAAATCCTCTTGTCAATACACAAACTCATGAAGATTGATCTACTAATTACTGAATAATGAATGTGCTAAAAAGAAGTTAAAAAATTCTAAAAACTAAATGAAGAGAATTTAACACCCCAAAACCTCTGCTACGTATTAAATTCAGTCCTACAAAAGAAATGTATACTTTTAAGTTTCTACAGTAAAGAATAAAAAAGAACAAAATTAAATTACTCCATGGGGCTACCATTTTTGAAATTTTTGATGAAACTTAATAGTAATATATATATATATGTATATATTATAAAATGAATTTCCATTTATCACAGCAATGTTTAGGGGTTTCTATTCCGTATATCCTCATCAATATTTGTTAATGTGTTATTGTTTGTCTGTTTTGAATAGCCATCCTGAATGTGGGAATCTCAATGCATTTTTGAGTGTTGTTTCTCAAATACCAAAATGTCTAGTATATTTTAATCATTTCTTCATTGTTTGTACTTCTGTATATGAAAATAATGCATTCAGTTCAATTGCCCACATATTGATTGGGTTATTGGCATCTTGTTGTTTTTTTATAGGCCATTAACATTTCCTCAATGCTATTGTTATTCCAGGTGAACACAACTCTTTAGAAGTTTAAAACCAATTGAAGAATTCCTTTTATCAGTTGCCTTAGTCATGATGTTTTGTGAGAGCAATAAGAAAATAACCAATGAAACCATACTTGAATTGTTATGATCCATTGGTGGTGGATTGTGTAACAATGCTCCCCAAAGACTCATGTCTTCGAACACTGACTACTTAGTCATCAGTGACTGGCACTACCTGTGCAGGATTAGGAGGTATGACCTCGTTGGAGTAAAAGTGCCCTTGTTAGAGGAAGTGTGTTACCAGGTGGCTTTTGGGGTTTCAACAGGTCAAGCCAGGTTTAGTGTCACTCTTCCTGCTGCCTGTAGATCCCAATTTTGGCTTATTTTCTTTATTATTTTTAATCTATGACTATCTGTACTATCTCTTTAAAGACTTTACCCCCTTTTATAAAAAAAATTAACTTTATTTTATGACTCTCTATACTCTTTTTATTTTCTCTTCCAAGCTTATGTAATTTATCCAACACTGTGACCCATTTATAGGTCTTATTCATCTGAATTTGTCTTCATTGTATATCTGTAATTACTTTCTGATCAGAACCATTTCCTAAAATGCTACGCAGCTTTATCTCAGTGGTTGCTGGCCCCACCTTTCTCAGCCTTTAAATATGGTGGAGGTAGTTCATCTCAGCGCACCACCTAAACTCTGTATAGCACCATTCAGCACATAAACCCTTTTTTTTTTTTCTGAGTAAAAGCTACAGCTGCCATGCAGCACATTGCATGGCCTGGAAATATGTCTGTGTATGGTGGCAGGAATCGGCTATGCTCTCCTGTTTGTGCATGCCTAGTATATCCAATCACGTATGGTCTCAGCTACTTTCCTCTTGACCTCAAGTGGGCATACAAACACCTGGGCCCACAAATGCCATTGAAATGCTTTATAGCTGGAGTTTTTACTGGCAGCACAGCCCAGGTAGCCATGTTTTAAAAGCGTGAAGCTTTTTTTCTGCTATGGCTTAATCAGGAAAATCTCTCTTAATGGAGCTGCAGCACACTGCCGGCAAACAGCAAGAAGTTGTGGTAAACTCTGTATTTTTCTGTCTAGAATTTCTTTTCAAGCTTTCTCTGGTTTAATGTCGATATAGTTTTGGGCCAATTGTAGGGAGCTCACATGTTCATCCCAGCTACCTGGCTAGCTTAGCCCAGAAATACACACACAGAAACTTTATTAATTAAATTACTCCTCGGCTCAATAGCTCCAGCTTCTTATTGACTAACCCATTTCTATTAATCTGTGTGTCACCATGTGGCAGTTGCTTACCTGGTAAAGTATCTGTCTCTGGCTGATGATTTATGGCTTCCTCTCTGACTCTGCCTCCTTTCTCCCAGCATGCCATTTAGTTTTCCCCACCTACCTAAGCTCTGCTCTATCAACAGGCCAAGGCAGTTTCTTTATTCACTAACCAAGAAAGCAACACAGAGACAGAAGGACCTCCCACACCATTCCCATATTAATATGAAGTGTCCAGTGGCATTACATACTCCAAAGTGAGTTTTTGATGTTTTTCCTGTGATTCAGATGGCCATGAATATATGACTTTAAGTTAGTATCTTCTATTATATTCTAGTGATGTACATATACGTTCTTACTATGGACTATGATGCTTTCATAACTGTGAGTCTATAGCATAACCATTTCCTTGTGTAAAGAAAATGGTGATTTTTTTATTTTATTTAAATTTTAATTACCAGTGTGTATATAATATTTCCAGGCATCCTGTTTCCCAATCAACTGTGACCCAATTCCCCACTCCTACTCTTGAACGCAGAATAGCTTTAGCTAATTGTTGTACTTTAGCTGTTCATGTGAATTTTAGGATTTTATTCTGCTTCCGTGAAAGATGTTATCGGGGTATAATGAATATCAAGATTTGTTGAGCAGGATATAGGCTGGCAAAGAGTAGACAACTAAGATACTATATGATATTGATAAATTGCATGCTAGCTACTGCTGAATACATGGATTTTAAAGAACACGTGGCTTTCATGCTTCACGTAATAATATGTTATTGTTTTTTAATCACATATCCTAAAATGTGTTTCTTTTAAAAAGCCAATGGAGATTTTAAGTTTATAACATGCTATCATCAAATTTTAAGCTTTAAAGTACATTAAAAATAATGTTTCACAATTTTCCTTCCTATTTCCTGTAGAAAATACCAGTATAACATCTCAAAAAGTAATGTTTACTTTAACATTATATATTATCTATTAATAAAGAAAATTTTCATTCTTTAGAAAATTTTTTTAAAAGATTCTTCCTTATTCAGTATATCCCAAGCACAATTTCCTCTTTTCCTGTTGATTGCCTTGGCGGGCTACTTAGTCTAGGGTTAGTAGCCCGCCTGGCAGTTGAGTTATTCCAGGGTCACGGAGAGGCACTACCTCGAAGATATGGGCTAGGAGACAGGAAGAAGGCCATGCAAAGTTTGTCAGAGCCTCCGTTTATTAGGGACGAGATACAACCTTTTATAGGGTAAGGAGTTGGGGGATGGGCACAGGGTTCTGGGCTCTTGCCGCGTGGTTCACGTTGGTCATGTGGTTCTCGTTGATCACGTAGCCAGGTTACCTTCGGTCAGGTCACTGTAGGCCAAGAAGTCACAACTAGGAGATGACACACCTAGTTCTCGAGATAGTTTGGAATGCGGGGTGGGTTCCGCTAACAGATAGCTCTCATTAACAGCCAATTTGGGTGTGGGGTAGGCTCTGTCAATAGAACCATTCTTAACACAATTAGGGGTGTGGGGTTCTCTGCAGACTCCCCAGGGTGATGGTTCCTGTAATGATTTTAGGAGGAAATTGGCTCCTGATATTTTCCCACACTTTCTAGCACCCTACTCCCTATCTACTTTTCAAAACTCATACCCCTTCATTTCCTTTTCAGAAAAGTAGAGACTGCTAAGAAAGAATAGCCAAACGGGAAAAAGCAAGACACGATAAGTAAAATCAAAAGACATCTATTAAAGACCAAAACTATAGTTTTATCTTTGATCTAAAAAATAAAAATATTACATTTACCAAATCACAAAACTTCCCTAATAGCAGCTATATAATTTAAGATTCATTCTTCTGTTAACTTTTAACTAGATTCTAATTTCACAAGTATGGTTTACTAAAAAACAGAAATATGCTGTGTGGTGACTTTTGTTCTCAAATGAAAAACTAAACCAAAACCAAGAGCTTGCAGAAATGTAACAATCAGGTGGTACAATAGTTCTTCGACTTGCACTCTGGATATATCTTATAAATGAGTTAGCTTTTAAGTATATCCATTGTGACTTTGCAAGCATCTATTTTATTTATAAAAGAAAAATGTGCTTGAACCAGTTTTATTAATTAATGTAGCCAACAAATACTTACTTTTGACTGGATTTATATTAATATTCTTTTGAATTTTCTATTTCAGAAGTATGTATGCATTAAAGGATACTGAGACTGTTTTATTTTCATGAATTTAAAAGAAGGCAGGTAATTTTAATTAGATTCTAAATATGTTTCTATTGAATTAATAAAGCTTTCAAAATTGCATATCATATTATCTTCCTACATCTGCATGTTTAATGCAAGTTTCCATTGGAAAGGTGGTTTTGTATTAATTATGAATATTTCTTAAATGTATTTTGGAAAATAATTAGGAAACATGATGAAATTTCATTTATTTTTTAAAAGCAATAAGTTCTACCAGCTCAATGGTCACTGTATTGGATAACTAAATTTAAAATGATTATATTAGAAATATAAATAAAAAAGGTTAATGTGAAACAAATTTTTACCTGCATCATGGCAGCACAGCATGAACTAGAATTGCATTATTTAATTTCTCTCATTTGTTTTTTTTTCTTTTTCTCTCAAGATATCAAAGCCCAGTACCTAGGGCAGGTCTTCATTCCAATCATGTTTAGACAATCACTCTTTTATCCATTAGACCTGGGTTTAGCATGCGAAATGCTTCAGTTCATTAAAGAGGCTAACCGTTCATATTTTTTATGTAGGGGATATTTGTAAAATGATGAAGCTTAGTGACTGGAGAGAAATGCAAACACATCATCCAGTTTATCCGACCTAAAACTTTGTTTTCACTCTAAGTACTAGAAAACTGTTCAAATGTGTTGCTTTGTGGCTTTAATTCTATCATATAAAATGTAGAGGCAAATATATAAAAATTTCTAGACTATTCTGCATCAATAATAGATAGGATCAATGAATTAGAATAATGTGCAACAGGAAAAACAGACAGACAGTGTACCAAGTGTATTGATACTTTATAGCAGTCCTACAACTCTTTCATGATCATTGGAGCTCAAAGCTTCCAAAGTTAGTGGGATCAACTTTCAGTTGAATCAGTCCTTCTCATTTATCTAGCATATCATACTTATCGCCTGAATACGATGTATATTACAACTGAAGAATTATTGAAACATTTAAAAATACAGAAAAGACCCAAGGTAATATTATGAGACTAAAAATACTTATACATAACATTTAAAACAAAGGTTATGTCTTCAGATATCTTAAAATATTTTGACTTTATTATTCTTAAGAAAAATATCTGTCTTTAAGTTTCCAGTTATGCTTTGAACATTTTTTTATAATTTTATTATCCATAAGTTATTGAAACATGAGACAGAACTTTCTAAATGCTTCATTCCTTATTTATTTATTTATTTATTTATTTATTTATTTATTTATTTATTTATTTATTAATTAAGGATTTCTGCCTCCTCCCCGCAACCGCCTCCCATTTCCCTCCCCCTCCCCCGATCAAGTCACCCTCCCTCATCTGCTCTAAGAGCAATCAGGGTTCCCTGACCTGTGGGAAGCCCAAGGACCGCCCACCTCTATCCAGGTCTCCTAAGGTGAGCATCCAAACTGCCTAGGCTCCCCCAAAGCCAGTACGTGCAGTAGGATCAAAAACCCACTGCGATTGTTCTTGAGTTCTCAGTATTCCTCATTGTCCTCTATGTTCAGCTAGTCCGGATTTATCCCATGCTTTTTCAGACCCAGGCCAGCTGGCCTTGGTGAGTTCCCCATAGAACATCCCCATTGTCTCAGTGTGTGGGTGTACCCCTCGCAGTCCTGAGTTCCTTGCTCGTGCTCCTTCTCTTTCTGCTCCTGATTTGGACCTTGAGATTTCTGTCCCGTGCTCCTCTGTCTCTTCTCCTTTCATCGCCTGATGAAGGTTAATATTCATGAGGATGCCTATGTGTTTGATTTTGCATACAAATGGATGGAAATAGAAAACACTATCCTGAGTGAGGTAAGCCAGACCCAAAAAGAGGAACATGGGATGTACTCACTCATATTTGGTTTCTAGCCATAAATAAAGGACATTGGGCTTATAATGCATGTTCCTAGAGAAGCTAAGTAAGAAGGTGAACCCAAAGACAAATAAATGCTTCATTCTTTAATACCATGAATTTCTGAATTTTAGTGCATTTGTATAAAACGTAAGTCCCCAACATATGCAGCTAACAGAGAGTTTGTGTTTGTCCTGCAAATCAAGTTCTATATTTGATTTCAAGAATAAAAATTGCTCTGAAAATATAAGAATTATAAATATGATATTCATTATTTCTTTTTTAAAAACTGAACAATAGTTCAGAGATGGCAGAGCAAGGTGGCTGATCTTTAAAATTTTTTGAATAGGAAAATATATCAAATATTTCAATGAATAAAGAAATAAAATTCCCTGTAAGTTACATATGAATTATTAGTTTGAATCAGGGCACTCTGAATGACTGTGAACTAGAATTTGTAAAAGCTTTAGCACATAATCCCACCACTCTCTCCTCTTCTACAAATCCTTCATTAATCCATATCAAAATGGTTTTCCCAGGACATGGGAGGCAGAGGTAGGCAGATCTCTGTGAATTCGAGGCCAGCCTGTTCTACAAGAGCTGGTTTCAGGACAGGCACCAAAGCTACACAGAAAAACCCTGTCTCAAAAAATAAAAAAAAGGAATAACCAAGTATACATGACAATAATATTGGAGTATAGAATCCAGAGCGAGTGGGAGAGTTAACCATAAATACATTAGATTCTATGAGAACAGTGGAGGGTATAGTAGGTATGAGGTCATGTAGAAGAGCATGTTTCCTTAGCACCAGTGCTCACTTTCTTTCTTGTCGCTATGCGTCATATTTCTTTTCTTCATACATATAGTAGCAGCCAGAAGTAAGAGATCATATTTTCCATTATTTTCTGTTTTGTGTTATGTTTCAAACCACAGAAACACTGATCATCATTATGGACATCTTAAATCCTCATACCATTTTGACTTCATGGAGCATTAATCCAACACATTAATGTTCACTAAGTTTGTGACACTTTTGTACAGAATTTAAAATTTACTTTTATCCTTTAGCAAAAGAAATTTTGTTTCAGGAGAAAGAGGGATATAGTTATATAAATTGATAGAGCCCATCTACCAATGAGTGGAGCACATGTAAGTTTGAGTTGCAAAATGCAGGGTAAATAACTCTTCAGAATCTGTTGATCCTCAGTGTTCTGTTTATGAAGAATGACAGCATCATTATTTCAGTCTAACTCATTTTTTGTCTTTTTCATGGATTGCTGCAGCATCACAGACCTGAATACTCTATGCAACAACTTCAGATTACTATGAGAGAGTGTTCTGGACACAAAAACCAAATTATTTGTCCTTTTTCTTCATCAAATTAATTAAAGAAAATTTTTCCTGAAATTTTGAAAGATTATTAGAAATATTTGTGGGTTTTGCTTATTAATGCCTCCTGGTAGCTTAGTTTTTCTTTCCTATCAGCTAAACCCCTTAGGAAAGAGATAAGTTCCTCTGCTCAAATGTCTTCATGTACTGTAAACACTTCCTAGACTAGACAGGGGAGAGGAAAAAAGCATTCCTTGTTTGCATTTTCATGATTCTGACAAAAACATATGGAATTTTTTTGAATAGAGCTATGTCATGGATATTAAAATTGGCATTCTTAATGGGTTTTCTTTTATTTGACAAAACACATTGTGTTCCAGGTTAATAATACATTTCAGCAATGTGCATAATGCTTTTGGCAGATGTGTGCTCAGTTTCATTGTTTTGATAGGCAGATCCAATTCTTCTGCACTTCATAATAAGTAAATTCCTGCCAAAAGTCAATGCTCTAAATTGCTTTAAAATTCATTTTAATGTGTATTTGAATAGAAGAGCTTTTCCTCTTGCTATCAGACTAACCTGTCACTGAAAGAAAACTGACTGCCTTAGAGGAAGTTGATTTTAATAGAAACTTATAATGAACAATGAATGAAGTGAAATAGTTTTCTGCAAAATTTTGAAATGTTTGATTTGGGGGTAGGAAAAAATAGGTAACTGGGGCCATCATCAGCTGAATTTTTAGAGCATCAAAAGTCAAGATATAGCCGGGTGGCGGTGGCGCACACCTTTAATCCCAGCACTCGGGAGGCAGAGGCAGGTGGATCTCTGTGAGTTCAAGCCCAGCCTGGTCTACAAGAGCTAGTTCCAGGACAGGAACCAAAAGTCATGGAGAAACCCTGTCTCGAAAAATCAAAAAAAAAAAGGTATGATATCTGAAATCAAATTTATTATGATGTTTTTAGATATTCTGAATTTTTTTTTTATCCATATGAAGTTGAAAATTTTCATTTCAGATTCACTAAAAAATTGTGTTGGGATTTTGGTTGGTACTGCATTAAATTTGTAGATTGGTTTTAGTAGTAGCCATTTTTGCTTCTAATTCATAATTGTTTATATGAATATTTAAATTATTTAGCTGACTTTGATTTCCCTGCATTAAGTAGTACCTAAGTAAGAAAATTATCATAACACTTAGATTTTTCAGTTTGTTGAAGTACAGGTTTTTAATGTATGTCCTTTTGATTCTCTGGATTTTCTTGATGTCTCTTGTTCTGTCACCGTTTGTTTCTTGCTTCGTTAGTTTGGATACTCTCTCTATGTCTTTTAGCTAGCTTGAATGAAGGTTTGTCAATTTTGTTGATTTTTTTTTCAAAAAACAAATTTTCTGTTTCATTTAATCACTGTATTGTTTTCTATTGCTCTCTGGGGGCCAGCCACCAGCAACATAGGGCTTTGATAAGAATTCAGAGAGTCAGCAAGGCAAAACTTTTCTATCTCAGGGAGTTAGGAAAAAAGTCATTCACAAAACTCTCTTGATGGTTTTCTACTTTATTCTCTCTATTTTTTTTCTTTTTCTTTGTTTTCTCTCTCTGTTCATGTTGTTTTACAGCTTTTATACCCCAACAGACTCTTCCAGGCAGTACAAAAGTCAAAACAGTTGCATATCTATAATAATTCTCTGCCTTCTAAGAGATATTAATAGAGGGCTCTTCCACAGGGAATGTCAAATATTCCACCCTGTGTCAATGTTTTGTAAGTCAGTCATTGGAAATATGTATAAGCAACTTCCTTATAGTATAATATAAAGCATATTACAGGTATACCAAACAATTCTACAGATCAGACAGTTGTAAAATGATTAAATCTAACTATTAAGGATATGCTAAACAAACAGAAAATACCCCCAGAATTAGATTACTAATGCTTTATTAACCTTGAATTTTCTTAACACTAATGAGGAAGGAATGACAGTGTCAGAAAGACATTGGATAACAGAATAAACCTCTGAATTAAATCAGCCGGTATATTTCAAGGATGTGCTGACCTCACAGGGGAAACCAGGAGATGTGCTACATTGGGGAAGGGGTTTTGCTCTTGTTTCCACAGGAGAAGAAAAGTTATGGATATCATAAAAATTAGTAAAGATTCTGTTTGAAAAAGAGAAAACTCTTGAGAAAGAGAAATGACGGCTCATCCACATTGGTGATAATCATACAGGTGTTAAGAAAACCTCTTAAGGGTAGAGGCAGGGTTCTGTTCTTGTCTTTTCAAGAAAATATTCATCTTCAGTGAGTCAAAAGTCCTTGGACATCTTGATGCCTAAACATGAAAAGATAGCTATCCAGAAAAAATTAACAAACAAAGAGAAATCTGACTTATGATGCTGTATCATCTACATGCAAAATTTGATTATCTGGAAGTGTATATATCTATACTTTAAAATCAGAGCTGACTTTAGAGTTGGACAATGGCTCTCCTTCTCTAAATCCAAGCATGTTGTTAAAAGAAAAATTCAGAATTTCTGTCTCATGTCAGGAGCCAACTGGTATAGGAAAGAAAGAAGATAGATTTTTATGGAAATACTTTACTTTTTTCTGTGCCCATTTTATCTATTATCATATCTTTCATTAAATATATGTCTATATGAATAATATTTAAGTTTTCAACAATGAACAGTAAATTTTCCGGCAGTAATCTTTGTAGTTTACAGCAAGAAGATGGGCCCCACAACAATGACTCCACCTGGTTGATATGATGTCATGATGTTGGTAGTGGTACTATGAGACTGGTTTTTTTTTTTTTTTTTTTTTTTGGTACCAGCTGTGGAATTAGTGCACCATTTAACAACATTATGGCCAGAACTCCAAATAAGAACTTCAGAAAAACCCTATCTCAGAGATAGAGAGTCTAAACTCAGAGACCATTTGCAATTATACAAAACAGCAATCTTGAAATTTAACCATCATTTTACTTTTACAGAATTCCATAGAAAAAAACATCACCTCTATGACAGCTGGAAGCAATTCTAGAAGACTATCTACTCTCTCCCAACAAAGTTTGTCCTCATAGTTAGGGACACCATTTCAGGGTTTTTACTTACATAGGTTAAAAATTATGTAGTCCTTGAGATCTCAAAAAAAGGGAAGATTTAATTGGATAATAGGTAATTTAGTGTTAACTTATTCACCCTAATAATAATAATAGTTAGTAAGAGAGTGAATACAGACAATTTACACTAGTATAGTTTCTTGTATATTGATACAAGTTCAAATTATATTTCTTATTTCTGTTTACAAATATTTGTACACCTATGTAATATTATTCTGTCATATTGTATGCATGCATGTTTCTGCCTCTGTTTAAGACATTATGTATATTGATACAATTATAGGATATGTTTATCATATTGCATTATATATTTCTACTCTGATCAAGATATTTATACATTGTTTACATTTTGGGGCCATTGTTTTTTTTTCCACTGCACAATTATTTAAGAATTGTTTAACATTCTGATATAAAGCCTTAGTCTTAAAGTTATATTGGTGTTAAATATTACAGGTCAATAGTTATTCATGTTTGTTATACTTTTAGTCAGACTAATTAGGTTCTTTAAATACATAAAGACTATATTCTACACAGGTAACCTTCAACTACTTCTTGAATACAACACCAGTAACAATGACACTGAGATCAACAATTAATAAATGGGACCTCATAAATCTGAAAACATTCTGTCAGGCAAAGGAAACCTTCAATAAGACAATGGAAAAAGATTTTCACCAAACACTAATGACAATTTATACTAGAGAGGATGTGGAGAAAGGGGAAGGTAGCATGAGTAATAAAAACCCAGAGACAGAAATTGGGGATCGACATGAAAACCAGAAAAGCAATGCAGTCAAACCACTAGAGAATTCTTACCTCTACTGAAGCTAGGTAACCCCAGACTAGAGTAAACCTCTTTCTCCTCACACTGTTTTATTCCCTCCAGTGATGGAATTAAAGTCACGACTCCCTGATTCTGGTACTAAAGGTGAGGCACCACCATCTAGATTTGTTTCTGCATTGATCATGTGTAGCCCGAGGTGGCCTAGAGTTCACAGAGATTCATCCTAATCCTGGGAATAAAGATGTGTGTTAACATTACTTGACTTCTAGTGGCTTTAGTTTTGACTCTGGTCTTCAGGCAAGATATAATTATCAAAATATAAGCAGGATAGCACGATAGGGGAACACTCTTCCACTGCTGGTGGGGTGCAAATTTATACACTTTGCAAATCAATATGGAGATTTCTCAGAATATTGGGCAATCTACCTCAACACCCAGCTATATATACCACTGGGGATATACATAGAGAACATTTCATCATACCACAAGGATGCTTGCTCAACTATGTTTATAGCAGCTTTATTCATAATAGTTAGAAACTGGCAACAACCTAGGTGTCCCTCAACTGAAGAATGCATAAAGAAAATGTGGCACATTTACACAACACAGCATTATTGAGCTGTTAAAAACAATGACTTCGGGAAATTTGAAGGCAAGTGGATGGAGCTAGAAAAAAAATCATCTTGTGCGAGGTAATCCAAATCCAGAAAGAGAAACATTTTATGTACATATTCATAAATGGATATTAGCTGTAAAGTAAAGGATAACAACCTGCAATCCATAGTACTTGAGAGGCGAAGTAACAGGAGGGCCCAAAAAGGCATTGGGAGGCATGGAACTAACTGGAAAGGGGCAATAGAAGAGATCTCCTGGGTAGACTGAGTGGATGTGAGAGATTGGGTTAGGCAATGGAGAAAGGGGGAAAGTAATGAGATGTCTTGATTGGGGCTCATTTTGCAGTTGTGTAGAAATTTACTGCAGCAGAAACTCCCACAAACCTACAAGGATGATCCCAGCTAAGACTCCTAGCAATACTATATAGGTAACCTGAGCTGGTCTCTCCAGAAATCAGATTGGTAACTACAACAACTGTTAGCAGAGAGCCTTCATCCATTAACAGATGGAAACAGATGCAGAGATCCACAGCCAAGCACTCTGCTGAGCTCTGGGAATCCTGTTGAAAAGACGAAGAAAGGATCTTACAGGCCAGCAGGGTCAAAGTCATCACATGAGAACATACAAAGAAAACTAAAGTAAGCTCATAGGAGCTCACAGATTCTGGATTAACAACTAGGGAGCCTGCATGGGACTAACCTAGACTCTCTGCATCTATGTGACAGTTGTGTAGCTTGATCTACTTGTGGAACTCCTAGTGGTGGGAGCAGGGCCTATTTCTAATGTTTGACAGCCTTTCAGGAACCAATTCCTCATACTCTGTTGCCTTGTCCAGCCTTAAGACAAGGGAAGAAGCTTAGTCATATCTCAGTTTGATATGCAATGCTGTGTGGACACCCATGAGGAGCCTGCCACCTTCTGAACATTAATAGATACATCACTCATTAATCAAAATATAGTATGCATATGAAAAATAATTGTGTCTTTATATTATTCAAATATAAAGAAAACTAATGATGATTTCAGAAAAAAATTGGGAAATTATGTTTACCACTAAACCTAAATGAAGAAAGAGAAAACTCTTAATTCTTCTTGAATACGCAGATTATAGCTAGGAAGGCATAAAAATATTTATATAATAGAAGCAAAGGTAATTAAAATTTTAACCACTAGAATGCAGAGAAAGATATTATAAGGAATGCCAATACGTGAGAAAAAAGAAAAATGACAATTGTGCTATGAAAACAGAAAGATTCTAGAGAGGGCAGCAGTCAGGACAGTAGGGTCCAGCACACTGAGTGTCCTACGTCATCAAAGCAAATAACTCTGGGCCATATGAGAGAGCTATCTGGGAATGAACCTTGCAGCAAGACAGCTAACAGTTTCTCTGTGGTTCCTGATTTAAACTGGTTCCTTAAGTTCAGTGTTGAATTGAAAAATAATCCTTTCCTTCCCACTTTGCTTTTGTTTGTGTTTCATTATAGCAACTGAGTGGAAGATTGAACAGTGTCTTCTGCCTGTAATTCCATCACTTAGGAAGCAAAGACAAGGATTGCTCTGACTTTGGGAATAATAAATTCCAGCCCAGTTTGGCCACAGAATGAGATCTTCTCTCATAAGACTAAAAGGAGACAGATTCAGGAACAAGAGGAAGATATTGAAGACGAGGTGAAAGATTATGAAGAGAGAAATTGTGGGTTTTTCAAATTGTGTGCATGCTTTTCTCATACTTTCATTCCCTGTAGCTAGATTTCACAAGCTAGTATACACATATACCATGTTGGCCATTTATAACTAAGGAGAAAATCTTGACAGTGCTCTATAGGCGTACAACTTGGGCCAATCACTATGATAAAAGTTCAGATTCTAACAGAACTTGAATATTCACAGACAGCTTGAAATAAGTATATTTAGGCCAGTAAGCTCTTCAACAAGAGAACTAGGCTGAAACAAGTGAATCTCCTGAGAGGAGCAGTTTCAAGGTTGGCCTGTGAAGTAAGAGATAATACTGATGTATCTGAGCTACAGCAAGTTGGAAGAAAAAAACAAATGCAAGATCTACCCTTGCCAGGAAATATTAAGCCAGATGAATCAGAAAACGTGAGGAGATTCTGAAGGATATATCACGGAAGCATGGATTTAAGATTTGAAGGGCACTGAAATTGCAGCAAAAAATGAACTTAAGGACAACACAAAAACACTGTGACAATGCCTCTGCCAAACACTAAAATGCCACCTAAGAAGAGAATTGAGTACAAGTGAGAGGGCTGTGGGGATGTGAAAACTTCAACATTTGCCAAATAAAACTAAGCTTCATAAAACCAACTATTTATATTACTATCTATGATAAATGTCCTAGAGCAGAATAGGTCATTTTCTTTAATTTTCTGTATACAGAGCAATGTCCTGATGTCCTCTCATTTAGCTGTTTCAACCAACGCTATGACAGTAAGGAGGCTAATTCAAAACAGCAGTGGCTGAAAAAAATCAAAGCCTTGCTCCCTGGAATGATATTTATATCCTCAAACAATGGGAAAAATGGGAGAGAAATAAGTATATTTAGACCAGTCTTTGTCTATTTTTAGTTTGTCATATACCTAGAAACATATCAGAGAAACTGAATACACAATGAAGTAAGCTTGAGTACATCCATGAATGAGGAGGGAAAGGCGGGACCTGTTAGCATAAAAAGGCTTATTTGGGTGGAGGAAAAAACATTTAATTAGAGAGTTGGCAGTATAAAGAAAGCTGACTAAGAAAAGTCTAAAATGATAGTCTATCTATCTATCTATCTATCTATCTATCTATCTATCTATCTATCATTTCTCTATATATACACACACATAGATGAGTGTGTATATTACCTATAAAGATATCTTAATGAAATATTTTACTATGTATGCCAATTTAAACATTAATGAATTAAAATAGAATATTTTCTATATTACACAGCCGATGTATATTACTGTAGTAAGTTTTAGCCTCTAATGATACCAGTTTTCTCACCTTCAAAATCCATGTGTTGAAGCATTAATTACACTTACCATATAAGTGTGGATATTTTTGAAACAGGACCTTTCAAATTTTAAATGAGGCAGTTATAGAGGAATGCCGTTCTCACCAGCACGAGGACGAATAAATAGAGGAGATTTAGACAGAATGTGAGATCCCAAGATAAAGTCCAAAGACAGAATGCCCTCAAGACCTCAGTGCAGAAACCTATGACTACAACCAAGGGAGAGGCTTTGTGTGAAATAAACCTTTGTGCTTTTCAATTTTTTAATTTCTGTCATTTAATCTCTAAGAAGATGCATTTCCCTTCCTTATGTAAATAATCCAGTGCTAGAGAAGTAAATCGGTAGGTAAAGAGCTTGCCTTACAGCATGGGAGTCTGTGTTTGCAGAACCTGTGTCAGGAAAAAAAAAAAGACACAGAAAATGAAAGAAGGCTAGAGGAAAGAAAGAAAGAAAGAAAGAAAGAAAGAAAGAAAGAAAGAAAGAAAGAAGAAAGAAAGAAAGAAAGAGAGGATAATGAGGTAATGAGGGAGGGAATGAGGCAGGAAGAAATAAACAGAAAAAAAGAAAAGGAGTCCACAGAGAGAGGGGAGGGAGGAAGGGAGGGAGAGAAGAAGAAAATAAGGAAGGGAGGGAGGGAGGGAGGAAGGGAGGGAGGGAGGGAGGGAGGGAGGGAGGGAGGGCAGAGGAGAGAAACCAGGTTTGGTAGCAAATCCACTCATAGTCCCAGTGCTAGGGTTAACCTCCCTAGTAGGTTAAGTAGGAAAAGTCCACTGGAATGCTTGTAGGCCAACTCCACCTGTCTCTACTGGATTCCTGGCCAGGGAAAAAAAATATGTCTCAAATAAAGAAGGTAAATGGATATGAAAGTGGAGATATGTGCACATGCAAATATACATACAGATACAAAACATCTTTCATGCTATGGAATTAGGTTATAGCAGACATAAGTATTTACAAGAAAATTGAATATTTGTAAGCATAATAATATTTATTTAGCATATTATTCCTCCAAGTCTATTAATAATACACCTGGTTTGGCTTATTGTCAAAAATTTTAGCTTAAATTTTTATTCTTTTTTGAATAAGTGAAAGAAAAATTGGAAATGTAGATTTTAGGTTTGACAAGAAATTGGTTGCATGTGGTTACCCACATCTCTTCTTTCAAAAAGTGAGGCTAATATTAAATTGCATAACACCACCAAATTTTGAAGAAATTATTTTATTCTTAGAAAACAATTATATATTTTTGAATAGCAAATGCATTCTTTGGGAGTTAAAACTCCTTTTTAATAAATTAATTTAATAAGCAAAGCTAGATACATTGAAAACATTTGTAACAATTGGTATTAGTTATGAACATATTAAAAGTGATAAATATTTTCTCTGCTTCTCAGTTTACAATGCTTTTAAAATGCAATGTATATGATTTTATTGTTATTGCTCCAAAACTATAAAAATATGCAATTTTTACACACACACACACAAATACAAACACACGCTTCACTAGTCCATTGCTAGCACTGAGGTAAAACCTGATGTAGAAACCTGATATAGAATACATGCATTATTACTAAAGCAAACCACAGTACCATTTTTTCTAACTTTTTTTTTCTTGAGTATAACTTCTTTTCATCTAACACAAACGCATTCAAGTTTATATGAATGCATTTAATAATTCCATGCTTTGGTGGAAAATTGCATGACTTTTAACACCTGATCATTGAAAATAAATCCCGATAAAAATAAACTGAACATATGTCTTGTAAAATACTTATACATAAAATAAATATATTTACTAACAAAAACAAAGTACACCCTAATATGTAAATATTTCATTATGTTTTCTTTAAAAATATATAAATAATGATAAAAAGTCAGCAGGTGATTTTTAGATTCACTATCTATATAAATAAAAGTTAAAATGAGGAGAAACTAGGAACTAAAAGGAAATTAACCAGAAAGAATAACACACACTGTTTCAGGTATGATATAGCTTATAATCTGTACATGAGCTATGCACTGACTAAATAGCTTCACTCAACAATATTATGTGTTGTTTCCACACAACTGAATGTGTGATGTGTTGCTTAAGGAATTTTCTTGCATCCATTCTTCATCTATTAATATATAGTAAATTAGTATGTTCTATTGGGGAGCGCTCAAAGCTAATATCCAAGTAACTATATTACATAGTTTGAACATTTAACAACAGCAATTCTAACTAAAATCTCCAGAATCCCTCCTCTGAAATTCTACAAAGGACTGGGGAGAGGAGGTACCTTAGTTTGCCAGTGGGGAAAGAATTCTGCAAAATGGACCCCTGTTGTATGAAGATCATTGGAGAAACAAGATAACCAAATATCATGCTCAGAGTTACAAACAATCACCCAATAATGAGAGTCCAAAGTCTTTTTTTCTACGTAGAAAATTGTTTAAGATGAAACCAAAACAAATATTTTCTGAAGAAAATGCCTGTGAAAACTAGCCTCTGACAAAAAGAATCGGAAGAAATGACTCAGAAATGCTCTTGGGAGGAGGGGAATGACGGACTATAGTACGGATCAGCAAGGAGAATAATCAATAGGAAAGCAAAATCATCATCTGAGTAGATACGTTCCTGTGCTTACATATATACCTTTTCTACTATATTATCAACTGAAATAAAAATGGCACTGAATTAATAAGAGGCTATGTGGATGCACAGCTTGTCAAAATGAAGCGTCAGCAGTGGATAGAAGAACAAATGGACTCCCACTGTTGAAGATTTATATGAGCACTGAAGTAGCATGATATCATTTGTAGAATATGTAAAATTAGTTACAGATTCTAGTCATAAACTCAAGTAATATCTCCCAATTTCAATGAGCTGTACAGTCCAACACTGTTATCATTAGATACACACATTCAGTAATGTTTTAAAGGTAATTATAGATGATGTAGGAATAAGTTTTGATAATGCTTAATTTTAATAACTACACTTTGCCTATGATGACAAAAGTGAGTATGACTGTACTAGATCTTTCAACCACAGACCAGCTAATACATTTTAAAACAAAAAGGTATGGATTCAGTTTAAATAAAGCAAATAAAAAAATAGCAGAAATGTTTAATTATCTTTAAAAATGGGAAAGAAAAAGAGGAAAAAGAAATTCCATGTATAACAAATTGATTGTGGTTTATTGTTTCCTTGTTGTGGAGTAGCTATGTTATTATAAAAAGTGACTGAGCAATTATTGAATGTTACAGTATATCCATGGCAATTTATATAATGGGTCTCTGTCTTATTGTTTGTCTAACTATCAGGTACTGAAAGTAGAGAAAAAAAAGTTTCTGGTTATGTATGTAAATCTTTTACTTAAGAAATATTTCATTTTTTGTTAGTACCCTGCACACATAATCACAGGAAACTAAGGAATTCTAAGAGTAAGAGGAATTCTTCCATAGAGAAGGTCCTACCAACATTGACTTTTAAAAGACATACAACTGAATCATTATCATCATAGGTGCATTCTTAACTCAGTATTACTATGCTTTCTAAAGGAATGAATGCTTTTGTCTTGTGGAATGTGCTACTTTGTCTCTACTGACCCATTAGAGACCATCTTACATAGGGTCTCTACATATTTCTTACATATTCACATCAACTTTCTTACATATATATATATATATATATATATATATATATATATATATATATATTCTTCTGAAATATTCTTTACAGTCTCTCTGTATCTTTGTATTTAAAGTCATCCACTTGGAAATCTTGCTTTTCTATCTAATCTATAATAGTTTGTCATGCTTCACAGAAATGTATACGTATAATCACAGCACTTGAAAAGTTGAGGCTGGAAGATTGGTTTAAGCCTGGAATCAGTACTTGCTAAACAGTGATAGTGTCTAAATAAATAGGAAAAGCATAGTTAATAATATTTAAAAAAACCCTAAAAGGTGCTGCTAGTTGATTAGATAAATGTGCATATTGTATGTCAGAATTATTGTTTCAATTGAATGTAAGTCTAGCAATTTCAAATTATCTGTTATACCTGGAATTTCTTTTTCCCTTTCTTCTTTCCCATCTTTAAAGATAATTAAACATTTCTGCTATTTTTTAATTTGCTTTATTTAAACTGAAGCCATACCTCTTTATTTTAAAATGTATTGGCTGGTCTGTGGTTGAAACATCTAGTACAGTTATACCCACTTTTGTCATCGTAGGCAAAGTGTAGTTATTAAAATTAAGCATTATCAAAACTTACACACTGTGCATTTTTCATGTAGTAAAATTACACTAAATATTAAAGCAAAATATGTCTATAAAACCCTCAAATATTTGACTATGATGGGCTATATTTCCATGTAAATATGTCTATGCATAAAATTTGCTTATATTAGAATGTATAAAATGGTTCTAAACTCGTATAATGACAGAGGAGTATGACTCTGAGTTAGTGTTCTTGCTTGACATGCTCAAGAGTATATATTTAGTCTCCAATGAAGCAAAAATAAAATGTCTATATAAAGAAACATATAGCTTAAGGGAAATCAAAAGTTTGAAACTGGTAGGTATGAAATATATATATATATATATATATATATCAAATATAAATATGTATACAATATACATTACATACAAATACACAAAATGAGACTCTTCTGTCATTCAAGTTACTGAATGCTTACTGATACTTATATTTATTCAAACAAAATAAATGTAAACACATCCAGAGAAATAATGATGCCTGGCAATAGCAATTTCAAAACATTCAGTGATGTTAATCTATTCTGTCTTCTATCAGTATTGGACTATCTCCCAAAATAAACAGACAAATGCTTTTTATACACATATGGCCAACACAAATGTAAAATATATCAAATTTAGAACATGAAGGAAACAATACATATAATACTGCACCAAAGAATTCTGAGACACCAGTCTTAACTTATGTTAATTGGTGATAATTTCAAAGTCATAGCATGTTAGCAATTTGCAAATGATGAAGTCAAAATCTTTGCATATTTCAAAATCCAAATAATGTCTCCAAAACGTGTAATTTTCACAGTCCACTAATTTAGGGTTTCAGTATAATGACTGCACTTCACAAAGATGTGAAGGGAATAAATTTTATCTACATCCGTGCTATATCTGGGCTGACTATTTAAATTCATACAATCAGGCACACAAGCACTGTGTGTTTTTAAGATGGAGGAAGGCATTGCTCCTCCTTAACCTGCTCGCCTCGGTTTTTCTTTCTTTTTCACACTTGCCTGTGGGCCCATATTTTATATAAAATAATTTACAGGCAGGCTCACTGGCCACTAGGCAGATGTAACGCTGCCAAACAAATAAGACAGATGCGTAACAAAGGCCAGGATGTTATTGCTCCTTTCTCCTTTGTTAAAAATGTAGGTTGCCTGAGGAGAGGTGTTTGCCAAAGCTGGTGACTAAGTTGCAGGTGTTTCCCTAGCCCAATGTCCCCCCAGAAAGAGAATATTAATGAGCTTCCACCTTGGTTTATTTGGGGGATAAAAGGTGTTTTGTAGAATAAACGCCGGTAGATCTTCAGGACGGAGAAAGCCTGAGATGCCCTTCCGAGATGAAGGTGTGAACTGTGTCTTGCTATTTCTCGCGCCTCCATACCGGTACAGTTAGGAAAAATAGTTTCTATGTTGGGGCCCCTACGGGCTCTGACACTTGCCTTTCCTTCTGCCTGTCTTGTTTTCCACCATTGTTTGGTTTTCTTGAGACAGGGCTGCCCTGTGTAGCCCAAGCTGGCCATACAGTTTGCATTCTATATGCCCTCTCAGTGAGTTACCATAGTCAAGTAACTTCTCTTTTGAAGAGGCTTCACACTCTGCTTGAGAATGTTATTAAGTAAACATCACAGCAAGATCAAGATCAAGATCAAGATCAAGATCAAGAGAGAGAGAGAGAGAGAGAGAGAGAGAGAGAGAGAGAGAGTTTTAAAAATCCCTGTTTAGAAGGAAGCGTGTCTTCCACTTAAAAGATCACTGTCCTAACAAGAGTATGGAAATGGGTTTGTTTCTTCTCAATGGCTTGATATGATAGCTATAACAGGTGCATACAACATCACAGATACTAAGATTGTATGTAACACTATCTGACACACTGCCCGATTTACATACGTTTTGATAGATGAATTTCATCCTCTTACTACAATCTGACCCATGTAGATCTCTGCTTAAATTTGATAATTTGGAAGACTTTTTTAAAATTTTTAACCAAAGAACTAGTAATGATATTCTTACACAAAACTACATTTTTTTCTTAACAGGGACATTAAGTATAAAAATTCACACACTCCAATTTGCTATCCCTTGCAACAAAGACATCTATGGATAACACTCTGACACAAGAACCCTTTGCCAAAAATGCTAATAGGTACTGCTTCTATCTTTCAATGATCAGTGTGAACTGCCAAAACATTCTGTTTTCTATTGTTAACCACTTTCTATTTCTACTAGATAGTGTTTTGGAGTATCTATAATGTAGATAAAACCACCAAACTTTATAACCTCACAACATATCATTCCAATGCAATTATGATTTCATGATGAAAAAAAACTGCACAGAGCACCATAGCTGCCATAGCAAGTCCATAATGTGTTGGGACCATTTGGAGTCCTGGCCTCCAGCTGCTCTTCCCTGCTAGGGATCTTTACTTTCCTTCTGATTTGAGTTACTAAAGGCTGTGTCAAAGTTGTTTACCAGCTCTGCTTCGTGAGCACGTGTTGCCTTGGCTTTGATGATCAGAGGATAAGGTTTTCACCTGTTGGCCCACCTGACTGTTGGGTATATCAGCCTCCAGGGTGCTCTTGAAGAAAGGGCTTCTTACCAGTGACTAGAGGTCTGTGTTTCTGTCTCCCTGTCTGTGTGTCTTTGTATGTTTCAACCTCAAGTCCCTTGCCGGAAGGTCGGGAACTATATGGTAGCATGCAGATAGGCGCCACTGCAATAATGAATAAAATGAGGCTCCTTACATTGTCTGTGATAACTTCACCAGATCCAGCGTCTGTATTCCATATGAATTCACTTAATCGGCTGTTGGTAAAGGCCTAATAGATTAGCAGAAATCATCAGGTCACCTCTTTCCAGGTCAACAGTCTCAAGGTCTTTGGACCCTGCACAAGTAGGAATTCTCCTACTGTTAGTCTTACAATATGTCTGGATAAAAGCTTCAAAACATTCCAGTATGTGGCATTAGAAATCCCACCACATGTATTTCCATATATTCTATTGATCAAGAAATCAAGCAAAGAGTTTCACTTTGGTATCCAACACCTATATAGAATCTAAAACTTTGTAAACTTTTGATGATGTGAGCCACAGTTATAAGGCATCTATAGGCATTGTAAATCTCTAAGGGAGTGCTACAGAGTTAATTTTTACCAGATATTCAACTTGGAAATTTTGGTATGAGATATTATCATGTAAAAAGAATCATAGGCACTTTTAAACCATATAAGTGGAAAATGATGCTTTTTGAACAGACATATTGGAGACAGTGTAACTTCATGGACAAATGTCCTTGTAAACTTCTGGGGAAGGATAAGTTTCTAAAACTAAACAGTATTTCTGAAGGGTAAAATCTCATGCCGATAAGATTCAAAGTGATAGGGATTTTGTGTCCTTGTGTCTTGTAGCCACACTGTGAGAAGTTCTAAAAAGGGAAGCAAATTATTTCAAACAAATACAGATTATTGGGAGTCTCATAATAGGGAAAATAGAATGAATTCTTATCATTTTATGACACATTTAAGTGATGCAGCAGCTACACTGTTGAAGACAATGCAATCAAGTCTGTAGGCTTGATTATAATCATCGTGTTTTATATCATAAAATTCATGCTGAAATGCTTCTATATGTTGGCTGATTTTTCTATATGGAGCTTATTCCACTCATTCTATTTAATGAAATTTCCCACATCAGATAACAATTGAATATTTCCTATCTTTTCCTTACAACCCATTTACAATCATTGCAGGACTGATCCGAAGTGCACCTATGAGTTGAGTGTGATAAACAAAATTACACTGAGAATGGTTTAAACTATTGAAACTATTAACAGAACTGGGAATTCCACTAAACTTTCAATGAATATGATTCTTAAAAAGGAGACAGAGACAGAGACAGAGACCCACAATGGAGCACCGGACAGAAATCTCAAGGTCCAAATCAGGAGCAGAAGGAGAGGGAGCACGAGCAAGGAACTCAGGACTGCGAGGGGTGCACCCACACACTGAGACAATGGGGATGTTCTATCAGGAACTCACCAAGGCCAACTGGCCTGGGTCTGAAAAAGCATGGGATAAAACCGGACTTGGTGAAAATAGTGGATAATGAGGACTACTGAGAACTCAAGAACAATGGCAATGGGTTTTTGATCCTACTGCGCATACTGGATTTGGGGGAGCCTAGGCAGTTTGGGTGCTCATCTTACTAGACCTGGACGGAGATGGGTGGTCCTTGGACTTCCCACAGGTCAGGGAACCCTGATTGCTCTTTGGACTAATGAGGGAGGGGGACTTGATCGGGGGAGGAGGACTTGATCGGGGGAGGGGGACTTGATCGGGGGAGGGGGAAGGAAATGGGAGGCGGTGGCTGGGAGGAGGCAGAAATCTTTAATAAATAAATAAGTTAAAAAAATTGTAACAAAATGCTTAAGATATAACAACAAAATTAAGGAGACATTTAGGGTCTCAATGAAACAAATTTAAGCAACAATTGGGAAATAGAAACAACATGTAAGCAGAATTTTTAAATGTGAAATAAATAATTGGTGCCATTGGATACCATTTATTTTTTTACTATGTGTCAAGTTAGGTAAGTTACATCAGCTCATAAAGGGTTGTTGGAACAACTTACTTGAGTGCATTCTTGGTACTCTGTTCACTGGCTCTCATTGTTTGCATATGTGGGAAAACATTGAAGGGCATATTTGACATAATACTGTGCCAAATCAGGTTTCTGTTAGGTTTCTATTGTTTGTTATTTGTAGTTACACAGTGATTTAGCTTAAACTCCTCCAGGTGAACTTAAGTGTTTATTTTATAAAATGGATAAAATGTGAAAATAAATGGATCTAAGCAATGCAACATATTCCCATTTCAATTTAAGAATATTTTTACTCAGAGTGATTTCCAAGGTTAGTACTCTACAGATTTGTTGAACCTTTATGGCCAAACGATTTGAGTAGCAAAAAAAGTATATGCCTGGGTAGCAAAATGAATTACTTGGCTTTCCCACTGAGAAAATACTAATCGGATTAGAGTTTGAACTCTGTACAAATAGAGTAAAATAAAATTAAAAAAATCATGGTAATAGTTTTGGTCTTTAAAATTTTTATTGTTTATTTTATAGAACTCAAAATGACAATATTTCTTATATTATGTAAGTTAATTTCTCAGTTAATAAAAATTAAGGAACTCACTTTTAGCTGTTATTTAAGCTCTCTTTTAGTATTTTATGGTTATTCAGAATCACTTTGCTTTTCTCCATTCATTTACTCTCATGCTCAACCATATGAGAGAGTAGAAAATTCAGAGAACACATGGAAAACAATATTAATTTGCTAAAATGTTCTCTTGAGAGGAATGAAATATCTTTTATTGATAACTAGGAAAGGGAATGTAATTATAAAAATGTATACACATGCTCTCATATATCTTTGGTTAAGAAGCTAGGCAGAAACAATTACATGTCTCACAATTCACAAGTGATTTATAAAATTCTCCAATAATATGTACAACAGTTAAGGTTCTTGTTTGGCATTTTCTACTGGAGAATAAAATGATTTTTTCAGCATGATACAACTTTTTCATTTTCCTTAACAATTTTCAGTTATTAGAAACAGATGGTGTTTTGGTGGTAAACACAATTAATTTACATTTTAGACAATGTGCTTAATTAGAATTGGACTCCATGTCTCACAAGCTTTGCATTTCATTGTTATGTATACAGTTTGTGATTCTGCCAGCTGTCATAAATACACACTTTGTTTTTTTTAAATCATTTTAAAAAGTCTTTTCATTCTTATGCATAATCTGGAAATTAAATAGATTTAAAAATGAGTTCCAAAGTTTTATAAGCATCTAAATTTATTTTTTCTTGAAATTCATAGGGAGGGGCTACAGAGACAGTTCAATAGTTAAGAACAATTGCTGCTCTTTTAAAAGATCCGGGTTTCACTCTCAGAAGCAATATGGTGCATGACAACTGTCTATATCCCAAGTCCAAGAAATCTGATGACCTCTTCTGAATTTTCTGCAAGCACTGGTTTGCACATGATGTCCAGAAATACATGCAGGCCAACAGTAACACATAGAAAAATGAAGTAAGCATATCATATAAAATACATAGGAATCTCAATGAACAGATTAAAATATATATCCTCTACTTTTTCATGGGTTCAAAAATGGTTTCACTTTTTTCTTAAAATTTCTAATGTTTTCATTGAAATAAACTCCTAAGATCCAAAACATATACATGCTTTCCAAACATACCAATAAACATGGAAGTACTCAGATTTTCATTGCATTATATAAAAACTTTAGTAAAGTACATAAAGCTATTCAGTATATTAATTGATATTTGAAAGTATGTGTATGTGCATATATGTATATTTTGTAATCATGCATATGCATTTTCTTCATAGTCATTATTCTCAGGTTATAGTCATACATTAGATAGTGACATAATTTTCTAAGTTTTATTTTCACACTATTTGAAACTGAATTTTCTTTTTTTGTTCTTTTTTATGTATTTTTTATTTTTCCATTGAAAAATTTACACTTCCTCCCCACCTCCCAATCCCCTCCTGCTACCCCACTCCCCCTCCACCCTCCCCCTCCCTTCTTAAGAGAGGGCAGAGAACTCTGTTCTGTGGGAAGTCCAAGGCCCTCCTCACTACATCCAGGCCTAAGAAGCTTTGCATCCAAATATACTAGTGTCCCAAAAAGTCCGTATATGAAGTAGAAACGAGTCCCAGTGCCTTTATCAACGGCTTCTCGATCAGCCCCCATTTTCAGTCACATTCAGAGAGTCCGGTTTGATCACATGCTCATTCAGACCCGGTCCAGCTGGATTTGGTGAGCTCCCATTAGAACAGGCACACTTGTTTCCTTCCAATTTTCAGGAGGATCTATATATATTTTTTCTTTGTGTTCACCTTGTTATTTGGCTTCTCTAGGCTTGTGAACTAGAGGCTTAATGTCCTTTTTTATGGCTAGAGTCCACTAATGAGTGAGTACATACCATATTCATCTTTTTTGGGTCTGCGTTATCTCAGTCAGGATAGTGTTTTCTATTTCCATCATTTGCATGCAAAATTGAAGATGTCATTATCTTTTATCACTGAGTAGTACTCTAATATGTATATATTCCACCCTTTCTTTATCCATTCTTCCACTGAGGGGCATCTAGGTTGTTTCCAGGTTCTGGCTATTACAAATGCTTTTTTAGTATGATTGGGCATCTATTGGGTATATTCCCAAGAATGGTATTGCTGAATCCTAAGGTAGATTGATTCTATCAGACAAAGTTCAAATGGCCAAAAGACACTTAAGGTCATGCTCAACCTCCTTAGTTATCAGGGAAATGCAAATCAAAACAACTTTGAGATACCCTCTTACACTTGTCAGAATGGCTAAAATAAAAAACACCAATGATAGCCTATGCTGGAGAGCATGTGAAGTAATGGGAACAGTCATCCATTGCTCGCAGGAATGCAAATTTGTGCAACCACTTTGGAAATCAGTGTGGCGGTTTCTCTGAAACTGAATTTTCTAAAGAAAAAACTTTCTTATCATGAGTTACAAACAAAAGATTAATTTAACACAAATCTTTTTCTTTTCTTTCTTTTTTCTTTGGTTTGGTAAAATGAAATTAGGAGTTGGCTACGAATGACATGTTGGTATTCTCACAGATCAGTGTATGCCTCTTAACATCAGAGAAGTTTCTTTGTGCAGTAGAGTCATTAACACAGAAAACCACAAATGGACACAGAGAATGAGCGTTTTTGGTGCAGTCAGTCCTAAATGGGTGGTCTTTCTCAAATCCCTCAACTCATGACCTAAGGAACTGTGCAGAAGAGGAAGCAGAAAGATCATAAGAACTGGGGGAGGTGGAAACATCCTCTTCCAGACTCAACAGGGCTAGAACACATCAGAACTCACAGAGACCTGCAATGCAAACACAAGACGTGCACAAGTTCACCACAGATGAAATTGCAGCACTGTGGAGAGGAAATGGACACAAAACTCCACCCCATCCAAGAAGCTATTTGCGATTGATGCCTGCTAGGAAAGGGAAAATCAGTCTTCTCTAAGAGTGTCACTGCCTATATGTACCATACTCCAGAGCAGGTTTAATGATCAGGAAGTAGTTAGCCACAAAAAAAACAGAAAATTGTGTGTATGTGTGTGGCATGCTTTTTTGTTTTGTTCTGTGTTTATGTGTGTGTGCTTGTGTGTATGTGTGTACGAGTGTTATTATTTTTGTTTGTTTAATTTGCTTTTCTTTTTTGAGAAATACAGAAAGAACACACATTTTGGTGGTAAGTAGGTGTTGATGATCTGCTTGGACTTGGTAGAAAAAAAGGATGACATTAAAATATATTTAATGCCATTCTTTCTTTTTAAATTTTATTTATTTTAATTTTTGAGATTATAAACATCAAATTACCCCTCCTCTTTCTCCCTACAAAATCTCTGTACAGCCCTTGATCTTTTTCAAATCATGGCCTCTTTTTTCATTAATATTTTACATGTATATATACATATATTCTAATATATAACCTCACTTTGCATGATGCTACTTGTATGTATATATATTCAAAACGTAAAATAAATTATACTTAAAAATTTAAAAGAAAATGTTTAAGTAACTTAATAAACTTAGATATATTAAAATTAAACATCAAATTCCCAAATATTCGCCAAGACAAAGAAATTACAAAAGAAAACAAGACAATACCTTGTTAAATAAAAAGGTACTGCACGCAAAATAAATAAATAAATAAATAAATAAATAAATAAAATGGGTTAAGCTAAGATTTGGCTCCAAGTTAATTATACTTATATGTTCTAACATTGAAAATGGAAAAATTAAAAGCATTCAGTGGAAGCAGAAAACAGAGGTTGAAGTACAAAAATTAAATAAACAGACTATAAAAGTGTGATAAAAGCCAATGAAATTAAAATTGTAGGAGAATGTACAAAACTTAGAGTCAGTAAGCTAATTTAAAATAAAGGAAGATTCAAACTGTGAAATCTTAAGTAAGAATGAGAATTACTTGCATCACAAATGTAAATATTTAAACACATTCAAGAACAGAGGAAACAGTGCATAAAAACAAGATATTCTAGATAAATGGACAAAGTTGGCAATATTAAAACTGTCTGATGATTACAAGATAAGAAAGACTTAAAAAGTAAAGCTATTAGCTTAACAATTAAACGATGTCCTGAAGCAGCATGCCTGTCCTCCCATGACTGTGGAAGTTCACTCAAGAAATGAATGAGTTCACAGTTATTCTAGGCTATGTAATCAGACCTATCTAAATTAATACCAATGATAATGATGATAATTATGATGATGATAAATAAAACAATAACAACACACTTTTAAATAGAAAATTTTTCTAACAAGAAAAATATAGAAAAGTGTAAATTCATAATTAATTCAAAAAATTTTAAAGAAGTTGCAGCACATTGCCCTTAAACTATCATACATAATGGAAAAGAAAGTAAAAGGCAAATATATCAAACCAAAAAAATTACCTCCGTAATAGGCACATGACTTAACTTTAAGAAAAATATGAAGTGATGTTACACATAATTAGATAATACTCCACTAATGAACCCTATATAAAGATCGTGTCATTTCACAGCAAGTTAGGAATATGACCGAAAAATTCATTAACAAAAAATTATATATTTACATATTAATTACTTTAAATAATAATTAATGACTAATAATAATATTTTTAGTTAAAGGCAAGTATATCACATTTAATTATGTGTTTGATGTACTTGGGGATAAAATAAATGGTATCCATAGAAAAGAAAAATCCATTGAAACAACTTAAATTTGCTACATTAGAAGTCAACTGATCTAAGATTTATGTTGAAAAATTGCATCTCCTTCAAATGTATGTCCTCTTCATCTTCCCACGTCTCCCAGAGAGATGCTTCTCTTATGTCTAAAAAGTCCCATGCTGTGAGACACTTGAACTCAAAGGAGAACCTTTCAAACTGATAAGTACCATTCATTTATGATATTGCCTCCTGGTAGTTATATATCTTTTCTTGATTAGTTCTGGAATCCTAACTTACATCTAAGATTATATATAAGTTACTCTTCAACTTTGTGTATGGTAATTGAATATTATGAAATTAATATAAATGTTAGTTTTGATTAACTTGAAAATATCCTAATCTAAGACCCATACTCATTACACCAAATTTTGTATAACTCACTTGATATTAAATGCGTTAAATGAACAAATTCACAAACAGTGAAAAGGATATTAGTGGAGAATGAGACTGGGTTTGATAAAATTTTATAATTAGATTAGTGTAATGGTTATAAAAACTTGTGTATGCATAGGGTGCATTAAATCATAGCTTTTATGAGAGTGACTGTGTTATGAGTATACAATAGAGCTCTAATTGTGAATCCCCATGTTTCAAGTATTTATATTCTTTGGCAGTGATGCCTATTTTCAAATTATTTGCATTTGTGGAGAAATTCATAGAATTTAGAACTACAAAGAGTAATCAAATACATTCAACAATAAATAAATCCTAACTCAGATGTTATCTTTATTGTGGCTTTTCCTACTATTTTGTTTGTATTTAGCAAAATTGCCTGAAAGTTCATCTTAATTCACTGTGTGCTGTGAATCCTTGGTCGAATTATTTAAGTTGTGCATAATATAATTTCCATCTCTGAAATACAAAAAAATTCTAACAAAGTCTCAACATATAGACAATAAGCTCCATGTGGCTTGAGATGGAGTTCAGTTGAACCAATGTTCTCTAGATGCATAGGAAGAACTTGATATGAGCTCCTCTGGCATATAAACTGGATGTAATGTTGCACAATTAATTTAATTCCAGAACTCAGAAAGTGAGGACAAAAAGATCAAAAATTCAAGGTCATTCTTTGATATAAGTAATTTCAAGGTGAGTCTGGAATACATATCACACTTTCTCAAATAACCAATAAAAATAATAAAAACATCTGATAAGGGACTATGTAATTCTTAATGGTATTGCACACAATACAGATATTTACATAGAATTGTTTGCATACATATTAGAATATGTGGTTGATGTTATAAACTGTGACTATAGGCATAACTCAATGAAGATTTATAAAGTTATTAGATTTTTTCACTTAATGTACACCAAGTAAAATTTTATACTCTTATTTCAGTTTTTATGGCCATGATTGATATAAAGTTCTAAGTAGAATTCATACAAAGATAGCAAAATTACAAAAAAAATTATGTGCAAATTGCAAAACAATAGGCACATAAATTATTAATTAGAGATATATGTGAAATGTTTAATACTTCTTTGGGAAAATATTTTATCATATTAAAATAAAATATATTTTTACACTTAAGTACTCAGTTAACTAAATGACCATATGTAAAAATATTTTATCTTATTTTATATGAACATATGCCTATAAAAATATATTAATCTTTGAAACTAAGACCCTTTATTTATACTGCATTATTAATCACATTTGATGTTAAATATGTCTTTTATTGACTTTAGTATATTTGGTAGAAAAACATTATATTTATGAAAGACCTAATAAAATGTTCATAGTAACTCATATATTCATTGGTTCCTTTGTATAAATAACCGATGCATGAGAATTAAAAATATAATAAAATAATATTAAATAGGATAAGAGAAAAATAATTATTAAAATTTGGAATGAATATTTATCACTCAACTAAGCAATATATTCTTTATAAGATGTAATATCATTTCAAAGATTTAGTATAACCCATCATTGTTCAATTTTTACATTTGAAACAAAATAAAAAATTAATTTTCTCTTCTATATATTTGACTCTGTTTTCATTAAAGATAATAGACAAATGAACAAGAAAATAGCCTGAATTAAAGGAGATTTGTCAAAGTGATTTTGAACCTGAAAAATAAATCCAAATCACCATAGATATTTTTCTCTGAAGAGGCTACTGAAGTTATCACACATGAAAAAATTGTTTCTAAGGGGAGCAGATTTATCTAGAACATTACTAAATTGACTAAAGAACCATGGAGGTTAAGTTCCCTCTTAACACAATTGTTATTTCATTGACTAGTGTTATAAGAGTCGGGAGTCAGAGCCCAAGGACACAGAAACAATTACCCTCTGCTGGGAACAGGCAAGATGCTCTGTGCAGACTTGATTCTGGAATAAATCATTGGAATAGTGTGAGCAACAGTATAGATCCACTGTTTGAAAGTAAATCTATCATCTGTGGTTTTCCTACTGACAGAAAATGTAATATGCAGAGTATGCCATCGCTGCTCACTAAGGATTATGTTAGTCATTGTCATATTTTTTTTGTTTAAATAATATCCAACTTTGAGTAAGATGAAACATGTTAATGTAGTAATGTCACAAACAACAATAGCTAATATTGTAATATTACCATGCTTTTTCCATTAGTAATGACTGTTTTTAAATCTAATGCTGAACCACAAAAACGAACATAATTTTGGAGACTAAATTTTGTTGCAAACCCTATTTCACAGAAAGAAAATGACCATTATTAGAAGTTACAGTATTTTTTGCAATTAGTCCAAATGAGAGAAGCTAGGCTGCTCATGTGTTTTGACATTGGAGGTAATGTACCTCCCATTTACTCTTATTATTTAAGGGATCCTATCAGACTGGAAGTCTGTTATAAACCATAAAGATTTTCCATATCTTTAAATTTGATTTGCATTCATGTATTATTCCCTTCTTCCACAATATGTGCCCTACTTCTTTATTCACAAAAACTCATCTGTAACAAAACCCATGCCTCTGAGTCTTAATATTTCACTCTCTAGGTCTTCAGGCTTCCTTAGGATAGTCATTCCCAACCTGTATACCAACCCAACTTCCTTTATAGGTTTGTTTAGTGACAGAGCAGGTGAAACATATTAGCACAGTTTCTTCCTGCATGACATTTTTTTCTTCCATTGTGCATGCATGTATTTGTTAAATGTGTGTATGTAGTTTAACATACAATTGTGATTTCAATATAAACAAGCAGAATAACTCCAAAGAATTTATACTACTGCACTTTCCAAACATTTTAGTATTACTTAAATTTACCATCTTCCCCACATGCCTTTTTTTTTTTTAAAAAAAAAAAGGATTTTTGGCACAAGTTTGTATTCCCATATTCTGTAGGATTAAGCTAAGTCAGTTAAGACCCAGATTATTCTGAGCTATATAATGTGTTTTAGGCTAATGTGTACTTCATAAAGAAATTCTATCTCACAACAAAACTTAATAAAAAAAAACTCAAAACAAAGTGAAAGATAATTCAAACTTTGTGTTTATTAACAATTAGCCATTATAAGAACAAGAAGTTTTATAATATGTACAGTAATTCTCATGAAAAAAGTATTTTAAATTTAAATGGAAATCAGATATTATTTTTAATTAAGTATAGTACATTGAGATCAATTATATTAGGATAAAATATGTAGAAAATATGCCAGAAATATGTGGGAAACATGTAAATAATTCACAATTTCATTAAATATTAATATTCCATATAAACAAAGATGTTTTTGATATGTTCTAGGACTATAGTTTACATAAACTTGTATCATTTAGCATTAATTCTGTTATGAAATGGCCACTCGATATGGGTGTTCTCTATCAGGTACGGCATGCATCCTGTCTTTTCTCAGTGAAAGCAATTATTGAGTAAACAAGGAGAATGTCTTTCCAGAGAGGATTCTTCATACACTTGAAGTTCTAAATTGACGATTTATTAAATAAATATTTGAGTTTAATGTTTGAATGAGTCTATAAAAATTATGCTTGGAGAGATGGCTCAGCTATTAAAGATTAGGCCCACAACCAAGTTTTTATTAATATTCTCTAAAAAGTATTTAAAATGTGCATAAAGCATAACATTTTATCCTACATTATGTTAAATTGGAAATTACTCTATTATTCATCAATTCCTGATATTATTCTGGAGATTATATATACCTCATATGGACAGTTATGATGTTTTATTTTAAAATAGCCACTGTATAAATGTTCTTGTCTGGATTTTGAGTTTTAAAGAGTTGAGAGAACATCATGTTGTAACTAACAAGCTGAAGTAAGTGATGCTAAACTTGAACTCAGGTAGAAGACATTTTGAATGATGAAATACAATAAGGTAGTACAGAATATAAAATATATTTCTCTGGTTATTCCTATATTCTGACACTATACATTCAACAATATACAACAAATTGACATTTGTTTCTCTTCCTATTCACTGATTTAATTTGAGTTATTCTAATCAAAATATGCACTCCATAGAGCCAGATGCTGTAGCTCATACTTTTGATTCATTTTTATAAAGTGCACCTTGACTATCCAGGTGTGACAGTGCTCAACTTCCATATTATAACTCAGTAGAGTAGCAATAGGTGGGTCTCTGTGAATCTGAGACCAACTGACCTGATCTACAAAGAAGACTCCCTGTACAGACACGTCTGATAAGTGAAACCCTGTCTCCACAAAGAAAAATTTTCCTTTTTGATAAACCAAAAGAGAAGTGTAAACATGAGAGTGGTTTTCAGGAGCTACAACCTAATATTTGCATCCTTTCCCTTTATAGCCAATCACTCATATGTAGGCTGTTCCTTTAAAGGTATATGAGTGAACTGTAACCCAATACTTGTGTAAAAATTTAAGATCTTGTTTTAGATAACCATACTATGTAAAATTAGATAGCAATGTTCCATAAAGTACCAAAAGTTATTTCAGGAATGTAGAAAACTTAATAGACAGCTAACATCGGAAGGGCTAAACACTATGCAGTAAATGCCAAGAATACATGAAAGTTCAGATGACAAAACAGACTGTATATTTTAAAAAGAAAAGATGTTACAAAGAAATAAACACCTACCTGCCTACCTGCCTAAACACACACACACACACACACACACATTCTCTCTTTATATATACATTATGGGGGAAACACATAGAAAAACAAGAGTAAAGATGAATTTGTGCCATTGTAATTCTTCATAAGCTTTCCATTTTAAGTTATTCATTTAAGAAATGTTAGACATTTTATGTTAATATCCATGTACAAAATAAAGCAGTCAAGCTAATTCTGCATCATGTAAAGGTGGAAATAACTGAGCTATCCTTACATCCTGGATAGTACCTCTTATAGACACTTGCAATGTTTTCACTTAATAATAAGTAGCATGTAAGTTTCCTCACTCATAGGTGGCTATTAGGAGTAATACATAGAATAACCAAACTACAACCCTTAGATCTAGAGAAGCAAGATGACAAGCAGGGCTCAAATATAGATTCATGGATTTACCTAGCTTTTGAGTTCTTTTTAAATTGATTTATTTGAGCTATACGTTTTTCTCTGCTCCCCTCCCTGCCTCTAGCATCCTCTTCTCCCCTCTCCCATCCCCATGCTCTAAATTTACTCTGGAGATCTTGTATTTTTCTACTTCCTATGTAGATTAGATTCATGTATGTCACTTTTAGGGTCCTCGTTGTTTTCTATGTTCTCTGGGAATGTGAACTGTAGGCTCATTTTTTTATTGCTTTATGTTTGAAAGCCACTTATGAGTGAGTACATATGATATTTTTCTTTCTGGGTCTGGGTTATTCACTCAATATGATGTTTTCTAGATCCATCCATTCGCCTGCGAATTTCAAGATGCGATTTTTTCTGCTGTATAATACTCCATTGTGTAAATGTACTATATTTTCCTTGTCCATTCTTCAATCAAGGGACAATAAGGCTGTTTTCAGGTTCTGGTTATGACAAACAATACTGCTATGAACATAGTTGAGCACATGTTCTTGTGGTACAATTTCTCAGAAAATTAGGAAACAACCTTCCTCAAGACCCAGCAATACCACTTTTGAGTATATACCCAAAGGATGTTTTTGAGTTTTTAAAGAGTTGGGAGAGTAGATTTTATAACAAGTGAAACTAAAAATTAATAGTCACTTCTCTTCTCTAGAAGACCACTGATTTTATAACATACTACATTTAAAGCCTATCATGTAAGACATACATTTACAAATAATATAAATGTTTTTGTGCAACTTAAAAGCAGATTCCCTTACATCACTAGTGAATCTCACAATCATGGCACTTATCTTTTCTCCTCCTAGACCTCTCTTTCCTTATAGACTCCTCCAGACCTTCTAATATAAGGAAATCCTAAGAATTCCTTTAATAAATAATGAATTTAAAAACTTTCTCTTGTCAAGAAATGACTATGAGTCTGGTAGATCTCTGAAATTATTACACACATTAAATAATTTAACAATGGCAACACTAATTTGGATTTGGACATACTGTCACAGCCAAAGTAGAGATGAAGAAATTACAAAAACAGAAAAATCATAAAAGAAAAAGTTTTTCAAAAACCACATTACTTCAGAACTTCTAAGCTTCAAGTTCCTTTTAGCAATAAGTAGTCTTACCTTGCACCATCACTATAGTAAAATACTAGATTATCCCTTTTCCTTTAGGCTCTTAGACCAGAAATTTTAGCTCAAACTGATTCTATTAAAGTAATGTCACAAGCATAGGACTTTACTTGTATCTTGTATTATTAAGTAGCACAAAATTTATATAAAGCTTATAACCAATGACCATTTCTCCAGTCTTTACAATAGAATTTGTCAGTCTATAATAATCTCTGCACATAGGCAAGTAAATTAAGGAGAAGCCATTTTTGTACAGCATTTTGAATATCAAAGTAATAGAACCAATTAGGGGCAGTTTGATAAAGGATGTAATTTCATTTTAAAAGATGGATTATTGCCCTTTTAAATGATATTCAAGTGACATGGCTTCATGAAGAATGATATTATTAATATTTCAATCCTTTTAAAACATACCAAAAGAAAAACTCTATATTTCACAAAGTATATCTAGCTCAGGACAAAACTGTAACCTTAGCTCTTAAAATTTAATTATATTTGAAATTCAGTATTGGTTTCATTGACAACTGAGAAATGCTCATTTAACTTTGTAGAGTCTCAGAATTCTACCTGGCTGTGTAAATGACAGTCACCTCAAGGTCTCAAGGTCTCTTCAGATTATTGTAGTATGATAATGTAAAGACCGTAATAGATTGGTAGAATGAAGTTAATACATAGAAACACACCCGGGACCACAAATTTATGCAAACCTTTGAAGAGGGACAATAAAAAGACATCCCACCCTAGCTCAAAATTAAATATAATAAAGGGTTATTTATTTAGGGGTAGAATCACAGATCACAGTACTTTGCTCAACAGGGAAATCCAGCAGCCTGAAGAGAGAGGAAGCATTTGCTTTACAGTGGAATTTATTGTATAATAATGTAGGAGTGTCTTCTATCTATCTGTTGCTTTCATTGGTTAATTAATAAAGAAAACTGCTTGACCTGATAGGTCAGAACATAGGTAGGCAGGAAGGACAGAACAGAATTCCTGGAGGAAGAAAGCAGAGTCACGCAGAGTTACTCCAAAATATTTTCTGCTATTTGTATCTACTGTGAATTGTGTTGTTTCTCTGATTTCTTTCCCAGTCCTTTATCATCTGTGTACAGGAAGACTACTGGTTTTTGCTCAGAATTCTACAGGACTTTCAAAGAAGGACTAATACTAATACTCCTCAAATTATTCCACACAATAGAAACAAAAGGAACATTATCAAACTCTTTTTATGAAGGTACAATTACCTTGAAACCCAAACCACATTAAGA
Organism: Microtus pennsylvanicus; assembly: GCF_037038515.1. Taxonomy (NCBI): domain Eukaryota; kingdom Metazoa; phylum Chordata; class Mammalia; order Rodentia; family Cricetidae; genus Microtus; species Microtus pennsylvanicus. The sequence continues at coordinate 19,881,601 of NC_134579.1, forward strand.
CATTACTAAGAAAGAGAATTACAGACCAATCTCACTCATGGACATTGATACAAAAATACTAAATAAAATACTGTCAAATCGAATCCAAAAACACATCAGAACCATCATCCACCATGATCAAGTCGGCTTCATCCCAGAGATGCAGGGATGGTTCAGCATACAAAAATCTGTCAATGCAATCCACCAAATAAACAAACTGAAAAATAAAAACTATATGATCATCTCATTAGGTGCCAGAATAGCTTTTGACAGAATACAACATCCCTTTATGATAAGGGTCTTAGAGAGAGCAGGGATACAAGAAACATATCTAAACATAATACAGCAAGCCAACAGCCTTCATCAAACTAAATGGAGAGAAATTCCCAGTGATTCCACCGAAATCAGGAACAAGACAAGGTTGTTCACTCTCTCCATATCTATTCAATATCGTTCTTGATGTCCTAGCTATAGCAATAAGAGACCAAAAGGAGATCAAGGAGATCAAGCTGATACAAATCAGAAAAGAAGTCAAACTCACTGTTTACTGATGACATGACAGTTCATATAAGCAATCTCAAAAAATTCTACCAAGGAACTTCTACAACTCATACTTAATCTTTTAAAGCATATTTAAAGGCCTACAGTTGATACCACTTTGGAAAGTAAATAGCTTATGGGACAATGTACCCCTAGATCATAAAAAAGACAATGAAGATTGTTGTCAGTAGTTTATCAATCAACATGATTTAGAATATAAACAATTTTTCCTTTGTATGCTCCTTCATTTTATTTTATTTTTGCAGAAAGCAACCCGTATTTTTTAGGGGGTGCTGGCTTGATTAGTCTGGGGAGTCAACTGATGTCCTAGTTCATATGTGTAAACAGCAAGTTCTAAACCAGACATGAATGTTCCTGAGATCCAGTGGAACCTTTGCTACCTTAACGTGTCATGAACAGTAGTATGGTGAATACTTGTTTCATTTTTGGATATTTTTTTCTAAAGAACCTGAAGTAGCAGTTAGGTAGGAAATTATCAAGAACATTTTTAATGAGTTTAAAAATTCTTGCACAGAGTCCTTTGTCTTTACACTTCCTGTATCTTTATAAAATACTGCTTTCACTCTTTCACTTGTTTTTTTTTTCTTTTTCATGTTTCTTTTGTGAGACAAGGTTTCTCTGTATAAACATGGATGTTCTGGAACTATACCCTTTAGACCAGGATGGCCTGAAACTTATAGAGATCCTCCTGCCTCTGTCTCCTGAGTGCTGAGATTAAAGGCCTACAATACCACCTACCAAATCTTACATTTGGATTTTATCTATCATGCCTGGCTATTTTTTGCATCCTTTAACCCAAACAGTAAACATGTCATGTTGACATTTGAAATACAATATTTTCCAGGGTGATGACTCTATAAGTGCCTTAGTATGAGAATATTCTGGAAGACAGTGATTATCTCCTATTCATCATTTTCCCAAAGCAGAGAAATTTTGTTTCAAGAATGAGTTCTACATCATCATATGGTAGAAACCTTCCTTTTATGAAGTAAAATCCTAAGTCAAAGAGATTTATAAGGAAGAGCTCATAACTCAAACACTTTTTTCAACAACATTCATTTCACATATTTTTGAGTAATTGCTATTTTGCTTACTATATTTTCTTGGACCAATTCTTAGTATTCTAATTTATTTAACATTTCTATTGTTGTTGTCCTTGTTCTGGCAATGTTTAGGTATACATCTAAGTAAGACTGCATGTATGTATCTTTTACCAATACTGGGAGACATATTCTCACAGCAACCTCTCTCATTCTTTGGCTCTAAGACTCTTTACACCATCTTGTACAAATTTCTCTAAGACTTGAGTGTAAAAGTTGTCTTTCAGATGCATACACTGGAACTGGGCTCCACGACTCTGTGGTTTGACAGGTTATGGTGTTCTATAATGCTCTCCTCCAGCTACAACATACAGTTTCCTTGACCATGGATGGAGACTACAGTTATCTCTATGAACAAATACTTAGATTGTAGTTAGCAAATACGCTGCTTAAGAGAATTGTTTGTTCTAGTTTCTCCTACAAGATCTTTTACTTCCCTAACCATGGATAGATGGTTGGCTTTCAAGTAACAAGCACGGTTTCCTTCTTGTAGGATGGGACTTAAGTCCAATTAGAGAGCTCTTGGTTACTGCACTCTGTTATCACGCCAGGGAAGCCACTGTTATGTCTCATAGGCAACATAAATAGCTAGTATCATTGTTTCTTTACTTTGGAAGCTTCCAAAACTTCCTGTACCATGCAAGCTACTCCTCATGTAGGAGACTTTGATGTCAGTTCTTCCCGAAGGTCCACTCAGCCCCAAGTTTGAGTTGTCTTCATCAGTAATAATTTACCTTGCCCTCCTCTTCGCGTCAAACAAGGACAATGGTGATAGCCAATAAAGTTTTAGAAGTCTCTGGGAAATTCCAACAATTTATAAGAGGGTTTCTCATGACTGTTATTGGATTTTTTGATAAACTTTCTTTGATGCTTGGAGGAAACATTGGGTTTTGATCGTTTATCACTTGGAAATTGTTGGCTGTCACAATTAATGAGCTTTATCTTCCAGCAGCCTATAGAGCGCCTTTCCAGACTAGGAACACTAATCATTCTTTTTTTTTTTTTATTTTCTAGACAGGGTTTCTTTGTAGTTTTTGGTGCCTGTCTTGGAACTAGCTCTTGTAGAGCAGGTTGACCTCAAACTCACAGAGATTTGCCTGCCTCTGTCTCCTGAGTGCTGGGATTAAAGGTGTGTGCCACTACCACCCAGCATGAACACTAATCATAAGGGACAAAAACTTCTGCACATTTTTAATTTGATGTTTTCAGTGTTCTACATAATACCAATGATATAGTCAGCAATAGGGTCATACCATCTAGTTCTCATGGAAAATTTAATGTATAGAAATAGCTAATATTCATAAGGGGAAATCACAAAATCTATTCTGAAAAATAATTCATATGTAGTATCCCACACATGACGCTGGATTTATTTTTGCAAGGTTATGGTTTTTGTGAGCAATAATATCTGAAACTGATGAGTGTTTCTATTCCAAGTTTGTTACTGAAATAAAATCACAATATATTGTATTTTAGTTTATAAAAGAGAATGTTTCTATATTGCCTTAAAGATTATTATATTATCGGTCAAGAAATAAATTCATGGATTATTTTCTCTGGTTATTCCATGTTTTATGCTAATGATTCCTCAATTTAATTTTAAAAGGTAGTGTATACTTATCTAAGTCTCTAAGCATCTATACCAGTAAAGATATATGGCATATTTTCTATCCTCTTTTTCTGTTATAAAAATTATATTACTGGTCCATGTGAAAAACTTAATTGCATTTCAACAAATGAAGGGATGGTTAATTATTTCTGACAGAATGCTACCTAACTCACATGTAATATAAATCCTTAAACTTCTCATAATATCTTTAGTTTACAGATTTCAATTTTGGGGAAATAATCAATATGTTTGGTAATGCAAAAGATCAACTAGTTAAATGAGTTTAATAGCATTAGGTACTTTCAATGACACTAAGTTCCTCATTATCAAATAACAACAACAGCATCAGAGATCATCAAAGCATGCCACTATGTCCTCCTCTTTTCTTCTGACTACTTGTTTTGCATCAAAGCTATTATATTGCTTTGAGAGGAAAAAAAAGCAAAATTAAAGAATTTCAGAATCTAAACTGGTAAAAAATAGTTCAACCATCATTTTAGATAATGTATTAGGTTTTTTATTCTGAAGACAGCCGCAAATTTGTTAAACAAGAATTTGCATACTTCCCAAAGATAAAAAGTAAGAGGAAACACTTATCTAAGAATTTTTCCTGATAACTTCTTTATATAAATTATTTGAATCCTTTTGAATTCAAGACAGAATTGAATTTTCTGTAGTAGATGCAACAATAATTCATATTCAACAGAGATGAGTTAATAGGAATGAGACTGAATTAGAGAAAAATATAGGCAAAATAAAACAAAAAATATGATTTGTAAAATTCAAGATGTCCTTATTTTTTTCTCCTGTGTAGTACTCCATTGTGTAAATGTACAACATTTTCCTTATCCATTCTTTAGTTGAGGGGCATTTAGGTTATTTCCAGATTCTGGCTATGACAAACAATGCTGCTATAAATATAGCTGAGCATGTGTCCTTTTGGCACTATTGAGCATCTTTTGGATATATAGTGATGGAGCTAGAAAACATTATTTTGAGTGAGTTAATCCAGACATAGAAAGATAATTATCACATTACTCACTCATAGGTGGTTTTTTTTGTTTTTGTTTTTAAATATTTATTTATTATGTATACAATATTCTGTCTGTGTGTATGTCTGCAGCCAGAAGAAGACACCAGACCTCATTCCATTGGTTGTGAGCCACCGTGTGGTTGCTGGGAATTGAACTCAGGACCTTTGGAAGAGCAGGCAATGCTCTTAACCACTGAGCCATCTCTCAAGACCTCATAGGTGTTTTTTAAACATAAAGCAAAGAAAGCCAGCCTACAAACCACAACCCAGAGAATTTAGACAACAATGTAGACACTAAAAGAGACATACATAGTTCTAATCTACATGGGAAATAAAAAAAGGAAAGATCTTCTGAGTAGATTGTGAGTATGGGGACCTTCGGAAAGGCTTGAAGGGGAAGGGACAGGCAGGGAGGGGAGCAGAGAAAAACGTAGAGCTCAAAAACTCAATAAAAAATATGATTTGCGTCCGTGTGTGTCAGAAAATTCTTCTCCTTTGTGAGAAATACATATTTGCTGATTTCAAGAGCTTCTAATGTATTTGATGCTTTACAAAAAATTAATATTTTCAAAATAGTGTTTGTTAGAAGTCTATTCAAATTATGAAGGAAACCTCTGAACATTTGAACTAATATGTAAGAAGTAATTGTAAGCATTTTTCTGTTTTCAGATTTCATAAGGAAGGAATCTCTGGTGCCCTTTAACATTGATCTAGACAATTGTCATTGACAAATGGAATGGGATCTTGTGGTAATGTAACAGATATTTCCCCAATTTATAGATAGTCTTGTAGCTTATAGGTTTGCTTTGCAAGAGACATTCAATCCATACACAAGTTATTATTCAGGAGAGTTAGATGAAGGGAGAAATATCTAAAAAGACTGAAATGCAGTGTATCCAAGTCACCCAGTCATGAAGAGGAAAGGAAGAAATGGAATGCCTTGCTTTATATATAAGTCTGTTTCTTGATCTCATCTAATTATTTGAAAAAAACCCTTTATTCTCTCATATATCCACCAGAAACATAAAAATAGCTCCTCAGCATTTATGAAAACAGAGTTCTCAGGACCATTATGGGTCACCCATATTTAAAAATTCTTTTTACAGAGATGATTAAAAACTTGTTTGATACTTTTAAATAAACAAATGCTGTTTTATAAGGCAAAGCAAAAAGTAAATCCATCCTGAAATAAAATAAAGTAAAAGGATATTGGCTTGGAGAAATAATTATCTTAATTTGAATATCACATGTATCATCTATAATTTTTTTCAAAAAGCAAATTCTATTGGTGATTTTTAAGTTCCTCAATTTTAAGAAAATGCTACTGAAGGCTACATTGTACAGCACATAAATTTACATAAGACGGATTATGACACAGTCTATGGAATTCTAAGAAAAGTATGTTGTAATTTTTCAGTGATATTATTGTTATTGATGAATATGATTGTATACAACCTCAGGAGACATACAATTTACTGATAGTCAATGTAACTTTTTAACAACTTTTTCTCCCTGCAATATTTTCAGAAACGGAGAAAGTTGTATTAAAATGTCAAAATTTAAAAGTTTTACCATTTGGCATAAATCTTTCTCAGCAGAACATGTTTTTGTACATATTTAAAAAACAAGTAGGTATATTTTTTTAACTTATACTCAAAAGTCTAATGAGTTTGCTAATAATTTATGAACAAGTAATTCATTAATTCAAGTATTTTATAGCCAAAACTAAATTGAAGATGATTAGAGAAGATAACTAGATATATAGTGAGCATCATAGTGTAAACAAATTAATACAGTTCTTTGTGAAATCAAATAAAGAAACGTATAGTGGAAGGAAGTCTCATATATTTTAGACAACTTTTGGGAAACAATGTTTAATATGTTGGAAACTTGTGGAATTGTCCCCTCCACAATTTCTTTGGAATAAATATTATTTGTGAAACTTATATTTCTCATTAAAAAGATAATAAAAATTTCAAAGATAGGATTGGTGAATTTGTAGCAATGACTAATTAGCTACTTTTTGAGAAATCTCCTGGGTATAGGAAGTCTTTGATTTGATTTGATTTTTTTAGGCACAAATAATTTAGATTGCTTCCTTTTTGCACATAGCTAGGATATAATTAAAATAGATAATTAGGGAAAAGTAATTGCTGAGTTCTCTCAGTTTTTGCACATCATTAAAGACTATACAAATAAGTCTAAATTGGCCTAGAATGTACAGTAGAAAGTTAAAGCCATCCTGAGATGAAAAATTAAGAACTTTCTTTTATCCTTTATGTTCAATATACACAAAATCTTATTATTTTCTTTATATTTTTGAAGCAGGGTTTATATATGTCAGACAGCTGCTGGTCTGAAACTCTGTGTGTTCATTTTGTTGAACTGGAACTCACAGAGATCTACTTGCCTCTGCCTTCTGAGTGATAAGAATAAAGGCATAGGCACCAAGCCCATCTTATCTATCCTTTGTGAGAACATAGAGGTATTTTTCTTTTGTTGTTTTCAATGACTAGATTATAAAAATCCCTAATTCTGACATTTCTCTGAGGTAAGTGTAAAAAAGTATGTGATTTCATTTATTTGTCATATCCAAACTATATGACTTACAATTTCTTTAAAATAAAATCAAAGAACCTAACTGATTACTGATGGTCAGAAAGGTCATGGACTCTAAAGAAGAATCTACTACTGAACCATTCCTAAACCAGCAAAAATTCATACTGCATTTAAAATATTTATTCTTATACCCACAGATAAATTTAGCTTTCATTCTTCTTCAAAGAAGCTTCTTTTGACAGAAAGTGGAAAACACTACAGCAAGCCATTATTGGTAAAAATAGAAGACAAACTGAATGTAGGGTGTAC